>NC_143250.1:35588750-36888333 GCF_984573655.1 Nuphar pumila
CAGATTTTTGAAAAAAAACTGAAAACCCCTATGAAGCTCGGTAGGCATGCGGTAGGCACAAAAAATGTCAGCCACCTACCCATTTATATATATATATATATACAAATGAGTTTTTTTTGTTGATTTTGATCAAACAAGCCTCATAGATATGGCTCCTACAAAAATCATTTTATAACTCAATACGAAACTTATGAGTAGAAATCACTTTTTAATTAAAATATTTCTATTTTTTTGTATATCAAATGTTACTAATGTGATCTACATAGTTTGTTTAGTAGGAAACTTGTTTTGAATCATGTTATTATGACAAGTAATTAGGTTTTTAAAGGGGTCCAAAAATCAACGGCCAGTGCCAAAATTTTATAACTCAAAAGATCACATTTTTGCATAAAAATAAAACATGATACAAAGCTTGATCCTTAGCAAACAAACCATGTTCAACACATTTATGTGGTTAGATTGAGTTGATACAACTGGCACCTATGATTTTTAGCTTGTTAGTTTTATACCTTCATTAGTAGCGAATATTTATCCATATATTGTAAATAAGTCATGCTAAACACGTTTGTATGGTTAGATTTAAGTTTGGTGGCTAGATCCATACAAACTAGTCATATATCACGGTAGAAAACCACCATATATATATAGGTGCCTGAGACTTTTTTTATCTACCGCATACCTACCGAAGCTTTGAAAAGATTGTTTTTATTTTTTCTAAAATCTGACACATGTTATTTACATGCTTCATTTTTGTGATAATCGACTTTTGGATTGCCCGATTCTAACAGGAAGTTTAAAATTTTAAAAAATATTCAATGCTTAAAAAAATATTTTTTCTCAAAAAAAACATATGCAATTGTGATTTTTCTAGAAAATCGATCATGCAGAACACATCTGTAGGGTCAGAGTTTTGAAAAACAACCTGAAAATCCCTATCAAGCTTGGTAGACACGAAGTAGGCACAATATATATATATATATATCTCATCAAAATCAACAAAAAAAAAGCTCATTTGAACATCATGATAACTAACCAAATTTTATATATATATAATTTGGTTAGTTATCATGATGTTCAAATGAGCTTTTTTTTTTGTTGATTTTGATGAAACAAACCTCATAGATATGGATGCTACAAAAGTCATTTCACGGAAAAATACTAAAAGTCCACAACACGGTCACCCATTCCACCAAACACCATTAAACCAAATGCTAAAGATAAAAAAAAGGATATGGCGGTCGTGTTTAACGGTTGGACCTCCCATTGAAATAGTCCGACTGGGTTTGGTTTTTCCATGCATGTGGATATATATAGACAGAGTATTATTGTTTGTTGACTTGTAACCATTCTTTTCATAAAAGATTGAAAAGAAAGTTTTGGTGGTTCAAGGGACAATGGTGCAGCAACACCACAGGTTTGTGACGACCTCCCATTGAAATAGTCCGGCTCAAAAGGAGCTGTCCGTACCGGTTTTGTGGATGTCGACAAGCGGTGGACTTACCGTTTTAACGTCAAAGACGCTCCTGACCAAGGGCAGAGCCAGAAATACCAACGGGGTCTCCGCTTGTCTGGCAGGAGCAGTTGGTGCACGTCACCTTGTGTTGGGACGTTGCAAGTTCGAACCCCAAATGGTGTGGTTGTATAACTGGTAGGGGTCTGCCTAACCCCAGTTTTTTCTGACGAAAAAAAGAAAAAGAGGGCGGAGTCAGAAATATAAACTAAGGTGGGCACAAAAACACTATAAAAAAGAAAATTTATTTACTAATAAATTATATTAATAATATATTTTAAAAATCAAATAATTATGATAAAGCTTACTTTTGCCAATTATGCATATCAACGAAATTAATGATGAGCCTTGTTGATCGAGTCTTGTAGAACCATTTGACAAATGAAGTTCCAAGTTAGCACCAAGTATACAATATCAATCTTATGTTTACATTGTAAAAATATTTCAATGACCAAACTACTTCCACAAAAATATAGTTTAAGAAAGTCCAAAACAAATCATGCAAAGCAAAAAACCTAAAATCATAACAGAATTAAACTTGCAGTCATGATTATTACAAATTGAAAAACACAAAGAAAACCCTAAAATCTTAATAGAAATAAAAAACAAAACTAACATTATTGCTAATTGAAAAAAAAAAGAGAAAACGATAACCCTAATTAGACATTCATGTCATTTGAGACAATGCAAATCAAAAACCTAAACCCCAATGAAATTTATAGACCTCTAATTTATTAAAAAAAACTAATATTCTAATCTAAACAAAACACTCATTATTGATGGTTTATGGTTAATGCTAATTGAAAAAGGAAAATCACATAAAAACCTCAAAATCATAATTAAACACTTATGTCATAAAAAAATAAATCAAAACCCTAATTTTTACAAACATCATAAATTATGCATTTATGCTAATTGATAAAAAAACCTCTAATATTTTAACCAAAATCAAATCACAATATTCATGGATTCTTGCCTAATGCTAATTTAAAAATAAACATAAAAACCTTAAAATAATAACTAAACATTTGTCATTCTAAAAAAATCAAATCAAAACCTTATATCCCAGCAAACATCATACATAGATATGCTAATAGAGTAAAAAACCTAAGTAAATATTTATGTCATTTTGTTTGAATGAAAATATGTATGCCATTTAAAAAGCTAAAAAAAAAACTTAAATCTTAAAAAATCAAAGATTTAAGGGTTTGATGACCAAAATCAAGCACTCATTAATGGAATCATGATTATTGATAATTGAAAATAAAAATAGCAAAAACCTTAAAACCTTAATTAAATATTCATATCATTGAAAAAAATCCAAATTATTACCCTAAATCCTAAATTAAATTATAGATTTATGCTAATTAAAAAAACAAATAAGACCAATATTCTAACCAAAATAATGCATTCATTATTCATGTCTAATGCTAAATGAAAAAAAATGAAACCCTAAAACCCTAATCAAACTTTCATGCTATTACAAAAAATTAAATCAAATGCTTAAATCCTAACAAGCATTAAACATTATACTAATTGGAAAAAAAAGAGAACTCCTAAGGTCAAAACCTTATCAAGAATCCATCCATGATTCATAATATACTTTAAAAAATGGAAACAACTAAGAAGAAGAAGACTCAACTAGTGATAAGGTTGGATGTTGGACAATTAGAGGCAACTCGATATATATATATATATATATATATATATATATATATATATATATATATATATATATATATATATATATATATATATATATATATATATATATAGAGAGAGAGAGAGAGAGAGAGAGAGAGAGAGAAGTCGAGGTTAGGAGGAAACACTGAAAGCATTGGTGGGTCAAGGCAGGTGGGAAACAACTTGACCTTTCAAATGCTTAGGGTTGACATTGCCAACCAAACCCAACGACATGGTCACAGTGGACACTGCCCATCTTGACAGTCACCACCTAATGGGGAAATTTATTGGTCGGGTGGGCACATTGTAATTTTAACTTGTAAAAATTAAGAAAAATTTAAAATTTTGTACTCAATCCTTTTTTCAAAGTTAAAATGATAGTTCAACAAAATATTTATTTGAAAGTTCAAGTTAGCGAACCCTGAGAAGGTTATAGGTGAAATATCCAGCAAATGGATTGGGTTCTCAAATGTTTTGGATTTGGGCTTGCATTTCCCCAATATCATTCAAAACTATAAAGATTTAAACTACGGATTTAGATAAAAATAGTTTTATATAAAAAGTCTAAATACAAAATGCCAAAATGTGCTTAGGAGCGAACAATAGAGAATAAATCCTTAACATTGTTGCGTCAACTTGCCATCGTCTGTAGTATCTATCTATTTGTCACCTGAATTTCAAAAAAAAGGTCAAACTCAAAAAAGCCTAGGAAGTGCAATGATGTTATGCAGTTGTACAAAACTAATACAAGTATTAATCATAGTTCAAAATATTGTATCACATGCAACTGAACGATCCACAAATTTGTATAAGTGGGGTATCATTTTCATTTTAAATGAGCAGTGTATGTATCATGTCTTTGTTTCAATATTTACCTACTTGTAGGAACTCACAAGATAAAATAATAGAAATAACTGAGATCATTCGAGAGTTTATTATTTTATGTAAATTGATAACCCAAATGACTAATTGAGTCTGACCCAAAGGAGACGGTATAACAACCGAAAGAAAATTTTTTAGAGGCTGAAATAAATGAATATGCATCCTAACTTCTGCAGAAGTTGTGAGATCTATCACCTAGGATAATAATTGGTAGCTCTGCCCTCTAACTCTGATCACTAGGGACACTGAGTTATTGTCACTTGTGGAGTGTAGTTAATAACTTGTCTATCAGAGCTTGTCCCTCCTATCATTTTCAAATAGGCAATATGGGTAAATGGGCTATTGGATCCTTTATTATTATGGGTTTTACCATATTTGGTATATGCTTTGCTTAGGTAGGCATCATCTATCTATTATAGATAGGTTTCAAAGTTCGTTATTATTGTAACTCATTCAACATGCTTTGGTCTTAAAACTAATAGAGCATGTTGCCTATGAAGGCGATTGATAATGCATTCATTCTTAATACATAAAATCATGCATTTAAGCATTTTTTATTGGTTTACATTTCATGCTTATCATGTTTCAGGGTTAAAGAAGCCATTGTTCAAATTTTGTGCAATCCAGAGTTAAAATGAGAAAGTTACGGTCGTTTTACGGTTGTGGAGCGAATTCTAAGGCAATTCGGACCTTGATACAGTCCAAACATGCTAGTTGGATTATGAATCCAATTCAAACACGATCAACAAACATGTAAATCTTATTTCAATTCTTATATTTTCAAGAAACCTCTTTTCAAAAGGGCGCCACCCTCTTTTTGCAAGTTTTAAATTAGTAGGTCTTATTTTGAAAATAAGAAGATAGTAGGCAGTTAATTTATAAATTAATTTTACCTAGTTTTTACTATAAATAGAACACATTGGCTGGAGTGAAAGGGGTCTTCAACCCCTTTCACGCCATTTTCTCTTCTTCCTCTTTACCCCTTTCTAAAAATTCTTCTTAGCTCTCTCTCTTGCTTCTTTTTTCTTTCTTTTTCTTCTTCTTTCTTTCTTTTCCAGCAAGGGAGATCTATTTGGGAGCCAATTCGGAAGAGATTTGAACATATGCAACTCATTGAAGACCATTCTTCTTCACCTCCATTCATTGAATTCATTGAATTTTGCAAGAAATTTGGTGGATTCTCTCTACCCCTCTCTTTATTTCAAGCAAGGAATGCATGTTTTCTTTTTTCTTTTGTTCTTGTTTTTAGTTTGATGATTGCATTTTAATTTCTATAATTTCTGTTTTTAATTCTACAATTAGATCATCTAGGTTTTTTCATCCTTTGATCTAATTCACTCGATCAAAGTGTGAAAATCAAAATTTTGGAAATCATTTTTTGTTAATTTTTGTAGCTTTTTGTTTTGATCATAAATAGAGTTTTCAGAATCCAAATCATGATCTGTAAATTGGATATAATTCATGCTTGAGTTTTCTTGCTCTTTGCAAAAAAATCAGCATGATCAGATTCTGTTTCATGGTCTGTTCTGAGCTTTTTCTATCAGTATATTCTAACTCTATTTTCTGTAATTTTTATTTCCTACATTTTTTCTACTTTTGTTTTTGATATATCTGGAGCTTCTAGATTTCAAATCCAAATCCATAAAATGGATTGGATTCATGAATGAATCTAATTTCCATTTTGAAATTTTTGTTTATTTTTAATCTGTTTCACTATATTGAATCTATTAAATATCGAAAGCTGTCAGAAAATTTGGCATCAATTTACAGAGTTTCGAAGTTGTTCATTTGTTAATAAGTTGAGTTTTATGTTGAATTTTACCATTATGTAAATTGGATTCTCTTCATTTACATGTTGAGAACATATCTAAAAATTTTGAGAAAGATCTGAATTCAATTTATATATGATTTGGTCAAATTATATAAACATAGAGAATTTTGTAATAAGCAGTGGCAAAATTATAATTTCATGTATTAACTCAAATTAGTGAAGAATTTTATATTTTTGTGTTTTTGTTGATTGTTTTTGCAGAGAAGTACCATTTTTTGATTCCATAGTATTGAAATAAAGTGGATTTGAATATAAAGTGAAGAGGCAAAAGGCAAAAAACTTTAATTTTATTTTTTTAGCATTTTCCTTTTTCTAGTTAATTAGGGCCTTTTTGGCCACACTAAAGAGTTGTAATTAATTTAAATTCAGTTCTTAGGTTTGTAATAATTTTTAATTATATTTTATTTTTATATTTTTAGTTAATTCATTTTTTTCTTTTTAAGGCAATAAACAATTAGCATTTATGGAATACGAAGTTTTATCAACCCGTTCCTCGAGTTCGATCCTGGTTCTCATTACTTTTGAGAGTTGGATTTTTAAAAATTGGTGACCAACTTTTATAAATACTTTTCATCAAAATATCTTTTAAAAATACATTGCTAAAGTGTATACCAAATTTTTGGCGCCGTTGTCAGGGAACGATGATTGAAAAACAATTATTCATTTTGTTGCCTTCTTGTTTGTTTACGCTTACTTATGATTGTTAGTTTACTTTTTGCAAAAAATGTTGGATTGTTAGTTTAATTCCTTTCATTTTTTAGGATTGTTAGTTTGCTTTTTGTTAATTAGGATTGGATCCACGTTGTTTGCAATCTATAGTGCCAAGTTTACTTTTTTTGCATAGCTCACCGAGTAGGATAACCCTTTCTAGGTGACGTGTGCATGATTGGTACCTTGCACTTAGTTTAATTTTTGAAAATTTAATTGCGTGATTGAAAGTGTATGTTTATTTGATTGTGTTTACTTGCTTTTTGCTTTTTAGTTTTACAAATAACTGCTTGCTTCATGGTTTGCATGGTTTGATCATGTGTGCATGCTAGGTTAGGTAGAAAACCCATTTAGAACGGTTGCTTACACCGGTCTCGATCCAGATGTATGCAAGGGCATAGGTCCAAAGATCCCAAACTTGTGTTGCCAATAGAGGACCTCGAGTCCTTAATCAGACAAGCCCATCGATCTAGCCAGATGACTAAAGATCAATATCGCAACCATCCCCTTAAGAAGCATTTCATTCCAAACATTTACACTTTCACCTCCTACATTATGAGACCTGATGTAGGAGCAAACAATTTTGAAATAAAGGATAGTATTATTCAAATGCTTCCATCCTTTTATAGCCTAAATAATGAGGACCCATATCGTCACCTCAATGAATTTCTGGAGATCTGCTCTACTGTGCGGATCCATAATTTTGGAGATGATGCTATAAAGTTAACTCTTTCTCCATTCTCCCTTAAGGATAAAATAAAACACTGGCTTAAATCCTTAAACACGGCTAGAATTACCAGTTGTGAACAAATTCCAAAAGAATTTCTAAAAAATATTTTCCCATAGGTAAAACAAATCCGTTTTGAAAAGCAATAACTGGTTTCATTCAAATAGAGGGAGAAAAATTTCATAAAACCTGAGATAGGTTGAAAGACCTACTCAGGAAATGTCTCCACCACCAAGTTCCAAAATGATAACTTGTATAATATTTTTATGACAATCTTACTGAAAAGAATCGTCAAATGGTAGATGTTGTGTGCAAGAGTACGTTTATGCTAAAAAATGAAGATGAAGCATGGTCACTTTTTGAAACATTAAGTGACAATTCCATGCATCATTCTTCATCTTCTAGATTTGATAGGACCACCTCTTATCTTAGTGGTCCTAAAAAGGGAAGAATATTTGAAGTTGGGTCTAATCAATACTTGTATATCAAAGTGGACCAGTTGACTAGAAAATTGGATCAATTGTTAGCCAACCCAACTTCAAATAAAGTGAGTCAAGTGTGTGAGTTATGTTCTAGCCCTGCACACTATGTTTCTGATTGTCCTACAACACCACTCTATCCTGAATTTGTTCAGAAAAAGATGAATGATGTCCAAGGTTTTGCTAGTCCTACACATGACCCATACGTACCCACTTATAACAAAGGTTGGTGAAACCATCCCAACTTATCATGAAAAAATCCACAAGTCCCATCCACTGGTCAAACCAGGGAACTTTAAGCAAAGTTACCAAAGATCCATTTTCTAACAGCCTCCTCAACTGAGCCTACCTTCTCCTCAGAATCCCACAACAAGTCAATCTTTTTAGGAGAATCTTCTCGATGCTTCTTTTAACATAAAGGTCAACCTTTGTTCCCATACACAGTCAATAGCCAAATTAGAAACTCAAATGAGATAGTTGGATGATGCCTTGAGCAGGCGTAACGAGAAAAGCTTACCAAGTCAACCTGTGCCTATCCCGATGGCAAAAAACATATGTACCATGTCCTGAACATGGCAAAGTCTCATCAGGAGCAAGCCAACATTGTCATGACCTTTTAGAATGGGAAGAAATTTTACCCACCCAGAAAGACGACTAAGGACCCCAAAGACTCACCCATAGAGCAATCGATTTTTGCCTTCTCTAGGCCTCCTTTTTGTATTGCTAAAGACTCATTTACTGAGGCCTCAAACAAACCTAGAATTTTCAACAAACAGAAAGCTCAAATGTAGAGAATGCTTGAGACTTTTGAGCATACTCATATAAACTTTCTCCTACTTGATGCCATTCAACACAGATATCATATAGATTCATAATTAGATAATGGCATGACGAAATTCATGGTTTGTAACTCTACCACTCATCCACACACACACTACACATTGAATTACAATTAGGTGTGGATGATGATATTATTGAAAATCAGAAAAAGAGCTACCAAAGGGTGAGTTTGGGACCAGTTGGGGGTAATATGGTTAAAAGGGCAAAATAAGAAATAATTTATTTGAGACCTCCAGATTGAGCATGACCATCGATCCATTGATCTCATGGACGATGGAAGGAAACTAGATATCTGTCTGGCTGAAGACGTAAAACGTAGCTCTTGTTGAGAGGCAGCCCATACTAGTGTTATAAATTAGTAGTTTATTGTTTTAATGCTTTAGTACTTTATTTCTTTTGCTTTTGTATCATGAGTGTTAATAATAGATTATGCATACACACCATGATGAGTACATGATAGTCTGGAGCTTCATAGCATAAAGCATCATATCAAAAGAGTTCCAACATTTTAAGCATTATCTGGTTGTGTCTTTTCCTTCTTTTGTTTCCTTATATTCTTTATGTGCATTCATGCATTCATATAGTTTCATTCAAGCATGAGGAGTGACATTGAAGACAATGACATTCAAGCATGGGGCAAGGTATGATATACCTAAATTTTTTTGTCAATGTATATATTTTTTTAAAAACTTATAAAAATTGGGCATTTTAAAAGAAAAAATTTAACAATATAAGATGGTTTTTGCATATCTTTGTCATTTTAAGATGAATTTTAAGCCCCATGTGGAAATTTTTTCAAAATTGATTTAGATGAAAATGTTACTTATGTGGCATTCGAAGAAAATATTTGTTTATAACTGTAAAAATCTATTATGATTTACATTAATATAAATGCTTTGAATTTTTTAAAAACAAGCAAATATTAACAAAGAAATAAAATAAAGAACATACAAATAGTATTTTGACACTTCTAGTTGTAGTGCATTTAAAAGCAAGGTTCATACACAAGTTGAAGTGCTTGCACTAATGTGATTGAATTCTTAATCATTGAGCTCAGACACGAGTTGTTAGAAAGTCCTAATTAGTTTGACTCATGTCTAGACCCAAAAATTGATATAAGTGCAATTGAACATCTACCTATTAAAGAGTTTACAAAGCATCTAAGGTCATAAAGGAAGTGTAATGTAAGTGCCTTTATTTTTTTTTTCCTCTTAAAAATTAGTTAAAAAATATATATGATCCTTGTTTATATTTCATAATTGTGTGCTATCTTAACTTCATGATCTTGATGTTGTCGTTTATTTGATTTAATGTCATTCTTGTATAATAGTAAATATTCTTCTATGATTCAATTCTGCACAGTGTAGCCTGAGTTAATATTTTTTGTATGAAATTAACAGATGTCAACATATCATTCACAATGAGGAGGTGGGCATTCTTCCTTTTCGTGGACCAGTTCATCACCCACTAACCAAGGTGAACACTTAGATGAGATCAACTTCAGATCACACGTGGGTGACACTTTAAGGAAGGAAGAGGAGACCTCACACACCATAGGCCACTGCAGCTCCATAGTTATCCACGGAGGCCTTAGGTAAATATTAATATAGTATTTTTTTAATATAATTAAAAATTTAGTATTGTCATTCATATTAATATTTGTTTGTTACAATAAATTAGCAACCATAGAATCTTCTCAGCACAAACATGGGAAGAACAAATGTATAGCCCACCAGAAGTAAATCAAGCAATGAAAGGATTCAATAACTATCAAGCTTGAGATGCAAGAAGTCATGGGCGAGGGTGCCTCTGTATTCTCTAAGAGGCTTTCATACATCATCAAGGAGTAGGCCAACATCACTCACAAGTCATGGATAAAGGTCCCAGAGGATGAGAATATGGTGTTGTGTGAGGAAATTTATTTAAGTATATTGCCTAACTATAATTTGATAAATACATTAATTTATAAAAAAAGTATTACTAACTATATTGTGATAATTTGGTGCAGGCCGAGTTTGATTTAGACAAGGATATAACTGAACATTGTGCTACTATGGATAAACAACTTCAGGTATCATACTCAAGGGTGCAAAAAGGTTTTTAGAAGCATTACAAGAGGTTTGAAAACCATGATGAAGCAACAAAACAATATCCCAATGGAGTCTACTTTGAAGTATGGAAACAAATTTGCAACTTTTTCACTAGAGACTATTGGACAATAAATATTGAATGTATGCTCATAAGTAAATAAATATTCAAATTTTTAGATTTTTATGAACTAATTGATTTTCTTTTGGTTAAACACAAACATCAAAGAAAAATTCTACAAATAGAGCAAAACAGACGGTCCAACATATTAGTGGATCATCTTCGTACATCTAGAGGTTTTATACAAGGGTAAGTTTCTTATTCTCTAAGTTTATTTTTTTATATAGTAGTATAATGCTAAATATGTTTGATTTAATGGATTCTAAATTTGTTATTTGCAGACTGGAATGGAAGGGCACAAACTGATAGCGAGTGCATTCTATAAAATGACGTGCACAACATTAATTTGCAGTGAAGCAAAATATATCTTTATAAGTAACTCACGATTTGTAGCAGTGAACCAGAAGCCACATTTATTCATTCTATTTTGTACATTATCATTAGTTATTGATAACCAAATATTAACATCATGTAGAACAAGTTATACTATATGGAGATTGAAAGTGATGAAACATGTTTTTCAAAAGAAGGCTCGTTAATGTTGTAGCGAGACGTCTTTGCCAAAGTCTTGGCGGAGCAGTCTGGACATGTGAAAGGGATGTGTGCATTTGCTATTTCATCCAAAAGAAAAACCCATGTTTCAGAGCTATCTTCCCATTTGGAGGCGGCATAGTCGAAGCTCCAACAACTAAGAGAAGAACAAAAGATGGATCAAGTCTAACGAGAGCAAGAGAAAGATGAACGAGAGTGAGAGAGAAGAATGAGAGATACCCTTTCAGCAACTGGAGCGAGAGAGTGAAGACCGTGAGCAAAAGAAAAAAGAAACTAGGAAGCTCAGAGAGCAGATGTAGACCTCTATAGATTCTCTCAGATAGAACCCCCATCCTAGATCTCTCTTATTTTCTCTTAGATAAGACCGTCAAATGTTTATTTGTTGGATGAACATGTCATAATTTTTTATATCATGTTATGTTCTAAAGACATGTGTTTGTTTATATCTTCTTTTTTTCTTTGGCCTGTATTAATTTTTACCATAATGAGATACTGTAGTTAGTGAGAAACTGATTATATATATAAACTAATTATATATATAAATTGATTTTAAATATATATAAACTGATATATATCTATATATATTTATTGAATTTAAGTTGATATCCTCTTGAATGCGAAAAGATGTTTTGTTAATGTTATCTTTATGTTTTTTTAGATTCTCATGAAAGTGCAAGAAAATATGAAAGCATTATCGAGCCTTCAATTGCAATGTGATTAAAACATCTGTAAGCTATCGTACTGAATTCACATACTGTTGTCATCATTATTAACATTATTATAATTGTATTTTTATATATTTTTTTTGAATTGTTAGATTGTATTCATTTTTGAAGTATGTTTGTTGCAGGTTTGGAGAGCATGTAGGAGAGGGGGTTGGAGAGGATGCATGTTTATTTTTTTAAGTATATTTATTTTTTGAAGTGTGTTTATTTTTTGAAGTATATGTTTATATTTGAATATATGTTTAAAGTTGAATGTTTGAGAAGATTAGAGAGGATGAATGTTTGAGGAGGTTGAAGAAGTACGTGTTTACATTTGAATGTATGTTTTAGGATGTATAAACACTAGTGTATATTTATATTTGAATTGATGTTTAAAGTGTATGTTTATATTTGAATGGATGTATGTTTGAGGGGTTGGAGAGGATACATGTTTGAGGAGGTTAGAGAAATGTATGTTTATATTTGAATGTATGTTTTAGGATGTATAAACACTAGTGTATGTTTATATTTGAATTGATGTCTGAATTGTATGTTTATATTTGAATGTATGTTTTAGGATGTATAAACACTAGTGTATGTTTATATTTGAATTGATGTCTGAAGTGTATATTTATATTTGAATGGATGTATGTTTGAGGATATTTGAAGTGTTTGTATTTGCTATTTTCTTTAATGTAATATAAAAAAAAGTAAACTAATATAAAAAAATTATTTTTGCAGGTTTAA
The DNA here is from genome assembly GCF_984573655.1 of Nuphar pumila. Taxonomy (NCBI): domain Eukaryota; kingdom Viridiplantae; phylum Streptophyta; class Magnoliopsida; order Nymphaeales; family Nymphaeaceae; genus Nuphar; species Nuphar pumila. The sequence goes on from NC_143250.1 coordinate 35,601,622, forward strand.
GGCCTATAATGACGACATTTTTGTGCCACCGTTATTGGCCTCAACCCTATGTTGTCGTTAGAACTTATAACAATGACTTACTTCTTGTTGTTATCGACTATATTGATGAGTTAATTCTGCCCGTTGCAGGCTATAAAAGAAACACAAAAATGTCATTGTTATATGTATGTTGCCGTTATAGGTAGGGATGGCAGTGGGGCGGGGCGGGGCGGGGGACAAGGTTTCCACCCCCGCCCCGCCTCAAAATTTTATCCTCCACCCCCGCCTCGCCTCCGCGGCGGGGATGGATTTTATCCTCCACCCCCGCCTTCATCCCCGTTTCATGTCCTCCACCCCCGCCCCGTCCCCGTCCCCGTCCCCGCCCCGTCCCCGTCCCCGCCCCGCCCCCGCCCCGTCCCCGTCCCGACCCCGCCCCCGTCCCCGACCCCGCGGGATGAGCGTGCTCGTCACCGGCGCCGCTGGCTTTGTCGGCACCCACGTCTCGCTCGCCCTCCGGAAGCGCGGTGACGGTGTCGTCGGCCTCGACAACTTCAACGACTACTACGACCCCTCGCTCAAGAAGGCCCGCCGTCGAATCCTCGGCGACCACGGCGTCTTCGTCATCGCCGGCGACATCAACGACGCCCGGCTCCTGGCCAAGCTCTTCGACCTCGTCGCCTTCACCCACATGATGCACCTCGCCGCCCAGGCCAGAGTCCGGTACGCTATCGAGAACCCGGCGTCCTACGTGCACAGTAACGTCGCCCGGCTCCAGGGTTAGGAAATTAGGGAAGGGAGTTAGGGTTAGTAAACAGTTCATCTGAGTTGGGGGCGGGGATGGGGCGGGGATGGGCCGGGGGCGGGGCGGGGATGGGCCGGGGCGGGGGCGGGGCGGGGATGGGGCGGGGCGGGGCGGGGCGGGGGAACGTGCCAGTCCATCCCCGCCTCCACCCCCGGACGGGGATGGATTTTAACCTTCATCCCCGCCTCCATCCCCGTTTCATACCCTTCATCCCCGGTCCAAACGGGGCGAGGCGGGGCGGGGCCCCGCTTTCCCCCGGTCCACTGCCATCCCTAGTTATAGGGTGGGTTACCACTATTGGTGTTCCCAATTTCGATGAGATTTTTGGCTAGTGTTGGATCATACATTAACGGTAACCTGTAAATATCACCATTATTACTCAACTGAGGATACAAATTGGCGGTCATTTTATAGACCTATAACAACACTAAATAGGGCAATAGCAGCGAGAAAAGTCACCGCTATTGACCGTCACCCTTGTAGTGTGTTTAGGGCATGTTTGGATAGACCCACATTGGATAAGGAGGGATGTTGCAATATAGACACCACCACCAACATAACATCAAAAGGTCATGCTCAAAACTGTGTGGTCCTCACCGCCAAAGCTTCCTTGGCAAGCTTTGTGATCTCTCCACTCTTGGCAAGCTTCCTTGAATGTCCTGTTAATCTCTTGGCCGATCTCTCATCAAGCATTTATTGTTCTTTGTGATGTACATTTTTTCTTTTAAAATTAATTTCGTGCTTCCTGTAAAAAAAATACACCAATGTAACATTACAGGCATGTTTGTAATGCATGTGATTTTGTATTTTTCACAGGTTTCCTATGATTGCAAATCACATTTTAAAACTTTTACTGGGGTATTGCAGACATTCAAAATTAGAACCCGTGAATGTGATTTATCTGTGAATGTTGAAGTCTCGAAAGTCTTACACAAGTATAACCTTGTAAATAACTTTCACAAGCATTAGTTGCTTAGCTGTGAATGTGATAAAATAGTGACATGATATGACAAGATGCATTCTCACGCGATAGATTTTCAAACAAGTAAAATTCACAACAAAAAAACAAACATGAAAAAGTTAATACATAAGAATGTGAATTACATAAATCACTTTCTGTAACGCCCCAAAAATCTGGGACTTGAAACCTTTTATGAAAAAGATTGAAAGCTTTAAAATTGATTATTTATCAAAGTTTGAAACAGAGGTTCAACGGAAAATCATGTTTGAAATAGAAAGTCCCTGGATATTGGGCGCATTACAGCGCAAACTTTCCTTTACAAATAGATTTGCAACTCAAATATATTTATTGAAATAAAAATAAGAAACAGAGTTTTGGTAACACAGTTTTAATAATTCAGAGTTTAATCAAAAGAGAGGCTTTCAAAGAAACTTTATGTCAATTTTACCAAAATGCCCTCAAGAGCAAAACGTCAAGAAAATGGTCTCATCTTGATCTCATCATGCCATCGCAGACTGAAACACCACCTGTCCATAAAATGGGTCAGTTTCGCAAAAAACTAGTAGGGGTGCAAAAGACAAGGAAGAACAAAGACTGTAATAAGCAAGATAATTACTAAATTAAATAAGAGAAATAAAACTAACAGAGTTAACCATACATGCTATCGAGTATGTGATCATGCATATAATTCAGGGTTAATTAACATTTAAATATGCATGATTTTATGAAATAATGTTTCAAAAACCCAATTTTATGTTAGTTTTCGAGTAAATGTGCTAAAATGATTTAAAAATAGAAAATGCATGAAAAATAGTTTTATTTTACATTTTTATGCATATTTTAGTTTTTGTTATAGTCATAGTAGTTTAGTTTTAATTTTCAATAAAAATAAAAATAAAAAATAAAAAAATGGAGAAAAATAGTTTTATATTCATTTTAAATGTTTGTTTTTTTTAGAAAAGAAGAAAAAAAATTTAGTAGAATAGTTTTATTTTCTTTATAAATAAAAAAAAAAGTTTTGTGTGTAACTTTTTGAAAAAAAAAATTCTAATAAACCGGTTTACACGGTTTTTGAATTTTAAAAACTAAAAAAAAATTAATAAGCAAACCGGCTGGAACGGGTTTGCATTGTTTTAAAACTGAAAAAATTTCTGTTTGAAACCGGTTCCAGCCAGTTTGGGGCTTTTAAAACCCAATAACTGAAAAAAAAATCGGGCGTCTCCTCACATGGCTGAACCTTGCTCCTTTCCCCTCTTTCCCTCTCTTCTCTCTCTTCTCACCATCTTCCACCATCGCCGGTGGTTTCTTACCTCCTTCTTCCCCTTCTCCCTCTTGCTCTGTTCAATCTAGCCGGCGGTGGTGGTGGCTCTTCAGTCCGGCGACGGCGTGGTGTGGAGGCCGCCATTCTTTTCTAATCCCTCTGGTAAGTTCGGATCTTCATCTTCTTCATCTTCTTCTTCTTCTGCTTCTTATTCCGATTCTGAATCTTCTTCTTCTTCTTCTTCCTCCGATTCTTCTTCTTCTTCTTCTTCTTCAGTTCTTATTCTTCTTCATCTTCTTCTTCTTCTTCTTCTTTCATCTTCAGATCTTCTTCTTCTTCCAATTCCTCTTCTTCTTCTTCTTCTTCTTCAGCTTCTTCTTTATGTTCTTGTTATTTCTGTAAAATTGAAAATTAAATAAAAAACTGAAAAACGAAAATGAAAAAAAAAACTATATTCTCCATCTTTTCTATTCATCGGTCAATCTTTTATTCTCCAGTGATTCTTTAGATAGATTCGTTCATAGTTCTGTGTTGCTGTTTAGATTTTCTTGTTTTGCCGATTTGCCTAATTTTTGTTTAGTGTTTGATTTTCAGTTTATTTCATTCCTTGAGTTTCCTGTTAAGCATCACATTTATTTTCTGTTTTTTTCCTGTAATGAAATTCGTTTTTGCTCTTTCTTCATTCAGTTTTTTTTCTCTGTTTTTTTTTTATTACATGTTATTTTCTAAAATCTGTAATTCCTGTTTTTGTTTTAGTTTAGTAAATTCGTTGCAAGTATAAATTTCAATTCAGTAAATATTTTTTTTCTCCTAAATCTGGTTTTAGTTCAGTATTTTCTGTTTTGATTATGCATTAAATTCTTGTTTGATTTCTTAACGTTGAATTCTTGTTTTGCTGAATAGGTTTTAATCTCTTGTTTTTTTTAATTTCTAATTTTCCTGTTTTTCTTTTCTTCCATTCAAATTGCTGTTTGTTGAATTTTAGAATTCCTGTTTTTTTTTTAGTTTATATTTCATGTTCTATCATAATTCCATTTCCTATTTTTTTTAGTTAAGCATTCGTTTCATTAATTTTCTGTTTTGCTGTTTTGAATTTCTAGTTTTGCATTTTCTGATTTCATTAATGTTTCTTTTGTTTGTTTTATAGTATTGCATTTCTTGTTTTCATTTGATTGCATTTCATGTTTTTATTTGATTCGATTTCCTGTTTTTCTTAATACCAAATTCCTGTGTGTTCATTCTGTTTAAGTGTTTTAGTTCTTATCTTTCTCATTCATTGATTGCATGTATTCTTCATTTTTTTTGTTCATTCATTGATTTTCTGTTTAGTTTTCATTTGCTTTTGAAATTAGTATACTCTAATATTAGATAGTAGTTAGTTTTAATTAGAAGTTAATTTTAGTTAAGAATGTCATTAGATTTCTCTCATAGTATATTTTGTTTTAGCAAATAATTAGTATAATTTGCTTAATTCGGTTTTCATGTTCTAGCTCTTGTACTGCTCGTGTCATTTGAATTGTGCAGGATAGCACAGGACTGGAGCGGAAGCGATTATATGACACGAAGTACAATAAAGCTTCTTTTTACTTTTTAGTTTAGAATTAGGAATTTAATTGGGTTTGTAAATATTGCACTTTGCCCTCTGTGAAGGGTATTCATTTGTTGTAATAGTTAGTTGTTTTTTTTTTTTTACTTTTCTTGAACATTTTACATTTCAAATAATTCGGCAATAAAGATTAGTTTAGATTTGTGTACTTGAATACGATATATTCCCGTTCCCTGAGTTCGACCCAATCTCATCCACTAGTGAGAACCGGTTTTTATTATTTGATGTCTGGTTTTCACATGTTTTTCATTTAAAAATCTTTTCAAAATTACAACGATTTAAAAGAAGACATCAAATTTTTGGCGCCGTTCCTGGGGAACGGCGTAATATTAGTATTCACTTTATTGCCTAGTGTTTGTATTGAATTTAGGTTTAGAACCACGTATGTGCATATCTTAGAGACAAGCTTACTTTTCTGCACAGCCCACCTACTAGGAACCCCTTAGAGGTGACTGTGTATGATTGGTACCGTACACATAGATTTCATATTTCTTATGCATAATCTCTGTTATGTGTAACTGCGTGGTGTTTGTTTAGTTTTTGTTGTTTTTAGTTCACTCGCTTTGTGGTTTGCATGGTTTGGTCGCTTAGTGCGTTAGTTAGGTAGAAAACCCAAAGTTAGGACGTGTGCTACACCGGTCTACTCAAAGGTGTACGCAATGGCTGACGATCATCAATTGATCCATCCTTTGAGGGACTACTTCATGCCAAATACGTATACTCCCGCCTCCTACATCACGAGACCTGATGTAGGAGCGAGCCATTTTGAGATTAAGGCCAGTGTGATTCAAATGTTACCTTCGTTTTATGGCCTTAGTAATGAGGACCCATATCGTCATCTCGACGAATTCCTTGAGATTTGCTCGACTGTGCGAATCAATAACTTTGGAGATGATGCTATGCGGTTGACTTTGTTTCCGTTCTCTCTCAAAGATAAATCCAAGCACTGGCTAAAATCTCTTGAGACGGTTCGTATTACTACTTGGGAAGGAATGCAAAAAGAAATTTTAAAAAAATATTTCCCAATTGGTAAGACAAACCAATTTCGTAAAGCTATAACCAGTTTTTCTCAAATTGAGGGAGAACAATTTCACGAGTCTTGGGAGAGATTGAAAGATCTTCTCCGCAAGTGTCCCCATCACCAGGTGTCTCGTTGGCAGTTGGTGCAGTATTTTTATGACGGGCTTACTGAGAAGCATCGTCAAATGGTTGATTCGTCTTGTGGGGGCACTTTTATGCTCAAGAGTGAGGACGAGGCATAGTCTCTATTTGAGACCTTGAGTGAAAACACGATGCATCATACCTTGTTTTCATGGCTCGATAGGACTACATCCTTGTCTAGTGGTCCTAGGAAAGTTGGGATTTCCGAAGTTGGGTCCGAGTTAGATTTGCGTACCAAGGTTGACCAGTTGACTAGGAAGTTAGATCAATTCCTAGCCAATTTCTCGAGAAATCCAGTAGAAAGAGTGTGCGAGCTATGTGCTAGCCCTGCACACTGTGTTGCAGATTGTCCGGCAGTGCCATTATATCTTGAATTCGTTCAGGAGCAGATGAATGTTGCCCAAGGTTTCGCTAAACCCATGCCTGATTCATTTACATCCTCATATAACCCAGGTTGGCGAAACCAGTCTATTTCCCCATCCCATCAGCCCTCCCAGACACAGTATAGACCCAGTAACCCTTCACAAGGTTACTCGCATCCTATATTTCCACAGGTTCATCCCCAGTATTGTCTACCTTCTCCTAAAGAGCCCATTCCAAGTTCATCATTTCAAGAGATGTTAGAAGCCTTTTCTGATATCAAGGCCACTCTTTGTTCCCATACGCAGTCAATAGCCAAACTAGAGACTCAAATGGGACAGTTAGCTCCGACATTGAGTAGGCAAAGCCAGGGGAACATTCATAGTCAGTCTGTTGTCTCAAAGGGAGAGGATTCCATGTCATTTGACTTGCAACCCACTGATTCACATCATGAGCAAGTCAAATCTGTTACATCCCTTCAGTATGGGAAGGCGTCTCACTCCACTCAGGACTCAACTCATGAACCTCATATCATTTCTACTGACGAGTCGATTTCCATGATACCTCAACAGAAAGGGCCTAACCTACAGCATGCATTATCATCATATAGAGCCCCATTTTCTCAGCCTTTAGGATCACCAATTTTTAGTAAGCAAGAGGTGCAGATGCAGAAGGTGCTTGACCAAGTCAAGCCTGATCATATTCACAACTTGTCTGAAGTTGCATTCATTGATAGTTGGTCGATCCTGGACTCTCATTTCTTGACCAGTCTCTCAGATGAGACTAATATCTGTTCTTCACGTCGAGAGAGTTATGATCTTACAGTTAGAGGTAGACGGGATGGAAACACAGTGCGTAGTGTCATAGATGACACTCTTTTCTATATAGAGCTCGGTTGAGTTTGACTTCATGTCCATTGATCTCATGGACGATGAAGGTTTTTCCAGGGATCCGTCTGGCTGGGGACGTGAAACTTAGCGCTTTATGGGAGGCAACCCATATCTTGTATATTATTAGATTTGCATAGAATTTATAGATTTTATTTTGTTTTTACTTTTTCATGAGTTTTTCTAGTTCTTTTTGTTTCATTCATGAGTTTTGTGTTTTGTCATGTATACATTGCATTTATTACATTCATAGAACGTGTATTTTTAATTCATGTCAGGTCATTCTACTCTTTTCCCTTATTTATTTCCTCTCATGTGCATTCACGTAGTTTCATATAAGCATGGGGGAGTGCCACTGGGACAGTGTCATTCAAGCATGGGGGAGGGTCACCTGGATATTTCTGTTATGTTCTTGCACATGTTTACACATCTCTCATGAAAAGTAGATTTTTAAAGAAAGAGTTTGAACTTATATTAATGTTATTTCAAATCTGATGTTTTTAGAGGATTTTTAAGCCCCACAAAAACTTTTTCTGACATAGATCTAAAAATTATGGTTGTTTATTTGGATTTCAAAGAAATGATGATAGATACATGTTAGAATTTATTTTGAATCATAAATATGAATATGCGCAGTTCTATTTTTGAAAAACTAAGCAAATGAACAAAAGCGTAAAAAAATGAGCTCAAAAGAAAAAAAAAAAAATATATATATATATATATATATATATATATATATATATATATATATATAGCATGCGTTAGGTTGTTTGGATAATTGCACAATCCTTAGTAGATGGAACTTAGATGTAAGTTGAAACTTTTAATTCCATTTTCGAAAAGGAGAGTGAAAAACTTCGTGATCCTAAGTAACTGAGAACAAATACAAGTTGAAATGTTTGACTCTCATGTTATAAGGGTGATTGAAGGAAGTCACTTTTATGTCTTAGTTGATATCTTTTGGTATGTATTGAATAAGTATAGAAGATATTGACATTGCACAAGGCATAAAAGCAGACCACACGCAAGCTATAAGAGAAGAATAAGTGCGCAAAAAGAAAAGCGTGAAAAAAAAATCGAGAAAAGAGCTGAAAAAGAAAGAAAAGTTCAGTGCTTAGAAGTGTGATTGAGAAAACCTGTGCAGAAAACATATGAGTGAGGATAAGTAAATAATAATATATTTTTATTGGACTTTCTAAGAATAAAACATAAATAATTGTGATATTTAGAAAAGTGAAAGAAATTCTTTTTCTGTGGTGGTATATAAAAGACTCTAATTATGTTTTGATTTTGAAATAACAGGAAATATTTGTGAAAATAAAGTCTTTGATTACCTACTGCTTGTGAGGATGTGTAATATTATGCATACATGACAGAGATGTTTGTGGGTAGCATCACTGTAAACCCTCACGAGACCTTACTCATCCACTGGGATAACCTAGGGGTTGAAAGGGCTTGTTGCATAAGCTAAATGCAACCGTGATTCCTACGAAAGTGAGTTAGGTGATAGTTTTCATTTCATTCATTTTTCTAGTTTGCTCGAGGACTAGCAAAACATAAGCATGGGGGTATTTGATCATGCATATAATTCAGGGTTAATTAACATTTAAATATGCATGATTTTATGAAATAATGTTTCAAAAACTAAATTTTATGTTAGTTTTCGAGTAAATGTGCTAAAATGATTTAAAAATAGAAAATGCATGAAAAATAGTTTTATTTTACATTTTTATGCATATTTTAGTTTTTGTTATAGTCATAGTAGTTTAGTTTTAATTTTCAATAAAAATAAAAATAAAAAATAAAAAAATGGAGAAAAATAGTTTTATATTCATTTTAAGTGTTTGTTTTTTTTAGAAAAGAAGAAAAAAAATTTAGTAGAATAGTTTTATTTTCTTTATAAATAAAAAAAAAAGTTTTGTGTGTAACTTTTTGAAAAAAAAAAATTTCTAATAAACCGGTTTACACGGTTTTTGAATTTTAAAAACTAAAAAAAAAAATTAATAAGCAAACCGGCTGGAACCGGTTTGCATTGTTTTAAAACTGAAAAAATTTATGTTTGAAACCGGTTCCAGCCAGTTTGGGGCTTTTAAAACCCAATAACTGAAAAAAAAATCGGGCGTTTCCTCACACGGCTGAACCTTGCTCCTTTCCCCTCTTTCCCTCTCTTCTCTCTCTTCTCACCATCTTCCACCATCGCCGGTGGTTTCTTACCTCCTTCTTCCCCTTCTCCCTCTTGCTCTGTTCAATCCAGCCGGCGGTGGTGGTGGCTCTTCAGTCCGGCGACGGCGTGGTGTGGAGGCCGCCATTCTTTTCTAATCCCTCTGGTAAGTTCGGATCTTCATCTTCTTCATCTTCTTCTTCTTCTGCTTCTTATTCCGATTCTGGATCTTCTTCTTCTTCTTCTTCTTCTTCTTCTTCCTCCGATTCTTCTTCTTTTACTTCTTCAGTTCTTATTCTTCTTCATCTTCTTCTTCTTCTTCTTCTTTCATCTTCAGATCTTCTTCTTCTTCATTTTCTGATTTTCTTCATCTTCTTCTTCTTCCGATTCCTCTTCTTCTTCTTCTTCTTCAGCTTCTTCTTTATGTTCTTGTTATTTCTGTAAAATTGAAAATTAAATAAAAAACTGAAAAACGAAAATGAAAAAAAAAGCTATATTCTCAATCTTTTCTCTTCATTGGTCAATCTTTTATTCTCCAGTGATTCTTTAGATAGATTCGTTCATAGTTCTGTGTTGCTGTTTAGATTTTCCTGTTTTGCCGATTTGCCTAATTTTTGTTTAGTGTTTGATTTTCAGTTTATTTCATTCCTTGAGTTTCCTGTTAAGCATCACATTTATTTTCTGTTTTTTTTTCCTGTAATGAAATTCGTTTTTGCTCTTTCTTCATTCAGTTTTTTTTCTCTGTTTTTTTTTATTACATGTTATTTTCTGAAATCTGTAATTCCTGTTTTTGTTTTAGTTTAGTAAATTCGTTGCAAGTATAAATTTCAGTTCAGTAAATATTTTTTTTCTCCTAAATCTGGTTTTAGTTCAGTATTTTCTGTTTTGATTATGCATTAAATTCTTGTTTGATTTCTTAACGTTGAATTCTTGTTTTGCTGAATAGGTTTTAATCTCTTGTTTTTTTTTAATTTCTAATTTTCCTGTTTTTCTTTTCTTCCATTCAAATTGCTGTTTGTTGAATTTTAGAATTCCTGTTTTTTTTTAGTTTATATTTCATGTTCTATCATAATTCCATTTCTTGTTTTTTTTTAGTTAAGCATTCGTTTAATTAATTTTCTGTTTTGCTGTTTTGAATTTTTAGTTTTGCATTTTCTGATTTCATTAATGTTTCTTTTGTTTGTTTTATAGTATTGCATTTCCTGTTTTCATTTGATTGCATTTCATGTTTTTATTTGATTCGATTTCCTGTTTTTCTTAATACCAAATTCCTGTGTGTTCATTCTGTTTAAGTGTTTTAGTTCTTATCTTTCTCATTCATTGATTGCATGTATTCTTCATTTTTTTTGTTCATTCATTGATTTTCTGTTTAGTTTTCATTTGCTTTTGAAATTAGTATACTCTAATATTAGATAGTAGTTAGTTTTAATTAGAAGTTAATTTTAGTTAAGAATGTCATTAGATTTCTCTCATAGTATATTTTGTTTTAGCAAATAATTAGTATAATTTGCTTAATTCGGTTTTCATGTTCTAGCTCTTGTACTGCTCGTGTCATTTGAATTGTGCAGGATAGCACAGGACTGGAGCGGAAGCGATTATATGACACGAAGTACAATAAAGCTTCTTTTTACTTTTTGGTTTAGAATTAGGAATTTAATTGGGTTTGTAAATATTGCACTTTGCCCTCTGTGAAGGGTATTCATTTGTTGTAATAGTTAGTTGTTTTTTTTTTTTTTACTTTTCTTGAACATTTTACATTTCAAATAATTCGGCAATAAAGATTAGTTTAGATTTGTGTACTTGAATACGATATATTCCCGTTCCCTGAGTTCGACCCGGTCTCATCCACTAGTGAGAACCGGTTTTTATTATTTGATGTCTGGTTTTCACATGTTTTTCATTTAAAAATCTTTTCAAAATTACAACGATTTAAAAGAAGACATCAGTATGACAAGCAAAACTCCAATAAAGTAAATAGCTAAATACAAGAGCAGTGAGGACCGAAGTGCTAAACAAGCAAATTACGCAACTATAGCAGTCCAACTAATTCTACAGGTAGAGAGTAACTAACTCCACCAAGCAATATAGTAAGTCGAGTAACTGAATAAGATAGGCATTCATAATAGAGCTCACAATGCATGTCATTACCACTGAATTCTTCAGTCTACCGACAAGTAACTATATTAATCATAAGGTGCAAGCCATTGCACAACAAACAATTTATAAGCTACACGTGATAAGCAAATCACACGACAATAGTTATATATTAACCACAAGATGTAAGCAACTTATAAGACAAGCAGCTATATTGGTTCTAGTTGCAGATAGTTCGTATATTACGAGATACGAGGAACCACCTCAGTCATACGATGCTTAACTCAACAAGTGCTACCTTACAACAAGCACGAATAGTTTAACCAAGTAGTAAATCAAGTCATATGCATCCTATTGCATCTAGCATAATGCTATTATCATAAATATTTAACTAGTCTGAACAACTAGTTATTACTAGCACGAAATTAGTAAAACGCTACAACAGGTGTGCATAGCTCAATGAGTAGTGTACTGAACTATTGAGCAACCAAACAATTCATGTCACAGCACACATATCTCATAACAGTGTGAGTAAGTTATATTTTATTCTGATTATTAGTTGGTCATGCAGGTATGCATAAGGCACGAAATATAGAAACAATCGAGACCAATCCGAAAGTTTATTATGTCATGTATTTTAGATAACCCGAATGGTTGACTGAGTTTGCTCCTAAGGGGATGGCCAGTGACCAAGAGACTAAATCTCCAAAGGCAAAGGTAGCCCGTGGATGCATCCAAACTTCTACAGAAGTGGCCTGAAAGCTATATTTGTAACATTTTTTCTAACTCTAATGACTGGGCAAACCGAATCATTTGCCCAAAATAGCCATTAATAGCCCATCCATTAGAGTTTTCTACCATCTCGTCCTCTCTCTTGGAGGGAGTCAGTAGTTCGAATGGGCACAATGGGGGTTTCTTAACCGTTGTCCCATTCTACATACTCGAGTCTATTATACCCACTCGAGCACCTTGCTTGTGAAGGTGAAACCATCACCATTAGGTGATTAAACGTGTCAGTGCACGTTCAAGGCAATCACATACCTCTCATCCTACTCACCACAGTACGCAACATACCTATTCAAAAGTACAACCATGATGAGAGGGGTTAACTTATAGTGAAGGTAAAAACATCACCATTTTGTGGTCTCAAATACGTGCCATTGCACGTTCGAGGTAAATACAGACTTCTTATTCTGCTCATCGTAGTATGCAATATACCTGCTCAAAAGTATAACCACGATAAGAGGGGTCTGGATTTCTCATAAGAAATCTCCAACACTTCTGCTTTGCAAAAGTCCACAATGTAATCATTTGAGTTCCATCTTGTCATGCTCTGGTCCTTTAGACTGTCACGAGCCTCTTGCCTGTTAGACAAACATCAATATTACATGATTATCATAAAGTGTCAAAACATGTTTAGAGGTTACAACAAACCTCTTGTCCTGCTCCTCGAAGTCCAAACATATTGTACATGACTAAGAGTACGACTATGAGGAGAGGAACATGAATTTCTCAAAAGAAATCTATCAGCAATAATCTCGTGAAGGAAGGAAAAGCGTCAACTATCTTAGTTTGGCTAGAAAACCCAATAACTAGGTCTCACATCAGAGGTGATGTGGCAACGTTCTAGCGATAGCGTAGGTTCCTCAGTAGAACTTTTGCCTATCCCATGCACATGCCCTTAAAAAGAGACATCCAAGTTGCATCGAATACACGAACTGAAGTTGTAAAACACTTTTTCGAAACACATCGATTTGGGAGATCCAATGCTATCTCGCAAAAGGCTTTCAAAATCTGCTTTACAAAACTATATGTTTCAAAAAATAGGCTGGTGCCTAAAACTCATCATTTTTTGAGAACCAAAGTGCATAAGCGTGCATCATGTCTTTTAACACAAATGAACGAAAAAGAAATACGCTCAAAGTTGCGCTTAAATGCAAGTTCACAAAAGTGAGCTTGTGCACAATACAGTGTAACGAAAAAGTGTGATCGATCTCCAAAGTGCAAACTGTGTGTCGAGTGCAAAACCTAGTAAGTAGTGCACAAAGTACAAAACTGTACCTCAGCTAAATACCCAAGCAAGTACGTGAATACTCAAGGCAATACATGAGGTACGAAACTGCACCTCGACCAAACAACGCATAAAGCATGAGGCAACAAAAAGGAAAGTACAAAAATTAAAAGACAGAAAGTAAATGCGAAACAGAAGTCTGAGCACATAAAGCAAGGTGGCAAAATAAAGATAAGAAAGTAAAAAGCCATGGCACATAAAGTGCGAGGCAACAAAAAGATAAAGTGCAGAAAAATAAAGAGAACAAGGATCACGAAACCGTATCCTTGAATTAAAAGGCATCAAATGAAAAGACAGGAATTAAAAGCCTGGGCACATTAAGTGCGGTGGCAACATGAAAGTAAAGTGTAAAAAAGTAAAAAGAACAAGGATCACAAAATTGCATCCTTGAGTTAAAAGACATACGCATATATTTTATACGTATACATATATCATCGTCATTTTCTATTTTTAATTATATTTTCTTATTTTAGCATTTATCCGTTCATTGTCCTTTGCACGACATTCCCCTACCTTAAGGGGTTGCGGGTGTGGCTACGCTAGCGAGCGTAAGTGAGAATGGGCTCAAGCCATAGAGAGGGCGAGCGTGCTTCATTATGCAACCTGCAAGTCGTAAAAGCGTTAGCATGACATGATCCAAAAAAAGAGAGGTCTGATAATACCAACAATGGTACCGAACCCGACAGGCAGGGAGCTTAGCTCCCTGCAGAAGAGCAGCAGAGGCAGCAAAGGCAATGAGTCCTAGGTCTCCTGCCTACTGGAACAGAAAGGCCTCCTGTCAGGGCCTTGTTGGCTGCAGACGACAAATACGATAGAGGTAGGGAGCCTTGCTCGCTGCATGCCTGATCAATAGAGAGGGGTTAGGGGCTCGTCCCCAAGCCAATCCTGCGAAAGGCATAGAGGCAGGGGCAAATGGAAGGGCAGGGAGATCTGCTCTGTGACTGTCAAGATCCAGGCGACAGGGGCCAACCCCTGTCGGCCTGTCGAAACAGGGCAGAGGCGGCAGGACTATGCCTCTGTCGGCCTGTCATAAGAACCAAAGGTGGCAAAGGCTCTGACCTACCTAAAGACAAGCGACAGGGGCTCTACCCCTGCAGGAAGGGAAATTGGCAGAGGCAAAGCCCCTGCCTGACCAAGGTGAGGTGGGGCGGGGCTTCACCCTGTCGGACAAACGGAGGCAGGGAGGGGCTCGACCCCTCCCCTGCAACAGAGGATGCAAGGAAGGGCTCAGCCCCTCCCCTACGTATGGAGAGAACAAGGAGACAAGGAGGGGGCTCAGCCCCTCCTCGACGAAAGAAGGAACGAGTAAGGGGTCAAACCCCTCCCTCATAACGTAAGAGAACAGGGAGGGGGCTCGACCCCTCCCTTACGACAAAGAGAAGGAGATATAGAAGAAGAAGAAGAAGACAACGAGGAAGAGAGGTGCTCGACACCTCCCTCCTGGTAGACCTAGAGCCACCCACGATGGTAGCTCTGGTCCACCACCCAAAAAAAAAGGGGGGGGGGGAGGGAGGGAGGAGGTCAGCGACCTCTTGTCGGCGTCTCCAACGAGAAAACAACGAGAGAAGAGAGAGGGAGTTACCTGCGAAGATAGCCGACGATGGGCTTTCGGTGAAGGCTATCCCGACAAAAGCAACGAGGATGACTCTGGATGGCCGAAGGTACAAAGATGAAGGAACATAAGATCGACGACATTGTCATCGACGGCTGCTATCGCCAATCACGGTGGTCACCGATGGTAGCACAGGAAAGAAGGAGGTGGGGGGAAGAAGAAGGGAAGAAGGTCGGCGAGGTCGCTGGTGGCGATTGTTGTTGGGGCCTGCCGTAAAACACAACAGGGAGACCAAGGGTCGAGACAAAAGGGGGAAGGTCAGGGATGCTCCGACGCGCCATCAGTTGGAGGTCGGATGGGAGAAGACACCAGGGCTGCCGACGGGAGTAACAGTGGGAGAGCTAGGAGGGTCTCGTCGTCAAGACTCACATGGGAAAGGCTGTAGTGGAGCAGAGCGAACACAAAGAGAGAGGAGCGAGCGACAGAGAGGATGTTCTCGGGGTTGCCAACGTTAGGTGCCAGAATACGAGCAGAATGGAGGAGAGCAGCGGCGGTGCTGTCACTGGCGGTTGTCGACATCGGGTGGCCAGAAAAGGGGGGGTGTCGACAGACCTCTGGTGAGGGTGCTGATGTTGGGGGTTGTCGGCGACGCGGGGCGAAAAGGAGGAGAGAGAGAGAGAGCGGCGAGGGGTTTTGCCCCTTGCCCTCTCAGCTTGCATCCTTTAAGGATGCAGGCCGAAGGTTTGAGAATCCGGGTCTGGTCTGGGCCCTGCCTGGATCCGATCCGGGTCCGATATTATGGAACGGCTTCGGACACACGTGTCCGACATGGATTTTTTTTCATTGGCTTTACACTTTCTCAGAAGCAATTTTCACAACTGAATAACCTGTGATCAAAACATATTTCCCATAAAACAAGATCCCTTGAAACTACACGCCATAAGGCTACCAAGAGGTTGGAACCTGGCTCACGAATCATGTCTTGGATATGCCCCAGATTTTATACTGCTATCGATTGTAGTTCCATTGAGATACTTGGACACAATTGGATTTGGGCAATCCATGAAGCTAGCTGGTCCAAATCTACCTAGCGATCCAACTCTTGCCCAATTTGCTGACAGCTAAAACCAGCTACTTAGTCTCATTCCTAGCCAAAACTTAAAACTTAGTAACGGCTCCCATTGAGCTATTGCTTCATTCATCTAATATTTTTTTTGCAGTGGTTGTAGAAAAGTCAGAAAAATGTCTTTGAAGGTAATCGGCCGTGTTATCAATCAAATTCTTGACAATTTGGTAGCTCATCAACCATAGTTTTATAATTGATCACCTCCTCAAAAAAAGGGTATCCCCAACTTCCAAGTAACATCATATTCCTTGTTTATGCTCCTCAATAATTAAAAAAAAAAACAGTCCAATTTCGGCGTCATCATCATTATACATATATTTTATATATTATCAAGCTTAAAAAACACTATATATATATATATATATATATATATATATATATATATATATATATATATATATATATATATATATATATAAGCCAGCTCATGATCAGCTCGCCAATCTTGGCTCTTTTACCAGCCCTACCGCCGGCCATGCAGTCGACCCCGGCAGTGGTGGTTATGGGAGTAGGTTAGTTAATTAGCGAACTCTAGATATGGGTCAAATTCAACCCAGTGATGCGTTCGATAGTAGGTGGACCATCTGGGAAAAACTTATAAGTTTTTAAATTAAATTTTGGCAGACAATATATTTAAAGCTTATCTATTGAATTGCTAGCCTTACAGAATTGGTTTAGGTCATTTTCTAATGAAATGGTCCAAATGGAGAAAACCACAAAAAATAGATGTGATTCTTCCAGCTCCACACAAAGTAAAGTCTTTGCATAAATTTTTTATTGGTAGGGGGTGGAAACAATTTTCTAAACTCGATGATCATTGAGGCACATGGTTGTACTAGAGAATTTGTTAATTTAATATTGCATTTGTTGTGCTTCTTGTTCCTATTCTTGTTCTTGCACTAGTTTTAAGTTATGTGTGTTTGTGTTCCCATGACAAATTTGAAAAGGGTGTAACCAACAACGCCTACATCACAATGTGAACATGTGCCGTTTTGTCCTTCCAAAATTCAGGGCAACATGCAATTTTCAGTGAAAGATAAAACCAATGATACGATACTAGCTTGAATAGGCTACTTTTAATAAATATATAAAAATTTTAAAATTAATTTTAAATATTATTTTAATGGTTTTAACATGTGCCAACGTTCTGATTGACATGGAATAATTTTTAATTATTTTTTTAGTCAATTCAGAATTATTCACTTGAGAATCGGTATCCGTCGATTCACCTGAATCATTGGCCAAACGATAATACGATTTTGACAACATTTGATAGCGCTACCTCATCTTTGTTTGTATTACACCTATCTCATTATGGGTAGCTATGGCTTTGATTAAGCATTTTAAAAAATCTTCTGATTCATCCTTTGGTACTTAGTTACCATATTCAAATGCCATTTTTAGTGCTTATTTAATTAATTCAATATTCAAATATCATTTTTTTTTTGAAAGGCAAGCTGGGGGGTTAGGCAGGGAAGCATATCAGGTCATGCTGAACATGAGCGTTTTTCCTCATGCCGACATCGTGACCGTCTGTTTGCATTTTGGATGAATGCCACGTGGTTTTGTTGACTTTTGAGGTTTTTGAAATGCAAATCTGATGGCCACGATGTAAGCATGAGAAAAAACGGTCATGTTCAGTATGACCTGATCTGCTTCCATTAGGCAGTGTCGCGGGCTTATTTAAAAGCATCTTGCGGCACCTGGTGATCCCGACCAGGCTGGAACAGGCAGACCCCCACCAGTGGTTTTGAACCTGCAACGTCCCACCACAAGGAGACGTGCACTGACAGCTCCTACCAACCACGCGGAGTTGGTAGCAAAATGTTATTTTTTGGTGCTTTAGTTACCATAATATGTTTTTAAAAAAATTGAAATCTTACTTTAGGAATGTGAAACCGCGTGCTTCTTTCTTGCTGACAAAATGTTATGAGTAGCTCGTTTTCTTTGAATAAAGAGTTTACTTTCATAATATGAAATCTAGCCTTGTATGTTTGTAAATAAACTTTTCATGTTAAAAGAGTTGTAATTTCTTCTAAAATTTATGTTTTTATTCACAAACTGCATTTTAATTAAAAAAAAAAATTAAAAGATAAAATTGTTTACATAAAAGCATTGGTTTTATCAACTTTTTCGTTGGCTGTGAGATGGTGCTCATTTCCATTGTCAAGTTTTAGTCGCTCCCTCCTGCTATGCTTCCTAATTAACCGGTTCATCCATTAAGGCAATTCCTAAACAGCTTTTTTCTTCACTTTTTTTGTTTTTAAATCTCCCATCAGGCACCACACATTGGTAGGGATGGCAGTGGACAGGGGCGGAGGACAAGGTCTCCACCCCCGCCTTGTCTCAAAATCCTGCCCTCCAATCCCCTGCACGTGTCTTGATTTTAACTTCCATCCCCGTTTCATGTCCTCTATCTCCGATGCAAACAGGGTTAGGTGAGGCGGGGCGGGGCTCCGTTTCTCCTCGGTCCACTGCCATCTCTAAAGAAAGATCAGAGACGGGGTGGGGCGGGGGGGAGCAAGGCGGGGATTGGAGACGGGGACAGAGCAGGGCAGGAAAAAAGTGTAAGTCCATCCCTACCTCTATCCCTACATGGGTTTTGATTTTAACCTCCATCCCCGTTTCATGTCCTCCATCCCTGGTCCAAACGGGGTGAGGCTGGGCGGGGCCCGTTTTCCCCCGGTCCTCTGCCATAGCTAGACATTGGTTGGCCACAGGTTGATAAAACCTTTAAGGTCCCCTCTGTTCACTGGGGAGTAGTACACCCAGCTTCAACCTTGTAGTACGGGAGGTCACCTGTGGGTTTCATATATTGTATCGTGGGCTCTTTTTCTTTTGGCTCATTGTAAGCTTATGTTTGGTACAACCTTGGAGGCCCTCCTTGCTCATCAGAGACTACCGTCCAGCTTCAGCCTTGAGGCAAGACACTTCTCAGTAGTCAGTAGGTTTCAAACCTTGATCGATGTCAAACCACGGTCGCCCCGACCTATAATGTGCATAAGGACATTATTTATAGGTAAGGATCCAAATGGGTCAGATCCAGGATGGTGGTTTTGCAAATTTTTTTTTTTTTTACAGTTTCAGATCTGAATTCTAGTTTATATAGCTGTTTTGGATCCAAAACCATGTTTGGGTGATAAAAAAGGAACGCCACATGGGCTCATGATTAACACCATAGGGAACTATGGGTGGCTTTAGATTTGTAGGGCTTATGTTTTTTTGCCCAATTGTGAAGAGACAAGGGAGGTGAATAACCAAACGTTTGGGCACCAAGGTGGCAGTTGACGGCCCCATCCTGCCTCCCCCAAGACATGAAACGAAGATGAAGGCGGAGACGAAGGTTAAAATCAAAACCCGTGTGGGATGGACTTACTCTTTACCCCGCCCCGCTCCATCCCCATCCCCGTCCCCATCTTCGCCTTGCCCCATCCTCAATCCTTCTAAGGATGGCAATGGACCGAGGGGAAATGGGCCCCGCCCCGCCTCACCCAGTTTTAGACCGGGGATGAAGGACATGAAATGGGGATGGAGGTTAAAATCCAAACCCTTGTGAAGACAGAGGTTCACATTTTGAGATGGAGCGGGGTGGAGACCTTGCCCCCCGCCCCGTTCCACTACCATCCCTAAATGGGATTCTTCAACTTGCCCCTTTTATCTACTATTTCTAATAGAAAAAATGTACAAAAATTAGCGTGTCTCGTGTCCTTTTATCCGTGTCTTTGTGAAATTAAGAGAGAGATTCCTCCTGTATTCACGCCGAGAAGACATGAGCAAAACAATCCTCTCAGCCTCGTTAAACAAAATGGTTTCAAAATTGGACGCACTGTCATTACCGTGTGCTGGACGCCAACCATCACGTGGAAAGTTGTACACGTCAAGCTGGTGGGCCCCGCCACGCCCAACAGCCAACGTATCAACGCGTTGCTTTTTTGGCAGCTCAGCTCTGGCGTGTGTGTGTGCCACAGCGGTGCTTGATAGCTGGCCATTGCTGTCCAGCACGCTACGAAACCCCTGTGAAGTAAGAGGGTGAATTTTTTTAAAATAAAGTTAAAACGGTTAAAAAGCATGAGTTTGAACACAGCCACAAATATCGGCGATAAAAACACGATTTGGTCTTAAAAGGAAATAATTACCAATGTTCTAAAAAAGCGCCTGTTTTGGAAGGGAAAACATTTACTACCTTTGTCGGTTCCAAACCCTTTTAGTTGAAACTCCAAATCATCAATGGGTTGAGTTTGACCTGGACCCGACCCCACACCAAACCCTATAGGGTCAGGGTTTGGTGATAAATAATAAGATCCGATTAGAATCCAGGTCCAACTCGAAGGGTCCAATTAATATGTGGTTTGTGAAATTTCATACCGAACACATGAGTCCAACCCAAGTTTCGATTAAGATTCACAATTTTTCAATGTAAAAATGATAAAAAAATATTATTTTACCATGTATGGTCCGCGTCTAGTTTATGTAATTCTTATACGATCCTCTCGTATGGTTTCTCTTATGGTTGGTCTGATTAGACCCAGGTCTGGACCCAATACCATCATCTGACATCGGGTTTGAGTCTGATTCTATTTGGGTCTGAACCAAACCTGACCCGTTGACACCCCTACTAACAAGCATAGTTGGTGTGACAAATTAATGAATTTAAAAAATATAACTGACTCCAAGATAACTTATTGAAACTGTTTAGGTATGGGATATAATAGCAAATAATATAATTTTTTTCAAGAGAAGAAAATAAGCATATTTAAGTAATACAGAGCTCATGATATAAAAAAGAGGAGAAGACCAGTGGCATTTAAAGGAATGAAATAAATATTAAAAAACCCAAATTGGGACCTCTTTAATGGATTATCAGCTTTCTCACAAGTGTCACTTCTATTTTCAATTTACCGCGATAATATTATAAAATTGATAGCATTTCACAAACTTCACCTTTGTTTTTTTCAATATATAAAAAATTAATAGCATTGCGTAGGGGGCTAATATTTAGATATAAACACTATGACTTAATGTAGATGTGTGACATATCATTGTACTTCTTATCTCACAATCCAAACCGTTTCCACACAATTTAACCTTGTAGATGTATTGGGAATAGTTGATTTAGTGGGAATGAACGTGTTTTATAAATTAAAAATATGTTTTTTTATCTAAAAAAATTATTGTTTTATGCTCATATCGAGTAAGAAGTCCTGTCTTTGACCCATCCTGATCCTCAACGGATGATATCTTGTCTTCAAACCAATTTTCGAGAACACCTTAACTGTCTTAAGCTGGTCGAACAAATCCTTACTTCTTGGCAACATATATTTATTCTTAATCGTCACTTAATTGCATCCTATAATCGATGCATAATCATATATATTCATATATAGGTTAGATTTCAGCAATTCAAATTTCATTTCTCACTGAAAAGAGGATAATAAAATTTTTATTATTTTTTGACCGATTCAGAATGATTCACTTGAGTATCGGTATTGGCCAATACAGCTGAATCGGTGGCCAATATGGATACTGACAACATTGTGTTTGATCCCATGGTACCCAAACCCTTTGACCTGGTTTTGTACACATAAAATGACTCATAAACAATTGATGTTCCGGATATCACAAAATGTCTTGTGGTCCTAAATTCAAATGCATGCAGTATTTGACATTCAACGCTTTGGCCCATGCTTTAGGGCTAGGAAAAATAATTCAAAGTTCAAACTATGTGGGTCCTGGATAAGATCCAGCATCCCATGGTATACAAACAGTAAAAAAGAAGTCCCTTTAGACCCAATAAGGGTGGATGTCATAATGTTTCTTTTTTTTAGGGCTTATTAAGAGCAATGTTGTCAGTGTCGGTGCTTATGGCATGAAAATCGATAAGCTTCACCTCTGAATCAGTTATTTTTTAATAAATATAAAAAGTATATAAATTTATTTTTTAATATTATTTTAATAGCTTTAACACATGTTATGTTATGATTGGCACATAATATTTTTTAATTATTTTTTGCCCGATTCAAGAATGATTCACTTGAGTATCGGTTCATTCACCAGAATCGTTGGCCAAACGATACAGGACCGATACCGATACTGACAACATTGATTAGTTGACAAATATTAAGGCAATTACTCTTTTATTATTTGGTTTGAGCTTTTTTTATGACGAGGAACCTCACATGAAGGGGTCAGTATCTTCTCCCAAGGCTACCAACAGGGCCTCCGCTTGTTTGGTAGGAGCAGCTAGTGCACGTTACCTTGTGTTGGGACGTTGCAGGTTCAAAACCCAATTGTGTACTGCATAATTGGTAGGGGCCTGCTTAAGCCCAGCTTGTCTTTGAAGAAAAAAAAAAAATTTCTCCTTAGGCTGGCTGCAGGGTGAGTGTATAGTAGGAAATCTTGTGAGCTAATGCTTAGTTATTGCAAATTTATCTAAAATAATAACCAGCAAAGGTATTTTTTTCCGGAACAAAGGTAGATGTGAAGGTGGGTTTTCGTTTAGGGGTATTTGAGGGAGACACTTATTAAGGTAAATTTTTTTATTTTTTTTATTTTGTATATATAGGTTTGAAAATGATAGAAAATCTTTGGAGGTAATGAATAATCATTGTAAATTTATGGGAAATAAAAAACCAATAAAAATAAAATTTCCCATAAATTTCATTTTTTCACAAGTAATTAAAAAGGACAGCTAGTGCATTGTCCCTCAAAACAAGGGAAAATGGTTCGCTTGGTTTTATGATGGTAATGTTATTAACTCAAGCGAAGTTGTAGGGTTAATATTTTGTGGTTAAAATTGATAAAAACCATGTGATGATGGTATTCTGATTTTCCAAAAAAAAAACTGATTTAGTAAATTTACTTTTACCAAGGTAAAAAAAATCAAATTAAACCTTATTACATAACATTTATAATAGGGGCAGTCAGGACATCGGCTTCCTTCCCGAATTTAGCAGTCCTTAACCAAGTTGGTTTAGATCCTGCTTAGCTGGATCCGGTTCTCATGGATCCGAAACCATGCTTTTCTTAAAAAGAAGCCTTACTCCGAAGCATGCACAATCGGACTGACCCACAGGGATCTGATATTACTTAGGGATCCCCAGATCCAACTCGTAGCTGAAAAGGAATCCTGGATATGCTGGGTCATGCATGCAGTGTAGGTGTGCTTCTTATCTGGTCCATACCCGACCCGGCCCAAATCGTAGCAATTTAATTTACGAGCCACCGAAGATTAAAGTTCGATATACGAGTGGGACCCACCATGATGTTTGACATGATTCCACGTGTCCAGCTACCGTGGATGAAGACGTTTCAGCTCGCTTTCCCGTCGCTGTTGGGTCTACGAGGGGACAAGGAAGATGGAATGTCCAAAATGCCCTCATAGAGGGTGCAGAACGAATCAAAACGACGAAATTGCGCTTAAAACCGTATCAAGAATTCACGTATCGTTCCATTCTGACTCGGTTCTTGATGTTGACCAAATTGTGAGGAATCCAAAGTATTACTTATTCTAAATATTTATGATATTATTTATTGTGATGATATCCAATTTTTTATATTTGGTAAGATTTTATACCTTACGTGTTATTATTATTATATTTTAATTGATTAATTGTGTATAGAGTTTTTTTTTAATTCCCTTAAAAAACAAAAAATTCCGATTTATGAGGTTTTAGCTTTCTCAAAAAAATCACGATAATACCATCTCTAACCGTGACTTTTGTGGTACGTTTGGAAGGTAGAAAATGAGAGTAACTGGAGAGAAACCAGAGTGGTTAAAAGGAAACAGACTTTGAGTTTGTAATCATTATGTTGTTTGGACAAAAAGAATTGGTGGAGTTGCCAGAGTAGGAGAGGAATATTGGGTGCTAATTCTTTTCAAATCTTTGCTTTGGATTCTTCTAGGCAGAGGATACAATTGCCAATTCCTTCTTCTGGAAAGATTCCGATTCTTTTTGAAAAAATTGAATTCGTTTCCATCGATCTCTTTCAAATACCACGTCCCAGAACGAAGTCCCGGACCGTTCTTCACTATCGACTCGTTCCGAGCCGAGGACTCGATTCAGCTCCGCTCAAAACGTTCATTCTTGGCATTTGACTGAGGCAGTAGGGAGAGTTTTGTAAATTCCTGCAACTGGTGACACTGCCTACCCACTGTCCGCGTTTCGGGAAAGAGTCGTCTGAGCTTTTAAAGAAAGCTTCTCTCTCTCTCTGTTTCTTTCTTAATAAGGAGAGAGAGGGAGGGAAGGAAGAAAAAGGCAACGGAATGATGCGTATAGGGTAAGGGCCAGGTCCACGGCAGAGTGACGACCCCCCCCCTTTGATCCCGTCCAAAGCCCCTCCTCTTCTTCTTGTTCTTGTGCTAATGCGCCTTCTCGCTCTCGCTCTCTGAAATGCGGGAGTGGGTTCTGAAGTAGACGATTGGATTTTTTTTAGAGCAAGGTACGTAGAATCACTATCTCCGAGCTCTTTCTTTAGTCGTTTTTCGGTTTTCGGAGAGAGGACGGAGGAAACTGTCGGATTTTTGGATGAAACTGTGTAGTTCTGTCGTGTGGTTGAGTAAATCTGAGGTTTTTTTGAAGTAATGCATGGATTCTGCTGGATGATCTCTCTCTCTCTCTCTCTCTCTCTTTCTGCGAAAATCGTGCGATTTTCTATTTCTTTCAGTGTTTTTGGAAGAAGAGATCGGTGTGTGCTTTCTTTCGGAGCTATTGAATCTGTTTTTTTTCTTTTTTTTTTAAGTTCGTGCTTGATTTTTTGCTGGACGATTTGTTCTACTTTAGTTTTCGTTTTCGATTTATCCTCTTTTGTGTTGGTTCTGGTAGATTTCCGGAGATCATTGCTTTTTCGTATCACTTGTGTGTTTTCAAATGAAGGAGAAAGAGGTCTGGTTATTGAACTGTTAAATCTGAATGCCTTTTGGAGTTGTGCTTTTTTTTAGTGGACTATCGGTTTTCTTTGCATTCATTTTGTTTATTTTGGTGGATTTATGAAGATGAAGGGTTCACTGCTTCGTTTACGTCTTACCGGACGTGAATAGTGAAGAATCGGGTGTCTTTTTATTTGTTTTTATGTAAATATGGCTCGATTTTGCTTAGTAGATGCTAAAGCCTGTTCCTTTTTTTTTCTCCGAACCATTTGCTTTTGAATTTCTTCATGAATATTTTTTTTATAATATGTTTTCAGAAAAAAAGAAAAAGGTGTTGCCTTTTGTTGGCCCGGAAAGATGCGATTTCGCTTTCGGAAGTTTTTAGGGTGCAATTAATTTTTTTTTTGTTCTTTTACGAATTTGTTGTTTCATACTGTTTAGATCAAGTGGTAGCTGCATGGAGAATAGGGTTTGTTCTGTTCTGTTTTCATCGATTTCAAAAGAAAGAAGAAAACGATGCGTCTTTCTTTTTCTCTTTCTGAATGTTTGACAAAAGAAATCGAGTATCTGTTCTGATGCATCTCTTCTGTTAAAGTTTGTGCATATTTTAGTGGTGGTGTAATCGGGGTCTTTTGGATGTTCAGGTTCTGCCGTAAGCTTTCTTCGTGTATCCGTAGTTGACAGAATGTTAGTGCTTGTGTTTTGGAAATTTCGGTGCTTGCTTCATTCGTCCCAGGCCTTTGAAAATATGGGGTTTACTTAATCTTGGTTCGGGAAAAGAGTTGAATCTTTTGCTTTTATTTTGTTATCTTTGCGATAAAAGTTCAGATAACCCGTCAAGTCATAAGCAAGTTTAACAGTAGCAAACTGTATCTAAGCAGATCCAAAATTCTTCTCTAATCCAACTCAAAAGATCCCATTCAATTTTGATAAAAGAACAAATTAAAATGGAAAACAAAATAAAAAAAGTTTTACAAGGTTTAATTCTTTGACTGGCTTTTTGAGTGAGTGATATTTAAGGTTTTAATGATTGGATTGGAAGCCCTATGATAGCCTTCGGAAGAATCTCCGGTTACCTTCCAAGCGCTGAAATAGCACCAAGAAATATTCTTAATGAGGTCCACAAAGAAAGAATAAGACAACAACAATGTCCAAAGGCTTTCAGTACAACTTCAGATTGATACAAGCACTGAACAATAAAAACCCAAGTTCAAACCCCCTAATGTACAGGAAGGCTGAATATATGTCAGCAAGTTCTTTTGGCATGCCAGAGGCTGCTAGAAAATTGGAAAGCTAGAAGTTTTAAGTTGGACATTCAGAAGCTGCCTGAAATCATTTTAACATCATGAAAGTGCATTACATCAAAACGTTTAGGAAGCATGAACCCTGAGTGTGTACAGATTCAATATGCCAAAAGCCTTGATAAGAATGGTGCCTTTGAATTCTCTTCCTTGATGGTTTGTTTAGTTTGCTCATTAGGTGATAACCCATAACTTTTTAAACCTTAACTGTAAGTGTTCCATAGAAAGTTTACCTCATCTTGGGGGAAATTAGTTTCAGGATATATCCCTTGTAGGAGACTATGCTTTGTATTTTTCGTCTTTAAGCCATAACTACAAATTGATTTAGCAACGGAGCAGATGCTATCTGTGTTTCACGTCATTTATGCTTGGGAAGATATGCCAGTAGAAGTCATTCAAACCAGCTTGACATGATTTCCCTCTGTTAAAATGGATTTATTCTAATCTGTTATCATGTATTTATTCTATGAATCTGATTTACAGGTCTACTTTGAATTTACACCAATCTTTTGATTGCTACAGCCTTTTCACATAACACCGCAAATTCAGAACTTGCCATTGGTCATCATTCGAAGGAGTTTATAATGGCTTCTAATTCTTTTAAAGGCGCTCGGGTTCATCGAATATCTGATGATTTAGATTCCCAAATGAGACCTCCACTACCTCCTACTGTAACTTTTGGCCGCCGAACTGCCAGTGGCCGATATGTCAGCTACTCCCGTGAAGATATTGATGTTTCTGGTGACCTCAGCAATGGAGATTATGCAAGCTACACTGTCCACATGCCACCGACCCCTGACAATCAACCTATGGATTCCACCATATCTGCGAAGGTTGAAGAACAGTATGTTTCCAATTCCATCTTTACCGGCGGTTTCAATAGTGTAACCCGAGCTCACCTCATGGACAAGGTCATCGAGTCAGAAGCGAGCCACCCACAGATGGCAGGCACAAAGGGCTCGTCCTGTGCAGTTCCTGGTTGTGACGGAAAGGTCATGAGTGATGAGCGTGGGGTTGATATACTACCATGTGAATGTGATTTCAAAATATGTAGAGACTGTTATCTTGATGCAGTCAAGGGTGGTGGCAATTGCCCTGGTTGTAAGGAGCCATATAGGGCTGAAATGGATGAGATGAACATGGAATCTAATCGACCGCTTGCACTTCCAGCTTCAGGGATGTCAAAAATGGAGAGGAGGTTGTCCTTGATGAAGTCTACAAAATCAATACTGATGAGGAGCCAAACTGGGGACTTTGATCACAATAGGTGGCTATTTGAGACAAAAGGGACATATGGTTATGGTAATGCATTCTGGCCCAAGGATGGAGGAGCTGAGAATGAAAATGATGATGGGAAAGAGGAGTCGCCTCTGGGGTTGAGCAAACCCTGGAGGCCACTTACTAGGAAGCTGAAGATCCCTGCTGCAGTTCTCAGCCCTTACAGGTACATGACGTCTGTGTTACTTTCTATTTGTTTGACATCTGTCATTATACATATATAGTGAATTTGATCTTCCATAGTTATTCCTCTCTTTTTCCTTTTAAATTTTTTGAGGAACCTCCCTTTTGTGGAGAGACAAATCAGCCTTGAGTGTCAAAATTCGACATTGGAATCTCTTTCAAAAGATGTTTCTGCATTGTCTGTTTTTGAAATTCCATTTGGTTTTGTTTATTCATATCTCTGATTAGCAGTTGTTAGTAAACTGAAACCCTACATCAGAAAAGAGGGTCATGTTTGCCTTTCTTTCCTGTGATTCTTGGCTATTGATATTTGAGTGCTGGGCTGTTCCATATGGGCTATCAGTGGCACCCTATTCTCTCACCCTCTGATTTCTACTATAGTGAAATACTTATTAATAACTTCTAAAATTTGATCCCCGTGCTATTTTTTTCTTGGAAAGTGAGGTTAGTGTTGTAATTTTTACGTTGAAATTTGAAAAACTTGTGTGCCTGTTCTTGACAAAGAAAATAAGTACATTTTGGCATTTTCCCTATATTACTGCATAAGATGTGTTTGATATTGCTAAAATTTAAGGTTCTAATTTATCTGAAAGGGAGGCCATAGTGTTGTATACATCCTCACTTAGTTTAACTATTCATAAAGAACGACCAATAATTTCCCTTGCATATTTTATCTTCAAAGGTAAAAGTAGCTCTGTGTACTGATGCTGCTTCTTGGATAAACTTACAGGCTTATCATAGCCATTCGCTTGGTCGCTCTAGCCCTCTTCCTGACCTGGAGGATTAGACACCAAAATCAAGATGCAATCTGGCTATGGGGAATGTCTGTTGTTTGTGAAGTATGGTTTGGTTTCTCTTGGCTCCTTGATCAACTGCCGAAGCTATGCCCTGTGAACCGATCTACTGATCTTGCAGTCCTCAAAGAAAAATTTGAACAGCCAGGGCCTCATAATCCAACTGGAAAGTCAGACCTCCCAGGAATTGATGTCTTTGTTTCCACTGCTGACCCTGAGAAAGAACCACCACTTGTTACAGCCAACACCATCCTTTCGATTCTGGCTGCTGACTACCCTGTTGAGAAGCTTGCTTGCTATGTCTCTGATGATGGTGGTGCCCTACTCACATTTGAAGCCATGGCTGAGGCAGCTAGCTTTGCTAATCTTTGGGTTCCATTCTGCCGGAAACATGATATTGAGCCAAGGAACCCAGAGAGCTATTTCAACTTGAAGCGTGACCCATACAAGAACAAGGTCAGGTCAGACTTTGTGAAGGATCGCCGCAGGGTGAAGCGTGAGTATGATGAGTTCAAGGTCCGGATCAATGGACTGCCAGATTCTATCAGGAGGCGCTCAGATGCTTATCATGCAAGAGAAGAGATAAAGGCAATGAAAATCCATAGGCAAAAGGCTGCTGCTGCTGCTGACGAAGATGTGAGTGAACCTGTGAAAGTCCCAAAAGCAACCTGGATGGCAGATGGCACTCACTGGCCTGGAACCTGGACTGTTCCTGCTCCTGAGCATTCACGAGGTGATCATGCTGGAATCATTCAGGTAAATGCCTCCTGATTTTTTTGAGCCGTTTCTCTTTTCTTTTGTCTAGCTTTTGATTCCATCTTTTGAATTAGAAAATCACACAATCAGTTTATCTGCATTTGGTTATTGAAGTGTCATCTGTTGGAAACTGGATCCTTTTTCTTTCTTGTTTAACTTTAAAGCTCCTCAAAAGGTTTTTGATGGATTTGTACATTACAGATTTTCAATGATATTTTTATTTGAAGTTTGGCATGCTTAATTATGTGATATTGGCAGTTTATCGTCATTCCCATCTTCCAGTTGGTAGAAATTTCATAGCGTCTGAACCTTGTGGTTCTGCAGGTGATGTTGAAGCCACCTTCGGATGAACCTCTGAAGGGTACTTCAGAAGAAGACAAGCCCTTGGATTTTTCTGATATTGATATACGTCTTCCGCTCCTTGTTTATGTCTCTCGTGAGAAACGCCCAGGCTATGACCACAACAAGAAGGCTGGTGCTATGAATGCCTTGGTCCGTGCATCAGCAGTCATGTCCAATGGCCCCTTCATCCTCAATCTTGATTGTGATCACTATGTTTATAACTCTCAAGCCATGAGGGAAGGAATGTGCTTCATGATGGACAGAGGTGGTGACAGAGTCTGCTATGTCCAGTTCCCGCAACGATTTGAGGGCATTGATCCTTCAGATCGCTATGCCAACCACAATACAGTCTTTTTTGATGTCAACATGCGTGCACTTGATGGCCTTCAAGGGCCAGTATATGTGGGTACAGGTTGCTTGTTCCGTAGGTTGGCTCTCTATGGGTTTGACCCACCCCGCTCTAAGGAACGGGGTAGTTGCTGCAGCTGCTGTTTTGGTCGTGGCCCTGTTAAGAAATCTGCTGCAGTGAGTGAGGAGAACCGTGCATTAAGGATGGGTGACCCTGGTGACTCTGATGATGAAGATATGAGGGCCTGCCTCCACCCTAAGAAATTTGGAAACTCAACCTTCCTCATAGACTCAATTCCAGTGGCTGAGTTCCAAGGGCGCCCACTCGCTGATCATCCATCTATAAAGAATGGAAGGCCACCTGGTGCACTCACAATCCCCCGAGAGTTGCTTGATGCTTCCACTGTAGCTGAGGCCGTCAGTGTTATATCATGCTGGTACGAAGACAAAACAGAATGGGGCCAGCGGATCGGGTGGATTTATGGTTCTGTTACCGAAGATGTTGTTACTGGGTACCGGATGCACAATCGGGGTTGGAAGTCCATCTATTGTGTGACCAAGCGTGATGCATTTCGGGGCACGGCACCGATCAACCTGACTGATCGGCTCCATCAGGTCCTTCGGTGGGCCACTGGCTCTGTTGAGATTTTCTTTTCAAGAAACAATGCTCTTCTTGCTAGCACACGGATGAAGTTCCTCCAGCGCATTGCTTACCTCAATGTCGGCATCTATCCTTTCACTTCCATCTTCCTTATTGTGTATTGCTTCTTGCCTGCATTGTCTCTTTTCTCTGGCCAGTTCATCGTGCAGACCCTCAGCGTGACCTTTCTCACCTACCTGTTGGTCATCACTCTCACATTATGCATTCTTGCCGTGCTAGAGATCAAGTGGTCGGGGATTAATCTTGAGGAGTGGTGGAGGAATGAGCAGTTTTGGCTAATCGGAGGGACCAGCGCTCATTTCGCAGCTGTGCTTCAGGGTCTTCTGAAAGTGATTGCAGGGATTGAGATTTCGTTTACATTGACTTCCAAATCTGCTGGTGATGATGTTGATGACGAGTTTGCTGACCTCTACGTTGTTAAATGGTCATCATTAATGATCCCGCCAATTACTATCATGATGACGAATGTAATCGCAATTTGTGTAGGGGCCAGTCGGACAATATACAGTGTGATCCCACAATGGAGCAGGCTGCTAGGAGGAGTCTTCTTCAGTTTCTGGGTTCTGGCACATCTCTATCCTTTTGCCAAGGGGCTAATGGGTAGGAGAGGGCGGACGCCAACTGTTGTGTTCATTTGGTCAGGGCTCATTGCCATCACCATATCCCTGCTTTGGGTTGCCATCAAACCACCTTCTTCATCGAATTCGCAACTGGGTAGCACGTTTCAGTTCCCCTGATTCGTGTTCGTTTATGAATTACTGGCATCATTGTTCAGTTAGCTCTCTCTAATTTTTTTCCACCAAAATTTCACAGTAGATTAACTGGTCAAATTGGTATTCATTGCCAACTTTGTTAATATTTTACCCAGAAATTTTGTTCTGTATGTTAAGTTCAACAGTGGTTTACGAAGGACGTTTGTAGGGAAAAGGAGATCTGTATATTGGGGTGTTTGTTTTCCCTTTTTGATAATTTTGACAGACGTGGGCTGGATAATGTTGTGCATCTTCATTTTTATCCTTCTTTTCATTGATCCATAATGAGTAATACCGATTTGCTAATGGTTTACGTATGTGAAAGAAAAAAAGCAAGAACATGAAGATCCAGGGAGCAGATTTCAAAATAATTAAGGGGTGTTTGTTACAAACTTACAACCCCACTCAAGTGCCCATTTGTTTCATTATCATGGAAGGGAAAGGCCTTTCATGGGAAGGAGCACAGATTTCTAAAAAATCAGCCTTCCCATGAGAATGCTTTCACTGGAGGAAGGTATTTGATGTTTGTTTCATTGATGGTTGGAAAAGGATTGCCCGTTCAACAGTTTTTGATGAAAGTTGCATGAAACAAACAAACCTTGAGCCTTCGTTTGTTTTGTTCCTGCCAATAATAAATGTCTACCATGGGAAGGCCATCTCATGTGCCAAAAAAATACATATTAAAATCCATTTGCAAGGGGATGGTGCAAATGAATTTATGTATTAAATTTTCACATGAGAAAGTCTACCATGGGAAAGATATTCCATCATGAGAAGTCCATATCATGTGTGAAAAAATTGATACGTAAATCTATTTGCAAGGGGGATTGTGCATGTCACGGACCTATTTCTTTTATAGGGCACGATGGTCTTTCTTTACCATCGCAAGCCTTTCAGTCGCTCACTTTTCACTAATTTGTCACAGGCATAGAATGCTTCGTAAAACTACGATGTGTCAAACTGTCAAATCTTATCCACCTAACGGCAAAAGGTCGCATACTAACATCTTTTCATGTATTGAATCATTTTTATTGGCCCTGCGTATCACTTCGTGCGCAATTGCCTAGCGGAAGCTGATCAGGTGCATTTTTAAATGCGTATTCTATATAGTCCATGCCACTTAGTGCATAGTCATCTCATACCAGCTATCACTTCTGAAAAGGGCACAAATTTGCTTTTGTCTTGTGTGCCATGAAGTGTATTGTGAGTCTATGCACGCCACAATAAAACCTTGCCACTGAAGGAACAAGACCTTGTGGCCTCTAGTTCGAAGACCAGTTGATGATTGAACACTATAGCGAAGAGCACCACCTAGACTCATTCGTCGGTGCCTAAGCATTCACTCGCTTAGCCCTGAGTCACCATACTCGGTTAGAATCACCTAATGCGATCATTTGATGAATTATTTCTAACCTATATGTACTCTCGTGTGTTCAATCGCTACGCGTGGGACACTCCTGCAAGCCGAGAGGTCCTTAACCAAATCTCCAAAGCCAATATCCTCTGATCCGTTGGCACTGCTTAACCAAACAATGATCCACGTCTGTACCACCATACAACGATGCACTAACGATGATACTGTTGCCTACCGTGTGCCAAGCTTCCATCGCTCATCAACGATCAAGCCAACGCACACCGTGCATTCCTACACTCGATGCATTTTCCACTCAATAGAGCTTCACACTGCACATGCCCCATTCTGAAGGCTCGGTCCGGGATATTCTCCTCCACCCAAACCATTGTCGTCCTCGACAATACCGGTGCAGGTAAGAACACCGTCTCAATTGATATGCCAGTTTTCCTTTGTACTCATCTTTGGTATACTTCTTTTCTTCACCCTACTCAACTTGTTTTGGTTTTTATCTACCATTGCCGCAACCTTTAACACGTCAAGTCATATTCCTTAATGTGCCTCTGATCACTTAGACAACGATCTTATATTTTATCAACATCGAGCATTCTTTGCTCGTGAGACCCCAATGTAGTCTCATACACAAGCAGGTCATCTTCGCCCGCATGACAAACTTGTCATTTTCAAGCTCATGGTTGGGGTGCCTTTCAACCTCAGCAAGATCAATTTTAAGTCCTTTGTAGTCATCACAAAGAAAAACAATCACTAACACGTGCTATAGGAATATCAACTTGCTTAGGCACCAACTTGGTGTTTTTTAATGGTCAAAACTTGTCATCAAGGGAAAGATACCTACTTGTGTATCACCCCAAAGCGGTCTTTCAAAGTGTTTTCCTAGGCATTCATCCTCACAAGGGCACCTTGACCCAATGTTGCAATTCTCATTAAGATCCAGCACGCTGTAACTCTCTCATGGAGTCAACAAAACGTTCATGCATGAACTAAATCGATGAGTCATGAACAATAACTTTTTTCGCACACGCAATCCACAGAGGAATTGCCAAGTCAAGGGACCAAAACAACGAGCATTCTACTCACGATGGACATTTCGCTAACCCACAATCTTGGGAGAGAATATAAAAGTTTAGTTGAGTCTCCCTTGCCCAAATGTGCAAATTCATCCAGCCGAATCCAACGTGCATTCTCTACATGCACAAGGCAAACATCACGCTCCACTTGCGTGCCTAATGTACAACTGGTAGAAATCTTTGGCTTATCTACATTCTTTTAGCCATCTGAACAACAACCTTACACTTCTGCTTACCATGGTCAAGATGTCTCATACCATCCTACCTCTACACGCTAGATAAAATTATGTGTGGCAACCGTGTCTACCAATGCCTTGGTGAGTCTTCCGTTGAGTAGAAGTTTCAAGTACATTAGTTCTTTGCATACAACCAGTTTTGTAGTAGCGATCACCTTTATTGCATTCATCATTTGCATTGCACCAACTGTTGGTGCCTTTGCAGATTGATGAACTTCCTCACCCTGAACAACATTCACAGCTTGAGGTATGTGGTTATCTCCATTTCTATTGGAACATGTATCAACCTAGTGATCACCATAGCAGATACAATAATCACGAAGATGATAGTTGTCACCCTGAAAGTTATTCCTGTTCTGATTATTATTTTGGCCATTTTGTCAGACTTGATTATGTTGGTTCTCACGACCAGCATTATGTACATGATCGTTCCTTCGATTGTCCCTTCGATTGTTATGGTCATTTTCTTGTTGTCTACCTTGAAATGCCGCATTGTTTCTATCAAGTTCCCCAAGCTTCTCTGCAACCACTAGCACTTCAACTAGCATTGAAGGATCATGCCGAATGAGTTCTCTGTTTGCCCATCCTTGCAACCCGTTACTAAAATAGAACAACTGATCCTGATCCTCCATTCTCTCAACTTTCAGCATTATCAAAGAGAATGCCTTGACATAGTCATGCACTGACCCTTTCTTTTTCAATGCCAGCAACGTTTTGTGGGTCATTTTCTCTTGATTTTTAGGCAAAAAGTAGTATTATAATTCCTTTTTGAGGTCCTCACACGAGACTATAGCAACCAACCCACGTCAAACATTACCCAAGTAATGTCTCCACCAAAGAGCCGCTTTATCCGCAAAGTACATTGTTGCGGTCCACATCCTATTTGCGTCTTCATCTATTCTCACAACTTTCAAAAACTGATCCATCTTGTAGATAAAGTTTTCGAGATACTTTGAGTCCCGCGTACCCTTATACTTTGCAGGCTCAGGTAGCTTGTAACATGGCCTATCCACGTGCACCGCAGCGCCGCCAGCTGGGACAGTCCTTAACTGTTGCTCCAACTGATCATTCTTCTGTGAGACAACATCTAATTCAGTAGCCATGATGCTAAATTGACCCAATAGATCATCAAATTTGGTGGCAAGGCCCTCCACCTAATTGCCGAATCTAGTTGCAAGACTTTTCATAGAGTCTTCTACCCCCTCTACCATTGTCTTGATCTCCATGTTGAGATCTGTAAAGGCAGCGCAAGTCCCATTGGCCAATTTCTCCATATTGGTTACTGTCCCAGTCAGCTTGGCCACATCGCGCGAGATGGCTGACACATGATCATCAACCATAAAGTCTTCTTTAAGAGGAATCATATTGCCTAAAGGAGTCATGGTATTTTTCTTCGACACCATTGCCAATCCCAATGTCGACAAGGCTATAGGACCAACTTGTCACAGACTTATTTCTTTCATAGGCTAGTGCGACGCGACAGTCCTTTATTACAGCCGCAGACCTTCTAGTCACTCACTTGCAACTAATTTGTCTTGGGCATGGAATACTTCATAAACCTATGACGCATTAAATTGCCCAATCTGCCCAAGCTAATGGCTAAAGGCCGCGTACCAATACATTTTCATGTGTTGAATCATTTTCATTGGCTCTACGCACCACCTCGTGTGCAGTTGCCTAGCAGAAGCTGATCAAGCGCATTTTTAAATGTGTATTCTATATAGTCCATGTCACTTAGTGCATAGCCATCTCATACTAGCTATCACTTCTGAAAAAGGTACAAACTTGCCTTAGCCTTGCGTGCTATGGAACGTATTGCGAATCCATGCGCACGCTACAACAAAACCTCACCACTGAAGGAATAAAACCTTGCGGCCCCGAGTCCGAAGGCCAGTTGATGATTAAACATCATAGCGAAGAGCACCACCCAGACTCATTCGCTGACGCTTAGGCATTAACTCACGTAGCCCCGAGTCACCATACTCGATTAAAATCACCTAATGTGATCCTTGGAGGAATTAGCCCTAACCCACACGTATTCTCGTGCATCCAACCGCTACGCTTGGGACACTCCAGCAAGCTGAGAGGTTCTTAACCAAATCTTCAAAGGCAACATCCTTTGATCCGTTGACACTGCTTAATCAAACAACGCTCCACATCTGTGCCACCATACAACGATGTACTAACGACAATACCGTTGTCTGTCGCATGTCATGCTACCACCGTACATCACCAATCAAGCTAACGCACATTGCATGTTTCTACACTCGATGCATTTTTCACTCAGTAGAGCTCTGCATTGCATATGCCCCATTCTGAAGGCTCGGTCTGGGACAATGCAAATGGATTTTTGTATTAAATGTATGGTCAATGCCAAAAAAAACCTTTGTTGACTGTAAGTCCCACAGGAAAATGGAGTTGGTATGTTTGTTTGACATGCATACCAAAGTGGGGGTTTTCATATGTAACCCCTCAATTTTCATGTAAAATGGGTGAAACAAGCAAAACCTAAAGAGAAGCTACTTTCCCTTGAAAGGGATGCCTAGGAGGGAAAGTGCTTCTTCATAGAAAGAGAGGTGTCAACCTATTTTGATAGAAAAGATGCTTTTTTACTATATTTTACTCTTGTGTTGTCATCTTATATACTATTCTTAATAAAAAATTACCCAAGGATGGGGGTATGCCATGTCCTTGCAACATAGATCACCATTCCATTATGGTTGCAAACAGATCAAATCTATGATCCCAAAATATATTAGAAAGTTGGATCGGTTCGGATCCGCAATAGCCAAATATTGCAAATTTGGCTTCCTGAATCAGACCCCTTTGCAACCCTACATTCAACCTATAGGTTTCCTTAACTTAAGCTAATGCCGCGTAGAGTGTAGACCCTTTCTGTAGTTAATGTCTTTGTAATATTTTCCCCTCTGAAGTTGAAACATTTTCTTTTGGGTTTTATTGAATCAAGAAAATAAATTTCAAATCCGAAACTATATAATTTAAAGCTTTTTTTCACTAAAAATACATATAATATATTTCGGTTAAGCCAGGTCAGGTTGGATATCTAACAAAAATCATAACCTATACCTACCCTATGCATTAGTTAGGTCGGGTTCCACTCTACCCATATAGAATTCAGATTGGATTTTTTCATGCCCATGCGTGGGTTTTCAGGTTTGGTTAGGGTTGATATCGAGTATTGATGCAGGAGCCGAGCACAACTGGGCCCACAAGGATCCATTTTTACGTTTTAGATTTTATTTAGCTTGTATTTGGATATGTCCTAAAACTAAATAAAACCCAACACATAAAAATGGATCAAAATGGACCCTTATGAACCCAGTTCTTTTACTCCACTCTTGCATCAAATATATAAATTCAACCAATTGACATCCCTAGCTAACATATCTTTTCTTACATTTTCAAGCCATAAGCAAATTGCTCGATATCTTTCTAGGAGACAG
This sequence comes from Nuphar pumila, assembly GCF_984573655.1. Taxonomy (NCBI): domain Eukaryota; kingdom Viridiplantae; phylum Streptophyta; class Magnoliopsida; order Nymphaeales; family Nymphaeaceae; genus Nuphar; species Nuphar pumila. Next base: position 35,639,063 of record NC_143250.1, read on the forward strand.
TAGAATAAGCTAGTATCACGGTAAGACATTTACTATTCACGCAAATTCATTGGATTCGTGATGATACCACAATGAGTAGTTTACATATAAAGAGATTTAGAAGATGGCCAATCCAGCTGATCTATATTTTTGGTCTACCAACTATGATCCAGTCATAGTTTTGGTCTACCAACTGCGTGGTTGGTAGGAGCTGTCACACTACAAGAATTCTGCGGATTAGCGATGGAAGCTATCCGATGATAATCTGTCGCTAATCTGTTTAGCAACGGTTTAGCGATGGATAGCATCCGTCAGAATTTCTCGGTCGCTAATTAGCGTCAGAATTGATCTGTCGCTAATTCACGATGGATTAGCGAATGTCATGATCCATCGCTAATCTGTCGCTAAATAAGGATTGATTTGGTTTTGTGACAGATACATATCCGTCGCTAAAATTTAACGATAGATATGTTTCTATCACTAAGTTTCATCGCCAATTTATCGATGGATTCCCGACAAATTATATTCCATCGCAAAACATCGACTGATTCAGTTTTTGAGACAGATATTAGCGATGGATAATATCTGTCACAAAATTTTTTAAAAAAATTATTTGAAATATAAATATCGAGAAAAAAATTCTAGTTATACAATTTATATAACCTGTGTATAAAAAACAAAGTACACATAAAAAATACATATACAAAGTAGGTGAAACAAATTTAACACAAGTTATAAGTGAAACAAATTTAACAACCCACTATAATCCTTGCAAAGTTCTAATTAGTTACAAGTGAACATACACAAAGAGTTTTGTTTGAAACAACAAGTACGTAAAACAAATTCAACACATGAATCTAATCATCGCCAAGATTCGGAGCATCATCCTCTTCATTGTCTCGATTTGCCTTTTCATCCATGCCTCTATCAACTACTCTACGCTGATTATCTCCAGTATCCCACAAGAGAACCGAAATGTTAGTATTGATAAACAAAATATAATGAAATAAATTATATGCAATGCACCTAATCTAAGGCAATCAAAATAACATGGCTGAATGACACATAGACTAGCAATAAAGTGAAGGACATTAACAGAATTCAGATATGTGTTCTAAGACTGACAAAAAAAATTTATAGTGATTCAATCATGCAGATATGTATTCTAAGGTTGTCAAAAAAATGTTATAGTGATTCAAGCATGCATATATGGTTTATAAGGCTGCCAAATAAATGTGTTATGTATCACAATCATGCATATATGTGTTATAAGGCAGTCAAAAAACTTTCATAATGCTGAAATCATGCTTATATGTGTTCTAAGGTTGTCAAAAAACTTTCACAGTGATGAAATCATGCATATATGTGTTATAAGGCAGTAAAAAAACTTTCATAGTGATGAAATCATGCTTATATGTGTGCTAAGGTTGTCAAAAAACTTTTATAGTAATTCAATCATACATATATGTGTTATAAGGCAGTAAAAAAACATTCATAGTGATGAAATCATGCTTATATGTGTTCTAAGGTTGTCAAAGAACTTTCATAGTAATTCAATCATGCATATATGTGTTATAAGGCAGTCAAAAACTTTCATAGTGATGAAATCATGCTTATATGTGTTCTAAGGTTGTCAAAAAAAACTTTCATAGTGATGAAATCATGCTTATATGTGTTCTAAGGTTATAAAAAAACTTTCATAGTGATTCAATCATGCATATATGTGTTATAAGGCAGTCAAAAAACCTTCGTAGTGATGAAATCATGCTTATATGTGTTCTAAGGTTGTCAAAAAACTTTCATAGTAATTTAATCATGCATATATGTGTTATAAGGCAGTAAAAAAAAATCTATAGTTATGAAATCATGCTTATATGTATTCTAATGCTAGCAATAAAAATTCATAGTGATTCAATCATTCATATATGTATTCAATCATGCATATACTAGCTTGAAATCTAACGGCATGAAACAAATGATATGAAACTTTATACATGACGAGCACTAGAGCTCATGTTGAATGCAGACGAAGTTCTCCTGTCCCGAAAAAAGTTGCACAACTCATTATGGACAAGGTTGGGAATGACTTCATGTAAAAAGTTACGCATTGTATCCTGAAGAAGCTGTCGGATACCATCCCAAGAAACAACAGTGTCAATCGGACGGTGGGAGTTGATGCTGGCGGGAGAACTCTGAGAGCTCTGGCTGCAGGAGGCAACGACTGGTGTGGTGTTCATGTTACTCCCAAACCCGAACACACGACCCTTTTTGGGTTCACCTGTTGCATTCACCCATGCTGCAGGATCAAAAGGCGGATGCTGAGTGGAGTCATCACCATATCGCTCTACCATCTGCTGCTCGTATGACTCCTACAAAGTAATGATTATAGTATAAATTAATAATTAAGAATTACAATATTTATGATAATGTAATTCATTGTAACTTGTATATTATAATGTTTATTAATACAATAAATACATACCATTATCGCTCTCGCCTTCTCTGATATGAACTCTCCCATGCTCTTACTTTTATGTGTTTCAATAAACACATCCTTGTAAGGCACAATGCCTCCTTTTTTGGCTTTATGCAAGGTTAAATGATACAAAAATCAATTAGAGAGTATGCAAAAATACTTATAAATTTGACAATATATATATATATATTGATGAGTTACCATTTTCTTCTAATGGCTCCCAAAAGTCCTATAACCACCTGTGTGTAGATGGTCATCGGGCATCTTCGCTCAGTTTTGTGCAGCCTTTGCTGAGTAGTTTCAAAATTCATGGCTCCGCCTTTGTTTTACTTTCATACTCTTCTTCTTCCTCCTTGTTGTCTTTGTCTTCTTCTTCATTGGGCGCCCATCCACTTGATATATCATTTGGATCACATTCTTTCATACGTGTGCCATCGGACAATGGAGATGTGACATGCAAACCATGTGTGACTTCATGATCATAAGAGAAGTCATACATATTATCTGATTGATAGTAATCACCCTCTTCAGCAATCTTGTCTTCCTGTAACTGATCATACTCGGGGTATAGTTTAGACTTCACTTTGTAAACCGCCCACCATTCATTTCTATCTGACTTCTTTGTATTCGGATATAAAGTATAATAAACTTGTTGAGCTTGCGATACTAATATGAATGGTTTATATGTTCCAAACATTGATTTATGATTCACCTCCACAATGCCTGAGGCTTTGTCGACTCTTGTTGTTGTGGGATCAAACCAATGACATTTGAATAAAGTTACTGTATTATTTATGCCTAAGTAAGTCAACTCTATTATTTCTTCAATAACACCGTAGTAGTCAAGTTCATTTTCACCATAACTGCTACCCTTGACACACACGCTACTATTCATCATTGACTTGTTTACACCATAATCTTTTGTATGGAATCAATAACCATTTACGATGTACCTGTTGTAACATTGCACAACTTTGGTCGGATCATTTTGTAAATCATATATTCCTTGATCATTAACATCACCATGGCGGACCTATAAGAATAAAACTGTAAACACGATCAATTAAGTAACATATTATTATTTACACGGAAAGAATGCATGTCATCATCCTTACCAACTCTTTCAACCATGCCCCAAACTTATTTTCACATTCTTTTTGTACTTCTGAATCAGTGAGATGTGGAAGTTCTCTTCGCAACTCCAGATCAAATCGTCTGCACTTAACAAATATTTATATTATCGAACCATGTACAAATGTAGAAAACTTAATGTTACATATTAAGTATACTTACTCGATGTAGGGGTCGATCACTGAGCAATTAAAAAGGATATAGATTTATGCTGCGTCTTGCTCTCGATCTTTCAAGAGTCTTGACCGGCAACTGCTAGAGGTATGCCCAAGTGGTTTGAATATCCATAGTTTGTCAGCCACAATAGCTTGTTTTCTATCGTCATTACGAGGTGGGCAAGTGTAATGTGTTGGAATGTGAGGTTCAAAGTACATAGATGAGAAATTTGAAATCTCTTCTAAAGTGTATGCCTCACAAATTGAACCCTCTACTCTTGCTTTATTCTGAATCTATTTTTTTGAGGTTAAACATGTATCTGTCAATAATATACATCTCGTAATATAATAAATTTCCAATAGCATCAAAGACAAAAATATAAATAAAAATATACCTTTCAAATGGGTACATCCACCGATATTGTACAGGACCACCAACCCTAAGTTCATATGGCAAATGTATGATCACATGTTTCATAACATCGAAAAATATTGGCATGAATATCTTCTCTAGCTGACAAATAGTAGTGACGACAGAATCCTCAAGATTCTTTACCTCAGTTACTATAACTTTCGATGCACACAATGTTCTAAAAAATCTACTCAACTCGGATAATACCCCATATAGGTTTGTCTAACATATCATGGAATGCTAGGAGAATCAACCGTTGCATAATGACATGACAATCATGGCTCTTCAAACCATATAATTGCCCCTCGTCTATCTTCACAGCCCGAGCAATGTTAGAGACGTATTCATCTGGAAATCTCAACTATCTCAACCACTGACATACCTGCTTTACTTGAACTGGTCCAAGCACGTACCTTGCTTTTGGTTTCAGTACTTTGCCATTGTACTCTTGGAGTTCCAATTCTAGTCTTTTACATATTACTTTTCAATCCATACAAGCCTTCGTATTATCTTTCATTTTTCCTTTGACATTCATTACCATATTGAACATATTATCAAATACATTTTTCTCCACATGCATCACATCCAAATTATGTTGTATCAATAAGGTCGGCCAATATGGTAGTTCCCAAAATATAGATTTCTTTGTCCAATTGTGATCCTTCCCAAATCCAAGGAAGGGCGTCAGACTACAAGCATCTATCAGTCCATATGGAAAGTATTGCAATCATCTTTAAATCTCTATGCTAGAGAACCGTGTAGGTGAACCTTCTATTTCAGTTGTGTCTGCTCAGAACGCATTCCATTGTCGTCAGAATGGATGGTCGCTGGGTATAAATCAACGGTGACAATCAAACCAACACGACTTCCTTTCATACGTCAATCTAAAAGATTTTGTATCCTCCATGTAGTACGGACATGCCAACCTCCTATGTGTGCTCCAACCAAATAATATACCATATGCAGGGAAGTCACTAATTGTCTATAGAACAACAACCTTCATATTGAAGTTTTATTTTTTGTGGGCATCGAAGGTGAGAACACCGTCATCTCACAGTATTTTCAGTTCATCAATCAATGACCTTAAATATACATCAAGATTTTGGCCCAGAGACGTACGACCAGGGATCAATAGAGACAAGAAAAGATTTTGATGCTTTATACACAAGCTTGGAGGAAGGTTGTATGGGGTGGCAAATACTGGCCAACATGAATATGGGGTTGATCTACCCCCAAATGGATTAAATTCATCTATACATAAACCGAGCCTAACATTTCTCACTTTCATTGCAAAGGTCTGATGAGTACAATCAAAGTGCTTCTAAGCTTTCGCGTCAACATGATGCGTGATCTTGTCTTCATCATGTCAAACTTTAATTGCATGCCATCTCATGTGTTTAGCTGTCCTCGAAGACATATACAATCGTTGCAATATAGGGGTGAGAGGAAAGCAGCAGAGTGACTTGTATGACATTTCTTTTGACCTCTTGCTAGCATTGCCTATTGTCTTTGGCTTGAACTGAGGATGCCCACATGATGAACATGATCTGCTATTTTATTGATCTTTGAAATAAAACATGCAATGATTTGGACAAACATCTATCTTTTGATACCCCATACCTAGAGTGTTGACCATAATTTTTGCACGGTAGAAATTTTGTGGCAATTTCTCATCTTTGGGCAACATAGTCTTCACAATAAAGCACAGAGGGTCAAAACATGATTGACTCAAATTATACTCTGACTTCAAATTCAGTAGTTGAAGAACTGCAAACAAGATAGTGTGACTCTCGCAACCATTCCACAGTGGCTCATCAGCATCTCTAAGTAATTCATAAAATCTACTAGCTACATTGTTTACTGCTTCTTTCTCAACCCTAGTTGGTACATCACTAGGACCCATAGCAGAACCCAGTTCTGGACCTGCGATATCAAATATCAAATCCATATATGGATTATCGTGCACCACATCCACCCGTGCGTCAAAATTATTTCAAAATTCTTTACCATGAAGCATCCAATTCTGATAACCACTCATAAAACTTTTCTTGTATAGGTGATGTCTAACGCCATAAGGTTCTACAAATCGATTGTTCTTACACATTGTGCAGAGGCACTTGATCCGACCGATGAGATTCACTTTACTGACACTTGCCGTTGCAAATTCAATAAAACTATCAACACCATCCATATATTCAGGTGATACCTCATTATCAACTATCTTATGGTACATCCATTCACGATTTGCAGTCATTTTATCCTATAATATTATGGATATTATCTTCACCAGTTAAAAGAGAATCATAATAATGTGTCGATAAAAAAAATATCAAATTTATCATGCATTAATGGTGGATGTAATGATTTGATATATATATATATATATCATAAAGATATTTAGAAACATGAAATCACTTCACAAACACGATACATTCAATTTAAACATGTTTTCATGATACAATTTTACATGAAATGCATAATCAAATCGAAAATAACTTCATGCACGCATGGATAGTCATGTCAAACATTGCAATGCATTCAATCATTCATATCACAACAATGTCAAACATGTACCTGCAGCAAACACACTCCAATATCCCGCTAACTACTACCATGACTAGCATGGAATCCAAACTACAAAAATAAGAGCACTTATATTCTCATACATTCAAATCATGCTCAGCATGATCTCCAAACTCCAGCAAAATAGTCCTAGAGATCCACAACTGAGTGTGTGTGTGAGTGAGTGTGTGTGTGAGCAGAAAAATATTGCATCCAAGAAAGTAAATAACATGTGATGTGCTTGCATCACTTACTCACCACAGGTATTTACTCGATTTGCATGCATTTGCATTTGCATTTTTTTGTTTCTTTTCGCATGGCATTTTAAGCCGCATGCGATGCTTAGCATTAAGCATCGTGCATTTTGCTCTGCTACGCACCTGCAATGCATATTTATATATGAGCTAAATGTGCATATTTTGCTTAGCATTCTTGTGTCCACTTTCCCCCAACCTTGGGGGTTTCAGGGGTTGCACACGTTTTGAGTATACGAGCTAAAAGTCTCAAGCCGCGGGGTGCCTGCGGCTACATCGTGCGAGCTGTGAAGGCACAACATATTAGCATGCTAAATAATAAAAATGAAAGAAGAAGTGGCAGGGGACACACCCTTGTCAGACAAGGAAATGAAAAGGGGCAAGGGGTGAAACCCTCACATCGGGAACCTAAAGGCAACAGGGGGCCTTGCCCCTGCCTGCCGAAGGGATAATAGGGACACGGGCAACAACCCATCAAGAGGCAGCAGGGTCTCCGCCCTCGCCAGAGAGAGAGAGAGAGAGAGAGAGAGAGAGAGAGAGAGAGAGAGAGAGAGAGAGAGAGAGAGGTAGTATACCTGCAGACTCACCGACGAAGGGGATCTGGCTGCGGGTCGACTGCGAAGCGAGGCTATCGAAATAGGACGACGACTGACGACAAGGTCATCGATGTGGGTCAGGGGAGAAAAGAGCGATCAAGGAGGTTGTGGAGGGGGAAAGACGAGAGGGGGAGGAAGAAGAGGAGGTCAGCGAGGGTTGCCGGTGGGAGGGAACTTCGACAACTGCCGGCCGGAGGCTGGAGGTCAGATGGGAGAGGAGAGAGGGCAAAGAGGGACGAGGGTGGCGGTGAGAGGGGAGGCGCAGTCGGGGAGAGAGAGGAGGAAGGCAGAGAGGGTTCAACCATTTGTGCCCTTTTAAAGGCACGATGAGGCTGCCAAAGAGGGAGGTGGGGTTGCCCGACGAGGCTGCAGAGAGGGAGGGTGGGGTTGCCGGCGAGCTGCAGGCCAACACGAGGATAGAAAAGAGAGACGAGAGACGAGAAGAAAGAAGATGAAGAAGAAGACAACGAAGAGGGGGAAGAGAATACCTGAGAGGGTTGGACACAGAGTGGGGGTCACTGACATTGGGTGGCTGAAATACGATGAGCGAGAGAGAGGGATCAACCGAGGGAAAGGGGCAATAGAGGGGGAACGACCAAGGGAGGCCGGAGAGAGGTGGTCGGCGATGTCTCCAGAGGGAGCTGTCGGTGAGACACCAGAGAGCAAGGGCGGAGATGACGAGCAACGCTGGGGCGGTTGGCGGAAGAGGGGGGAGAGAGAGAGAGAGAGCAAAGTTCATTTCATGCCCTAGCTGCATCATTTTACATCGAACATTAACGACGAAAAAATTTTGTCTCAAAATTCATCGCTAATTAGCGACGGAAAAATTCTATCGTTCATCCATCGCGAAGTTGCGATGGAGTTTGAGATGGAAAGTTTTTGTCGCTAATTCATCGCTAATTAGCGACGTATTTTGAGACAGATTTTTTTCGTCACAAATTCGGCAACTAATTCCAATTTTAGGGACAACTAATTTTCTCTCGCTAATCTATCGCAAAATTATGACAGATTATTTATGTCGCAAATTACCGTCGCTAATTCACGTTTTTCTTGTAGTGTCAATGCACGTCTCCTTGTGGTCGGGACGTTGCAGGTTCAAAACCCGATGTCCATCGAATAACTGGTGGGGGTCTGCCTAACCCCAGCTTGCCTTTCAAAAAAAAATCATTGCTTCGGTCTGGCCAGCTGGTAACCTGCAAAGAATTTATATGCACCTAACTAGGATGTCTATGTGACAATCTCCCACTAAATGCATTTTGCAAATTTTATTACTTGAAAATTATAAAAGAAAAGACCAAAGGGTAGGGATGGCAGTGGACCGGGGCGGAGGCCGGGTACAAGGTTTTCACCCCCGTCCCGTCTCAAAATTTTGCCCTTCATCCCCGCCTCCATCCCTGCATGGGTTTTGATTTTAACCTCCATCCCTGCCTCCATACTTGTTTCATGTCCTCCATCCCCGGTTCAGGTCCAAACGGAGTGAGGCGGGGCGGGGCCCCATTTTCCCTCGGTCCACTATCATCCCTAAAGAGTATTTTAGCATTTTACTAACGAAGATCAGGGACAGGGAGGGGCAGAGCAAGGCGGGTAGAGAAAAGCGTAAGTCCATCCCCGCTTGAGTTTTGATTTTAACCTCCATCCCCGTTTCATGTCCTCCATCCCTGGTCCAAACTAGGCGAGGCGGGGTGGTGCCCCGTTTTTTTTGGTCCACTGCCATCCCTACCAAAAGGGATATTAAATTTGAATGCCCCTTAGTCCTTCCCAAGTGTGAAACCATAAGCCGTGGCAAACATGAAACAAGCTATTCACCCTCTTGTTTTGTGCTCTTTCTTCCCTTGATTGTAAATCTTCACCTTTTTTTCACTTATTTCCTTGCAACTACTTTTTCAACTTGTTTGAAAGTTCAGAGTTTTATACCCATTAATGGACCATTTTCTTCCAATATATTTTTTTCATTTAAAAGTCAATCTGCCTTTACTATAGGTTTTATCTGTGGTCTTAAAATCTCCATGCATGTCTTGGGACTAAGGAAAACTTGACAACTCAGACCAACCCCAATATCAATTTAGGTTTTGGTCCGTCATTTTCAGGCTTGAAGCATCTAGCCTACATCTAATGACTTGAGCTTTGTCCTAGCTCATAGCGGTCATTCTTTTTAGGTGCCTATGAGTTTCTGGACCAAGTCATGTCTAGAAGTCCATTGGGTATTTTATCATCATCACCATCTTTTGCGTCCACCGCCACCATTTATTTTGGGAAGCTGAGGTGTCCACTGGATAATGGTATTCCCAACATTATCATCAATTGCAAAGACAGACTATTACTATTATATTATATTATATGTATTTGCTACAGATTAAGATCTCTCAATAAAAACAATTAAGGATAGAGTCGGTTTTGGAACCATTCACCTACTACTTATCATTATCAATCCAATTAACCTAAACTCGGTTAATGTATACTCTGCACCCAATTTGGTGGTCAATGGTGCCAGGGAAGCAGATACATGTGTAGACATTATTGGCCTTATGAGCGGCCAAGATTGTACCGATGGAAAGTATGACTTCTGTACCTACTCTTGCATGGAATAGAATAGATAGGCCCTTCTAAAATCTTGCATCAGCTAACATGTATGGTCACATTCATTATTATAGCTTTCGCTGTCACTGTGCCTCAAAAAAAGATGATTCATGGAAATGTAGCAGTCATTAGTTTTTTTTTTCGATGGAAAGTATGCTGGGGGGTTAGGTCTCTTCCATTGATTAGAAAATATGTACAAGAAAAAATGAATATACAACTACTTACAAAATAGGAGAGGAAGGTAGGTCTCTCCAAACCACCTGGTCCCCAACCTTGATATTCAACAAGAGCAGCATGCACACCCACAGAGAAAGGCTGGATCCATCAACCTGTTACATACATAAGCTAATTTCAAGTCAATTCTCCTGAGACCCTCTTGCTCAGCAGGGATCCAGTTAATCCATAGATTATTTGTCGCAGCGAGGGAGATTGGCCCTTCGTTACACCCCATCTCGCTCAGAAATTGGATATCAAGCACTTGCTATCAAGGACAAGACATTGGCTGCAAAAGAGCACTGGGACAATAAGTGGCTATTAGATTCTGACTCCCTTCCACAAATGTAACATTTATCTGCTAGCGGAATTCCGTAAAGTTGGAGTCTATCCTGTGTAGGGAGATACCTCTTACACACTAGAAAAACCAGCCAATAAGCCCTTGTCTTGGCCTGCGACCTCCAGCCAAGGTTGCCCTACTGCACCGGAGGAAACTTACGGTGAGTCTCTTCCCAGATCATCTTGCGTATGGATACTGCGACTCTGACTGCACCTTTCCACTCGAGTTGGTCCAAGTAGTCCTGATTCCTGAACAGCTAGCTGCACCCCGTAGGGTAGGACGAATCACTTGTCTAACCGACATGGTGATCATCCTTTCAGCTTCACCGTATGCTTCATATGCAGCCTTACTGATGGGGGGTGGGTGTTGTTACAAGACCATGGTTTAATCTAATAATGGATTACCATCTCCCAGTCTCCACGAGACATGATTTTGATAGTCTGCCGGCCCTCCAGTAGCCCCTTCATGCACGTGAGCCTCTTTGTCAATGCACAATCTAGAGGCTATATTATATGAAAGGTACTTCCTTCTCACCACATCTGTCCAACGAGAGTTAGTGTGCAGTAGCTCCCATGCTTGATGAGCATGGTGGGCGTTATTGGTTTCCCATTACGGTCATAGGCCAACTCCACCCTTAGCCACAAGTCTACATAGCACATGTAACACCTCAATATGGGATCTTGAGAGTCCAAGTCCGATTGGTATTAATTTTTGAAGAAAAAGCATTCAGAGTTCACACGGAGAAAACATGGTTAAATTGTTTTTTCTTTTTTTAATAAACTCAATTTCTTTAACAAAGTTTATCATTCATAACTTATAAAAATAAATGACAAGAAAATAAAACTAATAAATACTTTACTGCACAGTTGGAGTAGCTGATCACGTCCTGCCTGTGCTAGTGTGCTTAGAACCTACATTTGTAATTATACAGGGAATGAGTATATAACTCAATAAAGAATATTTATAAGCAATAAATGACTTTAACTTACAACTGTAGTGAGTTTTAAGCTACCTAATCTGAGTTTAGTTTTTGACACACTATACAAAGTTGGTATGTTTTAAATTTCTCCCTTTAACTCTCTCAATCAAATACCCACTCACAATAAACTATAACATTAGATCAACTATACCAGTCATAACCGTCTATGAGTGTAGCAACCTGCGTAGAATACCTCAATTCTGCATTGTTAGCCAAATTATGAACCTTACACTCTTAGTGATCCCCAGATCACTAGGCACTGCAGTGTAACAATAAGGGAAACCCCACCGGTAGCTAGCCGGAAGGTCAGGCTCAAACTCGGTATGGTTCATACTACATCCTAACCATAATGACTTTCAACTATCCATGGTTGTTTAGAGTCCTAGATACTGCATGAATATAACCCTAAGTCACATTTTAAGAATTCATTATATTTAACCTTAATCTCAAGCTCGTTTTTTACTCATTCTCCCACGAGTGTTATCTTGAATAATCATGACAAATCTCACTCTCAATCTCAGAATAACATTAGGATTCACACTTTGTATCATACTAAGTATACAACGAGGTAACATCTCTATGTTGTTAAATCATTGATGGTGCACTTTTCATGGTAGTTGTACTCTGGTCGCGAACCATGTAGCCCTTTCTACATGTCACTACTTCTGGGATTTAAAGGGTTAAGCATGTTAATCTCAATATAAAATTCAAATGACACAACCAAATTTAAGGGACTCATGGTTAATCACAATTTTATCACAATGCATGTTATTCACAGATTATAACATAGATATGTTATCATAAAACAATCTATTTCTAATATGCATGACATATCACAATTGACATGTGTATATAGTTATCTCATTATAAAAAACTCATACATGGGCATTCTATATATATCATGTTCACACTCAAGAGGTACATTTTTAAACATGTTAATATACAACAACAATAAAAACATGCAACATAATATGATTTGTTCACAACTAAGATTACTTATAATATCTCTTATCTCGAATACAAATATTGTACTCTAGTTGCAATCGAGTCTCAAGTGGCTATAACAATAGAATCTGATCATTACACAAGCATGTTCATATTAATATGCATACCTTCTTTATATTTTAACAAAATTATCAAAATACTCTTATCAAGTTGACTCTTCAGACCTCGACTTTTGTGCCCCTAATTTGATAGAACCATAAGAAAAAAAGATTCTCCTCTATGATACAAGTCCAACGCACCAAATCTCACTCAATTTTGAGTTCAGAGTGTAAAGTTAAGCCCATTTTACTTAATCAGATATTGGGTACATACAGAGATAATTTGGTCATTTTAACTTTTATGATTTGACCTGACTTATCCTAGATCAAAACAGGTTTGGTCTGAGTTTAGAGTACTAGGTTTACTAAACTTAGTCTTGACCCATCTAGGTTTGGTTTAAAAACTTAATTGGATTATCAAAATTCATAATAAATCACAAACTAGATCCAGATCCAGTTCTGATTTGAATCCAGAATTGTTAGACTGGATCCAAACCCAGTTTTGATATGAATTCATAACTGTGAGACTAGATCCAGACTCAGCTCTGATCTGGTTCTAGAACTGATCCATCCAGCTATGAGTTGAATCCAGATCCAGCTCTGATATGGATCCAATACTGATTCAAACCATTTTGAACTAGATACAGATCCAATTATGATCTAGATTTGTCAAACATGATCTAGACCCAATTTTTTTATCTGGATCTAGAACTGATCTATCTATCCCATACCAGATCCAGACCCAAATTTTTGTCTAGATCCAGTTCAACTTGGATCGATCTAGACCGACTATATCAAACCAGACTTATATTCGGTTTGATTCAGATCAAACCAGATCCAAGTAGGGAACTGAGACCCTATTAGACTTGACTCGGTTCGATTTGGTCAGAACTAGTTTGGTCAACCAAGTCTAGTTACTGTTGACCAGACTCAGTCTGGACTGAAATAAACCGAGTTATTCTTGGTCAGACCCAACCCAGTTTGGGTTCACACCCAGAACAGTTCGTTCCAACTGAGTCGGTCTGATCCGATACGACTGATTCAGACCGATTCAGTCTGGACTAGTTAGGTCGACCCTTTTTTTTTCTTGGTTCGGTCTGGGTCGCACCTAGACTGACTCAGGGTTCTGCGGCAATGTATAAGGCAGAAGGGGCACAACCCCTTCTCGATCTCTTTCCCGCTCTACTGCAGAGGTTACTAGCAACCCCTAGTTGTCGACTCTTTGTCTCTCTCTCAGCAACAAGGCCAAACATCCATGGCTGCCAGCTTTGTTGTCTGTGTTAATTTTTTTGTCTGCATCTTGCCAGCAGACATGGCTGCCGACCTTCTAAACAAATGAAGTGGGGGGAAATGAACAAGAAAAAAAATGTACCTATGATGATCATTGACGGCGTGTTCTGGTAACCCTCTCCCACTCCCTCTGCAACCCTCTTTCTCTCTTTCTCAAACTCTATCTCTGTCATTTTTTTTTCTTCTCAAACTTTCTCTCTTGCTCTCTGTATATCAAAGGGGGGCAGGAGGGCGCATCGTGAGAGCTCTTTATATAGATCTCATGTTGGGTGAGGATAACCCTCACCCTCCACACGCTGATCATGAGGGGTGAGGTTTATCCTCCCCCCTTTCACGATGATTAAGGAAAATGATTGGGGAACTGTCTTCCTCTTTTGTTGGTCCCCCTTTTTTTTTCCACCCGACGAATTTGTTAGATGGTTTTATAATTCTAGCCCCCTTAAAAAAAGATTCATCTTGAATCTTACCTGAAAATAATTATGAAAATTGTGCACAGATGTCTAATTCACGCTCCCATGTGGCTTCATTTTGTTTATGATGACCCCATCTGACCAATAATAGCGATATATCTTTGTTTCACAGCTTCTGCACTTTTGTATCTAAGATTTTTATAGGTTTTTTTACTCATACTCAGGTCATTCTGGATTTTCAATACAGACTCGACTGCATCCAATATATAGGAGGGATCAAACACATACTTTCTTAATATATAAACATAAAATCCGGTATGAATTTTGGATAAGGAAAGTAGCAAAGCCAATCAGTACGTTATCTGACCAACTCTCTCGAGTATCTCAAAGGGTCCAATATATCTTGGACTCAAATTTTTTCTCTGGCCCAAACACATTACTGCCTTAAAGGAAGATATCTTTAAGAACACGTGATCACTTTGCTCAAATTCTAACTCACGACGTTTTTGATTGGCATAATTTTCTGTCGACTTTGCGCTACCAGTAGACGCTTCCGAATGAATCTGACTTGGTCTGTCATATGTTGTACCAATTTAGGCCCTAACGATCTTCTTTCTTCAACCTCATCCCAACACAAAGACATTCGACACCGTCAACCATACAGTGTCTCAAGGAATCCATGCTTATGCTTGCTTGAAAGCTATTATTGTAGGCAAACTCCATTAGAGGCATGATGTCATTCTATGAGTCACTATACTCTAAGGTATATGCTCGCAACATGTCTTTCAGGGTTTGAATTGTTCTCACTCTAACTGCCCGTCTGTCTAAGAGTGAAATGTCATACTCATTTTTAACTGTCCCCATTGTCTCTTGGAAACTCTGCCAGAATTATGAAGCAAGTTTGGAGTCCTTATCTGAAACAATTGAATAAGGTACTCCATGAAGTCTGGTTATCTCTTTGATGAAGAGTTGAATCAACTGGTCATAAGTGTGAGTTGTCTTACAAGATAAGAAGTGTGTTGACTTAGTTAGCCTATCTACAACCACCCATATTGAATCTATCCCATTCTAGGTCTTTGGAAGTCCTGAGACAAAGTTCATAGCAACATTCATCTATTTTCACTCAGGTATGAGAAATGTTTGTAGTAGTCCTCTTGGTCATTGGTGGTCAATCCTCACTTGATGGCTTACCAGATACTTGCTTACAAACTCAACAATGTTTCTCTTTATTTCGCTCTACTAAAATGTATCCTTCAGATCTTGATACATTTTGGTATTGCCAGGGTGGATGATATATCTTGAGTGATGTATCTCGTCCAACAACTGATTCCTGACCTGATCATCCTTAGAAATATATACTCTATGATGAAATCTGAGAAGACCCTGATCATCAACCTTAAAGTTTGACTCCTCACCCTCAAAAATTCTTTTTTTAACTTTGGTCATCTTCAGGTTTAAGGGTTGCTTTTCTTTAATCTGCTCCAATAATTTTGACTTAAATATGGTTTGCACAAACAATAATTAACCTGGTAAGTATCGAGCTTCTGCTTTCTAATGCGCGACTGAGGAAAATAAATCTCAATCTATGAGTCTGGCTAATGCTCCTGACTTTCTGTTAAGAGCGTCAACAACTACATTCGCCTTTCTCAAGTGACATTTCAGCTCAAAGTAATAATCTTTTAAAAATTTAAGTCAACTCCTTTGTCTCAAGTTCAAGTCTCTATGCAAAAACATGTACTTAGGCTTTGATAGTCAGTAAATACTTTAAGCTGTTAACAATATAGGTAGTATCTCTATATCTTAAGGGTGAATGCAACCGCTGCTAGCTCCAAGTCATATGTTAGATAATTAACTCCATGTGTTTTCAATTGGCCAAATACATATACTATTACTTTACCATACTACATCAGAACGCAACCTAATCCCTTATAAGAAGTATCACTGTAAATAATGAAGCCCTCAGATCCATAAGGTAAGACTAAAATTGGAGCAGCGGTCAAACACTTCTTTATCTCTTGAAAATTCTGCTTACACTTGTCATTTCACTCGAACTTTATGTCTTTCTTAGTGAGTTTGGTCATTGGAGTTGCTCGTATAGAAAATCCTTCAACGAATCTCCGGTAGTACCCAGTCAATCTAAAAAAACCTATGAATCTCTGTAGGATTCTTGGGTCTAGCCCAATTGGTAATCGCTTCAATCTTTACAGGGTCTAACATAATTTCCTTTTTAGATATGATATGACCAAGGAAGGACACCTACTCCAACCAAAATACATACTTTAAAAATTTGGCATAGAGCCAATGTTCTTTGAGTGTCTGCAGAACTATTTTTAGGTGTTCCTCGTATTGCTCCCTCGTGGTTGAATAAATAAAAATGTCTTCGACAAATACTACCACGAACTTATTAAATTATGGTATGAAAACTCTGTTCATTATATCCATGAAAGTTGTTGGTGCATTAGTCAGACCAAAAAGCATGACCAAAAACTCATAATGGTCATATCTTGATCGAAAAGCCGTTTTAACTGCATCTTTTTTCTTAATTTTTAGTTGATGGTAACCCGATTGCAGATCCAACTTTAAGAAGCATGCAACTCCTTGTAATTGATCGAATAAGTCATCAATTTGTGGCAATGAATATTTATTCTTTATGATCACTGTGTTCAATTGCTTATATTCTATATACATTCGCAGTGATCCCTCATTTTTTTTGACGAACATAATTGGAGCACCCAAAGGAGATACCGATGGTCGTATAAAACCTTTCTCTAATAATTCTTGTATTTTTTTCTCAAGTTCTTTAAGTTCTACAAGTCTCATCCGATAAGAAAATTTTGAGATGGATGTTGTTCCCAAGATGATATCGATCTGGAACTTAATCTCTCAATCAGAAGGGAGACCTGGTAATTCCTCTAAAAAATATCTGTATATTCTTGAACTATGTCCACATCTGATATGGTGTCAATATCTCCCATTGGTCTTTATGTAAGCCAAAAATCCAATGCATTCTTCTCGAATGTATTTATTGGCCATCAATGATGATATGATCATCAACCTGAGTAGTTTCCTAACACCCTAATATGTGATGGTTGGAGTCTGAGGGTTTTGAAAACTAATATACTTTCTTCTGCAATCAATAGTGGCATGGTGGTCTGATAACCAATCCATACCTAAGACAACGTCTATATCTTTGAAATCGAGTTGCAACAAGTTTATAGGCAACTCACAGTTCTCTATTTTCACTACACAATTGTTGTACATAGTGTCTACTATGGTAGTCTCTCCTATGGGTGTTTTTATCAAGTAAGAAATAGTCAACTGTGAATATACAACTGGTAACCGTTTTTCAAAGGTTAAGGTGGTAAAATTATGTGTAGATCTAGAATCAAACAATACATGTGCTAAAATACTATAAATAGGGAGTATACCTTCAACCACCTCAGTGCTGACAAAAGTTTCTTGAAGAGCGACTGCATATACGTGACTTGGTACTGCAGGTTTCTGCTTTGGGGCTGCACTATTTCTCTGGTCAGACTGTGGGCAGTCGTTGGCATAGTGACCAATCTGCTTGTAGTTATAGCACCTGACATTCTTTAGGTCGCACCTGCCTTCATGCCTCTAAAGACCATAAGTCCTGCATGAATTATCAGAGTAGGCCAACTTCTGAGTCTTCTGCCTCTTATCTTGATGGCCTTCTGAATTCTTGACTTGTTTACCCTAGGTCTGACTACTGGTCTGATCTTCGTAGTGCCTCTTATGATCTCGCTGAAACTTTCTTTTATATTGAAACTTTCTTCGAGAGGACTCAGCCACATCGTTGCTGTTAGGTCTGGCCTTCTCTTTAGTCCTGCGCTTTTTCTTTTTCTCGAGCTTTTCCTTCATCCTCGACTCCCAAAATTTATATCGCGAAACATAGTCCAGTAGCTAATTGTATTTCTTTATTTGCAATGGCCCCACTAACCTTAGAATTTTGGGTTTCAAGCTCCTCTCAAAGCGTTTGCACTTCTCTTTCTTGTTTGCTACCAAGGACTTGGGGAAACAGTAGAGTTAAATCGGGTCATATACTAGGCTACAGTCATATTCCCTTGCTTCGGCTTCCTGAATTCTTCTTCCTTCTCCACCCCTTGGCACTTTGAAAAGAATTGCCTGTAAAACCTCCTCACAAAGGTGGACCAAGGCAAATGAGTGTCTTGTTCTAGAGTGTATCGGATGGTCCTCCACTAGTGTTTTGCATCGCTGGTCAAGTTTGACACCGCTATCCATACCCTTTGATTCTCCGAACATTGAATGACATCTAAGACTTTTTTCACTTGCATGAGCTAATTCTCTGTTGTGACGCCATCATGAGTATCGTAAAAAAATAGAGGCTACATATTCTTGAACTTTTTGACCTAAGACATAATGACTAAAATGACTATTTGGGGTTGTGCTTGTTGAGCTCAAGTGGTTTGCAAGAGTTCGTATAAGATGCAGTTTGTAGTATACTCAAGAGGTATCCTCGTACTTTCTTCTCCTAAGCTTCCCATCAGTGATCCTTGTGGGATCTCCATACTCTCTTCTCCACCACTATGTGAAACATGCCTCTCAAGGGTACGAAAAGATGAAGGTGCTCTCTAAACTGGTGCATCTTCCGAGGTGCAAGATGATCAAGACGCCCTCTGGGATGGTCTGCTAAGGCGCTCTCGATCACCAGCCACTACATCAAGTTGCCCCATCTCTCGTCTGGTGGCTAAAGTGTCCTTAGACAGATAAGATGTTTCCCTACAAGTAGCCATATATATTGTATTAAAATCACCACGTAATGAATTTATCATTATTTGAGTCAGTTTGATCATATTCACACGAAATTCTATCACATGCATGCATTTATGATACTCATTGAGTAAAAAACATTTTATTTCATTAAGAACATCCAGTATACATAAAGGAAGTAAAGCCAAACAAAACAAGAAGAAAATAACAAAAGGCAAGACATAACTAAAGTAGACCAAACAAAACTAAACATTCATAGACGCAGACATCATCTCACTCCTCAATCCATCTGAAGCTTGCTTCTCTCTCTGAATCTCTTCTCGTCTGCTGAGGGTGAGGCACAGGAAGAGCATTCATGTTGTATGGGGGCAAATCGAGAGTATAAGTAGGTGAGGCAGGAATACCAGTGAGATTTTCAGGTACAGAAAGGACACCCATATTGTATAAGAACAAAGCGAGAGTGTAGGTAGGTAAGGTAGGAGTAAAAGTGAGATCTTCATCCTCATCTTCTTCTCACGAACTTCTCGATGTTGCCCATCATTGTGCTATTCTTGGGACACTTTCATTAACTTGTGCAACATGTCATACTGCCTCTGCGGCCTCACTTTCCACCCTCCTGGTTTCTTCAACAAGAAACTCCATGGCCGAGACTAAAACTCCTTGATTGGCTGCGCTCATGGCAGCCACATAGCTGGCTCAGGACATATGTCATCCCCGTGCACTAGCCATCTTGAACCTTCCTTGAGATGCAGAGTTTGTGATAGGAGATACTCTCCTTAAGACTCCTCCTCGAGCCGTCATCCAATCCCTTACCATTTTCCCATGCACTGACCGAGCTCTCTAACGATAGGACTGGTGAGTCCATTGCCCATAAGGCTGTGGTTGTCACTTTTTTAACTATGGTCGTCACCCCTGAATAGTGTCGGGTCGTTCTGATGGTATGCATCTCTTTCCCCGACTATGATATAGATCGGCGGGGGGTCATGGTATCAATTCTTGTACCATTTGAGCCATGCTCGCCATGACTCCAGTAGCCATCATCATTGGAGCGATAAATTCTTCTCTCCCTACGATTGATGGCTCAAAAAGTCTTTGTGCCCTACGGTCTCTATGATTATCTCGCTCACTAGACATTCATAATCATAAAATAACCTAGTCACTATCATATTTTTAGCGACCAGAGACGCATACTATATTCTATATCATTGAACTTGTTATGAATGATACGCCTTTGTGTGAATCTGACTCTGATATCACTTTGTAACACCCTGATCTACGACCTTGAGAGTCCAAGTTCGATTGGTATTACTTCTTAAAGGGAAAGCATACAAAGTTCACATAGAGAAAACATGGATAAATTAATTTTTTTCTAATAAACTCAATTTCTTTAACAAAGTTCATTATTCATAAGTTATGAAAATAATAACTATATGAGTGTTAAATGATAAGAAAATAAAACCAACAAATACTTTATTGCACAGTTGGAGTAGCTGATCACGTCCTGCCTACGCTAGTATGCTTGGAACTTACAGTTGTAATTATATAAAGGGTGAGTCTACAACTCAGTAGAGAATATTTATAAGCAACAAATGTCTTTAACTTATAATTGTAGTGAGCTCTAAGCCCCTAATCTAAGTTTAGTTTTCGACATACTACACAAAGTTTGTATGTTTTAAATTTTTTCCTTAACTTTCTCATTCAAACACTCACTCACAACAAACTATAACACTAAGTCAGTTGTACCGCTCATAGTCATCTATGGGCGTAACAACCTTCGTTGAATACCCCAATTCTATATTGTTGACTAGACTATGAACCATACACTCCCAGTGATCCCTAGATCACCAGGCACTGCAGTGAAACAACAAGGGAAACCCCATTGGTAGCTTGTCGGGAGGTCAAGCTTAAACTCAGTATGGTTTATACTACATCCTAACCATAATAACTTTCAACCCTTCATGGTTGTTTAGAGTCCTAGATATTGTGTGAATATAACCTTAAGTCATATTTTAAGTTTATTACATTGAACTTTACTCTCAAGCTCGTGTTTCACTCGTTCTCCCACAGTTGCTATTGTGAATAATCACGATGAATCTTTGGTGAAAATAATAATACTCTGAGTTGCTTTGCCTTCTCAAATTTCAAAGAATTGACTTCAATTGGTGAAACTAGCAGATCATGTAATCAGAGACAATTTGGTACTGTACCTTTAGGTACGATTATGCTTTATGGGCTGGTGTACACACCAACTATTACACTATATGTGAATTTGAAAAACAATGACCTACCTTTCGGTAGAATCATTGTTTCATAAAGTTACACACAATCACAATACTGAATAACGCTCTCAATACAGTCCAAAAACCCTCAATTAACACAACTTGAATCACTTTGGTGATTGCCAGAGTGAGTTGATCGAGATCTTTTACCACAAGCATATTTGTATTACAAAGCATGCCCATGCAATTATTATAATGCATGCAAATTCATGACGAACTATGCATAATAATATCAAAAATACAAATTCATGCAATATCTCATATAAGGGTGGCAATCGGGTCGGATTGGTGGGTTGGCGGGTCGTGTCGGCGGGTTGGCAGGTCGGCATACCTCAACACGAACCTGACCCGTTTATTAAACGGGTCGGCTGTGGCAAACACAAACCCGACCCATTTATTAAACGGATAACCCGACACAACACGGTTAACCCGTTTAATAAATTGGTCGAGTCAGGTAAATGGGTTGGCGGGTCGGGTTCGGGTAAACGGGTTGACCTGACCTGCCTAACCCGTTTATTAAACGGGTTGGCGGGTTGGCATACCCCTAACACGAACCCGACCCATTTAATAAACGGGTTAGGTGGGTCGACCCATTTACGACACAAACCCGTTTAAGCCAAACCCAAACCCGGCTAAGAAGCGGGTTGGCGGGTCGTGTCAGAAATTGCCACCCCTAGTCTCATATGCATAAATAAAATTTTGATTAAACAGATCACATATGTCATGAATTCAGTCTTAATTCATACTTAAATATCATAGATAACACAAAGCAACATAAAATGCATGCATCCATAATAAAATTACACATAAAAGCATGATGAAAATGACAAATGCATGATGTTATAAGTAATACTTGAGATCCTAGTGTTGGAATTGACCATATCTAAAATAGCCTTGAACCGGTCAAGAAAGACTCTGAACTGGTCCTAAAACAACCAAATCAGTCTAAAATATGCACAAAATCCTCTAAACCCCTAAAACTGAATGGGAAACCCCATGTTCTTTATAGATACAAGAAAATAATGTCTCTACTTGTAGGAATCGGTGAAAGACGTTTGAAACCGGTTAGAAAAGACTCTGAGCCGGTCACAAAATTTACCAAACCGGTTCTACTCCTTAAAAGGGGTAAACAGTGCATGGATCCTATGGACATAATCTTGTTTCGGACCTGATCTAACCCAAAACAACATATGGGTTAGATCCCACAATCCAAACCAGTCCAGATCCAAACCCAGTCCAAATGGTTCTCGGGTCGTATCCCTTAGATCCAAACCCTGTCTAAATCCAGACCCAAACAAATCTGATCCTAGGTTTGGAACCGGGTCCAATCGGTTCAGACATAGACCCAGTCCCACCTAGAACCCATCGGGTCCAAGTCCCAGACTAGATTCGATAAGGTCGGGCGCAGACCTGATCCACCCAATCCTATCAATGGGTCTCGGTCTGGATCGAGTCCCATCAGGTTTGGTAAAAATGTGATCCACCCAAAAACCCATAGATCGGGTGCTGACTCAATCCACCCAATAATCCATTAGGGTTACCGGGCCCGGATCAAGTCCCCCCACTGGACGGGCATAGACCCAATTCACCCCAAACCCCGGATCAGTTTCAAGTTCAGATCGGGTCCCCGATCTAGTCGGGATCCACTCTAGCTGCTATAATGGAATCTTGACCCCTCTTCTCACTCATGCAAAGTTTTTGTTTTTTTTAGGATGGGGGTTACAACCCCTCCCCCCATTATCTTCCATCGCCGGTAGCTGCCACCACTAGTGGTCGACCTTGGCTACCAACAACGACTAGCCACTGTTGTCCTTAGCAATCCACCGTCCACTACAGGGGCAGAAACAGTGAATGAAAACAAAAAATGTTTTGCTCTGCCTCTCCTCCATCCAGCCCTGCCACCAACATCCGCCACCGGCAATCCGCCACTCTCTAGCGGCTAGAGGCCAACAAAGGTCGGTGATGGAAGGGGGTTAAACCCCAAACCAAAACACTTTTATTTTTCAGGGAATTGCCCCCTCCCCTTCCCATCCGACCACCATGCGTGACTGGCCTCAGGCTGCCAACGATGATGACTGGCCTCAGGTAGCCAACCACCACCCAACAAGGCCTGACTTGGTCTCATGGTGCCAGCCTGCTTCCATCTTATCGTGGTGAAGGAGACTCCATACAAGGGCCTCCAAATGCATAGCAAAAACCCATCTTTCGGCATCCCATCTTACCCACGGTGATCACCGCCAACCTATGTAGGGGAGCAGTACCTTCTGCCGACTCGCAGGTAGTGGTTCATGGCAACTGCTTCCCCCATTGTCGTCCGACATCCCAAAATCAAACAGGAGTCTAACAAGTGAGAACAATGCCGATTTTTTTTTTTTGGCAAGTGTCGCATGGATGCCAGCATACCCACTCCTCGAATATGCACAACGGATGCACGATGAGTCGGCCCATAACTCAATGTTGGCATAAAATGGATCGTGGAAGAGCCACTTACCGGATGCGTGTGGTCGGCATTCTCCTCAGCCAATCGATGCCCACAATGTGCCCATGCCAGAATATTGAAAGGTGAGCAGGACCCTTTAAACCCAAAAACGGTGCGAGAGACCGACAATGAGTGGATGACACTCATCACATCACTACAGGTCTTCTATTTATAGGAAGATTTGGTGGAAGTCCATAATGGGCATACATGGATAGTTATGAGGCCTCTCTCATGTATGTCCTTTGATGTGCCCATGTCAATATGGGTCATATCCAGGTTGGATTCGATCCGATCCAAAATTCAACATTCTCCCACTTAACCAATTATGGAAAAAAACTTCATCGAGGTTTACTACCTTTATCTCGATTCAATTTTCATGTGGGTTCACATGCTATCTTGTATCACAAGAATGAATCATACGAGTCATGACGATGAACACCTCTATATAAAATGTCATATTTTCATGCACTACAGTATTATTCATTTTAAGTGTTTGGCATGTTAAGAATACCTTTATGAATAGGTTGGTCTCTTACCCATTCTATTATTCTTTTTAATATTGTCATTCTGTTATTTTCATAAATGAGAGACACTTTATACAGAATCGACAATGCACAAAAAATATAGAAAATCAATTTAGTCTCATAAATGTGATCACATAAAACTATAATATATTGTCACACATTAGAAAGAATCAAATACACTCATCATCATTACATGTTGAATATAATCTTGGTGCTATCTTTTTAGTAAAAGGATCCACAGTCATTTCTTTTGTACCAATTATATCAATATACATTAAATAATTTTCAGTCCAACAACTTCATTATCACAAAAGGTCTTTAGTGAACCCTCAATAGAGTCCACAATATCAAGACTCAAAATTAAGCTTTTAATCTTTATGGTCTGAGATGAAGTCTCGTATAGAGCAATAAATAGCCCTAACTTTATTAGAACACAAAAATTAAGCTTCAATGACTTTCAAAAATTCATTCACTATCCTGTAGTGAGGAATAGTGCATCGAATATTCTTAGCCACTTGAGATTGCAAAAGCAATAGGCTAAGCCTATTTGAGTGCTCTCGCTACTCATAGACAACTTTCTAAGCGCTCTCACTTGTCATAAACAACCTTCTGATCAACTATTCTATTTTCTGTATAAGTGAGAAGTTTGTTAGTTCTTAAAGCTAAATTTAGGTCCATGTATTCTAAAATGGATAATACCAATTCTTCTGAAATAAATACTCATACAAGATTTATATCAAAAAGGTAAATGTGAGACACTTTATTATTTACCTTTTCTAAGGCAAGTATAATAAAGTCATTTGGTGAAAATAATAATACTCTGAGCTGCTTCACCTCCTTAATTCTAAAAAAAATTATCTTCAATTGGTGAAACTAGCAAATCATGTAAGTAGAGGCAATTTGACACTGTACCTATAGGTACAAGCATGCTTCATGGACTGGTGTACATACTTACTATTACACTATATGTGAATTTGGAATACAATAACTTGCCTTTGGGTAGAATCATTATTTCATAAAGTCACACACAATTGTAATACTGAAAAACAATTTCAATACAGTCAAAGAAACCCTCAATCAATATAACTCGGATCACTTTGGTGATTGCTAGAGTGAGTTGATTGAGATCTTTTATTATTAACATATTCGTATTGCAAAGCATGCCCATGCAATCATTATAATGCATGCATATTCATGACAAACTATGTATAATACCATTAAAAACACAAATTTATGCTATATCTCATATACACAAATACCAATGTTAGTTCTACTTTCTGGCATTGGCAGTTTTACTGTTTATAGAGATGCATCACATAAAGGATTGGGATGTATCTTGATGCAGCATGGCAGGGTTATCACACATTCATCTCGATAGTTAAAAGTGCATGAAATGAATTACCCAACTCATGACCTGGAGTTGGTGACAATAGTGTTTGCACTCAAGATTTGGCAACACTACTTATACAAAGAATAATTTAAAGTTTCATTGACCACCACAGTTCGAAATATTTATTCTCCTAGAAGAAATTGAATGTGAGGCAAAGGCGATGGCTTAAGCTAATCAAGGATTATGATTTTGAGTTTAAGTATCATCCAGGAAAAGCTAAAGTAGTGGTTGAAGCACTTAGTAAAAAATCAGAAGCGATTACAAGATTATTCGTATCAAACCTGCTTGTCAGTATTATAGATCAAAAAGTAGAAGTGCAATGCCTACCAAGTCTATTGATGTTTGTACAGACGACCTTAGGATCTGAAATTTGAGATAAGATCAAGGAAAAGCAACCCTTAGATTAAAAATTAGAAGAAATTAAATTAGCAGTATCTAAAGGCAAGGTTCCAGACTTCAAGGTGGACGACCAAGGAATTTTGAGATTTCGAGATCGGGTGTGTATTCCTAAAGATAAGAAACTTAGAAAACAACATCTAGATGAGGCACATCATTACAAATACTCCATTCACCCTGGCAATACAAAGATGTATATGGATTTGAAGGATAACTTTTGATGGAATGGAAAGAAGAAAGATATTATTGAGTTTGTGAGGAGATGCCTTATGTATCAACAAGTAAAGATCAAACATCAAAGACTGGGAAGACTTTTACAATCACTACCCATCCCAATATGAAAGTGGGTAGACATCACGATGGATTTTGTCACATGCTTTCCTAAGAACAAAGAGGGATTGAATGTGATTTGGGTGATCGTCAACAAGTTGACGAAGTCTGCGTATTTTCTCGCGTGCAAGACAATATGTTCTTTCGAACAATTGACTGGTCTCTTTATTAGTGAGATAGTGAGATTACATGGAGTACTAGATTCCATTGTCTCTAACAAAGATTCAAAATACACCTTCAAGTTTTGACAAAGTTTTCAAGAGGCAATAGGGACACAATTAAAAATGAACACAATTACTTTTCATCCTCCAACGGATGGATAGTCGGAGAGGACAATCCAAATGCTAAAGGATATGTTGCGAGCCTGTGCATTGGAGTATCCTGACTCATGGTACAAGATCCTTTCATTAATGAAATTCATATATAATAACAATTTTCAAGCTGGCATTGGGATGGCTACCTATGAAGCTTTATATAGGAGACGTTGTAGAACGACTTTATGTTGGGATCAGGTAGATGAAAGGAAGCTGTTAGGGTTAGAATTAGTTTGATAAATAAAAGAACATATCAAATTCATTCATGAAAAAACTGCTAATGGCTCAAAGTCGCCAGAAAAGCTATACAAATCGGAGGTAACGTGAATTAGAATTTGAGCAAGGCGATCATGTTTTCTTGAAAATATCACCCTTCAAAGGAGTAATGAGGTTTTGAAAGGAAGGAAAACTGAGTTCAAGATTTATTGGACCATTTAAAAAATTGAAAAGGAAAGGTCCTACGGCTTATTGTCTGGCATTACCCCCATTCGTTGTCCAAGATACACAATGTATTTCACGTATCTATGTTAAGAAAATATATGTCAGATCCTTCACAAATACTGGATACAGTTGAATCAGTATTGGATGTTTAAGAAGACTTAAGTATTAGTGAAGAACCAATTGAGATTTTAGAGTTCAAGAAACATAAGTTAAGGAAGAAAATCATACTGATGGTCCTAGTAAGATGCAAGCTTCACAACATGAATGAAGTTACCTGGAAGTGTCAGATAGACATTTGTGTTCAATTCTCCTATTTGTTTTCAGGTAAGATTCAGGATGAATCTTCTTTTAAGAAAGATGGGATTGTAATGCCGCTAACCAGGTGAGCTCGAACCCACCTAGTTCGGCAGGGTTAGGTGAGGTGGTATCCCTCCCCCCATTAAATTCTTAGCGGGGAGAGGAAGGCCCCCCCACCTCCTACCAATTAAGAGGGTAACCCCCCTCTCTCCCACGTATGGTTAGTGGGGAGAGAGGGAGGAACTCCTCTTAATGAGGAGAGGTAATGAGGGGGGAAACTGCCCCTCACACATGGCTTATAAATGCTATGGGTCCCATCTCTCAACCTCATTTGCAGTGAAAGAGATTAGAGAGAGAGAGAGAGGAGAAGGAGAGGTTGCGAGGAAGTCGACATCGTCGACATAATGTAAACCCTCCCTCTTCCACCTTGTTTTGATAAAAAATGATGGAGACAGAGGGGTGTCCTCTGTCAACATCAAGAAGGAACCACTGGCAACCACCAGGTTGCCAATGGTGTGCAGTCAAGAGAGGGGGGCCAAGGGAGAGGGAGTCACCCTTGTCCTTATCACCCTCATAGAAGAGAAGCAGAAGGATGTTACTCCCTCTGTCCCCACCACCGACAACTATTGTTGCTAGTGGCATCCACCTCACGAGAAGAGGGAGGCAAGGGGGGCGCCCCTGCCTCAGCCACTACCAGTGGTGATAAAAAAAGGTCTAACTCAATTTTGGTTGGACCAGACCGAGTCTGATCATAACAGAGAGCTAGGATAGAGAGTTTTCACTCTCTATCCTAGACTCAAGTAGATCGGCTCAGTCCAAGCACGCCAGACCGAGTCAGGTTTATTGAGAATAGGATAGAGATTTTTCACTCTCAGTCCCGGCTCGGTTTTTAAACCAACTCGATCTGGGTTAGTTTTCAAACCAACCCGGTTTGGTTACCCAAACTGAGTTGGGTATGAAGTGAAAAAGAAAAAGAAAGAGACCATAAGGGTCTCGATTTTGTTTTTTTGAGAAGATGAACCGACTTGGTCTAAGAGTTGCGTCAGACTGAGTCAGCCAACCTGCTCAGTCCGACTGCGACCCTGGTCGAGTCAGGTCGGTCTTAATCTAGGCTGACTCGGTCTGGGCGTGCCCCAAACTGAGTCAGAGTATTTTTTGGCTAATCGACTCGGTTCGGGAGTCAAACCGAACCAAGTTGACCAGTCAACGCGGTTTGGGTGTGACCTAGACCAAGTTAGGAAGGAATGAACTAGACCGACTCGGTCTAGGTGCACTTCATATCGAGATGAGTATGTCTTTGATAGATCGAGTCAGGTCTGTTAATCACATAACGACTCAGTCCAAACCGAGATGGGTCTATCTTTGACAGACTAACTTGATCCAGACCGAGTCAGGTTTGTCAATCACAGACCGACTCGGTCTAGACCAAGTCAGTCAAGGTTATATATATATATATATATATATATATATATATATATATATATATATATATATATATATATATAATGTATTGGACATGGTAAAAACCGAGATGGTGACTCTCAGTTTCCCACTATGAGTAGGATCTCAGTTTGGATCCGATTGGATCCAAACTCAGATCGGATCTTATCCATATCTGGTGGACCAAACAACTTGGGTTTGGATCTAATAGACCCAAGCATAATAGATAGGATTTAGGTTCATTAGGAGTGGATTTGGGTAAGACCAAACCTAATTGGATCCAGTTCAAATCCAAACCCATTTTATCATTGGTATCATATTTATACCAAACCCTGTATGAACAAGGTTTGGATCTATTGTACCAGATCTGGATCCAGCATGAAAACCAAGGGTTTGATCTTTGCTTAAAAATTTAAGACCCACATCAGAATGAGATTGGATCTATATCCGAAACTGAATCAAGGAGATCCAGTTGAACTAAACCTAGACCAGAGTGAGTGTGGGCTAGGTTTTGTTTAAAGATAAGACTACACTCGGCCCAGGATGAGTCTGGGTCAGATTTAGTAATTTAGTTGATTCAATTGGATCAGAACTCAGGTCAAGCTGGGTCTGGGTTGAGTTACATGAGTCCAGGATAGTAAAAAAAGTAAAAGAGTGATGAAAAGGAGGGGTTGGGGTTTAAACCTCCAACCACTCATATAGAGGATATCACTCCTTACTAGTAGACCAACCTGGTTTGGTTGGACAAAGAATGCAAACAAATTATACTTAAGCCAGTTCGGATCAGATACTTATGAATTTGGATCCAGGTTAGATCTGATTCAGAATTTAAGAATCAGATATGGATAATAGTATGAAGCTATGGATAATTTTGTTACTTGGATTTCTGATCGGCAAGAAAGGTAAAAAAAGAAAAAGACCCTTGTTATACCCGATTAGTAGATCAAGCATAACTTTTCACCCCGATAGCGAATTCAGGTGATTTTTGGATCCTTGAATTTCACTTTTTGAGAATGACCCATTAGACGGGGGAAGGAAGGCAAACTCTGTGAATATGAAATCAGAGTTTGGCAAGAAGTTTTAGGGTATTTTCATAATTTTTACTTAAGATGAGCCTTTAAATACTATTTTGATAATTTTTGGGATTTCTACTTATTTCAAATCAGGAATTGCAGAAAAACTAATGTCATTCCTTAAATTTGAGATTTAAAGTGATTCATGTAAGTGAACATTTAAAAATTCCTCTATAATTAAATAAAATATATGTTTGTTAGTATAGATATCTTGTTGTATGATTTCATGTGTTATAAGTATGCTAATGATTCATGTTTTGAGTCGTCCAATTGAATGGCATGCTTAGGAATCTACATTTATGATATTTCAATAAGATGCATAAAGATAATGACACATATTATATGTTTGTTTTAGTTTCTCATCATATTATAAGATGACATGATTTGTATCATGAATGTACCCTGTATGGAAATAATCATGACATTGATACATGTAATATATTACAGAAGAAAATGTTTGATTTTGAGAAAGAAGACTAGAGTTCCAGAGTTCTCAGAACATAATTTGTTCGGAGGCTGTCACGCGTATACCTTGGGAGTGGTATTGTAAGTGTTGTGACGTGAATAAGTTGATGAACTGAATTTGTGATGGATTGTTATCCATAAAAATAAGATATGTATTTGTTATTACATGTTAAATGTAGTTAATGAATAAACATTGATTGTTGTATAGTGCACTAATGCTAAGAAATGAAAGATTAGAGAATAATACAACTAAGGTAACGATACCAAGTATGATAATAAACTTTTCTAGAAAAAACATGGTTTAGGGCATTGTTTGAGGCGTGTATACTTCATTAGTACCTCAAAATTTGTTCAGGAATTTCTGAGTAACCCTTAGGGGTTAAAAAAAATATTGCTCAAAAGACACATATAGGATATAATATGAACCACAAACCTTGGGGACAGGTATAGCTTCTCGGACACATTGGGGGCAGGTATAGCCTCTCGGGCTCTTCAACTAGCTATCGATGGGCATTTTGGTACTCTCGGCTAGCAATCAGTGAGCAAAGTTGCATCGATGATGAATCTATAGTATGGGTCGGTTTGGACTATGTTGTTGTGAGTGGTTCATATGTTTGGCCAACATTGTAGACTCTGGAGTTGTCTATATGGGTTGTTACGCTCAAGAAGACTACTTTCAGAATAGCCGATTAGTGTAGAATATGACATTGAGAATGCCTGATTTGAGAATAAAGATATATAATAAGTAAAGGAGGATAAAATTCATAAATAGCATGTATACTTAGCAAACTAAACTAAGATTAGGAGCTTAGATTTCATTACAGTTGTAACGGTCGTGTCTTATTTGTAAATGAGAACTTACTGAGTTGTATACTCACTCCTGCTTGGTTACAACTGTAAGTTCAAGGGTTGTTGCTGATAGAAGGACTTGATTTAGACTTGACTCGGATACTGATGGATCTCGAAGTATTGAAAGTACTTTACTTTTATCTCTGCATTATTGTTAATTAGGACATGTAATTTAAATACATTATAAATTTGGATGGTTATATTTTTTATGGATGAATGGACCTTGTTATAAAAAAATTTTCTACCATGATTTTGAGGTTATTTTGGTAATTTTTTTTTGAAAACTAACATCCACAAACTCGAGCTTGAGAAGCCCT
The DNA here is from genome assembly GCF_984573655.1 of Nuphar pumila. Taxonomy (NCBI): domain Eukaryota; kingdom Viridiplantae; phylum Streptophyta; class Magnoliopsida; order Nymphaeales; family Nymphaeaceae; genus Nuphar; species Nuphar pumila. Next base: position 35,670,826 of record NC_143250.1, read on the forward strand.
GATTTGGGTTGTTACAACCACCAACAGTTTTTGGGAGAGAGAGGGGAGGGGGCATTGCCTCTTCACAAACACCATTGCCTAAATTTGAGTGAGAGAGAGAGAGCTGCCCCCATTACCTCATCACCACCACCATTACCCAAATTTGAGAGAAAGAGAGAACTGCTTCATTGCCTCGTCACCACGACCATGGACTAAATGAGATAGAGAGAGACCTGCCCGACTGCCCCATCACCACAAGCTCTCATTTTTTTTTAGAGAGACCACGAGCATGGTGATGGGGCAACTCTCTCTCAGGTGGTTTTGAAAATGTGGGCATTTTTGTTTTTTTCTTTTACTAAGTCAAGGACAACTAATTGAATTCAGGACCAAGCGTTTCTTTGAAATATAAGTTTTAAAAGCAGGTGGTTAAATGTAATAATAAAAATATTAGGCATTAATTGAAAATAATTGTTAAGTTCGGCATCTTTTTGTAATTTATTATTTACCTTCATGTGTATAAAAGAAAATCCTTTTCTCAATGTGTGTACCTGAAACGTTTCATGTTGTGGGACGGCAAATCAGGTGCAATCACATCTTATGCTTTCGTGTGTAGTTCACTTGATCTACCCTTCATCTTCAGTCGGGCCCCACAACTGACAGACTGTACCCTAAAGATGAAGGGCGGTTCAGGTGCAGCGGCACACTCAAAATGTAAAAATGTGATTGCACCTGATCTGCCTTCATGCAGTGGAGGTTTGCTTTCATGGATTTTAGATGCTTTCTTAAATATAAATTAACGATATAGTTGGATGGTTAAGTTGCACTATCATAACTGAGGGGTCTTGGGTTCGAATCTCATAATTATTATCACCTAGCTTGTCTATCAACAAAAAGGCTCGAGTATGAATTTAGATCCGAACCAAACAATTTCATGAGGCAGGTTGTGCTGGACCCATCTCGAACCCCGAACCTCCAACCGCCCAATCATAAGAGGAAGCTTCTATCCAACCTAATCTATTTGGAGAGGCACCACATCGAAGAAAACTCAAACGCAATGCTGACGTGGCATCAAATGATTGGTTAGGTACCAACTGAAGAGCATGTGGGGCCATGCTCATTCTTCTGAAGAGGCCACGTCATCAGGGTACGATGTACATGACGGGGCTGCCATGTGGCCACGTGGAAGCAGTTGAGCGATTGACTTGGTGAGAGATGGGACCCGCCTAAATTCTTTTTCCACAGATAACACACGCTACCGATATACCAAATCAAACGGAGTCCTTCAAAGCTCCAATAACAAAATTACCCTTCACTTTTCCTGAAAAGACGAGCATATCCACCATTGACTTCTTTTTTAAGTTTGGGAGAGTTAAAGTCCAGGATCCGATCTCCTTAGACCCACCAACCCAAAGATATGGTACAGTCAGAATCCACCGAAGTCAGCTGGATGGACTTGAATCCAGGGATTCACAGCAACACAATCCAGGCCCTGATCTGCTACATAGGAACCAAGTTCATGCCTAATTGAGTCCAAGACCCTTTAGTCAGATTTGGTAACCAAAACCATATCGAAATGATGATGGATTAAGTTGTTGCTAATCCAAGTATGGTTCAAAGTCCAACAAGATCTGATCTGATCATATGCAAATGTACATCCAATTAGGATGCATACCTTAATCGGATCAGGTATGGTACAAATTCTATCCATCCCACTCCAATATCACTAACCTAGCTCAAGTTGCACGTGACCAGGCTGACCCAGTCCAACCTGTTAAATCACCAGACACAGATAGGGGTGTCAACGGTTCGGGGTTGACCCATAGTTGGCAAACTCGTGACTCATAGTCGGATCACCCAACCCTTGACTCGCGAATCAGCAGGTTCCCTCGATAACTCAGGCGAGTTCAGATTATACATTTTCTAGTATTAAGGTTTGAAAAAAATCAAAATTCATAGTGTATAATCACTAAATTTAGCACATGACATCAATGACTAAGCTATATAAGTATTCAACTATAATTAATTGTTAATATTTATTATTTAAAAACATATAATTCTTTATAACGAGTATTCTTTTATAGGAAATATGCATTAAAATCACAAAATGCATGAAAAAAATCTTGTTGTTGTACAGGGATCGGCAGGCTTGAATTGTGACACAGTTGGAGTCCGATCTAAGTCGATTAAGGCAATTCTCGAGTCGACTCGTTGGGTTTTCCAACTATGTAGGGTCAGGGTTTGGTGATAAAGAAGGTCTGATTAGAATTTGGGTTGGACCAAAAGAGTCTGATTAGTATACAGAGCTGGGTATGATTTTTGATGATCCAGTTCTGATTAAGATCCGTGATTATTCAATGTAAAAAAATATAAAATATTATTTTACTAGGTATGAACTGAGTCCAGTCCACGTAATCCATATAAGACCTGGGTATATTTTTTTATTGGACTTAGGTCCGGACCCGGTACAAGCACCTCAAAGTCAGATCCGGGTTCGAGCCCACCTGAGTCTTTACAGAATCAGACCCGTTGACACCCCTAGACACAGCCATGCAAAAGCTGGTCTGAAGCCCATCTTCCCACACGACCCGGTCAATCTCTGCTAATGGACCGAGTGGATTTTGGTCAGAAAAAAACAGGGGCAGTTTGGTAAAATAAAATTTGCATGGATTCACTAGATTGGAGTGGAGGGGTTTGGTTTCAATATTCGCGGGCGGTTGGTGGGCGCCCTAACCACCCTCCTACCCTAATTTTAATTTTCACTATTAATATATTTCCTTTTAAATTAAATAAATAAAAGAAACGCTCATCAACAATTTAAAAACTAGAAAATTAATAATGAAAGTTTGTGTTTTCTTTTTATTAATATTAATATTATTTTATTATTTTCCCTTCCATCTTGATTCTCACGTAAACGGGCGTCGCCGTCATTAGCCGAAAGCCAGGGAGGCGTCGTCAACGTTAGGGTTTGACGCCGTCAAAATAGACGGAGTTAATGACGCCGTTAATGCACGCCTTCCCGTTGGAGGAGGGCTATGATATCCGAGGCAATGACGCAGAAGCAAACGGGTCGAGGTTCTCGACTGACTAAAAACCGGATCCGAACCTTACTGCCATATCTCGATAATATGTATCCCAATCTCGGTGTAAATAGGAAAAGCATAGATAGGATGCTTTGGATCAAAACATATGGATTTTTTCTTTTTTTTCAGTTGAAAATCAATAGATTTTACCCGTTTTCAGCAGTTCGAATACTTAATTGGATACGAGACTTTTAAGCCCTGAATTACATCCAAATCTAAAAATTGGACCCACCTTTCTAAAATTTGGATCAAATGATGAATCCGCATGACACAACCATATCTGATCAGTTAGCATCCTTATTTATCAACGGACTGGGTATTTTTATCACAATGACCAGATACTAATTGGGCATGGATCTTATGCAAGCAGATGCAGGTCAAATGAGCTACCCCTTCGGGTCAAGAGAAGCAGGATGTTAGTTGGACTAAATTAAGAACCTATCAAAATTTACATGTAAATGTATATCCTTTTAGGTTACATGGGCTATTTGGATCAGGATTTGATATAATTCAGACCCAATTACCTTAGATCGGTTTCCATCCGGCTCAATTCAAACTGGAGTCCAACCCGTCCACATCCATATCCAATCACAATTGATTAGTAAGCCCCCTCCAAGTCTTGTGAGGTAATCGGTTGGACCCGGTTTGGGTTTTCTGTAATGTGATCCAAAAATTTCAGTCCAAATCAAATGAAGTAAATTCATATCTTATAAATGTTGCCAATTCGGCCCACGAGGGATCTGTTCATCTGGTAAGGGTAACTTGTCGAACACCACCAAGCTGAAAGGACGTCAAAAGTTCAAAACCCACGGGCCCTTGCCACGGTTTCAAAGCTAGGTGTACTGATTAAGCTAAATACGGCCATTGCCCTAAGGAATCCAGACCCCGATCCTTATAAGCGTGATCCATTTCCAGCTATGGCGCCACAGGTGAGAGTGCAGTGCCTCAAAAGAGGATGGTCTTTCAACGGGTGTGGATACCCGATCCATTAAGGTTGCACCTGAACCAACCCAGATAACTTATTGTGCTGTCTGGGTTATATCGGGTCGAGAGAATGGACTCCCAAACTGGACCCCTATAATCCAAAAGATGTTTGAAATATATGAAATGTTCGGGTAGGTTTAAGATCAGGTTTGATATCCAACAAAAAGATTCACAGTCCAAACACTGCCCAAGTGTTTATTCAGGACTACTTGAAGTGGATCCCAAACAATATCCGGTTCGGTGATTTCATGCCCAGATCAAGAGATTCGGGTTCTCTCGGATCAGATACCCGGCACAAAACCAGCTACCCAAGCCAGCGGCGTCCGTCCTTCCTGTGGGCCCGTTGAATCCAACGGTCGCTGACGTGGGCTCCAGACCAACAGGGCTTGAGGGATGCGAGAATCAACTGTCAATTTCCACGTACTGTTAACCGACGCGGTTTACTCTCAAACGACCGCAACGTTCCTCCGTTACTTGGGGAGAAGGAGAGACGACCATAAAAAATACTAAAGACCCAAAGTACCCTCTCTCCCGAGCCCGCTTGAATAGCTACACATTCATTGCCTTGCCGCTTAGCTAAAACATGTCATTTGGCAATATGATGAGGGCATTTTAATCCTTAAAAAGATCAAACGGCGTTAATGCCCACCCAAAGGACACGTCAGCCGTTGCAAAACGTTTGGGAATGGCTGTTTACGTCCACTGGGAATATTAAAAAATAACAAAAAAAGAGAGTAAGAAATGGTGGCTGCCAGGTCATCCGTCTCTCTGACTCATCAGCCTCGGCCATATAAATAAATGGCGAGAAGGGGAGGGGAGAGAAGAACGGCGAGGAGACGTAGTAAGAAGAGAAAGAGAGCCACGCAATGGCGAGACTTTCTCTCTGCTTCCCTCCCACGACGACGTCAGCCATCGCCATCGTCTCTTTCTTCTTCTTATTCCTCTCTTCTTTCTCTCTGGCAGCATTTAACGCCTCCACGCTCTCCTTCAGCGAGGGCTACACCCCTCTGTTCGGCGATCACAACATCCAGCGCTCCCCCGACGACAAGTCCCTTCGCCTCCTCCTCGACCGATACTCCGGTACCGTCGCTAAACCCCTAACCCCGATTAACTTAAGGAAGGGAGGAAACTCACTGTTTCGATCGTCGTCATCGCCGTTTCCTCTTAGTCTGATTCTGTTATGCTTTGTTAATTGTTAATCTGTTGAACGGATTCTCCTTCTTTCGAGAAAGAAAGAGGGAATGAGAAAAAAGAAGGGATTTTGATATCGTAAATGGATTATCCTTCTTTCCGGAAAGAAAAAAAATGAATTTCAGGTAAAAGAGATAATTTTGATCGTAAATGGATTTTTTCGTCTTTCTAGAAAGGAAAAAAATGAATGAGAAAAAAGAGAGAATTTTGATAGCAAATGGATTCTCGCTCTTTCGGGTATGAAAAAATGAATTTGAGGTGAAAGAGAGAAATTTGATCGTAAATGGGTTTTCCGTCTTTCTAGAAAGAAAAAAAAAATGAATGAGGAAAAAGAGAGAATTTTGATCGCAAATTAAATGGATTCTCATTCTTTCGGGTAAGAAAAAATGAATTTGAGGTGAAAGAGATTTTTGATCGTAAATGGGTTTTCCGTCTTTCTAGAAAGAAAAAAAATGAATTGAGGAAAAACAGAGAATTTTGATCGCAAATGGATCACCTTACTTTTAGAAAGGAAAAATGTACGAGGGAAAAGAGATGATTTTGAACGCAAATGAATTTTCCCGTCTTAATAGAAACAGAAAATGAAAGAGAATTTCGATCCTGTCTGATTGGGTTCATACTCTACTCTGCAGGGTCGGGTTTCATCTCTAAGGATCTCTACCACCACGGGCTCTTCAGCGCCTCCATCAAATTGCCCTCCGCATACACCGCCGGTGTCGTCGTTGCTTTTTACGTAAGCGTCGTCTCCGGAAACGCATTTTCTTTCTCTCTTTTTCCTTCTTTTTATCGTGTCCACGTCTGAGTACATCGATGTGAATTGATGGAAGGTTTTCAGTTGACGGAGTTCTGGACGGTCGGATTGATTGAGTTGTGTAGGAGGAGTCGCTTTTCAGACGGTCTATTTGATGAACTTTTAGGGTTAATCTACTCCTTGATTTTAGTTTCGTCGACGGTTTCTATAGATAATCGCTGTGAGTTTTTTGGAGGATATGAAATCGAATTCCGCGTATTTGGACGCTTATGAATTCCTTCCGCTGGAAGTTTACTCTCTTTTTTTCCTTTTATAATTTATTTTTGCGTTTTTGGCACGATTTGGCGTTCCATTTTTGAAAAGACAATTTCTCGAGAGTATAATTTTTCATCAGATCGTCCTTCCGTTTTCTGTTTTACTTTTCCCGGCCGATATTCTAGAAGGTTTCAATTCGGAAAATATGAACTCAGTTTTCCTCCTTTTTCCAACAAATTTCCGTGTTTACTCGTCCAGCTCTCAAACGCAATACGCAACTGCTTCCTTGTATGAATAAGGGTATTTTTGTCATTTAAGCTCCATCTCGTTCTCTTTCCCGCCCGTAATTTTTGTCTTTGTAGCTTTAAACTTTAAACAACAATTCTGGTCGGGATTTGGCCCGGTTTCTTCACCAATACGGCCGGAATTCCTTCTTTTTTGTGGATTCGAATGGCCGGAAAAAGGGTTGGCTGGCTACGCTCGAGTTTCACGTTAATCAAAACGGCCTTTTCGCCATCGCAGGGAGCATAATCTCCAATTCCTTAGCACTCGGCTGCAAATATGTCATTTTTGTGAAAGAAGAACCCCATTTTCCCTATGAAAACTTGGCTTTCCAGTCACTACGCATGAGACGAATCCATGATGACCAAAATGCCCCTGAGTTCATTCAGGAGCACGTTTGGTGTATCTGGCCATCTTTCAAAATGTTTTGAGGGCATTTCAAGTCATTTGGGAGTTTGGTGGGTTGGCAAAATTTGTGCGTCACGCATGCATGCATTATATTGCTCATCATCTCTGCATTAAGTGGGTGGATTAAAGGGTCTTATGACACGATTATCCGGTTAATGTGGGCCAGACGTCGAATGGTGACATCTTCGAGAAGACCCACGACGAGTTGGATTTCGAGTTCCTGGGGAACATTCGGGGCAAGGAATGGAAGGTCCAGACCAACGTCTACGGGAACGGGAGCACGAACCACGGGAGGGAAGAGAGGTACTTCATGTGGTTCGACCCGTCCAAAGAGTTCCACCGTTACAGCATCCTGTGGACCAGCAAGACCATCATGTAAGTTCCCCTCTCCCTTTTTTTAGTGTGATCACGTTCAAGTTTGTGTTCTTCACACCTGAAACATTACCAAGTTCATGAATTCGGATTTCCTTGACATGATGCCGGAATTTAATTAAATGGGCATTACTTCGATGTTTCCAACTCCAAAATGCGGCCACCAATACGGAATTCGATGGTACAAATGTGATCAAGACTAGAGTTTTGAAATGCTAGTGACATACCCGTGAACACGTTCTTTTTTGTACTGAGCGTTTCTTTGTTTCAAATTCAAACGCAGACAAAAAAGGGACTATTTTCTTTTGCGCATGCACGGTTCTTTCCCATACATAGCCCCCCACATAAAGTACACTCATATTATTCCATGCATTTTAATGGGCTGTTGCAAGTATTGTCCTGGATATGTTTTTCTGTCCAATACCTACTCTTCCAATAATAAAAAAAATGAGAGCCGTCATTTGATTTTATAAGTTGAATTTATCACCAAATTTTATTCGTTTATTTATTTACAAGCTCACCTAGAGCTGTTATGGACTAGAAGAACCAAATAGGGGCATCAAATTTTTTAATCCTTTAGTGTATTCTTCTCTAAGGTTAAAGGAAGGTTTGCTTCATAAATTATTGTATTAGCTTCCATGGCTCAACCACTCTTTATCTCATTCAAGTACTTAGGCTCTCGAATGCTTTGGTCTTTGAAGACAAACAATGATTGAGATATTTGTTATCTTCCTAAAAGTAACCCTCTTATCATGCATTCTTCATCTGTGCTTGCATTCTTTGACGTACCACGCACTCTACGAACCTAATCCTCATTATGAAGCGGGGACCCAGGATTTTTTATGCTCATGATTGAATCCACCAGTGACCATCTTTCAATCCTGACCACAAATCATAAGGCTATCTGTTGGTGTTCTAGTGTCAAAAGTCAAGTACCAACATGATACCATACTGTAGAGGATTATGTATAGTAGCATGAATCAAATTCTGTTAACCAATTTGCAGCTTCTACATCGACGACATACCCATTAGAGAGGTGGTGAGGACGCCGGCCATGGGAGGGGACTATCCTTCAAAGCCGATGTCGCTGTATGCCACCATTTGGGACGGATCAACCTGGGCGACTTCCGGCGGCAAGTATAAGGCTAACTATAAGTATGCGCCGTTTGTCTCTGAATTCACCGATCTCGTCCTCAAGGGCTGTGCTGCAGACCCGATCCAGATGGTGTCAGAAAAGTGCAATGACGATGAGGAAAGGATCTCCACCGAGGAGTTTTCAGTCATTTCGCTGGAGAAGAGAGCGGCGATGCAGAGCTTCCGGCAAAGATACATGATATACTCCCATTGCTACGATCAATACCGATACCCGATCCCCATGCCTGAGTGTGTACTTATTCCGGAGGAGCAGGAGAGGTTCAAGAAATCAGGACACTTGAAATTCAGCAGTGGCCATAAACGCCACCCCAAGCGGCGTAGCAGGATTCCGGCGACAAAATCCGATCACCAAGCCTATGTGTAAAAAGATTCAAGTTCGAAGCAGTAATCTCGTTATTCTGTCTCATATAATATAAAAAAACGGTCGAGGGTGTGAGATAATTCCATTTTTTCCTTTTCTTTTTTTTCTCATTTGTTGAAAATTTGAGATTTTATGTTCTTATGTGTAGGGAAAGTGTGATAATCATCTTGTGTAGTATTGAATTCAATTGTGGGGTGCCTCTCAGGGGGATTGTTTTTTGTATATTTTATCATTGTGTAATATAAAAAAAATCATGTAGAAAAATGCGTATTAGTAACATCCGTCGCATAATCCTAGTCGCTAAACTGCGATAGAATTTATTTGTCGTCAATCCGTCGCTAATTAGCGATGACTTAACGACAGATCATATCCGTCGCTAATCTGAGACTGATTTGTTTATACAATGGAATTTAATCTGTCGCTAAATTGTAACGAGGAGGATCCGTATCTGTCCTAATGTCTGTAGCCAATTTAGCGACTGACATTAGCGATGGCTTAATTAAAATTTGTCGCAAGTCATCGACTGATTTAAATTGGCGACGGATAATAATCATCGCTAATCCATCATTAATTTAAAAAAAAAAAAAATTGAAATATGAAACTCGAGAAAAAATTTTTAGTATACAATTCATATAACCTGCTTATAAAAAATAAAGTACACATAAAAAATACATATACAGGTGAAACAAATTTAACACAAGTTCTAAGTTAAACAACTTTAACAACCAAATACAGTCCTTGCCAAGTTATAATTAGTTACAAGTACGTCAAACAAATTAAACACATGAATCTAATCCTCGCTAAGATTCGGGGCATCATCCTCTTCATTTTTTTGGACAATCGCCAAGATTCGGGGCATCATCCTCTTCAAGATCTACCCCTCCCTCTATGCCTCCATCAGCTCCTCTACGTTGATTATCTACAACATCCTACAAGAGAACCAAAATGTTAGTATTTATAAACAAAATATAATGAAATAAATTATATGCAATGCACATAATCTAATGCAACAAAGTAAATGGCTAAATGACGCATAGACTAGCAATAAACTGAAGGACATTAACAGAATTCAGATATGTATTCTAAGATTGGAAAAAAATTATAGTGATTCAATCATGCAGAGATGTGTTCTAAGGTTGTCAAAGAATGTCACAGTGATTCACGCATGCATATATGGTTTATAAGGTTGTCAAATAAATGTGTTATGTATCACAATCATGCATATATATGTTATATGGCAGTCAAAAAACTTTTATAGTGATGAAATCATGCTTATATGTATTCTAAGGTTGTCAAAAAACTTTCATAGTGATTCAAACATGCTCATGTGTTCTGAGGCAGTCAAAAAACTTTCATATTGATTCAATCATGCATATATGTGTTCTAAGAAAAATTTTATAGTAATTCAATCATGCATATGTGTGTTCTAAGGCAGTAAAACAATTTCATAGTGATGAAAGCATGCTTGTATGTGTTCTAAGGTTGTCAAAAAACTTTCATAGTGATTCAATCATGCATATATGTGTTCTAAGGTTGTCAAAAAACTTTCGTATTGATTTAATCATGCATATATGTGTTCTAAGGTTGTCAAAAAACTTTTGTATTGATTTAATCATGCATATATGTGTTCTAAGATTGTCCAAAAACTTTCATATTGATTCAATCATGCATATATGTGTTATAAGGCAATAAAAAAACTTTCATATATATATATGCTAATATCTTATATGTGTTATAAGGCAGTCAAAAAACTTTCATAGCAATTTTCCTTTGACATTCATTATCGTATTGAACACATTATCAAACACATTTTTATTCACATGCATCACATCCAGATTATGTCGCATCAATAAGGTCGACCAATATGGTAGTTCTCAAAATATAGATTTCTTTGTCCAATTGTAATCCTTCCCAAATTCAAGGAAGGGCCTAGTACTACGGGCATCTGTCAGTCCATATGGTATCACAATCGTCTTAAAATCTCTATGCCCGACAACCATGCATGTGGACCTTCTATTTCAATTGTGCCTGCTCGAAACACATTCTTTTATCATCGAAACACATGATCGTTGGGTAGAAATCGACGGTGACAATCAAACCAACACGACTTCCTTCTTTGCGTCAATCTAAAAGATTTTGTATCCTCGATGCAGTACAGACATGCCAACCTCCCATGTGTGCTCCAACCAGATAACATACCATATACAGGGAAGTCACTAATTGTTCATAGAACAACAACCTTCATATTGAAGTTTTATTTTTTGTGGGCATCGTACGTGAGAACACCGTCATCTCAGAGTATTTTCAGTTCATCAATCAATGACCTTAAATATATATCAAGATTTTGGCCTGGAGAAGTCGGACCAGGGATCAATAGAGACAAGAAAAGATTTTGATGCTTCATACACAAGCTTGGAGGAAGGATGTATGGGGTGACAAATACTGACCAATACGAGTATGGGGTTGATCTACCCCCAAATGGATTAAATCCATCTGTACATAAATTGAGCCTAACATTTCTCACTTCCATTGTGAAGTTCTGATGAGTACAATCAAAGTGCCTCCAAGCCTTCGCGTCAACAGGATGTGTGATCTTGTCTTCATCATGTTGAACTTTATTTGCATGTCATATCATTTGTTTAGCTGTCCTCGAAGACATATACAGTTGTTGCAATATAGGAGTGAGAGGGAATTAGCGGAGTGACTTGTATGACACTTCTTTTGACCTCGTGCTACCATTTCTCCTTGTCTTTGGCTTGAATCGAGAATGCCCACATGACGGATATGATCTGCTATTTTCTTGATCTTTAAAATACAACATGCAGTGATTTGGACAAACATCTATCTTTTGATACCCCATACCTAGAGCGTTGACCATAACCTTCGCACGGTAGAGATTTTTTGACAATTTCTCATTTTTGGGCAACATACTCTTCACAATAGAGCACAGACAATCAAAATATGATTGGCTTCAATTATACTATGACTTCAAATTCAATAGTTGAAGAACTGCAGACAAGATAGTGTGATTCTCGCAACCATTCCATAGTCGTTCATCAACATCTCTAAGTAAGTCATAAAATCTACTAGTTGTATTGTTTGTTGCTTCTTCCTCTACCCCAGTTGGTACATCAGTAGGTCCCATATCTGAACCCATTTCTGGTCCTGCGGCATCAAATATCAAATCCATATATGGATTATCGTACACCACATCCACCCGTGCATCAAAATTATTTCAAAATTCTTCACATGAAGCATCCAATTCTGATAACCACTAACAAAACCCTTTCTGTATAGGTGATGTCTAACGCCATGAGGTTCTACAAATCGATTGGTCTTACACATCATGCAGGGGCATCTGATCCGACCGGTGGGATTCACTGTACTGACACTTGCCATTGTGAATTCAATAAAATTGTCAATATCATCCATATATTCATGTGACACCTCATTATCAACTATCTTACGATACATTCATTCACGATTTACAGCCATTTTATCCTATAATGTTACAAATATTATCATCACCAGTTAAAAGAGAATCTTTATAATCCTATGATGAAAAAAATATCTAATTTATCTATTAATTCTTGTTTTGTGATTATTTGTGACCAATTTTTTTTCAGTTAATGCGTAATTTTTTTTCCCTCTAGACCATAAACATGCTTAACATAAAATGTAATTTCATGAACTATTATGTATGCATTGATAATTCAATATTTTTGTGTGTAACACCATCACATCATATTTATACACATCACAAGGATATTTAGAAATATGAATTCACATTCCATAAAATTATACATTCATTTAAAGCATATTTTCATGATACAATTTTACATGGAAGGTATAATCAAATAAAAAATAACATTGCAATACATTGCATAATTTCACATGCAAGCATGGATACAGTCACATCAAATATTGCAATACATTCAAATCATTCATATCAAAATAATGTCAAACATGTACCTGCAACAAACACACTCCAATATCTCGCTAACTACTACCATGCCTAGCATGGAATCCGAACTCCAAAAATAAGAACACTTCTATTTTCATATAATAAAATCATGCTCAGCATGATTTCCAAACTCCATCAAAGCAATCCTAGTTATTCATAACTAAGTGAGTGTGTGAACATAAAAGTGTTGCATCTAAGAAATTAAATAACATGTAATGCGCTTACATCACTTACTCACCATGGGTATTTACCCGATTTGTATTTTGCTTGTTTATTTTTTCATAGCATTTTAAGCTGCATGCGATGCTTAGCATTAAGCATTATGCATTTTGCTCTCTTACATAACTGCAATGCACATTACTCTTGCCCATCAAAGACAAAGACGCAAGAAAGTACCAGCCCGACAGAGCAAATACAACAACAGGGGCGGATCCCCCTACCATTGTTGCTTAAACAAGGGCAGGGGGCGGTGTGATCATCGCAAAAAAATTCCTCTTGTATCTTTCTCTTTTTCTTTCTAACCACTATTTTCCTTTTTGAGGGGGATAACAAAAGATAGAAAAGAAGAGAGAAGAAAAAAAAAGAAAGAAGAGAGAGGAACTCTTTTGCGAAGGTCTCACTTGACCTTAATTTTAAAGAGATTTTGAAAATTACTCGCCTTCATTTTTGAAAAATTTGTTGGAAAAAGGGAGAGACGAGGTTCGCTCGTCGGTACGAGGTTCGACCGTTCCTGGCGCCTTTACCAGGGGTAATCGAAACAAGGATTAAATTTATGCCTTTTGTTTTGCTAAAATATTATCTAAGAATTTTCTAAGTCTAAAATGCACAAAGAATTATGCTTGTGCAATGCAAAATGCAGAAATGTATGCTTTTAAAAAAATAATTTAGAATTTTTGAGTTTTTCTAAGTGATTCTGAAATAAATTTGAGAATATGGTGAAGAAATGGTTTTTGAAAGTTGAAGTTGATTTGAAATGGATATAAACTCAAAGTTTATAATCAACTTGAGTTTTGAGAAAGACAACTTCAAAATTCTGAAATTGGAATCATATCTGAAATAAAAAAGACTTGAAATGACTTTAGGTTTGCTTTGGAAGGAGGATTCAATATTGAAGATAGAAAATTGGAATAGAATTTTGAAGATGAGAATGGAATTTGAATGGAGATTAATTCTGGAACTTTGGAATTGAATTCAGACTTTGGAATTTGAGAGGTGAAATTGGAAATCTAGATGAATTTATGAAAATGGAACTGAATTCTGGATTTTAGGTGTTTTTAGATCAGAGGAACTTAAAAATGGATTTAAGAAGTTCAAAGGGATTTTGGAAATAGAACTTTGGATTTTAAGAAATCCAGATGAGAGAAAAAATAGATTTGGTTTTGAAATATGGAATTTAAGATAGGATGTTGATTGGAAATTTGGATTTTGGGAATGGATTTTTTAAAATGGAATTGGATTTGAGAAATCCAAATAGACTTTAAAAATAGAATTTGATTTTGGGAATCCAGATGGAACTTGGAATCAGATTTGAGAAATCCAAACGGAATTTGAAGATAGAATTGGATTTTGGAAATCCAGATGAAACCTGAAATTGGATCTGAGAGATCCTAAATCGATTTTTGAAATTGGAAAGAAGGATAGAGAATGAAACTTGATTTTCAAACTTGAATTTTGAAATCAGGAGATGAATCTGGAAATTTCAAAGTTGAATTGAATTTTGAATTTTGATTTTGAATATTAAATTAAATTTGAAATTGAATCCTAGTCCTGGAAATGAATTTGGAATTTCAAAGTTGAATTGAACTATGAAATTTGATTTGAGTTGGAAATTGAATTTTTGAATTTGAAATTTCAAAGTTAAATTGAACTTTGAAATTGGGATATTGAATCTTGGATTTTGAAGTAAAATAGAATTGAGAATATGAAGATGAATTTGAATTTATGAATAAGAATTAAAGATTAATTTGAGAAATGAAGAACATATTTGAAGGATTGTCTCAAAATCACTTGATTTTTGAAAAAAATTAAAATAATTTGAAAATATGATGTGATTCTATCCTAAATGATGAAATGAATTAAATAATTTTTGAAAAATTGAATATTTGAAAAGCATATTTCATTCTTTAAATGAATTGAAATAAGATTAAAGATATAATACATCTCTGACTATGGTCACAAGATGTATTATATAATAATCGTATTTAAATTCAAGTGAAAAATAAAACACATTTTTTGTGATTTTATAGAGTTTAAAATGAAATTAACTCTCAATATATCCTGACTATAACCATTGATATATATTTTGAGTTAATTTTAAGTTAAACTCTGATAAAGGAGAAAAATATCTAAAAATATGATGATTTTTGAAAAGAGACCCAGTGTGGATCCAATGTTTATTCTATAAAAGATGAAAATCTTAGGTTTTGTTCGCACCTTGACTATGACCATTGATGCAAATCATCAACTTAGGATTTAATCACCTCTTATTAGAATGGTGTGTGTGTCATTCGTGTTCCATCATGTGAAATTTTGAAATGGAAGGAAAAATTAATATGAAACAAGTAATGTTTACATGCTCATACATTCTAATCTAATACTGAAAAGTAAAGGATTCTCATTAATATCTAAGTTATTACAATCTTTAAAATTGAAATTTAAAATGACGAAATCTCAATCTAAGAAGGGATTCGATATCTTTCCTGAAAAATAGAGTTTAACATAGAACAAAATTGCAAAAATGTGGAGGGTCAAGCAAAATCCAAATGCTATTCTTGTGTTAAAAAGAAAGAGCATATATGAATGCCTTGATTTAGGTAGATATGGAAATGTGTCATCTAAATGCCCATGGAAATGCAATAGAGATGTACGAAGCTATATTTATATTGAAAGATTATACATGACTATGTCGGATCCTAATTGGAGATGGATGTCCGTGCTAATGAATGTGTCTATACCTAACTGGGCTAAATGCTCATGCTAATGCATAACTGAACTGGAGGTTCATATGGGATGGATGATGTAGCATGGTGGCGGAAGTGAGGTAGGCTAAGTGAAGGAAGGCATGGTAAGAGGCTGCAGGAAATGTGACAGCAGGGTGGTGTTGGTACGATGATTATGCTGCTATGGGGTGCAGGTGGTATTGTAAAAGTGAGTCTTGTGACAATGCAGGGAATGGTATGCTGTGTGTGAGTGCTCATTGGACAGATATAGCTAGGCAAACCATGAATGAAATGAAAAAAAAGGGGAAGTATGAATGCTGCAGATGCGGGTGTAGGGGCTACATCAGATGGGAGAGGTGATGAGCTGGGACTCTATCCTGAAACAGGAAGTGGTGAGGGCACACAGAACTATGACAGGTAAAGGGTGGTCAGTGAAATCAAATACGCAGCAGGTAGGTATAAGTGATGATGTGTTGTAGCAAGAAGGCGAATGTGAGGATGTGACTGGGGCTCTCATAGCAAGTGTTGCCATGAATCAGATTCTGGCAACAAACATTGTAATGAAATATGTTGTGTTTAGTGAACATGATGGTTAAGCCGTGTGATGTAGGAATAAGAGGTGGGAGGAAACAGGGAATGAACAGTGGTGATTTGCAGGTATTGTATAGTGAATACATATATCAGAAATCTGGGAAAATGAGTGTAAAAGGCTACCTAAGAGAAATGCATACGCTAAGTGGTGAAGCCCAATGAATGATGCTAATCAGGTGCCCCAACAGGAATACAAATAAACATATACCGGAATTTAGGGACATGAATGCTACATGATAGGATGAAAACAAATAGAACATGAAGTGATAACGTAGAGAAGGTAGCAGAGTATAGGTGGAATGTATGGTAGGCTTGCAAAACACTAAAGAAAATCTGTAAACACCAATGCAGAAACAAAAGAAGATGCCTACACAAGGTGAATCTGATTGCTTGTCCGTGTACAAGCATGCTCCAAGATTCAGATCCTTTGGGGAACCACCAACAATTTATGCAGATTGGTCAGCTCCCACGCTGATCATAAATACATGTTTCACGGTTCTTGTACACAATATCACCCTTGTCCAGTACCAATAGCCATGATTGATCCTTAGACTTACTGGCTGAGTCGCAGGGTTCCATTTTTCCTTCTCACAATCTCGTTAATACATGTCAACCTGGGCTCTAGATTGGCATCTATATACCCAGAAAATCTATCTGTTCACAACTGCTCATAATGACAATCCTTGAGTCATATTACACACAAAGAGAGAGTTATTTTAAGCACAGGGGCAGGTATCTTCAATGAGTACAGTTGTGATAGTGATATCAATTCCCTTGATAAATAACCAGAATCAATGGCAGGTGTAACTAGAATAGTAAACATGAATCAATGCATCTGAAAGTGACATTAAAAAGTGAGACTAATGCATCTCTAGGAAAAGAATTGGAGACTACACACGATGTTGGATGGCCATGCCCCAGTGACAATATTGTATACCAAGTGAGTGAATGCAGCAACATAAGCTAATGGCACTAATAAAGGCAACTACTACCGGGAGCATTGGATACAAGGAAGAAATGCAAAAAGTGCCATTCAACACTCAGACATATTTGATTAATACGCAGAATTATCAACAAAATAAAGATGCTCAAATACATATAAAACAATGGCATGTGACGGGGTTACAGGGAATCAATATATACATATACGGATAATGATGACACTAGGATGAATAGAAAAGCAGAATCTAAATACCACGATGTTTGGACCATGTAGAGAAAACAGATGTCCATGTTTATCATACATAACTGATGAAATTAACAAGACATTGGAAACATAAAAAAAAAAGAATGTAACTTGGATTTCATGACAAAATTAACTGCAAAGTAATCAACACCTTGTTCCAGAGAAATTGGATCAGGGTTTGGTTTGCTTTAAGTAAACCAAATCTAAATCCACTTTTGATCTGGAATGACTGGTATGGACATTGACGTTGTGCTGGAAGAGAATTTAGAGTTCTGGTTTAGCTTCAGTACCTCATTCCGTCAGAAAAAAAAAGTTTCCAAACTTCAATTCAAGAGTCTCAAATGGGTTGTAGCGGAGGTGGGACTGATATTCATTTTGGAGAACAACTTCCAATCTCCATAAGAGAATATTTCCTATAACGTGCAGTTTTAGGTGGGTTAATCCACACCATATCAAATTCTGATTCTGTGACACTATAATACATTTCTTAAAGGGATATACACAATGAGCGTGGATGCTTCAAGCAGCTAATTTATTATATACCACAAAGCAAGATTCAATGCTTATCAGACCTCTTCTCACTATATCCCTTTGTATTTTACAGATATCATCGAACTCTCCAATTCTTCATTCTCGGTTCTCATGCAGATCAAAACAAGCAAATTAAGACAGGGGAAGAAACCAGTGAAACAACGAAATAAAATAAAAAGAGAACACATACAGGATGCAAGAAGGGTTAACATTTTAACAACAATTAAATGCAATTATATCCTAAGGAATCCAACGCAGAAGATAAACGAGTGGGCTATGGGGGCTGGTTGAGCCATGAACAGAATCAGATCGATTCTGAGTATTTCTTGTGACAAAAGGATTAGTATTTGAACTAAAAAGCGAATGATATAAAGTAAAATGAGTGCACGCCTTGAGAAAAACTATAGCTAGCAAGATGAGCAAACCAAATTAATTAATGAAATAGATTAGTGGGGAAACAAGGTTGAATAAAAGAGAAGATGCAGAGGAATCATGGAATGATGCTGATCGTGAAAATACAGAGATGATGAAATGGGGGTAATGAAAGCAAAATGATGATCAAAAGGAGAATGTTGATGATGGAATTAAATCAAAACAGGAATAAGCTATATGGCGATAGAAAATAAGTGGTAAATTGGGCAAAAAGCCCTAAAAAAAAAGAAAAAGAAAAAGAAAAAAAAGAAAAAGAAAATAAAAAAGAACTTAGAGATAAGTTGCAGAAGAGAGAAATATATGTCGGAATTGGAAAATTCCGTTAATGTTGCACATATGTGGATCAATCTTGCTATAAACAGGTTGATTCTACGTGAATGCTTTAAGGGAAGGAGTAAATAAAAAAAAAAATCAAATGAGAGGGGAAATAAAATTAAAACGATGAAATAAAACTTCTGCAGAAAAATCAGAAAGAAAAAAAAGGAGGAAAGTAACGTAAATACAGAAATAAAATTGGAACCCAAAATTCGGATGAATTGGCGATGCCATTGCGAGGCATCGTCGGTCATCAGCATGTAAGAAAAATTAAAAAACCAAAGCCCACTGTGAGTTGAAAACAGAGATAAGCACTGGAAACCGAAATGCGGATGGGGAATTACGCGTAAACAGATAATGAAGGCAAAATAGAGGGATCCGAACTTTAAACATTTATGAAAACCAATAAAATTCACAAAAAAAAATGGTGAAAGGGAGGGATTTCTTACCTTGGTTGCAGATGCTTCTGAGTGGTCGGCTTCCTTCAGTCGGATGGAAGAAAACCAAGGAATTAGGAAGAAGAAGAAGAAAAAGACAAGGGGAGATAAAGAAAAGGGAGAGATTCAGGTGAAGAGGCATAAGACGATCAGTAGCCCAGAGGGAAAAACATCATAAGAGTGAAGAAGATCGTGAAGAAAGAAGCATGGAGGGGTGATGGGGTGAAGAGGCGATGCTGAAGGTTTCCCCCTTCGCACCCTTTTAAAGAGGGAGAAGAAGAATATGGACGGATGGCAGGCTGATGGAGATGAACGAGAGAGGAAGAGAAGATCGATCAGAGGGCCGATCGAGAGAGAGAGAGAGAGAGAGAGAGAGAGAGAGAGAGAGAGAGAGAGGGAGCGAACGACTTTCGTAACAGAAAGTCGTTGCTGGTATTTTATAAAAAAAATGGTTAATTTTTAAAGTTTTTCAAAAAGGTGGCTACTTTTATGAGGTTTTTTTGGAAAAGGGGGTAAAACCCAAAAAATGCGAAGGAAATACAAAGGATGGGGTCTAAACAGGATTTTTGCAAAAAAAAAATATTTTTGAGATATGAGGATTTTCAAAATAAGGTTTTTGCGAAAAATACATGATTTATTTCAGAAAATGAACTCCAAAATGGATCTGGATCCAAGTTTTTTAGAAAATATTGATTTTGGATCTTGAATTAAGATTGGATTCAGATAAAATATCTGAGAAAATACCATGATTTGATTTTTTTTATTTTTTAAAGAATAGAAGATCCGGGATCAAAATTAGATCCAGATATCCAATTTGGATCAGAAATTGAGTCATAAATGAAAATTGAGTCCGGATTCCAGCGAATTTGAGAAATGAGTGAAAATTGGATAAAAAATTGACCCAGTTTATTTTTAGAAGATGGAGGTTATCGGCAAAAAAGGAATTTTTGGATTTTTAGGAAAATTTAGGGTGTTCACAGGCAGGAGCCCTCTGTCGAAAAGTACCAGCGGCAAGGGTGTAGGTCCCCCTATCGGCCGCGCAAACACAACGGTAGGGAGGGAGGATCTCATGCCGCTATTGCTTAAACAAGTGTAGGGGGGCTCCGCCCCCTGCAGGCGGATCCCCCTGCCGTTGGAAAATACTAGCGACAGGGGGCTCCCGCCCCTACCAGCCGAACAAACAGAATGACAGGGGGGTGGATCCCCTTGCCGCCCTTGCTTAAACAAGGGCAGGGGGTCCGCCCCCTGTCGGAAAATAACCCCTGCTGATAAGTTAGAAAGAGGGACAGAGGGGAGGCGCAGGTACGGGAGGCGAGCTCACTGATGCACTTTCCTGTTGGTGGGTCGCCGGAGAGCGGGGGGTGGAAGAGCGGGGGCGGTCGTCGGAGAGCAGCATCGGGGTGGTCGACGGAAGAGCAGGTGCCGAGATCGTCGGAGTGGTCGCCGGATAGCGGGAGGTGGTTGGGGTGGTCGCCGGATAGCGGGAGGTGGACTGGGCGAGCAGCGCGGATGAGAGAGAGAGAGAGAGAGAGAGAGAGAGAGAGAGCAAACACAATTTTGTGCCCTAGATGGGCATTTTACATCTAAAATTAGTGACGGATTCGTGATGGCACAATTTTCTCACCAACACTGATACTAATTAACGACAAAATAATATCTGTCGCTATTTCATCGCTAAGTTCTGACATATTTTGCGATAGAATAATATATGTTGCTAATCCGTCTCTACTTAGCGATGGATTGTGTTGCAAATCCCGCAACTAATTCCAAATTTAGGGATGACTCATTTTCTCTCACTAATCCATTGCAAAATTGGGATGGATTTTTTTCATCGCAAATCTCCGTCGCTAATTGACATTTTTCTTGTAGTATCCATTGAAGCCAGTTGTTTGTATATCGAGATTGAATTGCAAGGAACTAAAGTCTCTTTCCCATGAGAGAGCGACAAGCAAATGGACTTTTGGGGTGGAAATTTAATGGTACAAATGTATGGAGCAAACCTGTCAAGCTTGAACTTTGAAATTTTATAAGGTTTGCATCGGGCTTGTGAATCTCAGAAGATCCAGGTGCATGAATATTCTGTGTTGAAATTTTGTTCACAAATATTTTATGTAAATTTTATTAGATTCGCGAAATGGTCAATATCGCTTTTTTATTGAGATGTTGAGACCTTTGGCCAATATACTATCTATCATGTTAGCTTGTGCAAAGGATAAGACTGTTCTGAAAAAAAAACAAGGAATTAGAATTTTGGACATGAAGAGGATTTCAGCATATTATATCTAGGGTATTTTCAAAATTGCACCATTTTTACAAAGACAGTATGATCATTTTCAGATTCGCTCAAGCATCAAATCCGATCTTCCCCTCAAAGTTGGAAGAGGGACTATGTGTGGCTCCACCTCCCTTTTGAGTATCCTTCTTTATACCAGTTGGCTAGTTTCAAATTCCAATGGGTAAAGGATGTTTTGGTATCAAGAGCAGGGTTGGGATGTCCAGTTTAAGAGGCGTCTTACGAATGACGGGCATTCCGAATGGATGCACGTTTTTAGCCTTCTACAGTGCCAAATGTTGTCAGTATCGGTATCAGAATCATTGGTCCACCGATTCAGTTGTATGAGCCGTATCGATACTTAAGTGAATCATTCTGTATCGGTTAGAAAATAATAAAAAAATATTGTCAATCAACTGACACATGCCAAAATTATTAAAATAATGCAAACAATATTTTTTATTATTTTTTTCATTTATTGAAAAAATAACTGATTCTCGGTGAAGCTTATGGATGTTTTTTTGCCGATACCGATAATATTGATGCCAATGATTAAGCACGGCCCCAGATGACTTTTGGTGGATGGCTGACAAGTCGGGCTCGTTTTCTGTTGCTTCCTTTGTCAGAGCTTTTCCTTTTTCTTGGGAAGCCATCTGGGGTTTTGGGAACACGGATCCCATCATTTGAAATATGATGGGTTCTATAATACATTCAATCCTAGCCATCCAATCAACATCTAGATAGTTTGGCTGGATAGCTAAGATTGAATGTATGATGGAACCTGAATGGCTAGGATTGAATGTATTATAGAACCCATCATATTTCAAATGATGGGATCTGTGTTTGGGTTTTGGGCCCTCTTTCAAGGCCAGAGAGGGTGGTGTATGTTCGCCCCCGATGATTCACTGAATCCCACGTCTGTGTTCGGGGGGTCAAATGAGCGCCATGTATTCATGCACATGGGGCTCGTATTCCCGTGTATGTTGACATAACTTTGCATCGGACTCTGGTGCTGTTGCAAAGACTTAATCACCCTTACTTGCTTTTCTTACCCTGAAATGACGGTTCAAGGAAATGACAAAAATATCCTCCATTCAAAAGTTGTGAAACGACGGGTCGATAAAAAGACAAAAAAGTCCTCCATCCAGAAAGTTCGATGTTAACCATTTAAAGTGGAGACGTTCCCTATTCATTAAACTCCTGCGCCATTTGCTATAACAGTTGCTCCCATTATCAACCAAAACTTTTCCTTCGTCTCCAGTCGAGCTTTCCGCCTTGTTTTTTATCCTGTTGTACAACACACTGTTGCCTTCTCGTGCCTGCCTTGCGTTACAAAACATTCCTTCCAGTGTCTTCTCTTCATTTTTGCTGTCGTTAGGCATCATGGTAGAAAGCAATGATTCACAAACATTCCTTCCAGTGCCATTAAGGCAACGTGAGTAGCTTTTCATCTCATCATGCGATCGATGAAGAAGGCATGTCGTCTTGTGTGCCATTAAGGCATTGTTTGGTTATTGCAGGTAGAAATTGTTCTTACGAAGGTTGGAAACTTATCGATATTTGTAAGACGCTGGGACCTATTGACAAGAATGCTTGTTTGCATATGCTAGGAAGGGCCTCTACCCCATCAGGTATCCTACATTCATTCATCCTTATCGATTTGTAATTAGTAACAGACTCCCATTTTTGTGAGATACATTTTTGTTAGTTAATATCGATTTGTTTGCTATTATGTTCAAGTTCTTCCTTATCGATTTGTAATTTATTGTGCGATATATTTATCGACCTTTTAGATAGTATGGTTTTGTATCATCGTGTTGTAAGTTATTATGCTGAACTGCCGTATCGATTTTCAATATCTTACAAATCGCTATACATACATATTGTTTTGAAAGATATTATATTTCATGTAATATGTATTTGCAAGATATTTGTACACAGACTTTGAAAACATGTGGATACAGAAACACATCGTTACACGCATGGCGGGGCGATTTTCGCATGCATATCGCTGCTCTCTCAGCGACTTCTACTGAACTCGCTTTAGAGCCTCGTGGATATTATGAGAGCGTTATCGTCAACACACATATACGATATGTGTATTTTATTGGCATGGTAAGCGATAAGTCGATGCTCAGTATAAGCAAACATCAAACTGCACTTGCTTTGATACTGTCATGCATTAAATCGTTGCTTTGACTTGCTTAACCCTAGTGGTATCCGTTGTTATATGCATCCTGATTAAATCGTAGTAAACCTATGCCGCATGCTAACGCAAATTGATATATTGCTTACAAAACATTCCACTGTCTTATTGTATTTGTCGTTGTTGTTAGGCATTATCGAAGAAAGCAATGATGCACAAACATTCCAACCAGTGCCATTAAGGCAGCGTGAGTAGCTTTTCATCTTATCATGCGATCGATGAAGAAGGCATGTCGTCTTGTGTGCCATTAAGGCATTTTTTTGTTATTGCAGGTAGATCTTGTTCTTACGAAGGTTGGAAACTTATCGATATTTGTAAGACGCTGGGACCTATTGACAAGAATGCTTGTTTGCAGATGCTAGGAAGGGCCTCTACCCCATCAGGTATCCTACATTCATTCATCGTATGCATTGTATCTCAAACCATTGTATTAGTAACAGACTGACGTTTTGTTAGTTAATATCGATTTGTTTGCTATTTTGCTGTAAACACAAATTGATATATTGCTTAAAACATTGTTGAGCTTATCATCAGGTTATAATAATGACGATGTAGCTGAATCAATCGAAAGATCTAGAGAATTGAATATCTATACTTATGATGCAACTAAAGAATTGAACATCTGCACTAACAATGCACATGAAAAGAAGGGTGCAGGCATTAGACCCACTCTTGACTTGAATGTTCCAGTGGAAGAAATGCAATTCAATGATGAGGTAGACTACCATGACAGTGCACATAATAAAAGTGTAGGCCCCGAGAATGTACACAGAAGTACACTTGACTTGAATGTTCCAGGAGAAGAAATGCAATTCAATAATGAGGTAGATTTTGATGACAGTGCACATAATAAAAGTGTAGGCCCCGGGAATGTACACAGAAGTACACTTGACTTGAATGTTCCAGGAGAAGAAATGCAATTCAATAATGAGGTAGATTTTGATGTCAGTACATTTAATAATACCGTAGGAACTGAGAATGTACATGGAATTACACGTGACTATGTTCCTGTAGAAGGAATGCAGTTTAATAACGAGGAAGATGCATATAAATTTTACAATGATTATGCCTTAAAAGTTGGCTTCAGTGTGAGAAGGTTTTCTTGGTCAAAAAATGCACAGGGTGTCTTGGTTAGAAAGACATATGTCTGTTCCAAGCAAGGTTGAAAGAAATCAATGGGAAATCCAACAAGGAGCATGCCAGAATCAAGATGTGGATGTCAGGCGAGATTGGTTTTGAAAAGACATCTGAATGGGAAATTTGTCGTGCGTACTTTAATCAGTGATCATAATCATGATTTATATGCATCATTTATGACTGCTATGCTAAGGTCACATCGTAAAGTAACTGTAGCGCATGCTGCAATGGCTGAAATAGCCGATAGCGCCGGCATTGCACCAAGGAAGACATACAATTTGTTTACCCGCATAGATGGTGGTCGCGAAAATGTGCCATTCACACCTTTGGATCTAAGAAACAACTTGAGAAGGAAGAGGACAGATAACATGAAGAACGGAGAAATATGTTGTTTGGTTCGCTACTTACAGAATAAATCAAGCAATGATCATGGTTTCTTTAGTGCAATGCAAGTGGACGAAGATGGATATGCTGTGAATATGTTTTGGGCAGATTCAAAGTCTAGAGTAGATTATGAATGCTTCAATGATGTGCTTGTGTTTGATACTACAGTAAAGATTAATACCGAACAATGGCCATTTGCGCAGTTTATGGGAGTGAACCATCACGCACAGAGTTGTATATTAGGCGGAGCTTTTGTGTATGACCAGACCAAGGAAAGCTTTGAGTGGTTGTTCAGAGTATTTACACAGGCAATGAACGGGAAGCATCCAGAAACTGTACTTACAGATGGTGATCACGCAATTGCGGCTGCAGTGCTTCATGTGTAGCCAGATACACATCATTGCCTATGTTTGTGGCATATCTTTCAAAATGCAGCAAAGAACATAGGACACATATTTAATCAGAATACAGGGTTTGACAAAACCTTTACAAGATGTGTACTTTATAGCGTAGACGAGGTCACTTTTAAGTCAGATTGGGATAAAATGATTAAGACATACGACCTTACTGACTGTCTGTGGTTACAAAATTTATATGCAGAAAAAGAGAAGTGGGCATTGGCATATGGAAGACAATACTTTTGTGCAGGTATGATAAGCACACAAAGAGCCGAATCTATGCATGCCACCCTGAAGAAAACTCTGTATTCATGTTTAACAATGTTTCGTTTCATGGAACAATATGAATTATTTGTAGACGGTCTAAGACAGAATGAGCTTGAACAAGACGTGAAATGCTTCAATACACGACCTCAAACTTTTGGCATGAAAATATTAATGCGACCTGCAGCTATGTATACACTAACTGTATTTGAATGGATCAAGAAAGAGGTGTTGCATGTCATGAATTGCAAAATAGAAGGACTCGTGCAAACCGAGAATATGCACAAATACCATATTTTTTGTCAGGGCGAAAAGCATCAGGAAAGGCAACAAGCACATGTCACGTACAATGTTGACAACGGAAGGGTAGAATGTTCGTGCAAAATGTATGAATTCAAAGGCATTCTATGCTGTCATGCATTAAAGGCACTCAATCAAGAGAAGATACAAGAAATACCTAAGTCTTACGTAATGCGAAGATGGACCAGACGCACGAAGATTGAAATGCTCGTTATGGACAATGCGAGTAAATCTGGTGTTGACGAGAAGTGCCACATAGCCTCACGTTACCAACAACTGTGTAGGTCATTCATGCATGTTGCTGATTTGGCATCGAGAAGTGAAGAAGGCTATGCATGTGTGAGAAAAGCTGCAACAGAGTTACTTGAAAACATGGAGTTAATTCACATTAAGTCCGTTGCAGCGAATGAATACCAGCCGAAGATAATGGGATCGAAAAGCGTAGGTCAAAATCATGTTTCGCTTGACACTCCTGAGAAGTTGCACCGAAGCGTAAACATTATCTTCAACAAGTCAGTAGTGAACGTTGTTGATTATGATGGACATATTCATGAAGCGAAGGGTATCAAAAGAAACCTGCCTCTGATCGCAGTCGTCGGAGGGCAAAGGGTGCAGTAGAATTGGTTGGCAAGAAGAGGATTAAGAAACAACCTACCTGTAATAAAAAACAACAAGGGCCTTGCAATGAACAGGTATGTAAAACATTATATTGTTTCCCATTGCGTGAAGCTTGTCAAATAGCTAACTCGCGTAATGTCCATCATGCAGCAATACCATGCAGAAGTACCACCAAACGTTCAAACCTACATTCCTCCCGACCAGATTTCTGGCAACGATCGCTACAGTTTTACAAGTCTTTTGGTATGTAATCAATGTTGCGATGAGGTATGCATTTCTTGTGAAACTTAATTCAGTGTCTAATATTTTCTCTTTCATGACAAGCTCTTATGCATTCGACAGATAGGTATGGGACACAGGAATCT
Source organism: Nuphar pumila (assembly GCF_984573655.1). Taxonomy (NCBI): domain Eukaryota; kingdom Viridiplantae; phylum Streptophyta; class Magnoliopsida; order Nymphaeales; family Nymphaeaceae; genus Nuphar; species Nuphar pumila. The sequence goes on from NC_143250.1 coordinate 35,697,983, forward strand.
CGTGTGGGCCATTAATTTAGTTGTCATGACTCTTTGCATGCCCCGATCTCCACAATGCCGGATTTGTTTTTGAGTTTATAGTCATTTGTCACTGACGACTTGCGGTCCGTGGTTGGATTTGCTTAAATCGATAGATAGCGATTTTTTGCTTCTGCAGGAAGTCGAATGATGACATCACTGTATGGCGATTTGTGATTATTGTTGATTAGCGATATATGGCATCGCAGCGTAGTGATTTGAGTGTATTGTTCGAATGTCAATCAAAGCGGGATGACAAAGGTTGTTCAAGTAAGCTTTTTTCGACCAATAAGCAAGGTTGCACTTCATTTTATGATCTAAGTATGCTATCACCTGCGCGGTTGAAAGCCTACTTGGATCATAAAATGAAGCGCAACCTTGGTCAATGCCCCAAAAAAGCTTACTTGAACAACCTTTGTCATCGCGCTTAGATCGACAGTCAAACAATACCCTCAAATCGCTATGCTGCGATGCCACATATCGCTAATCAACGATAACCACAAATCGCCATACAGTGATGTCATCAATCGACTTCCTGCAGAAGCAAAAAATCGCTATCTATCGATTTAAGCAAATCCAACCACGGACCGCAAGTCGTCAGTGACAAATGACTATAAACTCAAAAACAAATCCGGCATTGTGGAGATCGGGGCATGCAAAGAGGCATGACAACTAAATTAATGGCCCACACGAGATTCCTGTGTCACCTCCAATTGCCTTTTGAAATCATTATTGTTATCCTGTGAAAAGTTGTATCCATATATTATAAATAAAAGGCTACTCAATGTGTCTTTTCTCTTCCTCACTTCGTTTCTTAAGAGGTAAGTCAACCTCTTCATCTGGTACAGGGGGAACTTTGTTCGCTTTAACAGTGGAAGTGCAAGTGTGAGTGGTACTCCACAATTTCTCACAATCGCTATGTAGTTCAACCCGTGGGTTTTTTTTAGATCCGTGGGGTTATTATCAACAAACGTTCATTATCAATTTATACTAGTATCGTTTAACACCGCAAATTGGCGTTGACTAACACCCTTTACAAAGGCCGAGTATTGCTGCACAAATCGCTATTCAACGATAACCACAAATCGCCATGCAGTGAATATGAAGTCGAATTACTCAGTTACAACGGATAACAATAAATGTTTGATTTGTCGTACAGTATTCATTGATCATGTTGGTTGAGCAGTACATCTTTTAGGTCATAAATAGTCGCACGAGTACTAAAAGCCGTGTTTGTCTTCTACTTCGTGAACCAGCAACAATCAAACTGACAGTTCCTTCATAAACCTGGAGATTCGTCCTCCAACATACAAAGTTGTGGTCGGTGACGCAGACGAAGACAACTACACGACCAACAATGGCGAATCATGGGTATATTGTCTACACATCGTCTACATTTTCATCAAAATCCGTTTGTTTCATGCCGTTTTTTGCGATCTGTGTTTTGTGTACTGTATAATGTAATTTCAATAGCGTTCGTTGCAATGTCCGCATTCATTTCAGTCGAACATCCACCGACGAAGTTGGGCGAAAACTTAGTCAATCACTCCTTGAGGACATCAACCGAATGCAGAGTGAATTCGCACAATACAACATGATCAGTAATTTTGTTAGTATGAAACTAGTAGCAGTTGTCTATATACGTAAGTCATGTGTATGTCCGTTAACAACAACATATTTGCTGCAAACAGACTATATCCGATTTCGTCAGTTATATTAAAAGCAGCGCACCAAGCCAGACTGTAAGCGTCGTAAGCCCGTATTTCATGGTATATCGGTTTTATTTTATGTTGTTTTCCGTTATTAATTTAGTCCAATTGATTTGTATGTTATCGTTAGTGTTAGCAATGTTTGGGTTTGCAGACTATCTTATGTTGTTTGCCATACTCTAGTGGATTTCAAGATGGCATACCTTATTGGGTTAACGGTAATCACTGCAGAGACCTTTTGTCAAGTGAAAAGGTAAGCAAACAAACCTAGAGTGTAATATTACAGCATAACAAGTGCTAACATCATTTTTTCGATCTATTTGCAGATATTGACTCCTACACTATGGCAATCTGAAAAGCATTGGGTCTTATACGTGATGGATTTACACGAAAAACAACTATGGTGTTACAATTCATTGGAAGTTGAAAGTGATCTACGGCTAGACATTTCTCATCTCGTAAGTTTCAATATGTATGTGAGGAACAAGTCGTGTACTGGGGTCATGAATTTAATGTCGGTCGCATTATTCTCAGATCGGTTTCCTCAAAGCCATTTTGGGAGTCGATGCTAGGGAGTGGATCTATCGCACGACATACAATGCTCCTTTACAAGATAATGGCGTAGATTGCGGGGTATTTGTAATGAAGTACATTGAAGCAATATACAATGGTGCAGAACCCTGTTTCGACGCTGTATGCCATTTCTTCGCCTCTGTTATTGGGGATTAAGTGCATGTCTATTGCTTCTACTTTACAATCTGTTTTTGCAGGTTGATATACCCGGATTCCGCGAAGAACTCTACAAAAAATTGACGTTCTTTCTAATTGCGGAGGAGAAAGTGAAGGAGGCCTCGCGAGCATCTAAAAGGCTTGTAATTGATAAAAGATGTGCGCTCAACCGGCGTGGTTAACAGTCGCTGAGTGAGACTGCGATGTATTTTAATGAACAAAGACTTCTAATGTTCGAAATGATAATATTCAACATCGCTATGAAATGTTGTATGCTTAAACATCGCTTTATTGCTGGCATATGAAAAAAGTGGTGAATAAGGGCCATTAATGTAGCTTTCGTATTTTACGAATAGTACAAAGCGCTACGCTTAGTGGTCTACCGTCAACTACACTGCTACCACCATGAAAACTTGTGAAAGAATTTGAAAATTTCTTGAATTTTAAATGATGTTTCCTTCAATTATGATCTTGCAGACATATGAAAAAAGTATAAATGGATACGACAACTGCGTCAAAGCCGCCTATATGCAGGAATTATCGATTTGTCGGTTCCTTATTCGCGAAGCAAAGTGGAAGTGTGTGTTGTGTCATTCAAATATTAATGAAACGTCCTATCACTCTTCGTCAGTTTTCAAGTATATACGTCAGTTTCATTAAACCAAAAGCAAATCTTCAGTAAAAATGCACTTCGCATTAATGAAATTGAACAATGTGGGGGCTATTCCAAATATTAATCAATGCGATTGGACCGAATTTTTTGATCTCAAATAAATCCACAAGTACGTCCACACGCGTCCCAAGAAATCGCTTTAGGCATACCTTACCGTAGGTTCAGCAATACAGCGATTTCTAAGAACAAACCTTTCTTATTGATAAGTTCACTAAATGCGATTTTTAGAAATATCTTTCTTCGTACAGTATTTTTCATTACTGAAGAACAACTTCTACCAGCATTGGTTATGCGTATACGACATAAAACTATTTCTGATTACGATTTACATTTCGTAGAACACCCGTCACCGGAACGAGATGAACACCCGTCACCGGAACGGCGGCTTCGCTGAGACCTCCTCGCTAGGGAGAGGAAGACGACGTGGTGGAGCTTATGCTGGCTATCCTCAGCGCGACTGCACCGATTGGGTTGTTGTCGAGGAGGGCGAGAACGGTGATGGCGGAGCTCGTTAGGTTATACAGACAGAACAATCGATATGTTTCACTTAACATATTTTGTCTGCCGTTCTTTTTAAACTCAATCAATTGTTCGCATATTTCGTCGCGTATTTCCTGCATAATATCCTGCAACAAAACATGTAATGTGAAACGAATATATAACAGGAATAAACAATAACATCGGATACAAAGCTCATACAGCGTGGAAAGTAACTTTTATTCTATTATATATTGCTTAAATATGCTTCATTATGAATATGCCATAATCAACCCCATTACTTTGTAAAGGAGCATCATCAGCACAGAACAACATCCACTCGGCAATGTCGACACCCATAGCCTCGTTAAGGAATCCCGCCTGTGATAAAGGGATAATATATTACACTCTGGTCCACCTCGAATAGCTACGATTCACCTATGGCCACAATCTTACCAAATGCATAGCGTCACGTTCTATACCACTGTGGCAGTCCAATGAGTTGTAGCACCATAGTTGTTTTTTCCAGAAAATTCATCTCGTATAGGACCCAATGGTCGGGATTTTGCCAGAGTATAGGAAGTAAAATCTGCGAATCGAAAAAATAATTTCTCATTCCAGAGACATATCGTGATGAGGATGTTACGACTAAACCTTGGAGAAGAGGTTTGTTCACTTACCTTTCCAAATTTCGAAATGTCTAGGCACTCATCATCGTTGTTCCAACAAGGTAGTGCATCTTTGAATCCAATGCTGTATGGCTTTCGCCGGACGTACATCTGTTGCACGAAATAGTAAGATTTAACCACCAAGAAACGTGAGTATGTAATAAAAACAAACAAAACAACAGTGGAACAGCCATACCATGAAATAAGGGCTGATGATGCGTATTGTATTGCTTGTTGGCTTGCTCTGGATGTAATTGACAAAATCACACATTGTCTGGTTGCACAAATTTACGAACTTCAAAACATACAAACCAGAACGACTTAGAAATTGATAGTGGTTAAATACTTACAAAATTACTGATATTGTTCCCAACTGCAAATTCATCTTGCATCTGCTTGATGTCATCTACGCACTCGTCAGGGCATTGCCGCCCAACCTTGCCTGTGGATGTTGAACTGAGTGCACCATGAGCGTGGTATTCAGGATTCGACATTGAAATTATTGTCTACAGTAAACAACAATAGTCCAAATACGACATGAAAAGGCAAATGTTGACTAAATCGCTCAGGCGTTTCAAAAAATATACGTCTTAAGCGCTAATGCTGGTACTGTGGATGTGGTTGTCTTCTTCTTCGGCGCCGTACCTGGCCCTTTTGCTCCCATCGTCCTCTCCGTTGCCGCCGTGCCTGGTCGTTTTGCTCCCATTGTCCTCTCTGTTGCAGTCGTGCCTGGTCGTTTTTCTCTCATCGTCCTCTCCGTTGCCGCCGTGCCTAGTCGTTTTGCTCCCATCGTCCTCTATGTTGCATCCGTGCCCGGTCGTAGTGCTCCCGTCGTCTTTGGCGCAGTGCCGGGTCGTATTTCTCCCGTAGTCCTTTCCTTGGACGCCATGGCTGGTCGTACTGCTCCGACTGTCCCCTTCTTCGGCGTCATGCCTGGACGGAGATATCGATGGCACCTTTGCAACGCAGATACGGAAACGCCATCCTCAGTCTAATACAAAGGTAAAGTGCTTTAACGTCCCGCCCTTTTCCGAAAACATCTCGCTAATTAAATGATTGCGTTTTAAATAAACAAAAATACGTCTTTTCGCATGCCGCCTTTTTTTCGATAGCCGCCACCAAATTAAATGATTGCGTTCGAAGTATTTAAAAATACGTCTTTCCACAAACCGCCCTTTTTTCTATAGAAATAATTAAAAATACGTCGTCTCACATGCCGGACTTTTTCGGAAACACCCCGGAAATTAAATTATTCACTTTTAAATAATTAAAAACCCGTCGTTTGTCGGTCGCATTATAACAAGCTTTCAGGTATGAATAATCTTTCACGATTATTCTATTGATTATCGTATATGTATACATCGATATATTCATGCAACATACTTTCCTCAGCGATTTTTTAACAACAAACCCTTTTCTTATCGCTATTGACTGTTATCATTTACGTCGTCAGAACTCGTTAAATTATTGTTCACGGCTTACATCGCCAATCCTTTTTGCGATATTCTTTTGAGGCGGAGACAAATACAGTGATTGCTAAACAGAAATAATATATCTTAGTGATGCCAGAGAGGTTAGGCAATGCCACAATTTTTGAACAAACATCTATTTTCGATTAAAGTTTATTTATTACCGAGATCCACAGACGAAAAGATGTAATAATAAAGAATTAAACAATAAAAGAATGTCACGTTACTACAACTCATTATACAATTACAACAAAAAACCTAGCATGATAAAAATGAAAATCTATGATTTATTCCGAGGCACTTGACGAATCAGATGAAATATCATAGACTTGTCTCTCACTTTTTATTTGTGCACTGTCTATCCTGCGTGGCATCTTCGTTGCGAGACCTTTATTAAGAAAACTGGTCATCATCTCTACCACTGAGTTCAATTGAATCCCCATAGTGCTTTCTTCTGCCCTTAATTTCTTATTCTGCCTCTCCATAACTTCGAACCTTGCGGCAGAGACAATGTTCTCTTTTAGAGCAAGTGTTCACTCTTTCTCGCGCTTTGTTACTGAGGGACTAGTCGTAGTAACCGGAGAGAGACGACGTTTTGGTTGTAGAGGCTGGGCTGCAACATGAGAAGGGGCAGTTGGGAGGCATGGGTTCACAATTTTTTCAATCTTCAGATTTCGCCGCATTGGTTCCCAATACCTTTCGAAATAGAAGGGATCAAATTGTCGTCCTTCATGATCATACGATACGGCAGGGAAACCACCTGAGTTCCAATTTAATAATTCATCCCTGTAGCAATCGGGCCAATTCACGTTCCTGCTCCCACCACTATTCATCTTCCTTCTCACTTCCAAAGGCTTATTTGGGATAGACTGCCTCAAGCCAGATTGTAGGAGAACTCGACTACCTTGCTGCAACTCGGCTTTAAAATTGCAGAATAGCCATAAATCGCGGTCAGACAATCTAGCAGCCTCCGCAACAACGTCTTCATCATCGTCCTCCCCATCTCCATATACATTGGTAATTCTTTTTAATAACGAATGACAAATATATTAAAATTTATTTACGCATGATATGGCAACAACGATATGTACTACGAAAGACAATCCTGCAGTGATGGATACTTAAGAATGTTGAACATTACAACGATTTATAATACTCAATGGTAAATGCTGACGCGATTGTAAACAATTTTAGAACGTTTACCTCGTTTAGTTGCAGCCCATCTAAAATGAACTTAGCATTATAAACTGCGACGTTTATTCTAGCCCAGCGACCGATCTTTGGAAAACCACAAATCGGAGGGCCACAACGTGGACGCAATGGGATAATATGTTCCAAAGCCCAGGCCTAACAAAAACAATATTATTAGTAACACCACAACCTGCAATGAGATTATTCTACAATTACTAAGTATGTAATCAACAAATACCTGAACAAATGGCCAAAATCCACCAACTGTTTTTGTATCGTTACTCGCACGATGGAGTTGACTGTATAAGTGTGCGAGCATAGCGGCACCCCAGGCATAGTTGTCGACTTCGTCTAAGTCTGCCAGGTACTGCAGCCACATGGAACTTATTCTCGAACCAGAACAATCGGAATATAATGTAAGACCAAAAAAATATAGAAGGAAGCCGCGCAACTCTTGGTCAGCTATTTCAGATGCACAAGTAGCGGAGTGGCCTTCCCATTTATTACGAAAAATTGAGACCTTCATTGATGTGAAATTTATTCCACCAGAAATACATTGACTCCATTCGTCCATCGACATTCCTAACAGGGTCGTGCATTTCTCCCTTGCGTTATAGTTTGAATGCCGTAACAGGACAACACTGTCATCGCACTTAAGGCCAGTGATCCTCGCCACATCTTCTAGAGTCATGGTGATCTCAAAAGAATCAAACTGGAATGTGTTTGTCTTATCATTCCATTTATTTAGCAGGTGGGTCATGTTATTCCAACAAGTTTCAAAATATTGCTGGTCCAAAAGGCCACCGAAGTGCATATTTCGTAATCGGTCCTTCTGATATGCACTCAGCTGACCATACCACGACAGAACTACAGGCCATTGACACCGACCTCCGAGCTTTTCACCTGGTGCTCTACTTCTCCTGTGAACTCTCTGTAACACAAAATAACATATTATTCCTACCAATTGTAATTTAGTTTCATTTGTACTTATAAATACTATTTTACTAACCGCTATAAATAATATTGGTTGCAGACAGACTATCACAGTAATCGCTATACATATTAATACCTAACACAGTAATCGCTATACCAAAATCGCTAAACATGTTCTTAAATCTTCACAGACAGAACGAATATATTTACCTTGGTCGCTATTTTCTCCTATTTTTCATCCAACCTGGGACTTTCTGGTGGGTCCACTGCCTCCAATTGCCTTTCAATCTCCATCTTTACCGGCTCCACCATCGCATGCCTTTCTCTCGCCTTCCTTTTCTCGCTCTCCTTCTCCATCCTTTCTCTATCCTTCCTTTTCTCATCCTCCTTCTCCTTCCTTTCTCTCTCTCTTTTCTCCTCCTCTTTCTTCTGCTTCCTTTCTCTCTCCCTATTCTCCTCCTCCTTCTTCTCCTTCCTTTCTCTCTCCCTTTTCTCATCTTCCTTCCTCTGCTTCCTTTCTCTTTCCCTTTTCTCCTCCTCCTCCTTCTGCTTCCTTTCTCTCTCCCTATTCTCCTCCTCCTTTTTATCGTTCCTTTCTCTCTCCCTTTACTCCTCTTCCTTCCTCTGCTTCCTTTCTCTCTCCCTTTTCTCCTTCTGCATCCTTTCTCTCTCCTTTTTCGCCTCCTCCTCCTTCTCCTTCCTTTCTCTCTGCTTTTTCTCCTCATCCTTCTGCTTCATTTCTCTCTCCATTTTCGCCTCTTCCTCCTGCTTCTTCCTTAACCTTTCCTGCACTTCCTCCTCCTGCTTCTTCCTTTCCCTTTCCTTTTCTTCCTCCTCATTCTCCTTCCGCCGCCTTTCTTTCTCTTCTAGTTCTTGTTTCTTTCTTTCCTGGAATTCTTCCTCCTGCTTCTTCCTTTCTCTTTCCTTTTCTTCTTCCTCCTCCTTCTCCTTCCGTTGCCTTTCCTTCTTTTCCTCATTCTCCTTCTCCTGCCTTTGCATTTTCTTAGCTTCCTCAAACTCCTTATCCCTCATTCGCCTTTCCTTTTCTTCCTCATACTGAGGAATATTTTGTTCCTTCTTTTCCTCCTCCTTATTCATTTGCCTTCGCCTCTCCTCCTCCTTCTTCAGTAGCCATGCCTTGTTAAACATTGCACTGCGCTCCAAGTCTCTCCTCTTACATTATGCCGCAGTTTCATCCACTAAATAGCTAACATAACTTTGAAACTCCTCCGCATTCTTCTTCATCTTTTCCCTCCCTCGTGCGCCAATCCTCCGCCTTCTATTTATATTCTCATCAATATTTCTTGCCTTTGCCTTCAATTCGTAATCCTTGTTCTGCATCTTTCGTAATTCAGAGTTCTTCCTTTGGTCCGCAGCCTCGTTATCTGATGGATAATCCTCCGCATAATACGATTCCAAGGCTTTTTCCCTGTCTTCATCGTTCTCAATCTTAAGTATTTTTTGGTATCTTTCAAAAACCTTAGATAGATGGGACTGGCGGATCACTTCTCTAATAGACAACCCATAGAACGACGGGGTATCTCTAATCTGATGAGGCACAGACATTGCTAACCTGCACAACACATTACACGATCATCATGATTAGAAATCGTCGGAATATTTGGGTTCATAAGAAACAAATCGTTGTATAAGAAGCAATCTTCAGATTGAAGAAAGAAACCTTACACGAAACTCACCGAAACAATGGGAATTTGGATATTCCAACTGTAGAGTAAGCAGTGGTAACAACTAATACGCAACAGAAGGTGGTTATTATGTTGCGGTTGCGCGTAAGACGGAAACAGATGCTCTGAAACAAAGGGAAAGGATGCTCTGACGACTCCAGATGAAAGCAATGAATCTCCGGTAGAGTGCTTAGAGCGAGAATGGATTGTTTTGAACTATTTGAATCCTACAACATAACGCTTGCTACATACGCAAACTCTGTGGAACGTTTTGGCGTGATAACGATGGAGGGCAGTTTTGTCCTTTTCACGAACCGACGGTTCAGTTTTCTAGAAGGAGGGCATTTATGTCCGTTCAAGGAAGATGAAGCGAATGGCGGTAAAGGGTACTTAAGTCTTTGTTGCGGCACCAAATTACGATGCAGTATGATGCGGATAGTCATCGGGATCCATGCCGGTCTGGATCTTATACGTGGCGCTATTTGGAACCTCCGAACATGAGATCTCAGTACCGGCCCTGTTCGGGGGGGGGACATATAACCTGCTTTGAAATTGAATTGTTTGCATGGCTTCTATCAATTGATGGGTCAACACCCAAACCCATGTTAAAACAAGGGGATTTCATATGGCAAGCTACTGCAACTTGTGTAGATAGGATGAAGAGTCAGCCCATCATTTATTTTGTCTGGCTTTCAGTTGGCTACTTCAGCGAGCCTGCGCCTCACCATACCACACTCAAATGGCATCAGATTTCTCATTATTGGCCCTTCCGACTTGTATGTGAAAATTTGGCATCTGATCTAGCATTGGTGGGGCTCTTATGGAAAGAAAGAAACAGCAGGCTGTTCTCTGACAGAACTGCCTCCCTCCTTTGCATTCATTATTCTGTCCAAAGGGAGGTTCGGTCCCTTGCTGAGATCAAGTGGCCTGAGCAGGACATGGCGTGGATAGGGGCAGACTCATCTGGGTAGCTGACCGATTTTGCTTCTCATTTTTTTGTATTAATTCCTTATGTACACCAACAGGGGCTCCGTGTGGTAGGAGCTATCAGTGGTGGGTTCAAAACCCAGTGGTGTACGTTGAATAATAATTGGTGGGGAGTCTTCTAACCCCAGCTTGCCTTAAAAAAAAAAAGAAGGTTCAATTGTTTATGTACTCTTGATATCTTGAGGTGATTCCTCATCACCTCATTCTTAGTAAAAGTTCATCTATTCTCTCCTACCAACTGGGCCTCCGCAAGGTTGGTAGGAGCTGTCAATGAATGTTTCCTTGTGGTGGGATGTTGCTAAGTTCAAACCGTAGTGATGCGTTGAATAATAACTGGTGGGGGTCTGCCTATACCTAGCTCGCCTTTCAAAAAAAAAGTTCATCTATTCTTAAAAAAAAATGATATTTTGAAAGGTCGAGACATTTTAAAAAATGTGATAATTTCAAATATCACCGATTTTGGAAATATCATGTTTGTATGTTGATCCCAATAAAAATGCATTTTTAGTATTTTTCTATGTTCATATGTTTAGATTTTAGATTTCTACATGACACCAATATTTTCAGCTGCACCCACAAGGGCTCCGCTCCTCTGGTAGGGGCAGCTTGTGAATGTCACTAAGTTGACGACACCACAAGTTTGGAACCCAGGTGGGGACCCTTGCCACAAGGTGGAAGCTGGGTGTACTCCTCGGTTGGCAGGGGAGACCTCAAGGATTTTACCAACTGGAGGCCATTGATTCAATGTTGGTCGGTGATAATATATATATATATATATATATATATATATATATATATATATATATATATATATATATATATATATATATATATATATATATAAAATCACTAGAATATAAAAACTGAAAATATGAAAACTAATGTGTAAACTGTAATTTTCATGGATTTTTTGTTCTTTTCTCTTTAATATGACCATATGGATATGATCTACATGCATGGTTTTATAAGAACTTGCTCTTGAATCATTGATTTTGATGCATAAACGAGATTTTTTTAAGGCTTTAAAATCAATAGCTCTTAATCTTCATAAGTATTTAAGCATTCAAAAATCACATTTTTTCATTAAAAATACACGATCCAATGGTTGATTCCTAGCAAATTCACCCTGCTAAGCACATCCACATGGTTGGATTTGCGGGAAAAAAAAGTGTTGAAAATGGCCATATTTCTTGTTCTCATTCTAGTGACTATATATATATATATATATATATATATATATATATATATATATATATATATATATATATATATATATATATATATATATATTCAGCAGGCGTTCTCAGGTTAAGCTTGTGTGCTGTTCGAGGTCCCTAAATTGAAAACTCCACAAACGGCACTTCAACTAAGATAAGAATCGTTACAGTTCACTCCAACCAAGATAAGAATCGTTAAAAAGATAGATTGGTGAAGATCTACAAAGCGTATTTCCTTCTATGAATTACAACATAATATATTTGTCGCCTATTTAGTTCACATGTTGCAAGATATGTGCCTTTCTATGTCACAATGATTATGGGATTAGAAGATGCCAGATTCGGATTCAACCCGAAGTTTGATTTTTTACTTTCAAAAATGGGGACATGGACGCAGATTTTTTAACATTAAAAATGACTTTTTTATTGAAATAAAATAACATATAATAAAATTTATTTACAAATTATTAAAATATTGCCGTACGTGTCAGCATGTCTGCTTGTGTCAACAGGGACATGCAGACAAAATGGTATGTCCCTCTGCCCTTTCAGGGCCTGTTTGATTCGCGAACAGCTCTGGACAAGGATACCCTGTTCTGTTCTGTTCTGTCCTGTCCTGATCTGGTCTGAACAGTGATAAGGCATTCTTGTCCAGCATTTGCATGGACCACTACCATCCATGTGTCCTGAGTTTGATTTATCATCACAAATGTTTAAAATTTGTGTAGCTTGATAAAAAAACATTCACATTCTAAGCATTACAAAAAAAGAAATTTAGATTTAACATGTATTTGAAATACACTGAATAAATTACAAAAATAAGGATTAAAATACAAAATCCCTAAAATATAAAGCATACCCAAAAAAATTGGATTTAGCATCATTCACTCAATAAATTGCAAAATTAAGGATTAAAATACAAAACCCTAAAATCTAAAGCATATAAAAAATCGGATTTAGTATCATTCACTCAATAAAATTGTAAAAATATGGATTAAAATACAAAATCCAAAAAAAATGGATTTAGCATCATTCCCTCAATAAATTGCAAAAATAGGGATTAAAGTACAAAATCCCTAAAATATAAGGCATCTGAAAAAATAATTTAGCATCATTCACTCAATAAATTGCAAAAGTAGGAATTAAAATACAAAACCCTTAAAATCTAAAGCATATAAAAAAAATCAGATTTTGCATCATTCGCTCAATAAATTGCAAAAATAGGGGAAAATGCTTATATTAACAAAACTATGATAAACTACCTTATAATCATTTTACAAAAAATACAGTAATATTTAAAATATAAAGACACACACACTATATATATATATATATATATATATGAGTGTGTGTGTGCACGCATGCAAATACATGCATGGACTTGTTAGGGAAAGCTTGCACAAGCCAAAATTTCATGCATGGACTTCATCAACAAGGTAGCAATCTACTTACAAAGGCAAAGTGAACAATGTGTGATGCATATTCTCAACTATTCACAAAGCTGTATCTGGAATCAACATAGCCTTCAACCTGCCACAAAAATGATCCTAATGTCACTGCTTCCAAAACCAGATTAGTTAACCCTGCAAATGTTATTCCAATCAGTTCATCATTAGATGCATCAAGTGTCCCATCTTCTGCAATCCTAATATCAGGCATCCCAAAAAGAGCTTGTGTCTGCTTCTCAATTATGGACACTGCAGCTTTAGACCTTATGGTTGCATACCGCTGTAGGGTCTCAGAATCAAGATGCACAACATAGGACCTCAATTTATATGAGTTTCCATCCTCACTTGGATCAGAGATCCCATGGTATCCCTCAATGTCATCCCTAATTGAAGCCTGAAACCATGAAGTTACATCCCATATCTCATCATTGGGTGCCACGTTTTCAGAAAGCACACTCTCTTCTTTGACAAGCTTAGGAAAGGCATCCATGGATTGTTCGAGTTGGAACCTCTCGTCCACACGTTTAAGGAAATACCCATACATGATGGAAGCAGCATAGAGCTTTCCAACCCTCAGTTTGCTTATCTGAACAACAGAATCTAAAGGATCAGGGAAGTGGCTACCACCCAAAACAAGAGAGAGGTGGTTCTCAATCATCTCACAAGCTTCAGAAGAATGGAGGGACATCAGTTTCTGCTCTTGGTATGGCCATATGTCCACCTTACCAGGACTTGATGATGGTAAAATTGTCGGAATCAGTGAGATCTCTGCATCCATGAATTTATGTACAATTAGAGCGTATATAATGTCCTCCAAAGATACCTGCCTTTCCTTATCCTTGACTTCTGCAATCCTCCTATCAAATTGAAGTACAGATAATAAACATTAGTTTGTAATTCCATAACCACTTAAGTACGAGTAATGCGCTGGATCTGCCCCCTTTTCTCGTTCTGCCCCATTAGGCCCCTTCAAAAATTGTAGTTTTTGCATTTTCTCACATCTAACACCGTAGCTGTGATCTATAGATTTGTTTAGTGGGAACCGGCTTTTGGATCGCCGGAATCTGACCTGTATACAGGATTTTCCGGTGATCCAAAATCAATGGCTATGAAGACATCAAAATTTCCCGGCTTACAAATACATTTTTTCGTTGAAAAAACATGATCCAAGAGTCAATTCCCACTAAATCGAGCATGATAAACATCTAACGGTTCAGATCTATCATAAAACACTTCAACCTGAGGCAGAACGAGAAAAGTGGGCCCAATATGTTCAGTTCTCCTTAAATACACAACCAAATGAGATTGATATACTCATGCTAATTAATTGATCCGTTCACATAAAATCCAGCAGTTCATAAAAATAAAAAGTAACAAAATGTAAAATGAAACAACATTGAATTACAAGTTGGATAATAAGATGTGCAGAAAGTGGAAACATTGATTTATGTGACATGACAAGACCATGATAAATCTGTAGCATTCAGTTAGTTGAAGTGCACAACTACTTGAAACTTATGGAGGATTATCCACATTCTGATCCTGGCTTGGCAAGTTATTTCAAGAAGGGTAAACAAAATCTGAGGCAGAATGAGTCCTGGATTATTCAAAATCAGCTTGGTGATCAAACAAGATGAGCTCAATGTTTGTTTTTCAAGCTTGAGCCAAGATGGAGTCTTTTACGAGCTTTAGTACAGGAAGAAAAGAGCAGAAACAAGAACTGGTCTTATGAACTTGCACAAATCTCCTCCCACAGTGATCCCTAGTCTTTTTGTTACAATTATAGGAAATTCTCTGCATCTTATTTTAATTGCTTAATTACATAAACATTATTAACTTAGCATCAATATTACTAGATTAAATTTTTCACTTATTGAGCTCAATGAGCTTTAATGAAAATAGTTCTAAACTTGAGCTTGACTAATTGATTAAATGAATGAGTTCAAGCTCTTACTAAATGAAGCTTGAATTCCTATAAAAAACTTGTCTTGGTCGCCCATCCTTAATTTCATGAATCATAGTATTTTACTTGACCATTGAAACGAGCCTGTTACAAAACCTTCATGTTTCTGAATCATGCAATTTTCAAAATGCCACCAAGAAGAGTAAGAAGAAAGATAACCACAACACCATAACATCCAAGATCACAGATAGCTATCACATTGCAGATGGTTGTGAGTTTCTCTACCAATACTCTGTGCCTCAGCTTGGTTACTAAAAGAAATACATTAAAATTTTACATCGTTTTAGGACAAGATATAACCTTTGTTCTAGTTTAATGCTATGCTATGACATGGCAGTTTGGGCCATCAGGAATAAACGCACCCTGCATTACACTTGTGCACCATTTGACACCTGGTTAATTACAAAATAGGGCTCTCTTTGGACTTGGTAATTTTGGCTTATGAATCCACTAATATGTGATTATTACATGGCTTGGTTTTGGCACAGATTCAACCATGATGTCTGCCACAGTTTCATGAAAAAAATCTGTTCAGTCAACTACTTGGTCATCACTGGAAAATCTTCATGAATGCATCGGAAAAAATGAGAAAAATCAGAGATGGCTGCAAACTGTTAGGATGTTTTAAGCAGACCATGAAGGCAAGATCAGAATAATGTTGGGACCAGTGTTATCAAAAATGCGCCTTGAGGCGCAAAAGGCGCGCCTCGCTTTGAGGCGCGGCCCTCTGTGCCTCAAGGCGCAAGCCTGAGGCGCAGTTTTTTTTTTTTACAACAAGATTTCTGAGGCATAATCTTCTTGAAACTGGTTATGGCCCCTAGGGATTTGCATTTCTTTAGTTTTTATGAGTAATTATTGGTACTGTTCTTGTAAATGAAATGTTGGCTGCTTCGTTTATGAGTAGGGAATCTATCATGCTCCATTGGAATTAATTTCTTTTCATAGAGCCCAACAACTGACATTGATTTTGATTTACAGTAGTTTGAATTATTTCTTATGAACCCAGTAGTTGACGATGATTTTGATTTCAACAGCTTGAACTATTTGCAGTTGAATTTTTTGTATTATTTATTTTATAAATCCTAGCATGTTAACGTTAATGTTGTTAAATTTACAACATCTTGATTCTTATTCAGTTGGAATTTATTTTCATAAACCCAACATCTTAGTGCTAATGCTGTTTGTATTTTTTTTTCATACAGTTTGGATGGCTTGTCAAAAACCCCAGTAGTTAGCGTTAATGCTAGTTTTGATTTCAGCAGCTTGATGTCCTTTGTAAAACTGAATATATATATATATATATATATATATATATATATACAGTAGTTTTTATTTTATTTGTGTGTGTTAGTTTTAATCATAACACAATATATAGATGTGCTATAAAAGTTATGTTGCTAGAATTTCTGTTGATAAATTCATTATCGATAAAGTGTATCTCTGCTGTAATTTCTGTGGATATAAATCCCTATGGTTAACATGATTGTTGCTGGGATTTCTGTTGAGAAAATCTCTACTGTCAACGTATGTTTCTGTTGAGATTTGCCTTGAAAAAGTCTCTATTGTTTAAAGTATATTTCTGTTGAGATTTTTTGTTGAGAAATCCCTGCTATAACATAAATTACTGCTGAGATTTTTGGTTGAGAAAATCCCTATAGTCAATGTGAAATTCTGTGAGATTTATGTCGAGAAAACCTTAACCTCATGTATTTCCAGTTATTTCAGTTATGTAATCAGTTTTGTAGTATATTACTATATTTTAACTTTTGTTGGTTAATCTCGTATATTTTCAGTTATTTCAGTTATGTAATCAGTTTCTTAGTATATTTTAACTTTTGTTGGTTAATCTCATATATTTTCCAGTTATGAAATCAGTTTTCTAGTTGCTTTTATATGTTAATCTCATATATTTTAACTTTTTTTGGTTAATCTCATATATTTTTCAGTTATGTAATCGGTTTCTTAGTATATTTTATCTTTTGTTGGTTAATCTCATATATTTTCCAGTTATGTAATCATTTTTTAGCTACTTTTATATGTTAATCTCATATTTTTTAGAATAATCTCATATATTTTAACTTTTGTAGGTTAATCTCATATATTTTCCTGTTATTTCAGATATGTTATCAGTTTCTTAGTATATTTTAACTTTTTTGGTTAATCTCATATATTTTCCAGTTATGTAATCAGTTTTTAGTTACTTTTATATGTTAATCTCATATTTTTTAGTACTTATTTGAGATTTTCTATTTCTTATTGGTTGTTATTTCATCAATAAAGCATTTCTTTATTTATTTGTATTTTTAGATATATTTTATAACTTTTTTAAAGTTTTCAAAAAAAAAATTGAGGCTTACAATTTACGCCTCGCCTCGGTTTTTGGTGGAGCGCCTCGCTATGCCTCAACGCTTTTCACAACACTGGTTGGGACAATTAACTAAAGGACAACGAAGAGCTTTCTTAAGACCATGTAAGGAGGAGGGTGGGGAAATTGGTGAAAGAATGAAGACTTTTTTAGAGCAGTGTAATCAAAATCTGCTCATATAAGAAGGATAGATTGGTTACTTCCAAGGGAAAATGTAATTGTACAAAAATTAACTGAAAAGTTTTGCATCCAATGTTTTACTAAGCAGCATGTCAATTTCTTTTGAAATAATATTAAGCAAATAAACATCAGAATTTAAATTTTTTCATCTTTGTGGAATAATGATACATATACAGAGAAAAACTTCAAAATTTTAAACATAGAAATGCTAACAATGGCAATCAAGTCTTAGAAGATCATCTTTACTACTGAAACAAACAAAATTAGCAATGAAATATCAATACTTGTATAGAACGTTCGCAGATGAAATAGTGTCTTTAGTTTGCGCATCTCGATCCTCTTGAAGCCTCTCTAGTTGTTGGTCAACTGCAGCAGTCAAAAGATGAGGATGGGTCTGTAAGATCTGAGAGAGAAACTGCCCTGTGGATGATTCTAATTGAAGAGGAGCAACTCTTTTTGAACCCTCACTGAAATTCATACATGCTTTTGTGGTCCAAGACTTTAACTTGTACTTTTTGGCTCTAATTCCTAGTTTCCGAAATCCAAACACAGGTTCGATCTGTCAAAGATTACAAATAATCAACTATCATCAAAATGGGGAGAACCAAAATCATACAAAATTACAGAACATGAAAATGTAATAATGAACATTGCTTTAGGATATTCTACTAAATACATTTAGGATGGGTAAATTGTTATACAAATCACTGTTAAAATATGGATCGTTGTATATATATATATATATTCTGTTAATGTAAACTGAAATACCCCTCAGGGGTATTTCAGTCATTTCACACCTGTTTTATCTTTCTTTTTTAATTTTTTTAGTTTTTTATATTTAATTGTAACATAGTTGTTGGGGGCAGCCCAACTAGTCGTTGGGGTCATAAATATAATAGTTGGGGGTTAGCCCTGTAATGAAATAGAACAAAAGCAAATAAACATCACTTATGGACTTACAAGAAAATAACCAATCAAGAAGAACACTTGATTGATCAAGTCACACTACCCACACAAGGGTCAAAATAATATTTCTTGTATTGCATGAAAATGCTCTAAAAATCATTGGAGAATACATGGGCTTGAAGCCCTATTATATAATACAAGGGGGCAAAAAGGGAGCAGCCCAACTAGCTGTTGGGCTGCTCCCACGACCAAGAGCTAGTTGGAGCTGCCCAACCAAAGTACATCAAAAAGTAAAAACAAAAAATAAAGAAAAGAAAAATACACAGTCAACCCCTAATGGGCTGCCACCTATTACACAGTGAAATGACCGGAATGCCCTTGATGAGTATTCTGGTATATATATATATATATATATATATATATATATATATATATATATATATATAGGGGGCTAATCTTAACACCCCCCCTCAAACTCACGGTGTAACAACCGAGAGTTTGCCAAGTAGGAAGTGAAACCTAGGTGACAGGAGCGCTTTAGTGAAGAAATCTTCCAGTTGATACTCAGATGAAACATAGGGCAACGTTATGGTTTTCTTCAAAAATTCTTCACGAATGTAGTGGCAATTCATTTCAATGTGCTTGGTCCTCTCATGGAATGTATGATTGCTTGCAATGTATACAACGCTCTTATTGTCACAACATAATCTTGAGAGTTCTGCAATGTGAACTCCCAAATCCTCTAATAATTGTTTCAACCATACTAACTTAGACGTATTTGTTGCCATGACACAGTTCTCTACTTCAGTGAAAGAGAGAGACACCCTCTGTTGCTTCCTGCATCGCCATGAAATTAGAAAATCATTTATAAAAAACACAAGAACCAGTGGTTGAGAGCCTATCATTCACATCCCTTCAGTCAGAATCAAAATATGCAATAACTTCTAATGAGGAAGAGGATGAAAGAAATAATTTATAATTAATAAAAAATTTAATATATCTAATAATTCTCATTACAACACTCATATGTACTGTAGTGGAAGCATGCTGAAATTGACTGACAGAATGAATAGCATGAGAAATATCAGTATGAGTAATAGAGAGATAAGACAAAGCTCTAATCATTTGTCTATATAGAGTTGGATCCTTCAAAGGTTCTCCATCATCTTTCTTCATTTTCGTATTTATGACCTCTGGAGTATCAACTCGTTTTTCATTTGAGAGTCCTAACCGTTCTATGATCTGATGCAGAGCATCCAGAAATTCAAGGTGCAGAAGCGGAGTTCCAACTCTCCAAACCCGATCCGGACATCGCTACCGAAGGTGATCCACACGCTTGCAGGACATCCCTGGTCCTAGTGGATCTCCCAGTTAGTCGATGTTCGTCGTGCTCCTTTTATTGTTTTGATTCCATTGTAGAATCATATTTTTGGACTTTGTTTCAACAATTGTCGTGTCATATAATCTTTTTTTTTATTTTTTAGGATCTGGATAGTTCTGGAACCCTGTAGGATTTTTTTGTGGTACTAGAGGGTGTATGGGGTACAAGGGTAGATTTTTATTTTTTCGCAAATTTGCTTCTCTAATGTGTTGGTGCAGGATCCATTTTGCTGCACGAACCGGATCTGGATTAAGATCCGTTTGCATTGGTTGGGTCCTAGTTGGCACCACATGGGTGTGGTCCATCTTGGACCTCATTCAAATTAATTTGACCAGCCCAAAGTAAAAAAAGTGGGTTGTTGGAGATTTATTAGCCCTTGGCAAAAACGAGGCTCATGCACACTCGTTTTTGGCGCAAGGCTTGGGAAGGCCCATGGCCTCTTTAATGTGGCCCTTCCCAAGCAAGCAATGCCTTTAATTGAGGAGGTCGACCAAGGGGAGGGGGTCTTTCTTCTTCTTTGGAAAAATCGTGAGTTTTGGTGGTGGTGGTTGGTTGGTGCTTGAGAGAAACTTTTAAGTATGGTGTCTTAGTGAGAAAGCAAGAAACGTGTGTTCCTTGCGAGTATAGAAATTGAACTTGTGAGAAGTTCCATTCGTGGTGGTTGTGCCGAACTTGTCAGTGGTGGTTGTTAGTCCATGCCTATTGTTCGTGGTTAACTTGTCGCGTCGGTTGCTTCCCAACGGCGACCATTATTGTTCTCAAACCAGATATCACCATTGGTTCTTTGTTCTTGACCTTTTGCTACTCTTAGTCGCATTTGTTTTGCGATTGTTCATGATTTATCATTGCTAAGTTATATTAGATCATTAGAGAATTGTGAATGCATGTTAGAAGTGTTTTTTTCATGTTATGATTTATCTCTATTGATCTTGAGTTTTCTCGAAATATGGATGTGTGTGAATGAAACTCGGATCCTGTCAAAAGACCAAACTTCTGTTACGAGTTGACAGAGGCGTCTCTGAAGAAACACTTGTATCAGACTCATTCCTGATCGGATTTTAGCGTTCTTTAGCTTCCCGGAAAGCTAAAACGATTTCCTATAACTTTGTAGTTGAAAGTTTTTCGTGATTCGTTCATTTGAACCTCTGAAAGTGATTGTCACAGTGTCGGACTGACGGAAGTCCACTGTTACATTCCTGTTACAGAACCATTGTAGTTGTGTTCGGTATTTTCTTGTTATCCGAAGATTCCTTGCATGAAATTTCAATTTTTTTTATTATGTGGAAAGCTAGGATCTAGACCTACATATTTCATGTTTTGAGTTTTCAATAAATCATTATCTTTGTTTATCGAAAATATCAATCTCTCTGCTGTTGTCGTATATCTAAAGTGTTAATTCCTTGACAATATTTTATATCATTTTGTAAATTCAAAAATTCGTAGAGGGTTGTAGAAAACTCAGAAAATTCTGATTCTTAGTGTTTTGGAAAGGTCTGGATCTGGCCTTCGTTTTGTTAGTTGTGAGTTTTCGCATACTCCAACGTTTGAGGGGTCAAAAATCCCTTCGAACAGTCTGTTCGTGAAATTCGATAGTATGTGTTGGATTTGTTTAGCAGTCTCAATTCCGAGTCCGTGGAACGGACATTCCTTCTCTGAATCTGGTGTTTCCGGATTCGTTGGAAAGTTGTGCGAGTCACGTACAACTTTCATTTGGACCGTTCCTGTCAAAGTATAGTGTTCGGGTCCCGAAAACCCGTTTATCAGAGTTCTGTCCAGACTCTCTATCATTTAAGCTTTCGCGTGCGTTTGGATCCTGGATCGTAGATCGATGTGTACCGAGTCCATACCGTACCATTGCATCATGATCTTTGTTGCATACTTAGTTTGTGACAAAAAATAACAATGAGGTGAGTAAGTCACTTCTATTCCAAGAAAATATTGTAAAAAACCAAGTTATCTTTGAGCACATCTTTGATATGATTAACTCACTGCTTGTCACCTTCTGTGATAATTATATCAACGTAAAGAAGTAATATTACCATTCCATAATTAAAAGACTTAACAAACAATCCAGTGTCAGTATAACAAGATTGAAAGTGAAGTTGTGTCATCACACTACTTAACCGATCATACCAAGCCTTGGGGCTTGCTTTAAGCCTTACAATGCTTTTCGTAACCGAAGGATTTTTTCATGTGCTAAATTTAAATATGGTGGAGGATCCATGTAAACTTTCTTATTGAGATTACCATTCAAAAAGGCATTTTTTACATCCATTTGAAAGATTGGTCATTTTTAATTGATGTTATAGAAATAAAGGTTCTAACAGTGGTCATTCGAGCGACTGAAGCAAATGTTTCGTCATAGTCTATCCCATATTCTTGAGTGTATCTTTTGGCTACTAACCTAACTTTGTATCTTTCTAATGTCCCATCCCATTTAGTTTTTATCTCGTAAACCCATCTACATTCTATAGCTTTTTTTCTTTTAGGTAATGTTTAAATTTCTCAAGTTTTTACCTTTTTCTAAAGCTTCTAATTCATCATTCATCGCCTTAATCCATTCTTGATGATTTTTAACATCATGGTAAGATGTTGGTTCTATATATGAGTGTATAGCCATTAGACACGATCTATACCTAGGTTTAAAGGAATCATAAGATACAAATCTACTAGGAGCTCTTGAAATTCTTATGGATTTTCTAATACTAGGAGAATCTATATCTTGATTTTAGGAATATCTTTCTAAAGCACATGGTGAATGGTCTTCGGTACGTCGAGTACATGTTTGAATTTTATTATGAGATAGGTCTGTACCATCAAGACCTTCATTCAGATTCTCATGTGCATCATAAGTGTCCTCGTTGTTAGTCATGCACATCATGAATGTTTTCACATCTTTCATGTTCATTGACAAGGTCGAAAAGAAATAAATAGTCACAATTCTCTTGGATTTTCTCTTTACCAAACTCATTTTCATTTTCAAGAAAAGTAACATTTCTTGAAACATATAATTTGTTCTTTTTAGTGTCAAAACATCTATATCCTTTTTTATTTTCGGCATAGCTTAAAAAACACAAAGGATTGCTTTTGAGAAAAGTTTGTTGTTTTTATTGGTAAGGACAAAACATTTACAACCAAAGACTCAACTTTTTATAATCCAAAGATGTTTTAAATAATTTTTTAATAAGAGAAATGTTTTCAATATTTTTTTAAAGCATTCTATTTATCAAATAAATCGTCGTAAGAGCGGCTTCGGCCCAAAACATTTTTAGAACATTTTTTGATATAAAAAGTGTTCTAGTGGTCTCAACAATATGTTTATGTTTCCTTTCGACTAGTCCATTTTGTTGAAGAGTATAAGGACAAGATTTTTTATGGATAATCTCATGTAAATCAAGATAATTTTTAAACTCTTTTGACACAAATTCTCCCGCAGAATCAATTCTAAAGATTTGAATATTGGTTCTAAATTGAATCTTTGTATAGTAATGATTTTTTTTAAAACAATCAAATACTTCAGATTTTTGTTTGAAAAAAATATCCAAGAGTGTCTACTATAATCATCCACAAACACACCATAATAAGATACTCCTCCTTTGGATACAACTGGAGCTAGTCCTCATACATCTGAATATACCAACTCAAATGAATTTTTAGATATAAAATGTCTTGTCCCAAAGGGTAAAGATTTTATTTTTACCAAGGATGCAATCTTCACAAACAAAATCTCTTTCTTTATAACTTGTAAGAAATGGAAACAAGTGTAATTTGGATATACTAGGATGTCCTACTCTTTCGTGCCAATTTTCTATATCTTTATTTTCTACAAAATTACAAAAGGTATGATTTGATAACTCAAGATTGTTAATAACATAGAGATCTCCTCTTCTATGGCCTCGCTCAATCGGCTTGCTGGACTAGAGATCATGTATTAAACAATCATTAGATGAAAACAAACTTTACATCCATAATCCCCAATTTCAGAAATGGATAAAAGGTTTAAATTCAATTTTGGTACTACTCTAATATTTGGTATAAAGAAGGTTTGTTGTTTTTGAAAAACTCCAAAACTTTTAATTTTTAAGAAAGTTTCATCGACGGTTGAAACATAAGAATTATTTGGGTTAGTATGACATTCGGATAATATGGACTCATTTGGAGTCATATGGAAAGAGGCACTGGAGTCAAGGATCCAAGAAGTCTTACCAGGGTCACCACTTGTGGATACAACCGCCCCCGATAAGGAAGAAACTTGATTTTTGAACATTGGTTGTAGTGCCTCCATCAGTTGCGCCAAAGACAATGAGCTGATGCATTTGGAGTCGTCTACACCATTTTTTCAAAAGATGGTCCCACCAAAGCAACCTTTTTATCATCTTTTTTATCTTCTTTCCTTCTTTCGGGGCAAAAAGGCTTGATGTGTCTCGGTTCATAGCAATGGTAACATATTATTTTGCCACTCTTCTTGTATTCATGATCACTTCTTTTATCACTTTGATTTCTTTCATATTCATGGAAATTTCTTCCATTCTCATTTTTTACAAAGTGAGGATGTTTATAACTCCTAGTGTGATTACAAGGCTTTCACATAGCAAGCACGAATTCTTCATCCTTTGAAGTGGATGATTTTTTCAACCTATTTTCTTCCATAGTTAACTCTTCAAGAGTTTCAACTATGGTAGGTACACCTCCTCTGTGAATGAAGGTAGACTTGGTCCTTTCAAATTTGGGTGTAAGCCCGTTAACAAATTGGTAAAAATGCTCCATTCTAATTTACTTTATACGAAGTTCTACATCTTGGGGGCAATACCATTTTGGCTCTAGAAGAGCCAATTCATCATAAAGAAGAGAGAGGGCATTGAAATATTCTCTAATTTTCATCTCTCCTTGGGTCATAGTTCTCACTTTATTTTGCACATTGCATATGTGAGCAATATCCTTTAGACTATACATCTTTAAGATATTTTCATACATCACTAGCGAAGTCAAATTTCGCTAAGCTAGAGCACTTCTTGATGTCAACACTATTGATGAGTCATCCAATTATTTTGGAATGACCCAGCTTCCACTCTTTCCATTTTTTCTTATATTCGGTGACGACCATAGACATCTCTTTTCCTTGAAGAGCCACTTCCTTTTCATTTTCAATTTTGGTAAGTATAAGTTTAGGCTCTTTCAGCACCATCAACCAAACCCCATAGACCTTTTTCCCATATTTTGTGTTTCACTATTGATGCCTACATCACATAGTATCATTGAATCGCACGGGAATGGAGACGGTCACTTCTCTTTCATTCTCCATGTTTTACAATAATGAGAGAGAGAGAGAGAGTGAGGAAGATAACAAAAGATTTGTTGAGGAGCTCTTTGATAGTGCGCTTCCCGATGCAATGATCCCACAAACCGATGCTCCACCAAGCTCACGATCCTCCTCTTGGCATTTCCGAATGAGTAACAACTCAAGAGCAACAAAGCTTTGATACCATGTAATGAAATAAAACAAAATCAAATAAACGTCACTTATGGATTTACAAGAACACAACCAATCAAGAAGAACACTTGATTGATCAAGCCACACTACCCACACAAGGGTCAAAATAATATTTTTTGTATTGCATGAAAATGCTCTAAAAAGCATTGGAGAATACATGGGCTTGAAGCCCTATTTATAATACAAGAGGGCAAAAAGGGAGCAGCCCAACTAGCTCTTGGGCTACTCCCAACGGTCATATTTGAGACTGTTGGGAGCAGCTCCAACAGCTAGCTAGAGCTGCCCAACCAAAGTACATCAAAAAGTAAAAACAAAAAATAAAGAAAAGAAAAATACACACTCAGCCCCAAATGGGCTGACGCCTATTACACAGTGAAATGATCAGAATGCCCTTGATGGGTATTCCGGTTTATATATATAGGGGGCTAATCTTAACAAGCCCAATGGCTAGTTGGGCTGCCCCCATTCTCTCCCCTTTGTATTATAAATAGGGGTTTTCCCCTTTGTATTTATCAATGCTTTCTTAAGCTTTTTTTTTTTTAAGGAAGCCCTTGTATTTATCAATGCTTTCTTAAAGCATTTGTTAATCCAATTCTATATGTTTTACCTTTTATGTTGGCCCTTTGTAGCTATTATGTGCATGTGTTGTGTTATTGAGTTTATTCTCATTTTGTGATTGTATTATCCCTTGGTGGATTAATGTTTGTGCACTTCTTTTGTATTCTTGTTGAACCTTATTAAGTTCTTTATTGTATTTCCGCTTGTTTCATTACGTGGTATCAGAGTCATAAGACTCTTGGGATTGTGTAAAGCTTCTTCAAAGATCGTGATTGTAAATAAAGGATCTTCCACAAGCCTTGCTTCTCTGACATAGAGATGGGCGAAAAAATCTATGACGGTGGTCGCATTCAAGCTAAATGACTTCAACTATTTGATGTGGGCCGCCGCTACGAAGCACCATATTAAGGGCAAGAAATTATAGGAACATGTGATAACGAAGAAAGAGAGAAAACACTCAAAAATCATCTAGGTAGAAGATTGGGAAGCCGAAAATGCCCAAATTCTCTCTTGATTCCTTAATAGCATGGAACTCAAAATTGCGGCAAGTATAGTTAAATTCAAAAAGGCAAGTAAAGTTTGAATTTTTCTCAAGAAAATGTTCGTGCAAACAAATTTTGCACGAAAATATTTTTTTCAAGAAAAAAATTGTATCGTTAAATAATGTGATAAGAGTGTGAGCGATTACTATGGTATCCGCTCACCTCTTTGGGATAAACTAGCATTGTTTGAGCCTGAGTGGGATGATCCCGCTATTGAGTTGAGGCAAAAGCAACTTGAAGATGAACACTTGTTTATGTTCCTATTAAGGTTAAGACCCAAATTTGAGCAAGTTAGGTCCACCATTTTACTAGGACCACTACCACCTCTCTTGATGATGTACTTGGAAAGGTGTACCAAGCCGAGACCCGACTTGGCATGACTAAAGAAAGTGAGGAGGTTTTCATCATATCAAGGCCCGACAACAATATTAAAGCGTATAAACCTCCTCATTCTTGAAAAAATAACAATGGAGGAAATTATAACATAGGAGGAAGGAGAAAAGTTATTTGTCACTTTTTCCAAGAGCCGGGACATATCAAACCAGAATGTCCTAATCTCAATAAGGTAGCAATCGTCGAAGAAACTCTCAAAAAGGAGTGATGACGCTATCATAAAAGGAGATCTTAAGGATTTTATTTACCATCTAATGGAAGCATTACAACTATTTCTTAAGACTCCCTCTACATCTATTTTCAGTGTCATCGTATCTACTTATTCTCCTCCAGATATGCTTTCTTGGATTCTTGACTTTGGTGCCTCCTTTCACATGACTCTTTTAGAATCCCTCTTATCCGAATGCACAAAATCCTTTTATAAATCTTGTGTTTCTACCGTTGATGGAACTAATTTAGAAATTAAAAGTATTGAAACATTTTCAAATATTTAAACACAATTTCAAGTAACTAAAGTTAGAGTTGTTCCAAAACTCGATTTAAATTTATTATCAGTTTCTCAAATTTCAGATTATGGGTATCAGGTTTCCTTCTCATCAAAAAAATGTTAGGTGCAGGATCGCCAATCAGGGAAGCTGATTGAGAAAGGCAATAGGAGAAAAAATCTCTACTACATAGATTTTCTTCATCTTCCTAAAGAATCTTTTTGTAATCTTGTCAAGGAAAAAGATATTTCTGTGTGGCATCAAAGATTATGTCACCCTAATGTATCTAAGTTATCTCTTTTTTTGTTTTTCAAAGACTCTTGTATTAAAGAATTCATATGTAATAACTGTATTCTTGAAAAAATGAAAAAAATTCCTTTGGCTCTAGAACTTTTATTTCAAATAAACCTTTTGAATATGTGCATTCGGATGTATGGAGACTGGCTCCGGTCATGTCAAAAGGAAGGCTCGCTTATTATGTTATATTCATTGATGATTATATTCAGTATACTTGGATCTATTTCCTTAAGCAAAAATCTAATGTATTCTCATGTTTCAAAGAATTTCATAATATTGTGCAAAACCAATTTCAAACTAATATAATCATCTTTTGATCAGACTCAGAGGGAGAATACTTGTCTAATGATTTCAAAAATTATTTGAAAGAAAGAAGGATCCCATATCAAAATTCATGTCCAAATACTCCTCAACAAAATGGTTTAGTCGAGAGAAAGCATTGTGATATTATTGAAACTATAAAAACTTTGCTTATCTCAAAAAATGTTCTAAAAAAGTTTTGGGCTGAAGGTACCCTAACTGCAGTATAACTTATTAATCATATGCCTTCATCCTCTTTACAAAGCATATCTTCAAGTGAAAAACTTTATCAGTCTTCTCTAGATTTAGGTAGACTAAGAATTTTTGGATGTAAATGTTTTGTACTTTTTGAAAAAAAAAATACATTATCCCCCAAAGCCATTGAATGTGTGTTTCTTGGTTATGTCAATAACCAAAAAGGGTATATATGCTATGATAAGAAAATTGACAAATTATGTTTTAAAAAATGTAAATTTTCTAAAAAATGAAAATGGTTTTGATTTTAATAAGCCTAAGGATGACCTTGAGTATTCCCTTTTATTTGATTTATTGCCAAAAAAGGCCTCTGATGAAATTATACATGTTAATGATAATCTTGATGATATGCATATTAATGACTTTGGTGTACCCATGATACTCAAAATCGTGATATTCAATTTTATTTCAGAAGAACTGAGGAACGTCTCTATGTGCACTTGATAGGTATTCTCAAGACCAAAGTCTAGGAGAAACTAGCGTTAGGAAATCTAATAGAACTTCCATACTTCCTAAAAGATTTGTGTCATATGAAAAATTTTCACCTAGATATAGAGTTCGTCTTATGTTTATCCACTCCTTTTATGAACTCTCCACTTACAAAGAGGCCAAAGAAATTTCTAAATGGATCAATGTCATGAATCTAGAGTTAGGAGCCCTTGAAAAGGCCAAGACTTCAAAAATTCAACCATTACCTATAGAGAAAAAAAATATAGGATGTAGGTGGGTATATAAAGTCAAAACCAAATGGATGGATCATTAGAAATATATAAGGCTAGGTTGGTGGTCAAAGGTTATTCCCAAGAGTATGGGATAGACTATGAAGAGACATTAGGTCTCGTATCTCGCACAACTATTATTAGAACACTTATTGCCTTAGATCAACTAGAAAGTGGTCTATTTACCAACTTGATGTTAAGAATGTCATTTTGAATAGTGACCTAAATGAGGTAGTGTACATGGATCCTTATCCTGGTCTTGAGATCGAGAGAGGAAAAAAATTTCGATTAAGGAAAGCTTTGTATGGGCTTAAACAAGCCTCCAAAGGTGGGTATGATAGGTTTAGCAATGTTATGTTAAACTTGGGCTATACATTATGTTATACTGACACTGCTTTCTTTGTTAAAGATACAAGTACTGATATTGTCATACTTCTTAAATATGTTGATGAAATGATCATCACAATGAGTGATAAAAAGGAAATTGATGAAATTAAAAATATTCTTAAAAAACATTTTGATATGTCTGACATTAGTTTTCTAATATAGTTTTTAGGTATTGAAGTGGCTGATTCACTTAGATGATACATATTGTCTCAAATGAAACTGGTTGCGGATATTATTGCCAAATCTAGAATTTTTTATGATAAGAAGGTTGACACGCTGAAAGTTATAAATGCAAAATTAAGATTGGAGGATGAAACTCTTGAAGATCCAACTTCATACCGGCAATTGATTAGATCCTTGACCTACTTATTCATCACCAGACCAGACATTTCTCATGTAGTTCACTTAGCCAGTCAGTTCAGCAAGAACCACCTACGGTGCATGTGAGTATTGTTTTTACTAATTGTCTGATATATCAAGAATTCTATAACCAAAGGGTTATTTTTATTCTCGTCTTCGTATTTAAATTTAATTGCTTATACTGATGCAGATTGAGTTGTGTAATCCTAATGATAGAGTCTCAACTACTAGTATTTGTGTGTTTTTAAAAGACTTAGATCTTGGAGGTGTAAGAAGCACTATAAGGTATATCATCCACCGAAGCTGAATATCGAGCCATGACAACAGCTACTATGAAGATTATTTGGTTGAGGAGTCTTCTCAAAGATATGAGTTTAGTCATCTTTAGTACTCCAAAGATGTGTTGTGACAATAAGAGTGTTATTTACATTGTAAGCAACTACACCTTCCACGAACGCACCAAGCATATAGAGATGGATTGCCACTATATCAAAGAGAAATTTTTGTAAGGGACTATAGAAGTACCTTATGAAACTTCAAAATGACAACTGACGGATTTCTTCATTAAGGCCTTGCCTTCACCTCATTTTTTTGTCTATATATGTTAATGTATGTTAATATATAAATATAGGGGTATTTTAGTCTTTTTGTATATACAAGTCTATTGCAGTTATTTTACACCTTTTATTTTCTTCTTATTTTAATCTTTGTAAATCCTAGAATTAGGATAGGGCTTAATGGTCATTTGACCATAGAGCTGTTAAGGAGATCCCAACAGCTACACCTTGGTTGCTTTGTGTATATATAGGGGTTCAAACCCCACACCTTGTAAAGCTTTTGCTTAGAGCTTTTCCTCAATAACATTTACTATTTTTATTTGTGGTGTATGCCCATAAGTGGCTGATTTGTGTGTGTGGTTTATGTGATTGATCCATAAGTGATCGTTGTGGTTGTGTATGTCCATAAGTGACATTTGAATCTCTTTGTATTGCATTAGATGGTATTTGACCCTTGGTGCTCTATTGGTGATATTAAAGCATTCAAGAGACTCGTGGTAGATCGAGAAGATCGGATAGTCTTGGGAAGTGTGCCCTTTGCCTCACTTGAAGATTGTTGCTTGTGTGGCCGGTTCATTAAAGGTTGGAAGAGTTCGTCATATCAAAGAGTGGAGCATTTCCAAAATAAGTACCTTCTACTCTTGGTTCTATATATTTTTGGTTTTCTCTTTTGTTTTCTCTCTCATTGGCTGATGAGGAAGTGGTGACGGTAGTTCCTATTAAATTCGCTGAAAAAAATTATAACTTATGGGTCACCGCCCTAAAAAAGATCCTAACCAGAAAAGGCTTGTGGGAGTATGTTGACGGTTTCTCAATGGAACCACAACCTATTCTTACAAAGTCCTCTAGCGAAAAGGATGAAACTACTAAAGAAGAGGTCCTTAAAGAAGAAGACAAAAAAAAGGCTCCCTTGAACTATAAGAAAAATATGAAAGAATAGAAAATTGGACACGCCAAGGTACTTTACTTGTTTATGGGAAGTATGAGTAAGGACATGTGAAAACATATTAGAAGTTGAAAGAGCCGATGAAGCTCGACTCTTTATCAAGCAAACCTATACCCAAAAAGATGTCGCATATATATGGAAATTGCAAAACAAAATTCACACTTGCAAGCAAGGAGAAAAAGAGTACAAGAGAGTAATATGGGACTCTAAAAAGGTTATGTGATCAAGTGTCAAAAATGGAACCTATTTGGGAAACTCCAAATGATGCCAAACAAAGAAAGAAACAAATTTTGAAT
This sequence comes from Nuphar pumila, assembly GCF_984573655.1. NCBI lineage: Eukaryota > Viridiplantae > Streptophyta > Magnoliopsida > Nymphaeales > Nymphaeaceae > Nuphar > Nuphar pumila. The sequence continues at coordinate 35,729,568 of NC_143250.1, forward strand.
GAACAATTTTTTCAATTTATGAGGGGTCTACGACCCAAATTTGAGCAAATGAGGAGCAACATCCTCCATAGAAAGCAAGAAGAACTTCCACCTATTTATGAAGTTTTGGCCCAAGTTTTCATGGAAGAGGCGAGGTTAAAATCTCAAATTGAATCAAAGGAGTCAAAAGATAATGTTTTAATCATTTCAAGACCGGGTGATAGTTCTCATACATATAAGCCTCTACATTTCTATAAAAATAATTTTGGAAAACCTCGGTGTTTTGAGGAAAAAGAAGATGAAAATAAGAAAATTGTTTGGTACAATTGTAGAGAACCGAGACATATCAAACCATATTGTCCAAAATTTAAAGCCAAAGGAGAAAAGAAGATCGCTTCGGTTGGAACTTCTTAAGTCGACAAAGAAAACTCAAATAAATCCATAGAGAACATGTCACTATCTCAATTGATGGAAGCTTTGCAACCTCTCCACAAGGGTTCCTCCACAACGAGTGTTGCCATCTCCACGTCTTTCCTCCTGGTATGACTCCTTGGCTCCTTGATTTCGGTGCATCATTTCATATGACCTATAATGGTTCCATACTTAACAATCATAGTATTGATTCAAATAGGAAAAATGTTTTTACTGCGGATGGAACCTCTCTTGATGTTAGAGGAATTGAAAATTTTGAAAAATCTTAAAATTTTTGTATTCCAAAAATAAGAATTATTCCAAAACTCAATTTAAACTTACTTTTAGTCTTTCAATCATCACTTATCAATGTTGTAGTGTCCTTCATATCTGACCAATGCTCAATACAGGATCTCCAGTCAGGGAAGCAGATTGGAGAAGGCCATAGAGAAGGAGATCTCCAATACATTGATCGACTAATCATTCAAAAGAAACTTTTTTGTCTTAATGTACCAAAATTGGATTTGATTTTGTGACATCAAATACTAGGTCGTCCTAGCATTCTTAAATTATTAAATGTATCTCATTTGAGAAATTTTTGCAATGAAAAAATCCAATATACTGGTTGTATACTTGCCAAGATGAAATCCATTCCTTATCAAGAGAGGACCTTTTTTGCCTCAAAACAACTTAAGTTAATACACTCTAATGTTAATTATTTTAGACTAAGAACCTTTGAATATAAGTGTTTTGTGTTAAAAACAAAAATGACAAGTTATCTCTAAGAGTCATCCCCTATGTATTTCTTGGGAATGGTGAGAGTCAAAAGGGATTTTGATGCTATGATCTTGAAAACGATAAGCTATATATTTCAAGAAATGTTACCTTTTTGGAAAAGAAAAGTTTTTTTGATAAAGATGTGCCTAAGAGAGAAGATGAATATATATTTTTAGAATTAGATTCTAAGAATGATAGTGATTTGATATCGGAGGAGAATCAAATTGATGATAATGAACCTCAAATACGTACTCACTGTGGTGGACATCAAGATCAATTCAAATTATTCAATATAAAAGAAAACAAGAAAGCTATCATTCAAATGCTTTAGAAAAATATTCCAACCTAGAAGCTCAAGAAACTAGAAATATTAGGCACTATGAACGAAAACATAAAGAACCTGATCCAATTGTGACATATGAGTCCTTTGCCCCTCAATACAGAGTTTGTCTAGTAAAAATTTTCTCCTATTTCGAAGTAGCCTCATATAATCAAGCTAAAAACTATCCAGAATGGCAAAATGCTATGTGTGAAGAAATAAAAACATTAGAAAAATCTAAAACCTAAGAATTGACCAACTTACCACTTAAAAAGAAATCAATAAGATGTAGATGAGTCTTCAAGGTTAAAACTAAGAGTGATGAAACATTGGAAAGACATTAAGTCAGACTAGTAACCAAAGGGTACTCACAAGAATATAAAATAGATTACAATGAAACCTTCGCCCATGTCACTAGAATGACTACTGGTAGAACACTTATAGCTATAGTTGCTGTTAGGAAATGGCCTATCTACCAAATGAATGTCCAAAATGTCTTTCTTAATGAAGAATTAAAAGAGGTGTATATGGAACCACCACCTCGGTATGATATTCCAAAAGAAAAGGTTCTTCATCTTAAAAAGGCCTTGTATGGTCTCAAACAAGCACCAAAGGCCAGGTATGATCGTTTTAGTTATATGTTATAACTAGTCTTGGATATTTTTTATGTCATACTGACACTGCCTTATTTGTTAAGAAATCTGCTGCAGGTATTGTAATTTTGCTCATTTATGTTGATGACATGATCATAACAGGAGGAGATAAACAAGGAGTAAATCATATTAAGCATGTACTTAAACAACATTTTGAAATGACTGATTTAGGTTTCTTAGATTTTTTCTGGGGATTGAAGTTGCTTATTCCCCCCGAGGATATTTGTTAACTCAATCTAAATTTGCTACTAAGATTATTGACAGGTCTGGCTTGACTGACGAAAAGAGAGTAGATACACCCGAAGTTATCAACTCAAAGAAGAAGATTGATGATGAAACTCCATTGGATGATCCTACATCATATAGACAGATGATCAATGCCTTGACATACTTGACTATCACCAGACCAGACATCTCTCATGCAGTTCACACTGCTAGCCAATTTCAGCACTCTCCTACCTCAATTCATATGAGTGTTGTTATGCGTATTGTTAGATATTTAAGAAATTCTGTTAACAAAAGATTATTGTTGTCTTCCTCCTCTTCTTGAATTAATTGTATATTCTAACTCTGATTGGAGAGGAGATCCCAATGATAGATGTCCAACCACTAGTTTCTGTGTTTTTGTAGGAGACTCACTAGTGTCCTGAAAATGCAAAAAACAACAAAAGGTGTCTTTGTGATCCACAGAAGCCGAGTATCGGGCTATGGCCACCACAACATCCGAAATTGTTTAGTTGAGGAGCTTGTTGGCAGGCATGGGAGTGTCATCAACAATACCATCTAGGTTATGTTGTGATAGCAAAAGTGCCATATACATTGTTGGGAATCATACCTTTCATGAGCGCACTAAGTACATCGAGATGGACTGCCATTATATTAGAGAATTTTTTTTGAAAAAAATGATTTTGCTACCACATGTCATATCCAAATATTAGCTTGCAGACTTCTTCACTGAAGCCCTTCCTTCTCCAAGGTTTTATTTCATGTTAGACAAACTTTTGGTGGTCACACCGTAAGTTTGAGAGGGAGTGTTAATATATATTAATGTATAGACATAGGGGTATTTTATTCTTTTTGTACATACAAAGATATTGTAGTCATTTTACACCTTTTTATTTTCTTCTTATTTTAATCTTTGTAAATCCTAGAATTAGGATAGGGCTTAATGGTCATTTGACCATAGAGTCGTTGGGATCGCCCCAACGGCTACATTTATAGTTGTTGGGGAGATCGGTCGCTTTGTGTATATATAGGGGTTCAAACCCCACACCTTATAAGGCTTTTGATTAGAGCTTTTCCTCAATAATATTTAATATTTTTGCTTGTGTTGTATGCCCATAAGTGGCTGATTTGTGTGGTTTATGTGATTGATCCATAAGTGATCATTGTGGTTGTGTATGTCCATAAGTGACATTTGAATCTCTTTGTATTCCATTACAAAATGAGAAGGGTATTTCAGTCATTTCACACATGTAATAGGTGCCAGCCTTGTAGAGGTTGTTTTATCTTTCTTTTTTAAGCTATGTCACATGGGTGCGGGTGTGGGTGCGGATGCGGCAATGTGGCACTTTAAAAAAACTTGGGTGCGGGGGTGCGGGGAGGATATTATATAATTTTTAACATTTTTAAGCTAACACTATGTGTATTTGTGTGCATTTATATCTATGTCACACGGACTCGGCTAAGGAGGTGCCGCACCCGAGTCGACACGCCCCGACACGGGTGCGGACTCGGGTGCGGCTTCGGACTCGGCCCGGACTCGGTCAACGCCGAGTCGGACTCGGTCAACGCCGAGTCGGACTCGGTCAACGAGTCCAGGCCGAGTCCGTCCACATTTTGGACTCAGTCAACTTTGACCGAGTCCAAAAATGTCCCTAAAAAACTAATTTTTTATATTTTTTATTTAAAAATATATATATATAAAAAAAGGCACTGTGACTGTGCAGTCTTTGCAGTGTGCACAGTCACAGACTGTGCACAGTGCACAGTGCATAGTCTGTGACTGTGCATAGTGCACAGTCTGTGACTGTGCATAGTGCACAGTCTGTGACTGTGCATAGTCTTTGCAGTGTGCACAGTGTTGTGATTGTGCACAGTGCACAGTGCTGTGCCTGTGCACAGTCACAGTCACAGTCACAGTCACAGTCACAGTCACAGTCACAGTCACAGTCACAGTCTGTGACTGTGCACAGACACCTGTGGCATTTTAAAAATAAAATAAAATTTTATATATATATATATACATATATATTTTTTTGCCGAGTCCCCGTGTCCAAAAATTTTAAAATTGTGCCGCACCCGTGTCGCACCCGCACCCGCACCCATGTGACATAGATTTATATATATATATATATATATATATATATATATATATATATATATAAACGGACTTGATTAGGGTTATTGAATCTACTTTTGGATAGAAATGGACCTCAGTGTGGTTGCCTTCACCTGACACAAAGGAAGTTGTGTCCAAGTGTCGCACCCGCCTGGGTGCGATATGGGTGCGATGTCCTTTTAGAAGAGTTCGTGTGACATAGTTTTTAAGTTATTTTATATTTAATTGTAATATAGTCGTTGGGTTGCACCCAATGGTCATAAATATGACGGTTGGGGGCTAGCCCAATGGCTAGTTGGACTGCCCCCATTCTCTCCCCTTTGTATTATAAATAGGGGTTTTCCCCCTTGTATTTATCAATGCTTTCTTAAGCATTTGTTAATCCAATTCTATATTTTTTACCTTTTGTGTTGGCCTTTTGTGGCTATTATGTGCATGTGTTTTGTATAGAGTTTATTCTCATTTTGTGATTGCATTATCCCTTGGTGGATTAGTGCTTGTGCACTTCTTTTGTATTCTTGTTGAACCTTATTAGGTTCTTTATTGTACTTCGCTTGTTTCATTACAATCAGTATCACAACAAAAAATGAAACAAATCACAAGATAGAGAGAAAAAAGAAAACAAGAGAAGACACGAGATTTATGTGGTTCGGCACTCAGGCTTACCACAGGTGAAAGGAGGAGCAAAAATCCATTAACAAGATGTGAGGATATACAAAGGCAAGATACAGAGCTCTCAATACCCTATTCCCCAATACACCCAAATATTTCTTACCCAACTCTCAAAGGAGGCGGCTATGTAAATGACAAAAGGCATAAAACCCTAGCTGGTACAAAAGAGAAAATTGCAAAATTAGACAGGTCCATAACAGTCCGATCCCTTCACTACCACCACAAACCTCATTGAAAATTCCTACTGTATGGTCACCAAAATATTTTTTGATCAGGTCATGGATCGGAGCGGGTAAAAAATTCAAGACACCTACATCATAAACACTACTGGAATCCATTGCAAATGTAAATGTAAAGATAAACTTGTGGTCCAAGCCTTTCTTATTTCTTCACACTGCAAATATAAATGTAAATGTAATTATTACTGGAACAGTTGCCACCATTCCAAATACAACCATATAAATTTTATTCAGCATGAATAACTGACAATGCAAATCTTAGTGTAATTTATTCCAGCTGCACCTAGTATCATGCAGGTGAGATCATAGTGCTCATTCAGAACTCCTAATTCTTAAACTCACTATATTGATTCTGGAAACTAGAAAGAAAAATTTTTATCTCATTCAAAAAGGAACTATAACAAACACTAAGATTTAACATTCTATCAGCTTCCTGGAAACAATCACATAGCTATACATATTGTTTCACAAACAACAGGTGAACAAGCCAAACAATTTAAGGGGCGGTAAAAAAATGAATTCACCAGACGGTTGCCAACCAATGGGAATCCACTGTAGTATAATATGCCCCGTTCAAGACATAATGAACAATTTGTCCACCAATGGATTGCCAATGAATACTGTTTCACCACAGTATCACATACCTATTCTGGGGAGACTTAAAATAATAATTTGTAATCACTGAACTTACAAAACTCCACGCCCGGATTATATCTTTTAGGCAATTGACAAATTCATCGCCTTTTTATCACTACCAACAACATAAAACTGACATATTTATCTCCTTTTATTCACTACCAACAACATAAAACATAGAAACGAATTAATTTCCCCAATAATCACGATAAGAAAAGATACGATAAAACGGAGATTAAATATCGAGAAACGCATACCTTCAACAACCCACCGGAAAGCCAACACTTGGGCTCTAACAACGCCGGAATCTGCCTGAAATCCAGCGACCGATACGCGCTGGCGGCAGGAGAAACCACGGGGCCGTCGCCCAAGAGACCAGAACTCTGCATCTGAAAACCCTCTCCAGATATAGGGGGGAATGGAAGCAGGGAAAAAAGTGACACTATCCGCAGAGTAAATTGCTCCTTGTAGCACCAGAGGAGATGGAAGAAAGCTAAACAAGGAATTTCCTAGGGAAGCAAAGAAAAAAGGAAAATGGTGTAACAAAGGAAAGTGGGAGAAAGGAAGGTTTTCTGATTGTTTCAGACGATTTTGAGAGTTTCCATGGCGTTGTTGAGAAATTGGGGTTTTTTTTTTACCTGTTTGTGGTTGAAAATGGGAACCCAAATCTTCCGGTTTGGGATCTTTCATTTTCTTTATTTCCTTAAGGGATGGTACAATTGCTGGATGCCAATTGGAAGGACCCAAAAGGGAACAAAATGGGGCGGGTCCCAGTAGCTTATCCAAACTCCACCTGGCAAGCAGAGATGGACCCTATTTGGGTTCACACGTGAGATCCAAACAGTACCTGGAAGTGTTTTATAAAGGGCTTGGGAGCAATGTGACAGTCAGGGATATATCACACAAAAAACGTGTCATATCGCTTGAAGACCCGAAACCTGAATGTTATGAAACATGTGAAAAATATGGTATATATCAATTAAGAACCACGTTTTTTAACATTTACATTTGGTTTTGTTTAGAGTGCACCAGACCACCACCTTGCCTAAAGTGGCCCACCTCTGAAAGCTACGAACACACCCGTATGTCAGTGGAGTTTATTCGGTGCCTTAGTCTCAGCACCTTAAAAAATACCCGCAATAATGAAAGTGAGAAACTATGAAGATTTCACATAAAACAGGGTTATGCTTCAAAATACTTATGAAAACTATCAAATTTGCCTTTTTTCATTTTTTTTTTTAAAGGCAAACTGGGTTTAGGCAGACCACTACCAGTTATACAATTATGCCATTGGGTTTTGAACCTGCAACCTCCCAACACAAGTTGACGTGCACTGGATGCTCCCCCGTTGGTTATAAACATTTAGACCATTTTTCGATTTGTTTCTTTCTTCATTCTTGTTACCATTTGTGCCTTTCAATTCTCCTTCGTTAGAGTCAACATTTTTTTCTTTTGAGAAGTGAGCTAATGAGGGGAATTGATCACACGAATGAAAAAGGAACCAAAGAAAGACACAGTATTCATGAACCAAGATAAGTATCTAACACGTAGCACGTGCACGGGGTGGACGTGAGTTTGAGATAAGTTTTCCAGGAATCAAATTAAGTGGCCCCCAACCATACATGGTGATAGAGGGCTAGGCCAGTAAATGCCTAGGCCTCAATAAGTAATTTAGGTTGATCACTAAGACGTACAACTATCAACTTGTCGCAAGGTTGGGGTTTGGCAACAATCTTTTCTGGTCTGTTGACTAGGGGTGGCAATCGTGTCGGGTTGGCGGGTCGACCCGACGGGTTGGCGGGTCAGCATACCTCAACCTGAACCCGACCCGTTTATTAAATGGGTCGGCTGTGGCAAACACGAACCCGGCCCGTTTAATAAACGGGTAACCCGACACGACCCGCCAACCCATTTAATAAATGGGTTGGGTCGGGTAAACGGGTTCTCAGGTTCGCGGGTCAGGTTCGCGGGTCGGGTTGACGGGTAGGGTTGGCGGGTCGACGGGTCGGGTTGGCAGGTTGACGGGTTGACCCGCCCGACTAACCTGTTTATTAAACGGGTCAGCCGGGTTGGCGGGTTGGCATACCCCCAATCCGAACCCGACCCGTTTAATAAACGGGTTAGGCGGGTCGACCCGTTTATTAAACGGGTTGGCTTAAGCCCAACCCGAACCCGCCTAAGAGGCGGGTTGGCGGGTCATGTCAGGTTTTGCCACCCCTACTGTTGACATACTTGCAGACCTCGGGTGATGCTTTAGAAGGTAGTGTCGCAACCTTGGTGGTGTGACATGGTTGTTGAATTGGGTTTGGGTTGTTGGTTACGAGGGGTGTGAGCATCGCCTTCTCTTTAGAACTCGAACCATGATTGCATTCATGGCGACGAAAACATTTTGTCGCTAATCCATCACTCATTAGCGACGAAATTATGAAGAAGATATTTTCATCCCTTATTTTGCAAATATTTCGAATGTTAGCGATGAATAGTTTTCTCTCGCTAATTCGTCGCACATTTATGACAGAAAATATCCATCGCAAATGTCTGACACTAATCCGCATTTTTCTTGTAGTGTAAATTCGTTGAAGAATATTGTAGCGTCGTGTATAGAGAAGATGCACGAAGTTGTGACTTAGTATAAGTCGTTATGCATGAGGTGGTGTGTTGGGCCGAACATCCGTTTAAGTAGTTGTGCATAGAGTGGTACACAATGTCAATGATTTATGTGGGGCCTAATGTAAGACCCATAATTTTTCAGTAACAATCTGAATAAATTCATGAGGCATTTCTAAGTGAAAATAACATATAAACTCAAAATGTAAAATAAATCGATTTCTACGAAGCAATTATATTTAGTATATTCGTATCTTCACGAATATATGCTCAAACCGTCAGGGAGTCATAACTTCCTCCCTAAATAAAATTAAGAGATTTGTACAAGCCAACTTTCTTAGTTACATCAATACGAAAAGAATGACGTACTTAGATTTTTTTTGAAAAAAAATCACCGAAAACTCAAAATTTTTGTGGAACCCACGAAAATGTTGATAGAACCCACAAAAATATTTCTCAAAAAATATCTAGTGAAACCCACGGAATATCTCATGAAATATTCTATGTGGGCCCCACACGAAAGGACTCTCTTATCTTTATCCAAAAAGGTAAGGACAAAAAGGTAAAAAGATTACTTGGAGACCAAGTAAGTTTGGCTATAAATAGCCTTGATCTCACTCTCTCCTCTCATAAAAAAAATTGTCCCCCCCCTTTCTCCTCTTCTCTCTCTCCTAAACCTCCCCTACCTAGCTTAGCCTTTATCAACCTGCCTGACCTGGTCTGAGCCTGCTTGACCTAGTCTGAACCCACCTGACCTAGTCTAAACCCACTTGACTTGGATTGAGCCCAGTTGGTTCTAATCAAAGTCAAAGTTCTTTTTTGTCTCAAAACCTAGTTTGATTCACTTGATCCAGACCCAGCTTACTTGGGCTAGGTCTGAACCTGCCTGACCCAGTTGACTTAGACCGAACCCAGTTTGGTTCAAACCACTTGGGTTTAACAGCTTGACCTGATCATACTCTTTCTCAACTAGGTCAAACTCATCTGACCTAGTCTGACCTCTCAAAGAAGGTTTGAACCTTGTTTGAAATAGTCGAAGCGTTCCGGAGTCGTTTTTCATCGATCAAAAGTAAGTTAGCTTCATTGATTCATCTCTCTTAAGTATTTACTTGTTTGTATACGCAATATACCTTCTGAAGTAGTATCTAACCCTAGTCTTTAGCTGAACCCTCTAGGATATTTTGGTGTTCACGTGCTCGCCTTGTGTCTATCGTCGGATATATATATTTGAATGCGCAGTATATGCGTTCTTAAAAATGGTACCTCACCCTAGTCTTTGGTTGATGCCTTCTAGGACACTTCAGTGTTCACGTGCAAGCCTTGCGACTATCGTTGGATGTCGATTTTCATGTATATTGTATTTTATCTTGCTGTCGCGTTATATAATGCCAAGGCTCTTTCTTTTTATAATTTACATTATGCACTTACATTACGCATTTTGTCTTGTTGCCGTATCAAACGATGCCAAAGCTCCTGCTTTCTGCAATTATATATGTAAGATATTCCATTTAGTTTCACCCATCGAACAATAAGTATATGCACTCATTTATGCCACCACCATATAAAGCACAGGCTTCTACTTATATTACATATAGTGCGCGTAAATGAGCGTTCAAATAAAGATCAACTCGAAATCGCTGATGCGATTTCATTACCGCTCCTCGATCAAGATTTTGCTTGACGAATGAAGCTCCTATTAGAAATGCTTCGCCTTTGCGCAAAACCGTTTTTTCGTAAAGACCTAAGTTACTTGCGCATGGCCTAGATATGGCCTAAGGTTCTATCGAACCTCAATGGATATAAAGTACGCACAACAGTGTGCATTCATTTTTGAGTTAAAGCGTAGCGATTTTCCCATCAAAGATGGAAAGTGCTACTGGAATTTTGAAAAGATGTTCACCGAGCTTAAAGGAAACACACGTTTCCTCGGTTAAAGAGAGGGAGTGTTGCAAAAATTTTAAAAGAAGCTCAACAAACTCAGAAAGAACGTAGCATGTTACACTATCATACAGAGGAGGTGCCACAAAAGTTTTGATTGGGACTTTCTGAAATTCCACTAGAGGGGGGGGTGAATAGTGAAATATGATAATGATCGATAAAATAAAATAATTAAGCAATAAGGCACAACACATAAAACACAAAAGTTATACTGGTTCGGTCAATATTCAGACCTACATCCAGTCCCCAAGCAAACCACTTGAGATTTCCACTATAACATTCGAGTCACCGGATAAATAGTACAACACCCTCTTCTCAAGAGGTCTTCTTCTCTCAACAGAGAAGGGCAACACCCTCTTTCACAGAGGTCTACTTCTTTAAACAAAGAAGGAATACAGTGAACAACAGAGTTACAATACTTCCTATAGAACCTTCAGAATGATATGAATGCACGAATGAAGGATTCTAAGAATGTTTTGTTTGTCACTCAGAGGATACTCTTTGTCAAAGAGCTGAACTTGACTTTTTCTCTTTTCTTTCTTTTTCTTTTTCTCTTTCTTTTCAAGGCTCTCTTTTCAAATCTCGAATAGAAATTTTTCTCTTTGTAAGCTCACACGTCTATTTCATTTCATTTTGAATAGTTTGTTTGTGTGTGTTTATATAGCTTATAAAAAGTAGTCGTTACATTTTGGAATTGTAACTTTTTGAAATGTGAAATGTTAGGTCATTTCAAAAACATTTTTTAGAGAAGTTCGAGAATGCCTTTTTCCATAAAGGTGAAATAGAGGGTACACTAGTCGTATTATTTTTAGGTAATACATATTTTATGTAAAAAGTCTATTTCTTACAATAGTACATTGAACGTTGGGTTGTAGTTTTGTCTTTATTCTAATTAATGATTTGAGGTACATTAGTACTTCTTTACTTTAAATGAGTGTAAGTACTATGAGTGCTTTGAGATATTTATTTGTACATAGTCATGTCAAGTGTTTTCTTTATGTTGTGTATTTCAAAGTCTCCAGAGAGAATGAGGACCAAAAGAAGGTCGACATTCTTTGGGAAGGATATTTAGTAAGGATTTGTTACAGAAGGCATTTAATGCTTTGTAGAGAGAATGATGACTTCAAGTAAGTCGACATTCTATGGTTATGAAAAAAGGTAACTAGAGTCCTTTTAAAAACATATAATATTTGTTTTTCTTATGTGTAGCCGATTTATGTTTGTCTTCTTCTTGTATTAAGAAACATTTCATTAAAGAGGATAACTAAAGTCCTTTCAAAAACATATTTTATTTGTAGTCATTTTTATTTGTTTTCTCCATATAGTCGATGTTATGTTTTTTTTTGTCTTTTTCCTACATTCCTTTTTTCATGTTGTCTTGTATATAGTGTAAGGTACAATGACAAAATGTCTTTTTCATAAAAGGTTGTAAGAAGGTACAATTATTATATGACAAAATATCTTTTTCATAAAAGGTTGTAAGAAGGTACACTTATTGGTTTTTAAAAAAGGAGCTTTTTGAAACTATCGTATACTTTTATGATATAGTTTTTATGAATGAGTATGTAATATGCAATATGCAAGTTCCTGAAGGTTCTGTTACATATGACTCTAAAGAAGAAAAAAATCTTCATCTTGAGGAAGCCGATTTCTTCATTTGAACTTTAGGAAAGCATGGCTCATCAAGCTTTTTCTTCAAGGAGTATGATTGCACCATAGTTGTACTTGGACAGGAAGTCTCCATCCTTATTGGGTGAGATATCCTTGCATCAAATACTCGTTAGATTTAAGGCAAAACATATTCAGTCATAATATAACATTATTTCAAGAGAACATATTATCATATTATATAAAATCAAATGAGACAGTGTATCATATTATGTGACATCAAAACCGAGTTTATCAACATTCTCCCCCTTTTTGATGATGACAAAATATGCTCCCCCTGTCAAAAAGACATTATGCATAGAAATAATAATATGATAAAAAAGTGAAATAATGTTTAAAGAGAGAATATTTCTCCAATAATGGAGACAGGTTTTCTCCCCCTTTGTCATGGACAAAAAGGAGGGATCAGAGTAAGAAAGTTATTACAGACCAAAAAGTAATTTAAAAGTTATTACAGATGAAAAAATGAGTCTTAGTCAGAGTCAGTGGTATTGAGCTTGCGGCGGCGGCGACGTGAATCTTGGCCCATTGTCAAGGAGTCAAAGGCCTGTTGCAGAGAGGCTTGATTCCTGAGAAGTAGAGCCTGGGTATTTTGGATGTCGACGAGGGTAGAGAAGATGTCGGGGTCAGAGCTTGCGGGGGGATCAGCTTCACTGGTGCTTTCATCGTCAGAGTGATCTCGAGGGGACCCTTCCTCAGGGAGGTATGAGTCATCGAAAGCATGATCAGACCGGTGAATGATGTCTTGGTGGAGAGGCACCTGGAAGTGCTGAAGGATATGGGTGATGAAGTACCCGAAAGGAAGAGAGTGGAAGGTCCGAAAATTGATCATGTTATTGAAAATGATACTGAACCAGTTGATGGGAAAGTTGCAGAAGATTGCATATAGGAGAAGGGAGATTTCGTTTGCCACGAAACCCTTGGAAGGAAGCTTTGGAAAGACATTGGATGAGAGGATGTGTGAGAGTATTAGAGCATGAGGTTTGAGATTGCTCGTATGCCATGGGAAATGGGTGCAGCGAGTGGAGAGAAGGACTTTCTTAAACACAGTTCGATCTATCGGAACTATGTTAGGAAGCTCAATGCCATAGGAGGAAAGGTTTAGAATGCAGCCTAGTTGAGAGATATTGAAGGAGATGAGTTTTCCATGTACCATGGATGTAATGGTGGTGTGGTCACGGTCTACAGAGAGGTTGGTATAGAAAAGTTTGATGAGATGAGGATAGTAGGTCATGGAGTTAGTCGTTCCTAAGATGGGAACAAAATCTTGAAGAGAGGTATGGAGGTCAAAGGATGTGAAGGCGTCGAAGTTTACTAGTTTGCCAGTTGGAATTGGCAAGGTGCTAATGTACTGAAAGTGGTGAATAAGGTCGGGGTATCTTAGATCTGCGGAGGTGATCACATTGGTAGAGGAGGAAGTCATTTTCGAGTGTCTTGAAAATAAAGCACTAGGAGAGAAAGGAGCTAGAACCGAGAGAAAGTTTGTATCAGGATAGAATAGTTCGAATGGAATGGTAAGAGATGAACCAATTGATTAAATAGAAGGAAGAAAATAATTGTTGATATGAAATGAATGACATTGGAAGTGAGTAATTTTTAGATTTTAGTCAAATAAGGAAATCCGTGAGTAGTAAGTTAAGAGACTTGTGAATGACAAATCAAATCAATGTTTGAGGATAGTGTATTATATTAGATTGAGGAGGACATAGTTATTGAAAAATATAGATTTTACTATGGATGAGTTTATCGACTAGTGAGAGAAACCATTAATAGAGTATGGAGTGTCATGTTGAATAAAAAAAAAATGATCGATCTTGAAAATAATGGCCTAATAAAACAAACAACTTGTTACTCTATGTGGAGGGATTCTAAATTCGTGAATGGAGATAAAAAGATGATGTGGATATCTAGAGATGAGAGAAAGATGATAAAAGACAATATTTACTTGATTTAGATATGACATAAAGTAAAGTTAGAATAAAGGTTTGCTAGGAGACAAGACTTTAAAGGTTCTCGATTTTAGAGGGATATACAATAAGAGAGAAGCAAGGTCACGGATGGAAAGAAAGGTCATAGGGCGATCATGTGATGTGTACTTTGAAAGATATGACATTTTAAAGAAAAGCGTGCCTTTTAAAAAAATGTTTCATGATTAATATTTGTAATTTTTATGAGTATACGTGGATATGAGAAGGACACATTTTGACTTTGACTAGTGGTAAGAGAAATGATGAGACAAGAAGGAGAAAGTTAAAAATATATAAGAATTGAAATAAGAATAGACATGTAGGAGTCGGATTCAAAAATGTATAATAAAAAAAACGTATTCGAGAGATGAAATGAGGAGACAAAGAAATATTTATGAATGAAGAGTAATAAATGTGAGTTGTCATAGAGAGAAGTGAGATGACATATATGGATTTTTGTGAAGGATAAAGAAGTAAAAAAAAGATTGATGAAAGACATGAAGTTATGATTGATATGAATTATTATTTATATTCTTAAAGAAACTCGACAAGGTTAAGTTTTAAACAAGAAGAATGGAGGCTTAATTTGTATACGAAAGAGATGATAATAGATAGTTTGTAGGGCTATGATATAACATATGATATAGTAAAAAAAACAATTTACGTGAGAATATAGCAACTAGATCTTTTAAAGGAACTAAATAGTCATTCGATTTTAACTAATGAAGAGTATGAGTTCTCATAAACTAAGTAGGACCATTTATCGTAAGAAAAGTTTTTATAAAAGGACAAAAATAATAAAGGAGTTGAGTGATGTGAACATTGTTATGATGGCTTTTAATATAATTAGTTCTTATGGATATGAGAGAAAGGAGATAGGACAAGGAGTTATAATGGATGTGTACTTGAAAGATGACAAGTTAAATGACATAAAGAATGAGTCTTATAAGAATACGTGAATATGGAAACTTAGTTTGACTAACTAAAATCGATAAGAAGGAAAGCAATTTAAAATAAGATTTAAACAAGACTTATAAGAAGTATTATAATAAGTGTGATTAATTTATAAGTCACTTAGTTTGCATATTCCTAGTTATCTTCTAATTCGTGTGAAGTCTTCATGTTTTAATGGTTTAGTGAATATGTCTGCTAACTGTTGATTAGTGGGTATGAATTCTAATTTAATTATGTTGTTTAAGACTTGTTCTCTTAAGAAGTGGTGTCTTATTTGAATGTGCTTAGTTCGTGAGTGCAAAATATGATTCTTAGATAAGTTTATAGCACTCGTATTATCACAGAAAATAGTTGTATTTTCAAAATTTAAACCAAAATCTTTTAAAGTTTGTTTCATCCAGATGACTTGAGTACAAGCTAGGCTAGCAGCAATGTATTCGGCTTCAGTAGTAGATAATGATACACAGTTTTGTTTCTTACTGAACCATGATACTAGTGAGTGCCCTAGCATGTGACATGTTCCACTTGTGCTTTTTCTGTCAGATTTACTTCCAGCAAAGTCAGCATCGCTGTATGAGATTAGATCAAATGTAGAGGATTTTGAATAGAATAATCCAAAATCAACTATCTTTTAAATATCTCATTATTCTTTTTACAGCTTTAAGATGTGATTCTTTTGGATTTGACTGAAATCTAGCACACAAGCAAACACTAAACATTATATCTGGACGACTAGCAGTTAAATAAAGAAGTGATCCTATCATACCTCGGTATACCTTTGTATCAACAGACTTACCATCTTCATCTTTGTCCAATACAGTAGTAGTGCTCATAGGAGTAGATTTTGAAGCAGTTGAGTTCATGTTAAACCTCTTCAGAAGTTCACGAGCATACTTAGATTGATTGATGAAAACTCCATCCTTGGTTTGCTTAATATGCAGTCCAAGAAAGTAGGTGAGTTCTCCCATCATACTCATTTCGAATTCATTCTGCATGGACTTAGAAAAATTTTCACAGAGAGTGCTGTTAGAAGATCCAAAGATGATGTCGTCGACATAAATTTGAACAATTAGGGTATGATTATTCACTACTTTGACAAATAGTGTAGAATCTGCTTTGCCAACAGAAAAACCAGTTTTTAATAAAAAGGTTTTAAGTCTTTCGTACCAGGCACGAGGTGCTTGTTTTAAACCATATAAAGCACGTTTGAGTTTAAAAACATGATCTGGGTATTGTTCATTTTCAAATCCTGGAGGTTGTTTTACATAGACTTCTTCATTTATAAAACCATTTAAGAAAGCACTTTTAACATCCATTTGAAATAATTTGAAATCCATATAGCTTGCATATGCTAAGAGCATTCTAATAGATTCAAGTCTAGCAACAGGAGCAAATGTTTCATCAAAGTCAATACCTTCCTCCTGGTTGTATCCTTGAGCTACTAGTCTGGCCTTGTTTCTTATAACATTACCTGTTTCGTCTAGCTTGTTTCTGAAGATCCATCTTGTCCCAACGATTGGATGATCCTTTGGTCTAGGTACAAGATCCCAAACGTCATTTCTTTGGAATTGATTCAGTTCTTCAGTCATGGCAAGCATCCAGAACTCATCAATGATGGCTTCATCAATCTTCTTTGGTTCAAGTTGAGAAATGAATGCCATGTTTGCAATCCGTTCTAGCTGAGCTCTAGTTTGAACCCCCTTTGTTAGTTCTCCCAAAATCTGTTTTTGAGGATGATCTTTGATATCGACAAAGGTTCTTTGGTGATCATCTTCATTAGACTTAGCTGTGTTATCTAAAAATAAATTTGTACTTTCAACATCATCATCATTAGTTTGTATATGAACAGATTGATCAATAGATTCACAAAAACTAACATGCATAGATTCTTCAATAGTATTATGACTCTTATTGAAAACTCTGTATGCTTTACTATGACTTGAATATCCTAAGAATATGCCTTCAACAGATTTAGCATCAAACTTATCCAGGCTATCTTTTGTATTTAGGATAAAGCATTTACATCCAAAGACTTTGAAATAGTCTATTCTTGGAGTTCTGTCATAGAATAGTTCATAGGGAGTTTTATTTAATAAGGGTCTAATGAGAACTCTATTTGTTATGTAGCATGCAGTATTAACAGCTTCTGCCCAAAAAGATTTTGCAAGATTATTGTGTTGGAGCATAGTCCTGGCAGATTCTTGAAGGGTTCTATTCTTTCTTTCTACTACACCATTTTGAGGTGCAGCTCTAGGAAGGGCAAAGTTATGAGAAATACCATGCAAGTTACAAAAATTTTCGAAGAGTTCATTTTCAAATTCTCCTCCATGGTCACTACGGATTTTAATAATAGAACAAGATTTTTCGTTTTGTAATTTGTTACAAAAGATTTCAAACTGACAAAACGTGTCACTTTTGTTTTTCAAAAATATTACCCAAGTAAATCTTGAGAAATCATCTACAATGACAAAAGCATATTTATTATGATTAAGGCTAGCTACCCTAGAAGGACCAAAAAGGTCCAGGTGGAGAAGCTCTAAAGGTCTTTTACTTGAAATGACATTTTTTGATTTGAAAGAAGATTTTGACAATTTTTCTAATTGACATGCATCACAAAAATAATCCTTTTTAAAAGATATGTTGGGTAACCCACGTACTAACTTATCTTTAGCTAGTTTAGACATGTATTTAGAATTGACATGGCCCATTCTCATGTGCCATAGATGTTGAGTGTCATTATTAGCTATGAGGCAATGTTCTGTGATGTTTTCTAGGTATAGTTCATATATATTATTCTTTCTTATACCTTTTAAGATGATGTTTTCATTGGTGTCAGCTATGAGGCATGCATCATGATTAAAGCTAACATTATAACCTATGTCACACATTTGACTGATACTTAGTAGGTTATGTTTTAATCCTTTAACAAGGAGAACGTCTTTGATAAGAGGTTTGTCTATGTTACCAATATTTCCAATACCAATTATCAAACCTTTGTTGTTATCTCCAAAGGTGACGGTTCCTCCTTCTTTATGATGAAGAACAGCAAAAAGGTCTGGATGTCCTGTCATGTGCTTTGAACATTCACTATCTAGTATCCATCTGTTTTTCAAAAAGGAGTTTTTTTGAAACTATCGTATACTTTTATGATATAGTGTTTATGAATGAGTATGTAATATGCAATATGCAAGTTCCTGAAGGTTCTGTTACATATGACTCTAAAGAAGAAAAAAATCTTCATCTTGAGGAAGCCGATTTCTTCATTTGAACTTTAGGAAAGCATGGCTCATCAAGCTTTTTCTTCAAGGAGTATGATTGCACCATAGTTGTACTTGAACAGGAAGTCTCCATCCTTATTGGGTGAGATATCCTTGCATCAAATACTCGTTAGATTGAAGGCAAAACATATTCAGTCATAATATAACATTATTTCAAGAGAACATATTATCATATTATATAAAATCAAATGAGACAGTGTATCATATTATGTGACATCAAAACCGAGTTTCTCAACACTTTCTACAAAGTAGAAAGGATCGACTCACTCCTGCCGTTGAAGCAGAGGAAGTGCTGTCAAAATGGTTGGCAAAAGAGTTGCCTAAACCAATTGAATGGCACGTGGATGCCTTGTTATGGGAACGCTACCAGAATGACTCGTTTCCATGTTCGCCTGTAAGGGCACTTTACTCGTAAGGGTCACAGAGCCAAAGTAGTTGTCGCGCCTTGACTAGGTCAACTGCTCATTGCGGTGATTCACGCCGAGTAGTCGATCCGTTGAGATCATGTCATATGTATGCTCATTGAGATACTGATACATAACTAGGCTCGTAAGGGCTGTCGTGTCAGAGTACGTTGTCCACCCGAAAGAGGTGAGATGCTCGTGATGGCCGTAGACATCGAGAGTAGAGTCAAGCATGTATATGAATAAGACTTAAAGTCTCATAAACCCCGTGATTGAAGATCATGTTAGGGGGGATTACTGAATGGGGTCGGTACATATGTCCTTAGTGCGAGAGGCACTAGCTTGCCCGAATGGCATGCACATATCCAATAAGTAATCGTAAGACCGACAAACCCCTTTAGGACTATTGCTCACCATGGTATACGATGATGGTACAACCGCGAGTGACATATATTTGATTATGAACCTGACAGAGTTCAGTGAAACCTTCAATCACTCAGGGGTTTCAAGGTCATGGTTATTCTTAAATATCTAAGGATTGAACCCAACTACTATAGTAGAGGATGCATCTAAACTGACCTATTAGGGTTATCTCGGTATGAAACTATCGCCCTAACATGGATGGGGTCAACAGACCTCTAGGGTATCTAAAATACATGAAATAATCAACCTCCAGAGCATCACGTTGATGCCTGGACAAAGTTTTTCTCGCATATCGGGGGTAAACAGAATAATATCAAAATAATGCATTAGCTCTAGGTTCAACGATGTATGAGTAAATGGACGTTGTTGTGTCAAGTTCTGCATAACCTTAAGCAAGGTGTCATGATCGGTATACTACTAGATCAATAGAGCAAAGACCTGTGTTGTATCCGCACGACAAGCTAAGCTCAAGGAGCTAGCACTTGGATTTGTGGGATACGAATGTACCAAGTCATGGTGACTTGAGTCTGACATCTCAAATGAGGCCTTGAAGAGGCTTTTTGCTAAGTCGTAGAGACTTAAGCACGGTATTCAAATCATAGCTTTGAAGAGGCTTTTTGATAAGTCATGGAGACTTGAGCGTGATATGCAAATCACAACCCTGAAGAGGCTCACGCTAAGTCATGAAGACTTGAGTGAAGTCTTAAACTCACAACCCTAAGAAGGCTCTTGCAATATACGCTAAGTCATGGAGACTTGAGTGTCGTTATTGCAAACAGTGACCCTAAGTGGTCAATGCATTATTTGAGTTGAATGGATGTGTGGATGAATGCTTGCTTACCAGGCCATCAGTGGTTTTGACCCCGTTTAATAAAGATTTCAGGTGTTAAACATGCGTAGCAATATGCGGAGCACGACGACATCGAGTTTCAGGGTTTCTCTAGACAGGGTTGTATTGCTTCATTTATTAAACCAAATACTGTTTTTCCAAGTAGTGATGTTTGTAATAAACAAGTGGTTTTGATAAATGAAACACCTTGGTGGTCAAGGAGTGCTTGGTCTCATACCTGTGACTTGCTCAAAGTTTTTTAAAACTTACGACTCATTATCCTTTGAATCCGCTGTTAAAAGCTTTCATAAGTTCTGTTGTAAAGAAAAAAAAGAGAGAAATTCATAAAAAAATTAACTTAGCTTTGTTTTGAAAATCTGGGGCGTTACAGAATTGGTATCAGAGCAAGTGTCTGAGAAATCTGGTTCAAGATCCGTCTTGTTCATGGTATCACACTCTAAGTATAGATTTTATACTTTTTCTGATTTGGGTGCATCTTGTATAGATGACAACTCATAACTCATGGAGCTACTGTTATCGTGCAAATTCATGCACGATGAGTAAATATGCCCGCTGAAAGTTCAAGACTGCCAGTATTGTGGCGAAGATGGGCATTCTGCCAACGAATGCTAAAGGAGATATACCACCGATATGGGTCGGCGGACATCGCTTGGTCTTACGGATGAGACCTCACGCGTTAGTGGATCGCATCACTCAAATGTTGGAAGTAGTCATACCCCATCGACTTCAGATGAATTACCACATCTGGTAGACTTTGACTTGAACTTCCTTGCAAAATTCAACCGCTTGCCAAGCTATCAACAGACATCACGTATGCCTATCTTGCACAACCTGAATAAGAGATACAACTCATGGTATTCTTCCATTATGATTTCGGACTTTCCGAGTCACAATGCTATTATATGGGAGAATAAACCAGCATCACATACGCCTAGCTTGTACGACCCAAATGAATGATGCAATTCCTTCTATTCGTTTATTATGATTTTGGACTCCCCGAATCATGATATTGCCACATCATATGATGGACCAACATCACTAGTCTATCCACAGGATTCACTTGAGAGTGTGGAAGTGCCGTTTGAGCCAACTCCATCTGCGCCTAAGCTAAGGCGATGTGGCGATCGATGGGCCTATTTGAGGTCATTTACGTCAAAGAAGAAACCCAGTTCTTAGAAACTAGTTATGTTTGGAGTCGACAGACTCATATGTATGGTTTCTCACCGCCAATGTCTGCCAATGTGGCGTGACAATTATATTTAAAGGCGACATATGTATAGTGTGTTGTAGTGTATATATACAAGTAAATAAAATTTTACTTCCCTATATACATTGAGAAACTGAATCACATTGCTCGTATGTGATTAGTTAAATGGGTCCTATAATAAGAAAAACCATGTCGAGCGTGAAGTCTCACATAGGGGGTTCTTGTTAGAGACCCTTCATAACCTTGTGACTATTATTCGTAAAATAAGGCAAGAATCATAATCACTTGTCTATAAAAGGGATTTTCGAGTAAAAATGTTCTCTCTATTGACCAAATGACCTCCGCAGATGAAAGAAGTCATCTAGCTCTACCAACAATCCAAATTTTGTTGTCTGAGGTGTAGCTCACATTACCGAGAGGGGTTTGTCCCCATAATACGGGAGGATGCCTATATTGCTTCAAACAAGATCATCATGTAAAATAATGTTGCAAAAAGGCCTTAGATCTTCAACGAAAAAATATGGGATCTGGAGGACCCTCTCAAGAAAAACAATAACAACGACTGCCACTACATTTATCAGAGAAGAAACTCGTGGCAGGTCATGTTTATGCTATGTCAACCGAACAACTCATGGATAAAGACCGTATCGAGAAATCCAAATACCCTTGAGAGATAGAGTTGTGGTGGGTAAAAAGCAAATTGGAAGATAGATAAAGATGCTCAAGCCTAGATAAGTTGCTTATGACCTTATGTGCGATCATCTGAATTGATATATATTTTGTTTTTCAAAGTAATCTTGGATTTATCAAGTCAAATATTTAGTTATGCCCAAATTGGTGGTTATAGACCCTATGAGTGAGAAATTGAGATTATGTAATTAGAACGCTAAGAGTCACTTAATAAAATAAATCATGGAAGAACAGTTCCTAAGAAGAGAGTCATGTGAGGTTTTACAAATTCAAGATCAGATAGTTTAACCAGAGCAAACCTATGAGGATATATAGCTCTGCGTGAGTATACATATTTCAAGATCAATAACCTTGGCTAATATGATTTTGTGAGGGTGTATTGATTCAATATCAGGTAAGTCTGGCAAAGACAAACCTGTGAGGAAGTATGTTTTTAAGACCAGGTAATCTGACAAGGGATTTGTTTCAATATGGTTAAACCTTGTGAAAATGATCTGTGTGTATGAAATAGTTACACAGAAAGGCTATGAGTGATAGCCAATTGGAAGAACGACGATTCAACAAAAGTTGTCATTGTTGCAGCGTAATTTGAACTCAGATATGAGAAGCATACCCTCATCGATCATGGATCATGATATGAAGTTATGATTGAAATGAATATGATATCGAACTAAGTGATTAACATTATGAATCTAACATATGAGAGAAATATTCTCAGTTACACACTTAATACTCTTAAAAGAATTTCATGGACAAAATTCTTTTAAGCAGGTAATGATGTAAGACCCATAATTTTTCAGTAACTTTCTGAATAAATTCATGAGGTATTTTCAGGTGAAAATAACATATAAACTCAAAATACAAAATAAATCGATTTCTATGAACCAATTATACTTAGGATATTCGTATCTTCACGAATATATGCTTAAACCGTCAGGAAGTCATAACTTTCTCCCTAAATAAAATCAAGAGATTTATATGAGCCAACTTTCTTAGTTACGTTAATACGAAAGAAATGACGTACTTAGATTTTTTCAAAAACAAAAATCGTTGAAAACCTGGAATTTTTATGGGACCCACAAAAATGTTGGTGGGACCCAAATAATTATTCCTCGAAAAATATCTAGTGGAACCAACAGAATATCCCATGCAATATTTCATGTGGGCCCCACACAAAAAAAACTCCTATCTTTATCCGAAAAGGCAAGGGCAAAAAGGTAAAAAGATTACTTAGAGACCAAGTAATTTTGGCTATAATAGCCATGATCTCCTTCTCTCCTCTCATAAAAAAATCACCCCCCCTACCCTCCTCTCTCCTCTTCTCTCTCTCCTAAACCTCCTCTACCTAGCTTAGCCTTTCTGAGCCTGCCTGACCTGGTCCTAACCCACTTGGCTTGAGCCCAGCTGGGTCTAGTCAAAGTCAAAGCCTTTTTTTGTCTCAAAACTTAGTTTGATTCACTTGACCCAGACCCAGCCTACTTGGGCTAAGTCTGAACCTGCCTGACCCAGTTGACTTAGACCGAACCCAGTTTGGTTCAAACCACTTGGGTTTAACAGCTTGACCTGCCCATCCTCTTTCTTAACTAGGTCGAACTCATTTGACCTCTCAAAGGAAGGTTCGAACCTTGTTTGAAGCAGTCGAAGCGTTCTGAAGCCGTTCTTCACCGATCAAAAGTAAGTTAGCTTCATTGATTCATCTCTCTCAAGTATTTGCTTGTTTGTATACATCGTATACCTTTTGAAATAGTATCTAATCCTAGTCCTTGGCTGAGCCCTCTAGGATACTTCGATGTTTACGTGCTCGCCTTATGACTATCATCAGATATATATATTTGAATGCTCAGTATATACGTTATTAAAAATGGTACCTCACTGTAAACACCCCAAATTTTCACTCACCTCCCCGACATTTTCACCCAACATCATCATTCATCCTTTGAGATCACTGGAGGGCGAAATGGTCAATTTTAAGCCTAGAACCAGCAAAAGTCCAAAATTTCATCTGCAACTCTCAAAATTTCTCTATTTTAGCTCAGATGTTCAAAATTCCATTCCTTACAGGAGACGAGAATCTCCAAATCCTCGTTCAGGATTACATTTCATAAGGCATATCATTGCATAAGCATTTCATATCACTGCACTGCATAACATGTCATTTCGAGGTCCAGAACTCTCGATTGCAAAATTTTCAATCCAGATTCGAATTTCAACTCTTTTCAAAATTGATTTCAAAACCTTGGGTCTTCAAAATTATCAATTCTTCCCATTTTACCCCCAGGACTCTAAATTTCAAAATAGTTTCTCAGGAAAACAATCTGGATAGCTTTCAATATGGATCTCAGATCTTCCCCTTTTGTCAGCAATTTCCAATATCATTCTTTTGCAAAATCACCCTATAGGGGCCAAATCCTTTCAAAATGTCTGTTTTGCCCATTGGTCTAGATTTTTATGAAAATTCCAAAAAGAAATTTACTGTCTTGTCCTTATTTCAATAAAGAAGCAATGTGGGACCCACCCTGAGGTGGTGTCACATAGGCTTTTCTTTTGAAAAACCTGAATTTTGAAAAAACCCAAAAATATCGGAGCCTTGTCCCTGAGTTGGCGCCACTTGTCTTTTTCTCTCTCCTCCCATTTCCCTACCATGTGTCAGTGTGGGGTTCACCTAAAGGTGGCACCACATATCATTTTCTCTCTCTTTCCATTTCTTCGCCAAGTGTCAGTGTGGGGCCTCTTTAAGATGGCGCCACATGTCCACCATCTTCACCTTGTGCCATGTGTCATTCCAAGGTCACCATAAGATGCCAAGTGTCATGTGCTGCCCTGTTCAGAAAAAGTAAAGCTTGTCTCCTCTGAGGTGGCACCATTTGAAGTGTATCTACTGCAGAGGACACGTGTCAATCTCTCCCTTCTTCAGAAAAAGTAAAAAAGTGACACATGTCACTCTTAGCTTCCTTCAAAAAAAGTAGAGGACACGTGTCACTCTTGGCCTTCTTCAGAAAAAGCAACCATTTAAAAAATTTCAAGCAAGGCCTAGGTGGCGCAAATGTTGATTTTCCTGCATAAATTCATCTTTATTTTATTTTATTTTTGAGTTGGCGCCACACGATTCTTCTCCTCCTTCTCTCCCCTTCCGCCACGTGTCACTGCAGAATACCCCCAGAGGTGCTGCCACATGTCCACCCTCCAGAACCAACCTCATTTGAATTTCAAATCTACCCTGAGGTGGCGCCATTTGAAAAGACTCCTCCAGCTAGCTGACACTTGTCAAAAGCAGAGCCATCCTGAACAACCACGTGTCCAAATCCCCCTGCATCAGAAAAAGTGGAAGCAACCCTTCTCTGAGGTGGCACATTCTGCTTCCTCTGTTCTTGTCTTCCTGCCACATGGCAGTGTGGAGCCACCCTGAGGTGGCGCCACATGTCAGCCTCTGCTCCCTCCAGAAAAAGCAAAAATTCAAACATTTAAACTCCTTAGAAGTGGCGCCATTTGAGTCCACTGTTCTGTCTTTCTGACACGTGTCAGTGTGGAGCCACTCTGATGTGGCGCCACATGGCATGCTCTTATTCCTTCTAGAGTCAAACCTCAAACTCCTTTTTGAGGTGGTGCCATTCCAGAACCCCCACTTGGCTTCATTTTTTATTTACTTTGTTTTTTTAATAAAAGTAGCCCCATGAGGTGGCGCCATATGAGAAGCTTCAGAAAAGCAGATTTCAAATTTCAAAACTCCCAAGCAACCCCCTCTGAGGTGGCGCCATTTGGGAGACTCCTGCAGAGAAAATCAAGCTAAGTTTGAAATTTTTTAAAATCCCCTGCTGAGGTGTCTCACCCACAAAATTCTCATTTTTTATTTTCCCAAAAATCCAAGTGGCATGCCCTGAGATGGCGCCACATAGAGGGCTCAGATTAAGCCTGTTTGAAATTCAAAAATCTAAAAAAATGCTACAAATACAAGGGCCCACGCCCAGCTGAGGGAGAGCTCCCTTTGGATTTAACATTTTCATTCAGAGTTGCCCTACTACACGATTTTGAAATTCTAAATTCACGCCTCCCCCTTGGGTTCAATTGAGAGGGTGCATTGAAGCACCAACCTTGCTCGCACCACTTCCAATTCGATCTAGGTGTGGATCAATTTTCATGAACCTTCGGAAGCCTGGATCGAAAGACGAAAGAAGCCGTTGGTAGCCATTCATTTCGGAAGTTCCAAAGCTGCAGGAAAATGCAAGGTGCATTTCTATTCCTATTGATTTCATTATAGTAATATCCTTACTCGATTCGTGTTGTCGTTTTGAAGAAAGAGCTCATCCGAGGGATGGATCGAGCTATTCTCATAAAATGACGCATATCAAAAGATGTCTTTTATGATTCCTTGATTAAATTTTTGCATTCTATCATGTTCATGCATTAAAATAAGTTAGATTTACGTTTTATTTCATTAAAATAGCATGTTCTGTGAATTTATTTGATATTCCATGCATTCAACTTCATTTAGGTAATTCTCTGTTTTTGTCAGTCAGTCCACACGTCATTTCATGCATTTAATTTTCGTTAAAAATGCTGAGAAAATCATAGTATGCTCCCTTAGGTGTCCCTAACAATCTTCTAAAAATTCAGAATGATTTGAATTTGTTTACTGTGGTAAAAATTCAAAATGGTAGGTCGGGTTTTGTTACCCGGGATACGTTTTGAAAATTTATCTCCGACTGATAAAATCGATATCTCTCTCATATGAGATCCGATTTTCGATACAAAAAATGTTCTGAACTTGGGATGATGTCTAGTATTTAATCTGATTTTATCAGAGTTTTCTGAATTTTTTGACATCTGACAAAAATCTGAGAGTTCGGGACACGTGTCAGAGATTGATTTGAGTCTCTGAGACTCTGGATCGACTTAGGTCGATGTGTTCTCTTTGGGTATTGCTTCAAATCCGAATCTGTAAAAAATGAATGTTATGTCCGAAATGTCTTCTGTTTGCATCTGAAATTTTATGATTTTTAAAATAGTTTAGTATCAGTTTTGGATTTTTCTTGTCAGTCTTCTATTTTGTTATATTTATCTATTCTGTTGATTTAGGCAAGTAATGTCGTATTTTTATCTCTGTTCCTGTTGATCAAATGCCAAAATCATAAAAATAAAAGTTGTTCCTGCATCTGTCAGTAGTTCCTCATTTAAATATCAGAAATTTCCATGGTCGGCTACCGGTTTTTATATAATTTTACATCAGATCAGGTCGATTTTACCTCCGTCAGAGCCAAATTCCCGTTACCGAACTCACCGTAGTTCAAATCTCGAGAATGTAAAAGCCAAAAGTGTTCAATTTCATGCCATTTATCAGTCTGTAAAATATCAGATGTTTCTATGGTGGGATTTTCATATTATCACATTAAGTGTTACATTTGGTTTGGGTCCGGACGCGAAATTTGCCCATTTTAGGATTTTCTGTAACGTTTTGCACCCAAACCATGTCATTTCGTGAGTTTTAGCATTCTAGGCTGTTCATAAGGTCAGAGGGATGTTCTATACGGAATTTGACAGCATTTGGAATTCATTTGATTCTCGGTTTAGCCGTATCATCAAAATAAGGCCCCGTGGGACCCTGATCCAAGCAAAAAACAAGCGAAATTCGTTATTTTGGCTAAGTTGCAAATGTCAAATTCTGATTTTTACAGTCCTAATGCATTTAGCAGCATGTCATCATGTCTCATCATGCATTTCATTATCATTTGATTCAATTCAAATTTCGAAATCTCAAATTTTACCAAAATTCCTTAAAAAACTCTGATTTTAAAGGTATAACTTCAATATTAGGGGTATTTTGGTCATTTTGACCACAATTTCGAATTTTAAACTATTTCTTACTGAATTTTCTTGCATTTACATCATTTCAAATATCAAGAAAGCATGAAAATAGGGTTTATATCCAACTAAGTCCAATAATCTCAGGATATTATTGGAAAATCTTGAAAAAACCCACATATTTAAACTAACCCCATTTCAAGTTTGGCAGAGACATTCAAAAGAAGGAGCTGAAGTCTGCAATTTCTTTTTATTTCATTTAACTAGTGATGTAATAATGTAAATTTTGGAATAAGAGGTTTAATTTTCTACTTAGACTAGGATGCATATCATATAGTTTGAATTCATGCAATATCCTGATTATATGATTCATGCATTTTATTTCAAAAGCACTATGGATGTACACGAATGGCACATGCACCAACTCTTAGGGAGTTGATGAACTTGGTGGAGTCCATATTTACGACCCTAGTCGGAATATGGACGAGACCCAGATTCAGCATCTTCCTACTAGTCACACTGAGCCTACACTCTTAGGCTATCTTAAAAAATCTCACTGCATATTTTCAGTTCTACAAAATATTTTAGAATTAACTAAGCAAATTATAAACATATTTACGGCCATAGTCGGAATATGTGATAATTCTACTTAGTTTAATTCTAAAATTGCATACTTTTCTGAAAAGAGGCTCTTACGAAATGACATTCATCCATATCATCTGCATCATGGTATCATCTGCTTTTCTCGTGATTTTCTCAAGAAAATTTCATTCTCAAGAAAATTGATTTCTCAAGAAACTCTGAGAATTTTTCAAAATTGGATTTCCCAAGTCAAGTTTTCCACAGTTTTCCCTGGAAAATGTTATTTTTTTAAGATTTTCAAAAGGAGTTTCTCATCTTTCTCAAGAATCAAAATTGATTTTCAAGTATTTCAAGGCTAAGATTCTCAGGATTTCAGCTTTTTGAGTTTCAATTTTCCTTCCCCAAAGAGTTTTCCAATGCATTTCAATCACTTTCTAAAGAAAGTTTTCAAAGTTGGAATTTTTCCTGACAACTTTTTTTTTCCCTTCAAATGTTTACCCTTTTCCCAAGAATTACTTCCCAGGATTTTCAATCATTCATAATTTTCCCAAAGATTCCTAAATTTTCTCGAGATTTCAAAACCCTTTCATCTGAGTTTCTTGAGAGATTGATTTTCATCCTTTTCCTGAGAAATGCTTTTCCAACTCCAGAGCATTTTCTAAACATACATCATGTTTTCCGATGTGCATTTTACAAAATCTTATAGCACATGCCTGAATTCTCTGTGCATTTAGGATAGAACACAATTTCGATAATTTAACTAAGTCAAGCACAATTTTGGTCCTTGGTTAGATTACCCCTGTTAAAGGCGGCAGGAACAGTCGAACCTCGTATCGACAGGTCGAGCCCCATCCTATGAATTTTCCTGCTATTTTAAAAAACGGAGGCGAGTATTTCAAAAACAAATTTCCAAAATCCGGTCAAGTTTGAATCGCGAAAGCAATTTTCCTTTTTCTCTTCCGCAAGGGAAGGGAAGACGAGGAGAAAATTTTCGCGACGATAACAGGGTTTTGAGGTCATGGTCGTTCTTAAATATCTAAGGATTGAACCCAACTACTATAGTAGATGATGCATCTGAACCGACCCATTAGGGTTATTCCGGTATGAAAACTACCGCCCTAACATGAATGAGGTCAATAAGCCTCTGGGGTATCTAAAATACATGGAATAATCAACCCCCAGAGCATCGCATTGATGCTTGGACAAAGCTTCTCCCGCGTATCAGGGGGTGAACAAAATAATATCGAAATAATACATTATCTCTAGGTTCAATGATGTATGAATGTATGAGTGAATGAACGTTGTTGTGTCAAGTTCTGCATAACATTAAGCAAGGTATCATGATCGGCATACTACTGGATCGATAGAGCAAAGACCCGTGTTGAATTCGCATGACAAGCTAAGCTCAAGGAGCTAGCACTTGGATTTTGGGATACGAATGTGCCAAGTCATGGTGACTTGAGTCTGACATCCCAGATTAGGCCTTGAAGAAGCTTTTCGCTAAGTCGTAGAGACTTAAGCACGATATTCAAATCATAGCTCTGAAGAGGCTTTTTACTAAGTCGTGGAGACTTGAGCATGATATGCAAATCACAACCCTGAAGAGGCTCACGCTAAGTCATGAAGACTTGAGTGAAGTCTTAAACTCACAGCTCTAAGGAGGCTCTTGCGATATACGCTAAGTCATGGAGACTTGAGTGTCGTTATTGCACACTGTGACTTTAAGTGGTCAATGCATTATTTGAGTTGAATGGATGTGTGGATGAATGCTTGTTTACCAGACCATCAGTGGTTCTGACCCCGTTTAATGGAGATTTCAGGTGTTAAATCTGCGTTGCGATATGCGGAGCATGGCGGCATCGAGTTCCAGGGTTTCTCTAGACATGGTTGTACTGCTTCCTTTATTAAACCTAATATTGCTTTTCCAAGTAGTGATGTTTGTAATAAACAAGTAGTTTTGATAAATGGAATACCTTGGTAGTCAAGGAGTGCTTGGCCACATACTTGTGACTTGCCTGGAGTTTTCTAAAACTAACGACTTATTATCGTTTGAATCCGCTGCTAAAAGCTTTTATAAGTTCCACTGTAAAGAAAAAAAAAAGAGAAATTCATGAAAATTTTAACTTAGCTTTGTTTTGAAAATCTGGGGCGTTACACCTAGCATTGTTAAGCTAGCTAAATTGGGTTGTGCGGTGTTGCATGGGCTCACAATTTTTTTGTGACATGTTATTAGAGCAAAATGATTCATAGTGACGTTGCTTATAGTTGAGTGGCATAAGGTGCTCTCTCGTGTATGAAGACACGTAGAGGTAGGTTGTGTTTATGAAGCCTGCATTGATGAAGTGAAGGTTGTTCTTTGATCAGATTTGGTTTTGGAACTGCTAGCTTGATGGGTTGTCACCGATGGCTAAGTGAGTACACTAGTGGCCTATGCGATGATGAAAGGGTACTTGTGATGTTTGCAATATGTGAATGTTATGAGTATTTTCGGGACCAGATGGGGAAAGATGCATATTTTTTATCATGCTACAAAGGAGCATCGATCAACACTTGCTTTTGGGGACTCGACATCGTGCATTGAACCATGGGCATGTCATTGAGTTGCTGATATTGTGATGTTAGCTTATGGAGTTACAAAATGGTTGTTACTTGTGTAGGGACTTACAATTTCTCGGATGCGATGAAGTGCCCAAACCTAAGAGAAGTCATTATTTGAGGTTGGCTATTAGGAAGAGCAAACTGTGACACTTCGTTGATTACACTCTAGTGATGATTGGGAGATCTTAGGTTGAGGTGGTCGATTGTACTTCTTTTGAAGCATTGGTTGAGGTAGTCTTAGAGTTTCCAAGGCAACAGAGGGTCAATTAATGAAGTTCAGTTACAAGACAAGGACAAATTCCCTGCTGACTTCTTTCACTCGATATGGTATACGTTGCCATGAGAATTTTGAGGGTTAACTTAAGCTATGGGCGAGCGAGGGTAAAGTTGAGATTGCATATGCGGTGGGGTAGGAAAGTATTAGGCCCAAGGATGGGGCCTAAGTTGGGATGAAGGCTCGAGCATCCGAGCTGGAGCACCTTAAGTGAAAGAAAAGTCAAAGTTGAGTCTAAGAAAATTTGGCAAGGATACGAGACCTCTCCTCCACGTGGCTAAGAAGATGTTGAGGAGTTGGGTGAGAGAGAGTGTTGCAGACTGACTTTGTAGCACAATTGAGCGTATGTGCAACATGAGATGTTACTACATTCAGGCTTATGAGAGTATAATATGTGTTGTGGAGTTAGAGAAGTGATTGTGGGTTAATGCAAAGCACTAGTGAAGCAAAGAAAGTATTTTGGGAGAGGGTTGTGTATGTTCGCCCCCGATGATTCACTGAATCCCACGTCTGTGTTCGGGGCTTTGAATGAGCACCACGTATACAAGCACATGGGGCTCGTATTCCTGTGTATGTTGACATAACTTTGCATCGGACTCTGGTGTTGTTGCAAAGACTTAAGTACCCTTTCTTGCTATTCTTCTCATAAAGTGATGGTTTGAGAAAATGACAAAAATGCCCTTTATTCAAAAAAGAAAAAACAAACAGTTCAAAAAAAGGACAAACATGTCCTCCATCCAGAAAGTCGAGGATGATGTTGACTCTTCAAAGTCTTCTTCTTTTTTTGTTCAAAAAAAGGACAAACATGTTTTCTTCTTTTTTCTCCGTAAAACACTGTAAAACTCTCTCTCTCTCTAGAGAAGAAATCAAGGGAAACAAAGAGTTCTTCCTGGAGAAGGCCATGAACAACAACCCTCTCACTCTCTCTCTTCTCTCTCTACTTCTGTGCACATCCAACAGACGATCATACATTGCTCCATCGTCATCTTCTTCTTCTTCCTTCTTCGTAAAACACTATAAAACCCTCTCTCTCTCTAGAGAAGAAATCAAGGGAGGTAAAGGGTTCCATCTGGAGAAGGCCATGAACACCAACCCTCTCACTCTCTCTTCCTTCTCTCTACTTATGTGTCTGATTTAGAGTTTTTGCCCTTACAGGAGGGGGGTCCGGGGGTTCATCCCAGCGTGGGTAGCATCATTCAACTAAATGAGTTGTAGATCCTGATTCAAAGTTTTTACCCTTATAGGAGAGGGGTCTGGGGGCTCCTCCCAACGTGGGTAGCATCATTCAACTTGAAGAGTTGTGGAGTCTGATTCAAAGTTTTTACCCATTCATATTTTAAGGCATTAGATCTCATGTTTGAACATCCACGCATGTGCAGTTTGCTTTCATCATGTTCAGTTGCTTTCTAGATTATACTTTGAATTCTTGTGCATTTTAGATCTATCGATTTGTATGTAACCAGAGCTCATTTTAATTTCAAATTTTTACTGCAACTTTATGCATATGTCTTCATGCTCTCCACCACAAATCAGATCAATCTGAGTTTGTTTGACCCACTTTAAAAATCGAGATTCAAAACCTGTTATTTTGCATCATCAGGATTTTAGCAGAATCAGGACCAACTTGCGGAAGTGATTTCTCCCTAACCAGAGATGATTTTTCCAATCCGTAAAAAAGGTTGTTTTCTAAATTGAATCTAGTTTGTTCATACCAAATGTCAGTGATTTCTATTGTGTTTTCATACCAGTTTTGGGTCAAAAACAATAACCCTGTCACCCTGTGTCATTTTAACGGCTCAGATTTTGATCCATTTTGTTTGAATTCTATTTTCCTAATGGAAGATCATTTTTCAATTTTGTAAAACGGGTTCTCTTCGTTCATGTGTCTAGTTCATCCCTGTAAATTTTCAGAATTTTTCAGAGTCAATTACTATTTTATTTTGATTAAATACCAGAACCTTGTATCCAGATTTTATAAATGTTCTGATTTTGGCCCCCATATCATGACTGTTGTAGCACTTCTTCAACAAATCATTATTTGATTGACAATATTCTTCAACAAATTATTGTTATGATTTTTTTGAGTCTCTAATGAGTCTCTATTATGATTTGTAGTAATTTTGGGTCTCCAACGAGCCTCACAATGATTTATAGTGTTGTTCGATCTTTTAACTATGATTTATAGTGCTTTGGGGTCTCCAACGAGCCCACAACGATTTGTAGTATTTTTCGGTCTTTTAACTATGATTTATAGTGTTTTCGGGTCTCTAACGAGACCCACAGCGATTTATAGTGTTGTTCGACCTCGCTATAGCGATTTGTAGTGTTTCTCGCTAAACACTACAGCGATTTGTGATACAAATCGCTATCTGAATCAGGATCAACTTGTCAGGGTCATATCTCTCTAACCAGAGATCGGATTTCAAATCCGTAAAAAGTGGTGTCTTTGTTATGAAATCTAGTTTATTCTTGTAAATTTTCAGCGATTTATATGGTCATTTGATACCTCATTTGGATCTAAAACCAGACCCCTATCAGTCTGCCTTATTTGAGTGACATAGGTTTTTATTTTATTTTGTAAGAGTCATATCTCCCCAACGGAAGATCATTTTTCAAATCCGTAAAAAGGGTTTTTTTCCTCTATGTGTCTAGTTTATATCTGGAAAGTTTTATAACTTTTTATGCTCATTTGATATTTCAAACCTATTAAAAACCGAGACATGTTATAAAATGTTATAAAACTTAGAAAGTTTGAAACTTCCTCTATGTGTCTCGATTTTTAACAGGTTTGAAATATCAAATGAGCATAAAAAGTTATAAAACTTTCCAGATATAAACTAGACACATAGAGAAAGAAAACCCTTTTTACGGATTTGGAAAATGATCTTCCGTTGGGGAGATATGACTCTTACAAAATGAAATAAAAACCTATGTCACTCAAATAAGATAGACTGATAGGGGTCTGGTTTGAGATCCAAATGGGGTATCAAATGACCATAGAAATTGCTGAAAATTTACAGGAATAAACTAGACTTTATAACAAAGACACTACTTTTTACGGATTTGAAATCCGATCTCTAGTTAGGGAGATATGACCCTGACAAGTTGGTCCTGATTCAGATAGCGATTTGTATCACAAATCGCTGTAGTGTTTAGCGAGAAACACTACAAATCGCTAAACACTACAGCGATTTGTGATACAAATCGTTATCCGAATCAGGACCAACTTGTCAGGGCCATATCTCCCTAACCAGAGATCGGATTTCAAATCCGTAAAAAGTAGTGTCTTCGTTATGAAGTCTAGTTTATTCCTGTAAATTTTCAGTGATTTCTATGGTCATTTGATACCCCATTTGGATCTAAAACCAGACCCCTATCAGTCTGCCTTATTTGAGTGACATAGGTTTTTATTTCATTTTGTAAGAGTCATATCTCCCCAACGGAAGATCATTTTTCAAATCCGTAAAAAGGGTTTTCTTTCTCTATGTGTCTAGTTTATATCTGAAAAGTTTTTTAACTTTTTATGCTAATTTGATATTTTGAACCTGTTAAAAACTGAGACATGTTATAAAATGTTATAAAACTTAAGAAGTTTGAAACTTCCTTTATGTGTCTCGATTTTTAACAGGTTTGAAATATCAAATGAGCATAAAAAGTTATAAAACTTTCCAGATATAAACTAGACACATAGAGGAAGAAAACCCTTTTTACGGATTTGGAAAATGATCTTCCGTTGGGGAGATATGACTCTTACAAAATGAAATAAAAACCTACGTCACTCAAATAAGACAAACTAATAGGGGTCTGGTTTTAGATCCAAATGGGGTATCAAATGAACATAAAAATCACTGAAAATTTACAGGAATAAACTAGACTTTATAACAAAGACACTACTTTTTACGGATTTGAAATTCGATCTCTAGTTAGGGAGATATGGCCCTGACAAGTTGGTTTTGATTCGGATAGCGATTTGTATCACAAATCGCTGTAGTGTTTAGCGATTTGTAGTGTTTCTCGCTAAACACTACAGCGATTTGTGATACAAATCGCTATCCGAATCAGGACCAACTTGTCAGGGTCATATCTCCCTAACTAGAGATCGGATTTCAAATCCGTAAAAAGTAGTGTCTTCGTTATGAAGTCTAGTTTATTCCTGTAAATTTTCAGCAATTTCTATGGTCATTTGATACCCCATTTGGATCTAAAACCAGACCCTTATCAGTCTGTCTTATTTGAGTGACATAGGTTTTTATTTCATTTTGTAAGAGTCATATCTCCCCAACGGAAGATCATTTTCCAAATCCGTAAAAAGGGTTTTCTTCCTCTATGTGTCTAGTTTATATCTGGAAAGTTTTATAACTTTTTATGCTCATTTTATATTTCAAACCTGTTAAAAATCGAGACACATAGAGGAAGTTTCAAACTTTCTAAGTTTTATAACATTTTATAACATGTCTCGGTTTTTAACAGGTTTGAAATATCAAATTAGCATAAAAAGTTATAAAACTTTCCAGATATAAACTAGACACATAGAGGAAGAAAACCCTTTTTACGGATTTGAAAAACAATCTTCCGTTGGGGAGATATGACTCTTACAAAATGAAATAAAAACCTATGTCACTCAAATAAGGCAGACTGATAGGGGTCTGGTTTTAGATCCAAATGAGGTATCAAATGACCATATAAATCGATGAAAATTTACAGGAATAAACTAGACTTCATAACGAAGACACCATTTTTTACGGATTTGAAATCCGATCTCTGGTTAGGGAGATATGACCCTTACAAGTTGATCCTGATTCAGATAGCGATTTGTATCACAAATCGCTGTAGTGTTTAGCGAGAAACACTACAAATCGCTATAACGAGGTTCAACAACACTATAAATCATTGTGGGTCTCGTTAGAGACCCAAAAATACTATAAATCATAGTTAAAAGACCGAAAAACACTACAAATCATTGTGGAGCTCGTTGGAGACCCCAAAGCACTATAAATCATAGTTAAAAGATCGAACAACACTATAAATCATTGTGAGGCTCGTTGGAGACCCAAAAATACTACAAATCATAGTAGAGACTCATTAAAGACTCATTAGAGACTCAAAAAAATTATAACAATAATTTGCTGAAGAATATTGCCAATCAAATAACGATTTGTTGAAGAAGTGCTACAACAGTCATGATATGGGGGCTAAAATTAGAACATTTATAAAATCTGGATACAAGGTTCTGGTATTTAATCAAAATAAAATAGTAATTGACCATGAAAAATTCTGAAAATTTACAGGGATGAATTAGACACATAAACGAAGAGAACCCATTTTACAGAATTGAAAAATGATCTTACATTAGGAAAATAAAATTCAAACAAAATGGATCAAAATCTGAGCCGTTAAAATGACACAGGGTGATAGGGTTATGGTTTTTTACCCAAAACTGGTATGAAAACACCATAGAAATCACTAAAATTTGGTATGAACAAACTAGATTCAATTTAGAAAACAACCCTTTTTACGGATTGGAAAAATCATCTCTAGTTAGGGAGAAATCACTTCCGCAAGTTGGTCCTGATTCTGCTAAAATCCTGACGGTGCAAAATAACAGGTTTTGAATCTCGATTTTTAAAGTGGGTCAAACAAACTCAGAATGATCTGATTTTTGGTGGAGAGCATGAAGATATATGCATGAAGTTGCAGTAAAAAATTCAAGTTAAAATGAGCTCTGGTTACATACAAATCGATAGATCTAAAATGTACAAGAATTCAAAGTATAATCTAGAAAGCAACTGAATATGATGAAAGCAAACTGCACATGCGTGGATGTTCAAAAATGAGATTTAATGCCTTAAAATATGAATGAATAAAAACTTTAAATCAGACTCCACAACTCTTCAAGTTGAATAATGCTACCCACGCTGGGAGGAGCCCCCAAACCCCTCTCCTGTAAGGGCAAAAACTCTAAATCAGGGTCCACAACTCATCAAGTTGAACGATGCTACAGTTAGTGTGCAGGTCAGTCGATGTTTGATGGAGAAATGTTGGATCGTTTGTTGGATGTGCACATAAGTAGAGAGAGAAGGGAGAGAGAGTGAGATGAGGTTTTACCCCTCTCTTGTAAGGGTAAAAACTCTGAATCAGGATCTACAACTCATTTAGTTGAATGATGATACCCACACTGGGAGGAGCCCCCAAACCCTCCTCCTGTAAGGGTAAAAACTCTGAATCAGGCTTCACAAGAGTCAATGTATAGGTCATTCGGTGCTTGATGGAGCAATGTATGATCTTCTAATGGATGTGCACAGAAGCAGAAATAGAAGGGAGAGAGATAGAGGGTTGATGTTCATGGCCTCCTCCAGGGGAGATTTCTTTCTCGGATAATCCTGCAGTGCAGAGACTAGGTCTTAAATAATCATCTTTGGGGCACTTAAGTCTTTACAACCACTCTTTTTCAAGAACCGTCATTTTTTTTTGCACCAATGGAGGAGAGGGTACTTAAGTCTTTGCAATCTTATCAAACTCCAACGCTAATTATTGCTGACAAACATGGGGATACGAGACACACATGCTTACATACGTGGTGCTCTTTGGGACCCCCGATCATGAAATGTAGCTAACTGCCCTGTTCGGGGGGGGGGGGGGGGAACATATAACCTGCTTCGGTATGATTACATGAGGTGTGTGTTAGATCAACCACAATAATAAAGTGAAGACTTGTGCATGGGTTGGACAACGACACTAGTGTAGAAGTGTCAGAACCTGACAATACAGATGTGGTGTGAAATATGATAGAGTGCTAAGGCAAGTATTCAATGATTCCTTTGAAGCATGATACTCCTGGCCCAAAAGTGTTCACAAAACACGATGAGAGCAAAGAGGCAAGCGTCAGTTTTGTTGGAATGCAATGCCCTAAGGTCCAAGCAAGATTGTGGCAGTAGGCTGTAAGAGAAAGCGGTGGACCATTATTGAAGTGGCTTGAGGTGCATCGTGGTATAGGACGTGACATGTTGAGAGTTGTAATGATGATGAGTTGATATCAGAAAAGGATGCACTACAAGTTGGAAGTCCAGGTGCCTAAGAGTGGCACTAGACAGATCTTTATGGGGGCATAAGCCACACCTTAAGGTTCAGGGTTCCTGAAATTTTAAGGATGGTGGCATATTTCAGTAAGGTGATTGCTCTTTGTTGAGGGGAAGCTTGATAAGAAGTTTCACAAGAAGACACAACATGTTGGTACATCTTCAATGAGGGGCTCATGTTAGTGATGATCCAGGCAAAGCGCCTTGGGGCAAGGTGGCTCATAGTGCAACTCCGTTGTTGTTAGCGGGGTTGAGGACAACATAAGGTGAATTCTTGGTTGATTCTCGTGATATTGAGGACAACATAAAGAGGATTCTCTAGTTGACGCTCATGTGGAGGGTAGTGCAGAGTGGATTCTCCAACTATCGCTCATGATTGGAGGCAGCATAAAGCGGATTCTTTATCTATTGCCCGTGTGATGGCTCTCGGAGCAAACTAGAAACACCCCAAGGAGAGAAATGCAAGCATACCCTTCATGTATCACTGTCGAAGGAGCATGTGGCATGCAACGAGATCACTGCCAAAGTGGAATTGACGAAACTTAAAGTGACCGAGACAATGAATGGTTAATAACGGTTTGCAAGGAAAGTCGAGAATGAGAAAAATCTCTGAGGGTCATGTGCATGGTGAGTTGATGAAGCCAGGGCAAAGGAGGTGCCTAAAGTTAAAAAAGATGTTGGTCGTGCACGAGGGGAGCGTATGTGCAAAGAGAGTTTCAGCGTAAAGTTGGATCTTTCAGAGTGAGAGTTACAAGTTGAGAATAATAAGGTAAAGTGAAACCAAAGATAAGTCCAAAGAAAAACTGATAATTTGAAAGGAAGACCCTATTCATACCTATGCAAACCTCGACGATGACGTCGAAAGGTTTGATGGAAGAGAGTGTCACAAACCAAGCTCATAGGCACTATTAGGCGCGCAGGTAAAAGAGGGCACCCGATGTTTGGGGACCAATATGTATGCATAGTCTTGGGGCAGACAAACCTTGTCATGTGCAGTGGCCATTGTGAGGCAAAGTTAGTTGCATAATCTATCGTGTGGATGATAGAAAGACACTCGATGTTCAAGCAGATAATGGGCATTAGGCAAGAGTTGTATGTGCATTATCTTGTGTTGCGCCTTAGTCAAGCGCAATGTTGAACACCAAGTATGGAATGCATAGGATGCAGTAGCATACAAAATTTGGTAGGTTATCAATGACATGGGATGATATCATGTTATGTGATGAATAACGATATCGAAATTGGTGTGACGGTGTGTGATGGCACAGAATGTGGCAGCGGGCATACTGTGGCAGCGGGCAGTATGCATTGAGCTATCGATGGCATGCAGAGATAACATATCATACGTTGAGCAACCATATTAGTATTGTTGTAATGATAACGATGTGGTGTGTAGAGGATGATATCTTTGGAGATTTGATTAAATACTCTTTAAATAGGATAAATGTAACACCCCGATCTGGGACCTCAAGAGTTCGAGTTTGGTTGGTATTACTTTTCAAAGAGAAAGAGTATAAAGTTTACATAGAGAAAACGTGGCTATTTTTTTTTTCATTTTATTCTCATAAATCAACTCTTTCTTACAATTGTTCATTATTCATAAAAAAGGAAAGCAAATACATCTTATTCAATGACAAGGAAAGTAAAATATATCAAATGCTCTGCTGAAAAAGGAAAAGCTACTTACGACCTGACAGTGCTAATGCCTGAAACCTACAGTTGTAATTAACAAAAATGGGGGTGAGTCTACAACCTAGTAAAAATAATTATAAGTAAATAATAATTAACTTACAATTGTAGTGGGCTCTAAGCCCCTAATCTTAGTTTAGTTCTTAACATACCACACATGTTTGTATATTTTAATTACCCCCATTATCATTCTCAATTACTCTCTTTCACACAACTATCACTAGGTTGGCTATACCAGTCATAGCTGTCTATGGGCGTAGCAACCCCGTAGAACACCCCAATTATACATGTTGGCCCGACAATGAACCATACACTCCTAGTGGTCTCCGAACCACCAGGCACTGCAGTGAACCACTACGGGGACCCCACCGGCAGCTAGCCGGGAGGTCAAGCTCTCAATCTCGGTATGGTTCATACTATATCCTAAACATGATGGTTATGAATCATCCATGGTCCTCCAGAGTCCCAAACCAATGTGAGTGTAATCCTAAGTTAAAACTAAGTTCACACATTCAACAACATTCTCAAACTCATAATTCACGCTTTCTCACACGAGTGATGTCATGACTGATCACAACAATGTCATCCTTAATCTCATGATGACATTAGGACTCACACCTCTCTCACTTAGCACACAATGATGCAGTGTCTCTACATCGTTAAATCACCGGCGGCCCACTCTCCGTGGTGACTGCACTCTGGTCGCGAACCTGGCAGCCCTTGCCATAGGTAACCACTTCCGAGATTTAAGAGGTCATGCATGCTGATCTCAAAATATTCATTCATAAGACATGAATTGACTAAATGAGACTCTAATCTAAACATAGTCTCATCATAATGCATAATATTAATGATTATCTAGACATGCAATCATAATACCATTTCTTTCTATCATGCATGACATATCACAACTAATGTGCATATCACAATAAACATATATATAAATCAACTCACAGTGTAAAGCATAAAAGTTTATGCATGTCATGGTCTCACTCGAAAACTATCATGCTAATCATTTATAACCTTACAATAATATGCAACGTGAAAATGTTTATTCACATCTAAAATTACTTATAATATCCCTTACCTCAAGTGCGAACACTGTGCTTTCACCGAAATCGAGTCTCAAGATGCTCTAATAGTGTGATCTGGTTGTTACATAACATGTTTATATTAATGCACAAAACTTCATATATTATTATTAAATTATCAAAATATCCTTTTCCAAATTTATTCGTGAACTCTCAATTTTTACATCACTAATTTGACTGAATTTCATGAACTAGTAGATTCCTATCTACGATACGAGTCCAACACACCAAATCTCACTCGATTCTGAGTTTGGGGTGGAAAGTTATGTCTATTTTATCGAAATGGATCTCGAATATCCCAATGGATATTCTAGTCATTTTGGATTTCGATACAACTCCAGAATTACCTGATCCAGATCCATCTGCGATCTGGATCCAATATAGTTTAGCTTGATCCCGATTCATTACTCATCTGGGTCCAGAACTGTCTGACTGGATCCGAACCTGCCTGTCTAGATCCAGAATATTCTGAATGGATCCAGACCTACCTGACTGGATCCAGGATAGTTTGACTGGATCTAGGACAATCTGACTGGATTCAGACTTGTCTGACTGGGTCTGGACACGAGATTGATACAATCAGATCTAGAACAGGTCTGGTTTAATTTAGCTGGATCTGAACCAAGAACCTTGATTCAGTCAGACCAAACCGATTCAATCAGTTCCGGTTTGGATCAAACCGGTTCAGCTCAAACCCGAGTCGGTCTTAACCAATTCCCGTGAACCGGTTTGACCAGAACCCAGGTTGGTTCAAACCAGTTCAGTTCAGACTGGTTCAGTCTGAACCGACCCACCTAACTCGGTTTGGCTAGAACCGGTTCACCCTGAACCGGTCCACACATTTTTTTTTATCTCGATTCGGTCAAGGTGAGACCCGGACCGACCAGGTTCGGTCTGAGTCGCACTCAAGTCGAACCAATTTCTTTTTTTTTTCTTCGATTGGTTCGGTTTGGGTCGCACCCGGACTGACCCGGTCCCCCGATAAAAGCCCTAACAGGGGGCGAAAAGGGGCATCACCCCCTTCTTCTTACACAGAGAGGGGCCGACCGTCGGAGCCGGCCCTCTCCGTCCTTCTCATTGGCAAAGGGGGCTCAGTCACCGACATCAGTCGGTCGGCCGACCCCCTCCTCCTCCTCTCTTTCTCTTTGTATTTTTTTTTACAGAAACTCGTCGGCAACCATGGCTGCCGGCACTCTTTGCTTTGATGAAAAAGAAACGAAGAAGAAGAAGATGAAGAAGGAGAAGAGGATGAGGTACTCACCTAGCCGTCGTTGTCGCCGTCGTCGGTAAGTCTCCTCCCTCTCTCTCTGTCTTCTCCTCTCTCTCTCTCGATGTAGGGTGCGAAAGGAGGGCCTGTGTGAAGGTTTTTATGGCCCTCACGCAGGGCGAGGAGGTTGAGGATAAACCTCGCCCCCTCCCACGGATTTTGGGGGTGAGGTTTATCCTCACCCCTTCTCGAATCCTCGAAGACGATTTTTTGAAATGGGAAACCATTTTTTTTGTTTATCCCCTCTGACCTTTCAGTCGGAGGGAGGGTTTAACAATAAACATAGGTGGAGCTGGGGGGGGGGGTGTGGCAGCACAGCACAGCTCAGTCCGGACTCCCGTTAATTTTTTTTTAAACGCCCAGTCCTAGCCTAACCCTGATTCCATATGAAATAGATTTTTATCCATTTTTGTAGCCCAGTCCTAGCCCAGCCCTGACTGCCCCAAATAGTTTGATTTGTCCATATGAAATAGATTTTTATTAATAATTGTAGCTATTTTTTATTTTATCTCAATTTTTTTCCCGGGGGCGCTGCCCCCAAGACCCCGACTATCAAACCAGTTTTTTTTTCCAACACCCCTGTCACCCCCCTCACATAAATCCTAGCTACGCCACTGACAATAAGTATATCATCCACAGAGTTTGGTATGCACGTAGTGTGTGGGGTTAGGATAGCTTTTTGAGTGACATCCGTTTAGGCAGCTACGTATAAGATAGTGGGCAATGCAAATAATCGTTTCAGCAGTAGTAAAAAGAGTTTTGTGTAAAGCTTAGGGTAGTTAAACTGATTAGATTGGGTTGTCAGGATTCACAATTTTTTTTTCGTGTCTTAGAAGTGTTGGGTAAAATGAGGCAGTTGTGCCAGTAACTCAAAGTCACGTGGGTGCATTTCCCTGGCTAACATCTTAAAACTAGCTGGTTTATCCATGGTTGGATCCAGATCAATGGGCTGGAAAGAAGGAAACCCTGGTTACGTGTCTTTTAAAATGTTGGAGTGAAACCTAATCTTAGTACTGCAAGCTGTTCAAAATCAGTGGTTTGTAAATGGGTGGTAAAGGTTAGCACATAGTTTGAATGCCATCAGTAAAGTTCGCTTTGATTGACATAAGTGAGATGATGTGTTCACAATCTAATGAGAGGGTGGTGTATGTTTCCCCTCGATGATTCACTGAATCCCACGTCTGTGTTTGGGGCTTTGAATGAGCACCACGTATACAAGCACATGGGGCTCGTATTCCCGTGTATGTTGACATAACTTTGCATCGGACTCTGGTGTTGTTGCAAATACTTAAGTACCCTTTCTTGCTATTTTTCTCATAAAGTGATAGTTTGAGAAAATGACAAAAATGCCCTTCATTCAAAAAAGAAAAAACAAACAGTTCAAAAAAAGGACAAACATGTCCTCCATCCAGAAAGTCGAGGATGATGTTGACTCTTCAAAGTCTTCTTCTTTCTCCGTTAAAAAAAAGGACAAACATGTCCTCCATCCAGAAAGTCGAGGATGATGTTGACTCTTCAAAGTCTTCTTCTTCTTTCTCCGTAAAACACTGTAAAACCCCCTCTCTCTCTAGAGAAGAAATCAAGAGAGGCAAAGAGTTCTCCCTGGAGAAGGCCATGAACATCAACCCTCGCACTCTCTCTCTCCCTTCTCTCTCTACTTCTGTGCACATCCAACAGACGATCCTACATTGCTCCATCAAACACCGACTGACCTGCACACTAACTGTAGCAACATTCAACTTGAAGAGTTGATATGTATAGGAGAATACAAAGATGTTTCTCGGATTCATTGGAACCTGTTATTTGTTTTTGAATGTGCAATTGACTCTTATCATTTTCAGTTGTTTTTTAGATTGTACTTTCAATTCTGGTGTATTTTAAATCCATCTATTTGTATGTAATCGGAGCTCATTTCAATCTGAAATTTTTACTGCAAATTCATTCATATGTCTTCATGCTCTCCACCAAAAATCAAATCATTCTAAGTTTGTTTGACCCACTTTAAAAATCGAGGTTCAAAACCTGTTATTTTGCACCGTCAGGATTTTAGCAGAATCAGGACCAACTTGCAGGAGTGATTTCTCCCTAACCAGAGATGATCTTTTCGATCCGTAAAAAAGGTTGTTTTTTAAATTGAATCTCGTTTGTCCATACCAAATTTCAGTGATTTCTATGGTGTTTTCATACCAGTTTTGGGTCAAAAACCACAACCCTATCACCTTGTGTCATTTTAACGGCTCAGATTTTGATCCATTTTGTCAGAATTGTATTTCCCTAATGAGAGATTATTTTTCAAT
Organism: Nuphar pumila; assembly: GCF_984573655.1. NCBI lineage: Eukaryota > Viridiplantae > Streptophyta > Magnoliopsida > Nymphaeales > Nymphaeaceae > Nuphar > Nuphar pumila. The sequence goes on from NC_143250.1 coordinate 35,774,251, forward strand.
TTCGTAAAATGGTTTCTCTTTGTTTATGTGTCTAGTTCATCTCTGTAAATTTTTAGAATTTTTCATGATTAATTGTTATTTTATTTTGATTTAATACCAGAACCCTGTATTCAGATTTTGTAAATGATCTGATTTTGGCCCTCATATCATGACTGTTGTAGCCCTCCTTCAACAAATTGTTGTTATGATTTTTTTAGGTCTCTAATGTGTCCCTACTACGATTATTAGTGTTTTGGGGTCTTTAACGACCCCTACAATGATTTATAGTGTTGTCCGGTCTTTTAACAACGATTTGTAGTATTTTCGGGTCTCCAACGACTTATAGTGTTGTCCGGTCTTTTAACTACGATTTGTAGTATTTTTGGGTCTCCAACAACCCCTACAACGATTTATAATGTTGTCCGGTCTTTTAACTACGATTTATAGTATTTTCGGGTCTTCAACGACCCCTAAAACGCTTTATACTGTTCTCCGGTCTTTTAACTACAATTTATAGTATTTTCGGGTCTCTAACGAGACCCACAGTAATTTATTATGTTGTTGGACCTCGCTATAGCGATTTGTAGTGTTTTCCACTAAACACTACAGCGATTTGCGATACAAATCGCTGTATATCGCTACCAAAACTAGGACCAACTTGTCAGGGTCATATCTCCCTAACCAGAGATCGAATTTCAAATCCGTAAAAAGTGGTGTCTTTGTTATGCAGTTTAGTTTATTACTGTAAAGTTTCAGCGATTTATATGGTCATTTGATACTCCATTTAGATAAAAAACCAGACCCCTATCAGTTTGCCTTATTTGAATGACACAGTTTTTTGTTCATTTTGTAAGTCATATCTCCCTAACGGGAGATTATTTTCCAAATCCGTAAAAAAGGTTTTCTTCCTCTATGTGTCTAGTTTATATATAGAAAATTTCATAACTTTCTATGCTCATTTGATATTTCAAACCTGTTAAAAACCGAGACTGGTTACAAAATTTTAAATTCTGTAACAGGTTCATTTCTTGTTTGGAAACAGTGACTTCTCGAAGTCGCCATTTTCAAACCAAAATTGATTTTTCAATTCTGTAAATTGGGTTGGTTTCTTGATTGAGTTAAGCAACTTCTCCCTCAAATTTGGGAGAAATCAGGTCTGTTTAGCCTTTGTAACATCCAGTTTACTAAAACCTGTCTGTTAAAATCCAATTTTCTGTTTATGAAATTAATGCTGTGGTGTTTTGATTATAACTCTAGTTTGAGAAATGATTTTGATATTTTGTAAAAAGGGAGTGCTTCCTTGCTGAGCTGTGAGTCCATGAATTTATTTTAAGCTAAACTTCAGTTGTTTAAGACTCTCATCTATCTAAAAATGATCTTTCAAATGCTTTCACAAAATCATGCATCATATATGTTTATTTTGTTTAATTTTCTTTATCTCTGAGGCATGAAAGGCTAATTTTGGATGTATTCGTCAATTTTTCAATAATTGAGGAAAAATCCATAAAGGCCTACACTTATTTATAACAAGTTTGCTCATTTTGCAGGATTTTCTATTTTTGTTATTTCTTTTTCAATTGTTGTGTCAATTCAAATGTTGTAATAAATCAATTAATGAGAAGTTTACTTTATGCTTAGATTAAAATGAATGAGCATGTAGTTTAATTTTTTATTTTTTATAATCAATATGTTGCATTTTTATTTTCATTTTCAATAACACTATAGTGAATCACGAATGACACAAACACCATTCTAATAAAAGGTGATTAAATCCTTTTTATAGGTCTTGGTCTTCAACAAAAAATAGGCATGAAATTACCATAAAAATTGCTGAAAATTGACAGGAATAAACTAGACTCAATAAGAAAGACACCGCTTTGTACGGATTTGAAATCTGATCTTCGGTTAGGGAGATACGCCCCCGACAAGTTGGTCTTGATTCAAATAGCGATTTACGCGTGACGACTATAGTGATTTGTAGTGTTAATCGCTATAGCCATCACGCGTAAATCGCTATTTGAATCAAGACCAACTTGTCGGGGGCGTATCTCCCTAACCGAAGATCAGACTTCAAATCCGTACAAAGCGGTGTCTTTCTTATTGAGTCTAGTTTATTCTTGTCAATTTTCAGCAATTTTTATGGTAATTTGTTTTCCCATTTTGATTAAAAACCAGACCCCTATTATTCTGCATTATTTAAGTTGCACATATTTTTAGTTCATTTTGCGAGAGTCATATCTCCCCAATGAAATATCATTTTCCAAATCTGTAAAAAGGGTTTTATTTTTTTAGGTGTCTAGTTTATATCTAGAATTTTTTATAACTGTTTATACATATTTGATATTTTAAATTTGTTAAAATTCAGGACTGGTTACAAATTAATCTTATTTAACCATGATTAAATAAAATAGTTTTGGTTTTTTATGTATTTGAAATATCAAATAAATATATAAAGTTATAAAAATTTCCAGATATAAACAAGATAAATGAAGAAAAAAAACCCTTTTTACAGATTTGAAAAATGTTCTTCTGTTGAGGAGATATGACTCTTGCAAAATGAACTAAAAACATGAGTAACTCAAACGATATAGAGTGTGATAGGGTTTTGGTTTTCGACCAAAAATAGGTAAGAAATGACCATAAAAATTGCTGAAAATTGACAAGAATAAACTAGACTCAATAAGAAAGACACCGCTTTTTACAGATTTGAAATCCAATCTCCAGTTAGGGAGATACGCCCCCGACAAGTTGGTCTTGATTCAAATAGCGATTTACGCGTGATGGCTATAGTGATTAACTATCGTTCGAGGAAATGACAAAAATATCCTCCATTCAAGAGTTTCAAAACTCTGGTTCGAGAAACGGACAAAAAAGTCTTCCATCCAGAAAGTTTGATGTTAACTATTTAAAGTGGAGACGTTCCCTATTCATTAAACTCCTGCGCCATCTGCTGTAACAGTAGCTCCCATTATCAACCCAAACTTTGCCTTCGTCTCCAATCGAGTTTTCCGCCTTATTTTTTATCTTGTTTTACAACACATTGTCGCCTTCTCGTGCCTGCCTTGTGTTACAAAACATTCCTGTGTCTTCTCTTCATTTTTGCTGTCGTTAGGCATCATGGAAGAAAGCAATGATGCACAAACATTCCAATAAGTGCCATTAAGGCAGCGTGAGTAGCTTTTCATCTCATCATGCTATCGATGAAGAAGGCATGTTATCTGGTGTGCCATTAAGGCATTGCTTGGTTATTGCAGGTAGAAATTGTTCTTACGAAGGTTGGAAACTTATCGATATTTGTAAGACGCTGGGACCTATTGACAAGAATGCTTGTTTGCATATGCTAGGAAGGGCCTCTACCCCATCAGGTATCCTACATTAACTCATTATATGCATTGTATCAATATGTTTGCTATTATGCTCAATTTCTTTCTTATCGATTTGTAATTTATTGTGCGATATATTTATCGACCTTTTAGATAGTATGGTTTTGATTGTCGAGTTGTAAGTTATTATGCTGAACTGCCGAATCGATTTTCAATATCTTACAAATCGATATGTATATCGATTTGTAAGATATTATATGTTATGTAATATGTATTTCTAAGATATTTGTACACAGACTTTGAAAACGTGTGCTTGCAGAAACACATCGTTACTTGCATGTGAGGGGGGCGGGGGCGATTTTCGCAGGCATGTCGCTGCTCTATCAGTGACTTCGATTGGACTCGCTTTTGAGCCTAGTGAATGTAATGAGAGCGTTATCGTCAACACACATGTACGACATGTGTATTACAATTGGCATGGTAAGCGACAACTCGATACTCAGTATAAGCAAACATCAAACCACACTTGCTTTGATACTGTCATTCATTAAATCGTTGCTTTGACTTGCTTAACCTTATCGATATCCGTTGTTATATGCATCCTGACTAAATCGTAGTAAACGTATACGCTTGCTAACACAAATGGATATATTGCTTACAAAACATTCCACTATCTTCTCTTCTTTTTCGTTGCTGGTAGGCATTATGGAAGAAAGCAATGATTCACAAACATTCCAACCAGTGCCATTAAGGCAGCGTGAGTAGCTTTTCATCTCATCATGCTATCGATGAAGAAGGCATGTCGTCTGATGTTCCATTAAGGCATTGTTTGGTTATTGCAGGTAGATCATGTTCTTACGATGGTTGGAAACTTATTGATATTTGTAAGACGCTGGGACCTGTTGACAAGAATGCTTGTTTACAAATGCTAGGAAGGGCCTCTACCCCATCGGGTATCCTACATTAACTCATTATATGCATTGTATCTCAAACCCCTGTTTTAGTAACATACTTCCGTTTTTGTGAGATACATTTTTGTTAGTTAATATCGATTTGTTTGCTATGTTGATGCAAACAAAAATTGATATATTGCTTAAAACATTGTTGAGCTTATCATCAGGTTGTAATAAAGATGATGTAGCTCAATCAATCGAAAGATCTGGAGAATTGAATATCTATACTATTGACGCAACCGAAGAATTGAACATCTGCACTAATGATGCACATGAAAAGAAGGGTGCAGTCATTAGACCCACTCTTGACTTGAATGTTTCAGTAGAAGAAATGCAATTCAATAATGAGGTAGACTACCATGACAGTACACATAATAAAAGTGTAGGCACTGGGAATGTACATGGAAGTACACTTGACTTGATTGTTATAGTAGAAGAAATGCAAGTCAATAATGAGGCAGATTTTGATGTCAGTACACACAATAAAAGCGTCAAAACTGGGAATGTACATGGAATTACACTTGACTCTGTTCCTGTAGAAGGAATGTAGTTTAATAATGAGGAAGCTGCATATAAATTTTACAATGATTATGCCTTAAAAGTTGGCTTCAGTGTGAGAAGGTTTTCCTGGTCAAAAAATGCACAGGGTGTTGTGGTTAGAAAGACATATGTTTGTTCCAAGCAAGGTTGGAAGAAATCAATGGGAAATCCAACAAGGAGCATGCCAGAATCAAGATGTGGATGTCAAGCGAGAATGATTTTGAGAAGACATCCGGATGAGAAATTTGTCGTGCGTACTTTAATCAGTGATCATAATCATGAGTTATCTACATCATGTATGACTCCTATGCTAAGGTCACATCGTAAAGTAACTGTAGCGCATGCTGCAATGGCTGAAATAGCCGATAGCGCCGGCATTGCACCAAGGAAGACATACAATTTGTTTACCTGCATAGATGGTGGTCGCGAAAATGTGCCATTCACACCTTTGGATCTAAGAAACCACTTGAGAAGGAAGAGGACAAAAAACATGAAGAACGGAGAAATATGTTCTTTGGTTCATTACTTACAGAATAAATCAAGCAATGAACATGGTTTCTTTAGTGCAATGCAAGTGGACGAAGATGGATATGTTGTGAATATGTTTTGGGCAGATTCAAAGTCAAGAGTGGATTATGAATGCTTCAATGATGTGCTTGTGTTTGATACTACAATAAAGATTAATACTGAACAGTGACCGTTTGCGCAGTTTGTCGGAGTGAACCATCACACACAGAGTTGTATATTAGGCGGGGCGTTTTTGTATGACCAGACCAAGGAAAGCTTTGAGTGGTTGTTCAGAGTATTCACACAAGCAATGAACGAAAAGCATCCTGAAACTGTACTTACAGATGGTGATCACGCAATTGCAGCTGCAGTGCTTCATGTGTGGCCAGATGCACATCATCGCCTATGTTTGTGGCATATCTTTTAAAATGCAGCAAGGAACATAGGACACATATTTAATCAGAATACAGGGTTTGACAAAAAGTTTACAAGGTGTGTACTTCATAGCGTAGACAAGGTCACCTTTAAGTCAGATTGGGAGCAAATGATTAAGACATACGACCTTATTGACTGTCTGTGGTTACAAAATTTATATGCAGAAAAAGAGAAGTGGGCATTGGCATATGGAAGACAATACTTTTATGCAGGTATGATAAGCACACAAAGAGCTGAATCTATGCATGCCACGCTGAAGAAGACCTTGTATTCATGTTTAACAATGTTTCATTTCATGGAACAATATGATTTATTTGTCGTCTGTTAGAATCATACGATACGGCAGGGACACCACCCGAGTTCCAAATGAATAATTCATCCCTGTAGAGTTCGCGCCAATTCACGTTCCTGCACCCACCACTATTCAACTTCCTTCTCACTTCCAAAGGCATATTTGTGATAGACTGCCCTAAGCCAAATTGTAGGAGAACTCGACTACCATGCTGCAACTCGGCTTCATAATTGCAAAATAGCCACAAATCGTGGTCAGACAATCTAGCAGCCTCTGCAACAACGTCTTGGTCATCGGCCTCCCCATCTCCATAAGGTCTCCACAAAACCTGTACATTGCTAATTCTTTTTAATAACGAGTGACAAATATAATACAATTTACTTAAGCATGATATGGCGACAACAATATGTACTACGGAAAACATGATTACTTAAGAATGCTAAACATTACAACGATTTATAATACTCAATGATAAGTAAACAATTTTAGAACGTTTACCTCATTCAGTTGCAGCCTATCTAAAATGGACTTAGCATTATGCACTGTGACGTTTATTCTAGCCCACCGACTGATCTTTGAAAAACCACAACTCACAGGGGCAGCACGTGGACGCAATGGGATAATATGTTCCCACGCTCAAGCCTAACAAAAACAATATTATTAGTAACACTATAACCTTCAATGAAATTAGTCTACAATTACTAACTATGCAATCAACAAATACCTGAACAAATGGACAAAATCCCCCAACTGTTTTCGTACCATTACTCGCATGGTAGAGTTGACTGTACAAGTGTGCAAGCATAGCGACACCCCAGGCATAGTTGTCGACTTCGTCTAAGTCTACCAGGTACTGCAGCCACATGAAACTTATTTTCAAACCAGAACAATCGGAAAATAATGTAAGACCAAAAAAATAAAGAAGGAAGCCGCGCAACTCTTGGTCAGCTGTTTCAAATGCACAAGTAGCGGAGCGACCTTTCCATTTATTACGGATAAATGAAACTTTCATTGATGTGGACTTCATTCCACTAGAAATACATTGACTCTATTCGTCCATCGACATTCCCAAAAGGGCTGTGCATTCTTCCCTTGCGTTATAGTTTGAATATCGTAATAGGACAACATTGCCATCACACTTAAGGCCAGTGATCCTCGCCACATCTTCTAGAGTCATGGTCATCTCAAAAGAATCAAACTGGAATGTGTTAGTCTTATCATTCCACTTATTTACCAGGTGGGTCATGGTATTCTAGAAAGTTTCAAAATATTGCTGGTCCAAAAGGGCATCGAAGTGCATATTTCGTAATCGATCCTTCTGATATGCACTCAGCTGACCATACCATGACAGAACTACATGCCATTGACACCGGCCTCCGAGCTTTTCACCTGGTGCTCTACTTCTCCTGTGACCTCCTTGTAACAAAAAATAACATATTATTCATACCAATTGTCAATTAGTTTCATTTGTACTTATAAATACTATTCTACTAACCGCTATAAATAATATTGGTTGCACACAGGCTATCGCAGTAATCACTATAGATATTAATACCTAACACAATAATCGCTGTACCAAAATCTCTAAACATATTATTAAATCTTCAAAGACAGGCCGAATTTATTTACCTTGCTCACTCTTTTCTCCTGTTCTCCCTCCAACCTAGGCCTTTCTGGTGGGTCCACTGCCTCCAACTGCCTTTCCCTTTTCTTCACTATCGGCTCCACCATCGCCTTCCTTTCTCTCTCCTTTTTCTCGTCATTCTTCTCCTTCATTATTCTCTCCTTCCTTTTCTCTAGCTCCCTCTCCTTCCTTTCCTCGTCCTCCTTCTCCTTCCTTATTCTCTCATTCCTTTTCTCGTGCTCCCTCTCCTTCCTTTCTCTCTCCTTCCTTTCCTCGTCCTCCATCTCCTTCCTTTCTCTCTGCTTTCGCTCCTCCTCCCTCTCCTTCTTTTCTCTCTGCTTTATCTCCTCCTCCTTCTCCTTCCTTTCTCTCGCCTTTTTCGCCTCCTCCTTCTCCTTCCTTTCTCTCGCCTTCTCCTTCCTTTCTCTCTCCTTTTTTGCCTCCTCCTTCCTTTCTCTCTCCTTTTTCTCGTCCTCCTCCTTCCGTCGCCTTTCTTCCTCTTTCAAATAGTGTTTTCTTCTTTCCAACACTTCCTCCTCCTGCTTCTTCTTTTCTCTTTCCTTTTCTTCCTCCTCCTCCTTCTCCTTCCGCCGCCTTTCTTCCTCCTGCTTCTACCTTTCACTTTCTTTTTCTTCCTCCTCCTCCTTCCACCGCCTTTCTTCCTCCTCCTCCTTCTCCTTCCACCGTCTTTCTTTCGACTGTCGCCTTTCTTCCGCCTGCCGCATTTCTTCCTCCTGCTTCTTCCTTTCTCTTTCCTTCTGTTCCTCCTCCTCCTTCTCCTTCCGCTGCCTTTCTTCCTCTTCCAAATAGTGTTTCCTTCTTTCCAACACTTCCTCCTCCTGCTTCTTTCTTTCTCTTTCCTTTTGTTCCCCCTCCTCCTTCTCCTTCTGTTGCGTTTCCTTCTTCTCCTCATCCTCCTTCTCCTTCCGTTGCACTTCCTCCTTATTCATTTGCCTTTGCCTCTCCTCCGCCTCCTTCAATAGCTTTGCCTTGTTTCGCATTGCTTTATTGTCCAAGATCCAGTTATCCATTACCGCCCTTGACTCAATCTGTACCTTGTTAAAATACCTTTGCCAATCCTTCGCACTCTTTTTTTCCCTTTCCCTCTGCTCTGCCATCTTCCTCCGCCTTTTCTTTTCATTCTCCTTCGTATTTCTTTGCTTTGCCTTCTCTTCGTCATCCTTCTTCTGCATCTTTCGTTCTTCAACATTCTTCCTTTGGTCCGCAGCCTCGATATCTGATGGATAATCCTCCGCATAATACAATTTCAACGCTTTTTCCCTGTCTTTATCGTTCTCAATCTTAAGTATATTTTGGTATCTTTCAAAAACCTTGGATAGATGGGACTGGCGGATCACTTCTCTAATACACAAACCATAGAACGACGAGACATCTCTTCTCTGATGAGGCGCAGACATTGCTAACCTGCACAACAAATTAAACGATTATCATGATTACAAATCGTCGCAACATTTGGGTTCATAAATACACATCTTTGTAAGATTTCTCAAACTTACAAGTCGTTGTATAAGAAGAAACCTACAGATTGAATAACGAAACCTTACACAAAACTTACCGAAACGATAGGATTTTGGATATTCCAACTGTAGAGTAAGCAACAGTAACAACTAATACGTAATAGAAGGTGGCAACGATGCTGCAACTGCGCGTAAGACGAAAACGAATGCTCTGGAACAAAGGAAAGGATGCTCCGTTGTACACAGATGAAAGCAAAGAATGCTCCAGTAGAGTTTTCTGCTTTGGGCGAGAATGGATTGTTTTGAACTATTTAAATCCTACAACATACAGCTTGCTGCATACGCAAACTTTGCAGAATGTTTTGGCGCGATAACGATGAAGGGCATTTTTGTCCTTTTCATGAACCGCCGATTCAGTTTTCTAGATAGAGGGCATTTATGTCCGTTAAAGGAAAAGGAAGACAATGGCAGTAAAGGGTACTTAAGTCTTTGCGACGGCACCACATTACGATGCAATATGATGCGGACACACATGGGGATACATGCCGGTTTGCATCTTATACGTGGCGCTCTTTGGGAACACCCGAACATGAGATGGAGTACCGGCCCTGTTCGGCGGGGGGGGGGGGGGGGACATATAACCTGCTTCGCAATCTAATAGAGGGTGGTGGAGCTACTAGCCACGTCATCCAAACCCAGTGATGTCGGTGGAACCTGTTCACTTCAGCTAGGCGGTGGCCTGCTCACCGGAAAATTGGCCGACTGGTTGCAGCTTCATTACCAGTGGGTACAGTACTTTGGATCTATTCTCATCATGGTTCCGGATTCTTTTGGTGTCCATGATTTGCGACTTTTCACCGTTTGCCAATTGTTGTCTTTAACCTTTTAAACAGATTCTAAAGAGTTGGTGGAACGTTTACGCATACCAAACTGCAAATTGTAATGAAAGATTCATAAATCACTTTCTGTTGTATACTACGCCCATTCTCAATTTGTATATCGATGAAAGGAACTGGATCAAAATTGAGAGGGATGTCAAGGCATATTCTAGCAAATAAAATGCACTCCAACAAAGCCAGCCAGCATCGTCCATGCTAGAGGTAGAAGGATCTTTGGATAAGGGTTGCTTTATATATGTTAGAGGTAGAGACAGGGCTAAGGAGATTCAAGAATTTGTGTCCCAACAAGCTGAAAATGAGGCAGTGGCTTAGGTGAGGAATTCTTCTCAGTTGTAAGATGTTCCCTCCTCTTGGTGATCATAGAACAATATGAAATGAATCTTTGCAGTAATTTGTTGATTTAATCCTATTGGGGAACTGCAAAAATGTGCCATGTGTTTGGCCATATTGAGCATCCTTTTGTTGATTTTATTTTTTTCACTGAGCTTGTTCAGTTTTGAAGAAGCTTGCCGAACGCAGTTGTTTGTTCTCTGTCCTTGCCAAGTTTTCATTTGTTTCCTTCGGTAATCTTGTAAAATTTATCTAAGCTTCTGCATTTTTAGTGCATATTCGTTCTGTTTTCTTGTTATTTTGTGTGTAACCATGATGTAATCATTCTGCCACTACTTTAATTTCATGAATTGATCCTGAACAGCCACTACTTTAATCATTCATGAAAGATTTTTTTTTTTGTTCTTTGCAAAGAATCCAACCTGGCTTGAATTGATCCTGAACAGCAATCTTATCTAGGTTGGGAAAATTGTGCGTTCTACCTATATAGGTCACTTTATATAGAAACAAAAACCGGTTAGGACAGTCTTTTCATGTCTAAGACGAGTTCGATTCCCTGAGGGTATAGATACTCATTCAAAAAAAGAGTCAGGTATAGGTACTCATTCCAAAAAAAAAAAACTGTCAGACTTGATATTTTTTGTGACTGAATCACCTTAACTCTTCTTGATTCCCGTAAGATTTTGAAGTTTGTGTTGTGTTTGACTGAACTATAGCGGTGACCGGATAGGATGTCACAAAAATACAATGTTAAGCCATGCCCTTCTCTCTGTCTATTACATTGATAGTTCTTGGCTTCTAACTCTCCTTGGTACTTATCACACTGTTGTTTTACGTGCTTAATTGAGCTCCAAAAGGATATTGACATTATAGAATTCACCTTTGAAAGTGTGTTTGAATATAGGTTGAACTTTAAACACTTAAATATAAAATCGGACAATAATTTGGTGTGTTTGTATTCGCTATTTGATTTTTCAAAATTCTGGTCTATTTGACCCAGTCCCAGTATTTTGGGTATATCTCTCTAGTTTTGAATCAGATCTATGCGTGCTTGAGTTCATTGAAAAGCTGTTGATTTTTTTAACTTTCGTGTTTTGGCTGTTGGCAGATTCTCTTTTTATAGTCTATGAAGATGGACCCGAACATAGAGCTCTGTCATTCCCATGCCTATGTTATAGTTTATGAGTCAGTCTGGATGTTTGTGTGATATCTCGTCACCCTAGAGTCAAAAAATTGTGTTCTCAAATTAGTTAGAAAGATAACAAATATATCTTCAAATTTCATGTTCTGTCTATTGGCAGATTCTATTCTTAAAGTATCTGAAAATGGACCCGAACAAAATAGGCAGTTTCTCGAGAGACTGTCTTATTGGCCTGACAATTAGGTCTGATAATCGTTGGGTACCTCCGCACTCCAACATCGAAAAATGCCTATTTTTGGTGTTAAAAAGATCATTCTGTTGTCTGCATTTTATCAGTTCTATGTTTTTTTCAAAATCCATGACCTACTGTGTCGAATTCTAATAGTGACAGTCCCTGCTGTATTTCTGATCCCTGTCGTGTTTCTGAAATCTCAATTTAAAAGCTTTCACAATAGAATAGTAGGTACGGTGTCTTGGTCGCTAATCGACTCGTGGTTGCTCTGCAACAAAATCTTAGTGGGTTCTGGTAATGCTTTTATTCTTTAGATTTTAAAGTTCTCTTCCTGTTTAAGATTGTCAAATTCATGCTCCGTTGATCCTAGTTAAGATGACATGAAAACCACAAAATATGTACTATTCAATATCTTCAGAGTTGTCGTGGTTTGTTTAGAACCCTAAAAGAAGTTTGCAATAATCAACCGGCTTTATCCTTGTGAAATGCTGTTAATCATCACACATTTTGTTTGTGGTTGCTAACGAATAGGGGTGGCAATCGGGTCGGGTTGGCGGGTCAGCATACCTCAACACGAACCCGACCCGTTTATTAAACGGGTCGGATGATGCAAACACAAACCCGACCCATTTATTAAACGGGTAACCCGACACGACACGGTTAACCCGTTTAATAAATGGGTCGGGTCAACATGACCCGATTACACGGGTTTCAATTTCGGGTTGCGGGTTGCAGGTTGACCCATTTATTAAACGGGTTGCGGGTTGACTTCCACGTAGAAATCATCTCATTTCTTCTACTAAAACCCCCGCAAACGCCCACTGACAAATCTAAGTGGCAGCATTATGCAAACCACTTGACCTTTCGAAGATCACATTGTCACCAGATCATTACTCGCAACAAAATTTATGCAATAAATTAGGAAAACAAAGAGAGAGAGAGAAACCCTAACTCACCATTTTCGCCGCCATCAGCGCTCCGTCAAAGTTTGGGATTCGATGGTGGACGGGCTGAGGGTCTCGAGCGACGTTCTCTCTTTCCATTAGGTCCCAAACCCTCTTCCTTATCCTCCACTTCCATGCCTTTAGATCCTTGCCGTCCACCGCTGCCTCCTCCGCCTCCCAGAAAGAAACCTCTGCCATCGATCGCCGCGCCTCCACATCGAGGCACTGGCACTCCGCCTCGAAGGAGGCCGCATCGAACTGTTTGACCCCGTCTCCGGTCGCCCCGCAGAGATGGATCAGCCCTACCGGGCAGAGCCTCGCAGGAAAATGATGCCCTCCGGTTGGCTGATTCTTGCGCGCCACGGGGTTCTCCTCGCTCCTGTTAGGATAACGCATGCAAGTCTTGCTCAACACGCGTCCATCCCGCCTGGATTTTGGGATATATATATATATATATATATATATATATATATATATATATATATATATATATATATATATATATATAAACGGGTTGGCATACCCCTAACACGAACCCGACCCGTTTAATAAACGGGTTAGGCTGGTCGACCCGTTTACGACACGAACCCGTTTAAGCCAAACCCGAACCCGGCTAAGAAGGGGGTTGGCGGGTCATGAGGTCAGATTTTACCACCCCTACTAACGAATGGTTTAAATCCATGAATGGCGACTCCATCTAGACTTCTGGTCTTAACTGTTTTGAGTCTAAACCTTAGGTCCGTAGAGTTAGGGAATCCTAACTAGTTCGAACTGTTCTAGTATAGATCTGCTTGGCTCACTGTCCATAATGACTGCCTGCCGTCTGGTTCAAGTAGGACTCACCCTGAAGAGCAATCAGGTGATATGCCAAATCACCAATTCTCTGTACATTGGCATCATCACCATCCATTACTTGCATCATCACCTCCCATTGTACAAATAGCAAGGCCCACTCTGATGGTCTGCATGGCATCTTTATCTGTGGCCTTGCTGGCTTGAATGAAGGGCGACGATGCAAAAAAACAGAGGAACTGTGATTCGGCAGATCGCCTGATCCTTTACCTCTCATCCCAGGCAGTTGTATATGAGGAATGCTAGTGTACGTCCCCTTGTTGATCAAAGTATCCAACTCTTGCCTTGCAAATAGTTGGACCATTGATACATAATCATGGATGAGCCAAGTTTTCTTGAGTTGATATCGGATGTGTATATCATGCTTAGCCTTTTACGGAGCAACCATCTGGTCATTTGAATGGCTGATACTGCGAGATCTAGCATGACATCAAGCATATCAAACAAAGATGACGAATCTCTTGGGAACTTGAACTTTGCTTGCTGATATCTCTTCACTTTGAATATAACAAGAAACTTTGATGTATGCACAACCAATCAACTATGAAAAATGACTGTACTATGGGTAATTTGACCGATTTCTTAAAAACCTTACAATTTCTTATATTGTCCCGATGTCTAAAATTACCAATATATGACATCGTTAGAACTCTTTTACCCTTCACAACTACGAATTTAGGCCTTTTTGTGATAAAATTGTACCACGCATGGGCTATGTTCAACACCCACTTAAATTTAGAATAATATGTTTTATGTGAATTTAGACCTCACGAACTTTCATAAATTTATTTATGAAGTTTTGGTGAAACCGAAACCACAAAAATCTCAAATATCCTACTCTTTCGCATATATGTCAATATTTTGCATAAATATATTTATAAATATCCTACTTTTTTGCATATACTTCTCAAAATCTCATAAATTTATATGCAAAACACACCACTAATTTCGCAAATAGCTTATTTTTTCGCATATATTGCATGCTCTTGTATGAAGTTATTTGCGAATATCTAGATATCACATATATCATACTTAAATATTTACGAAATTATGACAAATATGCGACATTTCTTATTTTTTATGAATTTCTTGAATCATATATAAACCTATTGTGGTCCCCAACCTACTTATTTTCGCATAATTTAGAGCATTTTTTTTATCTTTTTTCCCCAACCAGTGACCCCGAACCTGCTTTTCTTTCGACAACTATTTTCAACTCATTTTTCATATATCATACTTGTTTGCATATACATTCTGAAATTTCATGAAATGTATTTGCGAAAATCCTATTGATTTGTAAAAATCAAACAATTTTCCAAATTTGTTTCTCTATGTATAGACAAGTCAATATGATTAACAAAGAACTAAATATAATGGGTTTGTATGAAATCAGATAACTTAAAGTTTAACAATTACAAAGTTACATTCAATACATGGGCTCATTATAAAGTTTAACTTGATCCATTCAATTACAAAATTTAACTTGATCCATCTAATTACAAATGTAAGGACCCCAAGTTGACCCTAAAAAAATGTATATATTTTTTCATTTGCAAAAAACATTCCAAGGACCTGAGGCACACTAAAGATTTAATATTCACAACTCAACAATCATTTCAAACATAGAATGATTTTAAAACATGAACTGTAATTGCATTTACTCAATCAAACAATTTCAATTAAGTTATACATAGTTTTCATATCAAAACAAAATCTCCAGTGTACGTCAGAACCCAGGCCACCAAATCATAACCCATGTGCCCTCCAGCCAGCCAGCCCCTCTATCATGGTGCTTTAGTACCAAAAAAACATTTTTAAAAATCAGGTAAGAACCGAAGTTCTCATACGAGACCCTCTCAAAATTCAACAATAAAGAATTTAACATAAATAAAATCAAACACAAGTTTAAGAGGCCTTTTAAACAACATATTCAGAAACACTTATAATTTAAGCAGTTCAAGCAAGCAAGCAATAATTTCATGTTAAATTAAATATTTAGGGATATATAAAATCAATGTTAAACATTTAGAGATGCATGAATCAATGCAACATGCATGAATAACTTTTTCAGTTAAATTATCAGAATTGCTTTTGCATGCATGTCCATATTTAATGCATACAAATTTAATTTTTACTTTCTTACAAACCCACAAATACTAAAAAATGAACAAAGTTTTCAAGGTTTAAGGCAGTTTTCAGTAGTAGCTTATCACACAATTTGTATTTTATTTACTGAGATTTACACTTATTTTTTGACCGATATTAGAAATCCACACCATCAATCAAAACATTAAGAATCCTCACTTAATGCCGAGACATTAAGAAAATTCACATCTAGTAACACTACTTTCTTGGTATACCAATAACTACAACACCCCCCCCCCAAGCAAAATGGTTGAAGTTTCTACAACCATGGTTGAGAACACGAACCACACATCAGGTTCTTGGGGACAACAAATGCATAGAGTGTTTAGTATCCTCATGGTCTCCTATTATCACCATCCAAGGTTTCAACCATTTCAGAGAAACACCAGAGAAGAAAATTATTATTGTTTGGTATCTTTTACTATTCTTAATCAATTCAAGGTTCTTTACATAAAAACAATTATGCAAATCATTATAACATAACAATTTTTTCCCCTTGCCCTATCACATCAACAATATAATTATTTCAAAACCAATTTTTTCAAAAAAATCTTTGCAATGCAAATTATAATTTAATATTTCAAAAGCAACACATGCACATGGCCGCAAAAGGCCTATTAGTGAATCAAACATTACCATCATTAAATAGCATTGTAAGATTTTTCAGTGAACATGAAACACTCATAAATAATCAACTTTTCATGTTCATAAAACAATTCATATACAATCACAATAATTTAATGAATGCATTTTAAACAATGTATAACAAGCTTATAGTACTATCAGAAAAGTCAAAAAAGTTAAAAATTCACAGATTGAATAATTGTCCATGATATACTTCTTATGTGAACTCTATCAAAATCATAGACATGTGTGTCTATATATATGCTGTGAACATTGTAAATATCCCAAATAGCTATATATATGTTGTGAATATTCTCAAAATCGTTGACAACTATATATGCATGTGTTTAGATTATTATAAAAAATTACAGACAATAATATATATATATATATATATATATATATATATATATATATATATATATATATATATATATATATATGTTGTGAACATTATCAACATTGCAGACATATATATATCTATGTTGTGAACTCTAACCAGGTCATAGATGAAATTCCACTAGAGGGGGGTGAATAGTGAAATATGATATAGATCGATAATATAAAATTTAAAGACAATAAGGCACAACACAATAAATACATGATTTATACTGGTTCGGTCGAGTTACAGACCTACATCCAGTCCCCAAGTAAAACACTTGAGCTTTTCACTATAACATCCATGTTACGAGATAAATAGTACAACACCCTCTTTCCCAGAGGTCTACTTCTCTCAACAGAGAAGGGAAACACTCTATTTCCTAGAGGTCTATTTCTCTTAACAGAGAAGGAAAACACCCTCTTTCCTAAAGGTCTACTTCTCTTAACAGAGAAGGAAAACACCCTCTTTCACAGAGGTCTACTTCTCTTAACAGAGAAGGGATACAGTGAATAACAGAAAGTTACAACACTTTCCTAAAGAACCTTCAGAATGATATGAATGCACATATGAAGATTCTCAGAATGTTCTCTTTTTGAAAAATGGATAGTATAATCACTCAGAGGAACAAAATGTTCTTTTCTTTTCACACACAGTTGATTCTTTTTGTCAAAGAGCCTTTCTTGTCTTTTTCTCTTTCTTTTCTCTTTCTTTTTCTAAGCTCTTTTTCAGAATATCGAATAGGAATTTTTCTCTTTGAAAGCTCACATGTCTTGTGAAATACTATTTTGTTTGTATATATATAGTCTTAAGAAAACAGTCGTTGTTTTTTGAAATCATTGTCCTTTTGAGATGTGAGGTGTCAGGTCATTTCAAAAAACAACTTTGTGTGAAATGATATGTGTAGTATATTGCTTTTCAAAAAGTCATCATTCATAAATTAACTATTTAAGGTACACTATACGTTGTTGTAATTAAAAATGATATTTAATTTGTAATGAGTCTTTTCTCAAAGTAAATGCTTTGTAGTACATTGAACGTTGAAGTGTAATTTTGTCTTTACTCAATTTAATGATTTGTAGTGTATTAATAGTTTTCTTACAAATCGTCACTTCTTTGGTTAAATGTATGTAAGTACAATAAATGTTTGTTAAGTACTTTATTTATAAATGGTCATTTCTCAAATGCTTTTTGAGATGACATTTAATGTTTACAGAGAGAATGATGACTTTAAATATAAGTCGACATTCTTGAGTGTGGATTTTACTATTAAATAAATAAATGGTCATTTCTCAAATGCTTTTTGAGGTGGCATTTAATGTTTACAGAAAGAATGATGACTTTAAGTATAAGTTGACATTCTTGAGTGTGTATTAAAAAATAAATAAAGTCTTTTCCAAACTTAATTGTCTTGTTTAAACAATAAGTAATTTTGTATATAAAACAATATTTGTTTTCTCAAATTGTCAATTCAAGATAGACGATTGTGTATTATGAGTAAATTCATTTTGTCTTTTTCTTTCATATTTGAAATCATTAGCTTTTCTATCTTTTCAAGTTGTCTTTTTCATAAATGCATGTTAGAAGGTACAATTAATGCTTTTGAAATCATGAGCTATTATATCTTGTCAAAATGTCTTTTTCATAAATGCTTGTAAGAAGGTACAATGATTTGTTTAAAAAAGGTGTTTTTGAAATATCATATCCTTTTATGAAAAGCTTAGCTTTTTGTAAATAGAGGACTTGTATGATGTTTAAAGCATATAATGTAACATGAGATATGCAATATGCATGCTTCTGAAGGTTCTGTTACATATGACTCTAAAGAAGAAAAAAAGTCTTCATCTTGAAGTAGCCGATCTTCTTGGATAATCTTTATGAATGTATGGTCCATCAAGCTTTTTCTTCAGAGAGTATGATTGCATCAAATAGTTGTACTTGATCAGGTTGTCTCCATTCTTCTTAGGTAAAATAACCTTGCATCAAATACTCGTTAAATGCGTGACAAATCATATCCAGTCATAATATAACATATTCATGAAGGCATATCATATTTATCATATCATATGAAAGCATATCATATATTTATCATGTATGATAACATATCATATTATGTATCATCAAAACATAGTTTCTCAACATTCTCCCCTTTTTTTATGATGACAATATATGCTCCCCCTGTCAATAAGCCATATGCATAATAATAATGTGAATATGATATCATAAAAAAAATGTATAAAAAAAATGCATAAAAAAAAATAAAAGTTTAAGTTTAAGAAAATGAATTTCTTCAACATAGGAGAGACAAGTTTTTCTCTCCCTTTGTCATAGACAAAAAGGAGGGATCAGAGTAGGAAAGTATTATTACAGACCCAAAAAAAATTATAGTTCATTCAAAATCGGATGAGGGATGAAATTTCCGAAGTAGAGCATCTTGGCCAATCTTCAGTGATTGAAAGGCTTAGTGCAGAGAAGCTTGATTCTTCAGTAGGAGATCCTGAGTGTTCTGGACATCGACAAGAGCTGAGAATATGTCTAGTTTAGATGATGGCGTCGGATCTGCCTCACCAGGGCCTTCGTCTTCAGAATGTTGTGGTGGTGACCCTTATTCGGGGAAGTAGGTGTCATCAAATGCATGTGAAGAATAAGAGACGACATCATTGTGAAGTGGCACATTGAAGTACTTAAGAATATGAGTGATTAAATATCCAAATGGAAGTGAACGAAAAGCACAAAAATTAATCATATTGTTGAATATGATGCTCGACCAGTTAATTGGGAAGGAACAAAAAATCGCATAGATTAGAAGAGAGATTTCGTTCGACACGAATCCCTTGGATGGTTGTTTGGGAAAGACATTGTGGGAAAGGATTTGTGACAAAAACATAGCATGAGGTTTCAGATTGCTCAGATGCCACGGAAAGTGGGTGGATTGAGTGGAGCAAAGTACCTTTTTAAACACAGTACGATCAATAGGTACTATGTTTGGTAGTTCGATTCCATAGGATGAAAGGTTAAGAATGCAGCCTAACGAGTGAATGTCAAAAGAAATTATTTTACCATGGACCATGGTGGTGATAGTCGATTGGTCATGGTTTACAGAGAGGTTGGTATAAAAAATTTTGATGAGATGGGGATAGTAGGACATAGTGTTAGATGATCCTAAGATTTGAACAAAGTCTTGTAGGGAAGTTTCAAGATCAAAGGAGGCAAAGTCTTGAAAGTGGATTAACTTACCTGTTTGGATTGGTAGAGAGCTAGCGTAGTGGAAGTTGTGAATGAGATCAAGATATCTCAATTCTGCAGACTCAATCATGTTGACATCATCCGAGAAGGATTTTGAAGAGGAGGCCATGGCAAGTAATTTGAGAGAATAAGAAATGAACTTAGAGAGAATGTGGGTTGATAGAAAATTTTGAATAGGTGATGAGTTCGTGAAGAGTGAATCATGTTATTAAATAGAAGGAAGAAATTTATTATAATAACAAGTGAATGACAATTGAAGTAAATGAAGTTTGGATTTTAGTTGAGTGGATTACTCGTGAATATCTATTTGTATCTTAAGGCACATGTGAATGAGAGATCAAATCACTCTTTGGAAGAGTGTGAGAAAAAAAATTTATTATATTATGTTAGATGTCAAAAAGAACATAGTTTCGAAAATTATTTTCCATTATAAGGAAACCTTGATATAGGAGAGTCCATCGTATTGTGAGAGTAGTCATGGTTTGAGTATGGAGTGCTCTTTGGAATTATTTTGTGTGATTGAAAAAAGAGGAAAGATGAATAGGACCAAAGAGGTGTGTTGCACGATGTAAGTAATGACCCACAGATTTTGAAGATTTCCATTAAAGAGGTGATGAGATGTGAAGAGCCTTGGAATGAGGGAAAATAAAAGATATCGTGAAAAGGGATGCGTGTAAGAATGTTGTAAAGTAATACCATGTGAGATAAAAGATGAATAATGGCCTAATAAGACAAACAACATGTTGATATATAAAAAATGATTTTTACTTAAAGAGGATAGATTTAATATTCGTAAGAGATGCATTGAGAAAAAGACAAGAGAGACTTATGAGAGAAGAGTTATGATTGCTTATGTAAAAGTGATCAAAGAAAAGAGTGATGACATACATGGATAAGACATGGATAGAGAAGAGGACAAAAATAATTAATGAGTGACACGAGATGAAAGACATAAAGAAATGTCATGATTGTCTTGAATTAATGTTTATAGCCCATATATTGTTGAAAGACATAGTTTTAAAGACAAAAGAAACTCGACATGGGAGAGTTCATTGTTTTGGAGAGTAAAAAGTGACATTTTAAAATCTTGTCATAGGGCCATATCCACGGTTTTGAGATGACAAAAGGTGAATTCAAAATTTGTGAAAGCGAGAGAAAGATGGGACCAATGAAACAAAAAGGACAACTAAACTTAATTGATTTGCTATGTAAAAAAATATAAGAAGAGAGACATGATTGTCAAAAATGAGTTATAGATTCTTATAGAGATGTGTAAAAGAGGTGATTAGACATAAAGTTGAGTGTACTTTGAAAGATATGACATTTTGAGAGAAAAGAGTGACATAAAGCATTTGTTTTGTATTAAAAAGCTTGTGGTGTACGTGAATATGTGAATGACTCTTTTTTACTTTAAAAAGAGGTAAAAGAGAAGATGAGACACGAAAAGTAAAAATGATGAGAATAGATGAAAGATAAAAAATAGGAATCGACAAGAAGAAATCGGATTCAAACAAAACTTAAAATATATAAATGAAAAAATTATAAGATATTGTAAAGTTTTATCTAATTAAAACTATAAATAAGTGTGATTAATTGATTATAAGTCACTTAGTTTACAGATTCCTAATTCTCTTCTAATTCGTATAAAGTCTTCATTTTTTAAAGGTTTAGTAAAAATATCTGCTAATTGTTTATTAGTGGGTATAAATTCAAGTTTGATTATGTTGTTTGAGACTTGTTCTCTTAAAAAGTGGCGTCGAATTTGAATGTGCTTTGTACGTGAGTGAAGAATAGGATTTTTAGACAAATTTATAGCACTTGTATTATCACATAAAATAGTTGTATTTTCAAATTTTAAACCAAAATCTTTTAATGTCTGTTTCATCCAAATGACTTGTGTATATGCTAGGCTTGCAGCTATATATTCAGCTTCAGTAGTTGATAATGATACGCAATTTTGTTTCTTACTGAACCATGAAACTAGTGAGTGCCCTAGCATATGACATATTCCACTTGTGCTTTTTCTGTCAGATTTACTTCTAGCGAAATCAACATCATTGTATGAGATTAAATTAAATGTAGATGATTTTGAATAAAATAACCCAAAATCAACTGTTCCTTTTAGATATTTCATTATTCTTTTTACAGCTTTAAGATGTGATTCCTTTGGATTTGATTGATATCTAGCATACAAGCAAACACTGAACATGATATCTGGACGGCTAGCAGTTAAATAAAGTAGTGATCCTATCATACCTCTGAATAGCTTTGTATCTACAGTCTTACCATCTTCATCTTTGTCCAATACAATAGTTGTGCTCATAGGGGTATTCTTTAAAGCAGTTGAATTCATGTTGAACCTCTTCAGAAGTTCATGAGCATATTTAGACTGATTGATGAAGACTCCATCCTTGGTTTGCTTAATATGCAGTCTAAGAAAGTAGGTGAGTTCTCCCATCATACTCATTTCGAATTCTTTCTGCATGGACTTAGAAAAATCTTCACAAAGACTGTTGTTAGTAGATCCAAAGATGATATCGTCTACATATATTTGAATGATTAAGGTATGATCATCCACTATTTTTACAAATAAAGTTGAATTTTCTTTGCCTACAGAAAATCCAGTTTTTAATAAAAAAGTTTTAAGTCTGTCATACCAAGCACGAGGTGCTTGTTTTATACCATATAAAGCACATTTTAATTTGAAAACATGATCAAGAAATTGTTCATTTTCAAAACCTGGAGGTTGTTTTACATAAACTTCTTCATTTATAAAACCATTTAAAAAATCACTTTTAACATCCATTTGGTATAGTTTGAAATCCATATAGCTTGCATATGCCAAAAATATTCTTATAGATTCAAGTCTAGCAACAGGAGCAAATGTTTCATCAAAATCAATACCTTCCTCCTGATTGTATCCTTGAGCCACTAGCCTTGCCTTGTTTCTTATAACATTACCTGTTTCGTCCAACTTTTTTATGAAGATCCATCTTGTCCCAATGATTTGATGATCTTTTGGTCTTGGTACAAGATCCCATACATCATTTCTTTGGAACTGATTCAGTTCTTCAGTCATGGCTAACATCCAGAACTTGTCAATGATGGCTTCATCAATCTTCTTTGGTTTAAGTTGAGAAATGAATGCCATATTTGCAATACGTTCCAACTGAGCTCTAGTTTGAATCCCCTTAGTCAGATCTCCCAAAATATGCTTTTGAGGATGATCTCTAATTTCAGCAAATGTTGTTTGGAGATCATCTTCATTAGGTTTAGCTGTGTTATCTAAGAAAAAATTTGTACTTTCAAGATCATCATCGTTAGTCTGCTTATGAACAGATTGATCAATAGATTCACAAAAACTGACATGCATAGATTCTTCAATAGTATTTGTACTCTTATTAAAAACTCTGTATGCTTTACTATGACTTGAATATCCTAAGAATATGCCTTCAACAGATTTAACATCAAATTTATCAAGGCTATCTTTTGTGTTAAAGATAAAGCATTTACACCCAAAGACTTTGAAGTAGTCTATTCTTGGAGCTCTGCCATAGAATAGTTCATAGGGAGTTTTATTCAATAAGGGCCTGATAAGAACTCTATTTGAGATATAACATGCAGTGTTAACAACTTCAGCCCAAAAATATTTAGCAAGATTATTATGTTGGAGCATAGTTCTAGCAGATTCTTGAAGGGTTCTATTCTTTCTTTCTACTACACCATTTTGAGGTGCAACTGTAGGAAAGGCAAAGTTATGAGAGATACCATGCAAGTTACAAAAATTTACAAAAAGATCATTATCAAATTCTCCTCCATGGTCACTACGAATTTTGATAATTGTAGAAGATTTTTCATTTTGTAACTTTTTACATAAAATTTCAAATTCACAAAATGTATCACTTTTATTTTTCAAAAATATTACCCAAGTAAATCTTGAGTAATCATCTACAATGACAAAAGCATATTTATTATGATTAAGACTAGCTACCCTAGAAGGACCAAAAAGATCCAGGTGGAGAAGCTCTAAAGGTCTTTTACTTGACACAATATTTTTTGATTTGAAAGATGATTTTGACAATTTTACTGATTGACAAGCATCACAAAAATAGTCCTTTTTAAAAGAAATTTTAGGTAACCCACGTACCAAGTTGTTCTTAGCTAATTTAGACATATATTTAGAGTTAACATGTCCCATTCTCATATGCCATAAATTTTGAGAGTCATTATTAGCTATAAGACAGTGTTCAATAATATTCTCTAGGTATAATTCATATATATTATTTTTTCTTATACCTTTTAAAATAATATTTTCGTTGGTGTCTGCTATGAGGCATGCATCATGTTTGAAGCTAACATTATAACCTATGTCACACATTTGACTGATGCTTAAGAGATTTTGTTTTAAACCTTTAACAAGGAGAACATCTTTGATACGAGGTTTATCGATATTACCAATACCAATTATCAAACCTTTGTTGTCTCCAAAGGTGACGACTCCTCCTTCTTTATGATGAAGAACAATAAAAAGATCTGGATGTCCTATCATATGTTTTGAACATCCACTGTCTAATATCCATCTGTTCTTCTTCTTTAGAGCCTGCAAAAGATCAAGTAAAACTTCTTTTTGGTACCCGATCGGGTCCCTTTTTGTTAGACTTTGGAACCCATATCCATTTTGATTTGGGTTTGTCTACATATTTAAAGGAGTACATGGTATTAAAATTGAAGTTGTAATACTCCTATTTAGGCTCAGTAGAACCTTTGACAAATGTAGTCCTTTGATTCATACAAAAAGGTTTATTTAGATTAGAGTAACCAATACCATTCTTGTAAAAAGAGAATTTTTGAGAGGATAGGAGTTTGTCCAGGTTTTCTTTCCCTTTGGTAAACTTGAAAACCGTTTTCATAAGGTTTTCACTTTTGCTCTTTAATTCTGAAATTTCTACTTGAAGATTTTTAGTCTTGGAACTAATAGAACTGATTTCAGAAGTAAGAATAAAGTTTTTCTTTTTCAACTCAGAATTTTCAATACTGAGTTTTTCATTTTTCTGGGAAAGCTCTAAATTTTTGGATTTTAAAATTTTGTTTTTGAGAATCGTTTTTCTAGATTCTTCAAAAAGTTCTTGAAATGCATTTAGAAGTTCATCAAAAGAAAAATCAGAAGATTCACTTATAGAGCTTTCTTCTGCCATGAAGCACATATTTGCAGTTTCGGCTTCATCATCACTTGACTCTTCACTGGTGGATGGTTCTGAATCATCCCATTGAGCATGTAGAGCCTTTTTCTTGAAGAACCTTTTCTTTGGTTCCTCGATTTTGGATTTTTTTTTAGAAGAGGACAATCACGTCACATGTGACCTGGCTTATTACATTAATAGCACATGGTGTCTTCCTTAGAATCTTTATTTTCCTTGTGCTTATTTGATAGCCTGTTCTTTCTCATGAAGCGCTGAAATTTTCGAGTAAGCAGCGCAATTTAAGATTCCTTTTCTGAGTTCTCATTCTCAGAAATGGCTGGGAAGGCTAGATTTTTCTTCGTAGGTTGTTCCTCTTCCCTTCTTTCCTTCATATGAACTTCATAGGCCATAAGATTGCCTATTAAGTCATCCAGAGTAAGCTTGGATAAATTTTAGCTTCTTCAATAGCTGTGGTCTTTTTCTCCCAATCAGTTGTAAGTGATCTCAAGATCTTTTTCACCTTATCGGTCTGGGATTGGTGAATCTGGTAAACATCTCTCTGATAGGCTCATCTTTATTCATTTTGAATAGCTCATATTTTTGAACTAGAGATGAGATCTTAGCTTCTTTTACTCTGTTAGTTCCTTTATGAATAACCTCCAGAGAGTGCCAAATATCATATGCAGATTCACAAACTGATATTCTGTTAAATTCATTTTGATCAATGGCGCAATACAAAGCATTCATAGCTTTTGCATTTAGATTAGCCATCTTCCTTTCTTCATCAGACCATAAGCTATAGTCTAGTCTGAAGATGGAGATGTGTATGGACATTCAACAATTTTCCATACAGCAAAGTCTATAGATTTTAAGAATATGACCATCCTGCATTTCCAATATCCGTAGTTGGTGCCATTGAAGAAAGGAGGGAAAGATGCGTGTTGACCTTCGATGTCACAAGCATAAGAGGTTAATGCCATTTGTGCTGGAAGACTTGTTATGTCGAAACCAACAAACCTGCTCTGATACCAAATAAAATTCCACTAGAGGGGGGGTGAATAGTGAAATATGATATAGATCGATAATATAAAATTTAAAGACAATAAGGCACAACACAATAAACACAAGATTTATACTGGTTCGGTTGAGTTACTGACCTACATCCAGTCCCCAAGTAAAACACTTGATCCTTTCACTATAACATCCGTGTTACGGGATAAATAGTACAACACCCTCTTTCCCAGAAGTCTACTTCTCTCAACAGAGAAGGAAAACACCCTCTTTTCTAAAGGTCTACTTCTCTTAACAGAGAAGGAAAACACCCTCTTTCACAGAGATCTACTTCTCTTAACAGAGAAGGGATACAATGAATAACAGAAAGTTACAACACTTTCCTAAAGAACCTTCAGAATGATATGAATGCACATATGAAGATTCTCAGAATGTTCTCTCTTTGAAAAATGGATAGTATAATCACTCAGAGGAACATAATGTTCTTTTCTTTTCACACACAGTTGATTCTTTTTGTCAAAGAGCCTTTCTTGTCTTTTTCTCTTTCTTTTCTCTTTCTTTTTCTAAGCTCTTTTTCAGAATATCGAATAGGAATTTTTCTCTTTGAAAGCTCACATGTCTTGTGAAATACTATTTTGTTTGTATATATATAGTCTTAAGAAAACAGTTGTTGTTTTTTGAAATCATTGTCCTTTTGAGATGTGAGGTGTCAGGTCATTTCAAAAAACAACTTTGTGTGAAATGATATGTGTAGTATATTGCTTTTCAAAAAGTCATCATTCATAAATTAACTATTTAAGGTACACTATACGTTGTTGTAATTAAAAATGATATTTAATTTGTAATGAGTCTTTTCTCAAAGTAAATGCTTTGTAGTACATTGAACGTTGAAGTGTAATTTTGTCTTTACTCAATTTAATGATATGTAGTGTATTAATAGTTTTCTTACAAATCGTCACTTCTTTGGTTAAATGTATGTAAGTACAATAAATGTTTGTTAAGTACTTTATTTATAAATGGTCATTTCTCAAATGCTTTTTGAGATGACATTTAATGTTTACAGAGAGAATGATGACTTTAAATATAAGTCGACATTCTTGAGTGTGGATTTTACTATTAAATAAATAAATGGTCATTTCTCAAATGCTTTTTGAGGTGGCATTTAATGTTTACAGAAAGAATGATGACTTTAAGTATAAGTCGACATTCTTGAGTGTGTATTAAAAAGTAAATAAAGTCTTTTCCAAACTTAATTGTCTTGTTTAAACAATAAGTAATTTTGTATATAAAACAATATTTGTTTTCTCAAATTGTCAATTCAAGATAGACGATTGTGTATTATGAGTAAATTCATTTTGTCTTTTTCTTTCATATTTGAAATCATTAGCTTTTCTATCTTTTCAAGTTGTCTTTTTCATAAATGCATGTTAGAAGGTACAATTAATGCTTTTGAAATCATGAGCTATTATATCTTGTCAAAATGTCTTTTTCATAAATGCTTGTAAGAAGGTACAATGATTTGTTTCAAAAAGGTGTTTTTGAAATATCGTATCCTTTTATGAAAAGCTTAGCTTTTTGTAAATAGAGGACTTGTATGATGTTTAAAGCATATAATGTAACATGAGATATGCAATATGCATGCTTTTGAAGGTTTTGTTACATATGACTCTAAAGAAGAAAAAAAGTCTTCATCTTGAAGTAGCCAATCTTCTTGGATAATCTTTATGAATGTATGGCCCATCAAACTTTTTCTTCAGAGAGTATGATTGCATAAAATAGTTGCACTTGATCAGGTTGTCTCCATTCTTCTTAGGTGAAATAACCTTGCATCAAATACTCGTTAAATGCATGACAAATCATATCCAGTCATAATATAACATATTCATGAAGGCATATCATATTTATCATATCATATGAAAGCATATCATATATTTATCATGTATGACATCATATCATATTATGTATCATCAAAACATAGTTTCTCAACAATAGACAAATATACATATGTATGTGCAGTGAAGCATAACCAAGATTTCAGACATATATACGTTCCTGCTGCAAACAAAAATCAAGATTTGCATACATATATATATCTGTGCTGCAATCACTAAAAAGATCACATACAAACATATATATGTATGCTGCATATATATATATATATCAGCTATGTGAACACAATAAAAAACACAAACTGATATATATGTATTTAAGATGTGAAAGCAGTCCAGATTTGCATACTGATATACATATATATCAGCGCTGCAAACTCAATAAAAAATGCAGTCTGATATATGTGTTAAAGCTAGGAAACAATTTAGATTTGCAAAGTGATATATAAATATATCAACACTGCAAACTCAATAAAAAACACAGTCTGATATATGTGTTAAAGCTGCAAAAATAGACTAGATCGTAGATTGATATATATATATATATATCAGAGCTGCAAACAAAATCAAAATAGAAGGCTGATATATATATTTATATATATATTGTGAATCTTGTTCAAGAACGCAAAAAAATACATGTTTTTATATGCAAAAAGTTGTAGATTGTATACATAAAATTCCAGCCATGTTCATGATTAAGAACTCAGAAAATAATAAGTTTGTGCATACAAAAAATCATAGATTTACATAAAAAAAATTTATGCATATTCATAATCAAGAACACAGAAAATAACAAGTTTATGCATGTAGAAAATCGTAGACATGCATACAAAAATTTTGCAAGCATATTCATGATCAAGAATGCAAAAAATAACAAGTTTATGCATGAAGAAAATTGCAAACATGCATACAGAAATTTCACAGGCATGTTCATGTTCAAGAACATAAAAAATAACAAGTTTATGCATGCAAAAAATCACAGACATGCATACAAAAAATTTGCAGGCATACAAAAAATAACAAGTTTATGCATGCCAAAAATCACAGACTTGTATATCTGTCTAGAAATGCAGAAAAAATAGTCATATACATATTTTCAAGACTGCAAAAAATCATAAACTTGTATATATGTTCAGAAACGCAAAAAAAAAAAAGGTTTACACACGCATACATATTTGTGTGTGTACTACGTATCCTGTTCAAGAATAGGAAAACATAGGCACACACACACACACACACACACACATATATATACTTGCTGCATTTTCTGTTCAAGAATAGAAAAATGCAGATTCGAGTACTCTTAAGCTCATGCAATTCTGCTCATGCCAAAATGCTCATTCTATCAGAAAAAGAAAAGAACCTGTACCTTTGCTAAAAACTACATAAAAGAAAAAAAAAAGTTGAAGAAGGTGGAGAAGGAAAACGTTGAAGATGATGCCCTCTCTCTCTCTTTTCACTCAACCCTCTCTCTTTTTTTTTTTTTCTCTTAGACGTTTTTGAGAGAGAGGCTATGCCTCTTTTTTTATAAAACAACAGGGGCTCCTCTAAGAGGTGACGCCCCTTTTGGGATAGAGTTCTATTCAGAATAGAACTCTTCCCACCATGTCCAGATCCATTCGACGTCAGATCATATATATTAATATATTATATATATTATTTTTAAATTTCAAACATCAAAAATAGAATTATTTAATTTAAAATTAAATTTATAAAAATTAAAAATAAAGAAAAAATTATGAGATATTATATCCTTACACCCTTGAAAGAATTTTGTCTACAAAATTATAACGTATTAAATATGTGTGGGTAATGTTCACACATATCAGTCTCAGGCTCCCAGGAGCACTCGTCCAGTCCGTTATGTTGCCAACTCACTTCTATGAACAAAATTGTCCTACTTCGAAGTATCTCCTCTTGGCAATTCACAATCTCCACCGATTCCCTCCTCCATCGCTAAATCTGGTTGTACTTTGACTGCATCATACTGGATAATATATGAAGGGATTGTTACATACTTAACATCGAGATATGAAAAACATTGTAGATCTGAGAAAACTAAGGTGAAAGTGTTACTCAATATGCTGACTCACCAACACGCTCAAGGATCTCAAAGGATCCAACATACTGAGGACTAAGCTTCCTTTTTTTCGAACCTAAAAGCACTCTTCATAGGCAATATCTGAACCAATACATGTTTACCCACTGCAAAACTAAGCTCTCTATGCCGCTGGTCGGGGTAGCTCTTCTGTCGGATCTGTGCATCAACCAACTGCTAGCGAATCATTCGGATCTGGTCTGAATAGTGCTTGATCCCCTCTAGAGACTCCACTGCTCTAATGCTAACCGCATCCCAACACACCAAGGATCTGCAAGGTCTACTATACAGAGCTTTATACAGGGTCATACCAATGCTGACATGGTAGCTTTTGTTGTATGAAAACTCTACCAGCTTCACATGCTTATCTTAGTCTCCTACCCAATCAAGCACACATGCTCTCAGCATATCCTCAAGAGTTTAGATCGTACGTTATGTCTGTCCATTTGTTTGTGGATGAAAAACTGTATTGAACTTTAGTTTGGTATCTAAGGCTTTCTATAATTGGTGCAAAAAATGAGATATAAAGCAAGGATATCGATCTAATACGATCAAAAGTGGTACCCCATGAAGTCTAACAATCTCATCTATGTATAGGTCTGCCAAGCTCTCCAAACTCTGACTCACCCTGATCGGCAGAAAATGTATGTTCTTCGTTAGTCGGTCTACTATCACCTAGATGGCATCATGCTAATGACTGATCCTCGGTAAACCCATGATGAAGTCCATTCATCTAATGTCCAAAGGTTGTAGCGATCCACCAGGTCTTGAGTTTTCGATCTTAACTTACTGATAAGTAAGGCATCAAGACACAAACTCTGCAACATCTCATTTAATGTCGTTCCACCAATATGTTTGTTGTAAATCCTTGAACATCTTGGTGCTACCAGGATGAACAAAATACTTCAACCTATAGGCCTTATTCATCAACTCCTCTCGAAGAGCCATCGAAACCCACCATCTGTCCCCGAACATAATGGTTTCATATTCCTCACAATAGAACTATGCATTCGGCTTCTGGGCACTCTGACACAACTTGAAGTCCGAATCAGCTGATTGTAGCTCCTCAATGTGATCGATGATATCGGGTCGCACCCTCATCAGTACATAATGGATAAGTCCTGCTTCGTCTATAAACGGTTGCCACCAGGCAAACTCCTCAAGTAAGTCTCAACTCCAACCAATCAAGCTAGTTGCCAAAATTGATGTCTTCCTACTCAGTGCTTCCACCACTATATTCTCTTTACCTGGGTGGTAAGTGATAGTAAACTCATAGTCTTTGAGAAACCCTAGTCACCTACGCTGTCTCAAGTTCAGATCCTTCTATGAGAAAATATACTTGAGACTCTTATGGTTAGACAAAACCTCAAACTGCTCTCCGTATAGGTAGTGGTGCTAAATCTTCAATGCAAAGACAACAACTGCTAACTCCAAGACATGCATCAAGTAGTTCTTCTTGTGCACCTTCAATTATCGAGAAACATAAGTGATGACCTTTTCATGCTGCATCAAGACACAACCCAATCTCATTCTCGAGGCATCACTATACACCATGAACACTCCTAACTCTAAAGATAATACCAAAACTAGAGCTGATGTCAACCTCTTCTATAGATCCTGAAAACTCTCCTTGCAACGTAGTGTCCATACAAACTTCACCCTTTTTTACAGTAGCTTCGTCATCGAGGTAGCTAAATGAGAGAAGTCCTAGATGAATCAACGATAATACCCCTCTAACCCCAAGAAGCTTCTGATCTCTGTGACTATCTTCGTCTGCACCCAATACAACATTGCCTCTACCTTAGCTGGATTCACCTCAACACCATTTCTGATATGACGTGATTGAAAAACATCAACCTGTCGAGCCAAAACTCACATTTAGAGAACTTAGCATAAGGCTTATGTTCTCTAAGTGTCTGTAGGATGATCCTCAGATGCTCTATGTGTTCCTACATACTCTCTGAGTATATCAGGATGTCATCAATGAATATAATGACAAACTAATCCAACCATAACCGAAAGAATCAATTTATCAAGTCCATAAATGCTACCGGGGGCATTCGTGAGTCTAAAAGACATCACTAAAATTAGAAACAACAAATGCACACGGTGTTTAGTATCCTTAGGGTCCCCCATGACCACCATCCAAGGTTCCCACCCTTTCAGAGGGACAGCAGGGACAAAAATTATTATATTGTTTAGTATATTTTACCATTCTTAATCAATTCAGGGTTCTTTACACAAGAACAATTATGCAAATCATCAAGCAATAATAATTTTGGGCCCTTGCCCTATCACATCAAAAATGTAATTATTTTAAAACCATTTTTTTCAAAAAAAAATCTTTGCAATGCAAATTACAATTTAACATTTCAGAAGCAACACACGCGCAAGGTCTCAAAAGGCCCATGAGTGATTCAGACATTACCACAATTAGATAGCATTGCAAGATTTTTTAGTGTACATGAAACACTCATAAATAATCAACTTTTTAGGTTCATGACATAATTCATGGTACAATCACTGCAATTTAATGAAAACAGTCTTATCATAGTGTTAGAGAAGTCAAAATAGTTAAAAATTCATAGATTGAATAACTTTTCATGATATACTTCTATTACAAACTCTATCAAGATTGCAGACATGTGTGTATATATATATATGTGTGTATATATATGTATATATATATATATTTCTATTGTAAGTGTTATCAAGATTACAAACAACTATATATATAATCTCAAGATCACATGCATATATATCTACGTTGCAAACACTGCAAATATCACTGACAACTATATATATGTGGCGAACATTCACAAAATCGTAGACATCTATATATGCATATGTGCTAAGATTATTATAAAAAATTGCAGACAATAGTATATATGTATATGCTGTGAACATTATCAAAATTGTATATATATATATATATATATATATATATATATATATATATATATATATATATATATATATTGCGAACTCTAACCAAGTCGTAAACAAATATACATATGTATATGCTGCGAAACATAACCAAGATTTCAAACATATATACGTTCCTCTTGCAAACAAAAATCATGTTTTGCAGACACATACATACCATGCTACAATCACTAACAAGATCACAAACAAACATATATATGTTTGTTGCATCCAGTATCAAGATTACAAATAGATTATATATATTCAGGCTACGAACACAGTCCAGATTGCAAACTGATATACATATATATCAGGGCTGCAAACACAATAAAAAATACAGTCTGATATGTATGTATTAAGTTGAAAAAACAACCCAGATCGCAGACTGATATACATATATATGCAGCGCTGCGAACACAATAAAAAAATATAGACTGATATATATGTATTTAAGTTGCGAAAACAACTAAGATCGTAGACTGATATACATATATATCAGCGCTGCAAACATAATAAAAATGCAGATTGATATATATGTATTTAACCTATGAAAACAATCTAGATTTGTAGACTGATATACATATATATCAGCGCTGCAAACTCAATAAAAAATGTAGTCTGATATATGTGTAAAAGCTGCAAAACAATCCAGATTTGCAGACTGATATATATATATATATGTTAAAGCTATGAAAGCAGACCAGATCGTACACTGATATATATATATATATATATACTACGAATCTTGTTCAAGAATGCAGAAAAATACAAGTTTATATATGCAAAAAATCACATATTGCATATAGAAAATTCCAGGCATGATCATGATCAAGAATGTAGAAAATAACAAGTTTATGCATGCAGAAAAGCACAAACATGCAAACAAATTTTTTTAGGCAAATTCATGATTAAGAATGCAGAAAATAACAAGTTTATGCATGCAAAAAATCGTAGACATGCATATAAAAATTTTGTAGGTATGTTCATGATTAGGAATGCAAAAAATAACAAGTTTATGCATGCAAAAAATTATAGACATACATACAAAAATTTTGGAGGCATGTTCATGATCATGAACGCAAAAAATAACAAGTTTATGCATGTAGAAAATTGCATACTTGTATATTTGTCCAGAAATATAAGAAAACAGTCATATATATATTTTCAAGATTGCAAAAAATCTCAGACTTGTATATATGTTCAGAAAAATAGAAAAGAATAGGTTCACACACACATGTGTGTATATATATATATATATTGTTGTGGTTTCTATTCAAGAACATAAAAATGCATACTTGAGCACTCTTAACCCTATGTGATTCGGCTCATGCCAAAATCCTCGTTCTATAAAAAAAAAGAACTTGTACCCTTGCTTACAAATGCAAAAAAAAAAAAAAGTTTAAGAAGATGGAGAAGGAAATTGTTGGAGGAGATGATGCCCTCTCTCTCCCTTCGCTCAGCCCTCTTTTTTTTTCTCTTAGACATTTTTGAGAGAAAGGCTATGCCTCTCTTTTTATAAAACAAGAGGGGCTCCTCCAGGAAGTGATGCCTCTCTCGGGATAGAGTTTTATTCAGAATATAATTCTTCCCAAGCTTATCTCTTTATATATATACACTTATTTATATATATATTTCTTTAGTTAAAATTTTAAATTGCTATTTGTTTTAAAATTTTCGTATCCAATTATGGATGGACTATGGGTCTTGGCTGAACCCATGACCCATGTCTAGAACTATATAGATTTTAGCCCCTATATATATCTACATATAAAGGTCTTAGTCAATGAATTTCGGACCATGTCTAGATCCATATTGACATCAGTTCCTATATATATATATATATATATATATATATATATATATATATATATATAGGCCTCAGTCAATGGATCCTAGACCATGTCCAGAACCATTTGATGTTGGTCACATATATATTAATATATATATATATATATGTTATATATTATTTTTAATTTTCAGACATAAGAAATATAATTATTTAATTACAAATTATATTTATAAAAATTAAAAATAAAGGAAAAATTGTGAGATATTACAACAAATTTAAGTTTAACTTGATCTATTACAAAGGTGAGGTGCATAATTGTCCACAACTCAACTAGCTGGACAGACTCTTCTGGCACCTCTCTAACCATCGTCTCTGTCTTTTCATTGTCTTTCGCACCTTTGGAAGCCATTTCCTTCATGTGCTTGTAGAACTTGATCATACGATTCTTTATATCCGTGACATCTTGCTTAAAATAACCCTTTATTAGCAAACAACTAACTACAACAAACATCTCAAACTAGTGAACAACTGATATATAAACACATATCTGCATGAAGTATAATCTCAAGTTTCTGCCCAAGTACTGTATATACTGTATGACAAATATACCATGGTCATACCTGTAAAATACAAAAATACCAAGTTAAAAACATATACATGTATGAAATAAGTTAACAAATAAATGCAAAATAATTACTCGTTCTCTTTTTTGAGGAATACCCTTCATCCTCTGTGCCATCCAATCTTTACAACAATTAAAGTCAAAGTGCTATAAAAAAATGAACCTGCAACATATATGCACAAAAAAGAGATAAAAAATATACAAAAAAAGAGATAACAAATATACACAAAAAATAAGTGCATTATTGAGTAAGTTAGGTTATTGTATTGTTTGTTTGAGGTTTTTATTTGCTAAATATGTGTTCAACGTGAAATTGTACAGCATGAAGTCCTTTCCCTTCATATCCATTTCTTAAAGAACCCAATGCTTGTTGCCCTAGTTGAAAAGAATTAAGAGCTATAACATAATGTAATATCGTTGTGCACGAAAATTTATTTGTAAGTATAAAAAGTTGTATAAAATCATACCTTGTCAGTGTCAAAATAATCATACGACAAGTCTTTGCTCTCAAAGCAGTCAACTGCCCCATCTTCCATTTAGTTGTGACCATTTGCTGTAAATAGACAAGGTTTACCAATTGATTTTTATTAATCAGTAGTAAAATAATATAAACATCACTTTTTAGACTCATAGAGAAATACGGGTTAAGGTAAAAGGTCTTTAGCAAGTTGTCTTTTTTCCTATTCTTGTTGTGAGTCACTTGGAGTCTTTATACAAATCTTGCTAAATGCTACATAGTAAATCCAGTGTGATAATAAAAGAACAAAAAAAATTATGTGCAAACGTAACAAAAAAATAAACAAATTAATGTGCAAAACTAACACTCATGTCACTTGCCAAGAGAGTTTTTTTGCCAAACTCATACTATTTTGGCTCTGAAGTGTTCTCTTCTATAGCTTTTTCTTTCTCATTAACATATTCTTAATAACAAAATAAATTGTATATGATTAATATCAAATATACACACATGATTCGAGATATTGCTTATACCTCATATACGACTGATTGTTCCTTGCTCTTCGAAACTCAGAGCCCTTTAAATCATTTTTTTTGTAAGAATATGTATGACCATACATCTCAAACTACCTAGATATACACATAAAGAAATAATTAATTAAAAAATAATGAATATACACACAAAGAAGCAATTTATTAAACAACACTATATATACATAAAGAAGCAATTCATTAAAAAACACTGAATATACACACAAATAAATAATTCATTAAAAAATACTGGATATACACACATGATCACTGCTATCACTAATTGATTATTTGGTTGCACCAACTAAATCAAAATTCATTGTATTTATTGCTTCATTTGCGTCCATGCATGCATTTTCAACATTCAAGATTAACCATCAAAATATCACATTCATCATCATACCTACATCTCAACCATAAATTATATCAAAATTACAACTTGTACCTAGTATTGTCGTATGCTAGAGAAGGCTACATGTCATTCAAATTATTGCAATGAAGATCACTGATACTTTATTTTCTATATGGTTTTATATCCTTTGCAATGATCTATCGATTATGTACAACATCAATATCATCCACTGTTTGGGACAGTTGGATAATCGGTAAAGGATTCACCTCTATAGATGGTGCCTGAGATACATGAACATTATCCACTGGATTTACATCATTCCATTGATCAACTACTCCTTCATTAACTTTGGATACTTTCAAGTAAACATCACTACTTAACATTGATTCTATATCATCATCATCCTCAACATCTATCTACATTTCTTGGTTGTTTGAAGAATAACTATACTAGACGCTCAATAAGTCTGCCGTATATCCGATCTTACGAGATATCGAAGCCACAAATTTCTTAAAGGTAATATTTTTAGAGACCAATAAATATTTTTAATTAGTGTAATCCGACCTATGTTACTGTACTTCAGCCATTTCAGATGCCATCATTGATTGCCTACAACAACCATGATAGTGTACTTTAGCCTTTTCAATGCTTGTGCAAAGTGAATCTCAACCCCATTATATCAGCACAAGAACAACAAATATTAACTAAAGGACAAACAAACAATCATAAATCATCTACAACAATATATAAATTTCTATGCAAAAAATCATAAGCATAGTAAACCCTAAACATTAAATCTGATGGTTAGGGACATCGATAACAACACAAGAAAACATACAAAAAATACCATAACAACTAAACACAAATACACATGGGGATATTCAATGATCATTCACACTCATGATTGTAAACTGTCATATTAAATAGAAATATGCATGAGGATACCCACATATATTGTATGAAACTCACCTTTCAAACCTGTAGATGGAGAAGTCGATCACAAGGACGATATTACAACCTCCTCAAAATGTAGGAATCATCGCAAGGGCTCCACAAAGAAGTTTTTTTGCAGACACAAACGAGAAGAAGAAACCCTCAAACAAAAATGAATATATATATATATTTCAACAAAATCATAACTATTAGGAAAAATCATATATAATAAAAAAATTACAAATATTTAAGTAACATATTTGCGATTTTGTTGGTTTCCTTTAAGTGAAGTTTCACACATAAATTTATGCAATTTCAGGATATATGCAAAATAGTATGATATTTGCAAGAGGTGTTTCACAAATATATTTATTTGAAATATTGTCATATATGCGAAAGAGTAGGATATTTGCAATTTTGGTGGTTTTAGTTTCACAAAAAAAACACAAATAAATTTATGCGAGTTCATGAGTTCTAAATTCACATAAAAAACTTGAGATTCTAGATTGAAGTGGGTATTGGATATAGTCAATGAATGATACAATTTTATCACAAAAATACCTAAATTCACAGTTGTGAAGGGTAAAAGGGTCTTAACGATATCAAACATTTATGATTTTGGACATTGAGAGAATAGAAAAAATTGTAGGGTTTGCGAATCTACCAGTTCCCTCGGGACAGAACATGAATTTGTTAATATGATATTATTAACATGAGCAAATCTTTGGCTCATCAAATTCAAATTTTTAGTAGTTACAAGCTCATACCAAATATGCTTTTTTACATGTAAACGAATTTAGATATCTGTCAAATTCAAATATTTCTTTCATTAGGTAGCAAAAAATCAAAACCACATTTGCATCTGATTATGGTCAGATATTGTTCTAGCTTACCAAATGTATCTAAACATAATTGAATTTGGTTGGATATAAGATAAAAATATAGTTAATTGGCATCTATGTTCATTCTACTACAGTTTCTCCATGAGAACAAAAATGAAAAAAGAAATAAATACAAGACCTCATGAATTTATAACCTCTCTCTCTCTCTCAAAAGACCATACAATTAAAAACTCTTCAGGATCCCATTGCGCTAGTAAGCACTCGTTCCTTACTATATTTTGGAGATATCAATCAATGGCATCGAATGAAAAAGTTCTCAATCATGTTCTGAAATGAATTGATGAATGTTCTATAGTAGAACTTTTAATTCTTAATCTCCATAAACCATAGGTTAAAGATCACAAAATGAACCTGAACACCAACGTAGAATGGAGTTAATCAATGAGGCTCATCTACACATCCTCTGGTTCTAAATGTTTGATACACATGAAGTTAGAGCCATTTAAAAGGGAGAGAATATAACCATAGAGAGTCATTTTTTACACACTTATCACCAGTATGTTCTATAAACAAAAGTATCTTCAACCCCCTTTATGACTCAACAATCATTCGTGTGAAGGGCCATACTCTCCAGTAGGTATGCAATATAATACAATATAAAAATTTTCAAGAGTGCAAAACTAGCACCGAACATGATAATAATCTACTATCAAGTGAAAAAGGGTAAGATTGAATAAAAATAGGATCCAAGAAAACTAAGAGAACCAATATTTTAAGCGATTAACCACTGCACCAGTGTTAGTTCTACCTTCTGGCACTAACATTTTTATTGTCTATAGCGATGCATCACACAAGGGATTAAGATGCGTCTTAATGTAGCATGACAGGGTTATCACACATGCATCTTGATAGTTGAAGGTACACGAGATGAATTACCTAACTCACTTCTTAAAGGTGGCAGCAATAGTGTTCGCACTCAAGATTTGGCGATACTAGTATAAAGAATAATTTGAAGTATTCACTGACCATCAAACTTTGAAATATCTATTCTCCTAGAAGGAATTAAATATGAGATAGAGGTGGTGGATTGAGATTCTCAAGGACTATGATTTTGAATTAAAATATCACCCAGAGAAGGCTAATATAGTAGTCGATGCCCTTAGCCAAAAATCATAAGCAGTTGCAAGACTAGCTATATCGAACCTTATTGTTGTCATTGTAGAACAGAAAGTAGAGGTTCAATGTTAGTCTGGTTGACTGATGTTTGTGCAGACAACCTTGGTATCAAAAATTTGAGACAAGATAAAAAAAGGAATCCTTAGATCCAGAACTGGAGGA
The DNA here is from genome assembly GCF_984573655.1 of Nuphar pumila. Taxonomy (NCBI): domain Eukaryota; kingdom Viridiplantae; phylum Streptophyta; class Magnoliopsida; order Nymphaeales; family Nymphaeaceae; genus Nuphar; species Nuphar pumila. The sequence goes on from NC_143250.1 coordinate 35,814,140, forward strand.
GATCAAATTGGCTATATATAAGGAAAAAATTTCAGACTTTAAGGTGTACAATAAAGGGATATTGAGATTTCAAGATCATGCAAGCATTCATAAGAACTAGGAACTTAGAAAATTGCTACTATAAGAGACATATTATTCTAGATATTTCATCCACCTCAGCAGTACAAAGATATATTGGAGCTTAAGGGATAATTTTTGGTGGAGTGGAATAAAGAAGGATATTGTAGAATTTGTCAGCAGATGCCTCATGTGTTAATAAGTGAAGATTGAGCACCAAAGGTACGAAGGACTTTTGCAATCGGTACCCATTCAAGTATAAAAATGGGTGGATATCACGATAGATTTTGTCATAGGATTTCCAAAGACTAAAGAAGGGTTGAATGTGATCTGAGTGATCGTAGAAAAGTTGACAAAATCTACATATTTCCTTGCATGCAAGTTAATGTGTTCCTTTGAACAGTTAGCTCGCCTCTTTATTAGAGAAATAGTAAAATTGCACAAAGTACTAGATTTAATCATCTCGGATAGGGATTTAAAATTTACCTCTAAGTTTTGGCAGAGTTTTTGAGAGGCGATGAGGATGCAATTGAAGATGAGTATAACTTTTCATCCCCCGATGAATGGCCAATCAGAAAGGACCATGCAAACAATGGAAGATATATTGCAAGCATGTGCACTAGAATATTATGATTCATGGCACAAGATTCTGCCATTGATGAAGTTTGCGTATAATAATAGTTTTCAAGCTAATATTGATATGGCTCCCTATGAGGCTCTTTACGAAAGATGTTGCAGATCACCTCTATGCTAGGATGAAGTAGACGAGAGGAAGCTGTTAGGGCTAGAATTAGTTCAACAGATAAGAGAACAAGTCAGATATATTCGAGAGAAACTGCTAACAACTTAGAGTTGCCAGAAAAGCGAGAATTGGAGTTCGAGAAGGGTGAACACATTTTCTTTAAAATATCACCTTTCAAAGGGGTAATGAGATTTAGAAAGAAGAGGAAATTAAAGCCAACATACATTTAGACCCTTTGAGATTTTGCAAAGAATAGATCCAACTGCTTATAGATTGGAGTTACTAGTGTCATTGTCAAGGATGCATTATATGTTTCACGTATCCATGCTGCAAAAATATGTGTCAGACTCCTCACACATATTGGATACGATCGAATCCGTATTAGACATTAAAAAAGACTTGAGTATTAATAAAAAGCCAATCAAGATTTTGGAGTTGAAGGAACATAAGTTAAAGAAGAAAGTCACATTGATAGTTCTTGTTAGATGAAAACAACACAGCAGGAATGAGGCTACATGAGAGCATGAGGAAGACATCATGCACAATTCTCACATCTGTTTGTAAGTAAGATTTGGGACAAATATTCCTTTAAGGGAGGCAGAATTGTAAAGTATAGCCTAGTTGGCAAGGTGGTCTTGAGCCACCCAATCTAGCTAGGTCAGAAGGAGGGAGTCCCTCTATCTCCCCCATGTTTTTAGTGAAGGAGGTGAGGAGGCCCCCACTTTAATGAAATTAAAGTGAGCCCCTCCCTCTCCCCCATGCATGAAGAGATGGGGAGATATTGAGGCTCCCCTTCATCAATGGAGGGGGTTACAGGTGTGCCTCTAAATAAGAGGCTCACAATTCCTTAATCACCTCCATTTTCTATGAAAGAGAGAGAGAGAGAGATTGATGAAGAGGGTGAGAGAGAGGCACTCCATCGGCGAAAGGTAAGACCCACCCCCATTGGTTTTGGTTTATGTATAGAGGAAGGAAGAGGGGTGGGGGACATAGGGTGTCCCTCTATCCCTGCCACTCACCATGAGGAAGGGGAGTGAAGACAGGATAGAGGGTGGCCCTCTGTCCAATCATCGACAACCATTAAGTTGCCAGCAATGCCCCATAAGGAAGAGGAGTGAGGCAAATAAGGGGGGGGGGATAACCTTCCCTAAGTCGTTGGCAACAAGGTTGTTGCCACCACCTCTTAGCCAAGAAAGAGTAAGACAAGAATAGGGAGCACCCTGCCCTAACCACTGTCAACCTGATGGTTGTCAGTGTATGCCAAATAAAAAAAAGAGGAAGAGGGCAGACCAACTCGGTCTGGAATCACCCAAACAGAGTATGGTCGAGATTGCGAGCAAAACAAAGAATTTTTTCTCTCTGTCTCAACCTTAAACGAAACCAACTCAGTCTAGGCACGCCCATATCGAGTCAGGCCAAAAAAGGAAGGACCTATCTCGATTGGTATGCAAATCAACTCAGTCTAGGTTTCCTAGGCTGAGTCTGGTTGTATTCAAGCAAGACAGAGAGTTCTGAGCTCAATGTCTTGGCTCATGGAATAGGTTGACTCAGTCTGAGCTTCCCCGATCGAGTTTGGTCATATATCAGACGAGACAAAGAACTGCAGCTCTCTGTCTTCATCCGCAAAGACAGACCGACTCGGTCTGGATTCACCAAGAACGAGCTTGGTCACAGGAACAAGGCAAGACAAAGAGTTGAGCTCTCTGTCTCAGCTTGTGGATTTGACTATCTTGGTCTGGGTGAAATCCAGACCGAGACGATCTATCTCTGCAGAATAAGACAAAGAGTTGCATCTCTCTGTCTTGGCCTACAATGCAGACTATCTCGATCTGGGTGAAACCCAAACCGAGTCCAATTCAGAAATAGTGTGGGACATAGAGCCAAACTCTCTGTCTCGATCTGCAACACCAACTGACTCGGTATGGGTGTAACCCAGATCGAGTCTGGTCAATGAATGGGGTGAGATAGAGAACAATTCTATATCTCGGTTTGTGGAACCTTGGACCAACTCGGTCCAAGTTTTTAACTAGATCAAGTCAGCCAAGACCTCGGTCTAGGTGCAACCCAAACTAGGTCATGTGGGTTCTCACATATACCAGCTCGACTTGGGTGAGATCGAAATTGTGTATGGTTGTTAATATATATATATATATATATATGTGTGTGTGTGTGTGTGTGTGGGGGGGGGGGGAGACTGAGATAGTGACTATCTCGGTTTTCTATCACAAAATGGGCCATATTGGATTCAGTTAGACCAAACCCAGAATGAATTTAGTTTGGATCCTGTTAGGGCCAAACCCAAACTAGATCGGGTTTGAGACTATGTTGTACCAAACCATGAATGAACTAGATTCAGAGCAGTCATACCAGATCTGGATTCAGTATATGAAACAAGGACTAAATCTCTATTTTGGGTCTAGTTTAGAGCCAAGTAGACCAGACTAGATCTGGATCGAGTCTGCTTAAATCTGAGAGAAGAACATGGACTGAGCTCATTTAGGTTCAGTTTGGATTGAACTCAAACCTAGTTAGGTTCGGGTTAGGTCCAGTGAATCCAGGTTATCAAAAAGAAGAAAAAGAGTATCAAGAATGAAGTTAGGGTTTGAATTTCCAACCACTCACTCACAAGGAACTACCACAACCATTAGAATAACATGGTTCAGTTGGTTAAGAATGACAAATAAGTTATACATATACCTGTTTGGGTTTGATCTGCACAATATGGATCTGAGTCTAATCTAATCTTGAATTAAAAATAAGATTAGTACGTTAGAACTGGGTCACAAAGAGGAATCTGCTTGTCCTATTTTCATGGTCAAACACATAACATGGAAAACGATGTCTGACAAACCATTTTTGAGAAGGGTAGTTTGGCAATTTTATAAATTAAAGAAATGTCAGTTTGGTAAATTCAGTGACTCTTTATGTGATGAATAGATCAGACGACTATGAGAGATTCAATTGTAGAGTAAGGTAGTGATTCTTGCATTTGAGGTAAGAGAACATTTGCAAACAACTCAGATAAATAAGATACAAGCTTGTTTATAAATGCATCTTGTTATGTGATTCCATGTGCTTTAAAAGTATGTTGATTATTTTATGTATATGAATAGATTGATTAAATTGCATGCTTAGGAATCTATATTTCTAATGCTTTCAATAAGATGCATGTGGATTGTGATGCATATTACATGTTTATCTTAATACTTGATCATGTCATAATGTTAGCAGATGATATGACTTGTATCACGAATATGAATGTTGTGAAAATGAGAATAATAGTTGGATATATGTGATACATTGCAAAAAAAAGAATGCTTGGCTTTGAGAAAAGGATGGTAGAGTTTCATGTTTATCAGAATATGATTTATTTGGGGAATATCATGCTCATACCTGAGAAGGGGTATTGTAAGTATCATGGCCTAATAAATTGATAATGTACCTCTGTGATAAATTGTTATCCCTAGAATTGTAACATGCTTATGTGATTACATGCTAAACTGTAAGACCCGCGAAATTCTGAGTACTTTATTGTGTGATTTGAGTTGAAATGTATGTTTGTGTGAAGTAGCACGTGATTTGATGAAATTTGACTATGCTTTGTATTTTTTTTTACCTTATATTCGCAACCTGAAAATCGCGTAAATGTATTGTGCAAGTAAGAAGTGTCTAATTCTGGAGGAATTAGCCTCCAAGAATTTAAGGATTATATTATATTATATTTCTATGGTTTGTCCCCGAATTTGGGACTTATTGGACGTAAAAACCCTGTCAGTACATGCGAATTACGAGTTTGACCCAAATTTGAACCCGAATCGTAATACGCTTAATTCTCGCAATTGGATGAGGATTTCCTTATAAGGCATCATGCATTTCATATTAATTGAGGTTTGGTACAACACTAAATGATTTATCGGAATTTATTTGATATTTTAAGGCATTAAATAAGTATTGTTTGGAACTTATTAATTGGCAATTTTTGGATCTTGGATCCAGATCACTAGTAGAGGACCCAAAACCATTGGGCGCCCTCTCTAGAGGACCATTTTATTCATGGTTGACCAGCCGGTCAAGGTTTGACCAGCTGGGTAGCGATTTTGAAAGAAGTTGCATGGCTTTTGAAAAGGAGGCCACGATTGGCTCTTTTCTTCTTTTGAAACTCATGATGAGCCATGGAGCTCATCATGAAAGGTGTTTTTTTCAATAAAGGGGATCATGGGGTTGGCGCCTCATGGTGTTTTTGTAATTGTTTCAAAACAATTCAAATGCTAAAATCTGATTGGGTGAGCTTGGGTGGCTCTTTCGTAAAACTTTCAAAAATTAAAGGTACTTTGCAATGGCGTTTTTGAAAGATTTCTGAAATGTCTTGAAAGCTCAACATGCATTGGGCGTGGATACCCATGGGTGGGGCGTGGAGCACTCCAGCCCTCCATCTTATGAGTTTTAATCCTAGTCGTTCTTTTTGTAAACCCTATGTACTTAAAGGAAGTAAGAGAGAGAAATGGGCGATTTTATTGGAGCATCCTCTCTCTCCTCTCTTGCTCTCCTCTCTCTTCTCCTTCTTCCTCGTCTTCTCCAAAACTGAGTGAGAGAAGTAAGTGTGGTGTAGTTCCAGCCGTGAGCACCTTCTTCATCCTCTTAGTTGATTCAAGCCGCGAAGGTGAGACACCTCTTTTTCCTATGCTTAGTGTGGATTTCGGATAGGTAAATGCATCTTGTTTCATGCATTTTCGCAAATTGCCAATACATGCTTTTCTTTCGGATTTGTGGATTTTAATGGGTAAGATTGCATGCATAATGAATGTCCGGTTAAGTATGTTTTTAAGCTCCTTTCTCATGCAATATTGGTATTGTAGTTAAGGCCATACGGTTCTCCATGTTGGCATGCTTATTGGTACTTTTTAAACCTTGTTTTAGCATTTTAGCATTTGTAAAATGTGTTTACAGGAAAAACGTTTTAGCCCTTGCGGTTCCTTAAAGGCTTTATGTTCTTTTCCTCCATGGCATGATGTTTGGTTGGCTAGGAAGCCCAAGATCGACCTCCCTTTTTGTTCAGCCGCCATGCCCAGCCGGGTCGACCCACCTGGGTTTGGGCGATGCTGACCTGGGTTGGTCGGGCTAAGCCCCACTCGTTTCTTTCACCCCTTGGTTCCTGTTTTGGGCGTCCAGAAATTTCTGGACGCACCTTCACCTTCGGATGACCCCAGACCGACCACAAGGGGCAGGTGCCGCCCTTGGTCGAGCCCATGTTGGGGCTATGGGGATTCGATTCCCAGTCTCTGGCCTCACATGGTCTGGACCGAAATGGTCCAGACTTGTCAAAGGTCGTCCCATGTTTGTCGGATTGGGCGTCAGCCCTTTTGTTCATCTGCCAGCTGAGTGTTTCGAACATGCTGAGGTTGTTGCAGTAGCTGGGCTGCATCCAGGCGCAAGCTGGAAGGCCTGCACACCTCCTGGACCTTTGGCTGAAGCCAACCTGGGTCTAGACTAGTCGGTCCAGACCTGGACTGTGTTGGGCGAGCTTGCTGCAATCAAGTTGCAGCAGGTGGGTCGCCTTCGGGTGCAAATCCTGTACCCTTTTTGCGTTTTGGTATTGGCCGAGCCCCAGGTGAGATCTAGACCAGTCGATCCAGACCTGGGTTTTCTCTCTTAACTGCACCCGGTGTGCGTGCGCAAGGTGCCACATGGCAATGAATGAACGACAGTCCTGATTGATGGTTTTTCCCTCCCGTTGTTGCGCATTGAGTATTGGTTTATGGCCCTCCGAGCTGCAGCCTATGCGACTGCATGTGCATACGTACCGCGGAGTCCAATACCCCAATAACATTATGGATTGCCTTAGTGAGCTCGGACTGCAGCTCATGCGGCTGCATATATGTCTTCATGGCACGAGGTCCAATACCCCACAACGTGATGGATTTGACTCATCGCATCACAAATGACTATGTCTGTCAACCAAAGCAAACCATATATGTAATTTTCCATTCTTATCATTGTGCTTTTAACCTTGTTAGCAGACCTCCGGGCTGCAGCCCGAAGGGGCTGCAAGTGTGTTTGGAGTGGGATCCAATATCCCAACAAGTGCACTAAGTGTTTTGACTTATGCGATGTAAGTGTGAGGACCGATGTAATGCATCATGATTCGACTTAGCGTAGTTGGTACACAATATTTTTAAGTACATAGATGACACGCGTGAAGAATGTGATCACTAACTCATGCTAACTGCTCTCGTATGTATGTCAATTAAAGAACGCGGGCATAATCGTGTTCACTATGTCTTGGGATGCGCTATGGATATTGCAGTAGTGCGAGACATGTGCAATTTAGCCTATGGATATTGCAGTGGTGCAAGACTTACGCAACCTTGGAACTCCTTGGCGAGGGGTTAGCGAGAGGAGCTCGCATATGGTTGAAACGTGCGGGTTGGGAACCTTGGCACTGCTTGTGAGTTAAGCCTTTCATGCCAAATGCTTCTAACTGTCCCATCATAGCATCATAACATACGATGTTGGACTCATCATAGGATAGTTCCTTCACCTATGATACAATGCACAAGACTGTTCACTCATACTTTATGTTCTGTGATGCATAATAGTCACTTATGCTTTGACTGCTTGCATTGATGTATGCTAGTTACAGTCTTTCATATCGATACATTTGTACTTTATGTTCTGTGATGCATACCTTGTTACAAATGTGGATCCATTGCTAAACCATGTTCCTCGATGCATACTATAGAAATTGTCGATAATGCTCCATGTGTAGACATCACTGTCCTATACTTGTTCATGCTGCTATTGCTCAAATACTGTATATTGGCATGCTACGTTTACCATGCATAGCTTGTTATTGATTTCCACCTTTTTGGCATATCATGTTGGTTTGTCTCACCAGCTCGAAAGAGTACTGACCCCGTTTCATGGGGATACAGGTTTACTTCGACGTGCGGTGGAGCTCGATGTGCTGCAGCGGACTTCGAACCCACACTTCTGAACTTCGCTTGTTGGATCCTGGCAGTGTTGTGTATAAGGGATTGGATATACCATTTTTGTAAAGATGTATATAATAAAGGTTGTTTCAATTAAATGTTGTTTCACACCTGTAGTGGCCGCCCAGGGCTTCCCGCTTGTTGGTCTTCCCCTTTGGTTTCTTCCGCGCTTGTGCTTTGGTTTAAAAAAAAAAAGTTTCCTCAAAGGTCGGGAAATCTGGATTGGGTCGCCACATAAACACTAGTTAGTAAACATACATTTAAAACTGTATAATACACTAACACTGAGAAAGGAAAGAAAATGAATAATGTACCTAGGGTAACAAAACAAAGAGAGATAAAAAAAACTCTACTAGGGAGGACATAGTCTAGGGCTTTGTTAAAGGTGTGTGTACCTCGTTGATGCCTGGTATCTTAAAGAATTTCTATGTCACCCTTGTAGGTAAAAATATTGCCCATTAGACACATATAGAAAGTAACATGAACCACAAACCTTGAGGGCAAGTATAACTCCTCGAACACCTTACGATAGGTATAGCCCTCTGTGCTCTTCGGCTAGCTACCGATGGGCATATTGGACTCTCTGGCTTGCAACTGCTGAGAAAAGCTACAATGATCGAAAGTTCATAGTCTGGACCAATTTGAACTATGTTGTTTATAGAGTAGTTCATATATTTGGCCAACACTATAGACTTCAAAGTTGTCTACATGGGTTTCTATGCTACAAGAGGCTATTTTCAGAATAGCTAATTAGTTTGGAGTACGACATTAAAAAATGTCTACTCTAAAATTAAAAAATAGTTTCAAGAAAGGTATAGAAAAATGCATAAAGGGGGATAAAATGTGTAAACAATATGTGTGCTAGTTAAATAATTAAACGTTGACTATGAGCTTAAAGTTCACTATAGTTGTAACGATCATGTCTTATATTTGTAAATGAAATATTATTGAGTTTTAGACTCACTCTCGCTTGGTAACAACTGTAGGATCAAGAAGCGCTGCAAACAAGGGAACGTGTCTCGTGGACTTGGCTATTGGAAGACTTTGAAGTACTTGGAAGTACTATGTCTTTATTTTTTGCACTGTTATTTTGGACATGTAATCTGAATATTTTAGTTTTGATAAACATGGATGGTTATTATTAATTTTGGATGAATGGACTTGATAGTTATGTGGATATTATTAAAAAAAAATGCTCGATTTGAGATCATTTTGATAATTTTTGTTTGAAAAGTGACGCCTACGAACGTGGACTCGAGATGTCCCGGTTAAGGTCGTTACAAGTGGATAGAGATAAAATACTCAACAAGAGAGAGAGAGAGAGTAAAAATGGTGGAGATCCTTGCTCGGTGACGTGGACAAGTGATCATAGTCTTCTAGACAAGATATAGTGAATGTGTTCAAACAGGCTACAGAAGGATGGGTAGATGACACGAGAATTGATAATTTCATTATACAATACTTTGCAGAAAGACAAATGTGTCAATACAAATGAATGCCAAAGGAGTGTAATGTTGTTCCAAAGAACCTTGCTGGTTTCAAAATCCTTGGCTATGATTATGATAGAGTTTGGAAGGATAAACCATCTAACTGGTTTTCTTCTTGTAATGGTATCTTAATGTAATTTGAATTCATGTAACTGGCAAGGATCTACCTAATTTTCAGACAAGTCATTATACGGCCTAAAACAAGCCTTGCATCAACATCAATGGTTTGCCAAGTTTTCTAATGTTCTTAAGCATGACAGTTTCAAACACCTGTGAGGCCCACAGTCCAATAACGAAAGAGTTGGGACCATGCTTAGGAGGTTTGCCCCATGGAGCACATTTTGGTCCACTCGACCCACCTACTCCTTGAAATCCTTCTACTAAATGCAGCTACACCACTAGATTCACATACACCTTGACAGCCCTATCATGGATCTGATGGTGTTCACTGAGAATCACACTTATGGACAATAATAGAATTATTGGTGCACTATCACCTACCCCGATCCTGGCCCACACCGAATCTAGTACGATTTGGGGCTGATAACTAAAGAAGAGGCACAATTAACTATTCATTTGGACCCTTAGGGTCCAATTAGCATATGGAGCTAAGCATGGTTTATGAAATTTCACACCAGACCCAGGTCCAACCCAAGTTTTGATTAATATAGGAAATTTTTGGAAATAAAGTGTCCCTTTGTATGTGCCTCTTTCCATGCATCATACTATTTGTTATGATGCATGGTGACCCTTCGGAGGTATCCATTGGATACCTATATATACCACATGATGGGCAGTGGTGTAGTAAGTGAAATTGAAGGCTTATAGAGATCGGTCCCTGCTCACCCACAGCTTGAAGGCCTGCACTCATCAACAAGAGCAGTTCCGCTAAGGAGATCATCTGTCTCTCACATCAGCGCAATGGCAGGGACAAGTATGTGGCCCTATCCTTTAAAATATGTGTTATCCACTATGTGTATGCTCCTCCAATTCTCCACATTGTGGTATCAAAGCCAACTTCCCTATTGTCTCTATTTTTTCCCTCTCTGTATTTCTGTTAAAACAGAAAGAGGGAAAAACAAGAACCAGGCGTGCCCATGACTCAGACTGGTCCATTTCTGGAAATGGTTCTGACTCGGATCCTTTTTTATCTGAGTCGGATCCAGTTGGACCCGACATGAATAGAGACTCGGTTCTACTAAATCAGGTTAGATTGCTCATCTCGAGAATCAAACTGTTTCAGTTTGAGACCTGAGTCGGTGACTCAGATCAGTTTTTTCTCCTTCTCTTGTTCCAGTCGACGGCATCTGCTGCCGATCATCGCTGGGATACTGCATTAAAAAATTTATTTAAAAGAATGGAAGGGATTTACCGCCAGAATTGCCGGATCTGGAGTCATCGCGGGTTGATAGGGAGGGGGGTGCTTTCATCGTCCGACGACATGCGGTATCCGAGAGTTTTTTTCGATGCCAGGGTCTACCGACGGATCATCGCCGAATGAAAGGGGGTTTCGCTGGCCATCATCGGGGAGCTGAAACCCTTGTTTGTCGCCATGAAAACACTGACCGTCAGTGTCTATCGTCGTGGGTCGCCACTGACCGGTGACATGGATCATCATGGGGTGAGATGTGTTGTCATCGGTCGCTAGCGGTTACGCCAACGTTGCTGTCATTAGGACGGTCACCGGCCCATGACTTCACCGACAAGTATGGGATAGCAGAGCGACGCTGAGAAAAACCTTTTCCCAATGTTGTTCTGCACCCCTCCTCTGCCAGAGACGCCGATCATCGGTGGTCCACCCTCTGCTTCCCCTTTTCTCTCTCTCAAAACTCTCAGAAGTTTCGAGAAGATGAAAAAAAATAAAAACTCTATCAGGTTTTATTCAAAACTTTGGATTGAGTCTGGAGTTTACAGGCCCGATCCGGGGGGATCCTGACCCGACCCGTGGTGGGGTTCAGGTCTTGGACCTGCAATCCGAATCTATTTATGTTTTTATATCTAGGTCTACTTTAGGTTTTAAGACCCGGACCCGCAACCCAGATCCATTAAGTTTTTTAGATCCGGGTCTACCGCTGTTACCGACCTGACATAACGACCCAGATCCATTAAGTTTATGAATCTCGGGTCGGTAGAGTACTTCAAGATCCAAATACAAGACCCAGATCTATTTGGTTTTCGGATCTCGGGTCCTCAAATTTTTCAGATTCGGATCCATTACTCAGATCCATTAGGTATCAGATCATGGGACTTGAGTAATACCCATTTCAGACCCGATACCGGGATCCATTTACTGTTTCGAATCCTGGGTACTGTTTCTCATTGAACCTGACCCGATCCAGTTCCCATTCAGGAACAGTATGTTCCCTGCTGTCCGAAACAAGGCATTCTTTTGTTCAGAACTGGACAAATTGGTTCCAGAACCGGTTCATTAGGTTCTGACCGGTTCTAGGACCTGTTCTATCTGTTTTAGACCGATTCTTTATATTTTGAGACCGGTTCGTGATAGTACAGAGCCGGTTTGAGGCATTTGAGGGTTGGTTCAGTGTTTTCTGGGACCCGTTCCACCTATTTCAGTTTGATTCATTGCATTTTGGACCAATTCAAAGCCTTTTCAGACCGATTCAGGGGTTTTCTAGTTCAATTCACTGCTTTTCTAACCGGTTCAGAGGCCATTTTCATCGGTTCATCATGTTTTTGAATACCTCTTATGAATAAAATGACCGGTTTGAATGTTTTTGGTGTCAGTTCAATGTTTTTGGGGTTTTCTTGGACCGTTTTGGAGTATCATTATGATTGATTCATTTAGTTTTAGAATCAATTAAGGAGTTTTAAGCACATTCCATGTATAACACTTAGTTTATTTAACACACATTATATTATGATGCATGATGTTTCATTTATGCTTTAGAAATATGTATTTTTGTGCATCATATAGACAATATTGACATAAAGTATGGTATTTGAATTTTGATTAAGATGCATTTGTAAACACCAAAGTGGTCAAATGTATGCTTAATTAAGTTATTCTGTACCAATAATGGAATGAGTCAATATTGGAATTGTGTTAGACTTAATGAAATGATGGACTGCCCAAAGGCAGTGATATCATGTTCAAAGTCTAACATGATGAAATAAAAATAATTAATGTATCCTAGCACATGAAACATGTAGCACCCAAAGGTGTCATGTCGACTTGTCTCTGGCTATATGTCTTTTCAATTTTATCAAATAGTGGTAGGCGAAGTGCATTTGGGTGTTATGGGTACTCACCAAAGTGGGACAATAATGGCCCTTAGCACTTGTCTAGAAAAGTGTAAATGATAAATAGGTCTTATTATTGAATTTACCTTTTCAAATCTTGAATTTGCATGAATATTTATGAATATCCTTTTGTCATTACAGTGTCCAATTTTGTGGTTCCTAATGGTCTAAGTCATATTCTTTTTCTAAATGGATCAAATTTTAGTGATTGGAAGGAAACTGTACAATTCACATTAGGTTATATGGATCTAGATTTAGCTCTGCGGAAGCCTGAGCCTACATCGTTGACTGACAATAGCACAACTGAACAAAAAATTGATTTTGATAAGTGATAGCACTCAAATAGATTTAGCCTACTACTCATGCGGTCTCGTGTGGCTAAGAATCTTAGGAGTGCCATACCCACATGTAGAACAATAAAAGAATTTCTGGAAGCTATAGAGGCACAATTTGTTAGTTCACATAAAGCAAGGGCTAACACCTTGATGACAAGGTTGATATCTATGAAACATACCAGTGGGGGGAACATCCGACAACACATTCTAGAAATGAGAAATCTAGCAACTCAATTGAATAACATGAAGGTCAGCATATCTGATTCCTTCCTAGTCCACTTAATAATGACTTTTCTGCCTAGTGAATATGGACCTTTCAAGATCTCTTACAATACGCATAATGACGAATGGACATTCAACGACTTGATGTCCAAGTGTGTTGAGGAAGAAAAGAGACTGAAAGGAGAAAAGATACATAGTGTTCACATATCTTCTCATAAAGGTGACAAAAGGCATGGACCAAAGAAGAATGTCATTAAGAAAAAGGCAAAGAACTCAGATGCATCTGTGTCCCACGGGTCAGGCGCCAAGTCCCATGAAGAATCTTCTATCAAGTACTTCTTTTGCAAGAAGAAGGAACATTTAAAGGCAGACTGCATGAGGCACAAGAACTGGCTAGCAAAGAAAGGTAATTTGTCATTCATTTTTTATGAATGTAATTTGATAACATTCCAACTAATAGCTGGTGGATTGATTTGGGTGCCACTGTCCATATTGCCAACACCTTGCAGGTCTTTCTGAACAAAAGGGATCCAACAAATCATGAAAGGAGCATCTTCTCAGGAAACAAGATGAGCTCACATGTTAAGGTCGTTGGAACCTGCAACATGATTTTGAGAAATGAGTTTATTTTGTACTTATTTGATACATTTTATGTACCAATATACAACAGGAACCTCATTTCTGTATCAAAACTGGATTTTATTGGATATTGTTTTAAATTTAAAAATTCAAAAATGACTATAAGAATTCAGTTCTTGTTAGTTTCGCAAATGTATGTGATGGATTGTATCGTCTGGAAATTAATGTCCAAATTTGGAAAACTCTTTCCTCGAAAAATATGTTGATTGATAATAAACGTGGCTTGTTAGATGAACAATCCTGTATGCTCTGGCATCATCGTTTGGGTCATATCTCTAAAGATAGGATCCAACAACTTGTGAAAGAAAGGATTCTTAAATCCATTGATTTCACAGTTAAGGAATCATGTTTAGATTGCATAAAGGCCAAGCAAACCAACACATACAAGAAAGGTGCCAAAAGAAGCAACCACAAGTTGGAAATTGTTCATACGGATATATGTGGACCCTTATCTCTTTGCTATACAGGAGAAAGGTACTTCATCACCTTCATTGATGATTACTCCCGATACATGTATCTCTACTTGTTATTTGAAAAATCTAAAGTCTATAATGTTTTCAAAGACTTCAAGAAAGAAGTAGAGAAATAAACATGAGACGTAATAAAAATAGTCAGATCAGATATAGATGGCGAGTACTATGAGCATTTCACTTAGATGGGACTACGAGAATGACCATTAGCTCAATTTCTTAGGGAAGAAGGAATAGTCCCTCAGTACACCATGCCAGAAAGTGCATACCAGAATGGTATAGCTGAAAAAAGAAATTGTACGCTTAAAGAAATTGTATGTGCAATGTTGAACTACTCAACTCTTCCCATCACCCTGTGAGGTGAAGCTCTGCGAACAACCGTACATGTCTTAAACAAGGTTCCTACTAAGGTTGTCTCAATAACACCTTATAAGTTATGGACAGGTAGGAAACCATGTCTAAGTTACATGCACATATGGGGCTGTCCTGCAGAAGCAAAATTATATAATCTCTACATTAAGGCTTTTGACCCCAGACCAATCAGTGGTTTGTTCATTGGTTATCCAGAAAGGTCAAAAGTTTCAGATTTTATTGTCCATCTTATACACCACAAATAGTAAAAATGGATAAAGCTAGATTTTTAGAAGATGGTTCTGTTGGTATAAATGCATTGCAAAACCTCTCTTTTGAGGAAATTCATGATAAAGTTACTCCACCTGAAAATTTAAAACTTCCTTTCATTATTCATTCGAATGATGAAATGGAGTTGATTTTGTTAGTAATGCACCAACTCAAGAATAACCATTTGTGGATCATGCTGAAGAGCATCCACAGGTTGATCAAGTTAGTTCACATGTCAAGAGATCCACAAGAATTAAAAAACCAGCTATCCATCCAGATTATGTGGTGTATCTACATGAGCTCAATGATTTAATATATATTGATGATCCATCTTCTTTTATGGAATCTATTGAGTGTGATCAATCTTTATCTTTGACAGAGGCCATGAAAGAAGAGCTAGACTCTATGGCCAAAAACCAAGTATGAGACTTTGTCGAATTGTCCAGAGGAGTCAAGCCTGTAGGGTGCAAGTGGGTCTTCAAGACCAAAAGACACTCTAAAAGCAATATAAAAAAGTATAAGGCAATGTTGGTTGCTAATGGTTTCACTCAAATGGAGGGCATTGACTATAACGAGACATTTTCTCCTGTCTCGACTAAAGAGTCAATGAGGATTCTTTTTGCCCTAGTAGATCATTTTGATCTAGAGCTATACTAAATGGATGTAAAACAACTTTCCTAAATGGTGAATTAAGTGAAGAGGTATACATGAATCAACTCTAGGTTTTTATAAAGGTAAGTCAGACCGTTTGGTTTGTAAGTTGAAGAAGTCAATATATAGACTTAAACAAGCCTCCTGTCAATGGTATATAAAGTTCACCAAAGTCATTTTGACCTTTGGATTCACAGAAAACATCATTGATCGATGTGTATATCTCAAGACAAGTGGGAGTAAGTTCATAATTCTGGTACTTTATGTGGATGCCATCTTACTTGCAACCAACGATAAGGATATGCTGATAGAAACCAAACAATTTCTATCATTCCATTTTGAAATAAAAGACCTGGGAGAGACTGCTTACGTTCTCGGCATTGAGATCCGTCGAGACAGGTCTAAAGGTGTACTAGGTATCTCTCAAAAAGTTTATATTAATAAAGTTCTCAAAAGATATGGGATGGAGCATTGTGCTCCTACCACGACACCCATATTAAAAGGGGGTAAATTGAGCCTTAAGGACTGCCCACAAACTGAAGAAGAAAAAGGACAAATAACCCTGATACCATATACATCAGTGGTCGGCAACTTGCAGTATGCTCAGACATATCATTTGCAATTGGGGTTCTTGGCAGATTTTAGTCGAATCTTGGTCTTGCTCACTAGAAGGCTATTAAGAAAGTCATGCGCTATCTGTAAGAGACAAAGAATTATATGTTAACCTACAAAAAGATGGACTACCTTGAGGTTATTAGTTATTCACATGCAGATATGGGAAATTGTCCTGACAATAGAAAGTCTACTACAGGATACATATTTCTGCTAGCCGGTGGTGCGATTTCTTGGAGGAGTGAGAAACAGTCCACTACTGTTGTCCACACCATAGATGATGAGTTCATAGCTCTATTCGAGACAACTTCACAGGCTATTTGGTTGCAGAACTTCATCTTAGGACTTTAGGTGGTTGAATCCATTAGGAGACCACTGAAAGTATTCTATGATAATGAGGCCGTTGTATCCTTCTCCAATAACAACAAAAGTATTACGTCTTGTAAGCATATGGAGTTGAAGTATTTTGTTGTAAAGGAGATGGCAGAGAATCTTTTGGTGTATATTGATAACATAAGGACTAAGAAAATGATAGTTGATCCTCTTACTAAGGGTTTGACCCCGAGATTATATGCCGAACATGTTAAGAGGATGAGTTTGTTAGAAACCCTGTAATCTTATATATTGCCTTTTATGTAATCATATTTTTTGGTAATAAAGATATGTTTCTCTCTTTTGTTGGTTATGCATCAAGTTTGCTTATAAAGTTTAAGAGTTTAGCATAACAACAAATTTGGACTCATAAAGTGGACTTAAGACCTATCCACATGAACTTTCACATACTTGGGTCAAGTGGGAGAATGTTGGGAAATAAAGTGTCGCTTCGTATGTGTCTCTTCCCATGTATCATACATTTTAGTATGATGCATGGTGACCCTTCGGAGGTATCCCTTGGATACCTATATATACCATATGATGGGCAGTGGTGTAGTAAGTAGAATTGAAGGCTTACAGAGATCGGTCCATGTTCACCCACTGCTTGAAGGCTTGTACTCATGAACAGGAGCAGTTTGGCTGAAGAGATCATCTGTCTCTCACATCATCGCAATGGCAGAGATAGGTATGTGGCCCTATCCTTTAAAATATGTGTTATCCACAATGTGTATGCTCCTTCGATTCTTCACAGAGACACAATTAACTATTCGTTTGGACCCTTAGGGTCCAATTAGCATATGGAGCCATGCATGGTTTATGAAATTTTACACCAGACCCAGGTCCAACCCAAGTTCTGATTAAGATAGGAGATTTTTGGATGAAAAAACTTAATTTTACTGGGTTTGGTCCTGGCCTGGTTATGTTATTCTCTTAAGTCCTAAGTACAGTTTTGCCTGTGGTAAGTCCAATCAGAACCGAACCTGCTGTCATCACCTCAGAGTCGAATCTCTGACCAGAGCCACCCCAGTCCTGTTAAGGTCCGATTAGTTTACATCCCTAGGTTGGATGTGAAGGTGCTCTTGGTACTGCATCCAAAGCATGAAAAGAACTCCAACATCTCTGCTGCTGTGGGACAAGCTTGAAAGTTGGAAGATTTCACAAACTTGGTTGTGTTTCAATTATATCCAAACATGACACTCGTTGCATAAATTCAAACTAATTCAGTGCAGAAACTTGTTAATGGTCATGGTTCACATGGTTGCAAACAAACAATATGAAAGGTCTCGATCCTACACTTATAGAGGAAAGTTCTAGAAATCCTAATTCTAAACATAAAGCTAGTACGGATCTAATTGAAATCCAAAAACTGATAAAAAATGCCAACAAAAAAAGGTCTAAAATATCAAAATCAGATCCAAATCCAAAATCCAAATAAGAAGTTTGTGGTTTTGGACACATAGTTAGTGTTGGTCCTTGTTAAGCATATCCATGACCCAGAAATATGACTAACAAAGTCCAAAACAACCTGTTTTATAGCTTCTATTCATGTGCCTTTCTGGACTTTATTTCACACAATGGAAAGTTCACATGGAAACGCATCTTCATTCATTGATCCTGATTTGGGTCCATTTCAACAATAAGTTTTTTAGTATGATCTGGGCCTACCAGGACCAGACCTGGATAATTGTCCTCCCTGAGTCTCTGATACACCAATACCATCTGTGCTGGGCCCTGACTGGGTCTCATTTAAGTTTTGTGTCATGCTAATAAAGGATGGTGCAATGTAGGCCGTACATCTAACTGTGTTTTGATTGCATTCTTTTAAAACGGATCCTTACCAAGGGGCCAGACCCATTTATTAAAAGGTCAGAAGCATGCAGTGCAGCAGTGGTAGGTGTTCCCCCCCAATTTTATTTTTTTGATAACCGGGAAAACCGCTTCATTCACTGACAAGATGTGTAAAGTATTCGGGTTGGGTTTGGATCGACATAAATAAATCCGGAACTTGGATTAAAGTCAGGTCGGTCAGTGGACATATTGTAGGGTTGGGAAACAATCCGAACCACTTGTTCCCTGCTCGTAAAATGCTTGTCTGAACTTATGAAATAGGCTCGGTGAGCCAAACATGAATAGTGGGTGTTTGGCTCAGCTCAGCTCAGCTCATATAAGCACGTTCCATAGCAACAAATAGGGTTGTTAATGGGTCGGACCCTGCTAGAAAGAAGTAGGACCAGAGCCAGATCCCACTATGAGGTGTTAGTATTGGATCCGGATGAGGGTTCGACTGGACCTACCATAGGTAAAACCATACCCAGGTCCGAACAGGATTAGATAAACCAGACCCACTTCATACCTTGTAAAATAACATTATTTTATATTTTTTACATTGAAAAATTACAGATCTTAAATGGAACTCGGGTAGGGCCCGGGTCTGATATGAATTCCTAATTTGACCTCCTTCCAAACCTGAATCCTATCAAGCTCAGTACGGTCAGGGTCAGGTCATACCCAACCCTTTGACACCCCTAATAACAAATATATATATACATCATATAATATATTATAGAAAAAATGTTTGAAAATCAGTTAAGGACTGATTTGATTTGAATGACTGATTCAGGCCGATTCGATTAAATTCTGACAACATTGGTACACTGAGTGTTCTTATCCAGAAAAAAAGGGGATAAAATGTTATATGATATTGTGGAACAAAGTGCAGTATCCCAGCTTATCTTATGAGATGTTTGGACGCACCTAATTTCTAGACATACATTATAGGGTAGTGATGGATCTAGTAAAAAAAAAAGATTGAAAAAGGGTTTTTACATGTAAAAATAACGAATGGGTCAGATTTTATCTGGATCTAAATATCAACCCAATAAAAAATAATGATTGAGTATAAGATCCAGAAAAGTCAGATCATATGAGTTTGAATCTCATCCGAATACAGACTCACCTTTTATTTTCAAGACCTACATAAAAAAATAATGTGTTAGATTCGAATCAGATATCCTACCAACTTCGATCCCTTTGCATCTCTACCAACTCATTATATCTGACTTGAAATTCAAAAGTTTATTTGCTTCTCCTGTCTATTCATTGAACTTGGGAATTTCAACTTATTATATCCAAACAGACCCTAGGAACTGTTTGGGTTAGAAACATATTCCAAAGTTTTTTTTTCGATTTATAACCGCAAGAAACCGATAAAACTAGCTAAACTCAAAGACTGCAGGAGTGCTGCTATTTCTGTTCCCTGCTCTTTTGGCAAGTGCAATTTTCAAAAGTCTAATGCCCATTCGGCCCACTAGGGCTCCTCTCATCTGGTAGTAGGGATGTAAACTGATCGGATTCGGATCAGATGTGGTCAATACCATACTCTGATTAATCGGGTGTTGGTTAAACAGATTAATTCCAGTTCAGATTCGTACTCCAATGGTGACAAGCTCATACCAGATATGTTTTTTAAAATGTAAACAGATTCGGATATCCATCAAATTTGGATATTTCTTAGATTCAGTAGCAAACAATCAAAATCATATCCGCATCCCAATTATAATCGGATATTGTCTTGGCTTATCAAACACAACTAAACTGAATCAAATTAGGTCGGATATAAGATAAAATCTGGTTCATTGTCATCCCTATCTGATAGGGGTAACTTAGTGAACATCACCAAGTTGATGGGATGCCCCAAGTTTGAAACCTAGGGGTGAGAATATTTTGTTGTGAGGCCAAAGTTGAGTGTAACCCCTAGTGGGCAAGGGAGACCAGGGATTTTACTGTTAGAATAAAAAACAGAAACATGTTGTAATTCGAATTTTCATATAACATGATATATAAATAAAACATTTGATTCATGTAGTAACAGGGTTCAAGCATGTCATATACGGTTTTAAACCAAAATTCAGACAAGATCAAAAGATCAAACATATGCATTATTATTTTGATAAGAATACTCTCCTTAGAAAAGATTCGCCCCTACATACGGTGCAAAAAGGGTCAGCGTCTTTCCTCCAAGATACAATAGCCTCAACGATCTGAACTTGTGCACTCCGATGGTAGATCGTCCTTCGAAGACAACCTCAACGAACAAATGTTGCAGAACTTTCATTTCAGAAAAATACCCACAGGGAAAACGGAGAGAAATATATATAACAGAGAGAGAGAAAACCTAAAAACGCAAGTCACATGTGTCTTCGTATATGAAACCCCAACCCTCTAACCACGTTTTATAACTCTTGAATGGTTACAAAACGTAGAAGAGACCCGCTACAAAATACGAAGTGACGTGACCCGATAACAGAACGATCCATTATCCATTTCTCTTAACCCATTATTTAATCCAAATAAAAATAGTAATGCGGGACAAAAAAAAACATTGGACTTAGAATGGATATGGCCCTAAATGGCCAATTACTCATACTCGTACTCGTACTTGTACTCGAACCCAAACATGGTCTGACTCAGCTCGGCTCGACTCGGCACGGTGCAACACGATGGGCGGGCACCTGTGCACGCATGTGTGTGGTAGCCATCTCATTCTCTTGTTCTATAGAATAAGTGTTAGAATCTTCATGTAGGTTATAAAGCCCACAACCTTTTTGAGATTCTTCAATATGGGACTATTCCACATCATCAAAGTCCAAAAAAAACACTCCATAAAAGAGTAGTCCCCATTTGTTTTCTTTATTTGAATTACCTCCTCATCTCTTCCTACATCCAACATTCTCCCACAAATTCAAAGAATGAAAACAGGAGGAAACAAAGATGCAAGATGGAGTAATCTGCTGCAGAACATATCATGCTTTTAGTAATGATACCTTTCGGTTTGAACCACTACCTTAGTTGACTAACTTTACCCCCATAGGAACGAAGTGAACTAAATTCTTGAACTTGAACATTTGATGTAGGAGTGTCCATTAGCAAAAACACGATAAAGGTTCTGATTGTAATCTTTAGGGGTGGCATGTTAATGGTCATGCGCTCGAATCTTGTTTCATGAGTCACTTTAGGAATAACTCAATTCTTTAAATTGCGGCCACACTGTCACACTCACATAGGTGGGCTTCTCTAGAGATGCACTGCTAACATCTCGCCTAGAAGGCTTTGAACCCATTCAGAGTTTTAAGTCTTCCTTAACTTGCAGCTACAACACCTTTCCAGAGTAATCAGGGGAATAAACACAGATACATAGTATCATATTAAGAAGGTGCTATCCAGTTTAGCCTACAACTTGTTATTACCACATTGAACCTACTTTGTGGGATCTCCACTCAGATAGGTTGTGTTGCCATTGTAGATAAACTACTGATGGGTTTCAGTCTCATCCCCTCTCTGGATTTCAAGACTAATGACTTATCTAGCCCTTTTGTTAATGGATCGGTTGTGTTCTCTTTGGATCCAACATAATCCACATCAACCACTAACTAAGACACCAGTTCCTTTACAAATTTTATTCTGACTTGGTTGTGTCTCCTCTGCTTTTGATTATATTTCGTGCTTTTGATCTTTGCAGTTGTAGCCATATTGTCACAATGCACAAATATTGCAAGAATTAGTTTGCTCATTAAAAGAAGTTCCTCTAAAAATTCCTTTAACCATTCAGCTTTCATTCCTGTAATATCTAAAGCACAGAGATCAACCTCAAAAGTAGACCATGACAAGATGGTCTGCTTTATTGATCTTCAGGCGACTGCGCCGCCACCCAAGGTAAATATATACCCTGTTACGCCATAACTCTTAGAGTTCATGACAATCCAGCTCACATCACTATATCCCTCAAGAACGACAGAGAATCTCTTGTAATGCAAACTCAAGAAAATAGTTCCTTTCAGGTACCTAAGCACCCTATCCAATGCCTTCTAATCAGTGTGATTTTGACAACTTGTGTATCTCCTTAATTTTGTCACCGAGAACGAAATATCTGGTCTCGTGCAATTTGCAAGATACATCAAATTTCCAATAATCTGAAAATACCTTAATTGAGACACAAAAACACCAGTCATATTCTTTGGTTATAGCCAAATTTCTCAAGTACTTTCTTAACAAAGTGAGATTGATAAATAGCTATCCTTTCAGCTGAACGAGTCAGCTTTAAGCCTAAGATCACATTTGTAATACCCATATCCTTCATATCAAATTTACTACTAAGAAACGACTTCGTCTCATTCACAATTCTCATATTGAAACCAAACAATAGAATATCATCTACATATAGGCATAAAATGATATATGCATCACTTTTAACTTTGCAATAATCACATTTATCAGATTCATTGACAACAAAGCCAAATGATAAAATAACTTTATCAAACTTCTTATGCCATTGTTTAGGGGCTTGTTTTAGTCCATATAATAACTTAACAAGTCTACAAACTTTATTTTCATTATCAGGAGGCACAAAACCCTCAGGTTGATCCATATAGATCTCTTCTTCAAGATCGTCATGCAAAAAGGCAGTCTTCACATCCATTTGATGGACCGAGAGATCGTAAATAGAGGCTAGTGCAATAAGTACCGTAATTGTGGTCATCCGAGTAATCGAAAAATATGTGTCAAAATAATCTATTCCTTTCTTTTGTTTGAACCCCTTGACAACCAGTCTCGCCTTGTACTTATCAATGAATCCATCTAGTTTTAACTTCTTCTTAAAGATCTATTTGCACCCAATAGTGAAGCTACCACGAGGGAGGTCAACCAGTTTCCAAGTGCCATTAGAGACAATGAAGTCTATTTCACTCTTTATGGCTTCTTTCCAATGCCTTGCTTCAGGTGAAGCCATTGCATCTCGAAAAGTGGGAGGATCATCCTCGATCAGGTAAGTGATATAGTCACTTCCCAAATCCTTGATAATTTGTGGTCTCTTGCTCCTTCTTGGTTCAACCACTTTCTCAGACTCAATTGGTCTAGAGTGGGAACAAGATGACTCAACCCTCACATTTGTCATCTTTTCCACATGTTCGAGAATGAAATCAGAAGTTGAAGGTCTATCTAAAGAAGAAAGATTCAGAGGTACACAAACTTTCATGAGAAATACATCATCAAAGAATGTAGCTTCTCGAAGCTCAACAATAGAGTTTACATCTATGCCAGATATCTCAGACTTAATTACTAAGAACTTATAGGCATAATTGTTCTCTACATAATCCCAAAAGACAACATCTACAATTTTAGCACCCAGCTTCTTCCTGTTATGCTTTAGGACAAGTACCTTTGCAAGGCACCTCCACACTTTGAGGTGTTTTAAGCTAGATTTTCTATTTCTTCATAGTTCAAATGGGCTACTATCCTTATGCTTCTTAGAAACTCTATTTAGAATATGACAATCCATATTCAGAGCATCCCCCCATATATAGATAGGTAATCTAGAACTTTCAAGTAGAGCACTTATCATGTCAGTTAGGGTTCTATTCTTTCTTTATGCAATCCCATTAGATTGAGGAGAATATATAGCGATAAACTCATGAACTATGCCAATAGATTTGCAATATTCATCAAGTTTGTTAAAGGTATATTCTCCCCCTCTATCAAACCTCAATCTTTTAAGTTTTCTACCAGTTTGTGTTTTTGCTTTATTCTTAAAAATAAGAAACTTATCAAAAGCTTCATCTTTTGATTTTAGCAAATACACATAACAATATTTAAAGTCATCTTCTATAAAAGTGATAAAATATTTTTTATGATTTCTAGTTAACACTCCAATAAACTCACAGATATATGTGTGCACTAGATCCAATATTTTAGAATCTCTAACAATCGTATGAAATAGTTTCCAACTTTGTTTTATTTGCACACAAATCTCACATTTTTTAGTTTTATCTATGGAATATTCAAGAATCATCTTCAAGTTCATCATGCATTTTAAAGAATTAAAATTCACATAACCCAATCTATTATGCCATAAATCAGATGATTCTATATTATACGCAACATTAGACAATAAATCAAAATAAGCATCATTCTCTAATTTATCACTGCAAACATATTCAACACAAAGTTTAAACAAACTACAACTAAATACCCCTTATCAATAAAGGTTCCAGAATGTAAAATAACAACTTCATTATATTTAAAATTAAATTCATAACCCTCTCTAACTAGACATGAACCACTTAAAATATTTCTTCTAACTACAGACACATGGTGCACTCTGTGTAAAGATAGAACTCGTCCCGAAGGAAACTTCAGATCCACGCGTCTAATCCTCAACACCTTTGCAGCCGTGGAGTTGCCCATAGTCACGGATCTGCTTGTAGCAGCCTGATATGAGATAAAGACAGACTTATCAGCACAAACGTGCACATTAGCCCCAGTGTCAACCAACCACTCAGTTGGCTCATAAACATGATAGATTTGTGGGTTAACAGAAACATACCCAGTACTGGTCCAAACGACTTCAGTCACTATATTGACTTGAGGTGTACCATCTGTGGTCCCATGAGTCTTGACCTTCTTAGAAGGACATTCCTTAGCCTAGTGCCCATTCTGTCTACAGTTGCAGCACAGTTTGTTCTTTGTCTTCTTCTAGATTTTGGCCTTAGGTTTAAATTAGTTTTTCATTGCAGGTTTTGTTTTTTGTCTCTTGCCTTTAAAAGATCTGGTCATCATATTCACTTTAGGCTATTCAGTTGGCATCACCATCGGTTTATGACTCATATGCTCTTCCTTAATGGCTATGGCTACCATAAGATCATCCAGGGAGATTTTTCCTCTACGGTGCTTGAGAGACATACCAAAGTCTACCCAGGACTTAGAAAATTTTTCCACAATAGTCATTACTTAAAACTTCTCAGAAAGTTTCATATCAGCCTCAGCCAAACTATGAAGCAACAACAGAAACTTGTGTGCCTATTCAGTGACCGACTTGCCCTCAATCATCTGATATTTTAGAAAGTTGGCAATCGAGTACTTCTCAAGACCTTGGTCTTCGGTATTATACTTTTTGTCAAGTTGATCCCATAAGGCTTTAGCAGTGGTAGATGAGGAACAATATACATCGAACAAGGTGTTGGACAAAGCCAACAGAATGCAACCACGACATATATCATCCTTCTCTTTTCACTCTACAACCGCATCAACAATAGTAGGATCAGGATCTGTCTCAGAAACTGAAGGGCATTCGAGTTCTAGAACATATAACAAGCCTATAGTCGTGAACCAGATTTTCATGCGTTGTTGCTAGCGCTTGAAATTTTGACCGGCAATTTTTTCAGGCATATCAGACATGTCTACTTTCGGTATAAAACCCGATGCAATCGACATGCTTAGAATCTTCTCTAAGATTGTTAGAATAAAAAACATGATCATGTTGTAATTCAGATTTTCATATAACATGATATAGAAATAAAATATTTGATTCACGTAGTAACAGGGTTCAAGCATGTCATATACGATTTTAAACCAAAATCTATACAAGATCAAAAGATCAAACATATGCATTGAACAAAATAAGAACAATAAATAAAACATGTTATTATTCTGCAAAAGGCTGAGGCGTATAAGAATACTCCCCTTAGAGGAGATTCACTCCCACATACGGTGCAAAAAGGGTCTGGCATCCTTCTCCTAAGATACAATAGCCTCGACGATCTGAACCGGTGCACTCTGATGGTAGATCGTCTTTCAAAGACAACCTCAGCGAACAAATGTTGCAGAACTTCCCTTTCAGGGAAACACACACAGGAAAACCAAGAGAGAGATATATAACAAAGAGAGAGAAAACCTAAAAATGCAAGTCATAGGCATCTTCGTATATGAAACCCCAACCCTCTAACCACGTTTTATAACCCTCGAACGATTACAAAATGTGGAAGAGACCCGAATATTGGACTTAGAATGGATATGGCCCTAAATGGCTAATTACTTGTACTCGTACCCGAGCTTGGCCCGACACGACGGGTGCGTGTGTGTGTGTGTGTGGTAGCCATCCCATTTTCTTGTTCTATGAAACAAGTGTTAAAATCTCCATGTAGGTTATAAATCTCACAACCTTTTTGTGATTCTTTAATATGAGACTATTCCACATCATCAAGGTAAAAAAAAAATCACTCCATAAAAGAGTGGTCCCTATTTGTTTTCTTTATTTGAATTACCTCCTAATCTCTTCCTACATCCAACATTTACACCAATGAACTTAGTGAGCAAAGTGGTTTTTTCTCAGCCATTTTTTTTTTCTTATGCTCCTAGCTCCACCACCACTGAACATCTCGCTTGAGTGTGAGTGGGCCAATTTGGTAGTGAAGATTGTGTCTAACGTGCAGCATTTTGTTTCTTATTGGGTATGTTCCGATCGTCCTAAAAGATTGTAGTCCTAAGTCGAGGGAGAACCTTAGAGTATAGTAAAGCTGCAAATGGATCGAATATGGTCGGATATCTGATCCAAACCCAACATGTTTTTCTAGATACAAATCTACTATTTATAGTTCGGATTTGGATCTAGCAAGATCGAGCATGAGTTTGACTCATTTACACCCCTAGCTAGAGTAGGAGTACCGGGAAGGACGAGAAAGATCATGGATCCTAACATGCAATCTAAAGAGGAAATGAGGCAGCCAATGTAACATGTTGTATTAACTATTGAGAATATATACTTATTAGAGTACAATCCCCTTCATTTAAGGGATTGAGGAGTTACTACAAAATGAATTGGAAAGATATACAAGATATGCTACGGTTACAACAAGAAAGGAAAGAGAATGAGAGAACCATAATGACAAAAGTTAAAAAAAGGCAAAATTTAGGCAGGCAAAAATCTTCGGGAGATTTTGAAAATTTTCATAAATATCACATTTTTTTGGCAAAATCTTGGGAATAAATAAATAAATAAATATTTTTTAGAAGAAAATATAAATGAAACACATTTAAAAATAAAAATCTCGGGGGTTTTCACAATAAATATCTTTTAAAAATATAAATATCACAATATTTGGCACGTTCTGAAAATCTCACAAGAAATTGTCTTTTTAAACTTTCAGGCAATTTCTCACGATATATTGGCCAGATTTTTTTATAAATGTCATGATATTTGTCACAAAGGAGAGAACTGATGAGAATAATGCCCAACTTCGATAATAAGAACTGAAATTGGTCTTTACCAAGTGGCTTGGTGAAGATATCGGCCAGCTTGAGTTTGGTAGGAACATATGCAGTGGATATGATTTCTTCTTGGAGTTTTTCAAGAAGGAGGTGACAATGGAGTTCGACGTGTTTGGTTCTTTCATGAAAAATTGGGTTGACAGCTACATGAAGCACAACTTGGTTGTCACAATACAATATGAATTAAAAATGTCTTATTTGATTTTCATGAGAGAGTTGTTTCAAGTACAGTAAAATAGCCAGTGGTAGTGATGCTCACTATTTGCTGACACAAAATTCCTTTTGCTGGAGAAGATTTTAGATTACTTGAGCACCCTAATAACTGCATCATGGTGAGGTTTGTGAGGCTGTTACCTAAATTGGCTAAGAATCTGGACTAAATAAACAATATCCGGACGTGTGTGATAGTAAGATATAGAAGTCGGCCAATCATTATTCCATATTGGCTTGGATCCTATAGTAGATCTCCCTGATCCGCAAAAAGACATGATTTTTTTATCCATGAGAAAATCTATTGGGCATACTCCAAGTCAGCATATAAAAGAATGTCAAGAATATACTTTTATTGGTTCAATGCCCAAAAAATATTTTAACTTGACTAGATCCTTTTAGACTGAATTTGGATTAGAAAAAATCCTTTAATTGGGCAATACTATTGGCATCATTTCTCCACATAAAATAGAAGCACCGTGAACATTAGGCTAACCGTCCGAGTGAAAAGGGTATAATCTGCATGGATTGAGAAAAATCAGCCTCCTTTTTAAAGCATGAGTCAATTTGGTGAACCAATTTTGGGAGGATTGTTTGAGACGACAAACGCGATTGCTCCTGACTATGAAATCAAGAGTAAGGAGTAAGTTAGCATATAACGAAGATCTATTCATGTTGAGTTGATAAAGATGCCAACCATAAAATAAAAGCTAAAGCAAGCAGGCAACAAATGATTATCGATTTGACAACAGAGGTAATAGTATCGTGATAATCAAGTCCCTATATATATTTGAGTTTAGCGTTTTGCTGTAAGCTGGGATTTGTAGCACTCAATAATCCCATAGTGTCTCGCCACTGTGGATGCTTAATTGCCTCACTAAAATTGTGAGGTTTAGTGTGTGAAATGGAATGCAGAAAAAAGTTTGTGAAATAAAAAAATTGACATAGGATATGGTTTACCTGGAGTAGGCTGAATGGTAGAAGTTGGTAAAATGCATGTGTACATAATAGAAGCCAAGAGCCAACATAATCATTGAGATAAGAATCCTTGTAATG
This sequence comes from Nuphar pumila, assembly GCF_984573655.1. Classification (NCBI taxonomy): domain Eukaryota; kingdom Viridiplantae; phylum Streptophyta; class Magnoliopsida; order Nymphaeales; family Nymphaeaceae; genus Nuphar; species Nuphar pumila. The sequence continues at coordinate 35,842,964 of NC_143250.1, forward strand.
GGAATGAGTAGAACGACAAAGAGGATCTTGATTGGGAATGGCTATAACTATAGCTCAGTTTGGTCTGGTATATGAGGGTCTGGAGCAGGATAATTAATGAGTTAAGGATTATTATCGACTTCAGGAGTTGGTTCAATGTCATGGGTGTCATCATGAATGGGTTGTAGGATAACTAGATCGATCATGGACCTCATTGTTTTGAGGGTAGTTTTGAAAAGGGAAAATGTTTTCATGAAAAACAACATCCTGGCTAACAAAGATTTTCTTGGCATCAAGATCATATAGCCTATAACGCTTTTGACCAAATGGATATATATATATATATATACACAACAAAAATACAACGTTTTAACCTTGGAAGAAATTTGTATCGAGAGGCATCGAGATTATGATCATAACAAACATCCAAAAACATTAAGATGGTCATATTGCTTTGTTTTGTAATACGGGTAGGTGTACAAATTATAACATTAGTGAGGATGCACTCACCCCAGAAATCAATTGAAAAATTGGCCTAAAAACGTAGGGAACAAGCTATACATTCGACCCTACCATTTTGCTGGAGTGTTGCAACATTGATGGTCGATGCCAAAATAATTTTGTCATGTGAGAAAGAAACTTTGCACAGTTATTGGTGTTGATGCATTGAACAATACGATTGTACTGATCTTTAACCATGACACAAAATTTTGTTAGGAAACAATAAGTCTCTAGTTTGTATCACATCAAGAAAATTCACGTTCACGAAAATTCATCAACAATAGTAAGAAAATATTGTGCACCACTGTGGTGATGTAGCATATCCACCTCATATGTCATAATGAATTAATTAAAAAAAGAGAGATAAAAAATATCACAAAAAGACTAGGAACAAGAAAAAATATCAAAAACTAATTTAGCTAATTGTGAAAGGCAGTTCTTGGACTAGTGTCCAAGGCTAAGGTGCCAAATATTCAACTTTGAAGGACTAGTAAGAAAAGCTTAATACATGGGTTCATTTTGTACGAGGTACACCATGCACTTCGAAAGATCCTACAACACACAAACATATGGAAAAAGCATGGCAGCACAAAATTTAATTTAATGATTGTGTTAGGTTGCTAACTGAGAGAAGGTTATATAGAAAATTAGGACACAAAGTACCTTTGAGAGATTGATGTCTAGAGATTTACACGTTAATTTCTCCCATGTGGGTGACGGTCATGTCTTGGCTGGCCATTTGCATGGGAGCTTCAAGAGTTTGAGTTTGAACACATTATAGTTTTTGAATAAAAATAATCAAGTGAGGCATCATGTGATCTGACTCTCCTGTGTCAATAATCCAAAGGTACGAGGATTGGATGTGACAATAAGACACTTTACCTTCAAAGATTAGCATAAGGCAATTTGACATCCATGTTGGGAAAAGTAAGCAATTGTTGAAGTTGCTCTCTCATCAATTAAGGCAATGAAGGCAATGACAATGATGCAGTAGGAACAGAATCCGGTTGGTTAGCAACATTCTCTGTTTTGTTTGGGATGTCTGACTTTTTTTTGTTCACATCCCTATATATTAGGGTGATTAGGTGGGTACCCATGACACAATGATCATATTTTGGCCGAGTCTGTGACCTATCAGATGGACGACTACAAGGATTGTGATGGACTTGATTTTTATTCTTGGTTAATAAAGCAACAGTCTGAAGAAGGGCTATTCCCATGCTGCAACAACCTTTGTTGTTCCTCTTGAAGAACCATTGAGTATATACCTTGTTATGCTTCTTGGCAAGGGCTGAATGGTTAAAATCTGTCTTTGGATGGAGGAAGAATATTTGTTCAATCACATAAGGAATTGATAACTTTTTCTTATTGATGTGGATGTTGGTTGCGGTAATGAACCATCAACAAAAATCAGCTTGTTTTTTTGCACCAAGAGCCATCCTCATCCTCGACGTCCTCACGGCTCTTTTCCAAGTAGAAAAATTATCACCATTAAGCAAGGAAGAGGTACCACACCTGGGTTGTCTGAATGGTACAAGAAAAATGGTGATGATGGGATCAACACTCCGTTGACACCAGGAAGATTGTTGATTTGGTTTTGATCCTTGTTGGCTGCCATGGAAAATGACAGAGCATGAAGAAGCAAAGGAATGGTCATGAGTTCTTTTGGTATGCTTTGATACCATAAAGATCAAATGAAGCAGCCAAGGTAACGTTTTCTTTAATAAAAAATAATTCAATCAATTCAGCAAAGCAAATAGAAGGTACACTAAGACTGACGACGAGTCAGTCCACATAAACTGCATAACAGTGTCAGAATATAAGATAAAATATTCATAAAGACAGCCATTTAATGGCAATTCTTTGTCTCAACTCCCGAAATGCAAATTTGGCAATCACCTTACAAGGCAAATGAGATTCCAAATATCTCTTTTTGTTCTTTGGCATCCGTGCATCCCTCCAAATAATAACTTGTTGCTCTTTGATTTAATAAAACAACCAATAATTAAGCACTTTTCTAAGCATAATATTTCCTTCCCATTAGCGTTAGGCAGCTTTCAACTGTTTTTTAAGCATTAACAACGTGGTTTGAAGTTTTCTCCTCCTTGCCCCAAACAACACATTGACTAGGAGGATAAAAGCCTTTTAATGCACAATTAGTGAGAATACAGTTATTTAGAATCAACCATCACTTAAGAAAACAACTAATGGGGTAGGCGAAATCCTATAGGGCTACCATAGGTGTAAAGTCTGCGAATTTTCTATTTTTTTTAAAATAATAAGAGGTTATCCCTATGTTTTTCTAAATAATTAATCGACAATTTATCAATGAGATTTTTGGATTTTATCAAGTCTTTAAGATTTATGACCTTTTGGATTTGGATATCGATGAGGGAACCACGAGGATCGAACCCCATGAAAATCCAGTTCAAATTGTACAATTGGAACACTTAGGATCCACTGGATCTCAAAGTTTAAACAAGTTGGATTCAGAATGTAATACCTATGATTTTTTAGTAACTAATAAATTATTAAAATACAAATTTTATACTTTAATCTAGTAGAACTGAAAAGTTATCCAAATGCCAACTCGAATTCGAAGTTACATATTGAATTGAGTTTAACATCAAATTTAAATTTGGCATTAAATTGGATTTAGATCATAAGTATAATTTAATTTAATTCGATAGAAATTTAAGGTGAATTTGGATTTTTATTTGGATATGGATTTTATTAATTGAGTATGGATATGAATTTGATGGTATGCTTAAATTGGATTGGATCTCAATTGAATTTAAAATCCAAAAAGAAAATCTAAGGAAAATCTAAATAGGCAAATTTATAAAATTTGAATTATAAATTAAATTGATTTTATAGTGTCTGGAGTCCTATGGTTTGCACGCCCTCATGTGGGCCCAACCTATGGATATCCCATATGAAAAAAAAGTACAATAAGTCTACTAAATCCAAGTCAAAAGAAATATAGACTTTCCTAAATTAAAATGAAAGGTCTAAATAAGAAGGGAGTAACTTAGATTTTTCTCAAAAGGAAAAATATATATCTTGAACTAAGCAAGAGACACTTTAGGAGGGGACGCCCCACCATAGTGGGCCCTCCTATATGGCTGAACATTAGTTCAAAAGAAAAAAGGGGACAGGGGGGAATAAAGAAACAAGAGAGCAAAGAAAATCAAGAGTCGAAACTTTTCAAATATAATAAAGAAAGGAGGAAGGCTTAAAGGGATTTGAATCTTATAATTTTTTTGGTATATTTTAAACACAAGGGTACGCCCCCCTTGGTGGGCTATCTTGTGTTTTGGTTGGATCCTCTTAAAAGAGGTAAGCCAACACACACACACACACACACACACACACACACACACACACACACATATATATATATATATATATATATATATATATATATATATATATATATATATATATATATATATATTAGGTAGATTACATAATATAAGTCTTAGAACTTAAGAAAAATATAGCTAGTTAAAATATGAAATTAATAAAAAGATAATTGTTAGAATTTTAAAAACTTGTTTTAAGAAACCATGGACTGGAATTAGGAATGAGATTGGAAAGTTAAAAAAAAATTACCAACAACCTCTTAAAAGAGGGAGGCTCACATGCCCCCCTTGTTTATTCTTTTGAGATTTTTTTTTAACACCTCTCTTTTCCTCTCTCCTTCTCTTTCCTCCTCACTTCTTCTTCTTCTTCCACCCAACCTCATTAGAGACCTACAACCACTTTAGAGAATGTCTAAACCAACTCAGAAGGTGCTTGTAGAGGAAAAAACAAAGGTCGGGTCAAAGAAAAAGTGAAGGTCTTGCCAAGGAAAAATCATTTTCGAGGTAGGAAATTTCTACTTACATTATGTTCGATTTCGGGATGCATTGGCATACCCTCTATTGATCCGTGGTGTGGATCAACATGTGATCTTTTCTAGAACCATCTATGGCTATAAATTGATATGAAAAGATTTTTGAAAACCCAAAACAGTGTCTTGGTAGACCGGTTTCGAGAAAATATTTTTGGAAAAAAGCTAGTTTTGAAGCCTTAATGCAAAAATCATTTTGAGTAATTAGGATCTATATTTTTATGTTAAATTTTGATTTATCCAGCATATGCAATGTGTGTAGGATGGATTATTTTAATGTTAGAATGAGTTGTAATGTTGTGATATTGTTTTTACCTAGATCTATGCTAAAAATACGTTAAAACCATTTTGTAGAAGAAAATAGGCAAAATGGGTTTTGTAGTTTGGTTTTCATATTTGAATCAAATTAATACGAGCATGTTAGTGTATTTATTTCATGTTAAAAAAGAAAACAAAAATGATATCATGTCTGCAAATCTAGGATGTCATGATTTAATTGATTTACCATATGATTAATGTTATAAATAAATTAAAAATTAGGTTCATGTTATATTTGTGCTTTACAAATGAAATATGTGAATGTTCTATGGTGGGTCATCATGAAAAGGTCTAAATACTTACTGTGAATTATTGTATTCATGTTTATAATATCAATAACTATGGTGAATCATGCTTTAATGCCACGTTTAACTTTTGGTTTATGATTTTTTAGGAGTTTGACATCTTTGTAATGTTGTTCTCATCTGTGACCTGACCAGTTTTTAAAAACAAAATGTATCTCCTAAAATACGGATCAGAAAAACATAAATAAAAATATTAGGATGTTCTACACATTCGGGGCTTGATGCTAACATCTTGTTTTATCTTGATTGAGTTTGTTTTGATAGAGAAAAGTCTACTATAATAGGGATCAATTTTCAAGTTCTGGTTACATCAATGTTCTGACCTGTTATTTTGAAAGTCATAGAAACCTATTCAAAATAGCTTAATTAAAATAATAAAAAATCTGAAAAAGAGAAGCACATAGTACAAGGTCTTGCAAAAAGGATTTTATAAAAAGAGTTAACAGTAAGTCCCAAAAAATTCTCTAAGTTGGAATTTTTTTTGCAGATTATAGAAACTGGTCTGTAATTTTTTTAGGATAGTGTGTAGTTGCAAAATTATTTTATTTATGTATAAACTATTTTTGAGATCTGTTTCTTGGGTTGTCTTCTTGACATGTTAGGGCCTACTCAGTAAAAAAAATGAATTTTAAATTTGTTTTTTGAGATTTTTGGTGGAATTTACAAAACTTCGGTAAACAGAGGTTCAAATTGTCCTTACTTGTTTATCCAATTGCCTAAGCCTCTTTTAGTTGGTAAATCATGTTGAGTGTTTCACGAAACTTAATTCAAGATATTTGATGCAGGTTATCTAAATATGCATCATGCATAATGAGGCATAATTTTGGCAATAGTTGGATGCATATATGCAACGCATAATTGCATGCTTAAATGAAAACTACAATTGATTTGTACACCCTGTGATTGAATGTATGTGCATAATGGTACATGATATGCTTGTGTGATAGCATGATATGAAAGATTATATGTTGTATACATGAAGTGAATTACAAAGCAATGTGCATGTGTATGTATGAATGAATAGCTTACCATGAATGTGAAAATGCATGTTGATTGTAGCTACTCATAAAAATTTTATGGTAGGGACTAATCAAGCTAATGCATGTTGGTGCCACATATATTATTGCGTATGAACCAAAAATGTGGTTGAATGTTTACATTGACACACTTAACAAGAGAGTTAATCAAGAAATCAAAATAAAAATTAATTCTCTTGTGGCTTACTGAAAGAGAGTAAACATGGTACAACGGTTGATTATGTGGGGATGTTACTCAAGCACGAAAAGGTTGCTTTGTTCCCCACCCATAGAGTTAGGAGGAACTACCATGACTTATCTGTGGTGTAGTAGGTAAGACTCATGATAAAATACTAATATATTAGGTTGTGGAGTTTGAGAACTCTCTCGAATTTACTATCCCTTCTTCAAAAGTATGACTAATGTTGGGGTGTAAAATCACAACTGTATGAATGCACAAACCTGGGTCGTACCTTCAAACTGGGTAACTTTGTATTGTACCCATAAATGTTTGATAAGTAAAACAAGAATGTGAAACACATGTAGTTAGATCATTGCATGCATCATTTAAGTAAGAAAATGATAATTGAAGATAAGAAATTACTCATGCATGAAGGACCCGCACCACTAAAATGGTAAGTTCATGCATCTTGTAAATGTTCAGGCATATGTAAGATTTTGTTGCACTGTTGTAACTCATAGCATAAAATGAGCATGCATGAAGTTGTCTTGCTGTTTTGTTACTTTTACTTTATAGCGTGATTATTGTTTGCTAAGGAATTTGCATGATTACTGAGATATGTGATATGATTTGTGTGTGAGGTTGTATCTTAATGTACAATGATATTTTTTATTAAATGTAAGCATGTTTATTTCCTACTTATTCTCGGGTTTGACCCCATTAATTTAACAATTTTTAGGTTTTGAAGAGGTTGAATGATTTTTTCTCTGCTTAGCTATTCGTTGGACTTTACTTGCTACATGTCGAGGTGGTGGTTTTGTTTCTTCATACCAAGAACACTTGGATTTGGCTTTGGACATTATGTTTAGTGGTGGTTCCGGATCTGGACCATTGTGAAAGACTTATTTTTATTCAAGTCAATTCAATTAATAATGATGTACTTTCCTTACTACAATTTAGTTGGTGAATGATTTGGTACAACAACTGTGACAATCCTGAATTACTTGTTTCCATTGAGTTTTATCGGAAAAAAATTTCTCAAAAAAATCAAGTTATGAATCAGGGTCATTTAATAGAAAAGATCCAAATTGTTAAACACATTGAGTTTATAATTGGATCTGCATAGACATACCAATTCTAAACATACTAAAATATAAAATACAATATATATATATATATATGATATATAAATATAATTAGTTGTGGATCCTTACTTAGGATCTTGTAATTAGATAAGATCCATTAGATGGACCCAATCCACATTAACGTAGAAATCAATATATATATATATATAGCAATATAGATACATACATATATTTGGATCCAAGATCCAAATGAGACCCAAAGTAGGTCTCATTTAAAAGCCATAGGGGTTGGAACCATTTGGACCAAACCCAACATAAACTATCCACCCACATCACACCCTAACCTACTTGGTTTGGGTTGCATCCATAAGGATCCAACCCCAACCCACTATGAACCCCCTTAATACCTGGTTTAGGTTGGATACATTAGGATCCAACCCAAACCAAAAGCACCTACCGCCACTCCTCAAAATCCTATAAACATTACACCCTTCCACTCTCACAGCCTTTCACCCTCTCAGTTTCCTCACTGGTGCACACCCATGCACCACCACCACCACCACCTTTTTTTGGTGAGCCCCAGCCCGCTAGTGGCACCCACTTGCCTCTGAAACATGGCAGGCGTAACCAGCGTCGTCGTCAACCCCATCACCTTTGCGTCTCGTATGCAATGGTCGGAGGCTAACTTGCTTCCAGGGTTTCCCCGGTTCGGTTGGGACTGAGCTTGGCTCAGTCGAGCTCTCCAGCTACCTCTCTCTCTCTCACACACACACTCACTTTGTCGCTCTTCTCTCTGATTCTCCCTCTCTGACACTCTCTCTTAGTTTCTCACTCCTCCTCTCTCTCACTCTCTTCCCCACTCTCTTTGTCTCTCACCTCTTCCCCACTCACTCTGACCACCACTGAGTCGTCGACCATCGGATCTGTCCATGCCCTTCGAGCCCTCCTCTTCTCGCTACGACGACACGACGTGCTGCCTCTCCCACTCGGTTATTGGGCAGTGGACGCACCACCACTTTTGTTTCTTCCATCGGCATCAAGGGGTTCCGGCCTTGACGGCCACCGACATCAAGGGTTTTTACAGAGTGAAAGGGGTTTTGATAACCAGCGTCAAGGATTTCGGGGTTCCGGTGACCAACATCAAGGATTTCAACCACCGCCGCCAATCCAACGATGAGTGGTTCCTCTCTCTATCTCTCTCTTTCTCTCAGACCACTCTGTCCGCTTGTCGAGGCCATCGACGCCGATATGACTCTGTTCTGATGCCCTTCCACCCCCTCACCAGACTCGCTCTCTATCGCCCTCTCTCTGTGAGGAGTTTATCTTTGTGCGACGTCTATGGCACATAATCATCATCATCGGCCAAATTTTGGAGCATTTTGGGACCTCAGCTCTCACCAGCCTCGTCGCATCAACTATGATGCCCTGCGTATTTTGGAGAAGTCCCTTAACGATTGGGGGGGCTTCCTATTGTTTGCGACAACATGGTGCTTCCGTTCGCCTGACATTCCTCGTAACAACATTTTTCTTTCATCACCTTGGAGAGGTTTTCGTAGTATGCCTGAAAACTAGATCGTTAATGCTCAATGACATTAGGCAATTCTTGTGAGCAACGCAAAATTGTTACCCCCTCCCTCACTGTTACTCCTCCCTCTCTGGCAACCTTGCCGACCCCCTTCCGCCGTGCACCTGACCCAGACCGACCCTCCTATCTCCCTCACTATTACCCCCTCCCTCTCTGACAGCTTTGCCGACCCCCTTTCGCCGTGCACCCATCCTAGGCTGCCAGTCGCCCCCTGCAGCCTTTCCTCTAAGAGCTCCGACAACATCGTCGCTGACCACTCACCCTCCTCCCTCGTAGCCTTTCCCCTGCGAGCTTCGACAATATCGTCGTCGACCTTCCTATCTCCCTCATTGTTACCCCCTCCCTCTCCGGCAGCCTTGCCGACCCCCTTTTGCCATGCACCCGACCCAGGCCGACCCTCCTATCTCCCTGTCTGTTACCCCCTCCCTCTCTGATAGCTTTGTCGACCCCCTTCCGTCGCACACCCGACCTAGGCTGCCTGTCGCCACCCAGCCCGCCGCTTGTCGCCCCCGACCCCCACAACCTTTCCCCTGCAAGCTCCGACAACATCATCGTCGACCGCTCGCCCTCTTCCCCCGCAGCCTTTCCCCTGCGAGCTCCGGCAACATCACCGCCGACCCTCCTATCTCCCTCATTGTTACCCTCTCCCTCTTCGGCAGCCTTGCCGACCCCCTTCCGTCGTGCACCCGACCCAAGCCGACACCCATTGCCGGACATCCCCTTTCCCCCCTCTTTTCCGCTCATGTTCTAGACATTTCCTACACATTACCCCCGTCTCCAGTGACCTCGCAGATACGTTGTTCAGGTAATTGCGCGATGCTTAGTGCTAAGCATTGCATGTGGCTAAAAATGGAGTTTGGAGATCATGCTGAGCATGATTTTAATGTATGAGAATAGAAGTGTTCTTATTTTTATAGTATGAATTTCATGCTAGACATGATAGTAGTTAGCGGAATATTGAAGTGTGTTTGCTGCAGGTACATGTTTGACATTTTTTTGATATGAATGATTTGAATGTATTGCAATGTTTGATGTGATTATATCCATGCTTGCATGTAGTTACTTTCAATTTGATTATGACTTCCATGTGAAATTGTATAATGAAAGCATGCTTCAAATGAATGTATCGTGTTATGAATAGTTTGCACATGAAAATATTAAGTTATCAATGCATACATCATAGTTCTTATGATTGTATGACATCATATATATATATATATATATATATGTGAGTGTGATATATATCAAATATATAGCATACATCATATATTGCATGATAAATTTGATATTTTCTTCGTCATAGCATTCTGATGATTCACTTTTAATTGGTTAGGATACTATTCATAACATCATACGATAAAATGACTGCAAACCGTGAATGGATGTACCATAGGATAGTTGACAATGAGGTATCGCATGAATATATGGATGATGTTGAAAGTTTTATTAAATTTGCAATGACAAGTGTCAGTACAGTGGATCCCACAGGTCGGATTAGGTGTCTCTGCAAAATTTGTAAGAACAATCGATTTGTAGAACCTCATGGTGTTAGACATCACCATATAGGAAGGGTTTTGTGAGTGATTATCAGAATTGGACCTTTCATGGTGAAGAATTTAAGAACAATTTTGATGCACGGGTGGATGTGGTGCACGATAATCCATATATGGATTTGATATTTGATGCCGCAGGAACAGAACTGGGTTCTGCTATGGGTCCTAGTAATGTAATAATTGGGATAGAGGAAGAAGCACCAAATGATACAACTAGTAGATTTTATGATTTACTTAGAGATGCTAATGAGCCACTTTGGAATGATTGCTAGAGTCACACTATCTTGTCTGCAGTTCTTCAACTACTGAATTTAAAGTCCGAGTATAATTTGAGTCAATCATGTTTTAACTGTTTGTACATAATAGTGAAGAGTATGTTGCCCAAAGATGAGAAATTGCCACAAAATTTCTATCGTGCGAAGGTTATAGTCAACGCTCTAGGTATGGGGTATCAAAAAATAGATGCTTGTCCAAATCACTGCATGTTATATTTCAAAGATCTGAAAAACAGTATATCATGCCTGTCATGTGGGCATCCTCGGTTCAAGCAAAAAACAAGAGGCAATGGTAGCACAAGATCAAAAGAAGTTCCATACAAGTCGCTCTGCTACTTTCCTATCACCCCTAGATTGCAATGATTATATATGTCTTCAAGGACAGCTAAACACATTAGATAGCATGCAAATAAAGTTCGACATGATGAAGACAAGATCACGCATCCTGTTGACGCGAAAGCTTGGAAGCACTTTGATCGTACTCATCAGAAGTTCGCAATGGAAGTGAGAAATGTTAGACTCAGTCTATGTACAGATGAATTTAATCCATCTGGGGGTAGATCAACTCCATACTCATGTTGGCCAGTATTTGTAACTCCATACAACCTTCCACCAAGCTTGTGTATAAAAGAATTGGTAAGGACGATGACATAAATTGTTTACGTGTAAACAACACTAAGTTACTTAATTGGTTGTGATCATAAATTGTCTTCTTCATTGTTTATGTTTGTAGGTTCGTCGTGGTAATGTTAAAGATCAAGGAATATGTGGTTTACAAAATGGACTGACCAAAATTGTGCAATGTTACAATATGTAAATCGTAAATGGTTATCGATTCCATACAAAAGACTATGGTATAAACAAATCAATGACGAATAGTGACATGTGTGTCAAGGGTAGCAGTTACGGTGAAAATGAACATAATTACTACGGTGTTATAAAGGAAATAATGGAGTTGACTTATATAGGCATAAATAATAGGGTAATTTTATTCAAGTGTCATTGGTTTGATCCAACTGCAACATGAGTTGACAACGCCTCAGGCATTGTGGAGGTGAATCATAAATCAAGATTTGGAACATATGAACCATTCATATTAGCCTCACAAGCTCAACAAGTTTACTATACTTCATATCCAAGTACAAAGAAGTCAGATAAAAATGAATGGTGGGCAGTTTGCAAGGTAAAGTCCAAACTATACCCTGAGTATGATCAGTTACAAGAAGACAAGTTAACTGAAGAGAGTGATTATTATCAATCAGATGATATCTATGACTTCTCTTATGGCCACGATGTCGGGCATGATATACATGTCATATCTCCATGGTCGATACTTCATTCATGAAAGAATGTGATCCAAATCATATATCAAGTGGATGGGCAAACAATGAAGAAGAAGAAGAAGATGAAGAAGAGGAGGAAGATGAAGAATATGAAAGTCAAACAAGTGATGAGGAAGATTTTTTGAGTTAGTGAGCAAAATCTTGTAATACAAACCTCTATTGAATGTATTATAACATGTTTGAATGATTTGAATGTATTGCAATACTTAATATGAATGATTTGAATTATTTGAATGTATTAAAATATATTGCAATGATGTGAATGATTTGAAGGTATTCCAATGTTTGAATATTATACAAAATTATTTTTTATTCTTTGATTATGTATCTTCGATTCATATCGAGTTATGATTTGAATGTATTGTAATGTGTTTGAATGATTTTAATGTATTGCAATACTTGATGTGAATGATTTTAAATTATTTGAATGTATTGCATGCTGTTTTTGATTTGTTAGAATATGGTTCATGGAGGTTACAATGGTCGTTCATCCAGTGTTAGCCAGTCTCAGCCTTCATCTTCAAGGGTTGCTTTGATAGGTATATCATTTAACTAATTATATACTTGATTAGTTTAAATAAGCATTCTGAGAATTTCTAACATATTTTTCTACAGATAATGTTTTGCCTATACATGACTCACCTACACCAGTTGTTCATATAAGTCACGAGCCAACACAGGTTGCAGGGTCTTCTCAGTCTGACACAAGAAGACTCATTCAAATAGTGTATATCGATAATTGACCGTAAGTATTTCATTTTCACTTATTACTTATCTTATAAATATTATATATTGATAGTTAATGTGTACCAATTCATGTACATCATGAGGTTCGAGGGACAAGAAGTAATACGAGATATTAAAATTTTACTACTTCAACATCTACCAGGACCAGTCGCTTAATGAAAAGAGTACCCAAATGAGGTGTTGGACAGATTGTGGTCCTCATGCATGGTATATAATTGTTTCTTATAGTTAATGTGCTTCATATTTAACTTTTTCTTATAGTCATGTTTACTAACTTTCTGAAAATATTTGTAGGCTTCGAATCACTTTGCGACTACGATGGAGGAACATGATGCAAGAAAGGTGTGACAGAAGGTGGCTGTCAATCGATTTGCAGACATGCTGCACAATATGAAGACTGCAACAAGAAAAACATCTGGCGGGATAAATGATCCACTGCAATGGAAGGGCCATGGACCTTCTACTATCAGGTCAGATGTTTGGGATGCAATGTGCGACAAGTGAGCGGGGCATGGATTTCAAAACCGCTCAGCAAAAGTTGAACAAAACCGAGCGAAAATGCCTGATGCCCATCTACACACAGATAGATCTAAGACTTTTGGGAGCCACCTGAAGAAAATGATAACTCATCAATATATATATTGCTAATTTTATAAGTATTGTTGCAAACCTGTTAAATAATTCTTTTATCATTTAACTTCGCAGGAAGCAGAAAAAGGAGGCATTGTGCCATGCAGGGATGTGTTTGTTGAAACACATAAACGTAAGACCACGAGAAAGTTCGTATTAAGGAAGACGAGAATGACAACAATATATATTTATTATATTAATAATCATTGTAATATACAAGTTATCATAGACATTGCAATTCTTAATTCTTAATTCATATTACAATCATTACTTTGTAGGAGTCATATGAGCAACATATGCTAGAGCGATATGGCGATGACTTCACTCAGCATCCACCTTTTGATCTTGCAGCATGAGTGACTACAACAGGTGAACCCAAAAAAGGTCGTGTGTTCGGGTTTGGGAGTAATATAAACACCTCACTAGTCGTTGCTTCCTCCAGTCACGACTTACAGAGTTCTCCCGTCAACATTAGCTCCAAGCATCCGACTGACCCGCCTAAGTCTTGGGATGGTATACGCCAGCTCGTTAAGGACACAATGTGTGACTACTTACATGAAGCAATTTCTGACGTTGTCCATAATGAGTTGAGCAATTTTTTTCAGAACAAGAGAACTTCATCTGCAGGTGAATCTTAGGTATGAAAGTTTCATGTTATGTATTGTATGTCATTAGATTTCATGTTACTTTGATTGCCTTAACTTAGATGCATTGCATATAATTTATTTTAGTATATTTTGTTGATCAATACTAACCTTTTTTTTCTCTTATAGGTTGTTGGCGTTAATCAGCGTAGTGGAGCTGAAGGCGCAGATCGAGACAATGAAGAAGAGAACGCACATAATCTTGGCGATGATTAGATTCATGTGTTGTATTTGTTGCACTTTCTTTTTGTTTAAAAAATTTAAATGTTCAATTGTAAATAATTAGAACTTGCGAATTTTATAGTGGATCAATTAATTGTTTTAGTTTCCTTTTATATGTGTTTTGATGTGTACTTTGTATTTTATTCACAAGAAATATAAATTGTACAGGAAATATAAATTATATTACGAGAAATTTTTTCTCGATATTTATGTTTTAAATATTTTTTTTTTATTTTTTCCCCTTTTTTGCGATGGATTAGCTACAGAAATATTCATCGCTATTTGGTATCGCCATGCAATTTAGCGACAGATTAGGGACGAATTTAATTCGTCAGTATTTACTAGCTGGTCAATGTTTTTACGACGGATCTTAGTTCGTCACTGAGTTAGTCGCTATATTAGCGATGGATTAATGTCCGTCGCAAAACAAAAATCTTCGTACAGTAACGACAGCTTTGTGACGAAACTTGGAGTTCGCTAAGTCATCGCAAATTAGCGACAAAATGGGCGATAGATAGTTTTTGTCGCTACTTAGCGACTATAATTTTACGATGAAAGCTATCCGTCATTACTCCGATGCTAATTCATCACTAAACACTTTAGCAATGGATTAGCGGCAGAGTAGGGTCATCGCTAATTCACAGATTTCTTGTAGTGTGTTTTGCTTATTAAAGCATGATCATGATTGCATGTGTGTGCAACCTTTATGTATGCATGTGGGTATATGATATTGTGTATGCATGATGATAAAGATGTGTGATATGAGCATTTACATAGTTCAAGAGTGAGCTTGGGTTTGATAGAACCTATAGATTCATGTGGAGCACCAAGGAAGAAAAGATTGAATGTCTATGCACATAATCACATAATTACCTTGAGGAGGCCATGCTCAAGGTCACCCAGTGATGGGGTGTGAACTACAAGCTGTTTGAATTAGTTATAACAACATTTTTAGTATGGATTAATCTCCTTGTGTGGAGATTGGGCTAGTCAGCTCGAGTGTGTGTGCTGAGAGTACATGAAATTAGTTGATGAGCTTAATAATTAAATAACACTCATGACCCATTCAAACCCGAGACTACTTTAGAGAGAGTGGTATACACGATTGGTTGACCATTGTTGCTTTTGGAGAGCACGATGTCTTCGTTGGTCCCCAGTCTCTGGTCATAAGGGGCCGAACTACCTCGTGTCTTAGGTGGTATGTTCCGAATTCCTGTAGAGTAGAAATTGATTTCGTATGGACTACAAGGAGATTTTCTTGGTTGCAGACCGCTCTAGTGAAAACTTTGTGAGAGTTCATAGATTATTCTAATCAATGAAGCTAATAAAATACATGGCATAATAGACACCTCATTAGATTAGTTGAATTAAAGTTAGAAACTTAAGAGTATACCTTCAGGGCAGGAAAAGAAAAATAAAAGATCAAGAATGGAATCATTGTATTATTTCAGTTTGTGCATGAATTATTATTACTTTGACATAAAGTATTATAGCATATTTGTTCTGAAAATCTGAATGCAAGTATGATTGATTATGTAATTATAAATTATTCTTATTCTGATATGTTGTATTATATTATTTAATCGCTTATCTGAAAATATGTCAATGTTTATCTTTTATGATTGGAATATATCAATGTTCATGCGTTTTGGTGTTTCCTATTGGGGTTGTGGCTAATGCTCCTACTTTTACTATTTCAAGTAACGAGTAAGCTGGAGGGTCATAAAACGACACTCAAGGTGAGGCCAAGAGGATCACATTTCTTTAGGTTGTCGAAAGGACATGATATATTTTATTATTTCATTAAGTCTTGTAAACTCTAATATTTGTGAGACTAGTATTGATTTTATTTAATGCAAATGATGGTTTGATTTAGTTATTTCTAATCTTACACGTGTGAGTTGTAATTGTAACTCGCCCAAAGCTTGAACAGTGCTTAAAAAGAGTTTCTGTTGTTTTTTTTTGAAAATCATGTAAAGGGATTTAAAAAAAAATCTTTAAATTTTCTGTTTAAAAATTTGCAGCATTACAATACAGACACTTGAAGGGCTTTATTAATTCTTTTCCTTGTTTTTTGGGGAATTAAGAAAATTTGAACAAAATGTAATACATGGCAAGATAGAACATGCTTGACAATAGTAAGCCTTCCCACAAATGCTAAATCAAAACCAGCCCAAAATTTGATTTTAATTGCAAATTTCTCTTCAACTTCCTTCCAAAAACTCTCTTGAGATGCCAAGATGGAGAAGAAGCCCGAATTTACTTTAAGGATAACTTTTCAAGTTGGCAACCAAAGAGCGAAGTAGCAAATGCTTCCACCCTAGTCGACCCCTTAAAAGAGACAAAGCAAGACTTAGAGTCATTAAGAAAAGACTTGATACTTTTGAGAAAACTTGGAGCAAAATCCACAAGCTGGCAATTTTAGTCTCATTCACTTGCCCGAAAATAAGGATATGGTCGGCAAAAAGAATATGAGAGAAATTGTGAAATCCTTTCTTCTCGACCAATATAAAAGAACCCCCCCCTTAGAGACCAAATTAAGCATAGAGGATAATGCTTCTTTCTATAACAATGATAAATAGGAGAGGAAAAAGTGAGTATTCTTGCTGCAGGCCTCTTTTTAAGTTAAAAAGTGCACCTTAAATGCCATTAATACAAACCACCGTGTGAAGAAACTCCGTAACCCAAGAGCACCACTTATGACCAAAGTTTAGGTGATCCAAGCAAGCTAGAAGGAAGTTCCATTGATTGTATCAAAAGCTTTAGAGAGATCCAGCTTAAGAATAAAGTATTGTTCACAGTTGGAATGAATACTATGAACAGACTCGTGCTAAAATGAATCATTCATATAGTATTTTTTCCAAAATAAAAGCATGCTGATTTGGGGAGATTATTTTATGTAGCACCTTTTGCAATCTTCCTGATAAAAGTTTAGAGATGATTTTTGTTATTGAAAATAGCATTAAAACTATTAGAATTAGAAAAGAAACGTTCTAGCATCTGAATTGGCTCATATCGAATCGATTTTGAGGCCTTACGATATGAATTGGCCGATTTGCATCAGCACTGACAACACTACTTTTCCTAGATAAAATTTTTACGTACCCTTTAAACTCACGTTCCAATGTCTTCTGCCCAATTAAAATTTCCATGCTTTTCCAAAGTGCAATAAACATGAAAAGAAAAATCATATGTGCATTTGTATGAAACATTTTTAGGAAATATTTTCCAATAATATGAAAAGTTTTCTCCCATCTAGACATGCCCTATTGGTGGTTTGCTTTCTCAACTTCAGTTCAAGCTTCGGGTACAGACCCTCAATGACAGGAGAAGTTAGCTTCTACACCCACCATGAACAAGAAAACAAAACCTTATTGATTGTTAGATTTTAAATAGAAACCTGTAGTGACTAACATCACTACCATACTAGGATATATAGTTAACTTTGATGACAATAGAACATGAATCCTTCATCGTAATCATACAAAGCCGAAGCAACCCCCTGCCCCTCTGGGACTATGCTACTTTTGCCTGCACAACAAGGATGGCTTGCTCGTGATGCATTCGGGGCTTGCACTACTAGAATATGGCCATGAAGTGCATGGATGAACAGTATGATGGGAGGGCCCCTTGTCATAACCCGGCATGCATACATAACAGGTCATGCAATCAAATTTGTAAATAAATTAGCAGAGTTACGGAACTTGCCGTAACTGAATTCATGCAGTGAGTGATGGCCGTTTCCTCCAATGGGACTGCATGTAGGGATGGCAGGGCAGGGATCCGCCCCGCCTCGCCCCGTTTGGACCGGGGATGAAGGGCATTAAACGGGGATGGAGGCGGGGATGAAGGTTAAAATATATCCTCGTGTGGGGATGGAGGCGGGGATGGACTTACGCTTTACCCCACCCCGCCCCGTCCCCGTCTCAATCCCTGCCTTGCCCCACCCCGCCTCGCCCCCAATCCTTCAAGGGATGACTATAGACCAAGGGGAAACGGCCCCCCACCCCGCCTCGCCCCCGTTTGGACCGGAGATGGAGGCGGGGTGGAGGTTAAAATTCATCCCGGTGCGTGGATGGAGGTTTGAATTTTGAAACGGGGCAGGAGTGGAGACCTTGTCTCCCGCCTCCGCCCCTGCCCACTGCCATCCCTAACTGCATGTGAAAGGCCTGCTGTCCCAAGGAGGGTTGGCGTAGTGGGCAGTCAAGGTTTGGTTCCCATGGGCGACACCCCTCTGCGCAAGCCAATGCCATAGGCCCTTGGGGCAGGGGTCCGATTCTCAGAGTTTTACGCTGTCGGCACAACGACCTTAGGTATGGCAGGCTGAGCCAGCATGACCAAGTCTTGGATGGATTTCTTCCTTTTAGATGTCGTTCATTAAGAACATCAAAGCTCCCAAAAAAATTATGGGTCCCATCTAAGACATAAGCAATCCATCTACTATGGTTAGATGTAGGGATGCAAATGGGTCGGATCCATGATGGAGGCAATTTTTTTATCTCTCTGGATCCAATTATGATCTGAATCCCCATGTATTAGCTCTTTTTTGGCCTTAGCTGGACGCCAAAGGAACCCTTAACATAATTGTTCTCCTTGCTTGGTTTTGAGATATGTGCTCCATGTGGGTTTCGAATCCTAACATCCCCATGTCAGGTGACAAACCATGGCCTGCCCTAACCAGAAAGGTGGAACCCTATTAGACAAAGGGTTATTAATTTATACATGATTGTTATATATGTGAGCAAGTCTGTTTATCCAGATCCCAGCCTTCTTTTTCTTATAACATGTTAGGTCCAGCTATTTGGATCTTGTTCCAGCTGGTTGGGTCCAAACTGATCTGACAAGGTCAAGGACTGCTGCCAAGTCAGGCCTGAACCCATCTGGTTCCATCTGATTTGCAGCCCTAGTACATGCAGTTAGCCTACTCTCGGTTTATGACTGACTTGAAGGATCAGCCTTTGTACTTGTTGTAATGAACCAGGAAAATTCTTTTACCCATGCAATATTAGGTTTGGATCCACTCAGACTCTACATGGCTGGACCATGGTCTAGATCCAACCCTAGGGCCTAGCTGGCAACTTTGTCCTTACCACAACTAAATGCCTGTCATTTCTGGTCTATTCAGGTCTACTTTGATGGGTAACAGGTTTGGTCCGTTCACATCGATCCAGGTCCAGATTACATGGGTCTCAGCACAATCCAACACATTGCAAAGAATGGGACGGAACTGGGTCCCACCAGATCCATTGACTGTCTGATGTAGCATTGATCTGGGTATACTGGAATGGACCTGATGTCCCAAATTGATTAGACCTATCCTGAGGGCTGGGAAACAAGCCGAGCTGCTTGTGTCTCAGCTAAAGTTCAGGTCATAAAGAGCTCGTTCTAACTCGTAAAATAGGCTCGGTGAGCTGATTATGACACTCGTTCCTGATAGACCTATAGGTTGGGTCTAACATCTATACCTGTTTCACGAACAGGTCAGTTCTTGGACATGAAAAATATAGACCTGGACCCATTTGGACCAGAGCCAAACAATTCTATACTGTTTGTACCCGAACCAAACAGTTCTATACAATTTGCACCCAAACCGACCTAAACTCGAACCTAAACCCATATTGGACCTGATCCATCACTCGACCTAATTCTCAAACTAATGTGTACTCATCATTAATAAAAGCATCATTAGAGTTTTTTGTGATAATTAACTCTTAATTATAACACTGCCTTTATCCGGACCTGGACTCATACTTGAATAAACTTGGTTTTGGGTTAATTTGGGTCCAATTTTTAGACTTGATTTATAAAACGGATCGGTTTGAGGGCTGAGCTGTTTGTGCCTGATGCCTAAACCAGTTAAACTCATATGGGTTTACAATTTTTAGTGAGACTGGGTTCTGTCAGACTCATTTTTTTATTAGACCTGAACCGGACCCAGATCCAATATGTTACAACCCTAAGCACAAATAGTGACTCTCTCAAAGAAAGGGCCTTACTAGTCGTTAAGACTCTGCATAAGTCTGGGCCGTGGATTTGAAGCACATGATGAGTTAAACGAGTCCTTGACCGATTCGAATCCCATCATAATATCCAATCGGGTACGGATCGATCCTGGTGGTGCAGATGAGGGCGAAAGAAAAGAACGTGAATGTGTGGGTCCCATTACCAACAGGGTGGGAAGTTGAAAAGTCAAAAGGACGTGGGGGCCCACTGTGGTCTTGTGGCAGGACAGAAGGAGGTTTCAGCGTCCAGGACTGCCCGCTGATATGACGGGACATGGGAACGGTGGGGGCAGCCCGGGCAGTGTCCTCCGAGCAGGACGGGCACATCATTACCACATCATTTGAAGAAGGCGCGGTTGTCCACAAATCACGTACCAGTACCGTCTCTCTCTCGTCTAATGGTTGTCGTCTGTCAGTCTCTCTCTAGTGTAAAGTTGTACTCTCTCTCTCTCTCTCTCTCTATATATATATATATAGTGTAAGGGTACTGGTACGTAGTCTCGTTAGTTTAATGGTGGTCTCTCTATGTCTGTGGTTTTTGCTTGTCTTTTAGACGGTTGAAAGGGACGAGTGGCACGCATGAGACGTTCCATTCACACAATAGGTGTGTGAGGCCGTACGAGACCGGACACCATTTCAAAAAGTGCTTGTCCGCGTCTGCTTTGCGTCGCACTGGACGAGATCAATTATTTGATCCTTTTGGTGAAGGGATTGGTTTGAGTTGAGTTGTTCACTTCTTTAAGCTAACTGTGGATAAAAAGAAAACGAGACAATGTTATTAGCAGAATCAGGAATGAGTTATGAATATCACGATTTGAAAGGGTAAGATTTGTGGCTGAGATATACTATAAAATAAGTGGTTGATGGTGACTAAAGGCGGAAGGCGATCAAAGTTCCTGTCTGCCAATGGGTGGAGAGAGAGAGAGAGAGACTACAGTGTTTCAAAGGAATGTTTAATTGATGTAAACTGTTCGGATTCGGGGACAGATCCGACTAATGGGTTGTTGGCTAAACGGATAGGAACTTAGGTTAGGATGCAAAAGGTGAAAAGCTCATACCAAATCAGGTTTCTTTACATGTAATCAAATTTGGATATCTGTCTAATCCGGATACCCATTGGATTCAGTCACAAAAAATAAAAAGTTAAAACCATATCTGCATTCAATTATAACCAGATAGAATTTTGGCTAAACGATCGAATCTCGCTAAACAGACTCAGATTCGGTCAGATATCAGATAAAATTTGATCCATTAACATCCCTAGAGATCAACCGAGCATGATGATAATATAAGGGTTTCTCTAATTATTGACAAAAAATAGTGTCCAGTAACCTTAAAATACGAAAATAGCTTACATCCCAGTTGGTAACACATATTTGTGAAACTTAAATATGTCTACAAGAAGACCACCAATAAGTTGTGTTTTTGTCTCAGTACAACTAAAATCATCCCATCCAAAAGTAAGCGTTATGGCATCATCTTGGCTAGTTTGTTTGCCGTCCAGTAAAATGGGAAACAGAAAATCATTAATAGAGTGTGCATTTAATCCACCACTTTTTCAGATTTTTATATTTATCAGACATTATTTCTAATAAATTTTTTAATTAATTAAAAAATGAAATGGTCACTTTGGCACCAAACATTAGTACATCTTGCCCACATATGAGCATAAGGATGAAAAAGATTGATGTCCCCGGAAGACAAAATACACAAGTTGACTTGACCAGTGTTCCCTCTTGTCACAAGGGCGTCCAATCACCTTTATTGTGACTTAGGGTTTGGTTGTATTTTTTAAAAGTTATAATAATGTTCAAAAGAGATTTACTTTTAAAATCTCATGAGAGTTCAAATTTCGTGAGACCTTACCAGAAAATGAATGGATTAATTTTGTGCCAACTCACTTTTTATGAAGCTTACTTTTGGTGTTTCGTGACAAAAAAGTTTTATCCTTTGTTGTTTTGTTCAAATTAAGAATTGAATATGATCAGACCAAACATACCTTCGATTGCATCTTTCAGAATCACTCTCTTAAAGGCCCTCAAAGAGTGATTCTAAAAGAAGCTTGAAATCTCACATGAGATTTCAGGCAACCATGATTTTTGAATCATTTTGATTTGAAATCATGGCAACCCGGGTTGCCCTGAGATTTCAAATCAAAATATTTTAAATCACTCTGTCAGAGTGCGAGTTGAGGGCCCGAACATACCCTTAGTGTGCTTAATATCGCAAGTACCATCTTCTGATAGTGAAATTGAGCTAACAAAATTATAGAACAATGTCTTGGCCTTGCAATATTCTCAAACGGGAGCAAGGAAAGAAATCTTCATCATTGCATCCGGGTGCTAGAGGGCCATATGTTTGATAGTCCAGGGCTGAGTCTAACTTATGTTTGCTTTGATCATAAGTGGCATGAGCAATCTACAATGTAGAAGTTAAAAGTTATGATTAGTAGTCACATGGTCAGTCTTGTGACTAAGTTTCATAGAATTCGAGGGAGAAGGATTCTCAAATGGGAATTACAATCACAACTTACACTTTCTCATGCTTCACTAAGCATGATAAAGTGTCACAATTGTGATGTGCAATAACAGGAAGCTGAAAAAATCTAAGGGAGTGTTTGTTTCATGCCCTTTCCTATAAAAAGATGTTTTCTTTCATAGAAAATAGGGTCTCTTTCCTAGAAAGAGTAAAACAAATATGTCTATGAAAAATATATGGTGGGACCCACATAATAAATGCGAAAAATAGCTTTTTGTCAAAATAGGTTCATACCCCCCCCCCCCCTCCGGACGCAGTTTCCCTCCAAAGTGGATCGCTCAAAGGAAAGTGGTGTCCCATGAGTGGGAGTGTAACAAACAAACCCTGACCCAAGAATCAATGGGTATCATAAACGTTCCCTAAGACAAGATATTGGCAAAGTCACTAAAGAACACTTAGCAATGCCACTCTAGGTCTGCTTAAGAGATTTTCACCTTCCAAAACTCTTACCAACACTATGTCCTTCTCATTGACAACTCCTTTTTTTGGTTTCTAAACATAAACATTGCTTAAGGATTTCGGTGCTCCACCAAGGCTCGGACTAATATCTGATTGGATTAATCTTATCAAATAGAAAGAAGAGTGCATATATCCACATCAAGTTATCTCCCCAAGACATGATTCTTGGGTAGACGGAAATAGTGATGATCAAAATTGAAAGAACCCAACAATCTAATAGACCATCCTAATAAATATGTGAAAGAATACCTTTAATGGAAGTCTAGTTGCGCATATGCACCCATGTCCATGTCATAGGCTTCAGTATATTGGTAAATAATTAAAACACATGCAGGATCCAATGACAGGGCTGGTAAACGAGCCGAATGAATCGAACAGAGGGTGTTCAAGCTCTATTTGTTCTTATGTCAAGCCCGAGTCAAATTAGCAGAGCTTGAGCTTATGCATCTTTCAATTCTGAAAATGATGGAATTTTGATTCTAAGCCTACTCAATCAAACTTAATTAAACTAGTCTCATTTACAAAATAAAAACGTTGCTCCAAAGCTGTAAGCAATAGGGTTTGAACTTTGTTTGCAAGCCAAATACTTCAACAATCTATACTCCATGATATAAAACATATGTAAAATATATTTATTACTAACGTGCCTACATGAGCCAAGCAAACACTTGTTGTTCATGTTCAGCTTGCAGAGCCTATTTCACAAGTTTAAACAACCTATTTACAAGCGAAAACTGAGCCCAGCGACGAGGGGCTCATCTGTTTCCAGCCCCAGCAATGGTGCCTCCAAATCCAAGTCAATGCCTTAGGTCTAGATGTAGTGTCTATGCTGCTCATTGGACATGCAACTAACATGAGGTATTCAACAACTGCTATGCGTTGACTAATAGCCATACTTTCTATTTCAAATTTTTTTCTCTTGTCCATGACTTGTTTTTTTTTTTAAAAGGTAAGCTGGGGTTAGGCAGACCCCACTAGTTATTATTCAACATACCACTGGGGTTTGAACCTGCAACGTCTCACCACAAAGGAGACGTGCACTGACAGCTCCTGCCAACCACGACAGAGCCCCCGTTGGTTGTCCATGACTAGCTTTAACTGTTACAACAGTGCCCACATGAAAGGACTGATGATGCCTACTCTAAGCCAAGATGCCCATGGCTCTGCCAATGATTCAGAGACAACTAGAATGAACCTTTTTACTTCATACTCAAATTTCACTTCTTTGTCCCCAAATGAACAAAATATTATGGAGATGAATTAAATTATTCACATTACAGAGATCTCTGTTTGGAAGCACATTGCAAGAAGCAGCTCCCCTTTGTCACATAATGCAAACGGTTCTCATATACTGCAGACCATACAGAACTGCATACCTGCTAAAACCAGAACAGAGAATGTCAGGGTGCACCAAGTGGTTTCAAAAGTTAAATTGCTCAGGTAGTTACTGGATGCCCTACTTTGGTTCTGAACACACTTGAATTCTAATCTATATACAGTTTTTCCATTTTTCTTTCTGAAGGTTGATCTTTTCACTCAAAAAATAAATCTAGGACTCAGTTTCATGACATGAGAATGTGATTAAGTCCATGAACTCCAGCATTTCTACTACACAGACATGTTTGTCATCACATGAAGAAGCTAAGGGGTTCATGAACTTGGTCATATTTCATGAAATCCCAAACATAGCCTTTTTCTGAACGCCTATGTGTACTACCCTATCATTCTTTCATGGTGCATCTGAGCTCATGCTTTTCGCACCACTACCACTATGGTTTTTTTTTTCAGTTTTCTTGGATTCCCCTGTCTCTTTATGCTTCAATCTCCTTTGTCTCGTTTGGTTTCACCCTTTTGTACCTTAGAAGGAACTGCACACAACTTTTTCCAATTCCAAGCATATGGAGATGAAGTTTGGCACTGCACTGTATAACACTAGCAATTTCATTTATCACCAAGGAATCTGCCAGTGTCTAGTTTCCTTGTTAGTGACTGTACGCAGTCAAGTAACTGTTCTGTCAATGGATCATACTGTGTGCTTGTTTGGAATATGTAAAAGGCAACCTATAGCCTAGGCACTCATGAGTACTCAATAATTGAGCATGCACGCACACATACACATACACATACACATACTCACAGTTGTGGATTTATACTAGGGGTGTCATTGGGTCTGGTTTACCTGGACCTGACCCGGACCAATCCCTATAGGGTCCGGGTATGGTGATAAATAAGAGGACCTGATTAAGACCCGGGTCCAGACCAGAAGGTCCGATGAATACATGGATCCATGCATAGTTTGTAAAATTCTATACCAGACCCGGGCCCGACTCAGTTCTGATTAAGACTCACAATTTTTCAATGTAAAAAATGATAACAAATATTATTTTACCGGGTCTAGTTCATGTAGTTCTTATCGGGTCCAGGTATGGTTTCACTTATAGTGGACCCGATTAGACTCAGATCCGGACCTGATATCATACCGGAAAATTGGGTCCAAGTCTGGTTCTATCTGGGTTTGAACCAAGCCCGACCCATTGACACCGCTAATCTATACCCAAGCAAGAGATATATATGCACATATGCAGGCATTGTATAAGCAAAGAACTAAAATGGAAGTACATACTATTCTTGTGTAGGAAAAGATTGGAAGACCTTAGAATTGATTTGCAACTAAAGCAATAAGAGAAGCCACATGAGTTGGGATCCAGGGATCGCAGCACATGACAGCATTGTGAGCGGAGCCTGCATTCTGTTGCTGTGGGGCCATGGAATGCTGTTATGTGTTTGGCTTGTGTCACATAAGCGAGCACTTATACGATCTTTGTATCCCAGCTTGAAGCAGCGTAGGCTATACACACCTGGCTAGGTGGGTTGGCTTTAGGCATTCAGGTTGAAGGAGTTCAACACCCAGGGGCATGTCTCTCTTGCCTTAAGGCAGAAGCAGCAGGCTCTCTGGTAGGCAAGGGGGAAAGAGAGAGGAATGGTGGTTCAACCACTAAGGTGGGTTATACAAGAGGGCATCAATCCTTCCCAGGCCCCACCATCTGAACCAGGACTTTCCCTCAGTAAATATCAAAAAGAAAAAAAAAAACCCAAGGCAAGAAAAGGCACCAATCTGCATTTACTTCATTATTTAAGATGTTTATTTATTCGAACTCATTCCTTTTCCATGCAAAACGACCCTTGCAGACTCACGTGACATGAATATGGGCTATCTCTTTTTCTCCCCTTTCTTTTTATTTTAGTGCTTCGGTGAGGTGGATCCCTCAGTTGGTAAAAGCTGGTATCTTTATGATCTGTCAAATAGAAGTAGAAGAGAAAATTCCTGAAATTAAAGTTGCAAAATCTAATCCCAAATATTTTAGATTAGCTATCTTGTCAAATTTATCTTGTTCATCTCTTTTTTAGTAACAAGAAAACATGCGAGTGGGATGTCCCGGCCGAGGGAGATCTACCTGCATTCTCATGAATCAATTTGGCAGAGCATTTATGAAAAATGGATATTGTGAAGCTGTGAGAGAGAGAGAGAGAGAGAGAGAGAGACCACAAAGTACTAATATGGCAAATCCTTCTTGAATATAAGCTTCTTCATTCTTTATGTCACTACTCAAACATGTTGAAAGAAAATTGGAATCGAGAATGCGAGAAAAAATATCTTTATTTTCTATTTTAAGTTTTTTTGAATTAGAAGAGGACGATATATATAGATTGCACACAAACTTAATGAAAAAAATGGATACATTTACAATGGTATGCACTTCTGATCGTGTTCCCTTGATAGTCGATGTTATCCCCTTGATTATCGAGTCATTTTCTTGTTTATCGTTTTGATCCTTGGATTATCGACTTAGCCGCTTGATTATCGATGCATCTCCTTGATTATAATAACAAGACTAACACATTTCCTTGATTATCGATATCTTTCTTGATTATAGTAACAAAGCTAACACATTGCCTTGATTATCGATACTGAAAAATGTACATGTGTATAGTAAAATGTACACGTGAAATGAAATAATCTTTTACTCTCCCTCAAGTTAGAGCATGCAGATTGAGTATGCCCAACTTGGTTTTGAGATGAGAGAAATGGCCGGTGCCAAGCGCCTTGGTGAAAAGGTTTGTATATTGAGAATGTGTGGGAATAAATCGTGTTTGAATTAGACCACTTTGAATTTTCCCCTGCACGAGGTGGCAATCAATCTTGATATGTTTGGTGCACTCATGATAAATTGAATTAGTGGCAATATGAAGAGTTGCTTGGTTATCATAACGTAGCGTCATAGGTTAAGAGTGATCAATGTCGAAGTCCAACAACAGGTACTTGATCCATGTGAGTTCACAATGTGCTAGGGTCATGAATCGATATTCGACTTTGGTCGATGACCATGACACCGTAGATTGCATTTTAGTCTTCAAAAAATAGGGTTGCTCTCAATCATGATGCAATAACCAGATATGGATCAACGAGTCATTGAGCAGGAGGCCCAGTCTAAATCACAGTAACAAACTACTTGAAACTTGTTGGTGGATGACATCAAAATTTCTTGTCCTGAGGAGCTCTTAATATATCAAAGGACCTGCATGACAGCGTCCATATGAGGCTTTCGTAGATGACTATTGAACTGACTTAAAATATTGACCACAAAAACAATATCGGGTCGGGTTATAGTAAGATATAACAACTAACCCACTAGGCACCTATACGGCCTTGGATCCTCCAACAAATCTCCATCTTCATTACTGAATTTGATATGTGATTCCATAGAAAATTGATTTGGCTTGGCTCCAAGATAACTCATATCCTCCAGGATATTGAGAGCATATTTTTGTTGAGATAAGAAAATACCACTTTTAGATCTTGGAGCTTCAATGCCAGGAAAATATTTTAGTCATCCTAGGTCTTTCAATCAAAATTACTTATTGATGTGAGACTTAAGTTGCTCAATGTATATAATATCATCTCCTATAATGATAATGTCATCCACATAAACTAAAATAAAAATGTGTGCTGCATTAGTAGCTTTTGAAAAAAATGAATAATTAGTTTTAGATTGTGCGAATTCTTTTTGAAGTAGATAGTGCGAGAGCTTGGCAAATTAGTTTCTAGAAGATTGTTTGAGTCTGTACAGTGATTTGTGCAACTTGCAAACTTTACGCTCTTCCTGAACAGAAAAATCTAGTGGTAAGTCCATATACACCTCTTCATCAAGGTACATATGAAAAAAGACATTGTTAACATCTAATTGATATACATGTCAATTCTTTATTGTTGCAATAGCTATCAAGCATCGCACTATTACCAACTTAGCAACAGGAGCAAAGGTCTCATTATAATCTAATTCTTCAATTTGGGTATAGTCCTTGGCCACGAGTCGAGCTTTATATTTTTCAATGGAGCCATCAGAGTGATGTTTAATTTTATACACTCATTTGTAATCAACAGAGTATTTGTCTATGGGTAGATCCATAATCGATCAAGTGTTGTTCTCTTTCAATGCCCTAATCTCTGAAGTCATAGCATCATGCCAACATTGGAACTTCATAGCATGGGAAAAGGTTTTGGGTTCTGAGTGTTGAGAAATGGCACTTAAGAAAACATAGTGTTCTTTGAAAAAGTGATCATAACCTATGACTTTGGATAACTCATGATCCGTGTTGTGAACCTCCTCTCTTGTGTCAGTCGATTGGAGTATGGGAGCAACCATTTAACAAATATAGTCTTTGAGATGCGGTGGTGGTTGACGGGTTCTTTCGGATCTTCGAAGATAGACTTGAGTTAGTTCAAAAGTTTCATTGGGAGATTCAGGATTTGGATCAAGGTGACCAGAGTTAGGGATCTCATTGACTTGAATATCACTGGGTTCTTGAATCTCATGAGGTTGAGGCTCGAATATGGAGATGGGTAGGATACTCCCTTCCCCTTTATCCGGATTGTTATGATCTTGAAAGGAAAATATGTTTTCATAAAACTTTATATTCTGACTAACAAAAACTTTTTTTGTTTTAAGATCATACACACAATAACGGACTTAACCATATGGATACCCTATGAAAACTCATTTGCATGCGCAATTATCAAATTTATGAGACTGATGTATGTTGTGGGCATAGCACATACATAAAAAAACATGAAAATGATCATAAACATAGTTCTTCACATGAAGTAACTCGTAAGGTGTTTTGCCCATTAAAGGTTTGGAAGGAATGCAATTAATGATATATGCAGTTGTTAAAACACATTCTCTCCAAAACTTAATGAGTAAAGAGGCTTAAAATCTTAAGGCTCTCACAACATTGAGTAAATCTATGTGCTTGCGCTCAACCACGCCATTTTGTTGGGGGGTCACAACGTGTTGGTGTTCAATACATTTTTTCTTTAAAAAAATAGTTTTATTATCAAATCTAAAATTTAAAATCTTGCTATTGAATTGATTTTCAATAAGTAAAGAAAAAATGATCTAGACTATGGTTTCTGATTTATGTCGCATGAGATGAACCCATGTGGTTCTGAAATAGTCGTTCACTATGGTCAAGATATATTACGCTCCGGATAATGAAGTGGTTTGATATCCTCTCCATATATCGCAATGGATTAATTGAAAAGGTTTTAACAAAAAAATTGACTCGTTAGGAAAAGGAAGATGAGTTTGCTTGGCCATATGATTGATATCACAATGATTGTGAGGAGCACAACCACGTAATTTATTATCATTTATAAGAGTTTATAATATAGTATTTGAAAGATGTCCAAGTCTTAAGTACTAGATATTAGAATCAAAAGATGAACTACTCAAAGAAAAGTTATCACTGATCTCAAAAACATAAAATCCACCATGTCACTTACCCACTCCAATCTTCTTTGAGAGATGGTCCTGAAAAACACAATGATCATGATAAAAAAAATATCATATTTCAGATCTTGAATTAATTTACTCACAGAAATAAGATTGAAACTGAATTTTGATACAAAAAGGACATTTGAGAGAAGAAATTTTGGCATCAATCGGACACTACCTATGTGAGTCGCATGTGTAGGTGATCTGTTTGGTAATCTAATAGGAGAAAAAATGGTGGGCCTTGGAAGTATTATATTTGACAATGAATTAGTAATATGGTCTGTCACGCTCGTGTCTATGATCCAATTTTCAAACGATATAGAGCAAACAAAAGAAGCATCAAGATTACCTGGGCTGACCACAGGTGCTGGTTTGGGATTACATAAATTTATCGCAGTTAGTATTTGGTCAAGTTGTTCCTGGGTAAGTCGTTAGGGGCTTTGGACGGACACTGACTTGTTGCCTTCAGAAGACGCAAAGTTGGTGCTAGCCTAACTCCATTAACGGGCATTGGAGGGTGTACTAGATTGATTTGAAAACCCGTGAAGGTGAAAACATTTGGCCTTCACATGGCTGAGTTTTCTACAGTGATCACATTTTGGATGAACACAATTTTGTCAATTTCTATTTGGATTCATGTTGATCTGACCATTGGATCCATTTGCGATTGCCACCACCAATTATTGATTAGTTGTGATCCTAAGATCACACTACCTTTCTTCCTGCACGAGTAGTGCGAAGGCTTTAGATATATTCGGCAATGATGTCATCAAGAGCAATTGGCTCCTTATGGCAATGTAGCTCTCATTCAATCCCATTAAGAATTGCATAAGTCTTTCCAGGTTTTGTTGCTCATGGATGGTCTTTAATATTCTGCATGTACACGGCGGACTGGTCATGTATGTGGACAGCTCGTCCCATAGGCTCTTCATTTTTTGGGTAATAAGCTGCCATAGAGGTTTGCATCTGCTTGAAATTTATGATTTCTTGTTGAATTTGATATATGCATAGAGCATTCAATTGAGAAAATCGATCGCAGAGTTCAGCCCATACTTCAGCAGTAGTTTTAGTGTAGATGATGCTTGAGGATAGATTTGGATGCAATGAGTTGAGGAGCCATGACAGGATCATGTTGTTGCATCGTTTTCAAGCAGCAACAGATTTTGAGGAAGAAGTCAGTTTTTTTATGGATTCATCTACGAATCTAAACTTGTTTTTCATAGATAATGCCATAGTCATAGCACGACACCATCTGGTATAGTTGTCGTCGGCTAACGGTTGTGATACAAGCGTCATGTCAGGGTTGTTTAAGTGATGAAGGAAAAATGGGCTCTCCATTTCTCTAGGATTCTGGCTTGATGCACTTTCATTTTCGCTATCCATCATGTCAGGATGTCACCTAAGTGCTCTGATACCATGAAAATAAATTAGAATCGAGAATGCGAAAAAAAATATCTTTAATTTCTTTTTTATTTTTTTTTTTGAATTAAAAGAGGACCATACATATATAGATTACACACAAACTTAATGAAAAAAATGGATAGATTTACAATAACTGTATGCACTTTTGATTGTGATCCCTTGATAGTCATTGTTATCCCCTTGATTATCGAGGCATTTCCTCAATTATCATTTTGATCCCTTGATTATCGATGCCTTTTCCTTGATTATCGATGCATCTCCTTGATTATATTAACAAGACTAACACATTTTCTTGATTATGATTATAGTAACAAAGCTAACACATTGCCTTGACTCATCCCATTTTCCATGATTGTCCATCATTTCTATCAAGGCTGGGTCTCATCACCCTAGGCCTTGAGCCCTATTCATAAATAAAATCTATTTTACTTCTCAAAAATAAAGAAATGTGGTTGCTCTACGAAGATTCTTAGGCTACCCACCTTGATACCCAGGTGAGCAGATCCTGTGAGGTGATTGGGGCCCAACAATACAATGTGTTCGCCCCAACCACTGGATGCCACGTAGTGTCTGCACCCCTTCTTTATAAGAAGAACACGTGTTGGGATCAGGTGATATCCTCTCCCGCCACTATTAAAAGAGCCGATCACACAACCACGCCCAGTGTGACAATTAGGCTTCATATGCGAACCATTTGAATCTTTCCTCTTTCTTTGTTCAGGAAAGAGCAAAAGAAGAAACAAAAAGCAAATTTTCCAAAAGATGTGAATAACAATAGCACAAGGATCAATGTCGGATTGAGTTATAGATATTCCCAATATCAAGATATTGAGTAAATCAGCATGATGATTTCCAACTTTTATCTTTCTTTCCTAACGACACAATTTAAATCAATAAATTGGCACATGGGGAACCATTCTTTTTCATGAAAGTTGTTTTCTCAAAACATTATATATATATATATATATATATATATATATATATATATATATATATATATATATATATATATATATATATCGAGAGAGAGAGAGAGAGAGAGAGTCTAACGTGAGCACCACACATTTGGTATCAATGAGTAACACCTCATTACTCTTACTCATGCACTGTTAAAATCTTATCCGACCATGTGGATCAAATTATCATGGTTCATTTACTTTAAATTTTCCTTCAACAAACAAATCGAAAATTTAAAATATCTTTTTAAAATAAAAATGAGGTGCACCACAATGAAAATTATAAATGTAATCGCCTTGCAGCAAAACGTAAATATAGAATAAAAGGGTTTTACGTTCAAGTTGTTATATTGAAGACATTGATTCGTATTAAATGAACCCTGCTAATTAAACCTATCCACACGATCCGATATGCATGGATCGGTTTATTATAAAATAAAAGAAGAAAATGCATGGATCAATGAGACTCATTGCTACAATATGCACATCCGCACTAGACAATTATATATATATATATATATATATATATATATATATAGAGAGAGAGAGAGAGAGAGAGAGAGAGAGAGAGAGAAGAAGAAGTGCTTGCAAGAGTGAGTGACATCTGGTTGAAAATTTCGATTATTCATGAATGGTAAGGCTGCTGCAGCTGTCGGCAAGAGTACAATTACCAAGAAAAAGAATCCTTGCTTTGTGACACTTTATCATGAAGGCACAGTTTGATCTGATCTTTCCTTTGCCTTTATTTTCTTCCGCGTTCTTGTTTTGAAAGGAACCCTAAATGCTCATAATGGCAAAGCACCCCTTACATTTTGAGATGGGTAGATAGATTTAAACTTCAATCTCATCTTTAGAGAAAAGCACCTCTCCTTCATCCTCTCTTTCTTTCTTGTATTCTTCCTTCTTTCATAACCTTTTTTTTTTCTTTTTTGTGTATAAGAAGAAATAACACAAATGAAATTTTGTAGATCAGTCAGGTCTCCCCAAAGTGAACTCCAAGTTGGGGCTTTTGTAGATTGCCCCTGAAAGGGTGGTTGAGCTCTCTGAGCTGCTGCTCTTTTCCTGCAAATACACGCATTTTAGTGGTGGTGAAGTGTTATAGTACACACATATACATTTCTTTAATATATATATATATATATATATGGGGTACACATATACATGAGTATAAAAACTATCAGTTGGCCAAAAGAAAATAAAGAAAAGAAAAAAATGAGATCTAAGTAATTTAACATATTCATCCCTCGCTTTGCTATCTATCAAAGGGATGAAATAGTTACCATTATGAGATGTTCTAGTCGATCATCATTTGAAAAATAGTCTCAAATATAGGCCAATTTCTGAAAATCTCACAATTTTATTATGAGATTTTGAAAAGCTGATATAATTCCCAAAAAAAAGTAATAATTTTAAAATATCATGTTTATATCGTGATATTATCATGTTATTAATGCAATATTTATAACTTTTATGTTTTCATGTTTTTTCTTATATTTTTGCATATATTTTAAAATTTAAAGATATCAATATTTTTCATATACATTTTTGTATATATTTTAATTTATCATGAGATTGTGACTATGACTTTGAAGTTTGTTAACTAGTTTAATTAGAAATGTCTTTTATGTATATGTGTGTGTGTGTGCGCGCACACACATACTCATCTAGGTAACGGGTTGTAGAATTCCATAAATATGGAGGAATCTGCTAGAATTCAGTTTACAGGTCATGCGGATCATGACCAAAATTAAGAAATTCATGGATGTTTCAAATCATATATAAGCAAAATTAGGAAGCTAAACCGAGTTGGAGAACTGCATGCATTTGGTGATTGAGAGCCTCCTAGACTTGGGCTGTAGCTTCTTGCATTTTGTGTCAAATTAGAGAAGTTGTAGACAAGGCTGACGATGTAAACCGACAACTCGATCTGCTTGGTCCAATACCAGCCCAAATTTGCACTCCCCAAGTTAGATTTCAGATGAACAATATCAAAAAATAGAGAGCCCATGACTTTAAATAATAAAGATACTTTGATAATTCAATTGAAACTAAAGGCGGTGCTAAGACCCTATTTTCAGTTTAAAAAAACAATTTTCTGAGTGTAAAATCATAGTTGGTACCTTTAAATAAGGCATGCTGGACAGGGAATCCACTGAACCTGCCTGCAACCAAGCCCCTCTACTGCAAAAAAACATTGAGAGAATTATTTCCATCAATCAAAAGAAAAGGCATTCTGCAAAAAAGAAAGCATTAACTTTCACTATTAACCATTTTTGAGCTTTGGTTATGTACTGATTGAAATAAAGGAGGCCGGCATGTGATGGCCTATATGGTAAAAGAAATTACATGAAAGGTGAATCTCACCTTGCCTTTAACACCACAAACTCAACTTTTAAGGCTCTTTTGAATGCCTTATCCTCTCATTTATCAGAATCTTGCACCCAAAATATCACTAAATAAATAGGAGTTTCCCATTTAGATATGGATCTCAACCTATTAATTTGAATATTGAAACGACTGCTGGAGCAGTTGCAGTTAAAGTGGCCGGGTTTAGGTTTGCAGTGGGTTGGTGTGCGCCGAATTGGTAAGGGGGGGTCCTGTTTGACGCCCGCTGACTTTTTTTTCTCTCTCTGTTTTCTGTTTCTATTTGCTACTTTACTGTGTTGATTCTGTAATGGAATCATGGTGATTCCTCCTCACCGGGCTCCTTTACCTTCTTTGCTGAATGAAATTATATTTCTTTCAAAAAAAAATTTGAATATTGAAACGACTGATTTGTTCATTTCTTCATCTTATTTTGAATGCTGCCATGATCTAGGACACAAAGAACCAAGGGTTGATCGGACAAGACTCTTTGATCCTCTCTTTTCATGGTCATCATCATCAGTGACTCACTATTAGACTGATGCCCAGATAAACATGAGCTTCTGGTTAAACCTTCCTTTTCCGGCTCTCCATCAGGGTCTTTTTTTTTTTTGAAAGAAGGCTCTCCTTCAGGGTCACTGTAGTTTTATTTTTTCCTACACTGCTATGATATTGATAAGAAAAAGAGACACATAACAAGAAGATATCAGGATAATGGAATCTCTTGAATTAACAGTTAAAACAATAAATAATAAAATCTTGAACCAAAAGTTCTTAATTTACGCTATTGAGAAATTCATGTGATTGAAAATATCAACACATAAGCACAAATGAATGAGTGCTAAGAATGATTGCATAAAAGAAATGGATATGAAAGCTGTTGACCATGGCTTACACTCTTCTGTGATGGTTAATGCAAATCAGTGTTTCCTTTACATGGTTTTTACCTTACAGAATCATTTTGTGAAAACCAAAGCGCAGCCATGAATTAGTATTTAGAAAATCCAATATTTGTTGGATTGCAGGCAAGAAGGAAAAGGGTGCCATTGTCAACATCTTTTAATGGCAACCAACTCCACAACACTCCAGCTCCAGTATAATTTTAAACATGTAAGTGTACCAATGTGAAAATTGCAAACAAAGGCACAATAAACAAATTAGCTGACAAGGATTCTAACTTACACATGCACCAATTTCTGCACTTTTTTTCTTAAGAACCATCTTACAGATATGGCGTTCCCACCATCTATTCTCTTATACAGGATGCCGTTCAAAGTAACGAATATGTAATCCATATGACATGACTCTGGTTTCCAAACAAAAAGCACTATATGACGTCTTCTAAGTTCTATGTTTGAGGTGATCAAAGATTAATAAAGAAAGGCAATATATAGTGGGTGTAGGAATTTCACCTGGAGGAATTGCTCCATAAACTCTGATGTATCGACTGGGGATCTCGAGCAGCGGTGCTAGAACTGATGCCATCTGTTGATGCAGCATTTCTCGGTGAAAACTCATCAGAAATTCCCCCCCCATGGCCCGTTTCAAGTCCCTCCGGCTGCCCTGAACCAAGATGAAGACCACCCATCATTTCTTCCATACCATATTCTTCACAATGCACCCAGAACAGCCACAAAAATGACAAACAAAAAGGCGGTTCATATATATATATATATATATATATATATATATATATATATATATATATATATATATATAT
Source organism: Nuphar pumila (assembly GCF_984573655.1). Classification (NCBI taxonomy): domain Eukaryota; kingdom Viridiplantae; phylum Streptophyta; class Magnoliopsida; order Nymphaeales; family Nymphaeaceae; genus Nuphar; species Nuphar pumila. The sequence goes on from NC_143250.1 coordinate 35,879,540, forward strand.
ATGCGATCCCACCTGAAGATATTGCAGGCTTTTCAGTGGTCTTCACGGTTCTATACATCTGTAATCAGAAAGAACAATAGTAATGCTAATTAATAAACTATAAGAAATAAATAATTGTTATTACTACGAAATTGAAACATTTATTTAAAAAATAAAGGAAAAAGTTACATAAAACTAGGGTTTGGCATGGTTTCTCCCACTTCGGCTGACCATGGGTTTATCTGTGGTCAGCACGTAAAAGGAATATATCATTGTGCAATGATGACTAACTTTTTCTTTCAAAAAGAGAACAAGGAAATTTTTTTCTCTTCCTTTTGATCAACTGATGTGCTCTTAGAAAACCTCATATTTGGACCTCTCACGTCGGCTAGCCTCGCAGTACTCAGTCTCCTCTCAGTTTTCCGTATCAGAATCGTCCCATTTCCCTAAATCTCGAGTCCTGTGAGAAGACACATCAACTATTCACTAGGGCCTTCTTTCTGGATGGTTTTGGAGATGAATAAGTAAACAATGCTGAAATCTTCACCTTGGTGGTTTTTTAGAGTGTTCATAATTTGTTCTTTGCGGGAACCAAATCATCTATAGAACTCCCTAGAGTTCATAATATGTTGCACAACTACAAACTAAATAAACATTCATTTGTTTTTCATCCCAAAGCGCCTAGAGGGTGCAACTATAAACCTTACCATGAGGCCAAAAAATTAAGAGAGAGAGAAAGAACCTGCAAATGGCTTTTTACATGGGCTAGAGTGAGATCCTTCACATCCATGAGCTCGAGAAGAGATTTTGGTGTTGCCCCTTTAGAAACAACATTGAAAAAAAAACAAGAAAAATTAAGGCATTTTTTTAATCTCCCACTCAATCCAGATAAAGAAGAAAACCCGCGGAAAGCACAATAACAGCAATAGCGGTTCCTGATTACTAGCTAGGCAACGTGCATCTTCTTTGTGGAAGATAACAACCGTTGGTTTTCCCACTAACTACATCCACAGCCGTTGGATCGGCTTGAGCAACTATAGCAGCACACAGAAGACCAATATTTCCCAACTAAAAGTGCAAAAACATCAATGGCTTACTCTCATGGCCTCCCAGGAGCTCCACGGCATGAACGAACCGGGCGTGGAGCGAGCTCGTCCACCGCATTCGCGGTGCCCGGAGGCTGCGCTTCGCCCAAAACCTCGATCTAAACATTGCAGCCACCGGAGAAGAAGACGGCGATGACGGCCAATCGGGTAGGATGGAGGTGGTTAAGCTTTCGGCTGGAAGGAAGGGGAAGTTGGGAGAATGGTAGATGGGGACGCCCCTCATAGGCCTGAATCCGTAGCCATGAGCATAGGGATGGTGTTGGCCCATGTAGTGGTAGGTCTTGCCCTCCGCCAGATCCGAGAACAACCTTACCGGAATGGCGTCGGATTCCGGCGGCCTGGGGCTCGCGAGGGAGAGCTCGTAGGAGCCTTCTGGTTTGGTGGGGTGGTGCCAGAAGGCCATGTGGTGGGCATCTGGGTCTGAGTCCCTCCTCCAGGTGGGGGTAGGCTTGGCGTTTGGGGGGCTTATCTGAAGGGACAAATCCGGCGGTGGGTGGGAGAGCTCCATCCAAGAGAGGTTGGGGAGGTCGTGATCCACTTGGGTCTACGGCTTGGTGGTTGGTTTTCCGGAGAGATTTGCAGTAACGTGTAGATGGTACAGGTGAATTTTAGAGTGTCTCACACACACAAGAGATAGAAGATGATTCTTGAGCTCTTTTGAGCGAGAGATTCTTGAGCTCTTGAGAGAGAGAGAGAGAGAGAGAGAGAGAGAGAGAGAGAGAGAGAGAGAGAGGATGATTTTTGAGCTCCTTTGAGCACCTTGGTACGAGAGGATATAGCAGAAAATGACACTTACAGCAGCTATTTTCTCTCTAAAAAAAAAAAAGATACTTACAGCAGCTATAGCAGAGAGATGTAAAAAATCAAGAAATGCATGGTGAAAAAAAAAGTGGGCCCTAATTTGTGTACGTATGGTTATGGACAGAAAATGAAAAAAAAATAAAAGAAATGAAAGAAGAAATAAGAAGGGGCGTGAGTTTATTATACTTTTATTCTTTACCCTCCTTTTCTTTCCTCCTTCCTTTCTTCAACTGTCTTTGCCTTTTTACCTTGTGGGTTTGTCTCTCAACTCTCATTACCACTAAGGAGGTACCCAACCCCAATCATTTTTCTTTCTGTTAGGGAAAATTACCAAAATTGTCTCATAATCTTGGAAAACTAGTATTTTGATATCCCACTGATTTTTCATGTGACAAAATGACTGAAATTTTTGTTGCCTTAGCGGTATCGACTTTTTAATAAGAATCTTTTTGCGGTTTTATTATCATGTCCATATCAAAGACCTGGAGCATACTTTAGTATCTGACCAAGGAGTGGAAACCAATAACTAAAAAATATTAATATGCAAAAATGGTAGAAAAGAGGCCATGCTCTAGTAAAACACGATTTACCAAGTAGGAAGTCCAATCTATGGCAACATGGATACATGTGGAAGTGATGGAAATATTTAAGGGAGTATAATCTTTGTTTTAGTAGAACGAAATTCTAGCAACATAATACCTAGAGTGTAACAGGTCAAGGATCATATTCGTCATTCCTAGCACATGGGTAATGTTGCCCCAAAGCACATGACATGGGTGTCTAGAGGGTGAATTTTGCTAGTCTTAATTTCAATAGAAAATTAGTGTGTATTTCAATAGAAAATTATTTGGCTTTTAATGCCTTCATTACGGCCATGCATTGGTAACAGACCCATTTGGGTGTGCCTCTAGGAACCGACAGTCAAAATTGCCCTCCCTAACACCATCAAATAAAATAACCCATCCCATCCTCCTTCCTCAAGGGGGTAAATATCACTAAATTCTACATATATATAACCCGTTGCCAAGCCACCAAACTTCTTAATACCAAGATGGTATAGTTGATCTCTCGAGTCCCCAAATGGCATATCTGCCCTTTGAAGTTTTGTTTTCTTCTCCTTAACAGAGCCCCGTTCTCTACATTTAGTATAAGAATCTAAGCAAGTCTTAAGGCACCTTTAAAAGCAAGAAAAACTCTCAGGAAAAAAAAGTTTTGATATGATAAGTTTTCCCTAAAAGAAATTCTCTTGTTTGTGTAGAATGAGAAAAATGGGCTGAAAAATATGAGAAAAATATTCGCTTGTTTGTGTGTTGGAAAAACTCTCTCTCTCCAACAAATCATTAAGACTAATCAGATCATAAAACCACATGAAGGATCTCCCAAGATTCTTACTTGAAGTGATAAATAAAACAAATGGCATTCAGTTTTCAGTGTATGAGAAGATGAACAGCTACCTAGGGTCCTATTTACGGGTACAAAAGATGCATTAACATTCTACATTGGTTGCTTATAAAAAAAACATTCTACATTAATCTAACTAGGGATGGCAGTGGGGCGGGGCGGGGCGGGGGACAAAGTCTCCACCCCCGCCCCACCTCAAGATTAGAACCTCCATCCCCGCCTCCATCCCTGGCGGGGATGGATTTTAACCTCCACACCCACCTTCATCCCCATTTCATGTCCTCCATCCCCGGTTCAAACGGGGATGAGGCGGGGTGGGGATGAGGCGGGGAAAAGTGGCAGGGACGGGAAAAAGGGTATGTCCATCCCCGCCTCCATTCCCGAACGGGGATGGATTTTAACCTTCGTCCCCACCTCCATCCCTGTCTCATACCCTTCATCCCCGGTCCAAACGGGGTGAGGCGTGGCAGGACCCCACTTTCCCCTGATCCACTGCCATCCCTAAATCTAACAGGAAAGAACGTATCTAACTTTCTCTATTGGAGGTTAAAAAGGTGACATTAGCGAAGCAGAATGAAGCATCGGATTTACCTAGCTGAGCTAACACCAGGGTAATTAATGAAGAAAATATTGCAGAATCCAAAGTAGCTCTAGTATATGGATAGATGAATGAACCGTCGGGAGCTCGTATGAGAGTCGGTTTGACTACCCTAACCATGGCGGAAGATTTCTGTGATGTTAATGAACAAGACATACTTCTATTTATCGGCAATATCTTTCACTTCGTCCAAGCGGGGTCAAAAGTATCTGCCATATTAGGTAGAATGCCTTCCGTCGTGGGTTATCAGCCTAACCTTAGTACAAAAATGGGTTCTTTGCAAGAATTAAACAAAATAATGAATTAAACAACCTAAAAACTCATGTCACATACGTTCATAAAAGAAAACCAAAAAAAAGCAAAAAATGTAACATGAAAAAAAAATGCATTGATGTTGTGTAAATAGTAATAATGAAGAACTAAAAATAAATAAATGAACAACAGAATAAACAACTGGTTTTACGTGGTTCGGTCATTATGACCTACATCCATGATGGAGAAGAGGCACATTCCTTCTTCCCTTTATTCAGTCACCGTGTACACTTTATATATAGGAGCACAAGCAACATAGAATGGTAAAAGGTAGCACAAAATGGGAGGTTTGTAATGATAGCTCCAAATTAAAACAGAAGGCTATCTTCAACAACTATGCCAATCTCTAAAGATAGAAAATGTTAACTTCCATCACTCCCCCTCACGTGGGGCGTATAAGTTAAAGCAGCCCCACTTGACCTTCAAGTTGCCAAGACGCTTAGATGAAAGCCCTTTAGTAAAGCCATCGGCAAGTTGTTCTTCGCTTCTAGTAAAGGGTGTAATAATTTCTCTATTTTGAACTTTTTGCCTTACGTAGTGACAATCAATTTCTATGTTCTTTATCTTTTCATGCAACACTGAGTTACATGCAATTTGAATGGCTGCTTGATTATCACAATGCATAGGGATAGGAGAGTTAATTTTCATACCCATTTCTTGAAGAAGAGATCTAACCCATATAACTTCACATGTTGTGACCACCATAGCTCGATATTCTGCCTCAACACTAGATCTGAATACAGTGTTCTGCTTTTTACTTTTTCATGATACTAAGTTTTCCCCAACATATACACAATAGCCTGTCGTAGACCTCCTATCTTGACTTCCTGCATAATCTGCATCAGAGAAACTTTGAATCTCTATTGTCCCATTTCTCTTAAACCATAGACCCTATCCTGAAGTTCCCTTCAAGTATCACAGAATATGATCAACTGCCCTAACATGAGATGGCTTGGGGTTATGCATATGTTAGCTCATCACACTAACTACATATGCTAAGTCCGAACATGTGACAGTTAGATAAATGAGTTTTCCCATAAGCTTTTGGTAACTTCTGATATCTCCAATCTTATTTTCTTCTGAGTCATCAAATTTGCAATATGGTTCTATGGGAGTATCCACTGGCTTGCATCCTAGCTTGCCTGTTTCCTTCAATAAGTCTAATATATATTTTCTTTGAGACAAAAACAACCCCTTTTTTTTATTGGGCCACCTCTATTCCCAAGAAATACCTTAGGCGCCCCAGATCCTTTATATCAAACGTTTGATGAAGAAAGTTTTTCACCTAGACAATTCCCCCTTGAACATTACCTGTAACAATAAGATCATAAACATAGATTAAGTTAATTATAATATGCTCTTTATTCTTTTTGACAAACACAGAATTATAAAGTTTTGCCATTTCAAAGCTTGACTTAATTTTTGATGCCATGCCCGTGGAGATTGTTTTAACCCATAGATAGACCTTTGTAATTTACACACAAGGTTTGGGTCTCCTTGCTGTGGATGTTCAGGCAACAAACGCATGTACACTTTCTCCTTGAGGTCACCTTGCAAAAAAGCATTTTTGACATTCATTTGGTAAAGTGACCATTCATAATTACAAGCAACTGATAACAAGATTTTAACAGTGTTCATTTTTGCCACTGGTGCAAACATCTCCTCATAGTCCAGGCCATGAGTTTGGGTATATCCTTTAGCAATAAGATGCGCCTTATGATGCTCAATAGTTCCATCGCTTCTATACTTCGTCTTATAGACCCAACGACATCCAACAACATGTTTATCTTTAGGAAGGGTAGTAAAAACCCAAGTCTTATTCTTTTTCAAGGCATCAAGTTTTTCTTCCATGGCATTCACCCAGACCTCTTGATTTTTTGCTTCCTGATATAAGCTAGGATCACAAGCAGAAATTTTACTTAGGAAGGTTGTATAGTGATCTGGGAGGTGTTGATATGATATGTACGTTTCAATAGGATAAAACAAGGTAGTGTATATGATATAGTCTTGAAGGCGGGTAGGAGAATGACTTACTCTTGTGGTTCTTCAAAGATGATTTTCTTGATTTTCAATGTTGTTTTCTAGATTACTACAGCCCTCAGGTTTAGCACTAGAGTGGTCATAGGTTTTCTCTCTCTCAATAATAATATCAAAGTCATCATAGGTGGCAATTCCTAACAAGATAACTTGACTTGACTCCCCCTCACTTTGATTAAGTGTTTGATCGAAGAACGGTTGAGTCTCATCAAACCTCACATCTCTGGTGATAAAGACATCTGGACTATAGCACTTATATCCTTTTTGGGTTGAAGCATAACCTAAAAACACACATTTAGCAACCTTGTGGCTTAATTTATCTTGAGCTTGCAATTTCACATAAGTCGTACATCCAAAAATTTTCAAATGGTCAATACTAGCTTTCTTTTTTCATAAGTATTTCAACAGGATATTTCCACCCAAGATTTTTGGTAGGCACACGGTTTATAATATGGCAGGCAGTCATAAAAGCATCACACCAAAAATGTTTTGGCACATTCATTTGAAATAACAAGGCCTGAGTCATTTCCAAAAAATGTATGTTCTTGTATTCAGCTACTCCATTTTGTTATGGAGTGTGGACGCAAGTAAACTGATGTATGAGACCATAATTCTTTTCAAATTGCTCAAACATATAATTCCTGAACTCAATGCCATTATCAGTGCAGAGAACTTTTATGTAAGCATGAAATTGTGTTTCTACCATCTTGTAAAATTCTTGAAATTTGTCAAACACTTCTTATTTTGTTTTCAACAAGTAAACCCATGCATTCTTTAAGAAATCACCAATAAAGGATAAATAATAACGAAAACCTGAATCGTCCATGGGAGTCGATCCCCATACATCTGAGTGGACTAAATCAAAGTAGTTGGTTGACTCATTAATTGAAACAAAAAATGGAGGTCTACTCATTTTAGCATACTCACACATCTCACATACAGAATTATCAAAAGTCAAAGTGGGACATAAGATTTTCATACGCCGACTGGATGTGTGACCCAATCTCTTGTGCCATAGGGTACTATCTTCATGTTGCAAAATCAAAGCTCTTGGTGTCTCCTTCAAGACATATATGCCATTCACCAACTGTCTCTCACCAATCATCCTCCTTGTCTGGAGCTTCTAAAACACTACATTTGTTGAGGTAAAAATGACTCTATAATTGAAATCCTTAGTAATTTTAGAGACAGACAATAAGATAGATGCAAGTTGAGGCATGTGCAGGGCTTTTGAAAGAGTTCCTTGATTCATAAAAACAATATCATTGTGCCCTTCAATACTCATTGTAGAGCCATTAGCTATAGTGACCACATTTTTTAGAGGGTAAGCCTTATAGTTAACCAAGTTTTCTTGAGATTGTGCCATATGCTCACTGGCACCAAAATCCACAATCCAACATATAATAGAGAGAGCCTTACCATTTTTACATGTAACCTCAGTAGTGCTGGCTGATGTGGCTGTGGCATGCAACTGCGGTTTCTCCTTAAGGCAAACCATCAACTCATTAAGCTTCTCTAGGATGCCGACTAAGTCAGAAGGTTGCATCTATGCGGACTTGGCTGAGGATGTTTCCTACTCGCTCCCCCTTTTTATTGAAATTTGGTTTGTCATGCAACACCCAACACCTCTCCTTGGTATGTCCATCCTTCCTGCAATGCAAACAAAACCATTGCACCTTGTTCTTTCCTTTGTGATTTTTTTGAAAATGTTCACGACTCATAGAAGAAAAAGCAACATTGTCACTTGCATCATTTGAACCAGTTTCATCCTTAGATAGATTCATTACTTTTTTTTGTGACTCATCTCTCATTAAAATAGAACACACCGTATTGAGAGAAGGTAGTTTTGGGTACATTAAAATTTGACTTCTAATGGTCTCGTACTCAAACCCAAGACCCGCAAGGAGTTGATTTTTTTTTTGTTGTTTTCTCAATTTATGAATAGATCTCAAACTAGTTGACATATTTATGTAATAATCTAGTTTATCCCACATACCTTTTAGGTCGCTTAAATACTCACTGAAGGATTGAGTCTTCTTCTTGTGTTCATTGATACTTTGGGACAGGTGGAACATGCGAGCAATATCATTTTTTTCGTTGTATAAGTCACAAGTAGTTCTCCATATTTCCTCTGTAGTTTCAAGAAAGATAAAACTTTATGATATTTTGAACTCCAGAGAGTTTAGAAGCCAAGGCATAACGATATCATTAGATGCCTTCCATTCTTTGTATTTAATGTCATCTATTGTTGGTTACATCAGGTCACCAATGACATATTAAGCTTTCTTCTTGTCACTGAGATAGAGCATCGTGTTGATCTAGCCCATGCCAAGTAGTTCCCGGATCCGTTCAACATAACTGAGGTAATATTGTTGGATGGATTTAAGGCTTCATGTAGAACAATAGTTTATGCACTCCCCTAATTTTCCATTGTAGATGATGACTCAGTATTATGGGCCATGAGATGATAAGATTCTTCGCTTGGATGGCTCTGATACCATGTGGAAATAGTAATAATGAAGAACTAAAAGAAAATAAATGAACAACAGGATGAACAATTGGTTTTGCGTGGTTCGGTCACTATGACCTACATCCACGATAGAGAATAGGCACATTTCTTCTTCCCTTTATTTAGTCATCGTGTACACTTTATATATAGGAGCACAAGCAATAGAGAATGGTAAAAGGTAACACAATATGGAAGGTTTCTAATGATAGCTCCAAATTAAAACAGAAGGCTATCTTCAACAACTATGCCAATCTCTAAAGATAGAAAATGCCAACCGCTCTCCTAAAATCTCATTATTCCATCATGCTGAGATAGAAAAAAGAGAACACTGGTCACCCATACACCACTACAAAAATTTAGAATAAAAGATAAAACAATGGGAAAAAAATAAAACAAACAATATTCATCCTTTGAGCCATGGTCATTCCACATAAGAATTATTTAGGCTACCCATGAATTAAGAAAAAGAAAAAACAGTTGTATATACAAAAAAGACAAAAAGGACTCTAAAAATATAAACAAAAACATTAAAGAGGAGAAGAAGAATAGAAAGAAGAGAAGAAGAGCAGCAGCACCAACATCGCCACCTTTGGGTTTTTGCCATCTTTCTGCTTGTCTCTGCCCGTGGAATGAAGAAGATCCACGATTCTGGCATCGCTGGTGATGAGTGTGTTGTCCATGATGATGGTGTCGTCGATGATGGGGTGTCGTCCACATCCATGGAAGAGGGTAGCTAATACTCCTCTCTCTCTCTCTCTCTCTCTCTCTCTCTCTCTCTCTCTCTCTCTCATTTCACAAATGAAAGAGGAGGGGTGAGAGAGGGGGGCGTCTTTCCTGATAGAAAAGATGCCACCCCTCTAGAGGAGTCTTTCTTATAAAAAAATTGTACTTTTTTCAAAATATTTCTTAGCGAAACATTTTCACTCTTTTGGAAAAATTGGAAAAATTGTATGGTTTTCCGACCTTGGTTTACCACTTTCAAATGTGCCCTTAGACTTATGGTAGGAAAAATACATTCAATGTGTCTCTACCCAACATCCATCCATAGATCACACATAAACATTGAAGCAAAATAATCCAGAAGCAAGTCCTCGTTGTGGGTTCAAATCCCATGGGTGTCACCCCTTTGTGCAAGCCAAAAGGTGGCTTTCTAAGGGTGAAGGGTGCATCACAGTTTTACACTCCTGAAGGAGTGATCGTAAGCATGGGCAGAACCAAGATTCTAGGTTAGGGTGGGCACAAATACAAAGTAAAAAAATAATTGCTACCAATATATTTTTTTTAGGAAAAATTACTAATAATATGTTTCAAAAGGCCAAATCAAAACCTTATTTTCTAAAAAACATCATAAATGGTTCATTTATGATAGATAAAAAAAAACTAATATTCTGACCAAAATCAAATCACACAATATTCATGGATTCATGTCGAATGATAATTAGAAAAAAAAACACAAAAACCTTAAAAGTATATACTAAATAATTATATTGTTCTAAAAAAACAAGTCAAAACTAATTACTACAAACAACATAAATTATGCATTTATGCTAAGTAATAAAACAACACTAATATTCTAACCAAAATCACATCTTGCAATATTTATATATCCATGCCCAATGATAATTAAAAAAAAACATAGAAAACCCATTAAACCATAACTAAACATTTATGTCATTTAAAAAAAACCCTAAACCCTATAAACATTATAAATTATGCAGTTATGATTAATTAATAAAAACTCATAATATTCTAAACAAAATCAAACCACATAATATTCATGGATTCATGCCTAATGGTAATTAATCACATACACACCTTAAAACCATAAACTAAACATTTACTTCATTCTAAAAAAAATCAAATAAAACCTTAAATATTAAGAAATGTCACATTATAGATATGCTAATTGAAAAAAAAAAACTAATTAAATATTTATGTCATTTGAAAAAACAAAATAAAAGACATAAATCCTAACAAAAATCAAAGATTTAGGGGTTTGATAATCGAAATCAAGCATTTATTAATGGAATAATGCTTTAAAAAATTATTAGATAAAAACCTTCATTATATATTTATGTTATTTGAAAAAAATCCAAATCAATACCCAAAATCCTAAAGGAAATCATAGATTTATGTTAATTAAAAAAACAAACAAATAAAACCTTTAATATTCTAACAAAAAATCAAGCATTCATTATTCATGCTTAATGCTAATTAAAAAAAAATGCACACGTACATACAAAACCCTAGCAGGGGAGGATGGTCGGAGAGGGGGGGACCACTGCAGGGGGCGGATGGCTGGCGCCGACAGAGGCTTGCAAAGAGAGAGAGGACAACCAACTACAGTAGGGGTGGATGGCTTGCACTGGCGGAGCCTCACAGGCTCGCGGAGAGAGAGAGAGAGAGAGAGAGAGAGAGGACAAAATCGGGTGAGGGAGGGTGGGATTGGGGAAATGTGTAACCAAAAGGAGGGTCTGCCCCCTTTGGGTTGGGCACCAGTACCCACTCTTATCTGGTCAGGGTGGGCACATGCCCACCCTCCCTCTAACATGGCTTTGCGTCAGTAAGTATGACCGTCATAGTCCAATGCGACCAGGTCTCTTACTTTTGGAGTGGTGTCGCCCGTTTGGTTAAGGCGAGTATCGAATATCTACATGCCCTGGACATCGTTGAGTTCGATTTCTCTTGAGATCGATCATGCAATAGGTATGGAGCAGCACTGTAAAGTATGTCCATTCGCGCAAAATTTAGAGCAGCTGCCTAGCTTTGATCAGTAAACATGGCCTATTCTAAGTGAAGAAGGTTAATGTTGTCATGAAAGGCAAAAAAATCAATAGCCACAACCTAGTTTGGCAAAAAGTAGGATATTTTTGTAATTGAACTGCAGACAAAACCCTAGGTTTAGACTCACCCACCTATGAAGTCATAACTGGCAGCCTAAGAGTCATTAACACTAATATTTCCACATATATGCAACGAAGACGTAAAAAAGATTAAATGGATCAAAAGTATATCCAGGACGTATTCTGACAACATGTGAGGATGTGTCCTCTTTTAATGCAAGACAAGATTATAGAAACCGTATTATGAAGGTCTAGAAGAGTCTTATTATTTCCTTGCCTTAGATTTGGGACTTTGTTTAAGGACACAATCACTCCCCTTTCCAAGAAATTCCTTTGACTTTCTTAAATCATGTATATTTACATTTTCCCTGATCTCGAAATCTGTGATGGTTAGTCATTACATCCAATCAAAGATGCTCCCTACAGTGAAACGACAAACTGCAAGGAGGACACAAACAGGCTCTTAGCTAGGGCTTTACTAGGTGTGGTCCTGAATGTGTGATGGAACCAACAACTGGACTCAGCAAGTAGTCGACATTGAACCGTAGGAAGCCATTTTTCAAATTTGATATTTACCCCCCCCCCCCCCCTCTTTGGCTTTATCACATGGGCATGCTCAAAGGAGCACGGGGCATGCCATTTTTGTGGAGATTTTCATTGAGAATAGTATATAACAGGACACGACACGTGTAAATTGAAGTATCCTTGTGAAATAGTTTCTTGGCTATGATCAAATAGAAATTTGTCATAAAAAACCAGCATGAGAGAGAGAGAGAGTGAGGGAGGTGAAAACAGGTTAATGTGGTTCAGTGGTAAAAACACCTACATCTACGATCTTCACACAAGACCTACTCATATTTTGGGTGAGTTTCAATATTTAAAGATTATGTACAAGATAGATGATATCAACTATCAATTCACTAGATCTCCTTGATTTAAGGAATAGATTATAAAGTACATGATAGAAAGGATTTCCTTCATTCTTGGTTGTAATCCCTTAGAGTTGCCTCAATCAGTTATTGTTAACAAAAATTTTGTGACAAAAGAAAATGGACTCACCTTGATTTTGCAAAACCCTTTTTCAAAATTATTTAAAAGATGTAGGACGGTCGTTTCAAGCTTCAGCAGTCAATCTTCTCGCGGTTTGAAGTTCACTATCGGAAAATCCAGATTTGAAGTTCAAACTCTTCACGAAACGAAATATGCAATTCAATTCAATAGGGTGTGTAAGCACTTTACGTAACAAATAACTAAATAATGAATATAAAAACCAAAAGAAAAAGAATAAACAACTAAACAGGTTTAAAAACTACATTTTTCGGACACGAGGTTCATCTATCTTTTGGGCTCAAATAGGCAAGCTTTTCATGGCCTAGGCCCCCTCCTAGGGCGTGTATGATTATTTAAGAGCGACTTCAACTCGGTTCAGTAGCACATTTGCGTAGGTATGGCAATTTAAGGATTAAGACGAGAGAGGGAGAGAGTGAAGGCAAAGCTAGGGTATGTGTACTTTCTAAGACCATCACTTAGACAAAGAATTTCCAAAATGATCAGACTTTAGGGGTCAACCCCTATTTATAGAAATTTAGAACAGGACATGGGTCAAGGGTTTTTTCTCATTTGAATCAAACCCAAATGGATTTGTGTTTATCCCAAAGAGGAGATAAGCTGATCACGTTAAGAGTTCTGCTTGGAAAACTCACATGAAGAGTTTGGATATGATAGGGGAATTCGTCTTGAGGCTTATCCCCATATTTGACATAACAAACAACAAACACTATTTATTGTCTAGCCACTAGATGACAAAACAGTTTGTCGTCCGACCATTGAACGACAAAATAGTTTGTCGTCCGACCACTGGAAAACAAAACAAGTTTGTCATTGGGACACTAGACGACAAAACCGATTGTCGTTCGGCCAGTGGATGGAAAAATGTGTTTGTCGCCCGACCAATAGCCAATAGACAGACCACTGAATGGCAAACTGGGTATGTTGGTCATCCAATGGATGGAAAACTGGGTTTGTCATTTGGCCAATGGACGACAAACCTGGATTGTCATCTAGCTAATGAACAACAAACTGGATTTATCGTCTGACCAATGGACGACAAACCATGTTTGGTGTCTGGCCAGTGGATGGAAAACTGGGTTTGTCATCCAGCTAATAAACGACAAACCGTGTTTACCTCCCATTCGTAAAAGAAAATAGGGAGTTTTTTTGTTTTTCTGGAATCCTAGGGTTTTCCTATGATTTTAGAACTTTTACCTTGAAGCCTAAGAAAATACTTTCCAACAGTGTTAGTACTTTGGGCATTGTAAAAAAAAATGGCTGTCAATAGATGCCCCCACTTTGTTATTAATCGAATGTGATTTGTTTATGATAAATAAATAGACATCATTAGATTAGATCATGCCAAAAGATTGAATTTTATTGAATAACATCAGGCCAATTTAAATAAATTTGGGTTGTCGAGACTATCTGAGTCTCACCGAACGAGGTTATGCTAGTTTGAAAATTGGAAATGGGTTGTCGAGACAGTTTGGGTCTCGCTAAATGAGGTCAGACTAATTTTGAAAAGAAAATGGGTTGACGAGATTGTCTAGGCCTTGTCGAATGAGGTCTAGTCAGTTTTGAAAAGAAACTAGGTTGTAGATACCATTTGGATCTCGTCAAACGAGGTCGGGCAAGTTTAAAAATAGAAACTTGATTGTCAAGACCGTTTAGGTCTCGCCAAATAAGGTGGGCCAGTATGAAAACTTGATATGTGTTATTGAGATCGTTTTGGTATCATCGAATGAGGTTGACCCAGTTTTAAAAATGAATTGGATTACCGAAACCATTTGAATCTAGACGAACAAGGTCGGGCTAATTTGAAAGCAGAAACTGAGTTGTTGAGACCATTTGGGTCTTGTCGAATGAAGTCGGGCCAGTTGAAATTGAAAACTAAGTATTAATCTTGACATTTCTTAGGAGGAGGCTATAATGACCTAGATTTCCAAAACAAAATTTTGTCAAAATTTTATAGATTTCTTTTTCTTCTTTGTAGTGAAATTTATAAAAGACTTTAGCAGCAAAAATAGACAATAGTTAATCATCATTTTTAGAAGACGTAGGGCAAGTCACATATATGTGGCCAATCACTCATTGTCCACCAAAATATTTCATTTAAAAAAACCAAAATGAGTTATTTATTATAATTAGTACTGCTTAGTAATACAATACTATATAAATCAGGTTTGTAAATGAAATGTCCAATAAGGTTTAGATAAACCCTGGATCTTGATGTCGCCTTGCTCTATATATCACATTGCAGGTCCAGTACTTGTATCCCCTATAAAACGGGGTCATAACCATTTATGGTTTAGTAAAAAAATATTTCAATTCAAAGAAGTATATTAAGTTGAAGAGATAAAAGTCACTCCATGGCTGCAGTTGAAAACATCATAGCTCAAGTCTCCACGATTTAGCATATAGGTATCTCATAGACTAAAGCAAGAGCTCCTCGAGCCTAGCTTAGCCATGCGGATACAATTTGGGTCCTTCACTCGATTGGTCCAATAATGTACCAAGATCGGCACCTTACATAAGGTGATGCATAAGTAGCACTAGCGTACATTCATTCATATATCCATTCATCAATGTACCTATAACTAATGCATTATTTTGATAATTATGAGTTTACCCCCTAGCACTAAGAAAAACTTAACTTCAACATCAAATGAGCTCGTCTGGGTGTTTATTATGCTATGTATTTTTGTGTGATCAAAAGCCTAAATTACCCTGTCCATAATGGAGTGACAGATTTTGTCAGAAGACCCCCGCCAAGCCAGTTCGGATGCATCCTTCTACTACAGTAGTGAGGCTCTACCCCTAAGTCTTAGGGACAACCTCACCTCCTAACCTTTGAGTGACCGAGAGTTGTCATAAACTCTTTGGTTTATAAGATAAAGTATGCCACTTGAGGTGGTACCATCATCGTCTTTTATGATAAGCGTAAGTCCTGAAGGAGTTCGACGACATAATCTTTATTATTAGAATGTCGAGTGTCGCATAGACAATCTAGTGCATTCTGCACAAAGAAAAACATGAACCCAACCCCAACCAATTTTTTGAAGCTCGGGCCAGTTCCAACAATGGGGGTACCATGGTGCCATCCATACTAGCTTAGGTGAGTATTTTGCCAAAAATTTTGGCAGCATCTCCCTTGTTTAATGAAAAAAATGCTATATTCATTTTTAGCTCAGAGAGCACCTTGTCAGAAATTTTGGCAGCATCTCCCCTATTTAATGGAGAAAATGCTACGTTCATTTTTTGATAGATGTGCACGGTTATGTATACGTTGCATCTCCCATGATTTATCAGAAACCTAGGCCTTAGTTAGGCCTTACGATGGTGACTTAGACACTTATATAAATATGGTATTACACATCTTTGAAACATTTGCAATAGGAGTTTTTTCTCCAAACAATGTTTTGAACGCAGCAAGGCCTTTGAATCGCTTTGGGCGATAGGGATCAGTCATCATTTATATGCTTATTACAACACAATTATATTTATTAAAAACAGGAGTATATGCACATAACATTGTGACAACAAAGTAAATAATGTAAAGCAGAAGCTTGTGCACATAATAGTGCAACGATAAAGTAAAAAGCATAAAACAGGGCCCGTTGAATGAAATCATGCATCGGGGGCTAAGTAAAGTGCATAAGCAAAACCCGATGAATGAAACCACACATCGGGCTAAGTAAAATGCATAAGCAGAGCCCGATGAATAAAACCATACACTAGACTAAGTAAAGTGTGTAAAGCAACATATATATAGTAAATAGGGAAGTAGTCGTAAAGATATGTGTGTAAACACAGAAGCAAGCTTGCAGTGGCCTAGAGGGCATAAACCAAGGACTAAGACCCTATGGCACATATTTCACCATAAATATCTAGAAGCAGTCGCAAGGATATGTACGTGAACACTGAAGCAAGCTTGTGGTGGCCTAGAGGGCATAAACCAAGGATTAGGACCCTATGGCACATATTTCACCATAAATATCGAGAAGTAGTCACAAGGATACGTGCGTGAATACTGAAGCAAGCGTATGGTGGCCTAGAGGGTGTAAACCAAGGACTAGGACCCGATATTGTTTTAGAAAGGTGTACGGTAAATAAAATCTCACCGTACATGACAATTATTTCAACAAATATAACTTGAAATAGACAGCAGCGTGCAAACCTACCAAAAATTTGGCAAAGGTGGCTCAATATAAGAGTAGAGGCACAACTAGGTTATGGTTGTCATGTTCTTACATTCGGTACTATCATAACCAAGAGTGTCTCATGTAAAACTTGTTGGCGCAAAGAAACAGAGAGATATAGGCCAAAAATGGATCAGACCTACTTTAGGTCCAACTATGTTCAAGTCTACAGCAAGTGGGCTAGTCTAAGTTAGATGGGTTGGACCTAGTCAAGAAAGAGATAGAGAATGTCAAACTATCAAGGTAGAGTGGTCTTGACTCAACTGAGCTCAGACTAGGTCAGGCAAGTCCAAGCTCACCTCAAGTGAGCTTGGTATAGGTCAAGTGGGTTTGACTCAGGCTAAGGCCAAGAAGGAAAAAAAGAGAGAAAAGCTAACCTGGTAGGTTAAGTAGGCTTGACCCAAGTGGGCTCAGGCTGAGTCAGACAGGTCAAAGCTCACCTCAAGTGGACTTGATCTAAGCTAGAACCAAGAGAGAGAAAGAGAAAGAGGAGAGAGGAGAGAGGGGAGAGAGAACACTAGAGAGAGTAGAGAGAGAGGGGTGGTGATTTCTAAAAGGGAGGGTGGGGGTCTTATTTATAGGCCTTGTGTGTGTGGAGTAGTTGTTTGCATCTATAGGCAAGAACCAAAGTTATTTTCATGATTCAAAGGTAGGATACTTGACTGAGCATGTGTGTATAGATTTAGTCCTACATGATCAGCAATCTTTCGAACATAAAATAAAGGGAAAATAGGGATTTTGTGGTACACATATATATAAATATAAATATATATATATATATATAGGTTTATATAGAGTTTTTAGAAATCAATTTGTACAAGTGGATTTGTGTTTTTGTGTGTGTAATAGGTAGGCATGAATAGATATGTACAAGTTCTAACTTTAATTTTGTTTATGGATAGGTTTTATTCAAAAGGGATTTGTCGGTTTCTATAAATAGTTTTGAAAGGATTGTTCTGTGACTTTTAGCCAATAAATATTTCTTGGAGTTTTTGTTACTTGAATATTAATATTCTTGATTCATTGTTTTGTTGTAAAGATTTACATAGATTTATGTCATATGTACAATGTTCAGTTTTCTAAAGCAAGAATGGATTTACATGTTTTGTATGAGTTTTTCTATGTTAGGTTCTTGAAATTCATGATTGTTGTTTGACGGCATGCTAGAGAATAGAACGAATTGATTATCAACACAATTAAAGTTGTATTTATGGCATAAACTGTGTTTGATGCATGTTTTCACTATTAAATTGGGTTTTGGGGCATTGAATACAACCTTAGCAGGGTTTAACCATCATTCTGAACAACAGAAGTCGACCCTTCTGAAAGAAGAGACAACCCCTATTGGCTCTGGGCCTGTTCAGAAGGCTCGAGAGTTGACCCTTTATTAAAAAGAGTTGACCCTCTGTTAAAAGGAGTCAACCCTCTCAAGTGAGAGTCAACCGTTTTGGGACACTGTTGGATTCTATACAACAAGAGTCAACCCTCTAGCCTAAGAGTCGACCCCTACACATGTAAGAGGTGACCCATCTTAAGAAAGAGTTGACCCTTTAGTGCCCTGTTCTGATTTTGTTCCACAGGGGTCGACCCTTGCTCCCTAAAGAGACATTCCCTGGGCACCTGCATATGTTTTATTGTTGGTTTAAGCTTGGGTAAGGGCTGATAAGCTCGAGATTCGAGTGAATCACCCTGAGAACAAATCATGTGAATTGTTTTGGTTATGGTGTCAATGGTAAGTGATCAATGGTCCAATAACAGATCTGTTTTGTTGCAAAATGCATAGGTAAGGTATGATATGATGTTGTATCTATTGTTAAAATTGAAGATATGCAAATGCATGATATTAACAGTATGTGAATGAAGGATATGTACTGCATACTATTGAAATGTGTATTGCACACTAAAGAAAAGTTTGAATAAATGGTATGCTACTATATAATGTTGAATCATACATATGAATATGGATATTATATCGATAAGATGCATATATTGAGCCCGAGTTCATGGCTCATGACCACGTGTTTGGTCAACTAGACTGAATTGACTAATGTTAAGTGTCCCAAAGTGGAGGTCGTTAACCTCATGTTTTGCTAAATGAAATCATACGTGCTTATGACTCTAGAGAGCTATTGAACTTGTACCTGATTAATAACTATTTAAGTATGTATGTTAAGAGAATTAATTAAATGTTAAAGATTGTATAAATTAATTCTCTTAAAACTTATATTGAGAGAGTAAGTGGTATATTGGGCTCCATGGGGTTTTGTACAACATGGAGGGTTGCTTCCCCAGCCATGGAGATAGGGGATAGCTAACACTGATGTCTCGGGGTGGTAGTGAGAATAGTTTCAGCTGAAATAGAAATTCTGATATATCAGGTTGAGGGTGTTGGAATCTCTCCCTCGACTAGGTCGTCTCTCACCCAGAACTAAAAAGGATATGCAAAGCCAGAGTAATAAGATACCTATAGAATGAATGTATCCCTTGTTTCGTGCCTCCGATATGTTATTGTCTATGTTGTACCTACAAAGTATTGAAAGAGAAATGAAATTGAGATTGTGCATCATGGGCATGACATGCATTATTTAAGTAAGAAAAATGTAAAGAAGAGAATTTACAATTTCTCATGTCATGGTAGATGCTTCGATTGCATTGGTAAGTCATGCATGAATTAAATACTCATGAATAAATAAGATTGGTGCATATGAAACTGCATTATTATGAAATAATTACTTGTTAATTTGGTCATGCACTGATATTGAATTCTTAATGTTATTCGTATGAAAAGAATGATGTTTTATGTATGCTTACTCTTATGCATATATGCTTTGTCATTGTATTTCTACGGGAGCCATTGATATTGACCCCCTACTACAACATTTTAGGTAATGAATAGATGAATTGAGCTGGTGCGGGTTAAATGAGCCAGTGAATTTCTCTTTCCTTGGCGCTAGATTTTTGGAAGACATTTCATTGATTGTTTTAAAACATTTATTAGAATTGTATGATATTGAAAAACTTTGAATAAAATGTGGTTCATATTAAATTCAATGGCAGTGTTATCGATTGATGGTAATTGTAACTCGCCTAAGATTTTAACCAAGGTTTTCGTTGATGTTAAAAAAAATCACATATTATTGGGTTTAAAATCTTGGGGTGTTACAGATTGGTATCAAAGCATGAAAGAAATTATTGGATCTTGACACGTCCAACGGACCGACATCGCTTGGTAAGAAAGTTTTATTCTTTTAATTGATGAATTTTGATGGCTTGTATTATAAATTTTGAATTTTGTGCCAATACAAACCTAGATGAATAATAGGAACATTGTATGTATTTATGTGCCTAAGGGCTTAGAACTTATAGACTATTTTTTTGTTAGATGGTCAAACGTCAACCTCAGGGTTGGGCCGAACAACAAGACTTCTTATTTGGAGCTCTCAATACATTGACTCAGACCTGGTAGAACCTTGCCAATAACGCAAACTATGACAATGG
This sequence comes from Nuphar pumila, assembly GCF_984573655.1. Classification (NCBI taxonomy): domain Eukaryota; kingdom Viridiplantae; phylum Streptophyta; class Magnoliopsida; order Nymphaeales; family Nymphaeaceae; genus Nuphar; species Nuphar pumila. Next base: position 35,899,876 of record NC_143250.1, read on the forward strand.
CCATGGCAATGGGGGAAACAATGAGGGTAACAATGTTGGAAACCATGGCCCAAGCTATAAGCGGTTCATGAAGATGGATCCCTCATCATTCTTTTGAAAAGATGACCCAGACACGGTGGAAGAGTGGGTCCATGCTATTGGAGAGACCTATATTCTGGAGGTTCCTCAAGAGAGAAAGCTCGTGTTTGGCACCTACTAACTAAAGGAAGACGCCAAGAGTTGGTGGGAAACCATACTAGGAGTACGATATATGCTAGTGAAGTTGTGAGCGCTTACTTAGGCACAGTTTTTTAGGGTATTCCTTGACACCTATTTTTCTATAGATGCTTGAGATCACAAGATACCGGAGTTTTTGGATCTCAAATGGGGTGGCATACTACATTACCAAATTCAGACACTTGGAGAAGTATTACCCACATCATTATACCATGGATAAGGCCATTGCTAGACAGTATATTCAGGGTCTTTGAGATGGACTAAAGACAAAGGTCCTCATCAGTCAACCGCAGAACCTGATAATAGTCATCAAGATGGCAACCATACTTCAGGTGGGAAGAACATCATTTTTAAACTTAACCATAATCTGTTTTTTGTTTTGTAGTTTGTATGTTACAGGATGATTGAAAGTAGATTCTAGAAGACTGGAGGCAACGGGAAGAAGCTTTATAGCTCCACTATAGGCCAGAGTGGAGGACAGACAACTAAGAAGGCATGAGTTCATCAGGGAGTCAACTCCAAACAACATCCACAAACTGAGGCATGCCCTATGTATAAGAGGTACCATAAGGGCAACTGCTACAGAAAGACTAACATGTGTCTACATTATAGAGAAATGAGACATTTTTATCAAATAATGTCTCAAGAGATTAGCCCAGAGTGGATAGAACATGACCCCAAAAGGGCAACAACAACCTCAGCAGCGACAACAACAGTAAGGACAGAAGAAAGCTACCAGATGCCTTTATGCGACTACAGTAGAGGGAATGAAGGAAGATGTTGATGTCATAGAAGGTAGCATTCCTATCGCCAAGTATGATGTTAAGGTGTCATTTGACACTAGTGCGACACATTCTTTTGTGTCCACATGTTTTGCTAGCTTATCAGATTTGATACCAGTTATGATATATATCTTGAAAGTGATTACACCATCAAATAATAAGACTATTCCATGAACCTATCTATCTGAGGTAGAGGTGATTATTGTGGAGCAGAACCTTTCTACCAATCTGATTATGTTAGACATGGTTAGGTACGATATAATTTTGGGTGTGGACTGGTTGTACGAGAACTACACTTGTGTGGAGTGTCACAAGAGATAGATACATTTTATTTATCCTGATCAGTCTATTCTTGAGTACAAGGCCAATAAGTCAGCGAAGAAAGGAAAGATCATTTCAGTAGTAAAGGCTCAATGTTGTGTTGAGAAGGGGTGTCAGGCATTTTTCGCCAATGTTTAAGATTTTGTATATGTGTTTCCTGATGATCTACCTGGATTACCCCCTGTGCAGGATGTCAACTTCACAATAGAGTTGGTGTCTAGTACGACCCCAATATCTAAGGCTCCTTATCAGATGACACCTAACAGCTAGAAGAATTCAAGAAGCAGCTGCAAAAACTCATGGACAAAGGATTTATTCGACCTAGTGTTTCACCATGGGGTGCACCTGTACTCTTTGTCAAGAAGAATGACGGGTCGATGCATTTGTGCATTGACTATCACATGTTGAATCTAGTAACTATTAAGAATAAGTATCCTTTACCATGTATAAATGATTTATTTGATCAACTTCGAGATGTGAAGGTCTTCTTCAAAATAGATCTCAAGTCGGACTACCATCAGTTGAAGATTAAGGAATCAGATATGCAAAAGACAACATTCAAAACATGTTATGGCCACTATGAATTTTTGGTAATGCCTTCTGAGCTGACCAATGCACCAACAACATTTATGGATTTAATGAACAAGATATTTTGGCCATTCCTAGATATGTTTGTTATTGTTTTTATTGATGATATCCTGATTTATTCGAAAAGCAAATAAGATCACAAAGACTATCTAAGGATTATTCTGGAGACACTTAGAAAGTATAATTTGTATGCCAAATTTTCTAAGTTTGAGTTCTGGTCAGAGCATGTGATGTTTTTGGGATATATGATCTCGAAGGGAGTATTTGTGGATCTTGCTAAAGTAGAAGCAGTTATAGATTGGAAGCAACCAAAGAATGTTCCATACATTCACAACTTTCTAGGACTTGTCGGGTATTATAGGTGATTTATATAGGATTTCTCAAAGATAGCTACTCTTATGACCCAATTGCTACGCAAAGGGGTCAAGTTTGTTTGGACATAGTAGTGTGAAGAAAGTTTTTAGGAATTAAAGATAAAGTTTACTTCAGTCTCAGTGCTTACCCTTCCATCAAGCCATGGAGGATTCATTATTTACAGTGATGCTTCAGGAACAAGCCTAGGATGTGTTCTTATGCAACATAGAAAAATAATTGCATATGCTTTTCATCAGTTGAAGGTTCATAAGCGAAACTACCCTACACATGACTTGGAGCTTGCAACAGTGGTATTCTTTCTCAAGATATGGAAGCATTATTTGTATGGAGAGTAGTTCAAAGTATTCTCTAACCATAAGTGTCTAAAGTATATTTTCTCTCAAAAGGATATAAATATGAGACAACAAAGGTGGTTAGAACTTCTTAAGGATTATGATTTTATTATTTCATATCACTCAGAAAAAGCAAATGTGGTGGCAAAGGCCTTGAGCATAAAGGTAGGGAGCCCATCCTGCATTATAAGCAGCAAGTGAAAACTTGTGTAGGATTTCATTGAATAGAGACCTTTTGATTTTGGTTCCAACAGGATTGAAATAGTTAGCATGGTTATGCGAACAAATATTAAGGATTTGATCATAGATTAGCAAAAAGATAAACCAAACTTTTCTAAAGTAATAGCAGCTTGTCAACAGGACAAAGCGACGTTGCATTTAGAGGAAGATGGCAGCATATGGTTTGGTCAGAGATTGTGGGTACCTCAAAATCAACAATAGAAAAAGGAATTGCTTGATGATGCTCATAGATCTAAGTTTACTATCCACTCTGGTAGTACTGAGATGTATAAGGACTTATAACCAAATTTCTGGTGGAAGGGTATGAAATCTAAAATTGCAGAATATGTCTCAAAGTATTTAATATGTCAACAAGTCAAGATTGAACATCAGAGACTTGGTGGGACGATGTAGGCTATGGAGATATCCTAGTGGAAATGAAAGGGCTTTACCATGAATTTTGTGGTAAGTCTACTTAAGACATGCTACATGAGTGTGCACTAGATTGAAAGGGTGACTAGAGCAAGCATTTGAAGTTAGCAGAATTTATCTATAATAATAACTACCATTAAAGTATTGGTATGGCTCCATACGAGGCCCTATACAGGTAACCCTGTAGATCTCGTATCTGTTGGAGTGAAGTTGGTTATCGGATGATAGAATCACCAATAGTGAATTAGCACTGTACTGACCAGATGAAGTTGATTAGAAATAGATTTTTAACAGCTCAGAGTCATCAGAAGAATTATGCAGATCCAAGACAAGGGGAACTGGCATTTGCTATAGGTGATCATGTGTTTGTTAGAGTTTCATGGGAGCCAAAAGAAGAGATGAAAGCGAAGTATCCGAAATTATTTGGTATATAACCCAAATTGAATTTCATGAACAAAATTTCTTTAAGGGATATAGGATGTAATATCCATGATATTTATCAAAATATTATCATAATTTACCCAATAAATTCATTAATTAATTAAGTATATGTGTGTTTGAATCACTAGTTATGGTAGAATTTAATGAATATTTCAATTAAGATTAGTCGATCAATTTAGATTTGGATATCATATAGGATCCAATTATAGATTTTATGTTATGCTTTTGGGGATCCACCTATACCCAATTTGGATCTAGACATTCTATAGATACATTTGGACCTATCATTATACCCAAGAGGGTGGGACGTCCCCACCTTGCCTTTAATAAAAATATACATGTAAATAACTAAGTTTTTATATGTATATATGTGTATATAAAAAAAATGGGAAGTTTGATAGGAAATAAGAAAATAAAAGGAGTTTCGGAAGGATATTCCTAATGAGGTAGGAACCCCTTCTTATTAGGAGAGTGAGAGAGAGTACATAAACCCCTCTCACATTTCTCTCCCTCACACATCTTGCATTTGGGTTCTTGCTCAATCAAACTGATCCCTCCTCTTTCCCTCTTACGTGAAGAAACTTTCTCCTCATTCTCCTTCTTCTTCCTCTCTTCTCTCATTCCTCCTAGAGAATTTGACCACTGTCATTGGAAGCTGCAGCAGAGGAGGCCTAGTACGTTGAGAATTTTGGCTTGCAGCTAAAGAGATTGTGTGTGTGGAGTAGTCGTTTGCATCTAGAGGCAAGAACCAAGGTTCTTTTCATGATTTGAAGGTAGGATACTTGATTCAGCATATGTGTATAGATCTAGGCCTGCATGATCTGCAATATTTTCATGCTTGACATTTTCTTTTTTCTGGTCTTGGATAAGAGAACATGAAAAGAAAAGAAAAAATAAGGATTTCATGGTATATATATATATATATATATATATATATAGGTTTACGTACAATTTTTATAAATCAATTTATACAAGTGGATTTATGTTTTTGTGTGTGTAATAGGTAGGCATGAATAGATCTATACAAGTTCTATGTTTAATTCTGTTTGTGTATAGATTTTATTCATAAGGGATTTGTCAGTTTCTACAAATAATTTTTAAATGATTGTTCTGTGACTTTTAGCCAATAAAGATTTCTTGGAGTTTTTGTTTCTTGAATATTAATGTTCTCGATTCATTGTTTTGTTGTAAAGAGTTTTCCACGGATTTATGTCGTATGTATGATGTTCAGTTTTCTTAAGCATGAATGGGTTTACATGCTCTGTATGAGTTTTTTATGTTAGGTTTTTGACATCCATAATTGTTTTTTGACGGCATGCTAGAGAATAGAACAAATTGATTGTCAGCACAATTGGAGTTGTATTCATAGCATAAACTATGTTTGATGCATGTTTTTACTATTAAATAGGGTTTTGAGGCATTGAATACCACCTTAGCGGGGTTTAACTGCAATTCTGGACAACAAGAGTCGACCCTTCTGAAAGAAGAGTCAAACCCTACCAGCCTCGGGTCTATTCAAAAGGCCCGAGAGTCCACCTTTTGTTAAAAGGAGTCAACACTTTCAAGTGAGAGTCAACCCTTTTGGGACCCTGATGGATTCTCTACATCAAGAGTCAACCCTGCACATATAATAGTCGACCCCTGAACATGTAAGAGTTGACCCTTTAGTGCCTTGTTGTGATTTTGTTCCATAAGAGTCAACCCTTATGGTAAGTACTCAATGGTCCAATGAGAGATCCGTTTTGTTGCAAAATGCATGGGTAAGGTATGATATGATGTTATATCTAGTGTTATAATTGAAGATATGAAAATGCATGATATTGACAATATGTGAATGAAGGATATGTACTGCATACTATTGAAATATGTAATGCATGCTAAAGAAATGTTCAAATAAGTGGTATGCTATTGTATAATGTTGAATCGTGCATATGAATGTTGTTTGCTTGTGCATATGGATATTGTATTGATAAAATGCATGAATCGAGCCCAAGTTCGTGGCTCATAACCATGTGTTTGGTCAACTGGACTGAACTGATTAATGTTATGTCCCAAAGTGGTGGTCGCTAACCTCATGTTTGGCTAAATGAAATCTTATGTGCTTATGACTCTAGAGAGCTATTGAACTTGTACTTGATTAATAACTATTTAATCATGTATGTTAAGAGGATTAATTAAATGTTAAAGATTGTATAGATTAATTCTCTTAAAGCTTACAATGAGAGAGTAAGTGGTACATTGAGCTCCATGGGGTTTTGTACAATATGGAGGGTTGCTTCCTTAGCCACAAAGATAAGACATAGCTACGAGTGATATAGTGGGGTGGTAGTGAGAATAGTTTCAGCTGAAATAGAAATTCTGATATATCAGGTTGAGGGTGTTGAGATCTCTCTCTCAACTAGATTGTCTCTCACCCAAAACCAAAAAGAATGTGCAAAGTCATGGTAATAAGATACCCATTGAATGAATGTACCCCTTGGTTTGAGCCTCTGTTGCACCCATGGAGTATTGAAAAATAAACAAAATTGAGATTGTGTATCATGGGCTTGGCATGCATCATTTAAGTAAGAAAAATGTAAAGAAGAGAATTTACAATTTTCCATGCCATGATAGATGCTTTGATTGAGTCATGCATGAATTAAATACTCATGTATAAATGAGATTGGTGCATATAAATTTGCATTATTGTGAAATAATTACTTGTTAATTTGGTTATGCACTAATATTAATTTTTTTATGTTATCCATTTGAAAAGAATGATATTTTATGTATGCTTACTCTTTTGCATATGTGCTTTGTCATTGTATTCCTATTGGGGTCGTTGATATTGACCCCCTACTACAACATTTCAGGTAATGAATAGATGATTGGAGCCGATGCAGGAAGCTGGTGCAGGTCAAATGAGGCAGTCAATTTCTCTTTCCTTGGCACCAGATGTTTGCAATGCATTGCATTGTTTGTTTTTAAACATTTATTGGAATTGTATGACTCTGATATTAAATAATTTTGAATAAGATATGGTCTGTATTAAATTCAATGGCAGTGTTATCGATTGATGGTAGTTGTAACTCGCCTAAGGTTTTAACCAAGGTTTTTGCTGATGTTAAAAAAAAACACATATTATCGGGTTTAAAATCTTGGGGCGTTAAAGGAGGGCTTCAAGATTAAAACAAAACTGATCCATAAAAAAGGTCGATGATTTGTTTAAACTCCCTCACTTGTTGGAGGTTTAGGGTAGTAAATCTTTCTGGTGCCTTTCCCTCTAGAATCTTGGGAAATATGTTGATTTAACTCCTATCAATGTTATGATATTTGGCCACACTCCTCATGAATCTAGGTCATGTGAGTTCTTAGGTTTCCCTTTCTATTGAACTTTAAAAATTTAAGAGGACTATTGGTGTGAGTTTTGGAAAATGATTTTTAAAAAGATATTTTAAGTAAAAAACAAGTGTGAAAGCCAAACACTAAAATATATAAAAACTGGCTTGCACGAGTGGTAGAGTCTGGGTCGATCTTAGGGAACAAAAAAATACTTTGTATTCAAGCAAACAATTAACTACTCTTTATTGCCAAAAATAAAAAGAATTAATTAAATAAATAACTAAGCGAGTGCGGCCCTTTGCGGAGGGTTGAAACAAATAAAATAATAGTGCCTTATTACAAACCCAATTAATGAAATAAAATAAAATAAATCCTAAGCTATAAATAAAAGAAAAGTCTTCAGTGCTTTGAGTCTTTAGTTTCCTTGATGTTTTGCTTCCCTTTTGTTCTTCCCTCAAGTGATAAGGGCTATATACTGAAATGATTCGCCTTTAGAGGGGCCTGAAGGGCCTTTTCAGGACCTCAGAGGGCTCTTTAGGGGTACAAAAAGGGTCTCACCGCATGTCTAAATGCTTTCCTGCTAAAATCAAAAGATGAAACACAAAACAAAACATAAAAACTCACAAAAATCTAATGTTAGTATTAGCTAAAAAACACAAAAACATGAATTAAGCTAACATGAAATAAACTAACTACATGTAATAACTATGAACTAACTTATAACAAACCAAAGTGCTAAAAGACAAAATAGCAAAACTAACAATGAAGAAATCAAGAAACTAATTCATGACGACTAACTAACTCTTGAAACACACTAAAACCATGGATTTAGACTAGTTAAATTAACACTTAATGACCTTTAATTGAATATGCAATAAAATAAAGAAGGCACTAATGCTAATCCAAAGAAACGTGAACTTAAAAATCAAAAGCTAATGCAATCTAATTAAATACAAAATGGCTAAACTAATTATAATCAATAACAAACGTGCCTATGCAATCTATATAAAATTTTAATTTTGAATTAAATTCAATCTAACAATTATATTACTAACTTAACTACCAGAACTAATGAACTAAATGTGTTATATAATGTACTAGTGAACTACTAATTAAAACAAACAAAATTCAGCAACTATGGACTTAACTAATCACGCAAGGCAAGAAAAATCAAATTTGACTTAAAAATTAAAACTAATTATAGAAATAAATGGAAGCCTAACTAACTAATGCAGACTGATGACATGCTATAAAAACAGGATTTAAACACCAAACGAAAAAAGGAAATCATGCCCCACTAGTAGATCGGCTAATAGCCGACTCTAAAAAAAATGCTAATGGTTGAATCTTTTAAATCTAACTTTAATCTAACAAATTAAATTAGAAATCTAAAACAAAGGCAACAATAAGATAACTAACAAGAACAGACAGGACTCAACTCTACGCTATATGGCGGTTTGCAATAAAAAAAATGTTGCACTATACTTTATCGATTTTTTTTCTTTTCTTTTCTTTTCTTTCTAATCTAATAATTAATCTGACTCACTAAAACTAATCTAGTATTTAATGCAAGCTTAATGTCAGATATTGATCAGAAAATCAAACAAAGAAACTACAATCTATTTGATGCCATCTAAAGAAAAAATCAGAAAAACCATGCACGAAACGCTAAATCGGCTAATAGATTATTTATGTGATCTAAAAAGGAAAATGAATATTAAAACTCTGATGTGAACTAACTCTAACCTAGATCTAATCTAAACTTAATGAAAAATCAAAAGCATACAAGAAAACGCTATGTTAAAACTATCAGTTTAAATAAAATATTAATATCCTATGCGCAAATCAAGAGAAAATGGTTAATCTGGATTAAGTTGTATTATTTTTTTTCTTTTTATTTTTTAGATGCTAAATCTAAACTAATCTAAACTAGAGATGATGATGATGCAATGATCAAATGAAATAATATGCAATGCTATGATTTATGAGATGCAGAAACTAAAACTACGGTGAAACGAGGGAGAAGAAGCAAACCGTACGATCTGCCTCCGATGGAAGGGTTGAGAAGAAGAAGGTGGGTTTTTTTCTCTGAGTTGCACGTACCTCCGTTGACCAAGGCAAGAAGAACTGGCAATAGAAAAAATTTAGAAGCCAGATGAATCAAAGGGAGAAAGGAAGAGATCGAGGAAGAACCGGTTGGAAACAAAGAGGAGGAGGAAGAGAAGAGAAGAGGGAGAAGAGGCCTGCATTTTCTCAGAAGGAAAAAATGTGGGTTCATGCTGGAAAAAGACTATTTATAATAAAAATTGGGTCAAACATGATTTTCTATGGAAGTCCAAAAAAAATCAGAAATTTCAAAACAAGTCTTCCTAAAAAATGTGTTTTTCAAAAGAGTTTTTTCCTAAACTAATTAAAATTAGTAACTACTCTCCTAACCTAATTAAACTATAAATTAAAAACTCTTAAATTAAATAAAACACTGAAAAATGTAGGGCAAACTTTGAAATTGGTATTTTTTTTATCATTTTTATTTCAATGCGGTTTATCAAAACTAACAATAAAAATGGGTTTTTAATGCGATTTTTCTATGGATCATGCATAAAATAAGATAAATAAAATATAAAATATATGTATGATCAAGTATCTTTCATATCATTGTCTCATCCTTCAAGTAGAAAATCTTTTAGGGAGTACTGCATCTTATCCATATCCATATATCTCATTCTAGCACTAATATTTCAGAGCATGTTTTTCATGGACTTTATTTTTCTATCTAATTTTGATAATATGGTTTGGATTGGACAAGTCAATAGAGGTCTATGAATTTTAATTTCCTAGTCAGACACTTGGGATTCACCCCACTTGTTGTAGTCTCAAATTCTTGTTGTTGGACTCATTTGGCATTTCTTTCTGTCTCTACCACCTGAGCATGCTCATACTTTTCTCTCTAAATTTTTCTTATCATATCTGCCAAGAAGTTTCTCTCTTTGGATAAAGCTTTGACACGTGGGGTCCTAGGGGCTCATTTCCTTGCAGACTCACTTGTGCTTGAACTATCCATCTCATATTTCGTGTGTGGATCCTTGTGGGGGCAATGGGAATGTCGATATGAACTAGATTCTGAGATTTCGGTGCTTTTCCTTTTCTCTGACCATTCTCAAGCTCATCAGGGATATCGGTATGGGTGCCCTCTTGAGAATCCTCAACAAAGATGATGTTGATATCAACTGGGTTGGCATCCTACAAGTGAGATTTTTCAAAGGTTTCTCCTCAGGAATTGATTGAGACTTGGTTTTTCGTGTTTTTTATTAACAATAACACTGGGGTTACCCCAAATTTATATTAAATAAATAAATAGTTATAAATGATCACCCTCAAAGGATGGCCAATCCAAAGGTTTGGCCTTCCAAATCATATCATTACAATTCTGAAGCAAGAAAAGCACATAACCCATAGCCAATAAAGGGCCCTTAAGAAGCATGTCTTTGCAAACATAGGAACTAATCCAATCATAAACTGGTCCTGAAATGTGACACCCTTCAGTGGAAGCCCTCACATCCCTGCACCATCGATGATTATTGGAGATTACGCACACGTGTTCCTTGAGGAAGAGACGATGAGCACTGAAGACATTCACCTTCAACGAGGTTGGCAGTAGATGATCTCTTCATCCCCCAAACAAATAAATATTTCTCTGAAGTAGACAACAAAAGAAATGAGATCCCAACCTCTATAGGAGCATGATGCAAATCTAATCGCAAAAGAGCTAGAATCAACTAGCCAAAAGTTATCCACTATCAAGCCTGTTTTGACAAATAGGGATATGAATTTCTGTTGGGAAATCATCCCACTCAAGCACAGTATTTTTTTGGGCTGGTTGGCAACCATCTCCTAAAATTTTCTTTGAAATAAGGTTAGATTTTCGGGGCATCGTTCAATCCCATGAGAGTAGGATTTCCATACCCCACAAACTTTAGACGAGGTCTCATACTCAAAATTCAAATCACCTTTACATAAATCACCTAAAACAAGAGGTGTGGAGTCAAGTAACTCAGTTTATAGGTACTTCAACTAAAATTCTAGCAAAATAAAGACGTAGCTTGGCACCCGTAAACTCGTCCACCGCTACAAGCTTACCTCCCAGCCCTTCTGCAAGCATAGCAGCAAACATATCATAACACCACGTTGCCGAAAATACTGAGTCCAAATAGGTAGATAACTCAACCCATGCAACTTAAAGATCCTAGAGTCATACCATTGCTCCATTAACAGGGTTCTTCCTGCTAACATCCAAGGTCCACGTTGAAGCATAGACATCATATCCTCCTTATTCCCAAATCGAACCAGAAACTAACTTTTAGGAAAAGCAGAGAAAATGGGTTTTCCATTCAATTTTCATCTCTTGAAAAGTTCCAAAACATAGAATTCTCGTTCCATTGGACGGGTATCCAATTTGCACACCAAAGAAAATTCATATGGTTAACATATAAACCTTGAAGAATACGAAAAATAATTTTCCCTTCCTCCCTACTCAGCTTAGGTCATTGTAGATTCAAATCTAGCAAATTGCATCCAATAATCTAGGCCCAAGATCGATCGAGCTTGGGCATGTGAACAGCAGAATTACCCTTGCCATGATCTAGCTTCAAAGAATCAAGAAGGTGATCAAAACTATCATCATCATGACACCCATATCCTTCAACTTGGATGGAATATGTGACAGACCCAACACCCCACTAACACAATCATTGATGGGATCCCGTTGCATAGATATGTCAGTCAGCTTGGATGGGATATGCATAATCACCATAACACCATCCATCATTTTGGATGGGTTAATTATGTGATCGATGATTCCAAGAGTAGCAGATCAAAAAACACAACAGGGTTCGGCATAGCACCATCTGTCACCTTAGATGGTGTATGTGACAATCCGTAAATATGATTAATAGGACCAAGAACTTGTTGATCTGACCCTTCCTTGACGTTACCAGCCACTAGATCAAGCAAGGGACTCGAGCGACTTACCTTAGTGTGATCATTCTTCAACTTGGACAATTCTTGCTTGGGAGATGCACGTAGGGACTCAAGGGAGCCACTTGCCTCCTTGATTGCATCAGTATCCTTTATCTTGGGTATCTGCTGCATCGAGGAGGCATCCACCAAAGAGATGACCCCTTGATCGAAATTAAGCCCAGCATGAGAAGCATGATCATACAATAGAATCCTGGTTTGAATCTACGAAGGAAAGTTGAGGATCGCATGTCCAAGTGCAGGGCTTCTGTGACTCTGATGATCGTCCTTCATCTTGGACGACAGAAGAGCCGATGAAACGATGTTGTCATCGTCCTTCACCTTGGAAGATGTCAGTGATCGATCAGAGGGTTGTTGCACGAGAGAAAGGAAAATAGGAAAAGAGTGAGCATCTTGGAATACGTTAGCAGGAGGCGAGATGTCATCCAAGATTGGAGTCGACCTCTGGCACTTTAGCTAGAATCGAACAATAGCAAACATCACCGATGCAAGGCTGATGATGGCGGCAAGAACGACAGACGCAGGTAGCGGGAGCACGACATGGAGCAAACCCTAGTAGAGCCAAAATCCTATTTCTCTACTCTTAATCCCACAAGGTGATGTGCACTAGTTGCACCTACCAGACAAGTGGAGCCCCTATTGGTTGCTTTTTGCGTTTGATATCAAATATTCTTGATACCCCAACCAATGGTTTAATCAGAGGCCCAAACAAGTAACGTGAGATTTTTAAAAACAATAGATACCTTAGTTCTTCTCAAAAATATCTCCATAAATATGTGAGGTCTCTTTTGATTCTATGCATTAGGGTTCCCTCCCGGGTCCATCACCTATATACCATGTAGAGTACTGATGCATGGATTATCTGGCCTCAAGGTACCATCACTGATATACCCAAGCTAACCAATTAACTGTGATTCATACATGGTCTCAATCAAAACCCTAACCTACTGAAGGTTGTATTTTTCTATTTTCTAAGTGACATGAATTTTCTCTAGCAAGTGTTTCTATGATAAAACCTAAACCTAATATTTATGCATGCACCTAATATAAAAACCTTATATTTAAAATTTTAAAAAAACTAAAATAAAATTAAATCTACCAAGAAAACAAATCAGACAATCATACAGAGGTAACATATGTGAGATTTTCACCATTTTACAGTGGATGGCAAAGACATTGGACGGTAAAGCCTACGAATAGCAAATCCACCAAAAAACAAAGTCTGTAGACAGAGAGTCTATAGATGGTAGAGACTGGAGATTGTGGGTCTATAGATGGTAGACTTACCGAACGGCAAACTATACAGAGAGCAAAGCCTACGAATGACAAAGCCATCAAATGACAGTGTCTATAGACCGAGGGTCTGTGGACGACAGACTTACTGGATGGAAAACTCTGCAGACGACAAATGTCAAATGGCAAAAAAATTTATTGTCTGATCCAAAAACACCTAAATCCAGGAGGTGTTGGGCTCATTAAAATCCAAAAGCTCTCAACAAAATCTACAAAAATAAAAAAATATGTCATCCCATCATGATCACCAAAAACTATTAACAAAAATTTTGTGACAAAAAAAATGGACTCGCCTTGATTTTGCAAAACCCTTTTCCAAAATCATTTAAAAGAAGTGGGATGTCTGTTTCAAGCATCGGTTGTCCTTCTCGAGAATGTAAAGTAGAAGCAAGTTTGGTCTTCGCGGTTTATCGTCCAACAAATGGATAGAAAACCTAGTTTTCAAACCTGACAAATGATTGCACATATTTTAAACAAATTTGGAAAGAGTTTTGTGAAATCCAAGTGAATCATATTTCTTTTACCACAAAATTTTTGTTAACAGAATCCAAAGCAAAAAGACGCATTGTGTCCCCAAGCTCATCAAGTATAGGGAGAAGACCTAAATGAACAGAACGATGACTATCATTGTTATTCTCAAACATCAAGATTTCCAAATTCAGATGGGAAGGGATTCTTATAAACTCCCTAAAAGACTTTGAAGAGCTAACTCAGATAGAAGTCTTCATCTTTTGCATCGCTTTTAGTAGGTTGACTCTATAGATATGGTTGTCTTCCCAAGTTATAGAGGGTGTTCTAAAGGTGATACTCCTAGGCTGAAGTCATAGGGTTGTGGGTGTACTTATCCCATGATTTTGCTTCTTAATAATAATATTCCTCTACCATCAAGTGCCAATGGTTCAAATGATTGATCCATTTGGTATATCCCCATTATTCAATATATATCCCGATAGTTACCTGCTTGAGGGTAAGTTCCTACCACTTATAGGAATACAAGGAACGGCGAGCGAAGATAATGCTTAAAGTGGTTTTGCATAGGATCATCTTGATAGTCATCTCATACATGTTTTAGCCAAACTTGAAATGCTTTTTGGACTTTTCTTTCAAAATGATAGGGTCCAAACCAATTCTCATATCCTAATCTATTATCAAAAGTTTGAATGTCTAAAGGTGGTTGTGGTAGTAGATCAAATTTATCATAGGAGCTGATATTGAACCCCTCATAGTCATCATAGACATCTTCCTCAAACAAAGCTATGGTGATGTCACCTCTCAAGTTGATCTCATTGAAGAGGGAAGTTAACAATTCTAACCCAGAGTTTTTTGGTGAATCTAGCATGGTTTTAAGGTCTTCCTTTTCTGCACTAGACTCATCTTCTAGCTCATAATCTGGACTACTAACTGCCCCTATATGGATGGTTTTCCCTTAAACAAATATGGGGGATAATTTTGAATAGTTGACTTTCTCTTTTCCTTTGCTCCTTTATCCCAAGCCTTTTCCTGGGTTGGACCTAGTGACTTTGATTGGATCTTGTCAACCCTAGTCACGCTTGCATAATCCCTTAAATGGCTTATACCCCATTCTTAAGACCATGGGCCACCCTTTGACAAACTCTGTAAAGAGGGGATATTTTTTTAACTTTTGAAATTTGAGTATGCAATATGACCGACCAAACTTGTCGAATTGAGGTCGTTTGGAGCAGTCCATAACTACAACTTTGGATTGGTTCACAGAGGTTGATATAGATATTGAAGATGAGGTTTCTTCCCTTTCTAAATTGAGGGTGTGTTAGATAGCTTTTCAGATATAGGGAACATGGGTTGGGCTAGCTTAATGGTTTGGTCATCAACAAAGATGACAATAATCTGGTCTCCCAATGGGATTTTAACACATGGGTGATACATTGATGAGACAACTTTTAGAACATGGATCCAGGGTCTCTAACAATAGACTATAAGAAATTGGGATATCCACAACATGGAACAATGTCTTATGGGATATGAGACTGATTCCTATATCTAAAATGATTATGGTCATGTTCTCATCACTCCCACTGATTTGGATTCTATGGTCACCTAACTCTAATTAGGTTATGTGCAACTTTTTGAAGATAATATAAGGACAAATATTCATACCTTCTCTACCATCTACTAAGCAGTTAGGGATGAAGAACCCTTTGATTTGGACAATTATGTGGAGGGATTTGGTATGGGTAAAGAGAGGTTGTAAAGTGTCATATCCTGAGAAGGTGATAGGCATTAGGGCCTTGAGACACTAATGCAACTAGACCATTCGGTTCTGTAGATGATGGGAGTCTGACTTTGTTGAGAGTTTCTTTGACAGCTTGCATGTGTTTTGTTGATACTCTGATCAATTCCAAGATAGAAATGGGAGCCATGAGCTTGGCTAAATGGCCCTTAATGTCATATTGATTGATCTTACCCAAGTGGAGTGACTAGTACATATAGTTCTAGATCTTATTAAGTGTGTGGCTCCATTTGGTGTTACAACAAAGGAATTCCCTTTCTAAGGTATTCCAGCTGGTAAATTCATTCAGACTGCATGAGGTGGTCGATATTGTGGGATGACATGCAGAAGACAAAGACAGTGCTGAAAGTGCTTTTTAACTAGTAGACTCTTGGCTGCCTATTTTTGGGGAACGTGTGATACTCCCAGTTGAATGATCAAGATAAATGACATTGACTTGTTGTAGTTGCCTAGACATACCTGCATTGACACCAGACCTAACATTGACAATGGTCACCTTAGCCCATTTTGGAATGACCACAGATTGTTGTCTACCTTGAAGATCTATATAGATTGTTGGCAAGACCATTACATTTGACTTTCTGACTTGAGGAAGGATATATTGACACTGACTACCTCTTTCTTTTACTATCTCAACATTGTTGGATTGATGAGAAGGGAACATGTTGGTATAAATGTCCATATCCTAATTTCTAAACTGCTCCACTTCTCTTATGAGCTTGAGCTTTCCTTTATCAAGGTAATCATGAATGATATGATGGAGAATAATGCATTGCTCAAAATCATAAGCCACAGTTTGATGAATTTTGCAAAACTTGGTGGAGTCCTTACCCTTGATTGGAGGAGTGTTAAGGACCTCAGGGAGCTTTATCATCTTTGCTTGAAACAAAAACTCAAGGGAGTCTATTAAAGATTGTCTGAACTTGGCAAACTTATGATCTCGAGTCTAGTTTTGGTTCCAATTGGAACTGTGTTGCCTCTGCTTTTGTGTTTCTAGTCTCTATTGGTTCTAAGGATTTTGGATAACTGGCCTTTGTCATGCATGATTTTGAGAAGCATCTGATTTCCTCTGACCTTGGTTGGACCCACCCAAGCTTATGTTGTTGACTAGGTTCTTGAAATCAAACTTTTTGAGGCTTTAATCCTGGCTTCCCTCAATTTTGAGGATCATGCCATCATAGATTCCTCTTTTTATATTAGACTCCATCCAGTAGTTGTGTTTATCATTTATACAAAAGTATCACACTTCTAGGTGACAAGAAAACCCTTTAGTGGTTGGTTAAGATTATTGAGAATAATAGTCAGTGTGTGAGACTCTTGCCTTGGCTCTTTCATTCAGCCCTCCATTGATTGATGAATACTTGAGCTTCATCGTCCCTTTTTATGTGAGATCATATAACTAATTGATTGTCGATAGTGCATTCACATTGTATTTGAATCTTTCCACGAATAAATCAATCACTATATTGAATTTCTTAATACGATGAATGTTCAAGGTAGAAAACCAAGTCAGAGGTCCCCCCTCTAAGTTCTTGGGGAACCATTTGATGAGAGCTCAATCATTGCTTTAGTAATCAACACAATCATTGAGGAATATAATGAGATGGGTCTTAGGATCCCCAACTCTACTGTAGTTGATCAATTTTCATGGAGCTTCCTTTGGAATTCCATCTCCATCAAGTATGAATTCTCGAACTATATAGGACCTTCTTTCACCTTTGACTTGACAGATGTGATGATGCATATCAGAGAGCTCATTCTCTAAACTCCATACATGATATTCATATTCCTTACTTCTGACATCTTGGATATGGGCTCGAGGCAGTGACTTCATTCAAGGTTGGTTGATCTAGATAGATTGGGTAGGAATTGACACCCTGGATTGCCTTTGTTGTTGATCTTGGAGTACTTTGAGTTATAGCTTAGTATTTACCATTCTTTGTTAGATATCTTTTAACATCAACTTTAAGGCAACATTCTCATTCTCTAAGCTTATCCAGAGTTGTTTGTCATCATAATAATTATATACGACTTGCTTTACTTTTTTAGAAGTTTCTGCCATGAACTACCCTTGTTCATAAATGACTGGCCTACTTCTTTCAATCTGCAATGGCATTCCCTTTTCAATTGACTAGATCTCTTCTTCTTTATCATCAACCCATCCTCATTCAATTTTGTGACCAGCTTTGTGTTCTTTTTAACTTATAGCCCCTGGTATTTCCAACCTCTCTTGGTTATTCAGATCTTCCCCCCATGTCTTAGTTCTTGAGATCCTAGTTAGACTTAGTGTTCCTCTTGCCCTTACCAATGGTATCCTCTTGCCCTTACCAATGGTATCAGGTACTACTTTGGATCTCAGATCATATCTCTTTGGATCTTGATATATGTTTGGGGGATTGAGACCTGATGAGAGTCCATACTTGGATTCTTTATTAGTCTCCCCTACCCATATGCTTAGGTTTCTATGAACACAAGAGTACATACAAAAGCACCTTGCACACATGTTCAAATTTTTTTTTTTAAATAATAGGATTCCCAGATCTCCTCATGTGTTTCATGGATACGCGAGGCCACTTCATAGGATTCTACTAAGTAGGGGTTACATCTTTTTTACCTTTTGCAGGTATACTCGAGCTAACACTCTTGGTATGTACGATCAAAGTATCCAACTTTTAGGGTCCACCACCAATATTACCCGAGCTAATACTCTTGGTATAGGTAGGGGATCCAAAGATCTAAATAGTAGGACAGGACAAGGGTTTTTGAAAATTCACACAAGAAAACATATGACTCTCAATAAAAGTTCTAAAAAAAAGGATAAATCAAGAGAGAGAGCACAAACAATGTAAGCAATATCTCATACAAAATGAAAGACTAACTTGTCGGAGGTTACGAAAGTAAGAAATCTATGTGGCAAGATTTTTTCCAACAAGGGTTTCTAATTAAATTTCCTAACTAAAAAGTAGATAAACAAAAAATCTACCTAGGGTTTCTACCTAAAAAATAGGAGGCACCCAAAAATAATATTTTTTCCAAACTAAGAAGTTTTGAAAAAACTAAAAGCTATTTCCACAAGAAATGGCTTTTCCACGTGATCTAATTCATAAGAATGTGAATCACGAGATCGAGGACTGGATCCAAAAGAAACCCTTACCTAAGGATTTTTCAGGTATAAACGCAACATAAGATCAAAGAAATAAAAGACTCAAGGGTGGTGAAATCATCGGATTTTGGTACCCAAAAAACAAGATCAGATCCAAAAGTCAGGGAGTTAATGGGAAATTTTTGCAATGCAGGATCGATTTTAGTCTTTGACATTATATAGGACTTAGAAAACAATAGAATCTAAGAAAACTCCTAAAAGAATAAAAAAATAATATTCTAAGAGCTCTACAATGACACTTGACTCACTGAAAATTGATAAGCAGGTGCTGAGATACAACCATGACAACAAGCCCATGGCAAAAGAAAAATAGGCACCCGAGTACCTATTCTAACAGATCTAATCTACTTTTCAGTCACTAAAAAATTAGCAAAAATAATAAAAATAATTAAAAAAATAATAGGAAACCAAATTTCCAATGACACCAAGATCACCCTGATCTGATATACAGTTTGAAAGATACGACTTCTGAAAGATAGACTATCCAGAGACCACTAACTACAGTCCAAAAATCTATCTTGGTTTTGGAACCCAAAAATGATGACCCTATAAGGGTTTTCATTTCCAACCCAAAACAAAAAAATTTAGATCAGAATCTCAGCTTTCCAACAACTCTAAAAACACTAAATTTTAAAATATGATTGTTGAGATATGACCTAAAAAGCAGGGACTAACTGGCAGAATACTGATTGTTTTCTTGATTCTCATACATTTTCGGAGGCCTTAGATGCAGAATCCGAACTTGCATCGATAATGAGAAACATAGTCCTTAACGTCTATTTTTCAACAAACTCCTAGGATGTGACAAAAAAAGTCATGGATGCAACAGAGACATAGCATTGCCAATAGGGTAGGGTCAAACAGAAAAATAAAGCAAAAACAGATTTTGGATCTGGGGTGGATCCAATATTCAAAAATACCAAAGAGGATGGGAAAAAACTAACTTTGCAGTCCTAAATCCTAGAAATTATGATTATGATGTTTAGATGAGTGGTGCCATCATGATTGCCTTTCTATGGGTCCCCAAATTTTGAAAGCAAAATGTGGGTGGACAGAAAAAGAGTTTGGATTAAAATGCGAATATGAATTTAAGACACAAGAGAATGTGAAGTCCACTATTCAAGTAGTGTCTTTCCTACTCCAATGAGTAGGAATTAGTCGCTCCAAGAACTTCAAAATCTTCAATATATAAGTTTTAGCTTACAAGTGACTCATACCTCATTTGTGAATCCTGAAAGAAAAGTGAGGTTGGTGGTTCAAGGAACCACCAATGCTTGGAAAAAACATGAAACAAAGACAAGTATGCAAAAATCAGAGACAAACACACTTTGAATAAATTAAAAATAAAAAGAAATTGAACTCACCACCGGCTTAGGTAGCCCTCTTGAGATATTTTGATGAGCGACAACATCTCTGCAGGGCACGAGCTCATAGTGCTTCAGATATGGCATAATAGATCCTATTACAGGTGATCTAGACCTAGATTTGACAGGTAGGTTCAATAGGGTGAGAGTATCTAGGTTAGGTTAAGCTCTCACAACAACAAGATTCACAGGTAGGTTCAATAGGGTGAGAGTATCTAGGTTAGGTTAAGCTCTCACAACAACAAAATTCACACACTCAGGATCTAGATGCTAAGGGGAGAAGCGTAGGCCTTTATTTATAGATTTTTTTGTTGGTTATGGATCTTGGTCCTATTGAGTTTAGGGTCCAAAGATTTGGATCCCCCCTTCAGATGACATAACGAGATCCTATTGGTTGAAAGTTTTTAAGTCTCTTTTTTATTGGTTCATGCTACTAGGTTGAATCCTATTGGTTGAAGTCACCAAGCTTATAAGCTAAGCAACCTAAAACTGATAAAGTTCAATGAATTTAAAATGAGAGTAATCCCTAAGGTTCATTGAATGTAGAGTCAGATCTTAGAATTTAGATCAAGTCAAATGGTCTAGATGACACTTGGATCTGGATTGGGTTCAAATATTCGAATAACAATTGGATTTTGAATGAGTTCAAAGATATGAAAGATAATTAGATCTGAATCGGGTCATAAGAACCTAATGACAAATTGATTTGAATTGAGTCCAAAGATCTAAAAAAAATAATTGGATCAAGATCATATCCAACGACTCAGACCATAATTGGATATGGGTTAGGTCAAAGATCTCAATGATAATTGGATATGGATCGGTCCAAAGATCTAAAAAAATGGATCTGGATCAAATCCAATGACCATTCAAGTCAGATTTGGATCTCCACCAAACTCATTTTGATATCAAAAACTGTTTTGGACATAACTTACTATCTAGAGGTCTTTTTGAGGTGATTTTTGATGCATTGGAAAGCTAACATCATTTAATTTAATTTATATTTTATGTAAAAAACTAAATTCAATCTTTTTTGTGATAAAAAAAACACTCAAAATAGATCCCACCTAAAAAACAAGTTTTTTTATTAAACAAATCACTTTTTTTATCATAACTCTCTACTTCAATATTGTATTAACTTGATTTTTAACTTGTTTGAAAGCTGAAATCCTCTAGTTTATTTCATCTCTTATCTCTTAGGTTGAAACTTTGAAGATATTGTTTTGAAGGCAAAAAATAGAGCAGAAATTAAAATAGCCCTGCAATGAGCCGAAGACACTAGATTTTGACTGATCAAAATTTGGGTGTCTACTGGGCAGTGAAACACAGCTGCCAAGTGAGATGGTTAGGTGGACATTGAATATGACGGATGATGGGTAATATACAATATGACCTGATCGCGTGTATGGGTAATATACTATTTTGTGGTCTTGTCCTGTTTTTCAGTTCATTTTCCATGAAGCGTAGCCAAATGTCATCTATTTCATGCTTCAGGCAGCTCATTTTTAAGCCCAATGAATCTCAAGGGATCCAAAAGATGGCTTTTGGGCTCGTGTGGCCCAAGTGATGGTAGGCCTGGGTTGAAAGTGCTGTGCTGACCCCCTTAGTCTCAGGTTCAACTCTCACCAGGTGTGCAGGTGCTTTTTACTGGTGGGTTCCGTATGGGCTTAGGTGTTGGTGATCCCACCCTGAGATCACCGCTTTGACAGAAAACTTCATCATAAAAAAAAAAAAGATAGCATTCTGTGTGAAAATAGTAGATTTGCTTGGCATGGTGGAGGATATGGGAAGAAAGAACTAACAGAATATTTTGAAACGATGTGATTCTGGCAGAAAAAGCATCACGGCCGGATATGGATCTATTTTGCAAGTTGGGTCATAATCTCCTAGGCCCGCACCCTCTTGACGTGAATAGTATTCAGACTTTAACCAGTAATCCAGAATCGAGTGCAATATGATTGCACAAAAACTGTGGATTAAACACCCGATCATCATCCATCAAGTCTTGAGCCCCACACCTGACAGGTCCAGTCTCCAATGTGGAGGGTGATCTGGTGATTAATGCACAAATATTTGTGCAATCATACTGTACCTTCACCTAATCCACCCCCTTCTCTAATTCTTTTTTTTTTTCAGCGAAGGCCAAGGAAAAACTCACTGATCACCAACTGAATATTGACAGGGCCCAGGTTGATAAAACCCTTGAGGTCCTCGCTACCTACCCGGGAGTACATCCGGCTTCAACCTTATGGCAAGGGATGCCCTCGGTGGGTTTTGAACTCATGATGCCCCATCATCTTGGTGACGTTCTTAAGTCCTTTAAATGCTCCAAATAAGTAGAAATACAGAAGTACATTGAAATTCCAACTTCACAGCTTCAGGAAACAGTGAAGAAGGAGAACTGGGGAATGGAAAGGCCAGTTTATAGTTGTAAGAGTTCTTGTATATCTTGCAGCTTTGAGTGCAGGCTCTTGACATACTTTTTTCAAGGTTCTGAAAATGAATAGAGTGTCGTTTTTATCTTTTGGTAGTGAAAAGTTGACATGGTGTAGCGACATGAGAGCACTTGTGAAAAGGAAATGGAATCACCAGTACCCAGTTCTTTGTAAGCATTGTTTCTAATAGTAGAAGGACCATCAAAAACCTTTGGCATGCCCAATGCAGCTATGAGCTGCATGACCTGGTAACATGTGCACATACTTAGAAATGAAAGATTTTGCCTTGTAATGCCACTTTGAATCGACATATAATAAAAGAATCATAGAAAGTTGTGGAGCATGAAACCAAGCCTTTGGTGCCTATTTGAAGCCATAAATAACTGTCTAACTGAGACATTAAAGAGAAAAGAAATCTGGTTGGGTTAAATGTGGTAGTTTATCAATACCTTCCTATTGAGTAAAATCTTGAGTCACTAATCCAGGCTTTATACTGTTTTAAATATATTTATTGATATTTAAGATTAAAGATCGATTTACAACCAACCAGGTGAAGCTTGAGAAGACCAAACTAAAGCTCAAGAGCTATTTTCGAGTAAAGCATTGAACTTACAGTTCATGGCTGCTCGCCAATTGCTATCTTTAGCTGCATAAAGACAAGTGCAAGATTTAATTAAATTAGAGCTCAAGGTTTGAAGAAGCATACAACAAGACAAGAGGGTAAGAGCTGCAGTGTAGGTTTGGGGTCATTAAGTCCCATCCATAGAGCTAGTTATCATTGAATGGTTAGCTGTGACCTCATTCAAGAACTGTCTATTCAGAGAATTTTCTGGAAATAACGATCCATCAAGATAGCCAATGTTGTTAAAATTGGCCTGAATCTGCCAATTCAGATCGAAAAGGGGAAGGGGGCGATTCAATTCATTTTTTTAAGGAGTTTAAATTTTTTTTTTAATGTTTTTTTATTTTTTTTATGACACATTTCATCTGATGGTACAAAGTTGATCGATTCAGTTTGATTCAATTTTTTTGTTTTTTTAAGAAACCGATTCACTAGTGAACCGATTTTAACTACATTGAGCAGAACCATTGTGCATATGTCAATTTTTTCACATGTACACGCCTACAAAAAAATATAAATTAAAAACATAACTTCCAAATTTGTTCTATGAGGTTTATGTCTTCAATCATCTAAACCCATTTTCCACCAATGTCACAGGGACACAGTTTAAGGTCCTGTGTCGCGGGGGGCACACCACGAAACATGACATGACCATATTTCGATAAGTGTTTGAATTTTTTGTATTTTTATTACTAATAAATGTATTTTTATGCATCATACCTACTAAAATTTTATTTTTATATATAAAATAAAATAAAAAATGTGTCTCCTCATGCCCAACTTTTCATAAAAATCACGTATTCACTTCTTAAATCCATATCATACCCAGGTCCGTAACTTCAATTTCGACACAATCAGATGGGTATGGATCTCCAATTTGTTAAACAAGCAATCATCTATTTGATGGATCACCATTTCATATGCAATTCCATTTACCATGCAGCACTATCAACAACCATCTATCAGAAGATGCATGGACGTGATAGATTATAATAAAAGGGGGCTCCGCGTGGTTGGTGGGAGCTGTCAATGCACGTCTCCTTGTTGTGGGACGTTGCAGGTTCAAACCCCAGTGGTGTACGTTGAATAATAACTGGTGGGGGTCTGCCTAACCCCCACCTTCTCAAAAATGATGGCTAATTGCAGTTCCACATCACGACAACCATCTCATGTGAACCTTTTGTGTTTATTAAATCTTGGAAAAACTCCTACCAAGAGAGTCATCCATGTCTAAGCTTGGACAATCTAGGACAAGGGACTCCGACCGCACAATGGTAGGCCCCCTGGTTCGTAAAATCCTTGAGGGCTTCCCTGCCCACCAGGAAATACACCCAACTTCGACCTTGGGATTTTTTATATTGTCCTTCGGGATTGAAAACCATACAAAAGAAAAGGAAGAACATTTGATTATGAAGGTTATCTAAGAAAACAAAAGCCGATATCGGGAAATTCAGGCCCATTTTTAGAATTGGAGGCGTCACTGCCATTTGATCGAGATGGTAAAAAAGTTCCCATTTTCCAAAATCATCCCTGTTTTTGCCAACCATGACAAAACCAATATGGACGATAGGGATGTCTTGGTCACACTCTACTTTTCAAAAGATAAAGATTGCCCATCAAAAAGAAAGGACGAAGACTTTTCCAAATGTTCAAACACACCAAAATTGCAGACTTTGATCGGGAACAAGAAAGAAAAGAAAAAAGCAGGCCAAGCGGAAGCGAGCCAGGCAACGAAAATAAAGTAATTTGCATTACTTTTATTATTATAAGACCAATGTACATGACCAATTTTCTTTTGTAAAAGAATAAAGAACTAAAGGGGAAGTAGCAGACACCTTTTTATGAACAAAGTGGAATCCCACTCTGCTCGCAAGAATTGATAATTCTACCTACCTGCTGGCCGAGCCTTCCCTGCCGGAGCACGAAAAATCGCCGGCAAGACAGAGACCCCAAGAATAGGCACATGCTGTCGCCTCAATTTGAGGCCTGCACAAAGAATCCTTCCCTTAAAGAAAATTCTGTTATTGCTACTTCCCCCAGTCATTGCTGTTAGTGCCACTAAGTTCTCCGATTAGCGACTCTGTCAGTCCTCAACGATGACAATCATAATGAATGCCCACCTGATCTGTCACCTTTTTCTGTCAATATGCAGCTAGATCTGGACCGTTTGTTGCTGGGAAACAAAGGGCTACGAACATTTAGGTGTTTTAGCTCACAGTCGGTTGTCTGAGTCCTAAAATTATCAATGAAGTAATGTTCTCTGTCTTGGAGTCTTTTCCCATTAGATTCTCTCTGAATAGCAGGAGAATCCTTTGCAGGAGATCTCGAACTGCAAGCTTCTGATTTAGAGAATGTTGTAAGGCTATGTTGTTGCTCAAGTTTGTGTGATACGCTGCCTGCAGTAGATGTCTGCTCATTCCTTCCATCTGGTAAAACCTTCTTCAGTCGTCTAAGAACCTAAAATGAAAAAAAAAACATGGATGTAAGCATCATTGTTATTGACTGAATAATAGTTACGTCTAAATTCAATGTGTACAAGCAAAAGAACAAGCTTGTAATTACGGAGTGTGGAACGTAAATGATTTATACATGACAACTTTCACCATATTAGTATACAAAAGAATAAGCTTGTAATTTCGGAGTGTGGCACGCCTGCTTTTATAAAATTTGTTTCAAAGGCCCGTTTATCCAATTATTCAGTTGACCATTAAGTAGGCAGTTGAATGTAATAATGCAAATGTTGGGCAGCATCTTGTAAATAGCTGATAAGTTGAGCAATCCTAACCAAACTTAAGGTTTCAAATTTTTACTAGTGCTAAGGTACGGGAGTCCAGGTAATATAGATCATATTAGGGTATGAAATATGTGGAGCAGCAGAGGAAAACTGTAATCGGCTATTCAAATAGGGGCATATAATGCTGATCATATTATGGAGATCAATATTACAATAGCATGGATATCTGTGGGACATCAAAATAAACATATAAAGGTGGAATTTAGAAACCAAAAGCAGATAATAACACAAAAATTTTAAGACGTTAGCTGGTATATTTAGGAATGGAAATGTTTCACATTGTTTCTCTACAGCACATATAAGTGCATGTAAATTTTTTGATCTGTAAATTTGCTTACATCTTCAATCAAGCAATAAAGCCAGATTCTTAAGGACTCTTTTTAAGTGTCATTATGAATATCATAGCAGGAAGGAATAAAATTTAAATAAATATAAGGCTTTGTGTAGTATCAAACATTCACCGAAATCTTAAATATCACAGTGATGCGAGCACTGGAATTAGTTTCAATCTTCCATTAAAAGTATAGTTTTAGCGTAAAAAAATACCTGTTGCTCAGACACCTTCAGGTCTGCTATGTTATGAACAGGCCTACTTTCCACTTTAACAGTCCGCCGACGCCTAACCCTGAATATTTCTGAATCTGAATCATCATCATCCTGAACCCCAGAAGGCATATCCTGAGCCCGATGACAACTTTGATCAATGGATACACATTTGACATCTGGAGACACCAAAGAAGATTCACAGGAAATGCTTGAATCTTGTCCCTTTTGAGTCTGTTCCTCAGTTTTGGCTTTCAAATCACTTTTTACTTCACAATATGGTGTGTAGCCTTCTTCAATTTGAAACAGATTCATCTGTAAAGAAGAATCATCGCCTTGTAAAATTTGTTCTTGGACCCCATCCAATACCCCATCATCTTGCTCGAATTTATGAGAGACAGATTCCATTTCCAAAAGTTTCTCCCTTAAAAATATGGTTCGGTTGCTGCCACATCTGCAGGCCATCATCTCAGTCTCTGAAAATTTTGGAACAAGATGCAAAGAACGTATCAGCATGACTCACAAGTGCATCCATTCATAGGATTATATCACATTATGCATATCAGTAAAGAAAAATTAAATCTTCAAAAGCATAATTCAAGAAATTCTTACTATGACGAAGGCATATAGGATGCACAAAGCAGTCACATGTTATAAATGCAACAAAGCAATCACGTTTGCAAAGACCGCAAAGCAAAGTTCCTTGAGTGTCCAGGGAAAATCTTGCACATGCCCCCAATTTCATAAGCAACCAGCGAACGCGATGCTGAAACCTCATAAGGTGTACAAAAGAAACCTTTATACAATGCTGAGAAATCAGATCTAGTGAACAGAAATCAGGCTCCCTCGACTCAGTGCATGATAAGCTCTTGAAAAGAAGCATTGCTTCTTTGCACAGAAGTTCCTCGTAAGGAAGGAGAGGTAACCTGTTAAGAACTCCATAGCGTTGGCTAGCAACTGCGCCAAATGGAAACCAGTCACCCATTGCAAAGTTTACTGCCTCACCGCAATTAAAACCTAGAGAAATGAGATAAAACTAAGATTGCTTGTTAAGGTAAACAACATAACAAAATAATTATGCAACAAGCCAACGGGTAAATAGTGCAGAGTGGTGATATGCTGACCCAGAATAGAACCTAAAAGTCAAGTTTTGTCATAAAAGTCTTCAGGAGAAAACATAGTATAATCAAATTAGTTTCTGACAAACAAAATAGAATGTAAAAATCCTACCATGACTAAAACCTGCATGATAAGACCGAGGGAAGGTGACGACAAACTCTCCAGGTTTTTGCACAGCTTTATACACAGGAACATCATGTTCCAAGAGGACATTTGGTGGAAACATGGTTGTCTTTCCCAAAAGTAAATCAAATGCTCCATCTTCTTTTTCATAAGAAAGGATTTCACGTTTATATACATGCTCCCCCACAACCCTTTCAAAGGCAGGTGCTGCATGCCCAGGAATACCATACCAAGTTTTCGAAGCCCCACAATGATGATAGTTAATGCTGTAAAACAGCAACAAACAGTCGTTATTTTACAACGATGCCAAAAACAAAAAATAAAACCTTGGGAGTTAGGCAGTGCATTATAAACCTGTACAAGTAATGATCTTCCACATGCCATGCAAACATACTGAATAGCATCCCAATGTAAAGCATAGGATCCGTTACACCCTGAAAAGAAAAACTACAAATTGAATTATTTGTGTCTCTTAAAACATGAAATTACAAAAAAAAAACTCAAGGACTTATATGCAGCACCGGAATTGCAGTGTCAAGAAGACGTAATGTCGATTTTGGCAGCCGCGACAAATTCTGGAATCAAAGGAAAACATATATATATATATATATCGATCAGTAAATGAAGATATACCATGCACAAATACACTCTAACTGAACAACATAAAATAAATAAATATAAAAGGCCCATGGGAACATCATTATAATAAGCAATAGAAGTTCAGCATTCAAAGTTTCAAACTCCAAATACTTGGCAGCAAAAATTGCACTGGTCCAAGAAAATTTCAAACCTCAAATACTTGGCAGCAAAAACTGAACCAGTCCAAGCTACTTGGATTAGGTGTAAAACATTCACTCGCATATATTATGAGTTGCACAGACCAACACTAGTTATCACTGCTCAACCTACAGGCCAACTCAAAATTCAAAAAAACTTCATATAGCATATTTAGCTAATTTTCTACTGGTTGGCAAAGAAGGATCAGCAAGTCCCAAGGTCCAGCGAGATGTTGAGCCACTGTCTTTGATTTTTAAGCCAAAACTGAATCAAGTTGATTTCTTGAATACTTGTGAACATACAGAACGCTTTTGGAAAGGAAAATAAACATACATCATTGGTCCCACAGCCTTAAAAGGGCTAGAAAAACAAGCTTTTGTAGTGGATACTGCAATCAAGTTTGGAAATGCAAATAAGCAACATAATAGAAAGAAAGAAAAGTGCACAAGACAGCGAGAATAATCACCTTCAAATTCCATTTACTTTTCCCAAGCTGATCACTTGGAGAAGTTGAAAAAGCACTACCATCAATATCACATGCATATTCTACAGTTTCTGTTTTCCCACATGCTATTTCATGCCAAAACTCCTCTTCCAAGAACTTTGCAGGAAGGCTTCCAGCACTAGAGTATCGCCGTGAAAACACTTTGTTTGCCATCTTCTCAAATTCACGGAAGGTATAGTTTCTGAAAACAAAAGGATCCTATTTAAACATGAATGGACTTAATAAAGTGTACCATTTGATGCTTATCCAACAACCTACCTCCCACTCATATAAAAGGTAACCTTGTCCTCATTGTCCCATTCAGCTAAGCACATGGGCTGCACTCGAGTTGTAAATTTGAAGCCAGCCTTCTCCTTCATTAGCACAACACCAGCAGGTACAGAAGCACTCAGGGGCGAAACAATCTTGCATATACCTGAAGAACAGCAAAGGAAAGAAAAATAAGAAAGCTTCACACAACTACATAATTCAGAAAAGAGATGACCAACTGAACAAAATTAAACCCCACTTAGAGGAAATCTATTCAAGCTTTCAACAGATTTGAATATCCTACAATGTAATAGTGGAGATTTCCATAACTGTCTTAGAGGATTATACATTCAAAAGATGAGTTACTAAAAGAAGTCTAGCAGAGTCAACCACCCTAGAACAACACATAAGTATATTTCGATATCAACTGCTGGGCAAGATAATATGATTAAATAAATGCACAAGCATAAAACTTGAAAAAAATCATAGAGAATCTTTTTTTTTTCTATTTCCTCCTTTTCAGGCCAAGCTGCAGGCCCTTGGTGGTTTCATCAATCCATTTATCAAATTGAACCCTCAAAGTTACACAATTGAACAGAACTTGAGATTTATGGTGACATCTGAATGGGTTTGAGTCTTTGACAAACACAAATGAAAAGATGGTATTTTTTGGAAGAATAGCTAAACAAGGAGTCAGGGCTGTGTTAACAATCGATATTGAATAATCAAATAATTCACTCAATAATTAGTTACTACTCTCCGAACCTTCCACAGAGCTAGAAAGGATATATATATATATATATATATATATATATATATATATATATATATATATATAGAGAGAGAGAGAGAGAGAGAGATTTGTAATGTGAAAGTAACTGGTGTAAATTAGAGGCAGAGCAAGCCAAAAATGAACTGGAAAAACACTAAATGATTCAATACATAAACATGGCTTGTTACAGTCAAGTGGTAGATCAAACTAGAAGCCCAAAATCAATTTGATTCAGATTAAACAATATTTAATGAAAAAATAAGGTAATGTGGCAACAGACAGGAAACTTTTTACCATATTTTGAAGCTGTAGGAGCAATACGCTGGAGATAGACTAAAGGATCCTCAAACTCCTCTTTTGTTGGAAAAAATACAGGACACTCTGGAATCTTGTCAATCCATCCTAAGTCTGTAGCATCAAATGTAGCAACTTTACGCTTTGAAAAAGCATCTTCCCGAACAGACACACCATTAAATCGAGAACAAGGACCAGCCTTTCCATGCAATCTCATTCCCCACGACCCTGGAGGCCTTAGAGCATCGCCTCCACTTCTAGACATTGTATTGGTTGCATTTGCTCCTGGCACAATTCCAAAATTCATTTGGTGAAGCTTTCTATGTGTCAAAATGTCTAGCACATTCTTAACCTCTCCTGATGAACAAACTCTTCCTTCCACCTATCAAACAAGTAAAATAACAATGTAAAAAAAGTAAGAGAAGAACATAAGTTATGTTTCAAATTTTAAATTATCATTTGCATATAATAAAACAGCAACAATTATCAGAAAAAATTATGAACAGTACAGGCCAACTGAGGACAGCTCAGTCAGAAAGTCAAGAGAATGAATTACAAATATCACTAAACACAGCAAGGGATATTCCATGTATTGATTCACCCATAATCATCAATCAAATTTGCCAAAATTTTCATCCTTACATGGCAAAGAAATGCATTAACTTGATGCCACACCACCAGTTTATGTTCATTACTGCAAAAAGTTACTTTTGACAAATATATGCAATGTTACTTTGCATTCACTGGGAATTTTTATCTGTATACAGATATTCCATTATCTGTCCCTTCGATATGCTGCTCAGTGATCTTACGTCTTGACCATATGCGTGCATCACATTCATTACAACTATGCCCTCTTTTATGTCAATTTGGATCAACCATCAGTACTTTTCATGGCTGAAGGGTTGGCAAACATTACTCTGTCAACACCATCCTACCGGTTAAGTTAATCAAATGTTCACGTTTCCCTTCATGGCCTAAATTCTTCTATTCTTATTTGATGAAATAGTGTCCATTCAACAGCTTTGAACTATTTATCTTCTCTAGATAGCATACAGTAGCTCTGTATTATTCATAGAATTAAAAAACCTTTTATGCCAAATTAAATCTGTATCCATCTCAATTTCCTCCAAAATGTCTCACTTCATTAGCAATCCGATTAATTTTATTTCAAACATTTGTGGTTTCACATGTCATTTTACTGCAAATAAGAACAGCACAAAACCAAGAATAAATGTATCTCACATATCAGACATTAAGAGAGAGAGAGAGAGAGCAACTCAAGCCATAACTTCAGGACAACGTAACCAGTGGCTTATGGAAACTATAACCTATGATCAGACAATACTTAACTTTATGCATCGCACATTTGAGAACAAATACCCTATCCAAGCACCAAATTTTATTGGTATATGTCTTCTATGATAGACACGTGCCTCCCAGTTGCTCAAGAGAGTTTGTCATCTTAATACCATAGTGTTTACTTAATCGAAGGAACGAGAACAATGAAAAGGATAGAAAGACAAGGAAAACTTCAAATTACATGCACACCTGGAGAAAGCCCAACTTTTAGGGCATGCTTGCTTATCCTGTAATATGAACCGGAATCTTACAATTGTGAGATTCCGAATACACATGGCCGTGTATACCTCCAGGAAAACACGTGTAAATATTGGGGTGTGAATGAATCAAATACATGGCCACTTACACACAAGACATGTGATTCCAATTCATGAAAGTGACTGCGTGAATTGGAATCACATTCAAATTTGCATCGTTTACACATCCCAAAAGTGCAAGCAAGCATGCCCTTAACTGCTGCAACTTTTGAAAAACATAATTCAACTGAAACCTAAGAAAACAGAAAAGAAATGAAAGACATTGGAACATGGTAAAAGCCTAAATGAATAAATTGATATTTAAAAGGAGGGAAAAAAGGAGCTAATGTGCCCATGTAACTATGTTGTGGTAGCATATACAGCACAGCCAAACGCTACAAGCATAATCCATAGTGAAGCTTTAAATACTAAACACTCTCTAAATAACAAAAAAAAATGAACTTAGAACATATTCAATATTCAGCAAATAGGAAACCATGACATAAGGTAAGCAAACAAATCCTTGATTTTTCAAAGACCACATTTAGAAGTTTCAGTATGCAACAATTCTCACATTAATACAGACATTAGAAGCCCTCTTTTTCCAGAAAAAAATAGGGCTATCCATCTGAAAACCAGGATGGAGAACAAAAGGCCATATTTTTAATTAAATGAACTAAGAGGAATACATAAGAAAAGTGCTTAATCAGTCTAACAAAGAGGAATAACTGTTAATCTTTTTTCTTCCTCAAGTAGTTAGGATGGAGACAGGATTTGGACTAAAAACTCAGCAATCAGACTAATCGAAGAGACAGCAATGGCCAACGAGAAAAGGAGACCCCTTCAATGGGAAATAATCCGTATAATCTGTGTCTTTCTCTCTCTCCTACAATCTGCGGATGGGAATGCAAAAAGGCACGATCAAACCACATAGAAGTAGAACCCAACCTAATTTAGGCTTGGTAGCAATGAAGGGCTTAATACGATTTGAAGAGCCCAAAAAGGCACTAAAAGAAATCCCTTAAATAGTTTTTCTCTTAATGGCAATATCCTCTTATCATACTCATAATTACAAGAACACCCCCTAATAAAAACAATAAGAAAAAAGAAACCGTGCCCTTAGACCATCGCTCCCCACATTCAATTACACATGCAAAACATCAAAACAGAAGGCATGAACGTAAATCCAATTAAGGAAATAAATAAAATAAAGAAATAAGAGGGTGATGGAAAAAAATCTTCCTGGGCGATATACCAGCCCCCAGGGAGGCTAGTTTCCTCACACTGTTCCGAAAGCACGCTTCATCTGCTTTCCACATTTTCCATATCCCTCAATCCAATAGGTTCGCACCTCACCTCAAAGCGTGTTTTCCTTTCGCTTGAAACAGATAGGTTGTTCAAAGATAAGATCCAGCAGATGGTATGAACTCTTTTCAGCCCAAGCACTGTGTTCTTTGTAAAATTAATTCGTTCACATAAATTCAGGACAAAGAATATGCAGAAGTTGGCAATTTAATTCCGAACAATGCAGTACAGATCAACATATCAGTCCTTCCCCTAGCACTGTACAATGGCTAGGGAGTAGGAACAACCCTAGATTCACGGGTAGAACAAAGCTCAGAAGAAAGGAAGCGTGAAAAACGACAAGTACGATTCTCCTTGAGTAACAAACCAACTATTGATAAATAACTTTCATACCAAAGCCGTGTTTTCTTGGAACTGCATTACAATTTACACTTCTCGCTTCGACGATTCAAGCAAATCCTTGACTGAAGCGTCTGGGTTTCTGATGAGATAACTCAGTGCTAGTGCAGAAAGCGTGAAACAAAAGGATGAATTGTTTGTAAAAGTTTATGTATCCCTAAATTCTGGTAACAAAGGCATGCGGTTTTTTCCAGACCCCTAACAAATTCAACAACTACGCGCATCCAGCCATACAAGCGATGTAGATACCCATGAAAAAACTAAACAGTTAATTTCAAGGTGTGATATCAAGATAAGAGGCCTGAAAAAAAGTAAAAGAAATTCAAAATCCCTACCTGATGCTATAATATATACTGGCAACCAGGGGAAGAGAGGACAATTCGTTAGAAGATTACTAATTCATGAGTAAACTGCCTTAAAAGAAGTAAGATTCGTTGTTCTCCTTCTTAAGAAATAGGAAAGCATAAAAGGAAATTCGGTTACGAAACTATTCTGCCAGACCGACCAAAGTGAACGGAAAAATAGAATGCATAACTGAAAAAATACATATCAAACACAAAAATAAGCAAATCTACAGCAGGGAAACACTTACACAAAACTATCAAAAAACACAAGGAATTAAAAGAGAAAATCCTGATTTGTTCAAAAATACACGCAAATCTACCGTGAACACACGAAAGGAGCCACTAGACACCTAAAAAAGGAAAGAAATAGCCGAGTTTCAGGAGAAACGGCAAGGATCCAGGAGAAAAAGAGAAGGAAAACGCACCATATCACGTTCCGGAAGCCTCTCCCTGACCCTCCGCCCGAAGGAAACCGTCAAGACGCCCAGAAACCGACGCCGGAAACCCTACGAGACAGTTTCGGACCCTAATAATGTCCGAAGCGACGCCTCCTCCAAGAGTCGTGCCGGCATTACCCTCCGGAAGACGTCGAACTCACGCCGGACGGAACGGCAGATCCGCGCCGGAGAGCCGGAAAACGAAGGGTTTCCTCCCGTGGAAAACGCGGGAAACAGAAGGAACGAGCGCGCGGGACAAAGAGAGGAATTTCTGGCCGACGGACGCCGAAGGAACGGAGGAGAAACAGCGAAACCGGGAACGGATTAAGGAAACCGCAAAGGGTGGGTACCTGAGGGTATTTATACCCACAGAAGGAGAGGGTGAAGTAAAATAAAAGAGGGGCGGTAGTTGTAGTTGGTTCAACCAAATCGCTGGCCGGCAGGCGAATGAACTACCGGAAAACGGTTTACCGGCTAAAAACACGTGGCATCTTTGGCGTTTCCTTTTGGACAGGTTTTACGTGTTGTAAAGGTAAACTTGCAACCAATCAGGCGAGTCCAGTTTTGCCACGTGGTCTCTCTCTCTTCTGTTCATTCAAATTTAACTGAGACCCACATGTGCTTTCTATACAGCTAAAGTAATTAAT
The DNA here is from genome assembly GCF_984573655.1 of Nuphar pumila. Classification (NCBI taxonomy): domain Eukaryota; kingdom Viridiplantae; phylum Streptophyta; class Magnoliopsida; order Nymphaeales; family Nymphaeaceae; genus Nuphar; species Nuphar pumila. Next base: position 35,934,989 of record NC_143250.1, read on the forward strand.
CAATCATCTGAAATTTAATACCATATATTAACAATGTTAATCAAATACTTTTCTTTTTTAGTAAGAGCAGCTAGCTATTGAATCCAATGTATAATTGATTAAGCCTTTAATAAACAAAAACTCTTTTTTATTGACATGTAGTTGAAAAGAGGAAAAACTTGTGGGTGATACCGTAAATTTTATCTAGATAGTTTAATGTTTGCAAGGTGAGTAAGGGTAAATATAGAATTTACAGTGGAAGCAGTTGGAATGGAATGGTGAATGAGCTGGCAAGGTTGAGCGGGTTTCACGCAACGTGATGGGGTCAGCTTTCCACCGTCTGCTGGGGACAAAACCGCTCCTGTTTTGGACCTGAGCGGTTTTTGCTTATTTTTTTTATTTTTTTGGTCTCTTTTTTGTAACGCTTAAGTTGGTCCAATCATGAGCGTGCTCCCTTCGGTCAGCGAAGAAGACGAGTCGGGGAGCACCGACGCTTCCAATCAGGCCCTCAGAATTTCGGTCAACTGTATTCTGAGTCTAAATTTCGTCGCAGTACACATGAGGACGCGTGCCGCTTTGGGCCTTTGACGAGGAGGAGGTCGGACCGTGTGGCTGACTGCTGACTGAGGAGGATACATGGGGAAATTTTGGGGAATTTCTGGGGGTAACTTAGTCATTTATGGAAGAGGTAACGGGTCCGGTAGGCGGATTCGAGGAAGTACCGAAAATGGAAACGCGGGGGAGTTCCGTTTGACTGGTGGATCTGACAAAGTCAAAGCGCGACCAAAAGGCAGGGAAAATTAATGCGGGCCGGAAAGAGGAATTTTGGATCTAGCGTTTTTTACTTTTTTTTTTTTTTTCAATTTTTCTTCTTAATTTTCTTCATTTTTGAAACTTTCTAATTGTCTGACTTTGCCAAAAATGTGCGTAAAGGCGACCATCTTATTGGCTAAATAACATGGCTTTGATCCAGCCTTGGGTGGGTGAGTGGCATAGAGAAAAAAATATAGAGAGAATTACCAAAAAATCTTGCGTTTTTTTTCGTGAGAACTATGTGAAAAGTTAAAAACGGATTTTTATCGTGAAATTTACAAAATATCGCAAGAATTTCATTTGTGACTAAATATCGCAAGATTTTGTACATCTCACGATATATCGCCCCTTACTTTGAATTCCGTTTTTTTTTGTTTCTTGTTTTTTGCCTCCCGTTTTTTTGTTTGCCCTAAGGCCCCGTTTTTTCGCCCCTAAACCCTTTCCTCTTCTCATAAACACAACCTATGTCAAGGGTTTTGGGGTTTCGGCGACCATCACGAAGGATTCCGCCACACACACACTCTCTCTCTCCATGTGAAATATAAGTGTTATATATTTTTTTTCATTTGAAGCCCTAGGCGGTTACCTGAAATCTCAAAGAGGTCAGCCGGCCTAGGGCCTCAACTTCTCTTGAGCCGCCTCGCCTCTAAACACAAGGTTACCTGGCCCGCGTTTGTCCTACAATGCAAACACAACCTTAGGAAGGGTTGAATGACCTTGAGAAATATGTATCTTAAAATTTCTTGAATAAATAAGATTCATCGTATCTTTTTAATGATTAGCGAGAGTTTAAACAAAAATTATATAAACTTGATGTAAAATCATCATTTACAGGCATTGATGATTCATAGGCTCAATTGGTCAAGCACTCGTATCAAACAATTTGCTTTTGAGAGAGAAGAAAAAGAAAACAATTTAAAAAAAAAAAATCATGCATCCTTCTATCAACAGAAAATCGATATTCTTGAGGCTACGCTGCAAGCTTGAATCATCAACAGTGAATGAGACTTGTCCAAACCAATGTTATCAGTATCGGTGTGTATCGGTCCGATCTATCAGCAGAAAATCGATACGCTGCAAGCTTGAATCGGATAATTTTTAATAAATATAAAAATACCAAAAAATATTTTTAAAATTTATTTTAATAGTTTTAACACGTGGCATATTATGATTGACATGAATAATTTTTTAGTATTTACCCGTACTGACAACATTTGTCCAAACTGGGTAAGACCCGTTTGTTCAATACCTGTGCATGAAATAACCTACCCAAACCCAACCTCTTAACAACCACATGCATCATGGTCCCCAAACCATTCCAAACTTTATGGTTGGAGAGCAACTGTCTGAGAGGGTCATGTACAGGGATTCTTGGTATGGTATAGTTTAGACCACAGATAAGGAAAACAACCAACCCATATAGCTGGTGTGGACCACACCAACAATCAATTCATGCATCCTTAGTGATCTAATAAGGTTTGTGGACCTTACTGTCAATCAATCCATCCATACTTGGTGGCTTTATGATGTTAGCCGTGGGTAGGTTCGTCCCGATCCGGGAGTTTGAAACCACGCTCCGAAGCTCTAATTCCCAACCCGGCGAGAATTGCCAAAACATTTACATGGGAATCTGAATTACAGGATCTGGGCGGTGAATCAGATTTCCCACTTCAAAATGAGGTCTTGAAATGCAGATGGGTGTGGGAATTCCTGCACTAGTTCTAAATCTAATATCCAAACACTTGACCATAGACCAGAGTCTAACAAACTACCACCTAACTGCGGAACAAAAATGTGCCTTGTAGGTGGGCCCAGGATAGGTGTGAGTTACTTAAATACTATATCATGCCCAAGATATGAAGTCTTTTCAACCATCTAATCAACATGAGCCAAATGGTACTCATAACATATTTTTGTTGGTTTCTGGCTCTTTCTTTCAGTGGAATATGATCATCTTGGGTTGCTCCTTTTCAAGAAACTGCAGTTTATAGTTTTAACTGAAGGTACACAGAGTTGCATGGCTTCTTGGTCTGTATTATAAATGATCTAAATATAGAAAATGAAGAAATGATGTTTGGCCTTTCATATCTATGACCAACATAAGAAAGTTGTTGACCATCATGAAGCAGAAACATTTAGTGGATAAAATTAACAAAGCTGAATCATTAGGTCGCTTTGGGCTAAAGGTTTTAGTAGGACCAGTTTGTCCCATTGAGTGAGTTCGGATCACACTACAGAAATTTCTAGATTTTCCATATTCCCCAGTACCTGTGATAACACTGGAAATAAGTTGTAGAATTTCAGTGCCCCTTGAACCAAAGGTCTATAATTTTCTTGAATTTTGGACTACTGGGTCTGAGGGATTAAGGTTGGATCCATTTGAGACCATCAGGTTAGGGGAAACCAGATCCAGGTCAAGCCATCCATATCGTACCTGGAGGGGGCAAAGCACTGTCAATCTGAAAGAAAAATGGAAATTTACTCATCAATAAAGCTGGTGTTATATGAGTCTGAACCACGAAAACCCGGATCTCGATCCACTGGTCTTTGTTATATAGGATTATCTGGTTGGCTAAATGGGATCCGCATCTTAGATCTGGTTTGGGTGTTTTCAAGATGAATTGTGGCATTGCACAAAGGAGTGTCTAGAATGTTTTAGTTTTGCTTTGTGATTCAAGGTTGGGTACAAGTGGATTAGCTTGCCAACTACCTTGAAAGCAATGTTGTGGGTGGAAGTAGGCGGGCCATCCCTCAATGTAGTTATTATAAAATCATTGGTGAGTGTGACAACTTGCACCAATTATTATATCTTTCATTTAAATATTATTATCAGTCTTCACATATCTGTTGCATGTCTCACTTGTAGTAAAGTAAGAACAAGGTGGTTATAAAGAAAATGGTGTTAAAAAAAAAATAACTGGTGTTTATTCTAGTAGGTGACACAATGTTAACTCTCTCTCTCTCTCTCTCTCTCTCTATATATATATATATATATATATATATATATATATATATATATATATATATATATATATATATATAAGTAACTGGTATTTATTTTAGTAGGTGACACAATGTTAACTCTCTCTCTCTCTCTCTCTCTATATATATATATATATATATATATATATATATATATATATATATATATATATATTCAAGAAAATGTTATGCTGGAGATGAAATATAAAATTGCAGCTTGATGCTCTAATTTTGGGGACAAGATTGATGGTGATTACTTGGTGACACAAAATGGTAGAATAGGTAAAGTTATGTTCTACCAAATTTGGTTTAGTCATGACTAAACTTGAGGGTTATATTATTATTGACCAACTTGTTGTGAGTATAATATAAAGGCATGGATAAGGTGTTGGCCATATTGGGTTGGAACTTGGGATCACATCTAATCCATTTAACATCCTTTTCTCTGGCTTTATGGATTCCCTCGTGCTTGGTAGGTGCCTGCTTGAAGTACAAAGAAACTTCCCCACTGCAATGCATTGTGGATGCCTGCAAATGAGTGCACAGAAAAGAAAAGATGATTTGATTGAATATTCTTTGGATGCACCACTTGAGCAGGTTGGCCACCGATTTATTGGATGCCTCAAAAACTTTGTTCCTTTTATCTATAATTGCAGTGTCCAAGGCCTAAGGTCTAATAGTGTCTTTTCTAGTAGCTGGCTGTAACATCATCATATATTCAAGCTTTCATTGTTAAGCAAAGCCTGACTTACACATCAAATCAAACAGAACTTTGCTTTATCTAACTTATATTTTATCAATTATAAAATAAAGAGAGAGAGGCAGAGGTTTTCTGTTTTTATAAGGTCATGATCTTTGCATAAGAGATTTCCTGTTTTTATGTGGCCTTATTTTTGCATATTTTAGATCATGTCTAGTTACTTCACATATCTTAGTTACCCAAGACATTCAAAACTGTGGATTCTTGACATTTAAATACTTAAAAGTTTTTATTAAGGGAAGTAGAATTAATTAAATATGTAGGGTTATTGAATGGAGGAAATTATCTCAACATCATCCACACATTGCATCATTTGCTTAAAAAAAACGAAAATGCACATAAAACCTTTGGAATGGACTCTAGCATAGTTATTGGGTATCAGCCATTTTTGTAGGGGAAAAAACTAATTAGGAGGCAAGTCATTCCCCATACACATACAAAATAAGACAAAACATATTACACAAACACCTGTGCCTGAACTCCTATATATCCGGATATGCTCAAGTCCTAAACACCATAAGCATGAAGCACCTAAGAGGGCATCTGGCTCTTTAATTCTGCCCCTTCTTGTTCAAAGATAATAATTACCTTCTATGATCTAAACTTTTGCCTTCATACTTTTGAATACAAGAGTTTTTTTTTGTGTGTGCTAAGCCAAGGAAAAACCCTCTGTCATAGTTTGCATATTGGCAGTGGGTCTCCGGTTGTCTGGTAGGAGCAGTGAGTGCACATCACCTTGTGTTGGGAAGTTGCGAGTTCAAATCCCAATGGTATGGTTGTATAAATGGTGCAGGTCTGCCTAACCCCAACTTGCTTATCAAAAAAACAAAAGACTCCAGTTGGTAAAATCCCCGAGGTCCTATGATTTACCAGGGAGTATACTCGTGTCATCTTCTCAACTTGGTGACATACGAGATGAGGGGGAGCCCTTGTGGGGGATATAGGAGGCTGGTTTTAGCTATTAATTAAGGCTTTTGGACAAGTAATTTTTAACCACCTCTAAGAGTCATTCAAGCTTTATTTAATTCACTGTTCACGTTAATTTCAATAAAGATAGAATTGTAGTTAGTAGTGGAATCTGCTCAACTTTCTAGAAACTTTAAAAGAATCTAGGCTTGCTTTTCAAGAACCAAGAAGACCACCTATATTATACTCAGGAAATTTGAGACAGGTCCAATGGTTGCTCAACGTACAGGAATTGAATACATCTTGCTTTACCATTACTTAGTTAATCCTATTAAAACAATCATTGTCCATCAACATGTCTAAACTTTAGTTGATTTAACAAGCTACTATTATAAAAAAGACTCTGAGTCTTTATCAACTCCATGTTAATCTAATATTAAAAAATGATTAAATTACTGACCATGTGACTTGGCGACAAAGCATGACAACTGCAGTCTGCAAGTCACAAATGCTTGCCTCAGTCCAAGTTGCTTATTAATTATAGGTTTATGAAAATGGATCCTTTAGTTCAGTAGATTAGATGAATTGCGTCCATTTTGATGGCTAAAGAACAAAACAACTGCATATTAATGACTTAAAAACAAAAGGTGAGAAAAGAATTTGTGGAATTAACAAATGCAAAACATAAAGAAAAGGAAAAATTTCTAAGTCACAGAGAAAAGAATAATTAAGAAAGAACAACAAAACTAGAAAATGGTGAAAAAAATGCAATTATTAACACCGTATTCGCCACTGAATTATTTTTTTTTTAAGATAGACAAACTGGGGTTAATTAGGCAGACCCCCACCATTTATACACTCATACCATAGGGATTTGAACCTGCAACGTCCCAAACACAAGGCGACGTGCACTCACTGCTCCTATCTAACAAGTGGAGCTCCATTTTTTTATATATTTACATGGAGAAACTACCCTCAGGATCAGACCTAGCCGGGGCAGTGTAAAACTTTATGGGCTTACCTCTTGCTCTCAGAGTCCACGCTTGAGCAAGAGGGGTTTGAACCTAGACCACCTGCCTAGCAGCCTAGGTCCCATCCGAGAAACCCCTCCTCCCAAGCGTTGGTTTTGCTATTGAATTATATTAATGAGAGGGAGTGGGTATTGATGGATAAGTTTTTTTGGGTTTGGAGCCCTCAGACCTATTCCAAACCTAAAAGCAGGGTTGACATGATAAATCAGGTTAAATCAGTACCACACTCGAATTGATTTGAACTGCCTCTACTAGGTTCAACTAGACCTGGTTTAGGGGCCTAGCCGGTCTGGCTTCAGCTTAAATGGACAGACTAATTGGGAACAAAAGTGATGGGGCGGTAATTGGACCCGAATCTGGTAGATAGGCACCCAATTCCTAACCGGATCCAACAGTGCATAATTGAGAAGACCCAAACCCAATCCATGTAATTTAAATAAAATTATAAAGCCTAACAATTGCCTGGGTTACGTTGGGTAGATACAGATACCCAACAAAAACCATAGCTTAAAACCAACCTGAATAATTATTTGGGTGGATCTCCATACTATTGATGCGTTTAGTTGCCTGGCATCTCAGATTCTGGTCTGTCCCCTCTTCGAGCCCCCACCACACAGTCGATTTATATTGGTTGACTTCACATTATATGTGCCGCTGCATGGCGCGCATGCAGAGACCTGACTGACAACCATTCATTTTGGCATTTTTTGAAATTAGTGCTTTTGTCCATCTCAAAAAAATGTGAAATGGATGGTCAGCAGTAGTGAAGCTGCACGCTAAACATGCAGCACAGCTGCATAAAAAATGCCTCAAAAACAATGAGATCAGCTCCTCTAACGTGGGCTCCATGCAAGATTCAACCTTGAGCAGCGTGTCCATGGTTCCGACCCCTCTTCCTGGGGCATTTAAGTGCCCCTAGTTTTCATTTTTAGCTTAATATTTGCTTATTTTTTATCAGGCTTGAGTTGGACACTGATTTAGATCCGAACAGTTGACAGCCATGAGAGAGAGAGAGAGATGATCCAACACATGTTGGACGTAGAGCTGTCAACAAATTCGATCTTTGTTTTGCACATCCCACGCGAATCCAAATTTCAACATAGATCCCAACACGAACCCGAATCCAAGTACATACAAATATAGCTTGTATTTTTATTTTTTGAGGATGCTTGTCTAACTCAACGTAAAAACTGCATGGGTCGCATTTGATCTGTCGTTTTATTTACTTTTTGATTAAAAAAGAAAAATAATGTTGCATTCATGTGTCACATACTGCTTTATGATTACATGCAGATATAAATAACCCTAAAAGAAATTTTTAACAAAAGTGACCTACATTGTCAAATAATTTAGACGGAAAAATTTTCAAACAAATAAACATTCTTGAATAAGTAATCCAATACATATATAGTTAAAGCAGGAAAACTGTAAAACTAAGCTTTTTCCAAATAATAGCATGTGACAATGCTGTTTACTTGAAAAAACAAAAGAAAGACATGTTCACAGTAGTGGGCTAGTTTTGGTTTGCTGGGCCACATGTGACTCCAAATCAAATTTGATTTAGAGTCCTATGGATCAAAATCACATGAGACTCTTAAATGAGAAAGCAACTCTCATTTATAAAAGCAAATGCAAGCTCATTTTGCACCACTCATTAATTTTCTGATGTTTGTTTAGCCAATGTCAATAAGGTTGCGTGAGAGTCCAGATCTTAGATCTCATGAGACTCGAGCAAACAAAGAAACAATAATTGGAGACCCCTTGTACTAATACAGACCAAGTAAATATGCAACGTAAGCCTTTATAGTTGAGAGCCTGTAAGTGAAGCAGCACATATTCCCGTTTTAATTAATATCGCATAATAGTCTTCGTTGTTAGGAACGCGGTTCCCTACTTTGGTCATTTTTTTAACTAACAAAGAGAAACCACCATTATAGTTCAACCGTCCCATTATGGGTAGGGATGTAAATGGATCTTATTTTATCTGATATCCAACCGAATCCGACTTCGTTTGGTCAGACCGAAACCATGGCCGATTATAATTGTATGTGGATATGGTTTTGGTTATTTGCTTCCAAATCTGATGGATATGCAGATTTGATGCATATCCAAATCTGATTACATGTGAAAAGCAGATTCGGTATGAGCTTTTTACCATTGGAGTCTGAATCCTTTTAGGCAACATCCGATTAGTCGAATCTGGAATCGACCCCATCTGATCCTCGAACCGTTTACATCCCTAATTATGGGTTTGAGAAGTGACACATTGACCATAACCCTATTTCGGAGGTGTCTGTGGTGAAAAACTCAAAGAATACTTCTTTCCTGCTCACCAAGAATAATTTCTTGTTGACTTCAACCATGCAGCAAGGATGCAAACCTCTACTTAAAAGGAAAAGAAATAGAATCAAACGGGAGATTCTTAGACACGACTCATGTTTGTGTTGAGAGCCTTGAGACTGAGAATCTCATGATACAACTTATATAGATGTACCTACCACATGTGACGTCTAGGATACGTATCCCACTTAGGTCATGCATCCCTACTCATAAACGCCTGGAATCTCACAACTTTCCCATATGGGAAAAAACAGTTGTATGATTATCACTTTACACCTTTTCTTAAATTCATTAGAAGCTTGATGTTGACTGTCTTGAATAGATTGGTTTACTTGTTCTTTTCACATGTGATATTCCCGTTTCTAAAGATTGGATAAATAAAGAAGCCAATATGCCCTTTGTCCTTCTCTTATTTTTTCCACTTAACGAACTCTATTACCCCATATCTTACAACGCATCAAAATTCAAGTAAATATGTCGGCATGATTGATCTCTTAAAATTGCTATTAATTATTTCAAGTCGTGGTTTTGGCAAACTAGGAGTCAAAACTCATACACAACCTTTTGAACTTACTGAATGCATATTTTGATTGGTGGAACAAAAAATCCTTTCACATTATTACCTCATATCTTACAACGCATCAAAATTCAAATAAACATGTCGGCATGATTGGTCTCTAAAAATTGCTATTAATTATTTCAAGTCTTGGTTTTGACAAACTAGGGGTCAAAAGTTATACACAACCTTTTGAACTTACTGAAGGCATATTCTGATTGGTGGAACAAAAAATCTTTTCACATTAAGTTTGAATGTTGGTTGTTCCAATCATATAAAAAATGGAACCAATATCCTAGAAATACCACATATGGAAACTCTACAAAATGAGAATATAATCTGGTATAGAGCTCTGAATATAATAATGCATTCTTGAATGTACCCTAGGGAGATTTTGTTTTATAACACCTCACGATAGCAAGCTCATCAGTGTAAGCTATCAAAGTCTCCCATATCCACCAGGGAATAAATCCAGCTTTGGCCTTGCGGAAAGGAACCCACACCTTTGGGTTTCAAGCTTATGACATCCTTCAGCTAGGTGATCTTCACGAGTTGCCCCTACCAAATGAGTGGAGCCATCGCAGGCCGTAATAGACTGATAGTGAGGCTATAATCCAGTATGCTGCCCATAACAATTGCATGTTCTGGATCGAATTAATTAGGATCTAACATTTGTTTTCTACATGGTCTGGACCGATAGTCCACAGGGTCCTACAGAGCCTTCAAGTTACTTTGACATTCAATCACTCCGTTTGAGTATTCTACACGTTAAATGGCTCATGACCATCACACCGTATGGTTAGATGCAGTTTTTTCGAGCAACATCAATGGTATTTGATAAAGGATCACACACACACACACACACACACACTATATATATATATATATATATATATATATATATATATATATATATATATATATATATATATATATATTTGCTCCTCTAAAACTTGTGAAAAGGAAGAATGTGTAGCCGGATTTTTTTAGCGGAGTGGACTATGGTCATTTTCCTAATAATATGGGCTGAGAAAGAAGATGAGCTACTCATGGTTAAACTTGTAAGGAGCATGTTGGAACTCGTAAAAGCGAGCTGAATGTGTTAAGTTCTGATTGGCTTGGCACAGTTTATGCACGTAAAGTAGTAATAGACATATTTTAGATACATTTTACATCATCACATATTGTAGTGCAAAACAAGTGGTTGAAGTGCTTGCAAACAAGTTTAGAATTCAAATCCTACTGATTCCAGCTTTTAAACAATTTCTTGTGTTGGGAAACAAGAAACCTTGTTCTCCGCTCATTTAGCTCAGGCTGCAATGTTGAGTGAATAGGTGAGATGAACGGAAACTACAAAAGTTCCCTTCTGAATTCTTCCAAAAATTGAGGCTTTTTGGGCCTATGTCCAGTTCATGAATACATTTGGTCTGTTGTACGCTTACATGGCCATAGGTTCATCTATGACGAAACAAAGTCGGGGGTAAAAGGGAATCCTGTAAACTTTTAATAAAATTTTACAACCATAAAATATACAAGAGAACTCTCACAAGATAAATTGAGTTAAAATTTAACGAAAAAAACACAACAAAACTGAGCACAAGTCTACAACTGTTGATGGTCCCAAAGGGGTTTGGCATAGGTCTCTGACCTGGGGCGGTTTCTCCGTGTAAATATATAAAAAAAAAGTCTACAACTGTTGATGAAGCAATACCTAGGACAGGAAACCTAAGAACCACGTTTAGCAATTGACTGTTCCACCAGATACCTGAATGGCAGTATAAGGCATATGTCAGGCAAACCAAATGCATCTAGACCTTGGAATTCTGAAGTCAAATTAGAGTTATTTTATAGTTGTGACTGAAATTGTGAGGCAAACTAGTTCAGAAATGTAGCGAAATACTTTGGATCACCATCCTAGAATGAAAAGCATTGAAGATTTTAGTAGATGTGAGCAGCAGGAGCCAGAGCACCAAGTCAGGCAACTGATGAGCTACAGGAGAAGGAAAAGAACCAACAAAGTCGTGCAATAATAATAAAATACTAATTCATGCATCCCAGAATGATCACAGCAAACCGCTTCAGTATGGGGCTGCATAACAGCTGACCTCTGCTGTTTGAGCTCACTCCAACACAATTTGTACCAAGCTCAAGCTTCAGTCAGACGTGAATAATCTTGTTCAAGCTCAGCTTGCTGACTGCAGCCAAAGCCATTATTATTTTTTGTTTTAAATTTTCAGGTGCAGGGAAGGGGAGATAGGATTTGAATATGCCTGGCATAAGGGCACCATTACAACAATGTTTTTGAATGTTTCACAGAAATATGAATATTTAGTTTATCACATCTTTTAGAATACATCTCCACAAGATTATTAAGCTCCAATGGAGTCCAATGTTGGAATGAAGCTCAGGTCCTTCAAAGAAATGAGCTGGAACTCACTCAAGCTTGGGTTGCTTAGTAAACAAGCAAACTTGAGTTTAGCCCAAGGTTGCCAGAAAGGGAGATGGAAACGGGAAGTGTCTTGGGAAACGGAAATGGGAAACAAAGTTTTTCAGGCGCATGTGAAATGGAAAACGGGAAACGACCAAGAAACAATTCAGGAAACAAACTGAGAAACCAACCGAGAAACTATTGGGAAATGTTTAAGAAAAAGAAAAGCCTTAATAACATAATAAATTAATGAAACCAAACATGAGAAACATGTATCCCCCAAAAGGAAAACACATGGGAAATGTGTTTCCCATAGAGTGGGACACATGTTTCCCTTAGGGTGGGAAATGTGTTTCCCATAAAATTCTTTTGTGTTTCCCAAATGTTTAGGAAACAGTGTTTCCTGTTTCAGAAACGGATTCCTGGGAAACATGTTTCCCATCCTCTTATAGTGTTTCCGGTAACCCTGACTTAGCCTGAGCCTCACAAGAGAGGCAAGACTCATTAGCTGTTCATGGTGAGGGAATCCTACAGAACAAGACCATAACATAAAAAATGAAAAATACAGTTTCTATTTCATGGGTCGGGCTCAAGGAAAGAAAAAAAATTCATAGCTTACTTGGCAGTGTAAAAGCCCGCAGAGTACCAAGCGTTTAGAAGATCAGAGATCTGAGTATCAGATCTATCGTTCTGCAAACATACTTGTTCACCTGCATCCAAAACCCAGGAAACAGTCAGTCCCTCTTTAATGAATCAGCATCTCAGAGTTGCACTAGGTAAATACAGAAGAGGAAAGGTCATATTTGAGATAACAAGCTGCTCCACACTTTTCTTACTGCCTTGGTCTAAAATTGTCTCTCAACAGTTTTTTGAAGCATCATTATTGACACGTACAGGCACTGACTTCCAAGAAAATTCACATGGAAATTCCTAAATAAAAGGGAAATTTTTAAAATGGAACATAACTTTTTGGCATAATTCAACAAATGTAACCAACTTTTGGAAATTATCAAAACGGCGCCAAAAATTGGGTTCAACTTATAGAAAAGTGAATGAGAAGTTTGAAGGAGAAAAAAGTTATTTAATAAATTTTCAAAGGTCATGTTTGAGATTTCATTATAAGTTTGATGTCAAAACTGTCCTTGGGTTCTTTTGATTATTCATAACAAAGTTTAGGTGCCTTTTTCAAAATTTTCAATATATAGGTAGACTTTTTAAATTATAATGAAAACTTAGGTGCCACTATGGAAATTACCCTAAATAAAGAGACTACTGATGATTTTTGTTCTGGGTTTAGAGAAGAAAGATTAACTTCCTGAATTATACATAGATCCAAAACAGATAATCAAGACAAAGATGTAACGATACAAATTATCGAGCATACATGAGTTTCGTGAAAGTATTGACCAGCCTTCAGGAGGCAATAAATAAAACCAAAGCATACAGAACAATTATCTTGTGAAAAATATGTACACAGGATGCACATCCAGAATCATGCACAATATATATAGAATGATTTTCTTCCTATTGGTACCAAAGGTATTCTACCCTCAATAGCACCATCCTCTAGTAAGCACAAGCACACACATGCATACTCTTTATATATAGGAAGAAAATCATTCTCTTGACCTGGACCATTCCAGCTGATCCAACAACAGAATACCAGAAAATGCTAGTGCATCACAAACGTGATGTACTAAAGTGTACAAAAACATTTTCTGTGCAGACATGCATGCTACTTCATATATTCTTCACACACACACACACATATTCACTCCTACAGAAAATCTTCATTTTGGGCCAAAGCATCCCATGCCTGTGCTCCCACCTCTACCTACTATACTCCAATAATCTATACATGTCCCCAATAAACTTGGTCCAGCTCAAAGTGTTCATATATATATTTTATCTCAATATCTTTAAGTGCAATAAGAAAGTTTATCTACCAACTATGTCACCTGGGTACGGATGCGGGTACAGGTACTGAGGGTACGACACGGCAATTCCAAAAAATGTGGGTACGGGGACATGGCTATATATATATATCACATAAATACAAAATAAACTGAATATAATCTAAATATATATGCTATACCTAAAATATACTTTATATACTGAAAATATAAAGTTATAAATTCAAAATTTATAGGACACACAAAATGGCGTGTCCGGTACCCGCCCCCTTGTCAACATGGGTACACCACCGAAAATCGTGTGAACTGGTAACATAGTCTACCAAACAACACATATGGTGGGCCTGTAATTTCTTGATGGCACCTAGTTCATGGGGTGATGCCGAGTTCCACAAGCGGAAGTGCTATTAGAGGAAGTAAAGTGCCAATACAAAGCAATTCCAGTACAGATAAACCCTGATGTATCTGAATGAATGCTTTTACATGCGTAGATCCATTTCAAAGGATGCCTTACATAAGAAAATTGCACTTGCAGCGACAAGTGATGAATTTAATCATAGTTTCATCAAACACACAAGGTCAGAAAACCATCAAGATGCAGTCCTCCAGAAGAGGAGAATAAAACATTTCCTTGTTAAGACATCAGGAAAAATGTACAATGGAACTTAACATACAATCAAAAACATCATATCCAGCTTTTCTGTTTCATGAACACGATCCAACATGGCTATTGGTCTATTTCAAATAATAATAGATTAAATGGATATCATTTTGAAAAGAAATGGAGAAAGCTGTGGTGCAAGGCTGAAGAGTTGTCAAAAACAAAAAGTATAAATCAATAGAAGCAAATTTGGTGTGGTACCAGATTTCCATTTCAAAACCCATGGACAAGGTTGTGAAAAAAAAATCACGTTCAACAATAAAATCTACTCACCTTCATATTTACTAGACTGTAAAGCTTTTATCTTCATAGAAGCCAGAGCCTTTTCTGTGGCTGCAATTCCTGTTCTCACAACATTATCAGCAGAACATGACTGATTGATAGGATCCATGGTTGAATCTGAGATAGCAGCAGCAGTGCCTGCATTAGCAGAACAATGAACACCCATAGAAGATGATGACTTAAAGGGCTGAGCTGGCATGCACTGACAAACGCAAGGGTAACATAACGACTGTAAGCAAGGATGAGCTGGCTGGTATGTAGAGAGCTGATGATCCTGGGAAGTGCAGCAACAAGCATTCCAAGGGAGAGATGATACACAACCATCACTGGATAGTTGATAATTGCTATAACTTGCTTGATAAATTTGTTGCAAAACTTGCTGTCTTTGCATCTCGAGTTCATTATATTTGCTAATTAATTGGTTATACTCTGCATCTTGAGGAGTTGAGTAGCCATCAAACTGCCCACTTAATGCAGGATCACTGGATATATATGTACAACTATTCTTGATGTTTGATTCTGCACTTTGATTACCTGCATCAAGAGCAGGAATCTCGACAGCTTCTCCTAAAGTATCACAGACTGTGGCCGTCTCACTTGAAACGTTTGATACATTATTTCTGTTATCATGAAGCTCCATATTCCTTCAGAAAATAAGCCAGAAGGTAAAAGTTAATAATTTGTAACAAATAAGAGCATGCTATAACATATGTAAATCTCCAAAACATGTTACAGCTCTCCCTTGTCAGAGTGCCAAAATTGTAAGCAATAGCAATATCTAGGAGCTATAAATTATAATTAATAGAGGCAAAACATCTGCTGAATGCCCCCTAAAAATGTTCTACAACTTCAAAGAACTCTTATCAGATAAATCAGCAATATGGAAAACAACAATTTAATTAAATTTCTAAAGCCCCATGATATCAAATTAACATAATATGTGCATATTGGAGCACTTTTTACCATTGCACAGTTTTATATTTTTTGTATACTACTTTTTATATGTCAGTTTCAATGTACTTACCATCATAGACATGACAAAGATTGTAGGCATCCAATCTCTCTCATCCATATTGTTATGCAAGGTGAACCACAAAAAAAAATTTCCAGACAGTGAACCACCAGAAGAATCAAATTCTCCACCTGCAGAAATTATACTAACACATCTGCAGAAGTTTTTGTTTCAGATGCCTGATAACTGCACATCATTGGATTAATGGGGACCTATGTCACATAGGTTGTGGGTATGGGGCACATCTCTCTCTCTCTCTCTCTCTCTCTCTCTCTCTCTCTATATATATATATATATATATATATATATATATATATATATATATATATATATATTGATGAGTAGCTCCTAAACAGTTTATGTCCTAAGCTGTACAAAAATGCTTTTATAAAACATAGTTGCACAGGTATTTTGCTTAATCTTAACCTGTAGATGTGTTCACCATTGCTTATTCACTAAAAACCATGCTTTTGATTGGATGAGAAACCTCTATTTCTTTTCATCAAGTTTTGGTAATATGCGCTCACATACCCATCTAAACACAAAAAATGCCTAATCTAATACATGTTTTCTACTAAGCTAGGTATAGAGAATATGTCTATGAGTTCGGATTAAGCAAACACCTGAACCTTTGTTCCTTTGAAGCTGTTTAGGATGGTTTAGGAGATAAGACCGTTTAAGAGCCTCTCTCTCTCTCTCTCCATATATATATATGAAATGAAATGGGGATCTTCGAAACACGAGCTTAGATTAACAAGAGATCGTTAAACTTCATGGAGTGCTGGTGTCAATTATCTCTGACTATGACCCAAAGTTCACCTCACTTTTAGAAGTAACTGGAGAGAGCCTTAGGGATAAAACTGAAGTTCAGTACAACATTTCATCCCCAAACTGATGGGCAATATGAGCGCACCATACAGACTCTCGAAGATATGTTACGAGCTTGTATGTTGGAATGAAAAGGGGATTGAGATTCATACCTAGCATTGGTGAAATTCGCCTACAATAATAATCATCACGCTAGCATTGGGATGACACCGTAAAAAACCCTATATGGAAGACCATGTCAATCACCAATCCACTAGGGTGAAGTTGGTGAGTGAACCTTGGACTCACCTATTGTACTTCAGCACTACACTCAGTAGGTGCACATTATTTAAGAAAAACTACTCATCGCTAAGAATCGACAAAAGAGTTACGCATTTCAACGGTGCAGGGAACTCACTTTTCGGTTGGAGACAAGGTTTTTGTCAAGGTCTCTCCAACCAAAAGTGTTTTTCGTTTTGAAAAGAAGGGAAAACTCAACCCGAGATTCGTTGGTCCCTTCGAGATTTTGAAAAGGATCAGAGAGACAGCATATCAGATAACATTGCCACCATAATATGCCCAAATACATAACGCATTTCACGTGTCGATGCTTAAAAAATATGTCAACGACCCTTTCCACGTTATTCAACATGAAGATATCAATATCAAAGAAGTCATGACTGTGGAAGAAAGACCTGTAGAAATCGTGGACCGTCGAGAACAAATCCTTAGATCAAAAGTCATCCCACTGGTTAAGTGAGATGGCAACACCATGACATAGATGATTGCACTTGGGAACTCGAATCCAATATACGAGAGAAATATCCTGAGTTATTCACGTAGTACTCATAACAAAATTTCGAGGACGAAATTCTTTTAAGGAGGTAATGATATAAGACCCACAAATTTTCAATGAAAATTCTGAATAAAACTAAGAGGTATTTTATGTAAAATTATCATATGAACCCGAAATGCGAAACAAATAAAATTCAATGAACCAATTATACTTAGGACATATATATCCTCGGAGATATATGGTCAAACAGTCAAGGAGCCACAATTCTCTCCCTGGACAAAATTAGGAGATTTCAATGAGCCAACTCGATTAGTCTCGTCGATACGAAGAAAATTGTGTATTCATATTTTTTTGCAAAATATGAGCGAAACCTCAAAAATATGCAGGCCCCACAAAAATATCTGGACCCCACAAAAATATCTCACCAAAAATATCTTTTGAGCCCCACATAAATATCTCATGGAATCATGAGGTGGGCCCCACAGGGACATAGAAGTCTTTTAATTAATTTATCACTAAGTTTGGATCTTGGATCAAGTGGGCATCTGGATCGGATCTAGACCCCATGTGGATCCAATACCCAAAACTTTACCTATAAATAAGAGGTGACCCCTCTTAGAAAATGTCTCCCCCTCCTCTCTCTCCTCTTTTTCTCTCTAGCCACTCTCCTCTCTCTTGGTTCTAGCTTAGACCAAGCCCACTTGCTAACTTGGACCTACCTAGCCTAGGCTGAGCCCAATTTGGTCAAGTCCACTTGACCTTCTAGGCTAGCTTTTCTCTCTCTTCCCTTGTTTTGGTCTTAGCCTAGGTCAAACCTACTTGACTTATACTGAGCCTACTTGAAGTGAGCTTGAACCCACCTGAACTAGACCAAACCTAGTTGGGACAAAACCCCTTAGCCCCGACTGCTTGACCTCCTCTACCATTCCCTTGACTAGGTCCAACCCATCTGACCTAGCCTAGTCCACTTGAGGTAGGTTTGAACCCAGTTGGACCTAAACTAGATCCAATCTGATTCTGGTCTAAACCTCGTCTTATCGTCACACTGCTGAGTTATGCAAGAGACACTCTTGGTTGTGACCGTACCGGACGTAAAGGACGTGTCGGCCACGACCTAGGAGTGTCTCAACTGCCTCATTGAAGCAACATTGCCTAGTTTTGGTAGGTTTGCGCACCAAATAGTGTCAAAGTTCTCGCTTTTCTCGATATATATGTATTTGCCTATGCATTTGAGATTGTTGTTGCGTCGAACAGTGTCAAGGCTCTTGCTTTCTGCAATATATATGTATTTGCTTATGCATTTGAGATTGTCGTTGCACCGAACGGTACCGAAGCTCCTGCTTTCTTCAATATATATGTATTTGCTTATGCATTTGAGATTGTCATCACGACAAACAGTGCCAAGGTTTCAGATTTCTGCAATATATATGTATTTGCTTATGCACTAGAGATTGTTGTTGCATCAAACGGTGTCAAGGCTCTTACTTTCTGCAAGTATTTAGTCTGGTTTCACCCGTTGGGCCTTACATATGCTTTTACATTGTCGACATGCTATATTGTGCAGACGCTCCTGCTTTTATTATATATAGATGCGCATAAGTAAGCATCCAAATGGAGATCTACTCCTTATCGCCAAATGTGATTCCAAATACCCATCCTTGTTCAAGACATTGTTTGGCAAAGAAACTCTTATTGGAAAGGTTTCACTATTTGCGCAAAATTGCTTTTATGTAAACATCTCAGTCACTTGCGTATGACCTAACTAAGGCATGGGTTTTCAATAAACCATGGTAGATGCAAAGTATGCACAACGATACACATTTATCCCTGAATAAGTATAGTGCTTCCACCGTCAAAAAAAGGAGGTGTTGCCGAATTTTCTTAAAAGATGCTCACCGAACTTAAAAGAGCATAGCGCTTTCTCCGTCAAAGAGAGGAGGTGTTGCCAAATTTTCTTAAAATATGCTTACCGAGCTTAAAAAGAGCGTAGCACTTTCTCCGTCGAACAGAGAAGGTGTTGCCAAAATTCTGATAAGTCACAAAATATAGTAAAAAGGAACATCATGCTTCCTCTGTCAAACAGAGGAAATGCAGACAAATTTTTTGGCAAAATACTTGCCTAAACTAGTATGAATAGCATGATGATGCCCCCGTTGTCGAAACCCTGCCTGGATGGCGCATTCCATTTCCGCCTGCAAGGACACCATACTCGTAAGGGCCGATGCGTCAGAGTAACTGTTGCACCTTGATAAGGCCAGTGCTCGTTGCGACTACATACATCGAGCAGTCAATCTAAAGTGATCGTTGTCTATGCATGCCTATGTGAAACATTGTTCTACAACAAGACTCGTAAGGGTCGTTGTGCCGGAGTTGGTTGTCCAGCCGAAAGGGGTGAAGCGCTCGTGAAGGCCATAGATAATGAGAGCAGGGTCCTGTATGCATATAAATAAAATATAATGATAGTCCCAAGACCACACGGGCAGCCCGTGCTTCGGAATATTGAGTGGGGTTTGGGGTATATATTCCCTTGGTGCATAATACACTAGATTGCCTATATGGCACTCGATGTCCTAATAAGAAAGATTATATCGTTGAACCCCTTCAGAACTTATGCTCATCGTGGCATGATGGTAATAGTACAACCGTGAGTGACATGTATTATGTTATGAATCAAAGAGTTCAAGGGACCTCCCGTCACTCAAGAGGTTTGGAGGTCGGGTTATCCTTAAGATCTAAGGATTGAACACCGCTATTGTAGTAGATGGATGCATCCGAACCTGCCTAATGGGGGTCTCCCGGAATGAGTTTTGAGTGCCGCCCCACCATGGACAGGGTCATCAGGCCTCTAGAGTATATAAAATACATAGTATAATAAATCTCCAGAACGTTGCGTTGATACCGAAGTCATGCTTCTCCTGCATACCAGAGGGTGAACGATTAATATCGAAATAATGCATTAATTATAGGTTCAGTGATGAACAAACGTGCGTTGTTATTATGACTTATGAATAACCTTGTGAAAGGTGTTGATATTGGTACACTGCTAGACCGATAGGACAAAAGACCTATTTTGTATCCGCACGACTAAGCTAAGCTCAAGGAGCTCTTGCTTAGATTCGTGGGATACCGATATGCCAAGTCGTCGAGACTTGAGTTGTGATATTCCAACTGTAGCCCTGAAAAGACTTTCGTATTTATACACCAAGTTGTAGAAACTTGAGCTACGTTGTTTTCAACTGCGGCCCTAAGATGCTCCTTTATATTTTCAAGCTTTATACTTGTTTTAAATTAGAATGCTTTCCTACTAGGCCAGCGATGGTTCTGACCCCGTTTCATAGGGGATACAGGTACTGAACCTGCGATGTGATATGCGGAGCAGGGCGGCATAAAGTTTCAGGGTTTCTCTAGACTGTGTTGAACATTTCATTTATAAAACCAGTTTTATAGAATACTACTTTTTCAAGCAGTGATGTCTGTAATAAATAACTTGTTTTGATAAATAGAATACTGTGGTGGTCAATGAGGGATTGGACACATACCTGTGACTTGCCCGACATCTTTTAAAACCGACAACTCATTATCATCTATTTCTGCTGCTAAAAGCCTTTTTCTAAATTCCGCTGCAAAGAAAAAAAATCCATGAATCTTTTACCAAGTTTTGTTTTAGAAATTCAGGTCATTACATGTGTTCTTAAAACAATGATCCATTTGATTGACGTGCCTTGATTGGTTGATAGTGATGAAAAGCCTGTTATGGGTTACATTTACGAGAAAATAAATCGTGCAAAAGAACATATCAAAGTATAAGTTAATTTTTTTTACTCTACAAATTGTAGATTTTGTTTTTAAATTTTAACTTAGCTTTTATAATTGGTTATTTCAATTATTTTACTTAATAGGTAAATTTGTGCGATGGTGAACAAAGATATGACCCGGTTTGGGAGATAACAGATAAAAGATGGAGCAATCAATTGCACAAACCTTTGCATGCAGGAAACTTATATTTGAATTCACCCATATATCATACTATGAAAATATCAATTCCAATGAAAAGATAAAGAATGACTTATATGATTGCATCAATCGTCTTGTTCGAAGTGAAGCGGATCGAGATGCACTAGTAGACCAACTCATAAGATATAGAACTGCTAGTGGGCCTTTTGGGATGAAGTTAGCAAAGAAGAAGAGAAAAATGTAAACACAAGGTAAGATGATTAAATTTCATATAACTCACTTTATATTATTTTTATAACTTATATACTTTAATTACATTTAATTTGATTTTTTTTATAGTGGATTGATGGATTTCTTTTGCCATTGGTTGTTCCCAGCTCCAGAACTTTGTTGTTCGAGTCTTAGGCCTCACATGCAGTGCATCCTGGAGTACTTTTAAAGCGGTAAATTATTACTTATGAATTATTAAATAATATTTGTGAGTTTGTATATATTTTAACTATATATATTTTTTTAGATTCATACCAAGAAAAGAAACTGACTTTTGAATAAGAACTTGAACGATTTTGTTTTTGTGCAATATAATCGGAGATTGAAGCGGAGGTATGAAGAGCAAATGAATAAAGGAGATCTCGACTCCATCGTCTTAAGAGAGGTCGATGAAAAAGATTTGTGACAAAGTGAAGATGAGACGGTCTTCGAAGATGATACGTCACTTATATGGGATTTTGTTGATAAGGCATCTGGAGCATCAAGACATAAGGGGCAAGAATGCGTGCTACTGAAGACCTAAGAAAGAAAAGGTCTGACAAAGGGAAGAAGGTGGTGAGGGTAGAATAAGAATACAAAGAAGCTAGCTCTGCAGAAACTGAAGAAGAGTAATATATCGATGAAGATGATTTAGATGGACTTTCAAGTTCATCATCTAAGGATTAAATACTTGTTGTTATTATAAACTTATTGGGGTTCTTTATGGCTTGGATGTGAACTTAATATTGTTAAGGCTTTAATTGTGTTTAAATTATGTAGTTGCCTACTTGTCTTTTATTTGCATTAAGCAGGTTATTAGTTGTATGGTTTGTTTATTCAATTGTTCATTTCTTCTTCTTATTTGTCTATTGCTTATATTATGTCTATTATTGTTAATTTTTTTGTATATATGATTTTATTTTTTGTATATTATTTATTCACAATGTTCGTTGTATGGTTTGGTTATTCAATTGCTCATTTATTCTTAAATTTTTTGAGCAGGATAACCTGTTGCATGGTTTGTTTATTTAATTGTTCATTTTTTCTTCTTATTGGTCTACTATTGTTAATTTGTTTGCATACATGATTTTATTTTTTGTGTATTGTTCATTCACATTGTTAGTTGTATGAGTTATCTATTTGACTGTTTTTTTGAGTTATATAATTGGTTATGTTTTAATTTTTTGTTGGGTTTTATTTTATATTTTTTGATGTCTCCTTCATGAGATGATTTCGCATGACAATACTGCACAAGTATTGATAATAGAGGGTTAAGACTGAAATGCGAATAAGGACTTCCAACCATTGTTCCAGATTCTGAAGATGATGATGACCCATTTGCCAAAAGAATGGTCTAAGATAAAGAGATCATTGTGCAGCAGTTGGATGCAACACTGAAGAAATATTGTCCTAATGTTGGGCAAATAGGCTCTAGAAGATGGTTTAGTTTTAGGATCTTTATAGTTTAAAGACGAAAATTAGCAGATAAGGCATTGGTTAAATATGATGTTTTTAGTTGTCATGAACTCTCAATACTTATGTTATTGACTTATTACATTTTAGTATGACATGATGTGAATTTAATAGTGTTAAGGCTTTAATTGTGTTTAAATTATGTAGTTGCCTACCTGCCTTTTATTTGCATTGAGCAAGTTATCAGTTGCATGGTTTCTTATTCTTATCCGTTGTTAATTTTTTTTATACATGACTTTTTTTTGTATATGGTTTATTTACATTGTTAGTTGTATGGTTTGGTTATTCAATTGCTCATTTATTATTAATTTTTTTTAGCAAGCTATTAGTTGCATCATGGTTTGTTTATTTAATTGTTCATTTATTCTTCTTATTTGTCTATTGCTTGTATTATGTCTATTTTTGTTATTAATTTTTTTGTATACATGATTTTATTTTTTGTATATTGTTCATTCACATTGTTAGTTGTATGGTTTGTTTATTCAATTGTTAATTTATTTTTAATTTGTTTGAGTAGGTTATGTAATATAATTGCTTTATAGTGTTCGAGGACATGTTATTATTTGTTTATTGCTTATTGGTGATTGATTTTATGTTGTATACATGTTTCTTATTAATTTTAGTAGTTTGTTTACATATTTTGTATGTTTTTTTAATTTTTTTATTTGGGGTACTGCTTAGTCTGCCTAGGCTCCGCTTAGGCTTCGCCTAGTCTTTTTGGGGGCTCACCGCCGAGGCTCCGCCTAGCGGCCTTTGACAACTAAGTTCTCAAACCTTTGCTACTTTTTCACAACTTTCTCTAATAATTCAAAAACATCCTATAGAAAATAACATTGTCAAAGAGCTACTTTTCGTGCAAGATAAGAAGATTTCCACTTGTTCAATGTTGAAAAATAACAAAGAATGCCCACAATAATGCAAGGGTTTTGCATTATCAAGTGGTAGGTATTAAACCTGATCAATGTAGGTGAATGTGTTATGTTTCACTAATATGCTTCCGTATCAAATTTAATATATGGTTAACCGCATATGATTTAGTAGTCATCACTATACTCTCAAGTGTTTTATTGGGTGACTAACATCTCAGTGATCTCACAAAATTCGTGAAAACATGTTGGTCTTTCTTAGATAGAAATGGTAACTCCAGCAATTTCTTTGTTCTCAACGCCCCATATTTCCAGGAATTAGTCACTTCAACGATCTTTGATGGTTATACGGGTATCCAAAGTACGAACGAGATGGATGTTTGTTGTCCTAACCATTCTTGGTAGTCCCGATCCCGATAAGAAGAAGGGGGAATTATATAACAAAGTTTTCGTGTTGTTGATTCCTAGGTGTAGTGCTTCTTCCCCTATGCCACCTATTGGTACTAGTACAGTAGGATTGACATGCAATACATAACCTATAAGTGTAACCTTTCGCTCAATACTAGAATCGACAATTGAAGCATCTGAGGTTGCATCAATCGAGGATACACGACAGAAGGGATTGCTCTATCTCCAAACTTCACCTTCACCAAGCGTAGGTTTTTTACCAATCTTTTTCTTTCCATACCGAATCGTGTCTCTTTTTTGTAAGAATAAATAGAGTGGTAAGTAAGAAAAAAGGAATCAAATCGCATTAGGAAGACTACTATGTTACTAAAGGATATACTCCTCCTCATCTTTCATTATTCATATTTTTTTTTGTCTTGGGACATAGATATTCTAGATAACCAAGTAGCAATTACCAAAGTATTCATACTTCTCTCTTGTTCCAATCAGGATCAAATCCAGCGGAAAATTTATAAATGGATAAAAAAAGTAAGTGTACCTGACCCATTGAATCATGACTATATCAGCTATTCTGATACTAAGACTGATAGTAAGATTCGATATAAATGAAATTGTGGAAGCAGATCTGTAATTTCCTTGCTCCTGGGTGCTCCATAGGAATATCCATAGGAATAAATCGCTATTTATTTTCTCCACCGAAAAACGTTCATTCTGAGTTACAAGAGCAATCCATTTTTCAATATCTTTGACTGATTCCAGAAAAAAAGACTAGGTTATGTCTATATAGGATTTATATACGGATATAGATATCTGATCATGAATTCATGTACCAAATATTTCCCTATCGATGCATCCGATATTTTGGTTCCGCCAATGGCGAATAAATCCGAATCATGAAAAGGAACGTTCATTTCTAGTTTCCTATAGCGGACAAAAAAGAAAGAGTTATCCTTTTTTCTACCGGTTAATTAAGTTAAAGAGGAAAGAGGAAAATATTAAAAGTTTCTTTTTTTGGTTCGACTCATGAAAATATATACTTCAACATTAATTGTAAATTGTAATAGTCTACATTGTATGAAATGAGTTAGATATGCATTATTTGGTCCAACTAGAACCACAACATTAAACAAGGAAACACAACTCCTGCAGTCATTCCCAGAACATATCAAAACATAGTCCTAGAATTAAGAAAATTAATCAAGGTCCTTAGAGTCTTAGACTATTACTCATGTTACAAAGACATGGATATAGACTTGGACACAACATAAGACACAAATTCAAAAAAAAAAAATGAGAACAAACAAATATCATTTTCCATGGATAGGATATTTAAACGCAAATCCAAACTCCAACCAGGTTTTTACCTTATTCCACAAAAAAATAGAAACCAAAAGGCAAAGTAATTCATGTCCTCTACCTTTCTCCTCGTGAAAAGCGCATTTTAGTAAATATAGATGTACTTAAAATTTTTACATAAAGATAATTAGTAATGCATGCTTGTCTAGGTTTCCAAGGGAATTTCTCTATCAAGAGACCCTTCTTCATTGCTCACTGCAAGGTTCTCATGACCCAGGAGTGCTGTTAATCTCTTTGTAGATTGGTACAAAAGTTTGACAAACTCTGCTACTACCTTGCAGGGGTTGTCTACAAGTGCCAAAATTAATAAAAATAGGGAAAAAATGGTATCACATCACAGTTACCAAAATTACCAATTTTCAGCAGTCTACAACAGGGCTGCAAATGGATTGAATATAATATCCGATTCAATCTGGCATGCAATTACCAGATCTTATAACAATCTTGGAAAAGCTTTTATATATATATATATATATATATATATATATATATATATATATATATATATATATATATATATATATATATATATATATATATATATATATATATGCTAGAAAGTCATGTGTGCATTCACTTCCTCTTCACATGTTATGTATCACATGCTAGAAATCACTTGTTTCTATAACCCAAACTCAGCAGTATTTTCTTTGCAGTACGTTTTACTCAAGCTCAACAGTCTTGGCATAACAACTCTAAACTGGACCATCAAGCAACCTACAGAGCACATATCAACGTAGTATATCCATTGAACAAAGATTTTCATTGATGCAGATGGAATCGATTTATAACTCTAACTGCACGACTAACCTTGACTCATAAACAGAAATAACTTCCCTATCCTTGGTATCATTTTCAACTTTTTCTCCACCATCAGGTTTTCTTTGACAGATCCCATGCGTCACCTGTAAAACATGGAGACTTCAAGAAGTTTATATGTCAACAGAGAACAAAAAATACTAGTTGCATGATCATCATTTTCACTCATGTAACCACACCTTCACAAACAAATCGATAGCTCTGCCAACTAATTTTAATAGAAGAAAAAAACCTTAGTACATGTAATGAACAAAAGATTTTAAACACATAACCTAATCACAGCACAGCCACCATAGAAAGAAATCCAAAGATTAGCGCAAGAGAAGGAGGATGACCTTGTATTTGGTCATGGAGTCGTCGAAGGCGCGGATGAGAGCAGAATCGTCCCAGATGCTCGACTCCGTCCCCATCGATTCCTAACCCCAAAGTCGAGATCGTGATCGGAAAACCTAAACCCTATCCCCAATTCTTCTTCCCAAACAGGATCGTGAGAAAAACCCTCTCTCTCTCTCCCCAAGACAAGGGCAGAAAATGGATCGGATATGGTCAGATATCTGATCCAAGTCCAAATATTATTTCCGAATTTGGATCTTTTAAGTAAAATCCGAATGTGCATTTGGTCTGATTCGGGTCTGCTCAAATCGGATTACTTTCGGATTCGGATCAGTATTTTAATTCGCATTTAAAATTGATCCTAATCAAAATCTAATCCCTTTGCATTTTTTTTAACTTGCAAATAGATCGTTTTTCTTCTATTTTTCTGGATCCAATATTATCACTTGTATTTCTAATTCGGATTCAAACTTACCTCATTGGATCTGATTTGGATCTAGATCCAGACTTAGATCTGATGTCTGCATTTCAGATTTGGATTCGGATCTAATAAAATTCAGACCGAATCCAAGCCGTTTGCACAGACCAGGGATGCAAACGGGTCGGAGTAAGCCTGACCCAATTTCATACCTGACCTGTAAAGTGGCTCCAGTTTTAGATCCGGATCTGACTTGGATCTCATAGACTAATAATATGGATCAGACTGATATTGGGTACCTAACTCAGTCTAAACACAAGTTCCCGGTATAGGCATAAA
Source organism: Nuphar pumila (assembly GCF_984573655.1). NCBI lineage: Eukaryota > Viridiplantae > Streptophyta > Magnoliopsida > Nymphaeales > Nymphaeaceae > Nuphar > Nuphar pumila. The sequence continues at coordinate 35,962,470 of NC_143250.1, forward strand.
AATGCTGGCCTGAATATTATTCGGGTCCAATTGAACGTGAGCCGGATAATGTATTTGTAGGATATCCGACTTTACTCGAGTATTTGTGAGTAAAAAATATATATATATCTTAAAACACTACGGATCGGGTCCATTTTCCTCTACCTGATAAAGCCAGAATCTTACCACATGTTATATGAGCAGACTTTGAGTGCATCCTAATGGATCAGATATCACGATACAATCTTATTTAGCTTTTAGTTTTTATGTTCAAATGCAAAATGGGTTGTGTTAGAATTGATTCTGACCCAGATTTTTTACCTGATTCCAGATCTGGATAATGACCTGCCATTGTATATTTGAAAATTGAAACCTGGCCTGTGTTCACATAGTTGTGACCAGGATCTGATAACATGGGTCGGATCTGGTTCTGACCAAGGTTGGAACTCCGACGCATTTTCATTGCAACGTGAGACACATAATTACAAAAATTGCATTCATATAGGTACAAAAAAATGTCACCTTAGAACGGGTTGGACATGGATATACTGTCCGATCTGCACACAACCATAAAGAGAGAAAAAGGTAAAGTATAATTTAGAAAAGAATCATTAAAAACCAAACTACCCCGAATCATAAACCTTATTTTTTTTATGACAATTCAATGTTTTAAAACATTTAAAGAGGTGTTTGGTGTGGCAGGGAAGAGAATTTTCATCATGGTGTGAGTCCTTAGGCAACCATCATATTTCTTCAAACGGGATTATTGTCAAGTTTTCCACCCTGTTTTCTTCATAGGTTGCTTATTTTCCTATTGTCAAGTTTTCCACCCTGTTTTCTTCATAGGTTGCTTATTTTCCTATTGTCAAGTTTTCCACTCTGTTGAGCTGAGTCTTTTTTCTTGGGAATAGACCAAGTCTCGTGGTGGATTTTAAAAGAGAGATGAGAGATAACGGTTGGAGTCTGGTTTAATGTCCTCCTTCGATGTGATGAGAGATCTATCATACAAAGTGAGTGGTAAGACTGTCCGGGGCCCCATGTCTACAAAAGCTTGACATGCTTTGAACTCCATGTGAATATCTTTAATTCTTTTAGGGAGGCATCCCAATGATGTTTTAGCACATATGATAAGATTCCTTTTTGTGGCTTCCAAGCGAGAGGCGAGGACAAACATATCACACTCATGCATTTTGGTGTCCTAACTCAATTTGACACTCTTCCTTAAGTGCTGAGTATTTGAAAAAAAATTAAAGGAGAGGGCAACTGAAGGAGGGTTGCTGAATGTTGGGTATCCTCCAGGGACCTGCGCACAACAAAACAGAGAAAGGGAAAAGTATACTTGATGTCGCCATCGGTGAACCTGAATAGGTGGCTGGCAGTAGGCGCTGGTGGCTGGATCGAGATGAGCTTCGCTCCTCAGCCGGACTGCAGCCCTTCGATGCGTGCAGGCTCCTTCAGCAGTCGGCAAGCAGGATCTCTCTTTCCCTCCTTAGCCAAAAAAGCTCATAAAAGGTATGTTACTTTAACCCTCTTCTGTGTTTTTTTTCTGTATGCTCGCTACTTTCAGAGTCGCTCATGGATACCTTTTTGTAGCTGTAGCAGGGAAACGGTTAGCGTAACCGCTCCCTCCCAGTATGCTTATTGGATGGAACACCAAAAAGGAAAGTTACCAAAAATGGGTAACTGCCACATAGTGTGGCTTATCCCAACACTGAATTGATCATTGATGTCTTCTTTTAAATCGTTGTAATTTTGAAAAGATTTTTATATGAAAAACATGTGAAAACCATACATCAAATAATAAAAACCAGTTCTCACTAGTGGATGAGACCGGGTCGAACTCAGGGAACGAGAATATTTCGTATTCAAGTACACAAGTCTAAACTAATCTTTATTGCTGAATTATTAAAATGTAAAATGTTCAAGAAAGGTAAAAACAACTAGCTATTACAACAAATGAATACCCTTCGCAGAGGGCGTAAAGTGCAATATTTATAAACCCAATTAAATTCCTAATTCTAAACTGAAAAGTAAAAATTCTTCTATTTTTGCACTTTGTCCCTTGCAACCCTGCACAAGTTAAACGAAACACGAGCAGTATACAAAAGAAAAACAAAAACTAACTAACTAAATGTTAATACTGAAATGACAATTCATTAAGAAATTTTAAGACTGATTGTAATATAAAAAACTAACAATATTTTCTTAACTAAGTAATACTAACTGCTAATTAACTAAGTAATCTAATTACAACTAACTTAATCACTATTATTTAATCAAAACACTTCGTAAAAATCACTTAGTAAAATACATGTAAACTTCAGTGAAACTCAGTAATTCAATCAATGAAGTTCAATCAATGAATTTTAACATCCCGTATATGATACCATTACCAAACTGTAATAAACTTCAGATTTTCAACTTTAATCAAAATCCACTTAATAATCAACAAAACTCAATTCTGATATAGTGAATATCAGTAAAAAAAATCTGGAAATCAGATTTGAATTTTACTGATAGCAGTAAAAAAATGTCTCAGATTTCATATCGATCCAATTGTTCTCATGCTAAATTTATATTTCCAATGAATATCAATTTACTTTGGAAACAATCGGTGCTGGAAAACTTGTAAATCACGATTAGCCTAGATGAATCCTGATTCCTCTTTACATCATGACTAAAACTCTCGATGTCACAGCTTACACAGGTGGAATCAGTTGGAAATCAAATGTTACAGCTATTGGAAATCAGTAAAACACAACACTCAATTGAATTTCAACAATCGATCACTGAGTAAAAATCAATTAGCCACCGGAAAATCAGAAAACTGAATCACAATTCAGTCACCGGAAAAACAATAAAACTGATTCAAAAATCAGTCTCTCTCTGATTAACGCAAGGGATTCCGGCAACATCTAAATCCGATCCCTAGCTCCGATTGCAGGCAACTGAACATTGTACAGAGGATTCCGGCAGCATCTACAGCAGATCCATAGTTCCGATTGCAGGCAACTCTCTTTCAAGAAGATTTGAAAAATGATCACCGGAAAAATTATCGCCGAACAAAAAACAGAAATCGATCCAGATGATCGATCAAAATTTTTAAAGCACGGTATTGGAATCCGGTGACAGGTTTTTAAATCGAAGACACTATGGATTTCAGAATGTAAATTGGAATTTAGAATCAAAATTCATCTAACTACAACATCAATTACAAAAATCAAAAATCGAAAAAAACAATTTGGAAACAGAAATGATCGAGTTTAAATTTTTTCTTTCTTTCTGTTTTGATTTCTTTTTTTTTTTACTTTTTCTTTATACAGCAATACAACCTGAATTCATTAAGGAACCAGAAGAAGAAGAAGAAAAAGAAGAAACACTTACCGTGACTTGAGAGGGGTTAGAAGAGAGTTGAGCCCCTCCTGTACACCATCGTCGGATTCAAGACACCTCCACCTGAAAAGAGAGAGAGAAATAGGGAGAAGGAGAAGAAGGAGAGAAGAATGAGGTGGGGGGGAAGGGTTAGGAAAGAGGGAGAGGCGCACAGGGGAAGACCGATTTGAAAATTCCCCTTCGTGGGTTTTTAAAGAGCAAACCGGTTTGTTATTATTTTTTCAAAAATTAAAAGAAGAGCTACAAGAAAAATTATTTGCTAAAAAGCTCATTTGATTTAAAAATATAACTACTCTACTATTTTTATAATTCTTTTTTTTCTTTTCTATAAAGAAGACTAAAACAATTTTAGTAACAATATAAAAATGTATACTAAATTGCAAAATAAAGCTATTTTTCTCTATTTGTTCTATTTTTGTATTTTTTTATTAAAATGCTCTATCCTAGCATATAAATGAGTTTTTAAATTGATTTTAATATGAAATCATGCATGTTTTTATGTAAAATGTACCTAAATCTATGCATGATCAAATACCCCCATGCTTATGTTTTGTTAGTCCTCGAGCAAACTAGAAAAATGCAAGAAATTAAACTATCACCTAACTCACTTTCGTAGGAATCACGGTTGCATTTAGCTCATGCAACAAGCTCTTTCAACCCCTGGGTTACCCCAGTGGACGAGTAAGGTCTCGTGAGGGTTTGCAGTGATGCTACCCACAAACATCTCTGTCATGTATGCAAAATATTACACATCCTCATAAGTAGTAGGTAATTAAAGACTTTGTTTTCACAAATATTTCCTGTTATTTCAAAATCACAATATAATTAGAGTCTTTTATATACCACCACAGAAAAAGAATTTCTTTCACTTTTCTAAATATCACAATTATTTATGTTTTATTCTTAGAAAATCCAATAAAAACATATTATTATTTACTTATCCTCACTCATATGTTTTCTGCACAGGTTTTCTCAAACATATTTCTAAGCACTGAACTTTTATTTCTTTTTCAGCTCTTTTCTCGATTTTTTTCATTTTTCACGCTTTTTCTTTTTGCGCACTTATTCTTCTCTTATAGCTTGCGTGTGGTCTGCTTTTATGCCTTGTGCAATGTCAATATCTTCTATACTTTTTCAATACATACCAAAAGATATCAACTAAGACATAAAAGTGACTTCCTTCATTCACCTTTATAACATGAGAGTCAAACATTTCAACTTGTATCTGTTCTCAGTTACTTAGGATCATGAAGTTTTTCACTCTTCTTTTCGAAAATGGAATTAAAAGTTTCAACTTACATCTAAGTTCCATCTACTAAGGATTGTGGAATTATCCAAACAACCTAACGCATGTTTTTTCTCACTTTATGAGCTCATTTTTACGCTTTTGTTCATTTGCTTAGTTTTTCAAAAAAATAGAACTGTGCATATTCATATTTATGATTCAAAATAAATTCTAACATGTATCTATCATCATTTCTTTGAAATCCGCATAAACAACCATAATTTTTAGATCTATGTCAGCAAAAATTTTTGTGGGGCTTAAAAATCCTCTAAAAACATCAGATTTGAAATAACATTCATATAAGTTCAAACTCTTTCTTTAAAAATCTACTTTTCATGAGAGATGTGTAAACATGTGCAAGAACGTAAACAGAAATATCCAGGTGTGCAAACTACACCCTCCCCCATGCTTGAATGACACTGTCCCAGTGGCATTCCCCCATGCTTATATGAAACTAAGTGAATGCACATGAGAGGAAATAAATGAGGGAAAAGAGTAGAATAACCTGACATGAATTAAAATTGCACGTTCTATGAATGTAATGAATGCAATGTATATATGACAAAACATGAAAACCATGAATGGCTAGAAAACAAAAAATAAAACCAAATAAAATCTACAAATCCTAACAACAAATGTAATACTGTACAGAATATGGGTTGCCTCCCATAAAGCGCTAAGTTTCACATCCCCAGCCAGACGGATCCCTGGAAAAATCCTTCATCGTCCATGAGATCAATGGACATGAAGTCAGACTCAATCGGGCTCTCTATGAAAAATAGTGTCATTTGTGACACTGCGCACTATGTTCCCATCCTGTCTACCTCTAAATGGCTCGAAGTGCCCAATCCAACTCAACTCACCTATCTGATTTTCAAGTAATTCTAAGTGATCCTCTTCTAGTGATTCCTTATCCTCCTCATGAGGTGGATCACTCAATAACCAAGCATATTCTGCTTCTACGAGGTCTTGAATGACATCAACCTCGAAAGAAGCCTCCTCAACAGCAGGCCCCATAGCAGCACGAAAAATGTTTAGCCGCATCTTCCTATTTCCGAATGACACATCCATCGCACTAGTGCGGCAATTAATGCACGCGTTGGCGGTAGCTAAGAAGGGGCGACCTAGAATAATAGGAGTCTGCTGTGGGCTATCAACTCTCTCCATATCTAATATCACGAAGTCAACAGGGAAATAACAATCCTCCACCTTGACTAAAACATCTTCAAGTATCCCTCTTGGGACCTTGATAGATCTATCTGCAAGCTGAAGAGTCATAGGTGTAGGTTTCATCTCTTTCAATCCAAATTGGTCATAAAAGAAACCCGGCAAGATGTTAACACTTGCCCCATGGTCGAGCAATGCACGCCCAACAGTGATGTTTCTTATGACACATGAGATGATAGGAGTCCCTGGGTCCTTGAGCTTAGGTGGGGTTTGATGTTACAATACTGTGCTCACCTGCCCAGTTAAATAAATCTTTTTCTGCACATGGGACATCGACTTCCTTTTCTGCGTACAAAGTTCTTTGAGGAACTTTGCATATGCAGGGACCTGTTGAATAGCATCTAGTAAAGGGAGGTTTATCTGAACGTGCTTGAATATCTCAAGCATCTCTTGCATGTTCACTCTGGACTTACCTAATGCTCTCGACCTCTCTAACGCCTCAGGAAAGGGGGCTTTGGGAATGTAGGATGGTGAAGGCTCAGATGGAAGAACCTCCTCTCTTTCCTGAGGTAAAACATTAGGGACAGACTGCTTCTCGCTTATCTTCTCTCTTTCTTCTGCAGCCTCCCTCGCTTGGTACTGCTTCCCACTCCCAAGGGTTACTACTTGAGCTTGCTCTTTATGTGCATCGGTCATATGCAAGCTACGCATGGGTTCCTTTCCCTTAGGGTTGACAATAGGTTGGCTAGGCAATGTCCCCTCACTTCGCCTGCTAAGTGCCTCGACAAGCTGCCCCATTTGAGTCTCTAATTTTGCAATAGACTGGGTATGTGAGCTCAAAGCTTGCAAAATCTTATCCTTAAAAGACTGACTATGCAAAGGCTCATGAGACTGGGGATGAGTATAAACAGGTTGGACTGGGGGTAACTAGATCTTTGAAATCCAGACGCATAACCGCATTGACTTGGTTGACTCTGGGAAGGGTTGGGGGGGTGGATCTGTGAGTTGCGCCATGAGAAATTAGGATGGTTTCGCCAGCCCGGGTTATAAGTGTTGGAAAATGGATTAGGTACGGTCTTAGCGAAGTTTTGAGCCATCTGAGCTTGCTCTTGGACAAACTCAAGATATTGTGGTGCAACTGGGCACTCGAAGACATGGTGTGCAGGACTCGCACACAACGCGCACACCTGCATGGCAGGAGAAGGACCCAACAAGAACTGATCTAATTTCTGGGACAGTTGGTCTACCTTGTTGCTCAACTCAAGGTTCATCCCTAACTCGAAAATACCTGCCTTCTTAATGCTATCCTGTGCAGGTGCAGCCCTATCGAACCGTGAGGTTGTCGCATGGTGCATCGAATTCTCGCTCAATGTCTAAAAAAGAGACCATGCTTCATCCTCACTTTTAAGCATAAATGTGCCCCCACACGCGGCATCCACCATTTGACGGCTCTTTTCAGTAAGACCGTCATAGAAATATTGCACCAGTTGCCAGCGAGGCATCTGGTGGTGGGGACACTTGCGGAGAAGATCTTTCAATCTCTCCCATGACTCATGAAACTGTTCTCCCTCAATTTGGGAAAAACTGGTTATCGCTTTACGAAACTGGTTCGTTTTACCAATTGGGAAATATTTCTTTAAAAATTCTCTTTGCATACGTTCCCAAGTGATAATTCAAACAATATCTAATGATTTTAACCAACTCTTCGCTTTGTCCTTCAGAGAGAAGGGGAACAGGGTCAACCTCATCGCGTCATCTCCAAAGTTGTTGATTCGCACTATCGAGCAAATCTCTAAGAATTCATCGAAATGACGGTATGGGTCTTCATTGCTAAGGCCATAAAATGAAGGTAGCATCTGGATCACACTGGCCTTTATCTCAAAATGATTTGCTCCTACATCAGGTCATGTGATGCAGGAGGCGGGAGTGTAAGTGTTGGGCATGAAATACTCCCTTAGAGGATGAGTAATCTGTTGATTCTCAGCCATGGTTGCAGATCTCTGGGCTCTCCTAATAAGGGACTCGGGGTCCTCAATCGACTCTACCAGCTCAGGGTCAAGTGAGCGTCGCCCTTGCATACACCTCGAAGTAGACCAGTGTAGCTCACGTCCTAACTTTGGGTTTTCTACCTAACTAACGCACTAAGCGGCCAAACCACGCAAACCACAAAGCGAGTAAACTAAAAACAACAAAAACTAAACAAACACCACGCAGTTACACATAACAGAGATTATGCAAATAAATATGAAATCTATGTGTACGGTACCAATCGTACATGGTCACCTCTAAGGGGGTCCTAGTAGGTGGGCTGTGCAGAAAAGTAAGCTCGTCTCTAAGATATGCACATACGTGGTTCTAAACCTAAATGCAACACAAACACTAGGCAATAAAGTGAATACTAATATTACGCTGTTCCCCGGCAACGACGCCAAAAATTTGATGTCTTCTTTTAAATCGTTGTAATTTTGAAAAGATTTTTATATGAAAAACATGTGAAAACCAGACATCAAATAATAAAAACCGGTTCTCACTAGTGGATGAGACCGGGTCGAACTCAGGGAACGAGAATATTTCGTATTCAATTACACAAGTCTAAACTAATCTTTATTGCCGAATTATTAAAATGTAAAATGTTCAAGAAAGGTAAAAACAACTAGCTATTACAATAAATGAATACCCTTCGCAGAGGGCGTAAAGTGCAATATTTACAAACCCAATTAAATTCCTAATTCTAAACTGAAAAGTAAAAATTCTTCTATTTTTGCACTTCGTGTGTCGTAATCACTTCCGCTCCAATCCCTTGCAACCCTGCACATGTCAAACGAAACACAAGCAGTATACAAAAGAAAAACAAAAACTAACTAACTAAATGTTAATACTGAAATGACAATTCATTAAGAAATTTTAAGACTGATTGTAATATAAAAAACTAACAATATTTTCTTAACTAAGTAATACTAACTGCTAATTAACTAAGTAATCTAATTACAACTAACAACTAACTTAATCACTATTATTTAATCAAAACACTTCGTAAAAATCACTTAGTAAAATACATGTAAACTTCAGTGAAACTCAGTAATTCAATCAATGAATTTTAACATCCCATATATGATACCATTACCAAACTGTAATAAACTTCAGATTTTCAACTTTAATCAAAATCCACTTAATAATCAACAAAATTCAATTCTGATATAGTGAATATCAGTAAAAAAATTCTGGAAATCAGATTTGAATTTTACTGATAGCAGTAAAAAAATGTCTGAGATTTCATATCGATCCAATTGTTCTCATGCTGAATTTATATTTCCAATGAATATCAATTTACTTTGGAAACAATCAGTGCTGGAAAACTTGTAAATCACGATTAGCCTAGATGAATCCCGATTCCTCTTTACATCATGACTGAAACTCTCGATGTCACAGCTTACACAGGTGGAATCAATTGGAAATCAAATGTTACAGCTATTGGAAATCAGTAAAACACAACACTCAATTGAATTTCAACAATCGATCACTGAGTAAAAATCAATTAGCCACCGGAAAATCACAAAATTGAATCACAATTCAGTCACCGAAAAAACAATAAAACTGATTCAAAAATCAGTCTCTCTCTGGTTAACGCAGGGGATTTCGGCAACATCTAAATCCGATCCATAGCTCCGATTGCAGGCAACTGAACATTGTACAGAGGATTCTGGCAGCATCTACAACAGATCCATAGTTTCGATTGCAGGCAACTCTCTTTCAAGAAGATTTAAAAAATGATCACCGGAAAAATTATCGCCGAACAAAAAACAGAAATCGATCCAGATGATCGATCAAAATTTTTAAAGCACAGTATTGGAATCCGGTGACAAGTTCTTAAATCGAAGACACTATGGATTTCAGAATGTAAATTGGAATTTAGAATCAAAATTCATCTAACTACAGCATCAATTACAAAAATCAAAAATCGGAAAAAACAATTTGGAAACAGAAATGATCGAGTTTAAATTTTTTCTTTCTTTCTGTTTTGATTTCTTTTTTTTTTACTTTTTCTTTATACAGCAATACAACCTGAATTCATTAAGGAACCAGAAGAAGAAGAAGAAGAAGAAGAAAAAGAAGAAACACTTACCGTGACTTGAGAGGGGTTAGAAGAGAGTTGAGCCCCTCCTGTACACCATCGCCGGATTGAAGACACCTCCATCTGAAAAGAGAGAGAGAAATAGGGAGAAGGAGAAGAAGGAGAGAAGAATGAGGTGGGGGGGAAGGGTTAGGAAAGAGGGAGAGGCGCACAGGGGAAGATCGATTTGAAAATTCCCCTTCGTGGGTTTTTAAAGAGCAAACCGGTTTGTTATTATTTTTTCAAAAATTAAAAGAAGAGCTACAAGAAAAATTATTTGCTAAAAAACTCATTTGATTTAAAAATATAACTACTCTACTATTTTTATAATTCTTTTTTTTATTTTCTATAAAGAAGACTAAAACAATTTTAGTAACAATATAAAAATGTATACTAAATTGCAAAATAAAGCTATTTTTCTCTATTTTTTCTATTTTTTTATTAAAATGCTCTATCCAAGCATATAAATGGGTTTTTTAATTGATTTTAATATGAAATCATGCATGTTTTTATGTAAAATGTACCTAAATCTATGCATGATCAATCATGATGTCATTGTGGTCCAAACGAGTTTAGGAATGAGACTGCCTTCTGAGTTAGGAAACCTTGAGATCCAGTGTTCATTCATAGGACATCTATCTAAGCGACCAACTTGAAATTGGTTGTCAATTTGTTGGTTGTGCCATGTAAACTGTGAGTTTGAGATTTTGATTTGTGAGAGTTTGCAAGCATCAATCACATCATTGAATTGATCACTATCAATATGTCCAAGACGCAAACCCCTCATCTCCTTCGATGATCGGGTCATGTTCCAATCTCCAGATACGATCTAAGGGAAATCTTGGGGATATTGGATACAATGTTGCCATGGGTCTTTTCTCTTGATGACCTTGTTCCAACCATAGATCTTAGTGGCCAAGACTGCATCTCTACCTTTGTCCATAATGACTCATTATTTGATCGGTGGTCGAGACAACCTCTGCCAAAATAGAGTTTTTGTTCCACAAACAAATAATTATGCTATGTTTAGCCACCTCAAAATTTCCCATCAATGCATATCGTGAGAATTTTTTTTCAATCAAGGAATTGTTGGGTGCACAACAGGAAGGGAAGTTCATGAACAGGCTGCTTATTGGAGTTTCAGAAAAGAAGAAGGAGAAAGAAGGAAGATAGTGTTTGAGGTTTGCTTCGAGAGAGCTCAGTAAGAGTTGCTTAGAACTTTTTGTATGTTTCCATTTGGCTGAGCATAACTATTTATAACTTCTCTCTCGGTTTTCCTTACTCTGAGTTGTTGCAGATAAGCACATCTAGAGATATTAGGAATGGGTCAAAACCGAAAATTGTTGAAAAAAAAATTTAATTTAAAAAGCAATTTTGAAAACAACACATGCACATCCACGAACAGGCCTTGTTTGTGGATATGCCAAAGTGTGTAGATCATGGCCACACACTCCAACATCTCCCACTTGGCCATGAATTTGTCGGCCTTGCTCCCACTAGTGTGGGCTTCCCATAGAAGATTATTGTTTTTTCTTCAAGGATTTCCATCGTAATCAAAGATACCTTAATCCCATGCGAGCAACATGCTTTGAAAACAGATCCTCATGAATCTCTTTTGTAAGAAGATCAACAACCATGTCTGATGTTGGTAGATAATCAACAATTATCTCTTTTCTTTCAATCATATCACGTATATAATGGCATTTTACCATTATATGTTTGCTCTTTGAGCTATCAACTCCACTTTTCATCAAGGTGATAGCAGCCTGGTTATCACAGAAAAGTTGAACAGGTTCAAATGTTAGATCAAGCTTTAAATCACAAATGAACCTACTGATCCACACTGCAAAGGTTGTGGCTGCATTACATGTAATATACTCAGCTTTCTGAGTATATAAGGCCACATATCCTTGCCTTTTACAAGACTAGGCTACTGCACCTCCCCCAAACAGAAAAATATAGCTAGAGTTGGACTTGATGTCGTCTTTGCAACCTGCAAAGTTCGTATCAAAATATCCAATCAAGTCAAGCTTATCAGATTGAAAGCTTAGTTGTAATCCCTTTGAGCTTTTCAGATATTAGAATATTCTCTTAACTGCTTGCCAGTGAGGCCAACCAGGATTACTCTGGTATCTGCTTACAAGACCAACAACAAAACTTATATCAGGTCTTGTACATAGCATAAGATACATTAATCTTCCAATAGCTTGAGCATACGACACATTCAATCTTTGTTAGCCTTCTCTTGGGCAGTCACTTTTACTCAGATTCACTCTTTTATCGGCAAGAGTACCAATGGGTTTCGAGTCCTGCATTCTATATTTCTTTAAGATACAATCAATATATCTTTCTTGACTCAAACTGAGAATTCTTGATTCTCTGTCTTGGGTGATTTTAATTCTCAAAATATATGAGGCTTCACCCATATCTTTCATTTCAAAGTTAGTATACAACCAATTTTTTGTATTGACTATCATTTCCGATCAACAATATATCATCTACATATAATGATAGAATGCAAAAATGACTCCCACTTTTCCAAACATATACACAGTAGTTTAATTGATTGGCTATATATCCAATCTTGGTTATTGCTTTATGAAAATCCAAATATCATTGTCTTGGTGATTGTTTAAGTCCGTACAAAGATTTTTTCAACTTGTACACTTTATCACTATTCGTGACATACCTCTCTGGCTAAACCATATAAATGGTTTCTCTTAAGTCACCATTCAAGAAGGCAGTTTTGACATCTATCTGCCACACATCAAAGTTCAAGAAAGTTGTTGTGGACAAAATTATCCTTATGGATGCAAACTTAGCCACTGGTGAATAGGTTTCAGTGAAATCAATTTCCTCTTTTTGTGAGAAACCTTTAGCCACCAGTCTAGCCTTAAATTTTTTCATGGTTCCATTAGATATGTATTTTTTCTTTAGAACCCACTTACATCCAACAGGTTTTCTTCCTTCAGGAAGATTTTTCCAGACCTTATTCTTTTCAATGGATTTGATTTCTTCATTCATGGCTTTCTTCCATTCTGATGCTTCATGTGATTTTATTGCATCAGAATATGTCAAGTTATCGATCATTTCATCTAGGTCAACAGAATAGAATAACTCCTCAGACAAATACACATAATAATCATCCAAATAGGATGAAGGAGCTCTAGACCTTTTATGATCACTTAGTCTTTGAGAAGTAGAGAGACTAGAATCAGTTGGTTCATTGCCAAACTGTTCTGCAGTTGGTTCATTGTCTAACTGCTCTTCACCATCCAGTAAGTCAAATTGGTCGTCAATTGAATCACTAGATTCATTATTGAGTTCTTCAAGGAATTCTACATCTCTACTCTCAATCAATCTCAATCTTTGATGATATAACTTGTAGCCTTTTGATCATTTAGGATAGCCAATAAAAATGCATCTAGCAGATCTATTATCTAGTTCATCTATAGTAGGATCTAGAATCTTGGCATGTGCTACAGATCCCCACCTCTTGAGATGGCCTAACTCTGGTTTCATACTAGTCCATCTTTCATAGGGTGTGGTTGGGACAACTTTGCAGGGCAAACGATTCATTGTATACATAGTCATACTTACAACTTCTCACCAAAATACTTTGGGTAATTGTGCTCTTGCCAACATGGATCTGACCATGTTCAAGAGTGTTTTGTTACACCTTTCAGCAACACCATTTTGTTGTGGTGTTCTTGGCATGGTTTTTTGCCTATCAATGCCAAGATCTTTACTGAACTCATAGAATTCATTAGAGGTGTATTCTCCGCCTCTATCTGATCTTATTTTCTTTAAGTTTCTTCTAAGTTGTCTTTCAACTTCACTTTTATATATTTTGAATTTCTCGAGTGCTTCAAATTTATGTTTGATATGATACAAGTATTTGTACCTCGAGAAATCATCAATAAATTGTGAGTTTGGACCCTGAATGGTTCACAGATGTCTGTATGTATTATTTCTAATAATTCATTAGCTCGAACAATATTTGATGGAAAGGGTTTTCAAACCAACTTTTCATATATACAAGACTCACATTTTCAAAGTGAGACTCATCAAAAGCAGGAATAATGCCTTATTGGGGCATTTCTTCATCTTTTTAATACTTATGTGTCCTAATCTTTTATGCCAGATATTAACATCAATAGTTAAGACACAATCAATATAAATTGAAAGAGATCTTTTATTATCACTGAGTTTAAACATATTATGTTCTTTTATAAATTTGTCCTCAAACAAGACTTTTCCATGTTTTCCCATAGTAACTTTGCCAGGAACAAACCTGACTTCAAACCCTGTGCCTGTTAAAGCAGGCACAGACACTAAATTTTTCCTCATAGAGGGAACATATAGAACATCATTCAGAAGGACATTGATGCCACCAACGTTAAGTCGATACGATCCAATGCCTAAAACATCACAGTATGAGTCGTTTCCCATGTATACTTTATGTTCTCCTGGTCCTAATTCTTTTAGTTCCACAACTCCATCTATGGATCTAGAAATATGACGGGTTGCTCCAGAATCCACCCACCATTTAGACAATTCTTCATTTGTGAAGAGACACTCTGACACCACACAAACAACTTCCTTACTTTTGTTGTTGGGGTTGTTGTTGTACCTCCCAATGTTTCTGTTGTACTTGTTGTTTGAAAACTTGGTCCTGCAGTTCCTCTGTATGTGTCCAAGCTTGCCACATTTGAAGCATTTAACTTGAGAGCCTTTGTTTCCTTGTGGTCTCTTGAAACCTGCACCTTGTCCTTTGTTGAATTTTTCATTGCCCTTTCTTTTAAAGTTGTTTGTTTTAAAGGGTACTCGATTGGATAATGAGGTGTCTTGAGCAATTAATAGTTCAAACTTCTTTTCTTTAGCCATGTGTTCTTGTTCTATGGCTAGTTGCAGGGGTAATTCAATCAAATTTAGGTTTTTTGAATTTAACCTGAGAGCCGTTGTCACCATCTTCCAAGAAGGAGGTAGGCTATTCAATATAGTTGAAACTTGCATCCTGTCTGGTATCACGTTTCCAGCAATGGCTAGATCCTTGGCCATAACCAACATTCTATTTACGTGGTCAACCACACTTTCTGACTCTTTCATTCTATAAGAGTTGTATTGTTCTAGGAGTAGTTGTATATGAACTTCGGATGTTGTATCATACTTTGTAGCGATTGCCTCCATCATTTTTTTGGTTGTTGTATAATCTTCAAAGACCCTTATAAGGTCATCATCCATATAAGTAAACATAATTGTTTTAGCCATTAGGTCATCTTTTTGGAATTTTTCATATTTATCTTTGCCATCTTTTGATGCCTCTTCATTTGGTTTAGGAACAAAGGTTCGGAGTGGAGAACATATTTAAGTCCTTCTAGAGTTAGAGCCAAGGGGATGTGTCTTTTCCAAATGGGAAAGTTTGTTCCATTTAGTTTGTCGGTTTTGGCCTACTCTGATGCACACACACGACTAGTCATTTTCCTATTTATGTATATATATAATTTATTATTATTATTATTATTTATTTATTTATAAAAGAAGGACAAGAACAAGCAAGCAAGTGAACAACATTGTTAATAACTTTATAAAGAAGGAGTCAAAACACAATAACAAAAAAAATAGGTCTTTAACCGAAAATAGATCAAGAATGGATGGTTAAAGATGCAAAAACCTGTCAGTATAATTTTATAAAAGATTCAGGTACTTGTCTGGTATTTCAGACAAATTTGAAATTTTTTATGAAATTTCAAACCACGCAACCCTTGTTTAGCAATTTTCAAAAAAAAAAGAATGCAGGTTTAGTTTTAGAAAATTGTAACTATCTTTTGGAGAAAATAAAAAAAGGCTAGGGGAAAACTTGTCTTTTCAGAAATGAGGCATATAAAAATTGGCAAACCCGATTTTTATTTCATTTTAATGAGGGTTTTCTTTCTCCTCTCTCGAGTCTTTACTGGGAAGACGAAAAGAAAATCGACAACTCTGGTCAGTTCTGGCAGTGGGGAGGCCAGACGATTGCTTGGGTCTCCAGATCTTGCCTCAGGCTCCTCTCAACGAAAAATCCAAAGCAAACCGATGGGTTTTTTTCAGTTTTGTTGATTTCTCACATTTTTCGGTTTTCTGACAGACAATTTTCTGACAAACTCTGAGTTTCTCAGTTTTTTTGTCATCGGTTTTTTGATAGATCTTGAAATTTCTGCTGTTTTACCAGCTTATCTCTTGCTGCGTTGTTTTCAAGCTTGATGTTTTCTTTTCCAGAGGGAGTTTGATGATTCGGGAGAGAGGAACAACAAACAGCCAAGAAAGCTTCTTCCCAACGGCCAGAAAACAAAGGTCGTCAGACAACTTTCTGACGACAAACAAGATATTATATATTATTTTTTTTCTTCGTGTGTGTGTTTATGGTTAAAAAAAAAAGAAACACACTATTTTTCTGTATGTCAGAGAGGGTTGCCCAAAGTTGGGCGAGCCTTGTATATAGTCCTCTGTGTTGTTTATGCAGAAGTCGTATCCTTGATGTATCAAGGGGTTTAAAAATAAATGCACAGAACTAACTACTGTGATTTTTTTCTGTGTCCTATAGGAAACACATGCTTATTTTTAGTAGTAGCAAAAAAAACAGTGAGGAGTCCTCGACTCATTGAGGCACAGGCAGATATAAGACAAATTTCTTAGAAAGGTAAAGCTCTAAGCGTGATTGTTTTCACGCTTAAGCATATATGCAAAAGGGCATCCCCAAGAAGTCCTGACTTACTTGATGTACCCTTAATCCTATTTGCTTGTGTGTGCAGGAATGCTCAGCAGGTACCCTTCAGCAGCTTCAGTGTTGGAAGCAGTTCCTGATTGCAGTAGCAATGTCCACCGAACTCCCGGATCAGTGACACCTGAAAGCTCTGATAACACTGTTGGGTGCACAACAGGAAGGGAAATTCACGAACAGGCTGCTTCTCCGAGTTTTAGAAAAGAAGAAAGATAGTGTTTGAGGTTTGCTTCGAGAGAGCTCAGTAAGAGTTGCTTAGAACTTTCTGTATGTTTCCATTTGGCTGAGCATAACTATTTATAACTTCTCTCTTGGTTTTCCTCAGGCTCAGCTGTTGCAGATAAGCACAACGAGAGATATTAGGAATTGGCCAAAACCAAAAACTATTGAAAAAAAACTTTAATTTAAAAAGCAGTTTTGAAAATAGCACAAGCATATCCACGAACGGGCCCTATTCATGGATATGCCCAAGTGTGTGAATCATGGCCACACACTCCAACAAGAATATGATCTTTAGTGACCTTCATCTCCAACAAAAATGCCAATTCAATCTTTTTTTATTTCAATACTTCCAAAATTTGTTGACGGTCCCATCGGTGACCCAACCCTCTAACATCCAAGTTGTGATATTCATTAATAAGGGGAGGCAGGGAGGAGGGTATCACCATCTCGAGGCCTTAGGATTCGGTCCTCCAAGTTCATACCAGTTTGCGTCATTTTTGTGGCCTCCTCCTCCCCACATGGGGGTTTTTCGGATATGTCCATGATGTCTAGAGCCATGGTTGTGCCCACATTACACATAGACTAGGATCGTGTTTGTGTTTTGATGATTCAAGATAGGGGTTCTAATCTAATACACATAGACTAGGATCAGTATGCACAAACATACTTCGAGTAAAAACTTATTATTGAACCCGGTTATCAGCCCTAACATAGCTAGGACTGATATCAGATCAGTTTTGATAAGCACCAGAATTGGTTTTTGAAAGAAACCTTTATTTCAGTGCGAAAACAAGGTTTTTCCCAAAAAAAGCAGTTTTAGGTAAACTCGATATCAGACCTAATGGAATTCGACCATGATCAAAACCTGATTTGTCCCATATAAATCCAAGTTCTGAAAAAAAGAACATCTGTAGTTTAAGTCGCCAGAACAATGAGTTATTATATGCATTTTTCTCCATTTGGTGAACTTGGTTGCCACTTTGTTTCTAGCGAGTTCAGTAACCTTTTTGGCATTACCCTCATGTAATACGCTTGCTTCTCTTGCCAAATTTTGTAGCTATTTTTTTTATAATAACTTCTTTATATAATAGCTAAATATAGTGGTTGTTGATATTGAAATCCAGAACTTGGTCAAGACTCTTTTAAGCTATGAACGTTATCACAAAACTAATGTGCATGTTGTTGATGCACACACCAACACACACGCCATCACAAAATCAAACGTGTTAACTTTTTGCATCAACCTTGAACTAGTTGCCATTGTTTCTCTTTTTGGTTGTCTTTTGCCCCATAACCTAGAGCCATTGTTTCAACATCCCATTTTCAAGGGATGAGTTGCAGAGATCAAATTTACAAATATAGTAAGCAATCCCACTCGGACCAAACTACTAAAAGAAAACAAAATTTAATGGAAATTTAAAAGGAAAAAATGAACATGAGAAATAAAATGAGCCAAAGATTTAAAATAACAATATCATTTTGGAATAGTCTAGAAGAAGTGTATCAGGTTTTAACTCCATGATTGAACGAACAGGAAGACCCGTGTATAGAGAATGAAACATTGCTGCAACAGATTTTCAAATTTCCCCTATTTCAATGTAAGTTGGTTGCTAAAGATAAGGTTATTAGCCAACATGAGCTTATTGAGGGAAAATTGCACCTGGCTTTCGAATCACAACAACTTGTAATGTTTCTTTTTTAGTTCTTATAGTATTTATATTCCCTGGTTGGGGTCTGCCTCATCCCAGCTTAATTTAAATATATATATATATATATATATATATATATATATGATTGAGATTGTGCTGGGATATTATGTGTATAGGAACCGGGTATGACCCTTTGCCAATTTTATGAGATGGTCTTGAGAAAGATCAAAGAATTGATCCACTTGTATATCAGTTTTTGATCAGGCTTTGTAACAAACAAGACCAGTTCCTTAGTGGGTTGGGTTTGTTCGGTTCCAAGAAAAAAAAATCAGCAAGCATTTATTTATTCTTTGGCTAAGTAGACATGCAGTTTACTATGGACCACTACCTGGTAAAATGTATATAACTCCCTCGATATGAAGAGTTTTTATGAATGGTTTACGATGTGTAAAAGCTGACGAAAATGTGCATGTATGACAAAAAAATGAGCTCAGGTCTCAGTTTGTGTACAGTATGGTGACTATTGCAATAGCAGGGCAAATTTTGCCTAAATGGGTCCCGAACCAAATATGGGCTGATTAAGTTATGAAAAATATAAATTTCTGATGTTAATGCATGAATTTGAATGCTAAATTAACATACAATTGTGACCTGTAGTGCTGTGTAAATGCATGTTTTTAAGCATGACCACCACAACAAAGCAGTGGATTAGCGACGACCACATTCCGTCACTATTCCATCGTTAATCCGTCGCTAACCGGCTTAGCGATGATGAGGCGACGGTATGCTTATGTCGCGAATTTTTCAACGCTAACTGGCGATGGAATAAATTTGTCGCCCGGTCCGTCGCTAATTGCAACGGAATAACGAACGATGTATTTCGTCGCCAATCCGCCGGTACTAAACGGCGACCTCGGCTTGGCGACGGATTTACGTCTGTCGCTAAGCCGTTGCTAGATTTATATGCATAGCGATGGATGTTTCCATCGCTAATCCGCCGCAAACACGAAAAAAAATAAAAAAAAAATTATTTGAAAATTAAATACCGAGAACGGTATAATTTATATTTCCTGTACAATTTATATTTCCTGTAAATAAAAAATAAACTACACAAAAAATCCATATAAAAGGAATCTACAACAATTAATTGTTCCACCTTAAAATTAACAAGTTTAATTATTTACAATTCAACAATTACAATTAGGAAACAAAAAAAATAGAACTTCTTCAACACAGTTCTCTAATCATCGTCAAGATTTTGTGCATCTTCTTGTTCAATGCCTTTATCTGTCCCTTCAACTCCGCTACGCTGATTATCGCTAGCAGCCTACACAAGAAAAGAACAATCAGTATTGATAAACAAATATAATGAAATAAATTACACACTATATGTGATTCTATCATGTGCTCATATGTGTTCTAAGGCAATAAAAAAACTTTATATGTGATTCTATCATGCTCATATGTGCTCTAAGGCAGGCAAAAAACTCTATATGTGATTCTATCATGAATTATATGTGTTTTAAGGCATTAAAATTTTTTTATATGCGATTATATCATGCTCAAATGAGTTCTAAGGCACCTAGAAAAACTCTATATGTGATTCTACTATGCTCATATATGCTTTAAGGCAGGCAAAAAACTATATATGTCATTCGATCATGCTCGTATGTGTGCTAAGGCAGTCAAAAAATTGAATATGTGATTATAGCATGCTCATATGTGTTATAAGGCAGACAGAAAAACTCTATATGTGATTTGATCATGCTCATATGTGCTCTAAGGCAGGCAAAGCAAAAAACTTTATATGTGATTCTATCATGAATGATATATGTTCTAAGGCAGTAAAAAAACTCTATATGTGATTTTGGCATGCTCATATGTATTTTAAGGTAGTCAAAAACTGAATATGTGATTATAACATGCTCATATGTGTTCTCAGGCAGTCAAAAAACTGAATATGTGATTATAGCATGCTCATATATGTTCTAAAGCAGTCAAAAAAACTTTATATGTGATTCTATCATGCTCATATGTGCTCTAAGGCATACAAAAAACTTTATATGTGATTATAGCATGCTCATATGTGCTGTAAGGCAGGCAAAAAACTCTATATGTGATTCTATCATGCTCATATGTGCTCTAAGGCAGGCAAAAAGTTATATATGTGATTCGATTATGCTCATATGTGTTCTAAGGCAGACAAAAAACTGAATATGTGATTATACCTGAGAGGGACCTGTAATCGAAGATCCCCTGTTCAGCACAAGATTGTTGATCTCATCTCGAAGAAAGGGGGCGACAATGTCATAAAAGTAGTCATTCATTGTGTTATTAATGATCTGACGTACATCATCACCGAAAAGAATAGGCTGCTGCTTGGAGCATATGTCGGCGAAAGAAGTCTGTGAGCCGTAACTGGAAGAAACAATAACTGGTGAAGTGTTCAGATTACTCCCAAACCCGAACACGCGCCCTTTTTTGGGTTCACCTGCTGCAGTCACCCATGCTGCATGATCAAATGATGGATGCTAAGTAGCGTCATCGCCATATTGCTCTACCATATGTTGCTCATATGCCTCCTACAAAATAATGTTTAAAGTATGCATTAATAATTAATGATAACATTATGATAACTTGCATATTGCAATGATTATTAATAGAATAAATACATACCATTGTCGTTCTCACCTTCTCTAATACGAAGACTCCCGTGGTCTTCCGTTTATATGTTTCAACAAATACATCCTTATATGGTACAATGCCTCCTTTTTCTGCTTCCTGCGAAGTTAAAGGACCAAAGATTTAGTTCACAAGTTTGCAACAATACTTATAAAATTAATATTATATATTGATGAGTTATCATTTTCTTTAGGTGGCTCCCAAATGTCTTAGATCCACCTGTGTGTAGATGGGCTTCGGGCATTTTTGCTCGATTTTATGCAGCCTTCGCAGAGCGATTTTGAAATGCATCTTCCGCCCACTTATCGCACATTTCATCCCAATAATCTCTCCTGATAGTAATAGAGCCATGGCCCTTCTACTGTAGTGGATCATCTATTACGCCAGATGTTTTTTTTGCTGCAGTCTTCATATTATGCAGCATGTTTGCAAATCGATTGGTAGCCACCTTCTGCCACACCTTCCTTGCATCATTTTCTTCCACCGTAGTTGCGAAGCGATTCGAAGCCTATAAATATTTTCAGAAAGTTAGTAGACATTACTTAAAAAAATTAAATATGAAACACATTAACTATGAGGAACAACTGTATACCGTGAATGAGGACCACAATCTGTCTAACACCTCCTTTGGGTACTCTTTCCATTGATCAACCGGTCCTAGTAGATGTTGAAGAAGTGAATTCCTAATCTCCCGTACTACTTCTTGTGGCTCAAACCTCGTGCTGCACATGAATTGGTACACAATGTGATTGCCTGACCAACTCGAAAGTAGGATTTTGATTGACCTACCAGTCAAAAGCAGGATTTTGATTGACAGACCAACTCGAAAGCAGGATTTTATTATAAAGGTTTTATCCCAAGGTTTGAAAATGATTGAGGCTTGATAAAATTGCAACCTGAAGGTTGGAAAATGATTGAAAATTTATAACCCAAATGTTGAAAAATGATTGACGTTGATGAAATTGCAACTCAAAGGTTTGGAAAATGATTGACATTGAGAAATTATAACCCAAAGGTTGGGAAACGATCGATATTGAGAAATTCTAACCCAAAGGTTGGTAAAATGATCGATATTGAGAAATTATAACCTGAAGGTTAAAAAATGATTGAAAAATTGTAACCCAAAGGTTTGGAAAATGATTGAAATTGATAAAATTGGTTGACCTGAAGGTTTTATTGTAAAAACACGGCCACTATTCGAATGAGTCTTCTTGTGCCAGACTGAGAAGACCCTGCTTCCTGTGTTGGCTCATGACTTATGTGATCAACTGGTGTAGGTGGGTCGTGTACAAGCGAAACATCATCTGTAAAAAAATACGTTAGAAATTCTCAGAATGCGCATTTGAACTAATCAAGCATCTAATTAGTTAAATGATATACCTATCACAAGAGCCCGTGAAGATGAAGGCTGGGCCTGGCTACTACTGGATGAGTGATCATTGTAACCTCTACGAACCATATTCTAACAAATAACATATGTCATACAATACATTCAAATAATTCACATCAAGTATTACAATACATTCATGTCATTTGCATCAAGTATTACAATCATTCAAATCATTCACATCAAGTATTGCAATACATTCAAATGATTCACAACATATATTACAATACATTCAAATCATTCATATTAGGTACTGTAGAAATTCAAACTATATGATATGCATCCTAATCTAAGCGGAAAAGTAAATATTATTCCAAAATTATTACATCACTGACATAAAGCAAAATGATAGAAAACAAAAGAAAAGGAGAACCAAATAATTGGCATCCTCCTGCAAAGTGAGTTAGCACAAGCGATACAACATATAAAGAAAATTGGAAACCCCGTATTTATATTGAAATGTGTATGATTGGACCTATGTTAATGAATGAATATATCTGTAGTGACCAGAGTTTATGCCTATAAAAGGTTTTCAAGATCATGCCTAAGGATGATATCTATGCTAAAGGAGACACATGTATGTTATGATAAAATGGAGGTAAGTGTCATGGTATGATACCTATAGACGATGAGGGAGTCATGTAATTGTGAAAGGAAGCATTTACTATACAAAAGGGGGCTATGGAGTGGGTATTACTGCCCTGCAGATTTTAGAACACCTTTAGTCCTTGCAGTAAAATCAGGGACTGCTTTTTAATGGCAGCCGACTAATACATAACAGTCTGATAACTTATTGAAACACATCCTTACTGCTATTCAACCGACGTTGGTCGTGATAGCACTAACTATATTTATACAATGGGTGGGGACATATGCCATGATAGCATAATGGTAACAAATGTCAAATGATGGGCCCTATAGGGTAAACATAAAAGGGACAATGAAATAATAGCTAACATGCAGACATGACAGAGCCAATGCAAGGAGTCAAGGAATAAAACCAGTACAAAATTGATAATATGCTGATGGACATACATAGTCGATGCCATATATGCACACGTTATTGATGATTTGAGATGAGATGTTAATATATATACATAACAAAGGTAGTGCAACAGTAGACCACATATACAATGATATACAAACACTAAAATTGAAACAAGATGCAGGAAATGACAGATGATAAATGCAGATATGCTATAGACATTTGATGTGCAGGGATGACTCATATGGCAGCTACGATTTTCAATGAACTTAGTAGATATTGAATATAAATATGAAGTTAGGACTATTATATAAATGCACAGACATATATATATGAAACAAGGATAATGTACAGGGGATAGTGATAAAAAACCAGGAATGTTTTATCATGCTGGAGACTGCAGTATATACATACATATATCCCTATTTGTAATAAACTCAATCTTAGAAATACATATATTCTTATCTACAGCATATTCCCTTGGCTTGTGTGGCTAAAAAAAAAAAACAGGGATTTGACAGGTAATGGAAACACGATTTTGATAGGTAATGGGGACACAATGATTCAGCAAAACAGAAACAAGAATATAGTGAAATATGCAGCATACAGATACTATGTTCTATATGAGAATAGATAAATGAAAACAGTAAAAAAAAAAATGATACATAAACGTCCTAATTAGATAACCTTAGATGACTAATATCTAGAGGCTAGTATATTTCCTAAATGTTTGCACAATATAGGTTTGGGGGTTATATCATGGCCATAGGTTTTATCATTCTGAGCAAGCATAAATGATATTTTGCTTCAACAGTCATGTTCAATGTACTGAGTTCTCACAACAAATGTTACAGTGAATGTTGCATTAGGGGATATAATGGGTGAAAGCATATATTATACAATGATACTATGGTGGAGTATGACCAATTTCTGGTTGAAGGTACAATATTTATCATAACTAAAATGATTTAGTTTAATGAAATGTAGCTAGACTGACCATTACCAATAGAATCTATGGTGACTGTTTAACATAGAACTAAATTCTGGATGCAGAAGAATCTAAATGACAGGAATGATGCTACTAAGCTAATGATACAACAACAAAATAAAAAAAAGGACAATACTTTATCATGCTATCTTGTGCAATGAATCAAATAAATCAATCTTACTACAAATATGATGAAAACGCAGGGGGTTAACCCCCCTGCCTTTCCGACAGGGGTTAAACCCCCTACTGGAAAGGCAGGGCCGTGTTGTGAAAAGCGTTGAGGCGTAGCGAGGCGCTCCACCAAAAACTGAGGCGAGGCGTAAGCCTCGAGGTAAGCCTCGAGGCGTAAAGCGTAAGCCTCAAAATTATTATTCTGCAAATCAGATTCTGATCCAAGTTTGATCCCACTATTCGCCAATGGTGGTAGTTGTACCCATGTACCGAATCTCACGATATGTTAAAAAGTAAGGATAAATCTTGGGAAAGTATCAACATATATTAAATACGAACTATATATACAATACAAAAATAGAAATAACATAAAAAAATACTGCAAAAATGTTTTTTACAGTGATACTTATTTTAATATTACAATAAAAACCTGCAATATTTTCAATACCGGTGATATCTAATAAATAGTGTTTTCTTATCGTAAGACACAAGCATTTGAAATCATCGTGATAAAATCATGCTATTTTAAACTTATCGGCAATTCACCACCGCGGTGGCTACTCATGTGGTCAGCGGGGTATTGTGTCAAGCTGAAGGCACCAAATCCGCTGGTGCATTGGGGCTGTTGGTACTTTATCACGATTGGGGCTCTCCATCCACGAGAATGCCAACGGGCTCGCCCGCTACACCATCATCTGCCAGGAGAACCGGCTGAAAGTCTAGAGGGAGACGTACCTGTTTCGGCTCCACCACGAGAGAGGCGTGCCTGTTTCGGCTCCACCATGAGAGAGATAGAGAGAATGCTGCAACTATGAGAGTCAAGAGGGAGAGATTGCTGTGAGAAAAAAAATAGAAAGAGGGGTTCGAAATTTGTTGATTCAACACATAAAGGGTCGGGGGTTTATCCCTAATTTTTGGTCGAATGAGGGTTTTGACCCTCATTTGACCAAAGGCTTTGAGGTGTGTACGCCTCAGCCTGAGGTGCACCTCACCTCGAGGCGTGCGCCTCAAGGCCTATGAGGCGCATGCCTCGAGGGTTTTGCACTTTACACTGGGCAGGGGGTTAACCCCCTACTGGAAAACGCGCGTTTACCTGTCTC
Source organism: Nuphar pumila (assembly GCF_984573655.1). Lineage (NCBI taxonomy): Eukaryota > Viridiplantae > Streptophyta > Magnoliopsida > Nymphaeales > Nymphaeaceae > Nuphar > Nuphar pumila. The sequence goes on from NC_143250.1 coordinate 35,988,349, forward strand.
CGGGCGACGGGGCCCGCAGACTGTAGGACCGGCGAACGACGGGAGCGACGAACGGCGGGAACGGCAAACGATAGGAGCAGCGAAAGAAGAAAAGGAAAAGCTGTCTAGGATTAGGGTTATTCGAAAATTAGCGACGAATTAATTCCGTCACTAAGCCAACGTAAATCAAATTTACGAAACGAGCGACAGACTATATTCTGTCGCCAAGTCCGTCGCTAATTAGCGACGGAACAACTTTTGTCGCAAACGTCGTCGCCAAATGGTGCGGCCGTAATGACAAAACAATATGTCGCAAAAGTCATCGCTAATTAGCGACGGACTATATTCCGTAGCTATTTTCGTAAGCTTTGTTCATTATAGCGACAAATGTTTTTCGCTCGTTAATCCATCGCTAACTAGTGACGGAAATATTCTGTCGCTAAAGTCTGTCGCTAACAACGTATTTTCTTGTAGTGGACATCAGATGAATTGTTATTTCATACCAATGAATGAATGAATGCTACTATTGCAATTTGCATATGTATGTGCATTGTAGCGTGACATGTGACTATGTGTGGATGCATGTTATAAATCACATTCAATACCTATGAATGAATACAAAGTAAATGTGCTTCAGTTTTCATGCCTGAGATAAAAACATTATTGACATTGAATTATGCATCAAGGTGCCCAAACTGGAGGCATAAATCTTAGTGATAGATACATTATGTGTGCACATGGAAAAACAATAAAGTTAATATAATTAAAAGAATGTGGTGTGAACATTACTTCTATTAAGGCTTACAATAAGAGGGTAAGTGGTACTTTAGGCTCTGCGAAAATAAGTTTTGAGCACGGAAGGTTACTCCTCCCTAACTACAGAGATAAAGGAAGCCTCTACATTAGCTGCAGGGTGGCAGGTTAAAAAACTCATAATTAAAGTTTGTTGCATCAGGTTGAAGGTGTTTGAAGCTTTCTCTCGATTAGGTCATCCCTCACCCAAGACTAGTGAAAGGTGTTAGACTAGGTTTAAGCCACAACTTTTTTGAATATACCCCTCATGAATCATGGTCTTGATCTATGTTAAGCCAGTGTAATACCCACATGGATAAGAAATGAAACCCTAAGTGTGTGCATTTATATAGCCATGACATGCATCACATAAAAAAAAACTTAAATAAAGGCAATTAAAGATACTCATGCGTGAAAGATCTCCTGTTTTGCAATGATAAGTGCATGGATTATCTATATGCTTATGCATAAAGTTCATATTTGCCTATGAATTGATTTGTGCTATGCAACTATGATCAATTTAGTATTCATTTATGAATCAATTTGTGATATGAAATATATGTTGAAAGCATGGGGTTGAGTTTTGCTAGCACCCTTCCTCTAGTCATCTGCTGCCTTCTTGCGGAACTCCTTGATGTAGTGGCCCATCTTGCCACAATACAAGCATCCACCAGTTTCACAGGGATATGGTTGTCTCCATGTGGTCACGACCACACTTTTGGCAAGATTGTGATGACCGTTGTAGTTGTGGCCTTGTGCCTCCCTAGCACTTAAGCTTCATGGCCGATATGGTAAACTTCTTATCACCAAAGTTCTTGAAAATCTTCATCTTTGGTTAGCTTCTTTGACCACCAGAATGTTGCACGGAGTTAGTTGGCTGAAATTTCTGCGATTCTACCCAGTCACCAACTAGAAGAGTGGTCACCTCTATGGCCTCATCAAGAATCTTAGGTCCATGGGTGTAGACCTTCGTCCTTAATGTCTGCTTCAAGCCTCGTGCAAATTTCATTGCATGCTCCTCCTCAGTGGTATAGATATTGGAGCAATAATGCTCAAATCTACAAAACTTCATGATATAATCGACCAACAATGATTTTCCATGATGTAGGTCGAGAAACTTCTGCATCTTCTTGCTCTTCTCATGCCTGAAAAAATATGTCGCATAAAAGACCTCCATGAACTTCTCCCATGAATTGGGTCCATTGAGAAACTTGACCTCGAATGTCATTGACCACCAACACTCTATATTCTCCTTCAAGCAATAGGTCTTGAAGTTGACCTTACTATTATTAGGGATCTGCAAGACTCAAAAAATCCTTTCAATTTTCTAGACCCAATTCTCAGCCATCTCAGGGTTCGTCTTTCTGGTAAAGGCTGGAGGATTTATATCCATGAATCTCTTATTCGAGATTTCACCACCCACAATCACTCGATCATGGGCTACCTGCTAGTGGTTGTCGCTCATCGCTTTTATGGCCTCTGCTTGTTGGCCCACAACACCTGCTAGGTTATTGATGGTGTCCATGTGATGTTACACATATCCCAAATTGGAAACATTTATAACATGAGACACAGGAATAAGAGAGAGCACGCAAAAGTCCAAAACATAGATTAGTCACATTCATCATGAAATGCTTTCATACAGTATGAGTTCAGATCCAACAATGCTGGTAACCATGCAAAATAAGAAGCCAAAAAATAGGAGTTTGTCAACACGACTCATAACAAAAATGGATGTGACCCTAATCATCCTAGTGGTAGCAAGTGTATTGTCGACGATACTCGCTTCTACTTATCATGTAGCTACGTTAAGTAGTTACAACTGATACATGAGACCTCGTCATTGAGACCTTCGACATTCAATTGCCTCAATTTACATGACTTTTTCAAGATAGAATTCCCCTTCTCACCACAGTAAAGGCACTCACCCAACTCCCATGGACATATCTGGCCCGTGTGGATTTGGTGGCATCTGTGGCATTCTGGCACCTCCCCAAACCTTTCATGGTTAGGAGTCTCATGAACGAACTGATGGAGCTTACCTTACATAGTTTGTATAGCCTCTGTATACTATTGCATGACCCTCGAAAAGTTATGCAGTGCTTGGATAATCTTGTTGCACTTACTGATCCAAGCCACCTACTAAAAAAGAATTCAATCTAAGTTCTTAATGCAATACAAGAATAAAGACATGATATTAAGCAAAGATATTCAAAAAAGAATTACTTACACTGTGATGCCGATGCTAGACGGGCCAAGATCTATTTTCTATCAACCTTGCACTGATACCAAAGCTACAATGACCCAGAATTTCTAATCAAAATTAAGTGTAAATTTTTAACAAATATTTTTTTAATATATAATCCAACTCAATGAGAGGATCAATACACAACAAAAATTGTTTTGGTTTGGATTAGATAACTCTGGGTGAGCTACAGAGATTAACAAACTAAACTGGACTAGATTCAATTCCCATTTGGACTTGGATCCAGGTCCACACAAAAGGGATTCTATGGGGAATCTGACTCCTCAAGCATTGAAATAAAAGCTACTGACATTCCAAACTTAAGTTAAAAAGCATCAATGTTTAACATACATGTTCAAAATATAAAAGACAAAATGTCTCAAACTAACTGAGACACAAAATTCCTAGGATCAAAGAGTTGATAGAGTATGGTATCTAGGTTTCGCTGCTACATCATGCCATCACACTACTGCTCACTGCTACCTGAACATATCCCATAAAATGAGTCAAACTCATGAAAGTCTAGTAGATGAATACACCAACCACATGAGAATTTAACAACGTAGATCAAGTACATTATAACCATGCATATCATAACCATGCATCTTATATTAATGTACACCATAATCATACAAGTCATATTTATGCAAGAGATATTTGATAAGATATCAAATATGTAGATTGCAACAAAATAATCAAGCATATACATTTAAATCAAATATCAACATGCATCTCATCATTTAACAACTTAATAAAAAACTATGCTAGTAAGTCATTGTTTTTCTCAATTATCTATCCTAGATACTTGAGGGTCAATCATTAGAATAATTGAGACTACAATGGGTGTTCATTATGAAAAGTATTTTTTTTATTTCTTGAAGTATCTAACTGACCAGATACCTAGAGCAGGCGGTCTATGATTGGGAGTATTTCCCGTAAAGGCGTCATTCAGAATATGATTGCAATACATGATTAACTGCAGTAGTTGAGATCTATCACCTAGGACACATTGATAGTCCCAATCTCTTAAACCTCTAAGTGACTGCTGAGACACCATTTCTCTCATAAAACATGACATGTCACTCAAGGCTGTACCACCTTACCCCTCCAAGGTAGGTATAAAAATCTGAATGGGTTATTGGGATTTTAATTAAGTGAAATATAATCAAGTTTGCCTTAAATCATGAGGCAAGTTAGGGCTTCTTAGCACAAATACCCCCTTAGGGTAACAAGTATAAGAGGATATATGCATATTTACCCAACCCAATTCAGGTTGCTCTGGCCCTTCGGCCCATATGAGCACTTCGCTTGTTAAGGTGGATCCTAAGTTATGTGTAGGCATAAAATAAACAACAAAATGAGGCATAATTTGCACCTAAGGATTCATCTTAGAACCAAGCTTGCACGGGAGCTAAACATAGTACAAGTATGCTATATGGCTTATAGTATAATACAAAGTATAGCTTTTCATGCCACACACACATATAGGTCCAAACATCATAACATTCTTAATGCACGTATAAAACCTTTATATCATGTGATATTTCAATAATGACATGAAGTAATGTTCACAAGGTTTGTGGTCATACCCGACACGAGGATACATTTAATAACATTAAGACAATAAAAACATATTTTTGATGTCACCACACTCACATATAATCTCATAATAAGGTAATTCAAATCATGGATTTATAGAGTCCACATATACATGGTGTCCGATTTGATCAAGCCAATTAAGTATGTTCGCATGTGGTCCGGTCTTAACCAACCATCATCTTTACAATCACCTACTCTTGATGAATTATGAGCTTAGCTTTACCTGTGTTAGTGTAGTGTGGATTTAACTTAGGGCATGCATATACACATTTTTTTTCATTTCTCATCATGCATATAACCATTCATGAATATAGTTTTCTCATGTATATGGTTCAAGAATAATCATCAACATTCATAAATATATTTTTCTCACATGCATATGGTTCAAAAATAAACATACACATGAATAAATATATTTTTCATATGCATATGGTTCAATCACATGCATAAATATATTTCTTTCACATACATGTGGTTAAAAAATAAATATAAACATGCATAAATATATTTCTCACATGCATATGGTTAAAAAATAATCATCATATGCATAAATATATTTTTCATATACATATGGTTCAATTACACGCATTACTATTGTTTCTTTTTTCACATGTATATGGTTCAAAAATAAACATAAACATGCGTAAATATATTTTTCACATGCACATGGTTCAAAAATATTCATCCACATGCATAAATGTATTTTTTACATGCATATGGTCCAAAAATAATCGTCATATGCATATGGTTTAAAAATAATCATCCACATGCATAAATATATTTTTCACATGTATATGGTACAAAACTAATCATAAACATGCATAAATATATTTCTCAAATATATATGGTTCAAAAATAATCATCACATGCATAAATATATTTTTTTCACATGCATATGGTTCAAAAATAAATATAAACATGCATAAATATATTTTTCACATGCATATGGTTCAAAAATAATCATCCACATGCATCAATATATTTTTCATATGCATATGGTTTAATCACACACATAATATATATATATATATATATATATAATTTTGGCATGCATATGGTTCAAAAGGAAACATTAATATATATTTATTATATTTATATTTTTTTTGTAGAACCAAAACAAGAACTGAGTCAGCCCCAGGCTTGGTCTGACTATGGCTTAATTCAGTCAGACCTGGGCGACTTCGAATTTGGTTGAGATATCCCACTATGCGTGGGTCCATAGACTGTTCTATGGACCATAGATGCAAGTGAAAAAGAATATGCACCAAAAATGCAGTGGTAGTTTTTTTTTAAAGGATTGACAAAATAAAATAGAGGGAGTAACCAATTAGAGAAATAGACGCAACAGAAATAAAAGTTGGGTCAAAACCATTGGCCGAACCATGACACAAGCTATTCATTCAATCTGGAATTTCAAATAGACCTAATGTCATAGGAGACAATGTAGTTGCCAATAACATAATTAGTACAAGAAAAAAAAAGAACAACAAGTCAATAACAATATCTCATGATAATCCAGTTTAATATGAGACCAAGCAGTAATACAAAAAAATGAAAACACCCAAACACCATTAAGAGAGGCAAGCAAAACAAATAAACAATTATATTTGTATGTAGCTAATATCTTCACAACTAGACTAAAACTAAGGGGTGTTAAACTAGTAACAAAATTCATGAGTAGCATTTAACTTTTTTTTTTTGTCTTTCAACCTCACCTCAACCATGGCTAAAACCCATGGCTGAATATATATATATATATATATATATATATATATATATATATATATATATATATTATATATATATATTCATATGGTGTAAGACAGACATGTGCCCCATGGCACCAAACTCACACATAGAGGCACTATGCCCCTACTCATTTTAAAACATCTCATATAGCATAAAACGTTTTAGTCTTGTGAATCTAAGACTTGGACACCAGAAAAAAAATAGCATTCAGATATCTACACAAACCTTGCCCATGCTGCACAAAATCAGGTTGTCTATGGATATATAAAAACTATTCCCACTTTAGCTACTTTCATGGAATAAAATAAAGAAAGGAAAACTTTAATGCAATGCATCCCATGAATATCTAAGAAACATTATCTACAAATTTCAAACAACTTACGTGGCCCATTCTCATTTGAAAGCCTATCTTACAAGCATAAAACATACAACCTTGAGAATTTACATGAGGAAAGTGTAATAAATCTATCTTTGAAGAATCAAGAAATCTCTAAATTCAAAACAAACTTCTTTCTTCTAATATGTGTAGTGTGAAGTCCCTAAGTGGTGCACACTACACTAAGGAGATTGGAAGTGATGCTAAGCTCAAAAACCCCATACGAAAAAAAAAAACGATGGAGAGAGATTGAGAGCAAGGAAGAGAGAGAAGAAACTCAAACAAGAAGTGAGAAATGTTTCTTGTGCACTCCTATATATAGGCTTTCAAATGGAGAGTTAAGATGGAGGGCTTACCTTGCTCAAGTGAGATGGAGGGATGAGGAGAGCCAAACCCACCTCCTCTCAAAACGTGAATCTAAAAAAGGAGTCTCCTTGCATCAATATGGCAAGCACAAGGGTGGTAAAAAACATAGGAAGGGTTTTCCAAAAATGGAAACCTTTTCTTGGGAACCAAAGTGGTTCCTTGGGATCCATGGAGGGTCTCTTGGGACTACCTCCTCACAAGTCCCAAGGTCCTCCTCTAGGGGTGTCTACCTCCCTAGAAGGCTCAAAAAAATTATTATATTTATTATATTATTATATTTTTTTTGTTTAATAAAAAGCCTTCTCAATTTCAAATGATTCCATGCTAGTACATTGGATTCCCAATTGAGTCCATACCCAATCCAAGAATAATATAATAATAATAATAATTAATTATTAATTAGTTAACACATGGTCAATACTTTGCTTATTTATTATTATTTTTCGTTCTCTACTAAGCACAATAACCTTAATAGAGTAGTAATCTAGGTTAAGTTAGATCACATAATTGGCATATGAAACCAATTTAAAAAATAAATTTCCAGAGATTTATCTGAAAAAAAATTATGAACAAGCCAATATTTAAATCACACAAGGCAAATTTTGCTAGAAATAATACATATATATTGTTTAGGAAATCTAAATTTTAAAAATTTTATGGGTTTTATAGACACAAAGGATAAGGACATCGAGATGTATAATTTTGCACACAACACATATTTAGCAGATAAGAACCTCAAACAAATAGTACGATAACATAACTCATTCAATAATATACTTGCTTTGTTACATATATTTGTCATCTCATAATGGTGGGAGAACATGCAACCTGCTGGGTAGCTACAAAATCATCATTGGTGGCATGTACCATAGACGATAAACCGATGTCTTTGCCTCCCTCACGCCAGTCTTCAAATAAGAGAAGAATATCGTGGGGTAATCCTTTGTCCGATCTTTCATGAAATACGACAGAAATTTACTAATTGTGCAAGGATGATTGGGTGGTTGCTGAACAAACCCAAACTACTGGACAACTCGGCTGGCCATTTGGCGTTCAACTTAATTCATGTTACGCAACCAAATGTCATTCCAAGCGATGTCCTTCGCCCCCACAACTACATCAGTATTCTCCTCTTCCTCCTCTGCGCCATCATAGGGGTGCCAATTTACCTACATTTCTTTCATGGTTAGCCCTATATGCATACATTTATAAATAAAACATAGAAAATATCAACAACACGACTTATGACTGCCCTTATCAGCCTGCGCAGCAAAGTAGCCCATTCAACACGTCTCATATAAGGACCCACTAATCTTCAATCACGACCCTCTTCGTTGCATGACTGACTCCATATTGCGGCACATGAAAATTCATGGAGAAAGTCACATATCTAGAGCCTTGCAATGGATATGTGCTCTCATATCTAATGTAACAGTCTAACCGATTTTTAACCAAAAATACCATGATTTTTTTATTAAAGTTAACATGTTATTGATTTTATTTTTCTTTTCTAATATGTAATAATGCAAAGGTCTCACCCACAGACACGTTCCAACTGTACCATGTACTAGATGGTCTGTCTGAGCGCAAGCACGAGCGTTTCTTAGCCTCCTAGTACCAGATCCAGTACAAAACCATAGTTAACAATTCCAATTGAACCACTACATAAAAAAATGTATTAATTTAAGTCTTTCATCATTGACATTGCTTTAACTGAAATAAGCTCTAAGGAGTCAGCCTATGCATGCACCGGCGTTTAATAGCTCCTTAAAACAAAGTTCGAGAATAAAACATCCAAATGAAAAAATTCTTAAGTTATTATTTATGTGAGTAAACACAGTGGAAAATATTGATTTTGAAATCAATTTAATAAGTTAATTTTTTTGTTAAATCTCCTTAACACATTATATTTTAAAAACATTGCCATTCAATCACCCATAAGAGAAATTAATGAAAATATGAAATAGTCTCATTAAATATTAAACTATTCAAGCCATTATTCAAAAATAAAAAATTAAATAGTAAATGAATATTGAATAAAAGAAAAAACAAGTACCCCTTGGGATCTCAAAAAGATTAGCCCTCAAAGCCCCCTCTATCATCCTGCACTCACTCCATAAATCACATATTACCTGAAAAATATTTTATTTTAAAAGCATGAAACTTTGAAGAGTCTTAGTAAAATTCACATAGTTAATGTAAGATACAATACATAAAGCTTGCATAGTATGCATTAATTACCAAAGTATAACATTTAATAATTAATAAGTAAATAAACAATTAACAAGAAGTTCATGCATTCATGATTCTACAAATATACACAATCATGATATAACAATTTCAAGCATATATAACTATATTATAATTGAAACCAAGACATTTAATAATATGCATGAATCCACATAATCATATGAATATAACCAAAAGTGCAAAAAGGTAAAGTGAGCAAGTATTTTATGTTTCACTTGTTTACCAAATGACTATCGAGTATACATAGGACTAACACAAAATAGACTACACTACTCGGGTGTTTATTATGCATGCATTTTAATTTTTCGAATAGCTGACTGAGTCGTCTCCTCCAGGGGTGGAGTCAGACTGTGAAAGGTAGCACATGCTAAGCGAGAATCTATCTGGGGGCATGGCTTCATGCCACAACAATGATCATGATCACTCACTTCTGTAGAAGTACCAAGGACATGCCCGCCTAGGATATAAGAGACAATCCTGGTCTCCTAAATTTTCTAAGCTAGGGGACCGTTGAGGCATTGCCCCTCGCAGCATAATAAGAAGAAATAGGGCACAAAGAGTTTTATACTACCTCTCTAAGGTAGATCGCCTATCGTTCCGGTTCATCATACCTTGGTAAAGGCATATCCGAAAATATATCACAGGGATAAATTTACAAATATTTAAGTAAGATATTTATGATATTGCGACATTCAATTTAAATTTAAGTAGAGCTTTGCATATAGTTTTTTTTTTTTTGATATTCAAGATGGGAGATTAAGGCTCCCCACCTATACCACCAGTAGACAAAACCTACTATGGCTGAAAGTCAAGACAACATATAGGTTTATGCGAATTCATGAAGTATATACGAATAAGTAGAATATTTATGATATTCTGCGTTTAATTTTTACACATGTTTATGTGAATTGGTGAAGTATGTGAGAATAAGTAGGATATTTATGATTTTAGTGGTTTCAGTCTAAACGGATTTGCGCAAATATATTTATGCGAATTCGTGAAGTATATGTGAATAATAGGATATTTACGATTTTAGTGGTTTTAGTTTAAACTGATGTACTCAAATTTTATGCAAATTCATGAAGTATATGCAAACACATAGGATATTTGCAATTTTAGTGGTTTCAGTTTCATCGAATGCTCACAAATAAATTTATGCTAGTTTGTGAGGTCCGCATAAGAAAATGTGTGATTTAGGATTTAAGTGAGAGTTTGCACTAGCTGACGAACAGTACAATTTTATCACAATAACCTGTCAATTTGCAATTATAAAAGGTAAAAAGGTCTTAACGAGGTTGAGAATTTGCGATTTTAGACATTGAGAGAATAACGAAAATTGTAAAGTTTTTAGGGAAACATGTTAAATTAGTAGTACGGTCATTTTTGTTGAATAAATATCCAAACACATATTTTCTATAAAATATAACACATGGGTTAAGTATAAATCACAACCCAATCCAAACCTATATGTTACATTGTATATAAAATATGGGTTTGGGTTGGATTATAATCCAAACCCAACCCATAGTCTTTACATAAAAGTTGGTGCCTGTCGGCCCTCTTCATCAAAATAAAGGGTGGGAGGAGGACTAAGGAACCCACTCACCGCCTCTCTCTCTCTCTCTCATACACGGACACATTCACACACTGAAAGATAGAAAATCTAGCGTGACATTGATAAAGTTTGATGTGTAAAGCTTCTACATATGGACATAATGAAACTAAAACAATGATGGTAAACTTACCGACAATGAAAGACAAAAGAAAGCAAACAGTAAAAAGAAAAGTTCTCTGTAGGGAATATCAGTAGCAAAGTGCAGAACACAACCAGCTAAATTGTTGCATGATGAAACACTATTGAGATGACTCTACAGAGCACTGCAGTTGAAAAACTCGGGCACTGATCCTTTGAATTATGTGCAGAACTTATCAACAGGTTGTGAGATACTAAACAGCAACGAAGAGTTGGAATCATCAGAACGTAACTGATCTCTATTCTCTGGATTCATCTTCACTACTTCCTGCAAAATAGTACACCTAGATCATTTTCCACAACTGAATGGAATATCTTCCCACATCAGAAATTAATGGAAAACAAAGATGGAGGAAACTACATTAGTTTGCAACTCCATAGCCAACTTCTGACTGTATTACAGATGCAGTCTCCCGAATGGATGTTAATCCACTTACTTCAGTTTGCTTTATTCAGGTTCAAAATTTTTGAGGCTTTCTGATTTTCTAAAATTTGGTTTGCCAGAAGCAGGATTACAGAGATATTTACCAGTTTGACTACTATAATTTATTCTTTTCATGAAGAAGAATGTAGCAATAATACAAATATTTTCAAGAATATATGCATTCAAATTTTTTTGCAAGAGTAAGTGATGTTTGAGAAAGCATGTAGTACTCTTATGAATCGGAAGCACAACGAAATTAGGTAGAAAAATTTTATTTGAATACATTAACTTTCACATCCACATTCCATAGATTACAAAATGAATTCTGCAGAGAAGTAATGAGATGGTATAAATCTGCTTATTTATCATATGTTTAATTTTGTTTAATACATAACCAATGAGTTAAGCTGAAGCTGTTCACATTAAGATGGAGACAACAAATATGAACATAAAGTTTTAGTTCAACAACAACAACAACAACTACACCTTCATCCCAAAACATAAAGTTTTAGTTCATTAAGATAAAAAAAAGAGTAGAATAACTTTACCAAGATTTGGTCCTATTGTACGCACTGCAACTACTGGTTGTTGGATTTGTGGCCGCTGATAATATTGTGGATATGCAATTGATTGAGCATATGGGATATAACGCTGAGCAATATGGTACCGTGGATGCGGGTTGAGCATCACCAGGTGCCCATGTGGAACAAGAACTTGACGGGGTATTGCAATTAGTACATTATATGGACCTGGGTAATGCATGCCATGAGGAAGATTTGGACCATGTGGATGGTATAATGGATATGCATTTTGTGGGCTTTGAGGCAGATAATTGTGCTGCATTGCACTTGGATCCAATCTCTGTGGGTTATCTGAAAAATTAAGACCTTGTGCACCACAAATCAATATCCTCAAAATCTCTTCCAACATATTTTCTGTTTGGTCACACATCTCATCCAGCGTCACTTCAAGTGAATATTGTTGTAGTTGATTGAGATGCCGGTTAGACCATGCTCTGAGATCAACAAATTTAAGAATAGCTTCTGCCATCATGTGAATACGAGCCATTTTTCTAGCTAGATGATCTCCTCTTTGTTGAAGGGATTGATTCCCTACAAAAGGATATCATGAGCACAAGGAACACAACAGGTGTGTAGTTTATGGAAAGGTAGGATGTTCATTACCATGTTGCGGTGGAGTCCATATTTCTTGACTGCTTGCTATGTTTTGATTGTTAGCAGCTGCCCAATTTCCTGTCAATCTGAAATTGATTTATAGGAGAAAAATTCAGGGTTCAGCTTTCATGTAATAAACGTAAGTGGCTTAAGTCTGTAGAAGGCATAATGATCCTTTTTGTGCACTTCAAGTGAACATAACACTATGAGAAGGCTCTCTGAAAAGTAAGTCATTGATAGCAGAACATAAAGTTGGGAACTAAACCACAAGCAATATGGGTATCCAGAAGTCACAGGCAATACACATGGACAGGACATATAATGCCAAGGGTAGTAATATTTTCTGATCAGTGAGCAATTCAATACAGAAAAGGTTTCATCATTTATATCCTGGTGAGGCTCAACTCACAAGCCAACCCTTGGCCACCCTAACGTGGCACACCACTTAAAAGTCCCTCTTTCTATGCAAGACTACCATGGTTTTTGGCAAAATAGCCATTTAATGTCCTTCCCATATTGTTTCATTGAAACAGTACTTCCCTTATGACCATATATAAGTGATCCAGCATGACAGTCATTTCATTTATTCATGCTTCTAGACAATGGTCCATGCTTGACAATACTATAACTTGCTGTTCATATAACTGAATGATGCCTTCCCCTGATAATAATGAAACAATCTAAGCATAGCTAAAACTAAAATAAAAGGAAAATAAATATTGCTTAAAGTGCAGCCAGGGGTCATCTACATCATAGACTGATGAATACCAGCTGAAATATTCTTCGAGACACCCCAGAAGTTTTCCTTTTTTAATCGACTGTGCACCAAGATTTCAAAGTTCAGCTATTACCTAAGCATGAATGCAAAAATAAAGGAAGAGGGCAGCATCTGATGAAAACAAGGATCATTTTCCGAAGACAACCAAGTCATATCATGACTTGTTTCGAGATCACAATTGGTAACACATCATGGAAAAATGAACACAAAAGTCAGAAAGTCGGACAGGAATACATATGCTGATATTTGTGATGTCGGATTTGGCTATTGATATTAGACAGAAAAACAAATGTGGTACAACTGTTTGCTTTCTTGATTGAATTCCAATGGCAGATGTAGCTTGCAATTGAGATAATGATTCAAGTCATGTAACATAAAGGAAACATAAAGAGCAAAAATATTATCTTCATTTGCGTTTTGGGTGAACCAATTTGGTGTTCTTAGTATAATTCAGAACCATTCTACGTTTATGGTCCCCAAGAAAAGCAGTAGGTTCCATCATCTTTCAAAAATATAACGAATATGAAAGACAATTCCACAAATCAAAAGATTAATTCGGTGGTCCTGCATATTCTTCATATTTATTTATATGAAGAGAAAATTTTCACTCGAATCAATCATTGAGTTCCATGTATTTGCAGCAACTATGAACCTGATGAACTTGAGTGATCTCAATCATGCGATTGATTCATGTTCAATTGTTATTCTGACTAGAAATTAAAATGACGGATACCACTTCCAACATGCAATTTATTTCCAAAACAATCAACAGCTTCAAAGTTGCAAGCATAATTTTTAGGACTCCCCAATCTAATGTAGTCTAATTCCAACACCGGACAGAAATCTCACATCTTTAATTTATTCATTTCATGGAATTTCTTTTCAGCTTACCCCATGTTATTGAAGCCAAAGTCGATATTCCTATGACCCTCTGATAATCTGATCATCCCAATGCATCCTCTATCCAGAAACTCAAACAGAAAGCTTGTAGAAATCCAAATAAATGACCAAATAAAAGTTCATCAAAGAAAAGACTCACCAAGAAAATTCAACCACATTCCAAGAAATGCTACTCTATAGAAGAGAAGTTTCAAACCATTTTCTTTTAATCATCAGAAAATGCTTTACTATTTCAAGGAAAGAAATCACGAAAGAAGAAGAAACCCACAACGTACAATGAAAAAAAGATTAGTTCAGAAATGTTCCATAATATATATTTTATTTACTCCAAATGCTTTTTACATAAACAAATAATTCACACTATCTGAGTTTCTCAGTTACCCAAATCAACCACAGTGTGAAATTAGAACAATAGGCAAGAACACCAACAAAAAACAATAAATAAAAAGATTTATAGTCGAAGAGAAAAAGAAAACCAACAACAGCGAGCAGACTGCAATACAAGAAAGCCTTATACTACAAAAAAACAGGAGTTCCAAGATTTGCTTAATTACTACCAAAGAAATCGGGACAAGATTAGATATTATGAAGGAAGAAGAAATATTTCATGGAGATGGAGGAAGTATATCATTCCAATGAAAACTCGATGAGGATGAAGGCGCCATTAGCACCAATGGAAAATTAAAAGAAAAGAGAAGGGAAATGGTGGTGAAGTGACCTTCCGTCGTTCATGGTGATACGAACACCTTAAAATCCTCACAAGAAACTCTGAAACTCCTTATTTCTGACTTCCTCAAGCGTCTGCAGTGAAACACATTAATGGTGGTGAGTTTCTTGGACCTTTTTTATAGTCTCTCTCTCTCTCTCTCGCATGAGAGTGGACGTTGGTTAAATTTCAAATATAAACCGTTTCTTGAAAAAAGCAGAAACTGACGAAAATGGGCCTCTTTCATGAAGAGGGTCAAGCCAGAGTAAACTATACAACTCGGAACTCGAAGGTGAAGTATTCAAGGGTATTTTTGAAATTAAAATAAACAGGTAAGAAGTTTCTTGGAAAAAATGTATTTTTCGGCACTTGACAACAGGTTTTATCAAGACTTGTTTTAACGAACACGAATGAAAAGGGTAATTTTCTGATACAACCCACCGTTTGCCTGAAATTCTATGTCAGGTACCACATTTTTTGAAATTCCTGAGATGGACTTACATTTTTCTGAGAATGGTCGAATAAGGGCCTGACAGAACCTATCATTACTCTTACACAATTAACATAAGTTAAATATTTAAAATAACAAAAACATCCTTCTTCCCTTCTCCTTTTCATTCACTAATGTATTCTGTTTTTTATGGTCCTGATTAGTGTCAACGGGTCAGACTTTCATTGATTGGATAATACCCAGCCTTTGATATCCTTAGAACTGACCCGCACATATACAAAAAAATATGTCAGATCTGGGTTTTTTTTTCATGGAAAATGATGGGTGTCAGATCCGGTTTAATTCAAGTATAAAAAAAGTCTTATTAGACCAAAATTTTACTAAACCCAACTTTGATACTTATCCTGTTCTAACATGGATCTGAACAGGACCAAATGTGTACGTTAACTACCTAGTCCAAATTTGTATATATGCTGTCCAGTATGAAAATATGCTTATGTATTTGCTTTTGGAAGTTTGGTTCTAGTTTTAGATCGATATACCACTCAGGTGTCATGATAAAATTTTAAATCCAGATAGAAAATTGGGCCCTTTGATATGGCATATTCTAACAAAGATATGTAATAAATGATTTCATGTGAAAAGTGGGTGGTTTTAGCCTGATTTTAATTCAACTATAATGATAATATAGGTTTAACCCAGACCCAAATAACCATAAATATATTTATCATGGATCTGGCGCGAATTAGAACAAATGTTACTGTAAATTAAAAATAGGTGGAGGTAAGTTTATAACATGTAATAAGGGTAGGTATTTAGAATTTAGAAGCACATTAATGTATTTTTAATGAACAAGGGTTAAAAAGGAATTTTAGAGCACTTTAAAGCTTTCATCACGGTTACGTGTGACGTGTCACAGAGGTTAATCCAAGGTCTTTATTTAACCATTTTCAGAAAAATGTAGATCTGTATCAGGCATTTTAGAAAATACGAAACCTGACATGAAATATCAGGCAAAAAGTTGGTCCCTATCAGAAAATTACCCAAAATGTAAATTTCATCCGACTTACGGCTTTCTTGAGTGAGGTGTCTAAACCTAACTCACGCATTTCCCACCAAAATCTCTCTCTCTCTCTCATTGGCGAATGTTAGAGAAGGTCCATGCAGCTTCTGCTGCCATGCATACATCAAGATATGCAGATTTTTCTGAACATATCTTGTATGCTTTTCACATGTCCTACATATAGAGTTTGGTTCGGGTGCAATATGATTGCACAAAAATTGTGCATTAAGCATCTGATCTCTCCCTCCATCAGGTCTTGGGCCCCACACCTGACAGGCCTATCCTCAAGATGGAGGGTGGTCAGGTGCTTAATGCACAGATTTTTGAGCTATAATACTGCACCTCATGTTTTCACCTACATGTCCACCTTCTAAATGGTGACAAATAGTATTGCAATTTTGTCCTGATATTTTCAAAAGCCAATATCATCCCAAAAATATCACAACATTTTCAAAAATAGCCAATGTTAACATGAAGCACTTTTTAAAAAAATACATGCATTTTGTATATCAGTATATCTTATTTATGATGATCTTTTTCCTAAGATTTGACCAAAAAATAGAAAATTTCAATTTAATTATCACGAGGCTTTCCTTGTTGAGAAAATCCCGACGCTGAGATGTTTGATGCGAGGAAGCATATATATATATATATATATATATATATATATATATATATATATATATATACCATTAACTTAACCTGACTTACTCTAACAGCAAAGTCTACTTTATCTACCTCCTTCACCTCCTCCCTATTATCTCCCTCCTTCACCTCTCCTGCCCCCTCCAGCGCTCCTCCCTGAGAAACCTGACTGCCTGCTCCCCGCAGCCCCCCCCCCCCCCTCCCTCCCCCCGTCGCTCTCCCTTCCCATCCCTAATAATCCATGCAGCCCATCGCTCCTCCCTGAGAACCCACCTCCCCCGTCACACCCTTCTATCCCTCCCTGCTTCCCGTAGCCCGTCAATCCTCCTTCCCATCCTCCCAATTATCTCCCTCCACCTCTCCTGCCCCCTTCAGTGCTCCTCCCTGAGAACCCAACTGCCTGCCCCCCACAATCCCTCTTCCCCTCTATCTTTCCTCCCTAAGAACTCACCTCCCCCATTGCCCCCGCATCCCCCTTCCCCTCCCTACTCACTACAACCAATCACTCCTCCCTAAGAACAGTAAAACCACTCCCTGTTCTCTTTGTCGCTCCTCTCACCCTTCCTACCCCCCATCCCTATTTCCCTAGCCCCCCTCCTTTCCTGCCCCCTCCGTCACTCCTCATGCCCTCCAAACCCTTATGTTGAGCGCCCTACCTCCTATCTCCCTATGGGAGAGGATGTGTCTTGTTCCCCAGTATTGACGAATCTGGACAAGCAGGATTATCCTCTAATTGTGGATATTTTGATCGAATCATCGATCCATAGTGACCATGATGGAAATGACACGCCCTTTGTTACAGGAGGTACTCTTGGGGGCCAGGATGGTTAAACTGGTGGTGGTCTTGCTGCTTCTCATTCTTGGGCTTAAGTGGTAGGTTTCTCATCATTTTTGCCCTCTCAAAACCTTTCAAGGTCACCAATCAATGATGGATAGGAAATGCACTATTCTTCTTCTTCAATAGTTTAGAGACAAAAATCTTTCGGTCATTGTTTAGTTTGAAAGTAGGACACCAGGGCAATGAAATTAGAGTTTTATATTAGGTTGCTTTGTAAGTGATGAAAGCTTTCTATTAATTCGATCTTTTATGTGCTTCTGGACAAGTTCCTGATACATTTTTTATCGCAAGAAGATATGATGTTAATTTTGAGGAGACGATCGTGGATGGTTGCAGGTCGCACTTTGCTTTTAAAAACTTGGGACAAATATGACATGCTGAAATTTCAGTGATTAAGGTCTATTTTGGTATGGATTAGAGTGCATGGTCTTTCACCCACTTATTGGTGCAATGATGTCTTCTATTTGATAACGGATGTATTAGAGGAAAAACTGATGGCGCAAAAGCGCAAAGCCAAAAAAATATGGGTCTCAAAAGTCTTATTTGAAAATCATAATTCTTTTAAGATACTTGAGCGGAATCAAGAAGAGAAAAAGGTTGTTGCGCCTCCACAACAGCCAATTTTGGCTGTTCAGATTGATGGTCATCTGCTCTTTGCATGTGCATCATATCACAGAAGATACCATTGAAATGACTTTTTTAGTAACATTTTTTATTTTGACCCAGCTTTTCGTCCAAGCTTTTGTCATCTTGAGAAGCAAGAGGTTTAGATAGTGGTTAATGTTTGTAGTAAGGATCATTTGCATGATATTACTCAAATACCTTCAAACATGGTGTTGAGATCATTGATTAAGGGGGCACACCGTACCTTGGCACAAATGCTTTGTGATGCTCGAACTAGTTGCACATGCGTTTCTCTCGTACTCTCTATGAAGTTAGTGCTCGAGAGTGCTAAAAAGATTTATAGACCAAAAAGAACTCAAAATTGAGATTCTTGAGATGAATTTCAAGTAATATGTTTGAGGTGTTTAAGGAGAAGGACCTCAAGATGTCTTTAGTCTACAAGTGTAATCTCCATCTTGTTGGGCCTTTAGCAATAGGATAAGTGAACAATGTAATCACCGTCTCATCATCCTCAGCGATATTTCATCACTTAGAATCTTCAATGTAATTTTTTACATCTTGAGATTTAATTCATAAATATATATTTTTTTTTCAGAAAAAAATAATAGCACAGTCATTTTTTTGGGCTAGTCTAAGGGAAAACACCCCCTCCCTCTTCTCATCGCTGATCGCACATTGACTGGCCTCTGGTTGGTAAAGTCCTTGATTACATTCAGTTTTGACAGCTTCAAGGCGCCCACTTAACATGGCAGTCGATGCTGGTTTTAAACCAATAGACATCCCGATCCAACTATATACACAACTTGATTACAATGCCTCATTGGTGCTAATGAAAAGATGAGCTACTAGGTACTGTAGAAAATCAAGCCTGCTAATGCTGACCTGCCACATGCATTAGTTGTGACAAAACTCTCTCGTTTCGTCCACACATGAAAACATTGTTCCCCTCCGTTTTGCGAGCAGTGAGACAAATATAGCAAGAAATTATATGAAAGTTTTAAACGACAACATTTCAAGATATTTTCAAAATATCATGATTTTTTTGCAAAAACATAAATTTGGATTTTTAGACGTGTTATTTATGTTTTTTATGGCTATTTATCATGAAATAATGGTGTGTTTTTATCTTAAAATATATTTAATTTGTATTTATTAGTAAAAATTTCATTTTTTATTTTAAAATTTGTTTATTATTGCTGATATTTTGCCAAAAAATGTGAGTTTTTTTAAAAAATTTCTATTTTTTTGCGAGTTTTTTGACTGCTAATATTTTACCGTTTTAAACTTCTATCACTATGTTTGGGAGTATTCAATTGGAAGTACCGTAGCAGTTTCTCCAGCACCCTCTGCTGTTTGGGACATTGCATTGCAGTTTTCCCAACACTTTCCACGTATGGAAGCAGTGGCATTGTGAAAACATTACCGAGCAGCTAGTGCACATCACCTTGTGTTGGGACGTTGCAAGTTCAAATCCCAATGATATTATTGTATAACCAGTACCGGTCTGCCTAACCCCAGCTTGCCTTTCAAAAAATAAAAAATATATTGCTCGTTGTGTTGGAGTTAGCAACCCCAACAACACGTTTCAAAACCATTCACATCACAAAAGGATGCTTTTGGCCACTCTATCCCAACATTACGTTCTTTGGCAACACAAGGGGGAGGGTGGTGTATGTTCTCCCCCAATGATTTACTGAATCCCACGTCTGTGTTTGGGGGGGGGGGGGGGGCGAATGAGCGCCACGTATTTACGCACATGGGGCTCGTATTCCCGTGTATGTTGACATAACTTTGCATCGGACACTGGTGCTGTTGCAAAGACCTAATCACCCTTGCTTTTCTTGCCCTGAAATGACGGTTTGAGGAAATGACAAAAATATCCTCCATTCAAAAGTTGGGAAACTACGGTTTGAGAAAAGGACAAAAAAGTCCTCCATCCAAAAAGTTTGATGTTAACTATTTAAGGTGTAGACGCTCGCTATTCATTAAACTCTTGCGCCATCTGCTATAACAGTAACTCCTATTGTCAAGGCAAACTTTGCCTTCGTCTCCAGTCAATGTTTCCGCCTTGTTTTGTATCCTGTTTTACAACATATTGTTGCCTTCTCGTGCCTGCCTTGTGTTACAAAAAATTCCCGTGTCTTCTCTTCATTTTCGTTGTCGTTAGGCATTATGAAAGAAATCAATGATGCACAAACATTCCAACCAGTGCCATTAAGGCGTCGTGAGTAGCTTTCCATCTCATCATGCTATCGATGAAGAACGCATGTCATCTTGTGTGCCATTAAGGCATTGTTTTGTTACTGTAGGTAGATCTTGTTCTTACGATGGTTGGAAACTTATCGATATTTGTAAGACGCTGGGACCTGTTGACAAGAATGCTTGCTTACAAATGCTAGGAAGGGCCTCCACCCCATCAGGTATCCTACAATCACTCATTATATGCATTGTATCTCAAACCGCTGTATTAGTAACATACTATCGATTTGTGAGATATTGTTTTGTTAGTTAATATTGATTTGTTTGCTATTATGCTCAATTTCTTCCGTATCAATTGGTAATTTATTGTGCGACATATTTATCGACCTTTTAGATATTATGGTTTTGTATTGTCGATTTATAAGTTATTATGCTAAACTGCCGTATCGATTTTCAATATATTATTCGATACGTATATCGATTTGTAAGGTATTATATGTTTTGTAATATGTATTCACAAGATATTTGTACACAGACTTTGAAAACGTGTACGTGCAGAAACACATCATTACACGCATTCAAATCGCTGCTCTGTCAGCGATTTGTATTGAACTCGTTTCACAACCTCCTGGATCTACTGACAGCGTTATCGTCAACACACATGTATGACATTTTGTGTCTTTTATTGGCATGGTAAGTGACAACTCGATACTCAGTATAAGCAAATATCAAACCACACTTGCTTTTATACTGTCATTCACTAAATCGATTATTTGACTTGCTAACCCTTATCGATATTCGTTGTTATATGCATCCTGATTAAATCGTAGTAAACGTATGTGCTTGCTAACGCAACATGATATATTGCTTACAAAACATTCCCGTGTCTTCTCTTCTTTTGCGTTGTCGTTAGGCATTATGGAAGAAAGCAATGACGCACAAACATTTCGACCAGTGCCATTAAAGCGTCGTGAGTAGCTTTCCATATCATCATACTGTCGATGAAGAACGCATGTCGTCTTGTGTGCCATTAAGGCATTGTTTTGTTACTGTAGGTAGATCTTGTTCTTACGATGGTTGAAAACTTATCGATATTTATAAGACGCTAGGACCGGTTGACAAGAATGCTTGTTTACAAATGCTAGGAAGGGCCTCCACCCCATCAGGTATCCTACATTCACTCATTATATGCATTGTATCTCAAACCGCTGTATTAGTAATATACTACCGATTTGTGAGATATTGTTTTTGTTAGTTAATATCGATTTGTTTGCTATTTTGCTGGCAACACAAACTGATATATTGCTTATAACATTGTTGAGCTTACCATCAGGTTGTAATGAAGATGATCTAGCTCAATCAATTGAAAGTTATGGAGAATTAAACATCTATACTAATGACGCAACTGAAGAATTGAACATCTGCACTAATGATGCACATGATAAGAAGGGTAAAGACATTAGACCCACTCTTGACTTGAATGTTCCAGTAGAAGAAATGTAATTCAATAATGAGGCAGATTATCATGACAGTACACATAATAAAAATGTAGGCACTGCGAATGAACATGAAAGTACACTTGACTATGTTCCGGTAGAAGGAATGCAGTTTCATAATGAGGAAGCTGCATATAAATTTTACAATGATTATGCCTTAAAAGTTGGCTTCAGTGTGAGAAGGTTTTCTTGGTCAAAAAATGCACAGGTTGTCGTGGTGAGAAAGACATATGTTTGTTCCAAGCAAGGTTGGAAGAAATCAATGGGAAATCCAACAAGGAGCATGCTAGAATCAAGATGTGGATGTCAAGCGAGAATTGTTTTGAGAAGACATCCGAATGGGAAATTTCTAGTTTGTACTTTAATCAGTGATCATAATCATGATTTATCTCCATCATTTATGACTCCTATGTTAAGGTCACATCATAAAATAACTGTAGCGCATGCTGCAATGGCTGAAATAGCCGATAGCGCCGGCATTGCACCAAGGAAGACATACAATTTGTTTGCCCACATATACGGTGGTCGCGATAATGTGTCATTCACACCTTTGGATCTAAGAAACCACTTGAGAAGGAAGATGACAGATAACATGAAGAATGAAGAAATATGTTCTTTGGTTTATTACTTACAGAAGAAATCAAACAATGACCCTAGTTTCTTTAGTGCAATGCAACTGGATGAAGATGAATATGTTGTGAATATGTTTTGGGCCGATTCAAAGTCAAGAGTAGATTATGAATGTTTCAATGATGTGCTTGTATTTGATACTACAGTAAAGATCAATACTGAACAATGGCCATTTGCGCAGTTTGTCGGAGTGAACTATCACTCACAGAGTTGTATATTAGGAGGCTGTTATCGTCGCAAAATTTTCCGTCTTCCCTTCCCTGCGGGAGAGAGAGGAAAACTGCTTTCGCGAGTCAAACTTGACCAGAGTTTTGGAAATTTGTTTTGAAATACTCGCCTCCGTTTTTTAAAATAGCGAGAAAATTCATGGGATGGGGCTCGACCTGTCGGTACGAGGTTCGACCGTTCCTGCCGCATTTAACAGGGTAATCGAACCAAGGACCAAAATTGTGCTTGACTTAGTTAAATCATCAAAATCGTGTTCTATCCTAAATGCACGGAGAATTCAGGCATGTGCTATGAAATTTTGTAAAATGTAAGTTGAAAAAAATATGATGTATGCTTAGAAAACATTTGGAGTTGAAAAGCATTTTCTTAGGAAATGGATGAAAATCAATCTCTCAGGAAGTTCTGATGAAAGGGGTTTGAAATCGCGATAAAGTTCATAAAGGTGTGGGAAAATCGTGAATGGACTTCAAATTTTGAAAGCTTTCTTTGGAAAATGATTAAAATTCATTGGAAAACCCTTTGAGGAAGGAAAATTGAAACTCGAGAAACTGAAATCCTGAGAATCTTAGCCTTGAAATACTTGAAAATTGATTTTGATTCTTGAAAAAGACGAGAAACTCCTTTTGAAAATCATAAGAAAATAACAATTCCCAGGGAAAACTGTGAAAAAACTTGACTTGGGAAATCCAATTTTGAAAATTCTCAGAGTGTCTTGAGAAATCGATTGCCTTGGAATGAAATTTTCTCAAGAAAAGATTTGGAAAAGGCAGATGATGCCATGATGTCGATGATTTGAATGGATGAATGTCTTTTGAGAAAACATCTTTTCAGGAAAATATGCAGTTTTAGGATTAAACGAAGTAAAATTATCACATATTCCGACTATGGCCATAAATATGTTTATAATTTACTTAGTTAATTCTAAAATATTATGTAATCATTGAAGACATGCAATGAAATTTTGGAAGATAGCCTAAGAGTGTAGGCTCAGTGTGACTAGTAGAAAGATGCTGAATCTGGGTCTCATCCATATTCCGACTAGGGCCGTAAATATGGACTCCACCGAGTTCATCAACTCCCTAAGAATTGGTGCGTGTGCCATTCATGTACATCCATAGTGATTTTGAAAGAAAATGCATGAATCACATAAATAGGATATTGCAGAAATTCAAACTATACGATATGCATCCTAATCTAAGCAGAAAATTAAATCTCTTATTCCAAAATTTACATTATTACATCACTAAATTAAATGAAAGAAAAGAAAATTGCAGACTTCAGTTCCTTCTTTTGAATGTCCCTGCCAAACTGGAAACGGGGTTAGCTCAAATATGTGGGTTTTTCCAATATTTTCCAATAATATCTTGAGATTATTGGATTTAATTGGATACAAACGCTATTTTCACACTTCCTTGATATTTGAAAATGATGCAAATGCCAGAAAATCCCGTGATAAATGATTTGAAATTCGGAATTGGGGTCAAAATGATCGAAATACCCCTAATATATTGATGTTACACCTTTAAAATCAGGGTTTTTGAAGGAAAGTTTGGTAAAATTTGAGATTTTGAAATTTGATTTGAACCAAATGATGATGAAATGCAATATGAGACATGATGACATGCTACTAAACACCTTAAGACTGTACAATTAGAATTTTGACAGGCTACAATTCATTAAAAATAGTGAATTTCGCTTGGACCAGGATCCCGCGGGGCCCTGTTTTAATGATACAGCTAAACCGAGCATCAAACGATTTTCAAATCACACCAAATTCGGTAGGGAGGAACTCTATACCCTTATAAACAACCTAGAATGATAAAACTCACGAAATGACATGATTTAGATGCGAAAATTTATAGAAACTCCTAAAATGGGCGAATTTCGCCTATGGACCCGAACCAAATGTGACATTTAATGTGATAATACAAGAATTCCACCATATAATTGTCTGATATTTTGCAGTCTGCTAAATGATCTGAAAATGAACAATTTTGGCTTTTACAACCCCAAGATTTTAACTGCGGTGAGTTCAGTAATAGGGATTTGGTTCTGACGAAGGTAAAATCAACCTATTCTGATGTAAAATTGCATAAAAAATAACATCCGACCAGAGAAATTTCTGATATTTAAATGAGGAACTAATGGCGTCTACAGGAACAACTTTCATTTTTATGATTTTGGCATTTGATCAACAGGAACAGAGATAAAAATACGACATTACTTGCCTAAATCAACATAACAGATAAGCATAACAAAACAGAAGACTGACAATAAAAATCCGAAACTGATATTAAGACTGTCTGTTTTCGTCGCGAAATTTTTCCCTCGTCTTCCCTTCCTTGCGGAAGAGAGAAAGAGGAAACGCTTTCGCGATTCAAACTTGACCGGATTTTGGAAATTGCTTTTGAAATACTCGCCTCCGTTTTTTAAAATTGCGGGAAAATCCATGGGATGGGGCTCGACCTGTCGGTACGAGGTTCGACCGTTCCTGCCGCCTTTAACAGGGGTAATTGAACCAAGGACCAAAACTATGCTTGACTTAGTTAAATCATCGAAGTTATGTTCTATCCTAAATGCATAGAGAATTCAGGCATGTGCTATGAGGTTTTGGGAAAATGCAGCTTGGGAAAACATGATGTATGCTTGGAAAATATTTGGAGTTGAAAAGATTCTCTCAGGAAAAAGATGAAAGTCAGTTTCTCAGGAAAACTCATGTGAAAAAGGGTTTTTGAAGTCACGGGAAAGTTCATGAAGTTGTGGAAAAATCATGAATGGTTGAAAATCCTGGGAAAATGGAAGTGATTCTTGAGAAAAGATGAACCTTTTGAAAAGGGAAACACTTCTTAGGAAAACTTGGACTTTGAGAGTTTTCTTAGGAAAATGATGGAAGATTTATAGGAAAACTCATTGGAGGAGGAAATTCAAAACTTGGGGAATCGAAATCCTGGGAATTTTACCTTTTGAAATACTTGGAAATCGATTTTGGATCTTGGAGAAAGATTGAAAAACTCTTTTGAATCTCTTAAGAAAATATCATTTTCCAGGGAAAACTGTGGAGAAACTTGTCTTTGGAAAACCGATTTTGAAAAATCCTTAGAGTTTCTTGAGAAATCAATTTCTTGAGAATGAAGTTTTCTTGAGAAAATCTTGAGAAAATCAATGATTTCATGATGCAAATGACATGAGTAAATGAATGCCCTTTGAAAAGATTTCCGAGGAATGGGTTGGAAAATGTGCATTAAGTCCAAATAAATCCTTCACATATTCTGACTGTGGCCATGAATATGTTCAGAAATTAGTTGATTTGATGCACATGATTTTGAAAACTTTAGAAATATGATGTGCATTTTAAGATAGCCTAAGAGTGTAGGCTCAATGTGACTAGTAGAAAGATGATGGATCTGGGTCTCGTCTATATTCCGACTAGGGCCGTAAATATGGATCCCACCGAGTCCATCAACTCCCTAAGAGTTGGTGCACGTGCCATTCGTGAACATCCATAGTGCTTTTGAAATAAAATGCATGAATCATATAATCAGGATATTGCATAGATTTAAACTATATGATATGCATCCTAGTCTAAGCAGGAAATTAACTCTCTTATTCCAAAATTTACATTATTACATCACTTAAATAAAGGAAATAAAAGAAATTTGCAGACTTCAGCTCCTTCTTTTGATTGTTTCTGCCAAACTTGAAATTGGGTTAACTCAAATATGTGGGTTTTTCCAAGATTTTCCAATAATATTATGAAATTATTGGATTTAATTGGATATAAACCCTATTCTCATGCTTCCTTGATATTTTGAAATGATGAAAATGATAGAAATTCAGTAGAAAACAGTTTGAAATTCGGAATTGGTGGTCAAAATGACCAAAATACCCCTAAAATTAAAGTTACACCTTTAAAATCAGGGTTTTTTTGAAGGAAAACTTGGTAAAACTGAGATTTCGAAATTCAAATTGAATCAAATGATGATGAAATTCAGTAAGAGACATGATGACATACTGCTAAACACACTAAGACTGTAAAATCAGAATTTGGCATTTTGCAATTTATCCAAAATAACGAATTTCGCTTGTTTTTCACTTGGATCCGGGTCCTGCGGGACCCTGTTTTGGTATTATGGCTAATCCGAACCTCAAATGGATTCCAAATTGCACCAAATTCGGTATGAAGCATCTACTTACTCTGATAAACAACCTAGAATGCTAAAAATCACGAAATGATATGATTTAAATGCTAAAATTCAAAGAAAGTCCTAAAATGGTGGATTTTGCCTATGGATCCGAACCAAATGCAATGCCTAATATGATAATGCAAGATTCACACCATGGAAACTTCTGATATTTTGCAGACTGCTAAAATACCCAAAATGGAACATTTTTGGTTTTTACAGCCTTGGGATTTGATCCATGGTGAGTTCGGCAACAGGGATTTAGTTCTGACAGAGGTAAAAATCACTCTAATCTGATGTAAAATGCCAAAAAAATATAAAACAGCCATGGAAATTTATGAAATTAATCATAGCTATGCCCGACACCTACATGAACAACTTTTATGTTTATGACTTCGGCATTTGATCAACGGAAACACAGATAAAAATATAACTATTTCTGCCTAAACTAACAGAATAGACAAATGTAGCAAAACAGGGGACTGACAAAAAAAATCCGAAGCAGGTATCAACACTGTTCTAAAAATCATAGGCTTTTAGATGCAAACAGAGGACATCCCGGACACAATTTTCACTTTTTACAGTTTTGGATTTGGAGCAACACACAAAGAGAAACCATAGCCCTAAGTCGATCCAAGATCTCAGAGGCTCAAATTAGGCTCTGACACGTGTCCCGAACTCTCGGATTTTTGTCAGACATTAAAAAAATTCAGAAAAATCTGAAAAAATCATATTAAAAACTAGACATTTTCCCGAGTTCATAACAGTTTTCGGATCGAAAATCAGATCTCTCAGGAGGGATATCTCGATTTTACAAGTCGGCAAATGATTTTCAAAACGCATCTCGGGTAACAAAACCCGACTTGCCATTTTGAATGTTTACCGCAGTAAACAAATTCAAATGCCTCCGAATTTTTGGCAAAATTTCAGGGACACCTCAGGTCGCATTCTGTAATTTTTTTGGGATGTTTAATAAAAAATAAATGCATGAAATGATGTGTGGACTGACTGACAAAAACAGAGACCTACTGAAAATAAGCAGAATTGAAATAAATGCTAAATTAATCCTAATTAATTCATGAAATATGCTAAATGAATGAAATAAAATGCAAATTAAACCTAGATAAATGCATGAAGGTTAAAAATCATCAAGGAAGCATAATCAAACATTTTTATATATGTCGTTTTATGAGAATAGCTCAATCCATCTCTCGGATGAGCTCTTTCTTCAAACGACTCCCGAATCGAATTATGGAGTCACACAAATGGGAAAAGAAGTGCACCTTGCTTCGTTATACAGCGTAGGAGCTCTTGAAATGGGCGGCTATCACGAGCTTCCTTCGTTCTTCGCTTCGGGCTTCAGATGGTTCACCAAAATCGACCTTTGTTGGAATCGAATTGGCCACAGCACGAGCTCTATTCCACCTTCTCCAATGAGCCAAAGGGGGCACGATTTTCAAAGTTCAAAATCAGAGTTTAGGGAGGCTAGGTAGGGTTTTCAAGTTCACAAAATGATCTCCAAAGATGCTCTCCTCTCCTGGGCGTGGAGCCTTGTTTTTATAATTTTTTTTGAAGAAATTTGAAATTCAAACAGGCTCAATCTGAGCCCTCCATGTGGCGCCATCTCAGGGGGTGCTATCTGGGGGTTTGAAATTCAAATTTGGCTTTTGCAGGGAGCCCTCAGGTGGCGCCACCTCATGGGGCTATTTTGATTTTTGAGAAAAATGAAAAAAATGGAAATTTTGTAGGTGAGACACCTCAGCAGGGGAATTTGGAATTTTTCAAAAGTTTGCTTGATTCTCTCTGCAGGGAACTCCCAGATGGCGCCACCTTAGAGGGTGCTCTCTTGGAGTTTGAATTTCAAATTCACCTTTTGTAGGGAGTCTTCAGGTGGCGCCACCTCATGGTGGGCTACCTTTATTAAAAATACAATAAAATAAAAAAAAAATGGAGCCAAGTGGAGTCCTGGAATGGTGCCACCTCAAAAGGTGTTTGACACATGTCAGAAGGTCAGAGCAGTGGGCTCAGAAGGCGCCACCTCAGGGGAATTTGAATTTTGCTTTTTCTGGTGAAAGGAGATCTGGACATGTGGCAGTCCAGGACGGTTCCAAGTGTCAGCCTGCTGGAGGAGGTTCTTCAGATGGCGCCACCTCAGAGGAGAATTTGAATTTCAAATGGAGGTTGGCCCTGGAGGAATGGAGGATGGACATGTGGCGCCACCTCAGGGTAGCTCCTACAATGCCATGTGGCAAGAGGGAGGAAAAGGAGGGAAGGGACATGCGGCGCCATCTCAGACAACATGGAAAAGGTAAAAGTTCAGGATTTTCGCCACCTATGAGGAGATTTGAATATTTGAATTCTAGCTTTTCTGAAGATAGCAGGAAATGACACATGGCAGTTGCTTTTTCTGAGGAAATGAGAGCTTGACACGTGTCCTCTACAGGAGACACACTCCAGATGGCGCCACCTCAGAGGAGACAAGCCTACCTTTTCTGTAGGAATTTAGGAGTGACATGTGTCTCCTACTTTTCTGAGAAAAGTAGGGAGAGACATGTGTCAGGCTACTTTTCTAGAAGGAGGGAGAGGTTGACACGTGTCCTCTGCAGGAGACACACTTCAAGTGGCGCCACCTCAGAGGAGACAAGCTCCACTTTTTCTAGACAGGACAACCTATGACACTTGGCATCTCCTGGTAGTCTTGGAATGACACATGGCGCAAGATGGATAGGGTGACACATGGTAGATAAATGGGATGGCATGTGGCGGCTTCTTAGGGTAGCCCCACACTGACACTTGGCATGTAGATGAGAGGAGAGAGAAAGGACAAGTGGCACCAATCCAGGGGACAAGGCTCCTATATTTTTGGGTTTTTTCAAAATTCAAATTTTTCAAAAGAAAAGTTTGTGTGACACCAGCTCAGTGTGGGTCCCACATTGCTTCTTTATTGAAATAAGGATAAAACCACAACTTCTTTTTGGAATTTTCATAAAATCTGGATTAATTGGTAAAACAGGAAATTTTGGAAAGAGTTGGTTCTTGTAGGGCAATTTTGTAAAAGGAAGATACTTGAAATTGTCAAAAGGGCAAAATCTGAGGTGAAGTGGCTGAAATCCATATTGAAAACTATCCAGATCGTTTTCCTGAGAAAATATTTTGAAATTTAGAGCCCTGGGGGTAAAATGGGAAGAATTGATAATTTTGAAGACCCAGGGTTTTGGAGTCAATTTTGAAAAGAGTTAAAATTCTAATCTGAATTGAAAATTTTGAAATCAAGAGTTCTGGACCTCGAAATGACATGCTGTGCAGTGCAGTGATTTGAAATGCTCATACAATGATATGCAATGTCATGTCTTATGCAATATAATCTTGAGCCAAGACTCGGAGATGTCTGTCTCCTGTCAGGAGTAAAATTTTGAACATCTGAGCTAAAAATAGAGGAATTTTGAGAGTTTCAGATGAAATTTAGACTTTTGCAAGGTTCGGGCTCAGAAAATGACCATTTTGCCCTCCGACGATTTCAGAGGTTGAATGATGATGTTTGGTGGAGATGTAGGGGAGGTGAGTGAAAATTTGGGGTGTTTACACTGTCCTAAAAATCATAACATTTCAAATAAAAACAGAGGACATCCCGAGCATGATATTCATTTTTTACAGATTCGGATTTGGAGCAATACCCAAAGAGAACCCATCGACTTAAGTCGATCCAGAGTCTAAGAGACTCAAATCAAGCTCTGACACGTGTCCCGAACACTCAGATTTTTTTCAGATAGCAAAAAGAATTTAGAAAAATATGAGAAAATCAGATTAAATACTAGACATCATCCAAAATTCAGGACAATTTTTGGATCGAAAATCGGATCTCGATTTTATAAGTCAGAAATAAATCTTCAGAACGCTTCCCGGGTCACAAAATCCAACCTAACATTTTTAACTTTTAACGCAGTAAAAAAATTCAAATTATTCCGAGTTTTTTGTATATTGTTAGGGACATCTAAGGGCGCGTACTGTGATTGTTTTAGCATTTTTAAAGAAAAATAAATGCATGAAATAATGAGTGGACTGACTGACAAAAATAGGGAATTACATAAATGAAGCTGAATGCATGAAATATCAAATAAATTCATGGAACATGCTATTTTAATGAAATAAAATGTAAATCTAACTTGTCTTAATGCATGAATATGATGGAATGCGAAAATTTAATCAAGAAAGCATAAGAAACATCTTTTGATGTGTGTCATTTTATGAGAATAACTCGATTCATCCATCAGATGAGCTCTCTCATCAAAACGACAATACTAATCAAGGCAATGATATTACTATAATGAAATCAATGAGAATAGAAGTGAACCTTGCGTTCTCCTGCAGTTTTGGAACTCCCAAAGTGAGCGGCTATGAATGGCTTCTCTCATCCTTCAATCTGGGCTTCAGAAGGTTCACGAAAATCGATCCACACGCCTAGATCGAATGGGAAGTGATGCGAGCAAGGTTGGTACTTCAATGCACCCTCTCAACTGAGCCCGGGGGGGTGGGGCATGAATTCAGAAAGTCAAAATCGTGTACTAGAGAAAATCTAAGTTGAAATGCAAAATCCAAAAGGAGACTCCCTTCAGCTGGGCGTGGGTTGTGGTTTTTGTAGCCATTTTGGGATTTTTTGAAATTCAAATAGGCTTCATGTGAGCCTTCCATGTGGCGCCATCTCATAACATGCCATTTGGAATTTTTGAAATAGAAGAAATGTGAATTTTGTGGATGAGACACCTCAGCAGGGGAGTTTGAAAATTTTCAAAACTTAGCTTGATTTTCTCTGCAGAAGTCTCCCCTATGGCGCCACCTCAAAGGGTGTTGCTTGGGAGTTTGAAATTCGAATTTTGCTTTTTCTGAGGCTCCTCATATGGCGCCACCTCATGGTAGGCTACTTTTATTTTGAACAAAATAAAATAAAAAGAAAATGAAGCCAAGTGGGAGCTCTGGAATGACACCACCTCAAAAGGGGTTTGAGATTTAAAGCTGGAAGAAATGGGAGCATGCCATGTGGCGCCACATCAGAGTGGTTTCACACTGACACGTGTTAAAAGAACATGGCAGTGGGCTCAGGTGGCGCCACCTCTGAGGAATTTAAATGTTTAAATTTTTGCTTTTTCTAGAAGAAGCAGGGGCTGACATGTGGCGCCACCTCAGGATGGCTCCACACTGCCATGTGGCAAGAGGACAAGAACAGAGGAAGCAGGATGCGCCACCTCAAAGGAGTGTTGTTTCCACTTTTTCTGATGTAAGGAGGTCTGGACATGTGGCGGTTCAGGATGGTTCTGCTTCTGACAAGTGTCAGCTAGCTGGCGGAGACTCTTCAAATGGCGCCACCTAAGGGTAGGATTTAAAATTTAAATGAGGCTGGCTCTGGAAGAATGGAGGGTGGACATGTGGCACCACCTCTGGGAGATCCTGCAGTGACACATGGCGGGAGGAAAGAGAAGGAGGAGAAGAGCCATGTGGCGCCATCTCCAAAATAAAATAAAAAATGAATTTATGGAGGAAAATCAACATTTTCACCACCTAAGTCTATGTTTGAATTTTTTGAATTGTTGCTTTTTCTGAAGGAGGCCAAGAGTGACACGTGTCCTTTGCTTTTTCTGGAGGAAGCTAAGAATGACATGTGTCACTTACTTTTCTGAGAAAAGTAGGGAGAGACATGTGTCAGTCTGTTTTTTCTGAAGAAGGGAGAGAGTGACATGTGTCTCTTGCAGGAGACATACTTCAAATGATGCCACCTCAAAGGAGACAAGCTCTACTTTTTCTGGACAAGGCAACACATGACACGTGGCATCTCAGGGTGGCATTTGAATGACACATGGCACAGGGTGAAGGTGGTGGACATTGACACGTGGCATAGTGTAACGCCCCAAAATCGTGGACTTGAAACCTTTTATGAAAAAGGTTGAAAGCTTTGAAATCAATCATTTATCAGAGTTTAAAACAGAATTTCAGCGGAAGATCAGGTTCAAAACAACAAGTCCCTAGACCTTGAGCACATTACAACCAAAAGCAGATTCCCCCTTACAAACCGATTTGCAGTTCAAATATATATTTTATTGAAATGAAAAGAAGAACCACATTTTGGTAATACAGTTTTAGAAATGCAAAGTTATAATCAAAAGAGATGCTTTCAAAGAAACCTTATACCACATCTATCAAAAGTATCCCCAGGAGCGCAACGTCAGGAAAGGGCATTGCCTTGAATGCATCGCGTCATCATGCCATCGCAAGCTGTCTCAACCTGTTCACCACCTGCCCATGAAAATGGGTCAGTCACATAACAGACTAGTAGGGGTGCAAAGGACAAGAAAGAGCAGAAGCTGCAATAAGTAAGATAAACGCTAGCTCAAGCAGGAACAAGCAAGACTAGCAGATCTAACCAAATGTGCTGAGGAGTAAGCAAAGCTCTAGTAAAGCAGACAGCTACGTAAAAGAGCAGGAAGGATCAGAGTGCTGAACAGACAACTATAGCAATCTCACAAATATAATAGGTGAAGAGTAACTAACTCTATCCACCAGCCAAGCAAAGCAATTTCATAAGACAGGTATTCATAACAACACTCGTAATACATCCAAGTACCATAGGCTGGCTCAGTCTATCGACAAGTGATTACATTAATCGTGAGGCACAAGCTATTGCATCACAAGCAATTCATAAGCAATACAAGATAAGCAATCAACTAGTATGAGAAGCTAGTTATTACCAAGCAAAGAACTGCGTAAGCAGTTTAACCAACAAGGGTAACACCTCGACGGGCGTACCTAGCTCAACGAATAGCATACTAAACTACCGAGCTAACAAGCAAGCAAGCAAAGCACGTCACAACATGCGTATCTCCCGATCATGTGTATAAGTTATATCTTGTCTCATTACTGAGCAGGCCGTTGTGGGTACGCACAAGGCAAAACGTAGAAACAGCCGAGATCGATTCGGGGGTCCATTATGCTATGTATTTTATTATACCCCGAATGACTGACTGAGTCGGCTTCCTAAGGAGACGGTCTGTGACCAAGAGAGTAAATCTCCAAAGGCAAACAAAGGCCCAATGGATGCGCATCCGTACTTCTGCAGAAGTGGCCCGAAGGATTTCCCCTAACCTCCGATGACTGGGTAAGGTCGGATCTTTGCCCGAGATTGCCATGTATGACTGTCCATCGGAGTTTTGTACCATCCATCCTCTCTCTTGATGAACCGTTCCGAATAAGCACGACGGAGGGTTTCTTAACCGCCGTCCCATTCTCATGCTCTGGTCTTTCGACCCATTCGAGCATCTTGCCTGTGAAGGCGCATGATTATTATTTAAGTGTGTTATACGCGTCATTGCGCGTTCAAGGCAACCAAACAATTCACATCCCATTCACTGCAGTACGCATCGTAACTATTCAAATGCATAATCACGCTGAAAGGGGGTCAATCCCTAGTGAGGGTAGGAACATCACTCTTGTGATCTCAAACACATTCCATTGCATGTTCGAGGCAGACATAAACCTCTCATCCTACTCATCGTAGTACGCAACGTACCTGTTCAAAAGTACAACCACGATGAGAGGGGTATGGATCTCTCGCAGGAAATCCCAAAGCTTCTACTTTATAGAAACCCGCAGTGAACTCATTCCAGTTCCAATTGATCGTGCTCGGGTCCTTTAGACAAATGCGAGCAACCCGCCTATTAGGCGAAAGCAACATAACAGGATTAGCTTAATGTGTCAATACACGCTTAGAGGTTACTGTAGACCTCTCGTTCTGCTCTCGTAGCCCAAACATATCGTATGTGACTAAGGGTACAACTACAAGAGGAGGAACATGGATCCTTCGTAAGAGATCCAACAATACCTTCACAATGGAAAGGTACTACAATCTTGGTTGAACCAGAAGGCCTAAAAACTAGGTCTTGTATCAGAGGTGAGGTAACGCCGATCTAGTGATGGCGCAAGTACCTTGCTAGGATCCCTGCTCAACTCGTGCACAGGATCCTACACGAGGTTATCTAAGTCGTATCGAATAGGCAAACTAAGGTTGTAACACATCTATCCCAAATACATCAATTTGGGAGGTCCGATCGCTACCTCTGTTTTTCAAGCTATACATCTTGAAAATAGGGTTGCACCTACGACAATGTCTTTTGAGAACTGAAGTGCATAAGTGTGTGTCGTGGCTTGAAAGCCAAGTGAGACGATATACACTGTGCACTCGAAGTTGCACTTAGGGAGTGCAAGCTGACAAGAGGCAAACTCATGTATATACTAATACAAAGGCAAAATGAGGGACGAGGCTCGGTGGGCGAAGCCGCACCGCGAGGGTAGAACACTAAAGCTCCACACGAGGTATGAGATCATACCTCGATCATCGTAACCCACAAGCAGGCAACTACACAACCAACTCGTGAGGTAAGAGATCTTATACTGGCTACGCAAGTGTAAAGGACGACTCACGAGACATAGCATTGCACCTCGATAGATTGATAAGCGTAAGCAAGAAAGAAAGCATACGACAGAGATAATAATACATGCATGAAGGGCAACAGCAAGGTAAGAACAAATACAAGCAAAAGGCAAGTGCAAGAGCAAGCACGACAGTACAAGAAGGTAAAGCACGAGAAGTAAAGCAGGAGCAAGGCCATGGCGCATAAAGCGCGGGGCAACAAATAAATGCAGGAAGTAAAGTGCAAGAACGTAAAGAAGGACCAGGATTTGCATCCTGGAGAACAAAGCAGACGTAAGCAACTAAATGCCAAGGCGCAAAGCGCGGGGCAGCAGGAAGGTAAAGTGCAGAAAAGTAAAGAGGACAAGGATCGCGAAACCGCGTCCTTGAGTTAAAAGACATGGAATGTAAAGGCAGAAATAGAAAGCCTAGGCACATATAGAGCAACGGCGACAGAAGAGAAATTGCAGGAAAGTAAAGAGGACAAGGAGCGCGAAACCGCGTCCTTGAAGGTAAAGACATACGTATATATATTATACGTATACATATATCGTCCTCTTTTAATTATCTTTCTTATTTTAGCTTTTATCAATTCATTGTCCTTTCATGCAAGAATCCCCTACCTTAAGGGGTTGCGGGTCCTCGTACGCATGCAGCGTAGGCAAGCAAGAGCTCGCGCCACAGAGGGCGAGATGGATCCATCGTTCAACCTGGAGAGCTTAGAACATTAGTATATGCCATATAAGAGAAAAGAAGCAAACACAGCAAGGTCTCCTGCCTGCAGAAGGCAGAGGCAGGAGCTCTGCATCCTGCAGACAAGGGTGCCAGAGGCAGGGAGCAGGAGCTCCCTGTTTGCTAGCACAAGGAAAGGCAGGGGAGGGAGCAGGGGCTCTCTGCCACACCTGCCACGACAAGGCAGGGGGGGGGGGGGGTAACACCCCCTGTCAGAACAAGAGACAGGGGCGCAGCCCCCTGCCGGCAGCAAGAACAAAGCAAGGGGGCAAAGCCCCTTGCCGAAGAACAGCAAAGATGCAGGGGGCAAGCCCCTGCTCGAAAACAAGAAATCAGGGGGGCTTCGCCCCCTGTTGGCACACGCAGGAGGCAGGGGGACCCGCCCCCTGCCGGCTCAATGCAAGAGGCAGGGGGACAGATCCCCCTGCCGAGGAGCAACAGAAGAGCAGGGGGGCTCCGCCCCCTGCCAGGAACAACAGAGGGTGCAGGGGGGCTCCACCCCCTGCAGGGAAAAGAGCAGAAGGCAGGGGGGCCTCGCCCCCTACCGGCAAACAAAAAGAAGACAGGGGGCAAAGCCCCCTGCCGAGAGTCAACACCAAGGCAGGGGACCCCTCCCCCTACCGAGAATCACCAAAAGAGCAGGGGGGCTCAGTCCCCCTGCTGCCCTACACAAAAAAAGGCAGGGGGGGTAACCCCCTGCCGACAAGAGGCGACAGGGGGATCAGCCCCCCTGTCGACCAAGAGCGAAAAAGGCAGGGGGCTTAACCCCCTGCCAAAACAAGAGGCGACAGGGGGATCAGCCCCCCTGTCGTCCCACAGCAAAGAGAGTGACAAGGGGTGGAACCCCCTGCCAAGAAGAGTCAACGACAGGGGGCTCAATCCCCTGTCGACCAACAACAAAGGGTGGCAGGGGGGGTTCATCCCCCTGCCAACAAGCGGGGGTGTCAGGGGGCTCAGCCCCCCTGTCGATCCACCCAATACACAGGAGAAAAGAGGGGAGGGTTATACATCCGAAGACCGCAGCGACCGGGGGAGGAGCTGAGTGGAAACGAGTGGCGAATCGCCGGCGCTCGGCGACTGCAGGGAGGATCACCGGACGCTGGTGGCTGGCGGTGGCCGGCGGCGAATCGCCGGCGTCGGTGGCCCAGGGAGGAACGAGAAGAGAAGGGTCGATCGAGGGGCTCACCGAAGCTCGAAGGGGGAGAATCGCCAGTCGTCTGGGAGGCCGGCGTCGATTCGCCGACGTCGGCAACATAGGAGACATCAAGAGGGAGGCGACGATCGCCGGCGGCTGCAGCACCCATGACGGTGGCCGTGGCTGACGGCGAGTCGTCGGAGGTCACCGCCCTCACAGCCAAAAGACAGGGGAAAACGTGGTCGCTGGGAGGATCGCCGGTCGTTGGGAAGGCGACCGGACGGAAACGCTCGCCGGCATCTCCAATCGCCGGCGGCGGCGGCGTGAGGAGGGCGGAGCGAAAGAGAGAGAGAAGGGGCGAGGGTTTTTCCCCTCGCCTGAGACACTGTGTCCTTTTAAGGACACCGGCTTCTCGAGAAATCGAGAAGCCGGGGCACGGGTCGGCTCGAGCTCGGATCCAGCCCGGATTCGGGTCCGACACAGGGGGTCAGACCCTGACTCGCGTCCGACACCTGTCGGGCACGTGTCTGACGCGAGTCGGACACGATTTTTTTTTCATGGTCTTTACATCCTACCTCCCTTAAAAGAATTTCGTCCTCGAAATTTCATAGGAAGGTGATCTGTCTAGATCGCAGCCTAAGGGAACTAGGTAAAGATCAGGATGCACGAATGCACATAAGTCCCCAGACACATAAGCTTCTGAAGGGATCAGGACAACACATAATGAGTCCCAAAGAAAGGTTCAAAACCAACAACTTGATCGAACAAAACATATGAGTGAATTTACTAACACTTGCCTCCGCAAGAGTTCGCAAGAGTTCATATAGAGCCACGAATAGAAAAGGAGTTTAGCAGAAGGCTATAAGAATGCTCATTCGCTATCTTCAAGGATGAAGAAACACAACGAGTCATCAAAAAGAATGGGTCTAGTAGAAGACCAATAGGAAAGATTAAACATTAACTTCTACTAGACGCGATAAGGGATGAAGAGACAAAACGAGACATTGCTCTAGCTTACGTTCCTTGAACGGGGTCTCTAAATCATCATCAAGACGTCGTGTGTCACACTCACAAATTCTAACAAACTCTGTGTCATGAAAACCTCAATCTATACTCTCTCAAGGCCTAATGCGGCTAACTGCCACCTATCAAGACTCACTTAAGGCGACAAAAAAGCTCACCCTTCCAATAGAGGGTCAAAAACATGATCTAGATCTAAAATCAATACAAATCTAATTCACATATCTGAGCTGGGCATAAAAATCAAGCTAAAACAGGAAGCCAAATCTATAGATTCACAACAGGCTATACTCATCAATATCAGAAAATCAACACAGCTCACCATAGCCTTTCATGGCAATCAAAGTCACACAAGTTCCTCGTCGGACCTCCTGATCCAGGAAACGTACAACCTCACAAGGGATTACCGCTCTAGATGGTATATCTGGTCTTGGACAATACACTTCCTCACAGTTCACCGTCTCCGCGGCTACCCGCTCTTGGACAGTGTATATCCTCACAGAGATTCTACCACTCTAGCCGGATTACCAGATCCTGGTCATACGAACCCTCACCGAAGACCCTTGGGAACCCAATCCTCAACAAATGCCATAATCAAAGAAAACCATCATGATACACGCATCAACACAAATGACCGCTCACAGGGTCGATAGCCACTAATAATCAACAAGATTCACGCCGAATCACCTGGTCTGGGAAGATGTACGACCTCACAAGGAATTACTGCCCTAGATGGTATACTTGGTCTTGGACCATACACTTCCTCACAGTTCACCGTCTTCGCGGCTACCCGGTCTTGGACAGTGCACGTCCTCACAGAATTCTACCACTCTAGTGGGTCACCTGATCTTGGTCATACACCCCCCTGGCAGATAATCCATTGGAGATCAGATCCTCAACAGACGCCATACCCAGTGATACATGCATCAAAACAATCGACTGATCAAAATAATTGACCGGACACAGGGTCAGAAGCCACCAAGATGGGCATAAGCATAAATACCAGCAATATGCATCGTATCACTTCTCATGGCAGAACAAATCACAAAATCACACATTCTTTCAACAATTCTTATCATGTGGCATATAAATCACATCACATAGAGGATTTAAACTACGCAACTCATCAATGCCACAAGAAACATTATATCCTCAAATAGGACCTCAAAGCATGCACAATCAAAACATGAATTCTATACACAAAAACATGCAGATAATATATTATGAATCAACTTAACTTCAACTTACGTAACTCCTATGCAGTTTAATAAATTCACAGGATTCAAGTTGTATGTGCAAATAAGACAATTCAAATCTTTGCACCATCATATGCATTCACAATTCTTACCTCGAAGCACATCGCATTCGACCACCTCAACGTGAAACACACGCACATGTCTACAAGACTTCTCTAATCTAATACTCATGATATTCGCCAATCATGCTATACAAAGATGATGTACTCGCACAACTAATCATAATGCGAATCCCTGCAACACAGTTACGTAGGCGTGATGTATCATCAAACTACTAATCATTTGTAGTCGTGAGGTGTCATATATCTAAATGATCCAAACTAATGATTTGTAGGCGTACATGTCAACCACCTAAAAGTTAATCACCTGTAGGCGTAACAAGTCAACTACCCAAAAACTAATCAGTTGTAGGCGTGATACTTCACTCACCTAATAAGCATCACAATCATTAAGATCACAAGGACACTAAAGTCACACGAAATTCCATCGATAAGCTTTTACTTAACA
Organism: Nuphar pumila; assembly: GCF_984573655.1. Taxonomy (NCBI): domain Eukaryota; kingdom Viridiplantae; phylum Streptophyta; class Magnoliopsida; order Nymphaeales; family Nymphaeaceae; genus Nuphar; species Nuphar pumila. The sequence continues at coordinate 36,028,901 of NC_143250.1, forward strand.
AAAATACGCAACAATACACACAAAAAGCCTTAAACTAAGACTAACAAAAGTGTCTACTCGACAGTTTCTATGTGTTTTGTTGCTAATGCTGAGGAGGTTGGGGCGTACTGCCCACTCGCTGGAGGTCATCGACCTTCTTTTTGCGATAATCACGGATAAAGTGGCCCACCTTGCTACAATAAAAGCAGCCACCAGAGGCTCGAGGACATATCTGTCCATGGTGAATACGATCACATCTCAGACACTTTGGGTTTAACGGTCGTTGAGGCTCATTTTCTTTGCTTAGTTTCTGTCTTTTAGCAGGTTGACGCTTGTTGTCAGCACTATCTTCGGCAGACTTTCGGTCGCGCCATTGGTTAAAGTGGCATTCTTCAGCAGAATGCCCCATCTTTCTGCAAAAGTGACAATCAACAAGGTTCCAAAGGCACATCGGATTGAACAAAATATGAGGGCTGACACCTCGCTTTAGATTGGTGCTCGTGCAAACCAACCTATCAACCTTATGATCGAGGTTCTGGACCATCGCTTGGAGCTCCTCAACTGCTCCGGTTAATGCGTCTATAGATTTGATCAGTTTATTGAATGACATCTAAGCAAAAACACATTCCTTAATTAAAATAACTATAAAACAATTTAAGAGAAAAAGATACTCACAGTGCGATGCAGATGCCGGATGATCAAGGTATACCACTTTCCCAGTTGCTCTGATACCAAAAGTTGTAATGCCCCAAAATCGTGGACTTGAAACCTTTTATGAAAAAGGTTGAAAGCTTTGAAATCAATCATTTATCAGAGTTTAAAACAGAATTTCAGCGGAAGATCAGGTTCAAAACAACAAGTCCCTAGACCTTGAGCACATTACAACCAAAAGCAGATTTCCCCCTTACAAACCGATTTGCAGTTCAAATATATATTTTATTGAAATGAAAAGAAGAACCACATTTTGGTAATACAGTTTTAGAAATGCAGAGTTATAATCAAAAGAGATGCTTTCAAAGAAACCTTATACCACATCTATCAAAAGTATCCCCAGGAGCGCAACGTCAAGAAAGGGCATTGCCTTGAATGCATCGCGTCATCGAGCCATCGCAAGCTATCTCAACCTGTTCACCACCTGCCCATGAAAATGGGTCAGTCACACAACAGACTAGTAGGGGTGCAAAGGACAAGAAAGAGCAGAAGCTGCAATAAGTAAGATAAACGCTAGCTCAAGCAGAAACAAGCAAGACTAGCAGATCTAACCAAATGTGCTGAGGAGTAAGCAAAGCTCTAGTAAAGCAGACAGCTACGTAAAAGAGCAGGAAGGATCAGAGTGCTGAACAGACAACTATAGCAATCTCACAAATATAATAGGTGAAGAGTAACTAACTCTATCCACCAGCCAAGCAAAGCAATTTCATAAGACAGGTATTCATAACAACACTCGTAATACATCCAAGTACCATAGGCTGGCTCAGTCCATCGACAAGTGATTACATTAATCGTGAGGCACAAGCTATTGCATCACAAACAATTCATAAGCAATACAAGATAAGCAATCAACTAGTATGAGAAGCTAGTTATTACCAAGCAAAGAACTGCGTAAGCAGTTTAACCAACAAGGGTAACGCCTCGACGGGCGTACCTAGCTCAACGAATAGCATACCGAACTACCGAGCTAACAAGCAAGCAAGCAAAGCACGTCACAACATGCGTATCATTCTCATGCTCTGGTCTTTCGACCCATTCGAGCATCTTGCCTGTGAAGGCGCATGATTATTATTTAAGTGTGTTATACGCGTCATTGCGCGTTCAAGGCAACCAAACAATTCACATCCCATTCACTGCAGTACGCATCGTAACTATTCAAATGCATAATCACGCTGAAAGGGGGTCAATCCCTAGTGAGGGTAGGAACATCACTCTTGTGATCTCAAACACATTCCATTGCATGTTCGAGGCAGACATAAACCTCTCATCCTACTCATCGTAGTACGCAACGTACCTGTTCAAAAGTACAACCACGATGAGAGGGGTATGGATCTCTCGCAGGAAATCCCAAAGCTTCTACTTTATAGAAACCCGCAGTGAACTCATTCCAGTTCCAATTGATCGTGCTCGGGTCCTTTAGACAAATGCGAGCAACCCGCCTATTAGGCGAAAGCAACATAACAGGATTAGCTTAATGTGTCAATACACGCTTAGAGGTTACTGTAGACCTCTCGTTCTGCTCTCGTAGCCCAAACATATCGTATGTGACTAAGGGTACAACTACAAGAGGAGAAACATGGATCCTTCGTAAGAGATCCAACAATACCTTCACAATGGAAAGGTACTACAATCTTGGTTGAACCAGAAGGCCTAAAAACTAGGTCTTGTATCAGAGGTGAGGTAACGCCGATCTAGTGATGGCGCAAGTACCTTGCTAGGATCCCTGCTCAACTCGTGCACAGGATCCTACACGAGGTTATCTAAGTCGTATCGAATAGGCAAACTAAGGTTGTAACACATCTATCCCAAATACATCAATTTGGGAGGTCCGATCGCTACCTCTGTTTTTCAAGCTATACATCTTGAAAATAGGGTTGCACCTACGACGATGTCTTTTGAGAACTGAAGTGCATAAGTGTGTGTCGTGGCTTGAAAGCCAAGTGAGACGATATACACTGTGCACTCGAAGTTGCACTTAGGGAGTGCAAGCTGACAAGAGGCAAACTCATGTATATACTAATACAAAGGCAAAACGAGGGACGAGGCTCGGTGGGCGAAGCCGCACCGCGAGGGTAGAACACTAAAGCTCCACACGAGGTATGAGATCATATCTCGATCATCGTAACGCACAAGCAGGCAACTACACAAGCAACTCGTGAGGTAAGAGATCTTATACTGGCTACGCAAGTGTAAAGGATGACTCACGAGACATAGGGTTGCACCTCGATAGATTGATAAGCGTAAGCAAGAAAGAAAGCATACGACAAAGATAATAATACATGCATGAAGGGCAACGGCAAGGTAAGAACAAACACAAGCAAAAGACAAGTGCAAGAGCAAGCACGATAGTACAAGAAGGTAAAGCACGAGAAGTAAAGCAGGAGCAAGGCCATGGCGCATAAAGCGCGGGGCAACAAATAAATGCAGGAAGTAAAGTGCAAGAACGTAAAGAAGGACCAGGACTTGCATCCTGGAGAACAAAGCAGACATAAACAAGTAAATGCCAAGGCGCAAAGCGCGGGGCAGCAGGAAGGTAAAGTGCAGAAAAGTAAAGAGGACAAGGATCGCGAAACCGCGTCCTTGAGTTAAAAGACATGGAATGTAAAGGCAGAAATAGAAAGCCTAGGCACATATAGCGCGGCGGCGACAGAAGAGAAAGTGCAGGAAAGTAAAGAGGACAAGAAGCGCGAAATCGTGTCCTTGAAGGAAAAGACATACGTATATATATTATACGTATACATATATCGTCCTCTTTTAATTATCTTTCTTATTTTAGCTTTTATCAATTCATTGTCCTTTCACGCAAGAATCCCCTACCTTAAGGGGTTGCGGGTCCTCGTACGCATGCAGCGTAGGCAAGCAAGAGCTCGAGCCACAGAGGGCGAGCTGGATCCATCGTTCAACCTGGAGAGCTTAGAACATTAGTATATGCCATATAAGAGAAAAGAAGCAAACACAGCAAGGTCTCCTGCCTGCAGAAGGCAGAGGCAAGAGCTCTGTATCCTGCAGACAAGGGTGCCAGAGGCAGGGGCCTCAGCCCTGCTTGGCAACAGTAGTAGAGGCAGGGAGCAGGAGCTCCCTGTCTGCTAGCACAAGGAAAGGCAGGGGAGGGAGCAGGGTCTCTCTGCCACACCTGCCACAACAAGGCAGGGGGGGTAACACCCCCTGTCAGAACAAGAGACAGGGGCGCAGCCCCCTGCTGGCAGCAAGAACAAGGCAAGGGGGCAAAGCCCCTTGCCGAAGAACAACAAAGATGCAGGGGGCAAGCCCCTGCTCGAAAACAAGAAATTAGGGGGGCTTCGCCCCCTGCTGGCACACGCAAGAGGCAGGGGGACCCACCCCCTGCCGGCTCAATGCAAGAGGCAAGGGGACAAGGCCCCCTGCCGAGGAGCAACAGAAAAGCAGGGGGGCTCCGCCCCCTGCCAGGAACAACAGAGGGTGCAGGGGGGCTCCACCCCCTACAGGGAAAACAACAGAAGGCAGGGGGGCCTCACCCCCTACCGGCAAACAAAAAGAAGACAGGGGGCAAAGCCCCCTGCCGAGAGGCAACACCAAGGCAGGGGACCCCTCCCCCTACCGAGAATCACCAAAAAAGCAGGGGGGGGCTCAGTCCCCCTGCTGCCCTACACAAAAAAGGCAGGGGGTAACCCCCTGCCGACAAGAGGCGACAGGGGGCTCAGCCCCCCTGTCGACCAAGAGCGAAAAAGGCAGGGGGGGTAACCCCCTGCAAAAACAAGAGGCGACAGAGGGCTCAGCCTCCCTGTCGTCCCACAGCAAAGAGAGTGACAGGGGGCGGAACCCCCTGCCAAGAAGAGTCAACGACAGGGGGCTCAGCCCCCTGTCGACCAACAACAAAGGGTGGCAGGGGAGGTTTAGCCCCCTGCCAACAAGCGGGGGTGACAGGGGGCTCAACCCCCTGTCGATCCACCCAATACACAGGAGAAAAGAGGGGAGGGTTATACCTCTGAAGACCGCAGCGACCGGGGGAGGAGCTGAGTGGAAACGAGTGGCGAATCGCCGGCGCTCGGCGACTGCTGGGAGGATCACCGGACGCTGGTGGCTGGCGGTGGCCGGCGGCGAATCGCCGGCGTCGGTGGCCCTGGGAGGAACGAGAAGAGAAGGGTCGATCGAGGGGCTCACCGAAGCTCGAAGGGGGAGAATCGCCAGTCGTCAGGGAGGTCGGCGTCGATTCGCCGACGTCGGCAACACAGGAGACAGCAAGAGGGAGGCGACGATCGCCGGCGGCTGCAGCACCCAGGACGGTGGCCGTGGCTGATGGCGAGTCGTCGGAGGTCACCGCCCTCACAGCCAAAAGACAGGGGAAAACGTGTTCGCTGGGAGGATCGCCGGTCGTTGGGAAGGCGACCGGACGGAAATGCTCGCCGGCATCTCCGATCGCCGGCGGCGGCGGCGTGAGGAGGGCGGATCGAAAGAGAGAGAGAAGGGGCAAGGGTTTTGCCCCTCGCCCGAGACACTGTGTCCTTTTAAGGACACCGGCTTCTCGAGAAATCGAGAAGCCGGGGCGCGGGTCGGCTCGAGCTCGGATCCGGGTCCGACACGTGCCGGGCACGTGTCTGACGCGAGTCAGACACGATTTTTTTTTTCATGGTCTTTACACATAGAATGAAGAGAGTGTCTAATGACATGTGGCGGCATCTTAAGGTGTCCCCATACTGACACATGTCGGAGGATGGAAGGAGAAAGAAAATGACATATGGCGCCACCTCTAGGTGAACTCCACGCTGACACATGGCAAGAAAATGAGAGGAGAGAGAAAATGGTCCAGTGGCGCCAATCCAGGGACAAGGCTCCTATATTTTTGGGTTTTTTTTTAAAATTCAGGTTTTTCAAAAGAAAAGCCTATGTGATACCATCTCAGGGTGGGCCCCACATTGCTTTTTTATTGAAATAAGGACAAGACAGTAAACCTCTTTTTGGAATTTTCATAAAAATCTAGACTAATTGGCAAATAAGGAACACTTGGTCTAATTACAGAAATTTTGAAAAGAGTTGGCCCCCCTGTAGGGCGATTTTGTAAAAGAAATATATTTGAAATTGTTAACAGAAGGAGAAGATCTGAGATAAAGTGGCTGAAATCCATATTAAAAACTATCCAGATCGTTTTCTTGAGAAAATATTTTGAAATTCAGAGTCCTGGGGGTAAAATGGAAAGAATTGACAATTTTGAAGACCCAGGGTTTTGAAATCAATTTTGAAAAGAGTTGAAATTCGAATCTGGATTGAAAATTTTAAAATCGAGAGTTCTGGACCTCGAAATGACATGTTGTGCAGTGCAGTGATATGAAATGCTTATGCAATGATATGTAATGACAGATCTTATGAAATGTAATCCTAAAACAGGATTTGGAGATTCCTGCCTCCTGTCAGGACTAGAATTTTGAACATCTGAGCTAAAATAGAGAAATTTTGAGAGTTGCAGATGAAATTTGGGCTTTTGCAAGTTTCAGGCTCAGAAAATAACCATTTTGCCCTCCAGTGATCTCAGAGGATGAATGATGATGCTTGGTGGAAATGTCGGGGGGAGGGGGTGAGTGAAAATTTGGAGTGTTTACAGATGCCCCTCTTTGCTATTAAGCTGGCTCGTGGCCGAGCTTAGTGGCAAAGAAAAACACTCCAAATTTGGGCTATATAAAAAAAATGCACCAGTTGGAAGAATCTGACTGAGTATGAAGAAATCAGACCGAGGAAAATGGTAGATATGAAGTGGAGAATGAAGAGGAAAGATTCTCTCTTTGATAGCGAAGTTCAGGTTTTTGCCCTTAACCTGGATGTGACAGAAATACCTCGTATGGAACGAAGCTCAGGTTTTAACCTTTGACCTGATTGGGGAATGGAATATCTCATCGAAATGAGGCTCAGGTTTGTACCCTTATCCTGATCGGGCAGAAAATGGAGTACCTCTTTGAATGAGGCTCAGGTTTGTACCCTTATCCTGATCGGGCGGAAAATGGAATACCTCATCAAATGAGGCTCAGGTTTGTACTCTTATCTTGATCGGGCGGAAAATGAAATACCTCATCAAATGAGGCTCAGGTTTGTACCCTTATCCTGATCGGGCGGAAAATGGAATACCTTATCAAATGAGGCTTAGGTTTGTACCCTTATCTTGATTGGGCGGAAAATGGAATACCTTATCAAATGAGGCTCAAGTTTGTACCCTTATCCTGATCGGGCAAAAAAATGGAATACCTCATCAAATGAGGCTCAGGTTTGTACCCTTATCCTGATCGGGCGGAAAATGGAATACCTCATCAAATGAGGCTCATGTTTGTACCCTTATCCTGATTGGGCAGGAAATGGATGAAATCCTCGAAAGAAGAGACCATGATGGAACCTTCGGATTTTGCACAATAAATTCGACAGAGGTTTTGCAAAAGGAAGGAAAATGGGGTCCCTAAAGCTTGAAAAGGGATTGATCTTGGGTGTCTCATTGCTGAGACTAAATAGCTTTTGAATTGGCCTTTTGCAAGAAAATGATTGGTGGTTCGACCTCGAACCGAAATGGGTGTGTCTATGGCTGGACAGTGGGGACGCAGAGAAGTGTGCGAATCTGAGAGCTCACGCTCTCAAAGAAGGGAAGGAATCAAGTCCTTAAGAGTGATTTAAAATTGATGTCAGGATGTATCAAAACAGACATCAAGCTCTCACTTCACATCAAGGTAGCTAGAAAATATTGTCAAAATGTTTGAGAACTCTTGTTGTTGGTTCAAAGTATTTGAAAATGATGCATATTGTTGCAAAGATATTCCTTCTTTTCTATCTGAAGCATTACCTCCAAACAAGCTTCACTTCGTAGAATCAAGATTTTGAAATCCAAATTACTTGTGATTGACCTTTTTTAAGGAAGCTATCAATTTCCTTGATATGAACAAGAAAGAGAATTTGATATTATGAAAGCAATTGATGAAAGGATATTGATAATAGAATTTCACAAATTTAAAAAAAAAATTGATAGATTTGGCAGTTTGATATCCTGGAAACTTCTCTCATGATAATCTTTCAGCACTCTTTTGGCTCTCTTGGGTTTCAGTTACATTCTCCTTCATTTTGGAGATGTCCTGACTTTTCTCTCTCTTTTTTTCCTCTCTTGCTCTCTTTTGGGAAGGGTACGTCACAAACTCCTTCAACTTGGAGATGTTTCGATCCTTCTTTGCCTCAAGAGTCATGTTGATGATATTGGCTCATTGGCTGGAGATCTTCGGATGATAGTTGAAATTAAATATCTTTTGGGGATTGTCGGGAGGTCCATCGCATCTGCCTTCATCTCGACAGTGCTTTGGACTTTCCCTGGAAGGATCCGTCACAAACTCTGTCATCTTGGAGATGTTTCAAATCTTCTTTGGCCCCGGAGGTCTGCTCGCTTAATTCGCCTTCATCTTGACGACAATTGAGAGATCCCTTTTGCGAATATTTAATTGCAGCTTAGGTGATTTTGACAAGACATGGCATGGGTGAATTCTCTCTTTTTTCTAGCGCTCAGAATATTTTCACTGCCTCATTTTCACAAGAATGGTATTTAAAGATGTGCCATTGACTGCGATCAATATTAGTCATTTTATGGCTTTGCAAAACATTGAATCTTCTTTTCTAGCCATATCGAGGATTTATCTTTCATCCTTTTGGTTGACCAATAGAAAGAATTTGAATTTTGAATCTCTTTTCGCAAAAGCTTCACTCTTTTGGAAGTAATGCTGAAGGCATTCTGAGGTAAAGATTTGTATAATAAAGTTTTTTTTGAAATCAACAAGTAATTGATTGACAAATTGACAACATGTTCCTGAAATCCTGGGTGAAAGAGAGCGTTTGAGGTCCGGCTCAACACATCCGTGACGAAAATTCTCCTCTCTTTTTTCCCAAATAGAGAGACTCAGGCTTAGCCCTTACCTGGATGGGAAATGGAAATTACTTCTCTCTTCCCTGAAGAGGAGGTTGATCATGCATATAATTCATGGTTTATTAACATTTAAATATGCATGATTTTATGAAATAATGTTTCAAAAACCCAATTTTATGTTAGTTTTTGAGTAAAAGTGCTAAAATGATTTAAAATTAGAAAATGAATAAAAAAATAGTTTTAGTTTACATTCTTATGCCTATTTTAGTTTTTAGTTGGTTTTAGTTTTTATTAAAAAGAAAAAAATTTAGAGAAAAATAGTTTTACTCATTGTGTTTTTTAGAAAAGAAGAAAAAAAATATATAGTAGATTAGTTTTTGAAGTTCTTTTATAAATAGTTGTGTTTTTGAAAATTTTCACAGTTTTCTTTACTATTGAAAAGAATAAAAATAAAAATAATAAATAAAGAAAAAAATTATATCTAAATAATAATACAAACCGGGTGGAACCGGTTTGTATTTCTAAAAAGAAGAAATTGAAAACCAAACCGGTTGGAACCGGTTTGGAAGTTCTGAAAATAAACAATGGTTGTTACAAACCGGTTCCAACCGGTTTGAACCCTTTTAAAAAGGGGGCATAAAGCAAATCGGGAGGTGCTTTTCATTTTGCTGTGCGCCAAAAATTTCTTTCCCTCCCTCTTTGATTTTCGCCCTTTGCTATCCTTTCCAGTCACCGGATTTCTTACTTCTACTTCTTCTTCTTCTTCTTCCAGCAGCTGATCCTCATCCGGTGGCAAGAAAACTCCCGTCGATTGCGGCGCCTGAAGTGGAAGCCACCTCCTCCTTCAATTCCCGGATAATGAAGGAGTGGAGTTGAAGCGATTACCTAACATGGGAAGTGCAAGAATAGAAGATGTTTTTCTCTTATTTTAGAATTTAGGAATTTAATTGGGTTTGTAAATATTGCACTTTACGCCCTCTGCGAAGGGTATTCATTTGTTGTAATAGCTAGTTGTGTTTACTTTTCTGAACATTTTACATTTCCATAATTCGGCAATAAAGATTAGTTTAGACTTGTGTATTTGAATACGATATATTTCCGTTCCCTGAGTTCGACCCGGTCTCATCCACTAGTGAGAACCGGTTTTTATTATTTGATGTCTGGTTTTCACATGCTTTTCATATAAAAATCTTTTAAAAATTTACAACGATTACAAGAAGACATCAAATTTTTGGCGCCGTTGCCGGGGAACGGCGTAATATTAGTATTCACTTTATTGCCTAGTGTTTGCTTTGCATTTAGGTTTAGAACCACGTATGTGCATATCTTAGAGAAGAGCTTACTTTTCTGCACAACCCACCTATTAGGATTCCCTTAGAGGTGACTGTGTACGATTGGTACCGTACACATAGATTTTATATTTCTTTGCATAATCTCTGTATGTGTAACTGCGTGGTGTTTGTTTAGTTTTTGTTGTTTTTGGTTTACTCGCTTTGTGGTTTGCGTGGTTTGGCCGCTTAGTGCATTAGTTAGGTAGAAAACCAAAGTTAGGACGTGAGCTACACCGGTCTACTACAAGGTGTATGCAAGGGCGACGCTCACTTGACCCTGAGCTGGTAGAGCCGATTGAGGACCCCGAGTCCCTTATTAGGAGAGCCCAGAGATCTGCAACCATGGCTGAGAATCAGCAGATTACTCGTCCCCTTAGGGAGTACTTCATGCCTAACACCTATACTCCCGCCTCCTGCATCACAAGACCTGATGTAGGAGCAAATCAGTTTGAGATTAAGGCCAGTGTAATCCAAATGTTACCCTCATTTTATGGCCTTAGCAATGAAGATCCATATCGTCATCTCGACGAATTCTTAGAGATTTGTTCTACAGTGAGAATAAACAACTTTGGAGATGATGCTATGAGGTTGACCCTGTTTCCCTTCTCTCTGAAGGATAAAGCCAAACACTGGCTGAAGGCATTAGATACAGTTAGAATTACCACGTGGGAACATATGCAAAGAGAATTTTTAAAGAAATATTTCCCAATCGGTAAGACGAATCAGTATCGAAAAGCCATCACCAATTTTACGCAAATAGAGGGGGAACTGTTTCATGAGACTTGGGAGAGGATGAAGGATCTTCTCCGCAAGTGTCCCTACCACCAGGTGCCTCGATGGCAACTGGTGCAATATTTCTATGACGGGCTTACTGAGAAGAATCGTCAAATGGTTGATGCCGCATGTGGGGGCACTTTCATGCTCAAGAGTGAGGATGAAGCGTGGTTGCTCTTTGAGACATTAAGTGAGAATTCGATGCACCACGCGACAGCTTCACGGTCTGATAGAGTTACACCTGTACAGGATAGTGCGAAGAAGGCAGGTATTTTCGAAATAGGGATGAAGCTTGAGTTGAGCAACAAGGTAGACCAACTATCCCAGAAATTAGATCAATTGTTGTTGGGTCCCTCTCCTGCCATGCAGGTGTGTGCGTTGTGTGCGAGTCCTGCACACCATGTTCTCCAGTGTCCAGCTGCGCCACAGTATCCTGAGTTTGTCCAAGAGCAAGCTCAGATGGCTCAAAACTTCGCTAGGCCCGCACCCAATCCATTTGCCAATACTTACAACTCGGGCTGGCGAAACCATCCAAATTTCTCATGGCGTAACTCACAAGCCCAAGCTCCTAACCCTTCCCAGAATCAATCCAGGCAAGGTGGTTATACACCTGGATTTTACAGATCCAATGATCCTTCAACCCAACCTGCGTATAATCAAATCCATTTTCAGGAGCCTTCACATAGTCAGTCCTTCGAGGACAAAATGCTACAAGCATTTTCAGATATTAAGGCGAATTTGAGCTCACATACCCAGTCAATTTCAAAATTAGAAACTCAAATGGGGCAGCTCGCTGAAGCACTTAGCAGGAGAACTGAGGGAGCATTGCCTAGTCAGCCTATAGTTAACCCTAGGGGTAAAGAACCTCTGCAGAGTTTGCATATGACAGATACACATCAAGAGCAAGCTCAGGCAGTAGTAACCCTTAGAAGTGGGAAGTAGTACCATTCGAGGGAGGCTGCAGAAGAAAGAGAGAAGATAAGTAAGAAGCAGCCTGTCCCTAATATTGTACCTCAGGAAAGCGAGAAGGTTCTTCCATTTGAGCCTTCCACAACCCATATTCCTAAAGCCCCCTTTCCTGAGGCGTTAGAGAAACCGAGAGCATTAGGTAAGTCGGGAGTAAACATGCAAGAGATGCTTGAGATATTCAAGCATGTCCATATAAACCTTCCCTTACTAGATGCCATCCAGCAAGTCCCTGCATATGCAAAGTTCCTCAAAGAGCTTTGTACGCAGAAAAGGAAGTTGAGGTCCCATGCGCAGAAGAAAATATATTTGACGGAGCAGATCAGTGCAGTATTGCAACACCAGACTCCACCCAAACTTAAGGACCCAGGGACCCCTATCATATCATGTGTCATAGGAAACATTGCTGTTGAGCGTGCTTTGCTTGACCTTGGGGCAAGTGTTAACATTTTGCCGGGTTTCTTCTATGACAAATTTGGATTGAAAGAGATAAAATCCACACCTATGACGCTTCAATTAGCAGATAGATTGATTAAAGTCCCGAGAGTGATACTTGAAGATGTGTTAGTCAAGGTGGAGGATTGTTATTTCCCTGTCGACTTCGTGATATTAGATATGGAGGGAGTTGATAGCATCAGACAGACTCCTATTATTCTTGGTCGCCCTTTCCTAGCTACCGCCAATGCGTGCATTAATTGCCGCACTGGTGAAATGGATGTTTCATTTGGAAATAGGAAAATGAGGATGAACATTTTTTGTGCATCGATGGAGTCTGATACTGAAGAAGCTTCTTTTGAGGTTGATATCATTCAAGATATTATAGAAGCTGAACATGATTGGTTGTTGAGTGATCCACCTCAAGAGAAGATTGATGAATCATTCAAAGAGGATCGCCTTGATATGATAGATAGTGAGGCAGATAATGTCAGTGGGATTTGGCATCTTGAACCACTTCCAGAATTAGCTAAGAAGCCCGCAAAGCCATCGATAGAGAGTCCCCCAGAGTTGGAGTTGAAGCCTTTACCAGCTTCACTCAAGTATGTCTTTTTAGGAAAAGAGCAGACTCTCCCAGTTATTATTTCTGCAAACCTGACAGATTCACAGGAGCATCAGTTGTTACAGGTTTTGCATGAGCACAAGGAAGCTATTGGATGGTCTGTGGCGGATTTAAAGGGGATTGACCCCTCCTTTTGTATGCATCGGATCATTATGGATGAGGGAGCTAAACCCTCAAGAGAATCACAAAGGAGATTAAATCCTCACATGAAAGAAGTGGTGAAGAAGGAAGTAGTTAAATTGTTAGATGCTGGGATTATTTATCCTATCTCCGATAGTCAGTGGGTGAGTCCTACCCAGGTTGTTCCCAAAAAGTCTGGGCTCACTGTGGAAAAGAATGAGAAAGGAGAGAGCATTCCCATGAGGATTACTACGGGATGGCGAGTATGTATTGACTATAGGAAGTTGAACAGTGCAACTAGGAAAGATCATTTTCCGTTACCGTTCATCGACCAAATTTTAGAAAGACTTGCAGGCCAGCAATATTATTGCTTTTTAGATGGATATTCCGGATATAACCAGGTGGTCGTTCATCCCGAGGATCAGGATAAGACGACATTTACCTGTCCCTATGGTACATTTGCGTATAGGAGGATGCCGTTTGGGCTTTGTAATGCCCCAGCTACATTTCAGAGATGTATGATGGCGATTTTCTCTGACATGATGGATGATGTCCTTGAGATTTTCATGGACGATTTCTCGGTTTATGGCTCTTCTTTTGATATTTGTCTCCAAAAATTATCTCGTGTACTTCAGCGCTGTAGGGAGACAAATCTAGTGTTGAGTTGGGAAAAGAGTCATTTCATGGTACAGCAGGGGATTGTTCTTGGACATATTGTGTCTGAGAAAGGTATTGAGGTCGATAAGGCCAAAGTGAAGACCATTGTCAAATTAGCTCCACCGACCTCTGTGAGGCAAGTGCATTCATTTTTAGGGCATGCAGGTTTCTATAGACGGTTCATTAAGGATTTTAGTCAGATTTCTAGACCGTTGTGTAACCTGTTGTCGAAAGATCAGTCGTTTGTGTTTGATGATGCCTGTCTGAAGGCATTTTTAGCCCTAAAGGAAGCATTGACCACTGCTCCTATTCTCAGATCTCCTGAGTGGTCAGTGCCTTTTGAGATTATGTGTGACGCTTCAGATTATGCGGTTGGAGCTATTTTAGGACAGAAAATTGAGAAACGATCTCATGTTATTCATTATGCTAGTAGGACTCTTTCTAACACACAAATGCATTATACTACCACTGAGAAGGAGTTACTAGCTGTTGTATTTGCACTTGAGAAGTTTCGATCATATTTGTTAGGCTCCAAAGTTATCATTTACTCAGATCATGCTGCATTGAGATATTTGATGAGTAAAAAGGATGCTAAACCGCGTCTCATTCGTTGGATTCTTCTGTTACAAGAATTTGATATTGAGATTCGAGATAAGAGTGGATGTAAGAATCTTGTAGCAGATCATCTGTCTAGACTGACTATAGATTCATCTATTGATCAAGGACAGATTGTTGATTCTTTTCCGGATGAGCAGTTATTTCATGTCAAGCGTTTACCTTGGTTTGCGGATATTGTGAATTTTCTGGTTACTAGAAAGTATCCTGCGCACTGGAACCGGAATGAAAAAAGATAGATTTTTTGCGCAGGTGAAACATTATTTTTGGGAGGAACCAGAATTATTTAGATCATGCCCGGACCAGATGATTCGGAGATGTGTGCCCGAAGAAGAGTATCATTCCATTTTATCATTTTGTCATTCTTTAGCTTGTGGAGGTCATTTTTCTAGTCGGAAGACCGCTGCAAAGGTCCTTCAGTCTGGATTTTGGTGGCCCACACTTCATAGAGATGCTCACGAATTCTGTAGGAAGTGTTTGCGATGTCAGCAAACAGGTCGCATTACCAAGCGCGACATGATGCCTCTTTTACCTATTCTGATTGTGGAAATTTTTGATGTTTGGGGCATTGATTTCATGGGTCCTTTTCCGCCATCATTTGGATTTACATATATTTTAGTGGCGGTTGATTATGTTTCAAAATGGGTCGAGGCTGTGGCCACCCGGACCAATGATCATAAAGAGGTGCTTCGGTTTATCAAGCACAACATTTTTAGTCGGTTCGGAGTTCCTAGAGCGATCATCAGTGATGGTGGTACGCATTTTCGTAATGTGCAGGTAGCTTCCTTACTTAGGAAATATTCTGTGCATCATCGGATTGCTACACCTTACCACCCACAAACCAGTGGCCAAGTTGAGGTATCTAACAGGGAGATAAAGAGGATTCTTGAAAAGACAGTCAGACCAGACCGCAAGGATTGGTCTCAGCGCCTTGATGATGCCTTGTGGGCTTATAGGACTGCTTTCAAGACCCCGATTGGTAT
Source organism: Nuphar pumila (assembly GCF_984573655.1). Taxonomy (NCBI): domain Eukaryota; kingdom Viridiplantae; phylum Streptophyta; class Magnoliopsida; order Nymphaeales; family Nymphaeaceae; genus Nuphar; species Nuphar pumila. The sequence continues at coordinate 36,043,949 of NC_143250.1, forward strand.
GTCACCATTTCGATTAGTTTTCGGGAAACCTTGCCATCTTCCTGTTGAGTTAGAACATCGAGCATATTGGGCTATAAAAAAATTCAATTTCAACATGACCCAAGCTGGAGTCGAGAGAAAATTACAGTTGAGTGAGCTAGAGGAATTGCGTAATGAAGCCTATGAGAGTGCAAAGATTTACAAAGCTCGAACTAAGCATTTTCATGATCGATATATTGTTAGGAAACAGTTCGAGCCTGGGCAAAAGGTATGGCTTTATCATTCACGTCTTCATCTTTTTCCAGGTAAGTTGAAGTCAAGATGGAATGGTCCATTTGTTGTGCATAGGGTGTTTCCATATGGAGAGATAGATCTTTTTGACCCTCGTACGGGTGCTATTTTTAAAGTAAATGGGCAACGGCTGAAGCCTTATATCTCAGATATTGTGACAGGACAAGACATTGAGGATGTTGATCTTTTAGAAGTTTAGGACTCACACATGTTTGTATATATTTTAAAAATTTTGTAAATATTCATAGAAAAACAATTTTTTTAAGAGTACTTTCATATAGTTCATGTGCATAATTCATAAACCATAATCATGGTAGGCATATTTTCATATTTTAGATTTCATTGAGTTTACTTTCTTTCCCTCATTGATTTTATCTCATGTGCATTCACTTAGTTTCACATAAGCATGGGGGAATGCCACTGGGACAGTGTAATTCAAGCATGGGGGAGGGTGTAGTAGCTCACCAGAATATTTTTGTCTACGTTCTTGCACATGTTTACACATCTCTCATAAAAAGTAGATTTTTAAAGAAAGAGTTTGAACTTATATGAATGTTATTTCAAATTTGATGTTTTTAGAGGATTTTTAAGCCCCACGAAAGATTTTTCTGACATAGATCTAAAAATTATGGTTGTTTATGTGGATTTCAAAGAAATGATGATAGATACATGTTAGAATTTATTTTGAATCATAAATATGAATATGCACAGTTTTATTTTTGAAAAACTAAGCAAATGAACAAAAGCATAAAAATGAGCTCAAAAAGTGAGAAAAAGCACGCGTTAGGTTGTTTGGATAATTCCACAATCCTTAATAGATGGAACTTAGATGTAAGTTGAAACTTTTAAGTCCATTTGCATAAGGGAGAGTGGAAAACTTCGTGATCCTAAGTAACTGAGAACAGATACAAATTGAAATGTTTGACTCTCATGTTATAAGGGTGAATGAAGGAAGTCACTTTTATGTCTTAGTTGATATCTTTTGGTATGAAGAAAAAAAAAATATAGAAGATATTGACATTGCACAAGGTATAAAAGCAGACCACACGCAAGCTATAAGAGAAAAATAAGTGCGCAAAAAGAAAAAGCGTGAAAAGAAAAAAAAGAAAGGAAAGAGCTTAAAAAGAAAAGTTCAGTGCTTAGAAGGGTGATTGAGAAAACCTGTGCAGAAAACATATGAGTGAGGATAAGTAAATAATAATATGTTTTTATTGGATTTTCTAAGAATAAAACATAAATAATTGTGATTTTTAGAAAAATGAAAGAAATTCTTTTTCTGTGGTGGTACATAAAAGACTCTAATTATATTTTGATTTTGAAATAACAGGAAATATTTGTAAAGATAAAGTCTTTGATTACCTACTGATTATGAGGATGTGTAATATTATGCATACATGACAGAGATGTTTGTGGGTAGCATCACTGCAAACCCTCACGAGACCTTACTCGTCCACTGGGGTAACCCAGGGGGTGAAAGGGCTTGTTGCATGAGCTAAATGCAACTGTGATTCCTACGAAAGTGAGTTAGGTGATAGTTTGATTTCTTGCATTTTTCTAGTTTGCTCGAGGACTAGCAAAACATAAGCATGGGGGTATTTGATCATGCATATAATTCATGGTTTATTAACATTTAAATATGCATGATTTTATGAAATAATGTTTCAAAAACCCAATTTTATGTTAGTTTTTGAGTAAAAGTGCTAAAATGATTTAAAATTAGAAAATGAATAAAAAAATAGTTTTAGTTTACATTCTTATGCCTATTTTAGTTTTTATTAAAAAGAAAAAAATTTAGAGAAAAATAGTTTTACTCATTGTGTTTTTTAGAAAAGAAGAAAAAAAATATATAGTAGATTAGTTTTTGAAGTTCTTTTATAAATAGTTGTGTTTTTGAAAATTTTCACAGTTTTCTTTACTATTGAAAAGAATAAAAATAAAAATAATAAATAAAGAAAAAAATTATATCTAAATAATAATACAAACCGGGTGGAACCGGTTTGTATTTCTAAAAAGAAGAAATTGAAAACCAAACCGGTTGGAACCGGTTTGGAAGTTCTGAAAATAAACAATGGTTGTTACAAACCGGTTCCAACCGGTTTGAACCCTTTTAAAAAGGGGGCGTAAAGCAAATCGGGAGGTGCTTTTCATTTTGCTGTGCGCCAAAAATTTCTTTCCCTCCCTCTTTGATTTTTGCCCTTTGCTATCCTTTCCAGTCACCGGATTTCTTACTTCTTCTTCTTCTTCTTCTTCTTCTTCCAGCAGCTGATCCTCATCCGGTGGCAAGAAAACTCCCGTCGATTGCGGCGCCTGAAGTGGAAGCCACCTCCTCCTTCAATTCCCGGATAATGAAGGAGTGGAGTTGAAGCGATTACCTAACATGGGAAGTGCAAGAATAGAAGATGTTTTTCTCTTATTTTAGAATTTAGGAATTTAATTGGGTTTGTAAATATTGCACTTTACGCCCTCTGCGAAGGGTATTCATTTGTTGTAATAGCTAGTTGTGTTTACTTTTCTGAACATTTTACATTTCCATAATTCGGCAATAAAGATTAGTTTAGACTTGTGTATTTGAATACGATATATTTCCGTTCCCTGAGTTCGACCCGGTCTCATCCACTAGTGAGAACCGGTTTTTATTATTTGATGTCTGGTTTTCACATGCTTTTCATATAAAAATCTTTTAAAAATTTACAACGATTACAAGAAGACATCAGAGGTGTTTGCAAAACGAACTTTCGAAGAGAAATTAAGCTTTCGTCAAAGCTCCCTAATATTTGGCTTCTCTTATGGAAAGGGGGCCGATAGTAGTGAGGTCGGAAAATTGGGTCATGAAGAAACGAGTCCATCACACTCTCCCTGAAAAGAGGGTCTTCCATGACAAAAATGGCCTAGTATGAAATTGGGGGGTCACAAGAAAAGCGAGTCTCCGTCGAGCCTCTCCCTTTAAAAGGGTTCCTTGTGTGAAATTGGAAATTGTTTTGCAAACGGTTCACAAAGACGCGAGTCGTTTCAAACTCTCCCTGAAAAGGGGCTAAGTGAACAAATTAGATAGCATGCGAAAAGAATGAGCTCCCTCGCACTCTCCCTAAAATGGTCTCTCGCAAGAGAAAATGATTGAAATTGGATATTGGGATTGATTGACCCAAAGGTCGAAATTGGAAAATTGATTGTTGGAAATTAATTGACCCGGAGGTCGAAATTGGATGACCTGATGGTCGAAATTGAGAATTGAGTGACTCGAAGGTCGAAATTGGAGAATTGGGTGACCCGAAGGTCAAAATTGGAAATTGAGTGACCCGAAGGTCGAAATTGAGAATTTGATAATTGGAAATTGGGTGACCCAGAGGTCGAAATTGAGAATTGACTGACCCACATATTTAAATCGGGAATTGGTGGGCAAAAGGTCAAATTTGAGAAATTGACTGACCCTGAGGATCAAAATAACTTGGATCAATGCAGGAGAATAAATGGCTCGAGTCAGAGCTTGAATAAAGTAAAGAGATCACGAGTCGGAACCCGGATCAACAAAGGAAAATAAAGAACTCGAATCATAGCTCGAATACTGTAAAGAGATCACGAGTCGAAACTCGGATCAACAAAGGAAAATGAAGAGCTTGGATCAGAGCTCGAATAAGGTAAAGAGATCACGAGTTGGAATTCGGATCAACAAAGGAAAATGAGGAGCTCGAATCAGGGCTCGAATAAGGTAAAGAGATCACGAGTCAGAACTCGAATCAACAAAGGAAAATGATTTAAAGGAGACCAACTTGAAAATTGGACTTTGAAATAATGCCAGTTCGAGCACTGGATTTTGATATAATACCAGTTCGAGCACTGGATTTTGAAATAATACCAGTTCGAGCACTGAATTTTGGTTCAATATTAATGGTTGTTTTTCAAGTTTGAATAACAATTAGGAATTGTTATGGGACTGTTTGTTGAAATCCCAATACTGACCACATTGTTATTAATGCAGTTGAATGCAAATTGATGCACATGAATGCATAAGTGTGTAAAATGAGAGATTTGTTTATCCTGCCTGCACACAGAACAACAAACAAAATTTTTTTTTTTTTAATGCCCCAATGTAACTGGGAAAAGAAAGTTTGATCCTTATTGAAGATAATAGGAAGATTACAAGGGAAGAATAAATGCTTCAAGTATAGAACTTTTTCAAATATCGAGCGTTAATGGGATCTGGCAATTCTACCCCATCGACGTTGATGAGTCGATATGAGTTGCGGGGTAATGCTTCTTTGACGACATAGGGACCTTCCCAATTTGGAGACCATTTGCCACCGGGACGATGCTTTAGATAGGCTGTGACTCGAAGTACTAAATCATTGACTTTGAATCTCCTTTCAATGACCGATTTCACATACTGCCTGGCTATTCTCTGGCGATAGGATTGAGCATGTGAAAGTGCACTAGGATCGAGGCAACGAGCACTAGAGGGGGGGTGAATAGTGCTTTTATAACTTTCTGCGGAATATTGAAGGATTTTGCAAATCTCAAAGCAAACACACAAAGAACACAAGATTTTATCCTGGTTCGGTCAAACTCGACCTATATCCAGTTCCCAAGCAAAACCCGCTTGAGATTTTCCACTATCAACCTTGTAAACTAAAAGATCACACATACCATAACCGGTCCCACTTTCAGTAACAATCCCACTGAAAGCAAACAACTCCTTTACACCAAGGAGTCCTTTTTACACAAAAGAAATAACAACTTACAATACAACCTATGAGCCTTCCTTTTGAATGCAAATGAAATGCAATTGGCTTTTGAGGTTGTTGAAATACTCTACTCACGAATTCACTATCTCTCAAAGTGATTTGAGTAAAAAAATGAAGTGAAAGTATCACGTGAGTGAGAAAACAAATACTTGAATGGATAGGAGTGAAAAGAAAGAAGTAATTCAATATAATTCTATTGAATTTTCATGTTTTTGAGTATAAAATGCACTCATATTTATAGTTAAAAGATTCCATACGTTGAGAGTATGAAAGGGTGTCAAAACTGTCCATTTCAAACGATCAAAACGTTTGAAAAATGAAAAGACACGCCTTTTTGAAGTTTCAGGAAAATGGCAAAATTAGTCGACTGAAACATCAGTTAGTCGACTAATAGTTAGTTATTAGTAGACTGACAGTTATCGTCGGTCGACTGATCTGTTAATCGAGCCGTTTGAAAATTTGAACTTTTGAAACTTAGTCGACTGGAGAAAAGTTAGTCGACTGATAATATCATCAGTAGACTGAAAAACCTTTTAGTCGACTGCTGCTAAAAACTTCTGAAAAACAAACATTCTGTTTGGTCGACTGATAAAAAGCATTAGTCGACTGCTGCTAAATTTTACAGAAAACACATGTTCTGTTCAGTCGACTGAAAAATCATTAGTCGACTGCTGCTAATTTTCCAGAAAACATACATTCTGTCCAGTCGACTGATAAAACCTTCGGTCGACTAATTTGACAAAAATGATTTTTTAGAAAATATGGCGCGAAAGGATTAGTCGACTGATAAGTCTATTGGTCGACTAATAAACATGAAAATTTAAGAAAAGAGTTTTCTAAAAAGATTTTCAAAAGAGTTTCTTTTATAAAAGTTTTCTAAAGACTTTTAAGGTGAAATGCAACCTAAATATGCACTCTAAGTAAGGCTCTTACAAGAATCTAAGACTTTTAATGAATTAAACATTTGCACACTAGTCTTCAAGGATTCTTCACCGAATTCTTCAATTTCTTCATAGCCTTAGCTGAAATGCAGTTGATTCTACTTGCTCATCATCAAAACCTTGTACTTGAAGTATCATGTATGGCTTCATTGTTGTAACATCATGTTCTGCTGCTTTTAGCCTTCTCTCGTCAAGCAAGTCTAGCTGTACCAGTCGCTACTGCTGATATTGAACGAGAGGTAGTTCTAGAAGTGATGCAAATTTCAAAACGGGCTTTTGAACATGCAGGGGTAATACTACTTCTGTTCCATAAATCAGTTCTGATGGAGTAGCATTTGTTGGAGTGCGGATGGTGGTCCGATAGGCCCATAGTGTATCGTGGATCTTTTCATGCCAGTCACGGCCTGTTTCCACGGTTCACTCCAAGATACGAATTAAAATCTTTTTGGTAGCTTCTGCCTGACCATTTCCTTGAGGATAGTAGGGAGCGAAAAAATGATAATAGATTTTGAATTTTGAGCAGAAAATCTTCATTCTTTCATTCTTGAAATGACTGCCATTATCTGACACGATGTCATGTGGGATGCCGAAACGGCAAAGGATGCTCTTGTGAATGAAAGAGACCACGTGCCGGCCTTCCACTGTGCGAAGAGTGATAGCTTCTACCCACTTGGTGAAATATTCTGTTGCAACAAGAAAGTATTTGTGGTCATTTGAAGCAGAAGGAGTGATGGAACCTACAACATCAAAGGCCCACATAGAGAACGGCCATGGAGAGACAACAAATTGCAAATATATTGCTAAAGCATGAATAGAAGGTGCATGTATCTGGCATTGCACACACTTCTTCACATAATGATAACAGTCTTGCTGCATAGTCTTCCAATAGTAACCTGCTCTGATGATCTGCTTGACAAGGGTTTGGTAGCCGATGTGGCCACCACAAATGCCTTCGTGTGCTTCTCGCACGACTTCTTTGGCTTTGTCTTCGTCTAAGCATCTGGAATACTCTGAACTGAATTCGCGATGATAGAGAACATTGGCCAGAATGAAGTATCGGGTAGACATGCGCTGAATTGCTCACTGCTCTTTCTTTGAGAGTTCTGGAGGAAATTCACCAGTTTCTATAAAAGTTTTGATATTGTAATACCACGGTTTCTCCTTTTGCTCAGCTTGGTTTACTTGTTCTGTTGGAAGGAAGGCAGGTTGGTCAAGTCTGCCAATTTCAAAAGAACAACAAGATTCTCCATTCTTGAATGCCATAATGGAGCCTAAACTGGCTAGGCTATCAGCCACTTGATTGAAATCTCTCTTGATATGGAAGAGCTAAAATTCTTCAAACTGGCTAACAAGAGCTGAAACGATTTTCTGATAAGAAAATAATTTCTGATCTTTCACTTACCATTCGACTCGGACTTGATTGACAATGAGTAATGAGTCGTTGTAGGCATGCACTCTCTTGACATTGAAGTCTAGTAGAATTTTTAGACCTCGAATCAGGGCTTCATACTCAGCCATATTGTGGGTATATTGAAAATCTAACTTGAGAGAAAATGGAATCATCTCCTTCTCAGGAGTGATTAATAAGATTCCAATGCCTATTCCAGCCATATTCTTGGAACCATCGAAAAATAGATTCTAGATTGGAGATTGCTGGATATTGCAGATTTGCTCATCAGGGATGGCGCCTTCAACTTTCACCTCTTCTGCTAGAGGAAAATCTGCCAATTGATCTGCAATTGCTTGGCCTTTAATTAATTGCTGTGAGACATATTCTAAGTCATACTGCATCAGTAAGACTTGCCATTTGGTGACTCGTTCGCTAAGAAAAGGTTGCTCCAAGATGTATTTGAGAGGATTGAGTTTAGACAAGATTTTGACTTCAGATGCCAGCAGGTAGTGTCTTAGCTTCTGACACATCCATACCAGGGATAGGCAGGTCTTCTCTATTTGAGAGTATTTCTTTTCATAGTCTATGAAAGTCTTACTCACATAATAAATGACGTGCTCTATCAGACTGCCTTCTTTATACTGCGCCAAGAATCCGCCGCATGCGACTTGATTGACTGAGATGTATAGTAAAAGGGGTTTTCCCAATTCTGGCGGCTTCAGAATTGGAGGATTAAGAAGATATTTCTTGATACGATCGAACGATTGCTGACATTCTGGTTCCCATTCGAACTTCACTCCTTTTCTGAGTAAGTGGTTGAAAGGTTCGCATCTCATTGCCAAGTTGGAAATAAATCGCCGGATTGATTGCATACGTCCCTGAAGGCTACGCAATTCTTTGAGATTTTTTGGGGGTGATATATCAATGATAGCCTTTGCTTTGGTTGGGTCAACTTCAATTCCCTTTTTGCTGACCAAAAAACCCAATAATTTGCCTGATTCGACTCTAAAAACACACTTTTGGGGGTTATGTCTTAACTTATAAAGAATGAGTCACTTGAAAACTTGATCAAGGGCTTCGAGATGATCTTCTTCCTCTTTGGATTTCACGAGGATATCGTCAACATACACATCCATGATTTTACGCATCTGATCGTGAAAGATAACGACCATTGCCCGTTGGTAGGTTGCTTCAACATTCTTGAGCCCAAAAGACATAATTGTATAACAGAAGGTGCTCCAAGGCGTAGTGAAGGAAGTTTTGGATTGGTTGCGAGCGGCCAACTTAATTTGATTGTAGCCGAAATATCCATCCATAAAAGAGAACATGGCATGTCCTGCCATGTTGTCGACTAGAAGATCAATGCTTGGAAGTGGATAATCATCTTTAGGAGTCGCTTTATTGAGGTCTCTGAAGTCTATGCAAATCCTCACTTTGCCACTTTTATTTAGAATAACGACAATATTGGCTAACCAATCTGGGTAGTCAATAGTTCAAATGAATCTTGCTTTGAGCAGATCTTCGAGTCCTTCTTTGACTTGTTGTTCTATTCTGGGATCCATTTTTCTTAGCTTCTGCTTAACTGGCTTAGCATCTGGCTTTAAAACGAGGCGGTGTTCGACCAATTTTGGGTCTAAGCCCGACATATCTTCATATGTCCATGCAAACACTTCTTCATGTTGCTTGAGAAAATTTGTGAGCCTTTCTTTCTCTTCCGGACTCAGACTGGTTCCGATCTGGAGAATTTTGGGATTGTCCTCTGAACCGATATTGACATCTTTAGTTGGATCTTGTACTAGAGCAGATGGTTCATCCTGTTTCTGAACTGAGGCAAACTCTGGCAATTCCTGAAGAGACTGATCAAATTCTGCGTAATCATCTGACTGCTTTGCAACTTTGCTATCTTTTGTGTTTGCTTTGACTCTGTGAATTGCTGCCGACTTCCGAGAAGCCTTTGGATTGAGAACGAGCTTCTTGATCGCTCGAGAAGATATTCTGAAATTTTGGATAAGAAATTTTGATTCAACTAAAATTTCCTATCATAAGACAAACAATCATTTTAAAAAGAACCATGCATAACATTAGAATTATGAGATGAGGAGATAGAGGGAAAGGAGACAGATGGCATCCAGATAGACAAAGAAATTTGAATTTTTATTGATTTTGAATTGATCAAGGACATTGATAAAATGAGATATTTATTGAAAAGAATGGAAAGAAAATAATAAATGGTTCTCAATGTGCCCCTTTGACAAAAACAATCTTCTTTGGTGAGCCTCCGCCGGAGAACCCTAGTCCTGCTCTTTGGGGACGATGCTCCTGGATTACTGGCTCAACACGACCATCTTCATTTTTGCCCAGTCCTTTGAAGGGTTGATAACCATGCTTCAGGAGTAAATCAAATTCCTTTCTCACTTTCATGAATTGCGGGAACAACAGATGATCTTTGATGGTATTGTAGTTGATCCGACCTCCAATCTTGAAGAATTCAGGACCTCTCCATCAGGTCATGGCTACAGTGTGTAGAGCTAATTCTGAGGATGTCTGGAGTATTTCCCTACTTTCTCCGAGATTGATTTCTTCACTTTCCCTGATGCTGGGGATATCTGCAGTGAATGATGGTCGAGGGATCATGGGCTGCGGGAGCCTTTCTTTTGGGTCTTCTTCCAGCACTGTTGTAATCATTCCACCTTTTGACCATTTTACGCATTGATGAAGAGTGAAAGGCACTGCATTAGCATTATGAATCCATGTCCTTCCGAGCAGCAAATTATAGGTGGGTGGTACATTGACCACATGAAAGAGGATGAAATGCACTGAGTAATTGATGAACACCTTCAGAAATATCTTGCCTTTAGTTGTTTGACCATGATTGTCAAACCCATAGATAGTGATAGGATCTGGAATATATTCTTCATCCTTGATCCCTAATGCTTTTGCTGTCATTTTGGGACATATATTGAGGCTGCTGCCTCCATCAACTAGTACATGTGGTATTGTCATTCCTCTTACTCAAATGACGATGTACAAAGCATTATTATGAAATGAATGAGGCTTTGGAAGGTCCTCATCCGAGAAAGTGATCGGCGCATTGGTCATGGCTGAATTCACAATTTGTGCCATGTCTTCGGGTGTGGTACTGGGCTTAACTTTAATCTTCCTAAGCAAATCATCCAGTACTTGCTAGTGCTTGCGGAAATTCTTGGTTAAGTCCAAAATGGAAACATTGGACAGAGCAGTTAGAGGCTCCTGACTTTTCTTTTCTGGCATAGGCTTGATAAACTGGTTAAGGAAATCAGGAATTCCTCTTAATTTGGGGGATGACTTTGTAGGCTCTTCAGATACTTTCATCCTGCCAAATGCTGAGATTATGTCCATCTTCTTAGGAGTTGAAGCTGCTTGTCGTAGCACTGACACCTGATGTTGAACTTTGAGATCTTGGACGGAACATGGTTTGATGTGCTCATGAGGTAGAAAGGGCTGTTCCGATACTACTGTTGTGGTATGCGGCGAAAATGGTTGGTTGAGAATATCCATTTTCTCTTCTTCTTCTCCTTCTACCAATAGATTCTTGTCGATAAGATCCTGCACAAACAGTTCTCAGTGTTATGTCCCACTGTCCGGTGGAACTTGCAAAATTGTTCTTTCCATTTCCCTATAAGCACAGGGGGATCGGCCAGTCTAGTCAACTTGACCATTTTCTTCGACAACATATACTCGAGCACATCTTCGAGTGATTGGTCTAAAGGAGTGAATTTTCTATCGTAACTCCATCCTTCATGTTTAGTCTTCTCACGCAGTTTCGACTCTTGATCCTGCTGAAGAGGCTTGCTGTATTGAGGAGCAGGCTTTCCTTTCTGATCTTTGTTGTTAGAATTGCCTGCGTCGTAGCAATAGTCTTTCTTCTGCCCTTTGTAATGGTTTCGACTATTGTGGCTGTTGTTGGCAGAATAGGTGAAATGTGTTTTCTTCTTCTGTTCACCTTGGGGGTTATGTTTGGGAAATGTGAAGCCTTCGTAGACTCCATTCTCCACACTTAGATCGAGCCATTCTGCTCGCTCAGTTAGCTCAATGAAGGTCCTGGATGGTGCGGTGGATATCAATCCTCTCAGAGGTTGCGAGAAATTGTTGAGGATCAATGATAAGGCATGCCTTTCTGATATAGGATCCCTCATTTTGTTGCAGGCTGACCTTCATCTATGAATAAAGTCCCGTGCTTTCTCATTTTCGTTCTGCCTCAGACTGTAGAGATGACTTAGTGTCGGGAGCGCCTTCGTGTTGAACAGGAAGCGTTCAATAAACAAATTCACTACTTTATCGAACACTTGAGCTCGATGGGATTGATATGCTCAACATACCATTTAGCTGCAACTCCTGTTAAGCTGCGAGAGAAACATAGGAATAGTGCTCTATTGTCCCTCTTGAACCTTAAGCACTCAACAAAGAATGTAGCGAGATGAGCTTTCGAGTCGCCAGAACCGTCGAACTTGATGAATTTTCGGGAAAGGTTTTCGAGATCATCATCCCCTTCTAGGACATCATAGAAGTCTTCGCTGGTGAAGACTTTCTTGCCCTTGTTGCGGGCTTGTAGATCTTTAACCACTCTGGCCATTTCCCTAAACTGCGCTTGCAGGGGCTCTTTTGTGACCTGACCTTTTGATTTGCGACTCTTTCTTTGCTCTCGGCCCCATTTCTGAAATGCCAGAGGCACCTCATATTCTTCATCGGTGTTTTCAGTTGAGTCTGATTCATCTGAATTTTCCTCTGGCTGAACCTGCTTCTTGGAAGCCTTCTTATCCTTGTGTTCGTGGAACTTTTCTCTAAATGGATTCTTTTCTGAATTGGTCCCAGGCTGCTCGTTCATCATCTTGTTCATCATCTTCCGAAACATGGCATACATTTGCGGGTCTATGCCATCATCCTTTTGTTGTTGATCTTGACTCCTGTCAGATCGCGGGGAGCCCATCTCTTCTTCTGAAGTTGACGAGTATTGAGATGCCGTTGTTCTTTTGCCTGATCTTGTCCGATCCATCAAATGTTATGGATGCTCTCTGCAGGGCAAAGACCTGATTAGATTCTAAAGGAATTGGCTTTTTGGAAGAAATATTTGCTGAAAATATGGTAGACAATTTGAAAAAGATATCCCATTACTAGGGACTGAGTCATCGCAGGAATCACGACAATTGTGTTGTCATTTTTTGAAAAAGAAATAAACAACAAAAATGTGCCTTGTTACTTAGGCGAGGTCATCAAACCACACTAGAAAGAGAGAAAATTTTATTGGAATGAGAAAATTTCGAACTTTTATTGATCTTGACAAAGAGGTGGAGGACAAACAATTTGCCACCATTCACGATAGTCAGCAAACACTCTAGGACCTGAAAAGATTTTGAGAGAAATAAAGGAATCCCAGCCGTAGCGGGTAGAATGATATGCCCCGGACCATTGTGCAGAAGTGAGATCGAACTCTGCCATAGCTTCTGATAGCAATCGGGCTTCGACGTATTGCTGCCTCTAGAAAAACTGCAGAACACACCGCTCCGGTTGGTAGTAAGTGCAGAAAAATGGTCCCAGCAATTTGAACTGCTTGCCATAAGCGTACGTATATCTAAGAGGAGATAATTGTCGATCAAAATAGTCCTAGACAATGTCATCTTCTTGGATGTTGTTAATCATGGACCGGTACTATGCCACTAGAAGAAGTTCTTGACCATTGTATCTGAAAGAGCTTGCTCGGACTGGAACATGCTGGAAGAACCAGGATTGAAGCGCGTAGATGCATCCTTCAACTAAGATGGATTCTCCAAGTGAGAAACGAGTTAGACCCCGATACAGGAAAGCAAGTGCTGCCATGGCTATGGAGAGACGATTGGTCTGCCGACTTCCCCATCTTCTAATGAGTTGGATTATTCTGATGTCCATGTAGTTTTGTCCATCTAGAAAGAAGGCTAATCCTACCGTGCATAGGACCATTGCATTCTGAATTCTTTCTCTAGCTGTCCTTGATAGTGAGCTGACTTCGACGAAGGTCCCGTATTGATGGTATAACTCAAGCAGATTGACATATTCATTTCCGTCCAACTGGATTAGGGGCCAAGATCGGCGGCCTGTCATACGAGCTAATGAATCTCGTGGGTCCAAACCCTTGACATTGATCAGGAATTGATGCTCTAACAGATCTCCTGGTTGACCGGCTGGTTCTGGTAATCCCATGATTTCTGAAAATTCATCCATTAAAAGGGTCATCTCTCGCCACGGGAACCAGAAGGTACATGTTCGAGGATTCCATCGTTCCGCCATTGCATGGATCAGGTTGCCGTTCACTATTTGCTTTCCGACGGCTGACGCCACTTCTAATCCACACTCGCTTAAATGGTCTGGGAACATTCGAGAAAAGCTATTGAGCCATGAATAATACCACCGGGGAATGAAAGTCCCGGTGCTAAGGGCTCGATGTTCAGGACGACCTTGTCGCACCTCGTAGGAGATGTGACCTTCTGAGAAGATAGGATCAATTTGACCGGATGCCATCGGACTGAAAACAGAGAAAGACTCAGAATCAGACTTAGGAAAATGTAGGAAATTTTGAAAATTGCAGACAGGGTATAAAATGCAGCTGAAAATTCGAGATCCAGTGAAATGGTAGAATGGAAAATCACCTGAAGTTTCGAAAGAAATGGGATATTTTGAAAAGTCATCCAAGGTTTGAGAAAATAAAGGAAAAGGTGAGAAATGTGGATATTTGAAGAAATATTTTGGGGAAAAAAATGTGAGAGAAATAGAGGTAACATACAATCAATCACATCTTGCACAAACATTTATGCACATACAGCACTCCCTAAAAGGCTGACTCTAGATGCATCATTTTGAAAAACAACGGTAGGACCCTAATCCTAACTCTAGGTTCAGATCATCTTTGTCCAATCCAGTTATGTCGATATACTCGAACAAAAATCTGAGGTACGTGACATAATCTCAACTCCGATTCTAAGGTAAGGTTTTCCAACATCCTTGAGCGCCTACCGATATACTTCGGACTATGGCCCGTGGTACGTGGTAGGGGGGCGTTAACCCAAATAAGTGGCCCAGTTGTGAGGCTCTATCCCGAACTAGGGTTCTGGAAGAGAGCCCAGCAACATGAAGACCGGGTAAAATTAGGTAAAGGGGGGGGGGGTTGAAAAAAATGACCACATGCAGAAAATAGAGGGCTCTAAGTCCTAGAGAGATAGATTTTTTGAAAACTTTGAAGAAGCATACATTGTTTGCATTCAGATCCTAAATTGAGGAGGGTTGTGTTTAGACCTAAGTCTATGTGAGCATGAAAATGTCTCCTCAATATAGTCCTACCAAACCATGCCTAAGCTATATGCAATCAATGTCAGTTAGGTTTGAATCTAGGCTCCTAGGTTTGCATGATATCAGAAAGTAAAGAGCTGACATTTTGGAACACAATTTCAATAATTAAACTAAGTCAAGCATACTTTTGATCAGACAAGGACAGGTCCCTTCACGGTCGCCAAACCTGTTATCGTCGCAAAATTTTCTGTCTTCCCTTCCCTACGAGAGAGAGAGGAAAACTGCTTTCGTGAGTCAAACTTGACCAAACTTTTGGAAATTTGTTCTGAAATACTCGCCTCTGTTTTTGAAAATAGCTGGAAAATCCATGGGATGGGGCTCGACCTGTCGGTATGAGGTTCGACCGTTCCTGCCGCCTTTAACAGGGGTAATCGAACCAAGGACCAAAATTGTGCTTGACTTAGTTAAATCATCAAAATTGTGTTCTATCCTAAATGCACTGAGAATTCTGGCATGTGCTATGAAATTTTGTAAAATGTAAGTTGAAAAAAATATGATGTATGCTTAGAAAACATTTGGAGTAGAAAAGCATTTTCTTAGGAAATAGATGGAAATCAATCTCTCAGGAAGTTCTGATGAAAGGGTTTTGAAATAGCGGGAAAGTTCATAAAGGTGTGGGAAAATCGTGAATGGATGAAAATCCTGGGAAAATGGAAAGAGTTCTTGAGAAAGGGTAAATATTTGAAGGGAAAATGCTTGTCGGAAAAAACTTCAAATTTTGAAAGCTTTCTTTGGAAAATGATTGAAATTCATTGGAAAACCCTTTGGGGAAGGCAAATTGAAACTCGGGAAACTGAAATCATGAGAATCTTAGCCTTGAAATACTTGAAAATCGATTTTGATTCTTGAAAAAGATGAGAAACTCCTTTTGAAAATCGTAATAAAATAACATTTCCCAGGGAAAACTGTGGAAAAACTTGACTTGGGAAATCCAATTTTGAAAATTCTCAGAGTTTCTTGAGAAATCGATTGCCTTGGAATGAAATTTTCTCAAGAAAAGATTTGGAAAAGGCAGATGATGCCATGATGCAGATGATTTGAATGAATGAATGTCTTTTGAAAAAACATCTTTTCAGGAAAATATGCAGTTTTAGGATTAAACGAAGTAGAATTATCACATATTCCGACTATGGCCGTAAATATGTTTATAATTTACTTAGTTAATTCTAAAATATTATGTAATCATTGAAGACATGCAGTGAAATTTTGGAAGATAGCCTATGAGTGTAGGCTTAGTGTGACTAGTAGAAAGATGCTGAATCTGGGTCTCATCCATATTCCGACTAGGGCCACAAATATGGACTCCACCGAGTTCATCAACTCCCTAAGAGTTGGTGCGCGTGCCATTCGTGTACATCCATAGTGATTTTGAAAGAAAATGCATGAATCACATAAACAGGATATTGCAGAAATTCAAACTATATGATATATATCCTAATCTAAGCAGAAAATTAAATCTCTTAATTCTAAAATTTACATTATTACATCACTAAATTAAATGAAAGAAAAGGAAATTGCAGACTTCAGTTCCTTCTTTTGAATGTCCCTGTCAAACTGGAAATGGGGTTAGCTCAAATATGTGTGTTTTTCTAATATTTTCCAATAATATCTTGAGATTATTGGATTTAATTGGATACAAACCCTATTTTCACACTTCCTTGATATTTGAAAATGATGCAAATGCCAGAAAATCCCATGATAAATGATTTGAAATTCGGAATTGGGGTCAAAATGACCGAAATACCCCTAATATTAAGGTTACATCTTTAAAATCAGGGTTTTTTAAGGAAAGTTTGGTAAAATTTGAGATTTTGAAATTCGATTTGAACTAAATGATGATGAAATGCAATATGAGACATGATGACATTCTGTTAAACACCTTAGGACTGTATAATCAGAATTTTGACAGGCTACAATTCATTAAAAATAGTGAATTTCGCTTGTTTTTCGCTTGGACCAGGATTTCGTGGGGCCCTATTTTGATGATACGGCTAAACCGAGCATCAAACGAATTCCAAATCATACCAAATTCGGTAGGGAGCACCTCTCTAGCATTATAAACAACCTACAATGATAAAACTCACTAAATGACATGATTTAAATGCAAAAATTTACAGAAACTCCTAAAATGGGCGAATTTCGGCTATGGACCCGAACCAAATGTGACATTTAATGTGATAATACAAAAATTTCACCATAGAATTGCCTGATATTTTGCAGACTGCTAAATGACCTGAAAATGAACAATTTTGGCTTTTACATCCTCAGGATTTAAACTGCGGTGAGTTCAGTAATAGGGATTTGGTTCTGACGGAGGTAAAATCAACCTGTTCTGATATAAAATTCCATAAAAAATAGCATCCGACCAGAGAAATTTTTTATATTTAAATGAGGAACTAATGGTACTTACAAAAACAACTTTCAATTTTATAATTTTGGCATTTGATCAACAGGAACAGAGATAAAAATACGACATTACTTGCCTAAATCAACAGAACAGATAAGCATAACAAAACAGAAAACTGACAAGAAAAATCTGAAACTGATATTAAGACTATCCTAAAAATCATAAAATTTTAGACGCAGACAAAGGACATTCTGAGCATGATATTCAGTTTTTACATATTCGGATTTGGAGCAATACCCAAAGAGAACCCATCGACTTAAGTCGATCCAAAGTCTCAGAGACTCAAATAAAGCTCTGACACGTATTCCTAACTCTTGGATTTGTGTGAGACATAAAAAAAATTCAGAAAAATATGATAAAATCAGATTAAAGAGTAGACATCATTCTGAGTTCAGGACAGTTTTCGGATCAACAATTGGATCTAGAAAGAGGGCGATCTCGATTTTATAATTCGAAAGTAAATCTTTAGAACACTTCCCGGGTCACAAAATTTGACCTAACATTTTGAACTTTTAACACAATAAAAAAATTTAAATTATTTCTAGTTTTTTGCAGATTGTTAGGGACACCAAATGGCACGTACTGTGATTTTTTTAATATTTTTAAATAAAAATAAATGCATGAAATAACGAGTGGACTGACTGACAAAAACAGGAAATTACATAAATGAAGCTGAATGCATGAAATATCAAATAAATTCACGGAACATGCTATTTTAATGAAATAAAACATAAATATAACTTATTTTAATGCATGAACATGATGGAATGCGAAAATTTAATCAAGAAAGCGTAAGAAACATCTTTTGATGTGTGTCATTTTATGAGAATAGCTCGATCCATCCATCGGATGAGCTCTCTCTTCAAAACGACAATACAAATCAAGACAATGATATTACTATAATGAAATCAATAAGAATGGAAGTTCACCTTGTGTTCTTTTGCAGTTTTGGAACTCCTGAAGTGAGCGGCTATGAATGGCTTCTCTCGTCCTTCAATCCAGACTTCAGAAGGTTCACGAAAATCGATCCACACGCCTAGATCAAATGGGAAGTGATGCGAGCAAGGTTGGTACTTCAATGCACCCTCTCAACTGAGCCCAGAGGTGGGCGTGAATTCAGAAAGTCAAAATCGTGTACTAGAGAAAATCTAAGTTGAAATGCAAAATCCAAAAGGAGACTCCCTTCAGCTGGGCGTGGGCTGTGGTTTTTGTAGCCATTTTGGGATTTTTTGAAATTCAAACAGGCTTCATCTGAGCCTTCCATGTGGCGCCATCTCAGAGCATGCCATTTGGAATTTTTGAAATAGAAGAAATGTGAATTTTGTGGGTGAGACACCTCAGCAGGGGAGTTTGAAAATTTTCAAAACTTAGCTTGATTTTCTCTGCAGAAGTCTCCCCTATGGCGCCACCTCAGAGGGTGTTGCTTGGGAGTTTTAAATTCGAATTCTGCTTTTTCTGAGGCTCATCATATGGCGCCACCTCATGGTGGGCTACTTTTATTTTGAACAAAATAAAATAAAAAGAAAATAAAGCTAAGTGGGAGCTCTGGAATGGCGCCACCTCAAAAGGGGTTTGAGATTTAAAACTGGAAGAAATGGGAGCATGCCATGCGGCGCCACATCAGAGTGGTTTCACACTGACACATGTTAAAAGAACAGGGCAGTGGGCTCAGGTGGCGCCACCTCTGAGGAATTTAAATGTTTAAATTTTTGCTTTTTCTGGAAAAAGCAGGGGCTGACATGTGGTGCTACCTCAGGATGGCTCCACACTGCCATGTGGCAAGAAAACAGGAACAGAGGAAGCAGGATGCGCCACCTCAGAGGAGAGCTGTTTCCACTTTTTCTGATGCAAGGAGGTCTGGACATGTGGCAGTTCAGGATGGTTCTGCTTCTGACAAGTGTCAGCTAGCTGGAGGAGACTCTTCAAATGGCACCACCTAAGGGTAGGATTTGAAATTCAAATGAGGCTGGCTCTCAAAGAATGGAGGGTGGACATGTGGCACCACCTCTGGGAGATCCTGCAGTGACACGTGGCGTGAGGAAAGAGAAGGAGGAGAAGAGCCATGTGAAACCATCTCAAAAATAAAATAAAAAATGAATTTATGGAAGAAAATCAGCATTTGCGCCACCTAAGTCTGTGTTTGAATTTTTTGAATTGTTGCTTTTTCTGAAGGAGGCCAAGAGTGACACATGTCCTTTGCTTTTTCTGGAGGAAGCTAAGAATGACATGTGTCACTTACTTTTCTGAGAAAAGTAGGGAGAGACATGTGTCAGTCTGCTTTTTTTGAAGAAGGGAGAGAGTGACATGTGTCTCTTGCAGAAGACATACTTCAAATGGTGCCACCTCAAGGGAGACAAGCTGTACTTTTTCTTGACAAGGCAGCACATGACACGTGGCATCTCAGGGTGGCATTGGAATGACACATGACACAGGGTGAAGGTGGTGGACATTGACACGTGGCATAGAATGAAGAGAGTGTCTAATGACATGTGGCGGCATCTTAAGGTGTTCCCATACTGACATGTGGCGCCACCTCTAGGTGAACCCCACGCTGACACATGGCAGGAAAATGGGAGAGAGAGAAAATGGTCCAGTGGCGCCAATCCAGGGACAAGGCTCCTATATTTTTGGATTTTTTTCAAAATTTGGGTTTTTCAAAAGAAAAGTCTATGTGACACCACCTCAAGGTGGGCCCCACATTGCTTCTTTATTGAAATAAGGACAAGACAGTAAACCTCTTTTTGGAATTTTCATAAAAATCTAGACTAATTGGCAAATAAGGAACACTTGGTCTAATTACAGAGATTTTGAAAAGAGTTGGCCCCCCTGTAGGGCGATTTTGTAAAAGAAATATATTTGAAATTGTTAACAGAAGGGGAAGATCTGAGATAAAGTGGCTGAAATCCATATTGAAAACTATCCAGATCATTTTCCTGAGAAAATATTTTGAAATTCAGAGTCCTGGGGGTAAAATGGGAAGAATTAATAATTTTGAAGACCCAGGGTTTTGAAATCAATTTTGAAAAGAGTTGAAATTCGAATTTGGATTGAAAATTTTAAAATCGAGAGTTCTGAACCTCAAAATGACATGCTGTGCAGTGTAGTGATATGAAATGCTTATGCAATGATATGCAATGATATGCAATGACATGTCTTATGAAATGTAATCCTGAAACAGGATTTGGAGATTCTCGTCTCCTGTCAGGACTAGAATTTTGAACATCTGAGCTAAAATAGAGAAATTTTGAGAGTTGCAGATCAAATTTGGGCTTTTGCAAGTTTCAGGCTCAGAAAATGACCATTTTTCCCTCCAGTGATCTCAGAGGATGAATGATGATGCTTGGTGGAAATGTCGAGGGAGGGGGGGTCAGTGAAAATTTGAGGTGTTTACAGCGGCGCATTTTTGTATGACCAGACCAAGGAAAGCTTTGAGTGGTTGTTCAAAGTATTTACACAGGCAATGAATGAGATGCAACCTGAAACTGTACTTACATATGGTGATCACGCAATTGCGACTGCAGTGCTTCATGTGTGGCCAGATGCACATCATCGGCTATGTTTGTGGCATATCTTTCAAAATGCAACAAAGAACATAGGACACATATTTAATCAGAAGACATGGTTTGATAAAAAGTTTACTAGGTGTGTACTTGAGAGTGTAGACGAGATCACATTTATGTCTGATTGAGAGGAAATGATTCAGACATAAGACCTTGAAGATTGTCTGTGGTTACAAAATTTATATGCAGAAAAAGAGAAGTGGGCATTGGCATATGGAAGACAATACTTTTGTGTAGGTATAATAAGCACACAAAGAGCTGAATCTATGCATGCCACGCTGAAGAAAACCCTGTATTCATGTTTAACAATGTTTCACTTCATGGAACAATATGAATTATTTATAGACGGTTTAAGACAGAATGAGCTTGAACAAGACGTAGAATGCTTCAATACACGACCTTTAACTTTTGACATGAAAATATTGATGCGACATGCAAATATGTATACACTAACTGTATTTGAATGGATCAAGAAAGATGTGTTTCATGTCATGAAATGCAATATAGAAGGACCCATGCAAACTGAGAATATGCGCAAATACCGTATTTTATGGGAAGGCGAAAAGCATCATAAAAGACAAGAAACACATGTTACGTATAATGTGGACAATGGAAGAGTTGAATGTTTGTGCAAAATGTATGAATTCAAAGGTATTTTATGCTGTCATGCATTAAAGGCACTTAATCAAGAGAAGATACAAGAAATACCAGAGTATTATATAATGCGAAGATGGAGAAGACAAGCAAAGATTGAAATGCTTGATATGGACAATGTGAGTAAAATTGGTGTCGACGAGAAGTGCCACATAGCCTCCCGTTACTAACAACTGTGTAGGTCATTTATGCATGTTGCTGATTTGACATCGAGAAGTGAAGAAGGCTATGTATGCATGAGAAAAGCGTCAAGGGAGTTACTTGAAAACGTGCAGTTAATTAACCTTCAGTCTGTTGCAGCGAATGAATACCAGTCGAAGATAATGGGATCAAACAACGTAGGTGAAAATCATGCTTCGCTTGACACTCCTGAGAAGTTGCGCCGTAGCCTAAACATCATCTTCAACAAGTCAGTAGTGAACGTTGTTGATTATGATGGATATATTCATGAAGCAAAGGGTATAAAAAGAAAATCTGCCTCTAATCGTAGTCATCAGAGGACAAATGGTGCACTAGAATTGGTTGGCAAGAAAAAGTCTAAGAAACAACCAACCTCTAATCAAAAGCAACAAAGCCCTTCTCATGAACAGGTATGTAAGACATTATATTGCTTCCCATTACGTGAAGCTTGTCAATATCTAACTCGTGTAATGTCCAACATGCAGCAATACCCTAAAGACGTAATACCCAACGTGCTAACCTTCATTCTTCCAGACCAGATTTCCGGTAACGATAGATTCAGTTTTACGAGTCTTTTGGTATGTAATCAATGTTGGGATGAGGTTTGCATTTCTTTTGAAACTTAAGGTAGTGTTTTATATTTTGTGTTTCATGGCAAGCTATGATGAATTCGTAAGAGAAAACTAGTACACAGAAATCTCGTTTGGGATATTAATTAAGTTGTCATGCCTCTTTGCATGACCCGATTTCCACATTGTCGGATTTGTTAAGAGTTTAGGGTTTCCAGCATAGCTCGTTTACTAAGAAATTGTTGGCTTTCCCTTCTTATTCGGACCACAGCAGAACTCCTAGGACGTCCACTGATCTTGCCGAGGAAGTCTTTCGTATTCGCTGGATTTTGATTTGTCGGTGACGATTTGTGGTCCGTGCTTGGTGGTGCGTGAATCGATTTCGTATTCGCTGTATAGCGATTTGTGCAGGCATCCGACTGCAATTTGTATGAGAAATCTATAACAGTCATTCGTATACGCTTAATACATATTTACAACAATTCGTAGTTCAAATACGGTGCATCGATTTTATAAGAAATTTATAACAAAGTAACAATTTCAATACAGAAATCGATGTACATATAACATAATATAATACAAATCGAGACGAAAATTGAACATGAAGCCTCCACCCAATTACCTATAACATAAACACTATACCCTAAACTCAATGAACATCGAAGAACACGTTGCGATTTATTCGGTCAACACAGGCATGTAATCGACGTTCGAAAATGATAAAAGTAAATATCGATAAGAAATGATTAATGTTCACAAATTGTTGTAATTCTCTACCTCCTGAACTAAAAATCGTAAAATAAATTTGCGTTGTATGCTGTAAAAAAAACATGTTAATGTTCCCCGTTGAATGATAATAGTCAGCATCGATAAGGTACGTTTGTCGTTCAGAAATCACAATTTTTCTCGTCGTCATTGAATGTAAATCGCAGGACACATATGTGATTCATACCGACAACAAAAGATGTATCAACAAAATTTTCATTGATCGTACATTAGTCATTGATCACGGTGGTTGAGCAGTAGATCTTTTAGCTCATAAATAGTATCCCAAGTACTGGAATGTGTGATTATCTTCTACCTCGTGAACTAGCAACAGTCAAACCGACAGTTCCTTTATAAACCTGACGTTCATCACTCGAACATGTAATCAACAACATAGCAAATTATGGTCGATGAGGCAGACGAAGATAGCTACACGACCAACGATGGCAAATCAGGCGTATATTGTCTACACATCGTCTCCATTTTCATCAAAATCCATCTCTTTTATGCCATTTTTGCGATTTGTGTTGTGTACTGTATAATGTAATTTCAATATTGTTCAATGCAAATTCCTTATTCATTTTAGTAGAACATTCACCGACGCAGTTGGGCGAAAACTCAGTCAATCACTCCTGGAGGACATCAAACGAATGCACGATGAATTCGCATAATGCAACATGATCAGTAATTTTGTTCGTATGAAACTAGTAGGAGTTATCTATATACGTAAGTCATGTGTACGTCTGTTAACAACATCATATTTGTTGCAAACAGACTATATCCGATTTCGTCAGTTATATTAAAAGCAACGCAAAAAAGCAAAACTATAAGCATCGTCAGCCCTTATTTCATGGTATATCGGTTGTATTTTATGTTGTTTTTTGTTATTGATTTAGTTCAGTTGATTCGTATTTTAACATTGTTGTTAACAAAATTTCGGTTTGTAGACTATCTTACGTCGTTTGCCATACTCTAGTGGATTTAAAGACGGCCTACCTTACTGGGTTAATGATAATCATTGTAGAGACCTTTTGTCAAGTGAAAAAGTAAGTAAACAAACCTAAAGTGCAAGGTTACAACATAACAGTGCTAACAACTTTTTTACGATCCATTTGCAGATATTGATTCCTATACTCTGGCAATCTGAAAAGCATTGGGTCTTATACGTGATGGATTTACATGAAAAACAACTATGGTGTTACAATTCGTTGGATGTTGACAGTGGTTTACGGCTTGACATTTCCCATCTCGTAAGATTCCATCTATATGAGTATCGTGTCATGTACTGGGGTCATGAATTTACTTTCGGCCGCATTATTCTCAGATCAGTTTTGTCAAAGGCATTTTGGGAGTCGACGTTAGCGAGTGGATCTATCACACGACATACCATGCTCCTTTACAAAATAATGGCGTTGATTGCGACATATTTGTAATAAAGTACATTAAAGTGATATACAATGGTGCAAAACCCTATTTCGACGTTGTATGCCATTTCTTAGTCTCTGTTATTGGGGATTAAATGCATGTCTATTGGTTCCACATTACAGTTTTTTGTGCAGGTTGATATACCTGGATTCCACGAAGAACTCTGCAAAAAGTTGACAGCCTTTCTAATTGCGAAGGAGAAACTAACGCAGCCGCCACATGGATCTAAAAGGCAATGAACACCGATGCCCACCACGCCAGAGTAATTTCACGTTCGTCTATTTCAAGTAGATTTTAGAGACGGTACAACCAACTTGTGTGTAATCAATCCTATTTTGACAGAATATTACTAGCCGTTGTTGACTGCATGAATCACAATCCTATTTTGCGGTTTACATTTAAAGTGTCTCAGCAAAAGAGCGATTTCTGATCAGCAAACATGTCTTACCGCTTTTGACCTTTATCATGAGTGCATATCTTACAACAAACATGATTTATGCATGCTCTAAAAAAACATGTATATGTTCGCCCTAAAATAATAATACTCAATAGCGATAAGGAACATTTGTTGTTCTGAAATCGCAATATTCTTCGCCATCATTGAATGCTAATCGCAAGGAAAATATGCGATTTATACGGTCAACATGCGCAAGTAATGAAATCTTTTAATTGATAAAAGATATGCGCTCAACTCGCATGATTGACAATCGCAAAATTAGATAGTGATGTATGCAATCAACCAAGGCTTCTAATGTTCGAAATGATAATAGTCAACATTGATAGGAAATGCTTGATGTTTACACATCGCTTTATTGCTCACACTCACAGAATGAAAATCACAAAAGAGATTTGTGATGAATGCGGTCAACAAGAGACATTAATGTTGCTTTCGTAATTAGAAATAGTACACAACAATAAGACATGTTTGCTGTTCAGAAATCGTGGTCTAACATCATCTTGACTACTACTACCATGAAATCTTGTGTAATAATTTGATTTTTTTTGGATTGTGAAACGACGTTTCCTTTAATTATGACTTTGCGGAAATAAGTCTAGACGGATACCTCAATTGCGACGAAGCCGATTATACACTCAATTCAAGAACAAGTCGTTTATGCAGAAATTGTCGGTTTGTCGGTTCCTTATTCACGAAGCAAAGTGGAAGACATCCTTAACCTTTGTGATGTATCATTCATATATAAATGAAACGTCCTATCACCCTCCACCAATTTTCGAATAAATAGTACAGTTTTAAAAAACACCGAGCAAATCTCAAATAAAATACACTCTGCATTAATGAAATTAAACAATGTCATTTCATACAGCCGTATACAAAACTAATCAATGCAATTGGACATAGTAGTTCAAATCATGGTAGCACGTATTGTGTGGGTTTGATTTTAGAAATATTTTTTGGTCCTATATAAATCCACAACTTCGTCCACCCTCGTCCCAACAAATCGCCTTAGGTGTAGATTATGGATTTACACCTCGACAATGGGTCGGCCCGAGTCACTCTCCCAACCAATCCCTTCACAGAAAATGAGACATTGTTTAGACTGGTTCACCATTTTCGATTTTAATTCAATGACATTGAGCAATAGAACGATTTCTAAGCATCAAGCATCTCTTCTAGCTATGCACTATTTTCGTTCACGATGGGGCATATATATTATGATTTTCATTATCGTAAGTTCAACAATATAGCGATTTCTTAGAGACAAACATTTCTTATCGATAATTACTTCGTCATTTGTTAAGGGCGATCATTACGTGCCTTTGTGGACCACATAAAGTGGAAATCTATTTCCGTGATTTTCATTCACGGAGTGTGAGTTATACAAAGATTTCAGAACAACAACAAAATACCTTTCGTTGTGCAGTATTTTTAATTACTGAAGAGCAACATTACTAGCATTGGTTCAGCGCATACATCACAAAACTATTTTTCGTTATGATTTAATTTTCGTAGCTGAAGCAGTACAACGATTTACAAGCATGTTTAGTAAAGTTCAAATTATATTTCAACCGAGACATATTTACAAAATTTGTAGTCTTACAAAATTTGCCTACAGAAATTGGTGTAGACAGTCTCCAAAATCTGTTAGAAATCTATTTACATCCTTTTAAACTTTTCTGGATTGTGTCGTTCGTTTCTTTTGTAAGTAGTCTTGTTGGCTGATTATTTATGTCTGTCGACTTTTTAAACTGAATCAAATTTCAGCATAGTTCATCGCGTACTTCCAGTATATCTTCCTGCAACAAAATATGTAATGTGAAACCAATATATAAAAGGATTCCCTAATAACAACGGATACAAAGCTCATACATCATCGAAACAAGGTTCTTCTCCATTGTATATTGCTTCAATATGCTTCATTACGAATATGCCACAATCAACCCCATTAGTTTGTAAAGAAGCATCGTCAGCACAGAGCAACATCCACTCGGCAATGTCGACACCCAAAAGGTCGTTTAGGAATCTCGTCTGTGATAAATGGAGAATATAGTAAAATTCGGCCCACTGCAAATAACTATGATTCACCTATGGACATAAGTTTACCAAATGCATAGCGTCACGTTCTACACCGCTGTGGCAGTCCAATGAGTTGTACCATCATAGTTGTTTTTCCTATAAATTCATCTCGTATAAGACCCAATGTTCGGGATTTTGTTAGAGTGTAGGAAGTAAAATCTGCGAATTGATACAATATTTTATAAATCCATAGACATATCGTGATGGGGATGTTAGGACTAAACCTTGAAGAAGAGGTTTATTCACTTACATTTTCAAAAGTCAAAAAGTCTACACAGTGATCATCGGTATTCCAACAAGGTAGTGCATCTACGAATCTACTGGTGAATGGCTTTCGCCGGACGTATGTCTGTTGCATGAAATAGTAAGATTTAACCACCAAGAAACGTGAGTAAGTCATAAAAGCAAATAAAACAATAGCAGAATAGACATACCATGAAATAAGGGGTGATGATGCATACAGTATTGCTTGTTGCGTTGCTTTGAATATAATTGAC
This sequence comes from Nuphar pumila, assembly GCF_984573655.1. Classification (NCBI taxonomy): domain Eukaryota; kingdom Viridiplantae; phylum Streptophyta; class Magnoliopsida; order Nymphaeales; family Nymphaeaceae; genus Nuphar; species Nuphar pumila. The sequence goes on from NC_143250.1 coordinate 36,071,238, forward strand.
GAAATCACACATTGTCTGGTTGCAAAAATTTACGAACTTCAAAACATACTAAACGATGACCTAGAAAATGATAATGGTTACATACGTACAAAATTACTAATAGTGTTCCCATCTGCAAATTCATCTCGCATCTGATTGATGTTCTCTTCGAACTCTTTAGGACGTTGTCGCCCACCCTTGTCTATGGATGTTGCACTGAGCGCACCATGAGCATGGTATTCAGAATTCGACATTGAAATTATTTTCTACAGTAAACAACACAAATCGAATATACGACATAAAAAGGCAAATGTTGCCTAAACCGGTCACGAGGTTCAAAAAATATACTCCTTAAGCGCTAGTGCTGGTCTTGTAGATGTAGTTGTCTTCTTCTTCGTCGACGCTGACTGTCTATCCGTCGTCGTCTTCTTCGGCACCATGTCTGGTCGTATTACTCCCATCGTCCTCTTCTTCGGCGCCATGCCTGGACGAAGATATCGATGGCCCCTTTGCGACGCAGCTACAAAATCAACGATGTCAGTCAAATATAAAGGAAACGTTGTTTCACATACCGCCTTTTTTCAAAAACCGCCCGCAAATTAATTGATTGCATTTTAAATAAATAAAAAAACATCGTTTCGACTGCATATTATAACAATAGTTGAGTGGGAGATTGACCCGACCCGACCAAACCCGGTGTCCAGGTATGTATAATCTTTGATGCTTATTGTATTGATTATCATATATGGATACATCGATATATTCATGCCACATACTTTCCTTATCGGTTTTTTAACAACAAACGTTCATTATCGCTTTAGACTATTATCATTTAACTCTGGCAAAATTGTTCCATCTTATTGTCCGCATACATCGCAAATCGATGTTGACTTACACTGTTTACAAAGGGTGATTATTACAAGCCATTGGCAGTTGCATGAATCGCTAACCTATTACTTGTCCAAACATTAATAACCTTTGTTAATTGCATACAATTGAAATTAACGTGTACAATGATTGTTGACAATATACGTCACATTCAAGGAGGTTGAGCTAATGGATCCATTTTTTGCTCCATTAATCGCGTATGAGTTTTTCGGTTTTTATTCATTGACGACGAGGAAAATTGTGATTTCTAAACAACAGACGTTCCATTTCCTACATGGCCAGCCTATTGATGACCTATATCTCTTTCCACTTAGTGTACTCTAGAACATGCGAGGCGTGTCAGTAGTACGACGATTGGATGAGAATGCCTTATGACCTCGATTAATGCTTTGTACACGTTGTTCAACAATATAACCATTTGCGATCAACAAAATCTTCTTATAGATGATTTCGTTTACGAAAGCCGAATATTATAAGGTGTTGTTGACCTCATGAATTGCAATCCTATTTCGCGGTTTGCATTTAAGGTGTCCCTGCAAATGAGCGATTTTTGAGCAGGAACCATATCGTACCGCTTTTGGCAAGTAACCTATTGCGCGATTTGAATTTACTGATGATCATCAATAGCGATTTCTGAGCATCAAACTTTTCTTATCGTTGTTGACTGTTATCATTTACGATGTCAGAACTTGTTCAATTATTGTTCATGGCATACATCGCAAATCTTTTTTGCGATTTTCTATCAAGACGGAGACAAATACAATGATTGCTGAACAAAAATTATCTATTATATCGATGCTGACCTTAATCATTTCCTAACGTCGATTACGGGACCTTGTTGACCGCATAAATCGCATGTGTTTTGCGATTTTCATTAAAAAATGATGAGTTATATTGCGATTTGTGAACAATATTACTCATGCCAATCAGACATCTATTGCGATTTTCATTCAAAAACGACGAGTTATATTGCAAGTCATATTGCAATTCTCATTCAATCAAGGAGGTTAGGCAATGCCACGATTTCTGAACAACAGAAATCTATTTTCGATTATAGTTTATTTATTTACGAGATCCATAGAGGAAACATGTTTGTTAGATGTAATAAAAAAGATTTAACAATAAAAGAATGTCACGTTATGACAATTACTTATAGAATTACAACAAATAACTATTGTGATAAAAAAGAATAGCTAGGGTTTATTCCGTGGCACTTGACGAATCATATGAAATTTGATAGATAACTCGTCTCTTTCTTTTTCTTGGTGGACTGTCTATCCTCGGTGGCCTCTTGGTTGCGTCCATCTGATTAAAAAAATTGGTCATCATCTCTACCACTGAGTTCAATTATATCCCCATATTGCTTACATCCGTCCTTAATTTTCTTATTCTCCCTCTCCATCAGTTCGAACCTTGCGGCAGAGACAACATTCTCTTTTGTAACAAGTGTTCGCTCTTTATCGTGATTTGTTACTAAGGGAACCATTGTTGTAACCGGAGGGGGACGACGAACGAGTTGTAGATGCTGGGATGCAACATGAAAGGGGGCAGTTGGGAGGCATGGGTTCTCAATTTTCTCAATCTCCAGATTTCGCCGCATAGGTTCCCAATACCTTTGGAAATAGAAGGGATCAAATTGTCATCCTTTATAATCATACGATACGGCACAGACACCACCTGTGTTCCAAATTAATAATTCATCCCTGTAGTGTTTGCGCCAATTCACGTTCCTGCCCCCACCACTATTCATCTTCCTTCTCACTTCCAAAGGCTTATTTGGGATAGACTGCCCCAAGTCACATTATAGGAGAACTTGACTGCCATGCTGCAACTCGACTTCATAATTACAAAACAGTCACAAATCGCGGCCAGACAATCTAGCAGTCTCTGCAACAACGTCTTGGTCATTGTCCTCCCCATCTCCATACGGTCTCCATAAAACCTGTATATTGGTAATTCTTTTTAATAATAAGTGACAAATATATTACAATTTACTTAACAATGATATGGCGACAACGATATGTACTAAGGAAGACAAAATCCTGCAACGATGATTACTTAAAAATGCTAAACATTACAACGATTTATAATACTGAATGATAAATGTTGAATCGTTTATAAATAATTTTAGAACATTTACCTCATTTAGTTGCAGCCCATCTAAAATGGACTTAGCATTATGAACTGTGACGTTTATTCTAGCCCAGCGACCGATCTTTGAAAAACCACAAATCGCAGGGCCACAATGTGGACGCAATGAGATAATATATTCCCACGCCCAAGCCTAACAAAAACAATATATTAGTAACACTACAACCTTCAATGAGCTTAGTCTACAATTACTAAGTATGTAATAAACAAATACCTGAACAAATGACCAAAATCCATCGACTGTTTTCGCACCCTTACTTGCACGGTAGAGTTGACTATACAAGTGTGCGAGCATAGCAGCACCCCATGCATAGTTGTTGACTTCGTCTAAGTCTTCCAGGTACTGCAGCCACATGTAACTTATTCTCGAACCAGAACAATCAGAAAATAAAGTAAGACCAAAAAAATAAAGAAGGAAATCGCGCAACTCTTGGTCAGCTATTTCCGATGCACAAGTAGCGGAACGACCTTCCCATTTATTACGAAAAGATGAGACCTTCATTGATATGAAATTGATTCCACCAGAAATACATTGACTCCATTCGTCCATCGAAATTCTTAGAAGGGCCGTGCATTTTTCCCTTGCGTTATAGTTTGAATCTCGTAATAGGACAACGCTGCCAACGTAATTAAGGCCAGTTATCTGCGCCATATCTTCTAGAGTCATGGTGAACTCAAAAGAATCAAATTGGAATGTGTTCGTCTTATCATTCCACTTATTTACCAGGTAGGTCATCGTCTTCCAGCAAGTTTCAAAATATTGGTGGTCCAAAAGGCCACCGAAGTGCATATTTCGTAATCGGTTCTTCTGATATGCACTCAGCTGACCATACCACGATAGCACTACAGGCCACTGACACCGACCTCCGAGCTTTTCACCTGGTGCTCTACTTCTCCTATGACCTCCCTGTAACACACAATAACATATTATTCCTACCAATTGTAAATTAGTACCATTTGTACTTATAAATAATATTCTACCAATCGCTATAAATAATATTAGTTGCACACACACTATCACAGTAATTGCTATACCAAAATCGCTAAACATATTATTAAATCTTCACAGACAGGACAAATTTATTTACCTTGGTCGCACTTTTCTCCTATTCTACCAATCCCTCCAACCTAGGCCTTTCTGGTTGGTCCACTGCTTTCCACTGCCTTTCCCTTTCCTTCTCTTCCTCCACCACCTTCTCCTTCCTTCTTTTTCTCGTTCTTCTTCTCCTTCTGCCACCTTTCTTTCTCTTCCTTATGTTGTTTCCTTCTTTCCTCCACTTCCTCCTCCTGCTTCTTCCTTTCTCTTTCCTTTTCTTCTTCCTCCTCCTCCTCCTTTTCCTTCCTTTCTCTTTTCTTTTTTTCCTCATCCTCCTTCTCCTTCCTTTGCCTTTTCTTCCCTTCCTCAAACTCCTTCTCCTTCCTTTGTCTTTCCTTCTCTTTCTCAAACTCCTTCTCCCTCCTTCGCCTTTTCTTTTCTTCATCATCCTGAAGCTTATTCCGTTCCTTCTCTTCCTCCTCCTTATTCAATTGGCTTCGCCTCTCCTCCGCCTCCTTCAGTAGCTTTACCCTGTTTCGCATTGCTATATGCTCCAACAACAGCTTCCGCGTTTCCTTCTTAGCATCTTCCTTTAGATTGTTCAATTTCCTTTCCCTCTCCTCCTCATTTTTTTTCCTTTCCCTCTCCTCTGCCTTCTTCCTTTGCCTTTTCTTTTCATTCTCCTCCTTATTTCTTTGCTTTGCCTTCTCTTGGTCATCCTTCTTCTGCATCTTTAGTTCTTCAACATTCTCCTTTTGGTTTGCAACCTCGATATCTGATGAATAATCCTCCGCATAATACAATTCCAACGCTTTTTCCCTATCTTTATCATTATCAATCTTAAGTATATTTTGGTACCTTTCAAATAACTGAGATAGATGGGACTGGCGGATCACTTCTCTAATACACAACCCATAGAACGACGGGGTATCTCTTCTCTGATGAGCCGCAGACAATGCTAACCTGCACAACACATTAAATGATCAACATGATTACAAATCGTCGCAATATTTGGCTTCATAACTACAAATCGTTGTAAGATTTAGCAAACTTATGTACAAATCGAGGTATCTTAATAAACACACATCGCTATTGCTTTGAATGTATAAATCGTCGCCGATTCAAACTTATAAATCGTTGTATAAATCGCAACCTTCAGATTGCATAACGAAACCTTACACGAAACTCACCGAAACAATATGATTTTGGGTATTCCAACTGTAGAGTAAGAAACAGTCAGAACGTATATGTAACAGATGGTGGCAACGATGCTGCGACTGCGCATAAGACGAAAACAGATACTCTGGCGGTAACAGAGCAAAGGAAAGGATGCTCCGGCGGCAACAGAAGAAGGCAATGGAAGATCTGACGATAACAAATGAAGGAAACAGATGATCCAGCGACAACAGATGAAGGCAAAGTATGCTTCGGTAGACTTTTTTGCTTAGGGCGAAAATGGATTGTTTTGAACTATTTAAATCCTACAACATAAAGCTTGCTTGCTATATAAACAAACTTTGCTGAAAATTTTGGCGTGATCACGATAGAGGGCAGTTTTATCCTTTTCATGAACCACCATTTTCATTTTCTAGATGGAGGGCATTTAGGTCCGTTCTAGGAAGAAGAAGAGAATGGCGGTAAAGGGTAATTAAGTCTTTGCGACGGCACCAAATTACGATGCTATGTGATGCGAACACACATGGGGATACTAGCCGGTCTGCATCTTATACATGACGATCATTGGCCCCCCCCGAACATGAGATTGAGATGTAGCTACCGGCCCTGTTCGTGGGGGGGGGGTAACATATAACCTGCTCCGCTATATTTTGGCAAAAGCCATATTTACCTAACACATGAAAACAGTGTTTTCATCTCAACGTAAGGCTCCAAACAACCTAAAATACATCACCTCTCTTTCTCCCTTCTCTGAATTTCCTGGCGGAAAGGAAGCAACTGGCAATCACCCTTGTTTCCTGTCACCCTTGTTTCCTGTTTGCACATTATTGTGATCAAGACAAGGTCTAGAGAACTCCTTGGGTACGTTAGCACTGCCTTGTGACCATGGATGCAAATAGGTTGGATCCAGTGTTGGGTTTTTGCATTTCTTTGTTGTTCCAAACCCGATTTGGATCTAACTCTCCCATGTATTTAGCTAATCCGAATCCGACCTGTTTGCATCCCTACTTGTGATACTTGAATCTTCTCATCATCCTCCTGTAATTGCAAATAGTAATTACTACACTTTCTCAAGTTTAGTGAGGCATGAGAAGGTGCAAGTAATGATCATGATTCTCTCTTCAAAATGTTTCTTCATTGAATCTTGTGACTGGCATTGAAACAAGAAAAATCATAGATTTTAGATTCTCAGCTATGATTGCTCATCCCACCTGTGACCAAAGCAAATGTGGCCCTTAGATATAAACTGACCATTCGGATCAACATCTCTATGCATATACCCGAATATCCGAGTTCAGGTCATCTCAGGTACTGGAGAGAAACCTAACCCTTTAACAACCCTAAGTGGAGGCGTAGTTAGGCAAGTGTTCACGCCTTTTAAATGGGGGTTTAATAGGGAGCCATCCACTGACATGCATGGCAGCCAGTTTGGGGCCGAACACTTGAACAATTAGAAAGTGTTCGGCCTCGATCACTGGATCTGCTCACCCTCAAGTGTACCCATGCCGATTTCTACCACAGAGATCGAAGAAATAAAAAGATCAAACAGATAAAATTGTCCATCACAATCCAAATAATTTCCATAATAAAGCAACCACTAGAACAACAGTACCAACAAAAGAGACAATAATATCTCAGAAATTCAGAAAATACAAAAAAATACAAAAGACAGAAGTCAATTCCCGAACCACCACCCTTGCTGCATGGTGAGGCCAGCACACTCTTTAGTCTGTGAGCATGTTGCTGCTGCAGCCCTACCATGAAGCAAGGGTTGTATCTGGTGCGCTCTTGACTCCCTCATTCCCCACAATTTTAACCACTCTCCTTTTAGAGACTACCATCTACATCACCAACTCTCTTTATGAATCTTCCTTATCCTCTTATAGTAATACTATGATAAACCACTTTAGTACTCCAAACACTTGATCTCCTAAGCACAACTAGGCCTAGACCCCGTATTCCAAAATGACAAAACTACCCCTCACCTCAGCAAAGGGTACCTTAGTCATTTCGATCCTCCACTTACACAATACATGGTAGGATGCACCCCATAAGGTCAATGGTGTTCAAAGTTCCATATGGGTGGTGCAAGGATTCATGTATCTTTTTCTAAGGCTACCATACAACTAGCATGCTACTCTTCTACACTAGGACCAGTAACTAGCAACCAAGGGCTATTAGCTAATGACTGGAGGGAATTCACTCAGGGGAGCAAACACTCAGTGCAGCATGAATTTGGCGAACCACATTGCAGATGTGGTTGTTGATGGTATTGACTGTGGACATGCTGATCTTGGACGTTGGAACTGAACTGGCTAACACTTGGAATGCCACACTCAGGATGCAGCCGCCATGGACAGGCATCTTGCTGGTGCTCGGATAGTATGCTCCGCATCCAACGGAATTGTCATCGCCTGCGGGCACTATGATGAACCCGCATGGGAGCAGAGGAATGTAGGAAGTGTCTTCGGCGCTCATTGCTATGTTGACACCGGCAACATCCATGGGTGCATACACAACCATGCTTCCAGATGCATCAGTGAAGCTCTCTTGCACCATGAGCTCCGCGGTTGTACCCCCTGAATTGCTTGCAGCCTGCATAAAAATGTTGGTGTGAGATGAAGGATGACTTCAAGCATGACGACAGAGAGGAGATCGTTCCTTCTGGCATTGGGGCAGTAGGTGGATCAGATAGCCAGCTGCCGAAGTAAGGAACCAAGGCATATACCTTTGGAACAGATTCCATTTTGAGAAATTTGGAAAAGTACTATCCCATAAAAAGGCTCTATTCATCTGATGTCTTTCTCAGAGAGAGAAAGAGAATATGAGATCCTATCATCTGAAATCCAAGAATCTTTGGCATGAGCGTGACAACCCCCTCCCACCAATTGGGCTAGAAAACTGTGTATTTTTGGGATCTCAGATGCTAGGATATGAGATCCTGCATTTTCATGGCAGGAGGCTTTGGATGGGTCTCATGCGAGAACTAGGGCTGATAAACAAGCCAAGCGGCTCGTGGCTCAGCTCAAGTTCGCTCGTTCATGCTCACAAAATAGGCTCTGAAAGCTAAACATGAACAACAGGCACTGGCTCATATAGTAGTAAAAAAAGTATTTTAGACATATTTTGCATCATATAGTATATGTAAAACATATGATTGAACAATTTTGTTTTCAAAAAATAGGTTTAGTCGTAAAATTTTATTACTTTTTAGCTCTGAAACAATGCATTTTTTTCGTAATCTTATTTCTTTCATCTCTAAAACAATATATTTTTTCTGTAAACAAGCCAGCTCAAACTCGGGCTTATTATGAGCTCGAACTCAGCTTGGCTCGCCACAAGAACGAGCCAAGCTTGAACATTTCAAGCTCAGCTGATTCGGTTCGTTTACAAGCCATAGCCAAAACCGACCTCGAACACCTTTGATCTCAGGCATTCAAATGTGCCTCTAATTAAATGTTTTTAGTTGTCAAACAAGTTTTAATCAATGCACTTACATTTATGCGAAGAAGTGCAACATAATTGCCAGGATGCGATCCATTAGCAATATGAGCGACCTCTTGGAATGTGTTGCCACCTGAAAGGGCATCCACCTGCAAGGAGCTTAAATTTGATCAGAATCTCACAAGAAGGTGAATCCAAAGCAGATGGATCTGCCTTGGAACTGAGACTCTCTAACATGTCAGGGGCATTTTTGTCATTATAAGCAACGGCAACCAACAAAAAGTAATGGAAGGGTATTTTTGGTATTTTCACCTGAGAACGCCTTTTCTCGCACCGGAGGAAATCGAATACTTGAAGATGGGAGTATGGAAGCCATGTAGATGAGACCCCAGAAAGGATCACACCATGAGGCTGGCCGGGCTTGGTGTTCTTCCGGGTAGTTATCCTAACAGTGTCATCCGAGGAGCTGCCAAGAGCCGTCCATGACTGCCCCCCGGCCAAGCTAATGCTCACACTGAACATTCTCACCATTCTTTGTGCTAGATACATGATGTTCCTTCGTGCCTCCACTGAGTTTGTAACTGAAAATGACCAGTGTTTCATGAATGAATGTTTAGCCTTAGGACATCCCCACCTTACATGTTTTCTTAGCAAGATCCAGATCCATATACCCGATTGTATTTTGTAAATTTGGGTTATGATCTGGATCTCAGTAATAGGATATAAATTCAAAAGCATCATATCCAACTCATGTTCAAATTACCACACTTCATACATATGGCTATTATAGACGTGGAATTCACATCAATTCTTATAGTTATTTCAAATTTACATGCAAAAAAGCCTATACGTATGTATTATATGGATCTACTTTTTCCCAAGTTAGACCTTATCCATTCTGTAAACAAATCCCTCCACGTGATCTAGTTCTAGCAACAAAGGTGACAAATTGTAGTTGGTTTCCTAGTTGTGTTAATTAAGAAAGGTTGCCATGTATAAATGATCTACATATCTATCTGCAAGGTTAAAATGGATCAGGTTGCGTACCTCCGATATCGCGCTCCATTGTGTTTGAGGACATGAGGCTGGCAGCCCTCTCACAGTGGCGCTGCAAGTTTGCGATCCAACGGTGAGCGCCAAATGCTCTTCCGCCAATCACAAACCGACTGAAGATCTGGTGATGTGCTCTGTCGTCAACTTCAGCATGCTCCACCCATGTCACCTAAATATGGCATGAACCTTTTATTATGATACAAGGGAAAAAGAGATGAAAAAACAGACTGGGTCCATGTCAAAATCCAGGTTGTTAGATTCGGATACTGATTAAGGTCTGATCTTATCATGCCTGTGTACAACCAGAATGGGTTCATATGGGGCCCATCTGGGCCAATTGGAGATGGAAACTGGGCCAACTGGATCGAAAACTAAGGATGAATACAGGCCGGATATGGCTTGGGTCAGGTCCCGTACACATTTTTATGGTGTGGTTTCATATTCAGATCCAGATCTGAATTGGATCTCATAGCGGTATTGGATCTGATGAAAATGGGTAAAATTAACATATTGATTTTTATGTGAAAAAACGTAAGACAGGCTGGGCTAGCTGGGCCAGATTTCTCAGATCCACTATTTAATTTGTTTATCCAATTCCAACCTGAATCCCAGTAAGCCCGGTGATATTGATTCCAGATCCAACCCGTATTCAGATACAAACTACCTGGATTGGTCTAGGATCAGAGATCCGGTCCATTTTCACCCGTGGAGAAACAACCTCATCCAACCAAGTTTGGTTCCATCAGGTTGGATATGCTCCTGGACCCATTTCTGCATCAAGCCAGATCCAGATCCATTACATCACATCGTTCTAACTGAGTCCAGCCCCAATGTTGAGCTCCATGACTTTACACCATTGGACATGCAGTGCTGTACCCAGCACCATACACTAGGCCACAGATCAACTACTGCATGCAACAGAAGGTCACCTTAGAGTATCCATTGGGCACGTCTTGGATGATGAGGCCGGAAGGGCGCCGCCTGTATCGAGGGATGGGCATCTGCAGACAGTCGTTGAAGCCATCGACGGGGAAGTCGACAACCCCCCAGAGGCCCTCTGTGCTCTGCTGGCTGCAGAAGCGAAGGAAGTAGCACTCCCTTGTGGGCACCAGAGGAGATGGAAACTGAAACTCTGCATGCATCTGCAACAACACATTAAACAGCCCGTTTCAATAAGTAAGCTCATATGAGGGTGCCTGTAGAGAGGATTTTCCGGATTTTTTTTTTATAACCGTATAGATGTGTTATACATGCTTGATTTTGTAGGAATCAGCTCTCAAATATCCATATAACACAAGTATGCCAGTTTTTTAGGGATTAAAAATCAGCAGCCCAAAATTCTCGTAAAATTCAAGCATATAAAAAGGGTATTTTTCATTAAAAAACACTATGCAAGTATCGGTTCCTAGCAAATAGAACATGCCAAACATATTTGCAGGGTCGGATTGTGGAAAAAGTGCCTGAAATGCTCAGTTCATATGCAGTATGCTCGCTTGTAGCATGGATCTCTCTCTCTCTCTCTCTCTCTCTCTCTCTCTCTCTCTCTCTATATATATATATATATATATATATATATATATATATATATATATATATATATATATATATATAGAGAGAGAGAGAGAGAGAGAGAGAGAGAGAGACTTGATCTTAGCCAAAAGGCACACACACAAAAGAGGGTGCTTGGATTCTTACCAACTGAAGAGCGCCATTGGCGTGGTTCCCTACACCCGATGTTATGACTTGAACGGTTCTTGCCCGTGCCACTATCGAAGGAAACATCGCCATCCACTTCTCCTGTGATTGGAATTAAAATCCATGGATGTTCATACGTAAGATACTGCATGTAGCAGTTTTAATATGATTCATCACCATGTTTGGTGAATTCTCAATCTCTGAGTATTTTTTTATCTTGGTCATTTTTCAAGCCAATATAAACGTTTTGGAGTTCATGATGGTCATGTTTTACGTGATTCCATAGTGGAGCTCATGAACCTAACATTTCAAGTTGTCCCAAAAACACCCTAAAGTTTGGGATCTGTTGGGACTGAAAATGTCATGTCCCTGTGAAACATGACCAAGTTCATAAACTTGAAAAGGAATTCGTGAACTTGGTGATGATCCATCTGAAGCCAAACGCATCTCAAACCTTTGCTTCAGGCTCAAGGGATGGAAACTTACTGCATCCAAGAAGGCTCCCACAAGGTTGGCAGCATTCATGATAACGAGGGCACCATCCCTCGAAGCCTCAGTCCTGAAGTTGCCAACCCGCTGCCTGAAACCAACAGGCCAAGAGAAGGACCTTGAGTGCTCTTGCAAGTTCAAGACTTCCCTCTCTTCTTCTCCCATCTTCACCCACAGGGATTCCCCACCTTGTGACATCCTCAGCAGGTGCTCCATGGCATTTATCGCAAGCTCAAGCGCCATCGGCTTCTCTGATTCCATCAGGCCGATTTGGGAGTTTTCGGGGATTGGCGCCGGTGGAATTATTTCTGCTGAAGAGGCCATGGTTTCCTGGAAATGCCTTGAATACACACCCATGTCCAAGTCCAAAGATGGCAGCTGGACTTGTGGCTGCACCTGCTCAAAGACTGGTAATGGCTGGCCGCTGTACCTCGACGCCATGCTGCACATACGGTCGAGCTGTGTAGGAAAAGCAAATATATAATTAGTAATACTTGTGAAAGTTTAGTTTTTGATACACAAAATCACGAAAGTAAGCAACCATCCATGTCAAAGAAAGATGATAATTTGAGAAGGGTCCATTAACATGCATGCAATAGCTTTTACTTCACATACTTAGTGAACCCACTCATGGGGTAAGGAGACATGCTAATTTTCATTCCATCTTTCTCCAGCATGCTTCCACATTTACAAAATTCCTTTTTTTTTTCATATTACCAACTTCCTCCTTTCCCACCAAGGACACCCAGGTTCAGCCCCATGACAAAGGGTGAACTGTGGGGTTTCGAACTCATGACATCTGTGAACTGGGAGATGTTCATGAGTCGCCCGTACCAGATGAGTGGAACCCTCTTGAGCCAGTCATGAAAACGATGAGTCAGGCAATCATTTTACTATCACGGTATCTGCTCAAATTTATATAATCTTCCAAAACAACTTATATTTTGTCTTCAATTTTTGATATACTGTATGATAAGATACATGGTCTCATTGGAACCAACCAGAAATGGTCTTTATACGTAAGAACCACCAATAGGGTGCCACCATATCATTTTCTGTGCTTATCCAAACAGGAGGGGATACCATGGTAATTCTTCAAAAAGTTTCAAAAAGGGGACAGTTGGCGGGTTGCTTCTTTGGCTATTTTTAAATGCCAACTTTATTTTTTTCTTTGAAAGTTTTAAATGCCAACTTCAAGATGAGATCATAGAGGATGTCAATAATGTAAATATATAGTACACAATACTAATTGATTATCATAATAAATAAGGACAGATGTACCATGCTGCTAATGCACTCATGATTTCCAAATTTTCCAAAACCCAATTTATTGACAAAGGCCAAATGGAGAACTTAGTTCCTCAGGTGTAACACCCTGTATGCATGCATTATGCTCCGGGCACACTCACACATCATCTTTCTGTATCTGGCTTTTGATCAGGGGGACCAAGGAAAACCCTAATTGTTGTTTCCTTACCAAGAATTTCCATCTAGGTGAAGGGTCTGGGATAGCCTTTGCTTATGATAGAATTATGGATCGTCATTTGCGTAAACATTAAGATTCAAGTCCCTCGCTTAACCGATTGATCATGATTATATTAGGTAATAATACTTATTACTGAAAATATCATGCATATGAATTAAAGTTGGTCCAATATCTTTCCTGTTAAATTACACAGCTAAACAAAGGGTTAATCATGTTAACAAAATAGCTCCAAAGATAATTGTTCAAACCAGTCATAAACAGGCAATATAAGTGTGACATCTCAACTTATTCTACAAATGCTATCAAGCAATCATCATAGTGTTTTACAATAGTAACTCTCTCAAATAAAAAAGCATCTGCAAAACACATAGTTAAACTTCAATAGTAGGGCCGACCAAGCAAGATTCAGCCAGCAAGTCTTATAGATAAAGCGGCCAAGCAATCCTCTAATTGCTAATCTGAGTTCATCAAGTACTACAAGCACAACATGAGTATTATCTTAGAACCCTAAGGGAATATATGCTAGGAGCCACACAAGTTTGAAAATAACAATAAGAAAAGAGGGTTATCTGTAGCACCAAAGTCTCATACATGATGAATAATTTTAGGATTCCAACATAAAGATGGTTGAAAAAATAATATACCTCTTCTCTAAGTTGTGCATTCTCTAAACGAAGGTGCTGCTCATCGTATGACAGCTCCCCAAGAACTGCTGGGCTTCCACAGTTAGGACAGGTGATGTTTCTAATGGCCGCTTGAAGTCTGAAGTTCTCACTCTTAAGGCTGTCATTTTCTGCCCTAAGAATCACATTATCGGAACGGTCTTGTTGCGCCTAGTAAGAGCAAACATTTGATAAAAGCACATATTTTTCATGCTACCATGACTATGAAACAAAATATTTTGGTCATTTCAATCAACTGAATATTGCATATACAAAAGTTTTAAATATTATTTAAACTACACACAGAGGAAGAAAATTACCTTCAATTGGGTACGGCGATTTTGAAACCAAAATTTCACTTGTCGAGGTTTTAGACCAAGTTCTTGGCTGAGCTTGAGTCTTTGCTTGTCATCAGGGTGTGGGCACTCCTTGAAGAGACTGCAATATGAAATACGCAACTTGAAAAACAATTGCCTTTTGAATTTAGCATAAATAAGAAGCCAATCAATACACCATTGTGGCATGTTTGGTGACTTAGAGTTCAAAATGGAAAGGAATATACATGAGCACTAAAGTGTCTCACCAAAATCAAACATGAAACTTATGTCCAAAATGAATCATCATAATAAAGAAAGTTTTACTAGAATCATCAATGCTTGAACAACTTTTGTTTTATAATAATAATAATAATAAGGGATTCCTTCAACATAATCTACTTGAATGATTATTAATTATGGCTATATGTTTTTTTTAATGAAACACCAAGTCTCAAAAGCAAAGACATGGTAGCGTTTCACAATATAAACAATGACATGAAGTTCTTTCCAAAGCATAAAGAAGATAGGTCACTCTCTCATAAGAAAAAGGTTGGTATACTTCTCTGTCATGGATAAGGCTCTCTAGAAGGTTTCACCAGGGCCTTCTTCTCTCGAAAGAAAATTGCTGGCCTCACCTCTCCTTTTCTGACCCCTCAAACCTCTCTCCCTTGAGAGAGGCTACCTTCATAGCGTAGCCCAAAATACACATAGGTTTTCATGCATTTTACAAAAATCCCCAGGTTTCCATGGTACACAACTGTACCCTATGGTAGCCAATAAATGACATGAACTATAGATGGTGAAGCACAAGAATTTGCACTAGAATTTGTTATCAATAGAACAAACATATTAACTTTCATACGAAAGGCTTACGCTTCCATTTGTTGAATTTGTCTAGCAGTGTGCCTGTGATAGCGCTTCTTTTTTTGTTGATCACCTTCTTGATCATCACCAGAGCCACCATCCATGTTGCCACTACCACCAGATCTGCTCTCTATCTCTTCTTCCTTGCTTTTTTGGGAACCAACCATCTCTTCCTTCTGAGGGGCCAACTTTTGGAGATTAAGAAAGTCAAACTATAAACCACCCAAAAGGAAAAACTTCATATTATTTCTATATATAAAAAAGTAGGAGTTGCGACCCAAAACCCTATGAGTCATCTAATTGCATGTGAAAACTCTAAGACCCATGCATAGGAAGGCACAACACCATCGACAACCTGAAAAGACCTAGAAAACTTCCATTTATCTTTTTTCTTCAAGCATAAAAACCCAAAAAATTAGAAGAAAAAGGGTCAACTGATAGAGGTTTGAAAGATATAAAACTTAATGCCCTAGAAACTCAAGTGTTTCTACACTGTAAATCCACTAAATCATACCTCCATTTGGTGTGCAAACTTAAGCCCTAAAATCAACAAATGGTATTGCCACTCTCTACTCACTCACAAATTGAGACTAGAAGCACGACTGCCTACAAAGAGCTTTTTTGTTCTTATATGTGCATCCAGTAAGGTAGAATGCCTAGAAACCCTAAAAATAAAACGTGCATGGCTCTAAAAGGAATCCTACAAAAACAACCTAAAAAGGAAAACGTTACCTAGGATTTTGCGTGCTTTAAAACATTTAAGCTTACCGAGAGGAATGCAGAGAACATGGCTTGTGATTGGAAAGGCACATTAGCAAAGAAATTTAGATCAGTGCTTCTAAGCATTGCAGTAGGTGTAGAAAATAGAGGTTCTCCAACTGCATTTCCACCCATTGAAGATAAAACTTGACAATTTCCATACATTTTTGCAGAAAATAATTATGCCTTTCTCATCTAAATCCAGAACCTAAACATGTCCAAAGATAAAAATTCAATTTAGACAAAATTAAGAATATAAAATATGATTAGTTACAAAAACATTCATGTGATAATAAAGCATAAAAATGTAAACAAAACCATCGAGCATGAGCGAGATACCAATTACGAAAAGGAAATAACAAACATACCAATGATATACTTTAAAATTATTCATTTTACATTCAATCCAAGTTGTACATTGACATAACAGCAAGCATTAACTGATGAATGAAGTATTTTATCAAATTATCACATGATTCTCAAGGAAAAGCCAACAAAAATAATGAAAATATGTTCTGTGGAAAGATAGAGGGAGATAAAATTACCAATAAAACAAAAGGTTAACCTTGGGGCGCTTATAATCATAGAAGAGGAGATTTACAAGTAGAGCTTAAATCCACAAAGTGGAGGCAAAACATCTAGAAGGTAGAGAAATTACAACTATAACCATGAAAGTGAGTTAGATTAGTAGAAGGCTAAAAACCACATAAACTCGACAATTAAGACTAAATAGGAAACTCCATAGAGATTAGGTCATTTATAGAATTCATTGAATGAGTGCGAACCATTCTTAACCAGAATCCAATGACATCTTTCTTAGAGCTAAATAAAAGTACTCAATGTTGCAAAAACAAAGAATACAACAATCAGAAAAGATTATTATAAATTGTACCAGATATATGTAAGTTATGACCTTAAAAACTAAGTCAATGATAGACCACCAAGAGGGTTGCCTGCATGGCCAGCGGGGTGGTTATGAAGGCATTGAGATGAAGGTGCCAAATCAAACCCCGATGGCGCATGGGTGTGTCTGTACATTTCAAAGGTGGGCCTCATAAGATAGGGTTGTCGTGGGCCCCACCCGGGGGTTTGCCTTGCTGAGGGGCTGGTCCATTAAGTGTCCTGGTTCTCAAAGAGAGTTCCTCATCATAAAAAAACTAATTCAATGGCAGATGACCAAGAAAGCTAGGAAAGATTTCTTGTAATATATACAATGGCCTCAACAAATTAAAGAAATAGATTATGGGAAATCCCTTTGAAATCAGCATGAAAAGAGTGAAAACGAGATTATTAATCTGGAAAAGAGAAGAAGAAGAAATGATTGATATTTAAACTTTAAGTGAATAAACAAACAAACAAAAAATTCCATAAGCATTAGAAAATTTGAATAAAAGGAAGGCTTGAAAAATAATTAATATTAAAGAAAAGTATGGAAATTAACAAATCACCACAAATAATGAAAGAAGAGTAGTGTGGCATAACAAGGAAAAGCATCATAGGACAGAAAAAGTTCAAAAGGAGAGAATAAATATATATCGTTTGTAAAATAGCTAGATTTATTAGAAACAATAAAATATCAAGAAAAGGTAAAAAATGAATAATAACAACTAAAATATTGAGAAACCAAAATATAAATATAATTATCAAATTAATCAAGATGAGGAGACTACAGATCACCTATTCTTGAATTGTTAGATCTCTAGTGCCATTTAGAATTGTGTCAATAGATGTTTGAGAAAAAGTTTTGCTTTGGCTGATCTATAGCAGAGTTGTTAGTCAAGGAAGCGGCAGTAGGAAGAGATTCAGGAAGCGAGGCACTTCCAAAATTTTAGGAAGTGGAAAGCGCGGGATGACTTAAAAGTGAATAAGGAATCATATAGAAAGTGACCTAAGAAGCGAGCCTTAAGCAAACTAGGAAGCAAACCAGAAGTGACCTAGGAAGCAAGGGGAAAGAGAAAAAAGAGAAAAAAGTAAGAAAAAAAATAAATAAATAAGGAGAAGCTACGGGAAAGCGAGCTTCCTTTAAATGGGAAGCACACTTCCCATTTTTTTGGTGCTTTCCTGCATGTTTTGGAAGCACCAAGTTTCATGCTTCCTAAACACACTTTGGAGAAGCACGCTTTCCCATATGGTATCGCGCTTCCAGTCACCCTAATCTATAGTAAGGTAAATTCAGGTATGGCTTGTGACTAGTTTCAAATCAAGGTGGTTAACTAATGCTTAAAGGATTTCCTGCCAAATGTTTTTTAATTGTCTTCTAAGGGTTAATAATCAATCTTGTTGATCAAACTAGCTTGCAAGGATTCTTTCTCTCCCTTCTCAACCTAACTATGATTATATTTTTCTTTGGTGGTTTCATCATCACTCTTACACTATTTTACCAAAGGGTGGCACTCATTGAACAAAAAGGCATTGAAAACATGTATGCATAATTAAACAACAAGAAAAATACACCAAATTTGACTAAATAAATTGGAAATAATGGAAATGGCATAAGAATACCACAAAATACTAAATACATGAAACTAAAAACAAAATTAACTTGAGTTAAATACTGAAAAGCTACAATGCTAAAAAGTATTATCCATGAAGCACGTGTAAAATAGGTGCACATGATAGACAGAATAGTAGCTCAAAACACACCAATATTGAGGAAGAAACTAAAACCACACACAAAAGCACTCGAAACCCTAAAAAAACATCAAGCATAGATTCGATCATTTACGGAGTGAAACTAGTTATACCAACTTCAGTTGTCTAGAAAGCCACCGTTTTTTGAGGAATAGAACAAGTACCAAAGTAGGAAAAGACCTCCTATGGTGATAAGGGATGGGCAATGGGCTGGCCCATTTCCAAGTGCCCGGTCCATGGCCTAATTTGGCCAGGTCAGCCCATGAATAAATATATATATATATATATATATATATATATATATATATATATATATATTGGAGAATGTCCTAGTCAGGTCCCATTTTCCTTAGGCACCAAGTTAAGTCCAAGCAAAAAACGTTGCTGCAGGTGATTTTTGCTTGATCTAAAGCAATAAATGTGTTTATTATAGTTTACTTAGTAAGTATTTTTCATGCACGTGTTTTTTAAGAGGGGTGAAAAATCAATGGCTAATATTGTGCTAAAAAAATGATGATAGAAGATCCTATTTTTTGGGGTAAATTGATTTGATCCAAAACATGTGCCTTGGTAAATAAATAATTATGAACACATCTGCAGGTTCAGATTCGATGAAAACACCTACAACCATGTTTTTTGCAAGGACCTAACAAAAATGGGATATATATAGGGAAACCCGTATCTTTGGACAGGTTTTCTGTCAAACTCGTTCGAACGTGCGGTGTAAGGCCGTGCATCTTTTTTTTTAAAAAAAAGGACTTAGTGGCTGTTTTTGAACCGCTGCTAAAAGTCTCTAGAACAAAAAAAAATAGACGACATCGTCGCCATTTGATCCGATCAACAGCGACGCTTCATCCAAACAATCATCAAACATTTTAGTTGTTTCAAGATACAAGTTACTATATATATATATATAGTGAGGTCGGCCCAGGCCATATTTGCCATAATACAAGAAACCTGTGGATTAGCGACAACCTAAATCCGTCGCTAAACAGTTTAGCGATGGAGTAGCGTCGGATTAGCGATGGATAACTTTCATGGCGAGTTTTTCGACGTTAAGTAGTGATAGAACTTATTCGTCACTAATTTGCGACGGATTAGCGACGAACATGATCCATCGTGAGTCCTTCGCTATTTTAAATTAGCGATGGATAATATCCGTTGCTAATCCGTCGTTAAATTTTAAAAAAAAAAAATTAAAAAAAAAATTGCACTCTGCCGGCGCGTTCTCCGGCACGGAACAATTTTTTTTTGCACAGAACCGGCACGTTGTTGCATCGGGATGCTCTTCCGCAGCGAGCCAATCACAACGAGAGAAGGAACGCGGGTAGCTGCAGGCGGCCGATCGGGCGAGGGAGAACGACTCCCCCTGGAAGGAGACCGACAAGCTTCGTGTCAACGACCAGAGGACCTCCGACACTCGCTTCACGGAATAAACTGCCGGTGAAGGAGTGGACGTGCGGGAGGGGGTAGAGGAGTGGCGTCAATCGACTGTGAGCTTTTCAGGGTCGTAGTGGAGACGAGATCTGGTGAGGGAGAGGCGGTGGAGACTGACGAGGGGCACCGCTGGGAGGAGGAGGACAGCACGGGGGAGAGGTAGCGGGAGGAGGAGGACGGTTCGAGGGCCGACGCCAGTCACGCTCGGAGGGCCTCAGGCGAGGGAGAGGCAGAACGGGCTGTGGAGACCGGCGAGGGGCACCGTCGGGAGGAGGAGGAGGATGGCGCGGGGGAGAGGTAGCGGGAGGAGGATGACGCTTGGAGGGCCGACGCCAGTGTCACGGCTCGGGGGGCCGCTGCGCGTCGTCAGAGGAAGGGCAGTTTAAATCAAACGGGGGGAGGAAAAAACGGAGGGAGAGAAAATTTTGTGCCTCGGGTGGGATGGTTTAAATCGAAAATTAGCGACAGAATTAGCGAGAGAATTTTTTCGTTGCTAATTCGTCGCTATTTAGCGACGGATTAGTGAGGGAATTTTTTTCTCGCTAATTCCGTCGCTAATTAGTATTTTTTTTAGTGTTTTGGCGACAGAAAATTTTTGTCTTTAATCCATTGCTAAGTAGCGACGGATTTAGCGAGG
This sequence comes from Nuphar pumila, assembly GCF_984573655.1. Taxonomy (NCBI): domain Eukaryota; kingdom Viridiplantae; phylum Streptophyta; class Magnoliopsida; order Nymphaeales; family Nymphaeaceae; genus Nuphar; species Nuphar pumila. The sequence continues at coordinate 36,091,942 of NC_143250.1, forward strand.
GAAATATTTTCGTCACTACTTTTGCAAATATTTTGAATGTTAGCGACAAATAGTTTTCTCTCGCTAATCCGTCACAAATTTGCGACGAAAAAAATCCGTCACAAATTTTCGTCGCTAATTAGCATCCAGCACCAAAATCCCTGGTCCATGGCAGGTTGGGATAAGCAAAGGGCTGCCTGGCCCGTTGCCCACCCTTACCTATGATGTTAGTTTTAAAGAAATGAAAGTTGTGAACAAAAGTCCTATGTTGTTAGTTTTGGGCCAAATGAAATTTGAAAATATTTTCTGAGAAGTTTGTCACTCCCAAGAGAGACAGGGCCAAAGTCTCTCTCTCTCTTTCTCTCTCGATATATATATATATATATATATATATATATATATATATATATATATGTGTGTGTGTGTGTGTGTGTGTGTGTGTGTGTGTGTGTTGGATCTCTGAAATTGCAATTAGATATAAAAACACAAGTGGAAATTTATTATTGTCATGAAAAAGTTGAAGATGCAATAAAAAGGGCAAAAATGTAAAGGAACTTATGTTAAATATTACGTTATTTTATTATGTTTTTAATGTTTTATGTGTTTCGAGGTCTTATTTGTATCTTTCAAATAGTATCTTCCTGCACTTAAAGCACTCCCCGAGTGTTTTGGGATAGCAAATAGGTTACAGTAATTGCATGATTCCGTCATTTGCATCACATTCCATGGGTTCATACAAACGATTATGAGTCTTTCAGTGGGGATGTAGTCGCATAAACATCTATATATGCTTCCATTCAAAAAAGAAAAAAACATCTGTATCTGTGACTTATGTTTGTCATTACCATGATTCCAGTGGAAAGAAAGCTAATGTAAAACCTATATAAATAGAATTCTGTTCTGCTTCTCATCCGAAACAGTAAAGTGTTAAATAACAATGAAGCTTGATTCTAGACTGCATATGGATTAAGCACTAAAACTCCCAATGTAGGAATTATGGTTGGCACGCATTTACTTAAGACTTGAGGGAGTGTTTTGGTCCATTTATGGTGGGACTCCAACTTGGTACAGTTCATTTACAGCCACATTGTAATTGTTGCTTGAATTGTATACAGTGGAGCAGGTACCTCTTATGTGAATGGCATTTCTTGGTAGCATTGTTAGAAAAATTGACTTCCACCTTTTCAGTTATTACCTCTTAAATGGTGGTCCAAGCCGAAGGCAAAACTGTGGTTGAGTTCCACCTATTCCCATCCTGTTCTTCCGTACAACCCTAAAGAACAGGGCAATAATCTAGATTGGATATACAGCAAAACTAGCCATCATAAATTGGTGCAGTGACTAGTGAGTCTAGTTCAAATTCTGATATCAACCCCTTGCATCCCAACTTGTTAAGTCTATATATATCAGGATAACCTTGAAAATCTTGTGCTTGGATTCAGATAGTGAGCTTTTCTATTTGGGGGGATTCATAATCAAAATAACTTTCAATAGAGGTGATCAAAGGGTGGTGACCATGTACTCTAGGGTTTTTTTTTTAAGCAAGTAATCTCTCCACAAGTGGTTTTTATACCTTTTATAAAGCTCTCCACAAGTGGTTTTGCGATAGTATCATGGGGGCATCGTTGGAAGGTTGTTTATAAGTTGGAGTGAAAAGATTTTTTTTTTGAAGCGAGTAATCTACGGCCATGGGGGCATCGTTGGAAGGTTCTCTAGAAGTTGGGGTGAAAAGATTTTTCAACCCCTCCACCCTGGCTTGTCCTTCTTGCTTCTGCTCATTAAAACCGGTAGTTATTGAATACCGTACGGGGTAAATGCGGACATTAACTGCACCTGGACAGAAAAGAGAGCCATGGCAGTGAACCCGTCCACGCGGCAGCGTAACCGGCACGTGTACAGCTCCTCCGAAACGACAGTCAACCAGCACGAATTTAAGACACCCCAAAAAAATATAAAATAATAAAGGAAAAATATCAAACACGAAGAGAGAGAGAGAGAGGAAGTTTATTGTATTGGAATATATATATATATATATAGAGAGAGAGAGAGAGATCAACTAATACAAAGAAAACTCAGTAATACAAGAAAATTATGTATTTATAAAGAAAAAAATCAGAACTAAAATAATCATGAAAAATACAAATCACAGGAAAAAAGAAACCATCAACAAAAAACCAACCATAGTGTATAGTGTAAGAAAACCCCAAATAAAATCAGTCAAATAAAATTAAAGTACAGAAGAGAAAAAAAAGCAATCCAGCGAGAAAGATCAGCTATAATGAGTCAACAACACAAATAGAACTTTATATCTCACCAAAGAAATAAAGCATTCCATGCTTTCGTTTTCTGATTTTAGGAAATGGAGCTAAGACCGTAGAATAACGCGGGAAAAGGAAAAAAATGGATGGCTTAAAAGCATCATATAGCTAGGAATTTAGTCAGAAAAACAACGGAAAACATAGAAAAAAAATCCCATCAAAGAAGAAACACACCAAAATGTTCTTAACCATAATATATACAAGAAATGTCACTTCAAAGAAGTGTTAGTTTAGCTCAAGAAATATGCAATTTTTTTTTTTTACAGTTAAGCTCGAGGAAAGCAATGTTTTGTTCATAGACACAAATAATCCCTTCATACAATGCACATTCTCGACGCCTAGAGAAACCTCTATCAAGCAATTAGAAGAACAAGAATAAGAATACCCAAATGAAAATAGCATAAGAAAACGTCAATTACAGAAGAGAGAGAAACCCAGCAAAAATAAATCAACTGCAACACAAGAAAACCCTATTCTAGAGAAATGGAGAAAACAAAAAAAATCAGGTCTTTCTCTTACTACCAGATAGAGAGAGAGAGAGAGAGATTCACAAAGATGGGGATGACAGTTTAGTATTGAAAGCAACAAGTAGACAACTTTAGCACTTACAAGACGAATTGAAGATGGAAGAGGAAATGAAAAGGCCAATGCTGGTGCAGTGGTAGTGAATAGAGATCAGAATAACACCAAAATCTCGTCCTCTTTGCTCCCTCACACCAACAAGTGAAGTTGGTGCAGCAAGAAACGTACCCGTACCCCCTCTAAGTCGTTAATGGCGATGGGAAATAGATCAAAATCCCCCACCAAGAAACTCCAAAATCTCCCTCCCTCCCTCTCTCTCTCTCTCTCTCGCGCGCGCTCTCGCTCTCGCTCTCGCTCTCTTACATGTGTGGTAGTAGGAGAGGACGTTGGTTTTTACAATTAATACTAGAGGGAAATTTGCAGCAGAAAGACACTGTTCCCTTCATTTGCATGAAAGGACCTCTTCTAAACCTTTCTTGCGTCATGGTCTTCAAAATTTAAAAGATTTCCTTGACCACTTGTGAAATATTATACATTTTTAAATGTGCTGTTCAGGGGCAGATTTTGGTAAAAAAAGGTTAAAAAAGAGCTTATTTGATTAGAATGTTTGGCTTATTTTTTTTTTATCTTGTTAAACCATTCAAATGAAAATAACAAGTTTTTTTTTCAAAAAAATAACAAGTTTTTTTAGGATTATGTCGTCTTTTGAAATATTGAGCTACAATTTATATTGTTTGGAAAATAGTGGCAATATTTGTGACATGGGAGGTACTTAGGATGTAGGCTACACACAAGGGATATGGGTTTGACTAACAAGTTCGATTTTTCAAGAAACAAGACTCGAGAGCATCGAATTTTTAAATTTTTAATCAATAAAACTATTTTTAACATTTTAACATTAAAAATATTTTCTATCAAATTATATTATAAAATTTTAAAATAATACCTATGCATATCCGTGTTTAAATCAGTATGTTCGTTTGTATCACAAGGGGACATGAGACCAAAATGCCATATAAGAATGTAGGGTAACCTTTCCATCCCGTAACAATCATTTATTTAGATTCTTGTAAAGCTGGGGTCGATTCCTCATCGTCTTGAGCTTTCTATTCTTAATTTCTGTCTTAATAAAATTTGTGTTTACTTTTCTATGTCTAACTAGCTTCAAGCAATATTTGTTGCCATCAATGTCCAACTAGGACCCAGTAATAATGTTGGACAATGACTTGTAAGATTAGGATTCAGCTGCCAGTGGTTGAAAAGAAACCCAACCAACACATATTTAGGGTAGGGAAAGAAAAAAGACAAACTGGTAATATGTATTTGGATCTTATGGGATGTGTATTTTAAAGAGGTAAGATGGTTGATATTATACTAAAATTTGATGATAAAATATTTATATTTTTATATCAGATCAAGTTCAAACAAAGTTTGTTTCTTAATAAATAAGCATTAATAAACACATATAACAGTTCAGATCTAACATGAAACACTTCATTAGGTGTTTTATGTTAGATCTTAATGGTAACATAAACCCATCTTTTCCTTATGTCTACTGGTACAACTTACACATATCAATGATATTCTAAAAATATAAGATTATAATGGCTGTATATTTCAAAAGCCAATGTGATACAAAAAATATTAATATTTTAGAAATATCACCTATATTTTAATATTGCAAATATATGACTGCATTAACACAATATTGACATTTTTGACATGTTTTCTTACATTTTAAAATTTTACATATGGCAGCATTTTATCAAGTTTTTTCCAAGAAAAGCATTTTTTTTAACAATTGATGAAAGTACTTTAATTTTCTCTCCAAGGAAGCCCTGATCATAACGAGAGTAGTGACCTTGGTGGATCTATCTAGATAGCAAACCCGCCGCCAAGCTCCCCTGTTTGGGAGCGGTGATGGGAATTCATGGAATCTTTGGGGCCAATAGAATTTTATGTTTTTTTTTAAATCGCAGAAACCGCTTCAGGCGCAGAGACCTAATTAACCGACTAGCTCAACCTGCCCTACTTATGGTCTCTGTTCATGTCAGCATAAAACTCTGAGGGCTTACTCCCGACTCCAGGGAGTCGGCGCCAAGCTTCAGCTGATAGAACTTCTTTACATTAAAAGGCAGTTTTTGAAAAAGTCACTAAAAGATCCAACACACCGAATTTGAAGCATCTTCCTTATTTTGGATTTGGAATGCTAAAAGTTTTTGAGGAGATCCTTTTATGCAAATAAGAAAATCATATGCCTTCTGCAGATTTTCCTTGTGCTATTATTGTAAAAAGAAAGGGCAAAATGAACAAAATTGTCCCTCGTTGCAGAAATGGGGCTTGACATTTCTTTGATGACTAAAATACCTTTAATTGAGGAATTTATTCATGCTAGAGGGATGACTAAAATAGCTGGCAGACACAAGCATTGTGATGTCTTAAATATGGCTTGTGCTCTATGATCCCAAAGTAATCCTTTTATAAAATTTTGGGAAGAATGTATTCTCACGAGTGCATATTTACTTAACTGAGTTCCTATCAAAGCCCTACTTGGTAAAACTTCTTATGAGGTTATTTTTTAAAAAACTTTCAATTATAAGCATTTATGTGTATTCAGATATTTATATTATGCTCACAATATTCATCATTCGCATAAGTTTGACACACATGCAAAATGATGCATGTTCATTGGATATCCTTATGGCCAAAATGCTTATCAAGTATATAATCTTGACAATCATACCATTTTCACCAGTAAGGATGTGATTTTTCATGAAAGTATTTTTCTTTTTTATAAAATACTTGATGCACTAGAAAATGATGGTAGTGTTGTTTTACCTTTACCAATTTTTTATATATCTCAAGAATCTAATAAAGACCAAATTCCTTTAATCGATACAATGACACCTCATCATGATCCAACTCCAGATCCACATAACAATGTGCTACCCGATCAAGCCCCTGAGCAAGATCTACCTCATGACTCAATCCAAGAGTCACATGCCGATTCAGATCCGAATTCAAGGTGTTCAACCAGGCCAAGATCGCAACCTGGGTACCTTAAAGATTATAAATGCTACACTACAATACAAGCTCCTTCATCCTAGACGAACACATCCAAAGGCACTAGGTATCCTCTCAATCATTTATTGTCTTATGATAATTTTTCGGATTCTCACAAAGCTTTCTTAGCAGCCATCACCCAAACCATTGAACCTAGATCTTTCCTTTAAGCAGTTTAAGATTCCAAGTAGAAAGATACAATGAGAGTTGAAATTCAGGCATTAAAAGCTAACAATACTTGAACACTAGTTTCTTTACCTATTGATAAAAAGCTCATCGGATGCAAATGGGTTTATAAAGTGAAATATCATTTAGATAGATTCATCGAGTGATATAAAGCATGCTTAGTCATCATTTTCAGATCGAAGGGCTCGATTACAATAAGACATTTGCGCCAGTTGCTAAACTTGTTATTATACAATGCTTCCTAGCCCTTACCACCATTTTCAAGTGTACTATCTACCAATTTGATATCAACAATGCATTTCTATATGGTGATTTAGAAGAGGAAGTCTATATGAGTCAGCCTTTAGGATATTCGAGTCAGGGAGAGCCAAAAGTTTGTCATTTGAAGAAGTCCATTTATGGACTCAAGCAATCTTCATGAAATTGGTTTTTGAAGTTTTCATCATCTATTAAACATCTTGGTTTCACACAATCGAAGGCGGACTACTCATTGTTTTTCAGATCTACGCAAGCTGGTCATGTGTTCATTCTTGTTTATGTTAATAATATTATTATCACCACGAATGATATTGTGTACATTGAGAGCCTCAAAGCAACCTTGAACCATCTATTTTGCATTAAAGAACTTGGGAAGGTAAGATACTTCCTAGGACTTGAGGTGGTCGAGTCCAAACCGAGTATTTTCTTATCTCAATGAAAATGCCTTCTGGATATCCTCACTGATAGTGGTTATCTTGGAGCAAAACCACTAAACACACCAATGGATCCTCATACTAAACTTGACAATAAGCATGGTGATATTCTGCATGATGCCACCACATATCAACGGCTTGATGGGTGACTTATTTATCTTACCATCACTAGGCTCGACATTGTCTATTCAGTGCATATTTTCAGCAAATTCATGAATCACCCAAGAGTATCACACATGCAAGCAACCCTCCGTGTGTTAAAATACCTTAAAGGGATGCCTAACCAAGGTACACTCCTTTCATCTTTTTTGCAGATTCATCTTATTGGTTACTGTGATTCAGATTGGGCCTCCTGCTCGATGACCCAGTGATCCACATCAGGATATTTCATCCTACTTGGAGAAAGTGCCATCTCATGAAAAATGAGGAAACAAACTTTAGTCTCTCAGTCTTTAGCTGAAGCAGAGTACAAGTGCCATGGCCTTGTCATGTTGTGAATTAACTTTGCTCAAATATGTATTTACTGATCTTGACATCCATCATTCACAACCCATGATGTTATGTTATGATAATAAAGTCGCTCTACATATTGCAGCTAATCTAGTGTTCCATGAGCAGATGAAACACATTGAGATTGACTACCACGTCATCCATAAGAAGATTTAGTATGGTGAGTTATGTACTTAGTTTATTCCAACTACTTTATAATGTGCAAATATCTTCACCAAGTCGCTAGCGTGTGATCCCTTTCATCGGCTTAAGAATAAGTTGGGGGTCTTGAATCTACACGCCCCACCTTAGGGAGAGTATTAGGAAAGCTGGTATCGTGCCTTATATAGACGTTTTATCAAATCATGCTACACCAAAATCACATTGATCTCTTTCCTTATCTTGAGGATAAGGATGAGACTAAGACTCACCATAACTGTTTTCACACGGTTTATCTTTCTTGTTGTATATCATTTCCTTTTTCTTTATTTTCTATAAAATATATATACATAGAGTGTACCATGTAATATGATAAGTCAAGAAATGAAACATAAGCTGATCCTATTTTCTGATCTCTAACTGTGTTGGGAACATGCAATGTCCCAACAACAACTAAGAAATGAAGCATCTATCTTATTTGAATTAACAAGAGTTCGTAAACGTTTATTAGAAATGTGACCAAGTCTGGAATGCCAAATATGCACATGTGCAAGGGCAACCAAGGCTATCTCACTGGTAGTCTAAAAAATATAGAGTCCATTCTGCTTTCTACCCACTCCAATCGGCCGTTTCGAGACACAGTTATGCAATATACAACGGTCATTATCAAATATAGCTATGCAATTCTAATCTTGAGTGTTTTTGCTAATGGACATTAGGTTGAACTTAAATTCAAAAATATACATAACATTTGAAAGATGAATTTTGGAAAAGATTATGGCATGCTCAATGTGAGAGACATGGGTTGAAATTTCATTCTAAAGGTTAATAGGAGGACAAGATGCTGGTATAGGTGAGATAAGATTATGAAAAAATCTGGTCATATAATTGGTTGCACCGACGACAGTAAAACATTACCTACCAAAGTCACTTGTGGACTTGCTAGATTACCTTGATTGATAAATGCAAAAAATTATTCAACCTGATCTTTGGTAAATGGTAGGTTTAGTGTGGGTTGATAAGTTGTGCTTGCAAGGGCCGAAGGTTTCAGTTTTGTATTGGGTGTCCCATCACCTGATTTCAGTTGATTCATGTCCTTCTCATGTCGATTAGGAAAATCGTGTAAGTGGAAACATTTAGCCTTGATTTGACCAACCTTTCCATAGTGATTGCAGTACGGTCACAAATAGCCTTGATGTGATCTTCCATCTGTCTCTATTGCCGCAACAAGGGGGGTTTCAATAGCAACATTAGGGACGATGTGCATGCCATGTTGTCACTCTTCTTGCATAACTAGAGAATAAGCCTTTGATACGGTCATAGGCAGTTGCATAAGGACTTAACTATGAATTGTGTCATAATTGTTATTTAGTCACATTAGGAACTGGATGAAGCGATCTAATTGTTGATGATCGTGCACAGTCTTCATGGCACCACATACGCATTCAAGAAGAGAAGTGTATGAATCAAGTTCATCCTATAGGCCCTTTAGTTTTGTAAAATATTTTGCCATGGAAGATTGCATTTGCTTCGTGTTGATTATTTGATGTTGGAGATCCTTGGAGTGTTTGATTGAGAGAACTGATCCTCTAGGTCCTTCCATACCTTGGTAGTGCTTTGAGCATATATAACACTTTTTGATAAATCCTTATGAATAGCATTAAGAATCCAAGAGAGGACCATATCATTACACCTCTCCTAGGTAGCTACCATCTTTGGTGGATTCGCGGGTTTCATTATAGTGTCATTGATGAAGCTCATCTTGTTAAAGGCATCGAGCGCCATAGACATCGCCCACTTTCACATCAAATAGTTTTCTCCCATAAGAACTTGCGATACAAGCAACACTCTTGGATTATCAGAATGATGTATATAAAAAGGATTAGAATCTTCATCCTTCTGCATTTGACTATCATTGGGATTGCTAGAAGCCATGTATCATGAACCTCAAGTTCCTTATCTCTTTTGGATGAAGTTCATGCTACCATAGTAGTGAAGACATTGACAGTGGATGTGCAGTAGTAGTAAAGATATTGTAACTATAGAGAAAAGTTAATTTGGTTTGGTTGAGGCAGATGTTAAATCAACTCTGTAACTCTCTTTAAGTGGCGAGGTATCACACGCTTTGATACCATAAATGAATTTTAGAGATCAGATCATGAAGGAATTTCAGAGATCAGAAAACAGGATCAACTTATGTTTCATTTCTTGACTTATTGTATTATATTGTACACTCTATGTATATATATTTTATAGAAAATAAAGAAAAAGAAAATGATATACTATAGGAAAGATAAACCGTGTGAAAATGATTATGGTGAGTCTCATGAGATCAATGTGATTTTGGTGTAGCATGATTTAATGAAACATCTGGATAAGGCATGATACCAACTTTCCTAATACTTTTCTTATTATATGAGATTTTGGGGGTGATTTATGCTACTTTGGTAATTCATTAAAAGAATTCTTAAGTGGGTGTGACTTCATTAATTTAGATGGGAAGGGGGAGAACTCTCCTAAATAAAACTCCCCTGGCTTAGAACCAACAGGTTTGGGTTTGGCCTAGTGGGATGCGGCCTAGACTGTTTGACTGGCAGTCTAGGTTCAAATCCCATGGGCATCACCCCCTGCGCATGCCGAAGCTTGGCGACTCCCTAGGGCAGAGGAGTAAACCCTTGGAGTTTTATGCCAACATGGACAGAGACCATAGTACGACAGGCTAAGCCAGCTGCACTTGGGGCAGTTTCTCTGCTTAAGAAAAACACTCCCCTCCCTAGCTTAGTGTATAAAATCAACATCAAGTAATGGTGTTTTTCCCTTTAAAGTTTTTATTTCTTCCTGTTTAGCTGAAATTCTTCAAGTGCTTTCTTTATATCATGATAAATAGGGTAACCAATTATCTAGAAAATGTGACTAATAGTGTTGGGTTATTCTATTCTACTACATAATGAGATATCCCAACTTATCATGATCTTCTGGATAAGTTGCTACAACCAAACACGCCTAGTTATTTGGATAAATTGCTATAACCAAACACACATTATAGACACATAAAAACCTAGTTAGTGCATGTCACTTGTGTGCATTGTTGCAAGTTTGAAACCCAATCATACGATTGTATAAATGGTGGTCTGCCTAACCCCAGCTTTCTTATAAAAAAAACAATTATGTCACGTGGACACAACATTTTGGTAGTGTCTTGGGTGACACGAGAGGACATGCTCAGACACATGAACATGGGCACCAACATGTACAGATAATATTTTAATTACATGCCATTTTGGTATTGTCTTGGGTGATATGAGTGGACATGCTCAGACACATGAACATGGACACCAACATATACGAATAATATTCTAATATTATTTTAATAATTTTAATGTTTTTTTTAAGTATTACTTAATAAAAATGCATTTTTAGTATTAAAAAATCAAAGAACATTATTTATTGATTAAAAAATAAAATATTCCATGCCCTCATGTCCTATTTTTCAAAAAAAATTAAATTTGTGAGTCGAACCCATGTCACATATCCTCGTGTCCACACACCTTTGTGACATAGTTTAAAACAATTCAATACAAGTAGGGTTGCCAATGGGTCGGGTTTGTGTCCTGTAATTAAGTAGAAATTCAAGTATCAACATCAAAAACTTGACCTGAATGTTACTTTTATTGACTCCAACCCAACCCGAATAACATATCTGAGTTGAGTTTGAGCTATGATTTCAGCTGTCTAGCCTCAGTGTTTTCTTATGTCTTTTCATGTAAAAACCTGAACCTAAATCCATGGGTGGGTTTGGATGCACCCAGATGGATTGGATACCCGACCCATTGACAACCCATATTACATGGAAATGATTGCTTTCAGATTATTCAAGTAATTGTTATAGATACCAATCAGGGCTCAACGTGATTGGTAGGAGCTGTCAGTGCACGTCTTTCTGTGGTGGAACATTGCAGGTTCAAAACCTTAGTGACACTATGAATAATAATTGGTGGGGGGTCTGCCTAAACCCAACTTGCCTTTCAAAAGAAAAAGAAAAAGATAATTGTTATAGATATGTGTAACACCCTGATTTGGGACCTCTTGAGTCCATGCTCGTAGGTATTACTTCCTAGAGAAAAGAGTACAAAGTGAGCACAATAGAACCATGGCAAATTCTTTTTTCTAAACTCACATCATAGTTTTATAAACTCAAAACCCTCATAGCCTAGATCATTCATCCTTATCATAAGTTCATTAAAATAAAAACATAAAATAAAGTCTCATCTCCATCTAGCCGCCTAAGGACACCTACTAGAATAGTGGCGACTTTGGTCAATCACCTAAAACCTATAGTTGTAATTATAAAAAGTGGGGGAGTCTACAACTCAGTAATAAATATTTATAAACAACTAAAGACTTCAACATACAATTGTAGTGGGCTCTATGTCCCTAGTCTTAATTTAGTTTTATACGACATAACACACATGTTTGTTTATTTTAAATCCCCTTTATTAATCCTCTTAAAACTCATAAGCTATTACATATTCGATGCTAATTGCAACACTAAATTGGCTATACCGATAATAGCCTACTTTGGGCGTAGCAACCCCTATAAATTACCTCAATTCTACGGTATTGGCCGAACTATAAACCACTATTTGTGTCCCCATGGGAGTCATGAGGCACTACAGTGAAAAAGGACACACTAGTAGCTAGCCGGAGAGTCAGACTAGAGAGTTATATTTGCTCCCCAAGGTTCGTGGTTCATGCTATATCCTAATCTTCCTAGAGTCTCAACTGCTGTATCAAAATATAACCTCTAGGATGTATTTAGCAACTCATTGCTTTTTCACATAAACTACCTTGAGTTTACTATTTCTTTTGTAACTTAGCTAAGTTTCTTAAGTTCTTCCTAGGGTTCTGGTATTTACCAAAAGATCTAAGCATGCAAGTGATGTAGTGGCACTACATCAATAAATCATTGACGACCCACGCTTATGGCGAATCTCACTCTGGCGGCCATTAGGTAGCCCTTTCCAACTGTTGCCTCTTATAGGATTTATAGGGGTAAGTCTAGCATGCTAAGTTGACTTAAGCTTCCAGTAAACTAACTGAAAAAAGGAACTCCATGGACTTTACTCAAGTACTTTATTATGATCTCATGCATGTAATTCTATATTCTCTATATGTATTTTTGTCTAAAATATTATAGTTCTTTAACATATAATTTGTATTGAAAACTTATAAATATATGAAATCATTTTTGACATTATAACAAACTCTTATTCATTCATTTTATCAATCATGTAACATAAAACTCTAAAATGCAACTATATCAAATACACGAAACATCTATGTTCTCAAACATATATGATTTCATGTAAGCTAACTCATGCAAGTAACAAAGAGACTTGTATTATTAACTAAACATGTTTATAATATCTCTTACCTCGAAATACAAGCACTGAACTTCTAACCTATAATTGAATCACTTGTTGAGATTTTAGGATCTGTTCAATACATAAAACTTACTTAATTGCCAAACTGATATTTCTCATACTTTATAAAATTACCAAACCACCCTTCCCAAGAATGATCTATCAATACTCATTTATCTGTGTTATATGTTTGACCATGAAAACAAAACAGTCAGATTTCTCTCTGTGTCCCAAATCCAACACACCAAAATTCACAAGCTTTCGAGTTCAGAGTGAAGGGTTATGCCTAAATTACCGAATAGGTAGCACAAGAGCAAAATAGTCATTTCACTTCTCGAATGGGTATGGATCCATAAAATCTAAACTTCTTACTGAACCTAACCCAAAACTAGTCCAGTCTAAGTTAAATCCGAATCAAACCTTCCTAGGTTAGTTCTAAATTCCTCAACTCGGATTCAGATCCAAATCCACTCTATTGCAAATACAAAATGGATAGAGATTCAGTCTCTGTTTCGTATACTAGATCCAGATTTGATACAACCGTTTCAAACCCTGGTTCACTTTAGGTTTGGTAAACACATGGAACCAAACTGTTTCAGTATGGGTTTGAGTCTGAACTGGATCCAAACCTACTTCATTCTGGTTTGGTCCTATTGGATCTAAATCTGACTTGGTCTTGATTTGGTCTAATAGCATCCAATCTATGGTGAGAAATCGAGACACTCTCTGTCTTGGTTTCCTCCACAACTATTATATATATATATTATACTTAAACTACAAATGGTCAAAAAACTAAATCAGGCCAAATTGGTTTGGGTGTAAACCCTATTGATCTGGTCTAGGTTGCACCCAAGCCGATTCTCTGCTGACTCGATCTAGTCAAACTTGAAATTAGATAGTCTATGCTTCAAAAATCGAGACAGGCCCATGCTCTGTCTCATTCATTCCTTTAACCAGACTTGGTCTGGGTAAACCTAGACTGAGTTGGTCTGCTTAACCAACCAAGACAGTGAACAAAAACTCATTGTCTTGGTTCTCTCATATTCTGACTCGGTCTAGGTGATCCTAGACTGAGTTGGTCCTGCTAATAAATGGGATAAAGAGACATCACTCTCTGTCTCGTTTCTTTCAGGACTGACTCAGTCTGATCAGACCGAGTTGGTGTTGAACCTCATCCATATAGGCTGATCATGCCCCCATCAAGACCAGGCTTGGTCTAATTTTTATCGAGGCCGAGTTGGTCTGAGAGAACCGAGACAGAGGCATTATCTTGTTTCATAGGTGACTGGACTCGGTCTTAATAAATCTAGACTGAGTTAGTCTGATCTGGCTATGGAGACAAAGATTTTTTACTCTTTGTCTTTGCTCAACCTTGATCAGACTCAGTTTGGTTTATCTAGACTGAGTTGGTCATACCTAGTGCTAATGATTGGCCTCGATATGGGTGAACCTAGACTGAGTTAGTCTGCATGTATTACACTAGATCGAGACAGAGAGGAAAAATTCTCTCTATCCCCATCATACCAGACCCAACTCAGTCTTGGTATTACCCAAACTGAGCCGGTCTACAACCAGGCCTAACAAGACAAAGAGCTTAGCTCTCAGCCTGTACTTTTTTTCATTATCTCAAGTTTGTGACATTTGACTGAACCAAAGTGGTGAGCCCTGGCTCTTGGTCTTGATCCTCATTAGACCGAATTCAGTGTGGGCTCATTTAGACTGACCGAACTAGTGGTGGCTCATCTCTCGGTCAAGACAGAGAGGGCAAACTCTTTGTTTCATCCCCATATGGTCAGGCACTAACTTGGTTGAGACAGAGAGAGGCATTTCTCTGTCTCACCCTGCCCATTTTGGCTGACTGTGTTAGAGCATAACGAAAAAGAAGCTCTCTGTCTTGCCATAGCTCAATAAGGAGAAAAAAAATAAAAGAGGAAGGAGAAAATGCAAGGTGAACTCACCTATCACCGGACGGTCTCCTGTGTTTCCTTCTTTATCTACTACAGTCTCCCTCCTCTCCTCTTTTTCTTAATCTCTCTCTCTCTCTCTTCTTTCTCAACCTTCCCAGAACAAGGCTAGAGAGGTGAGGGGCATGTGGACCTCTTATATATAGGCCCACCTATAACTCCCCCATTAATAGAGGCCTCTCTATCTCTCCCACTACCATGATCATGGGTGAGAGGAAGAGATTTCTCCCTTAGCCATTAATGGGGGTGTTTTCTCCCTCTTCCTCCACTAAAAACATGGGAAAGAGGAAGGGACCCCTTAATGGAGGCCTCTCCATCTCTCTCACTACCAGAATCATGGGTGAGAGGAAAGAGGTTTCTCCCTTAGCCATTAATGGGGGTGTTTTTCCCCTCTTCCTCCACTAAAAACATGTGAAAGAGGGAGGGACCCCTCATTTTCCTCTCATAAATTGGGTGGGCACGAGCCCACCCTATGAGGTGTTATAATTCTACCCCCTTAACAAAAGATTCATCCTGAATCTTACTTGAGAAAAAATGTAGGAACTATGCATGGATTTCAGCTTTGCACTCTGAGGTAACCTCATTTTTATTGTTATGCCTCCATCTGACTAAAATCATTGGGGTGACCTTTTTCCTTCCTCTATGTTCTTTAATTTCAAAATCTCGACTAGCTCCTCACTAATACTTAAGTCTTCATGAATGTTCAATATTGATTCGACCGTATCTAATATGTGTGAGGATTCTGACACATACTTTCTTAACATCAATACGTGAAACATGTTATGCACTCTTGACAATGATGAGAGTAATGCAAGTCTATAAGCAGTAGGGCCCACTCTCTGTAAAATCTCAAAGGGCCCAATGTACCTTGAACTCAATTTCTCCTTCTTTCCAAACCTCGTTACTCCCTTAAAAGATGATATTTTCAAGAAAACATGATCACATTGTTTAAATTTCAACTCTCACCACCTATGATCCACAAAACTTTTTTGGCGAATTTGAGCTGTTAGCAGATTCTCATGAATAAATTTAACTTGTTTTTTCATCTGCTGAACTAATTCTGCCCCCAACAACTTTCTCTTGCCTACCTGGTCTCAACATAGAAGTGTTTTACAATGTTTCCCATAAAGAGCTTCATAGGGAGCCATACCAATGCTAGCTTGGAAACTGTTGTTGTATGTGAACTCCACCGATGGCAATATCTCATGCCACGAGTCATGATATTTCAATGAACAAGCTCACAACATATCTTTTAACATTTGGATGGTTCTCTCCGACTGCCCATCCATCAGAGGATTAAAAGCAGTACTCATCTTCAACTGTGTTCCCATTACCTCTTCAAAACTTTGTCTGAACTTGGAGCTAAACTTTAAATTTGTGTTAGAGATGATATAATCTAAAACTCCGTGTAATCTTACTATCTCTCGAATAAAGAGATGAGCCAATTATTCAAAGTAATAATTTATCTTGCATGTGAGAAAATGTATAGATTTTGTTAACCTGTCTACAATAACCTAAATTGCTTTTAATCCCTCCTTGGTCTTTGAGAATCTCATGACAAAATCCATTGTAACATCCACCCATTTTTATACTAGATTGGGCAGCGGTTACAAAAATCCTCTATATCTCTGATGCTCTATCTTTAGTTGTTGTCAAATCAAGCATTTGTTAACAA
Organism: Nuphar pumila; assembly: GCF_984573655.1. Lineage (NCBI taxonomy): Eukaryota > Viridiplantae > Streptophyta > Magnoliopsida > Nymphaeales > Nymphaeaceae > Nuphar > Nuphar pumila. The sequence continues at coordinate 36,108,412 of NC_143250.1, forward strand.
ACTTAGCAATATCCTTCTTCATTCACATTCCACTATAAATTTCTCTCAAATCCTTGTATACCTTTGTATTGCCAAGGTGGAGAGAATACCTAGAATAATATGCCTCGTTAAGTAGCAATTTTCTAAGTTCCTCATCCTTAGGAATGCAAGCACGATTTCAAAATCTCAAAATTTTTTGATCGTCCACCTTATAGTATAAAATTTCTCCCTCAGAGATTCCTACTCTCATCTTTTCCAACTCTAGATCTGAGAGTTGCTTCTCTCTGATTTGATCTCATAACTTTGATCTTAAGGTGGTTTGCACGAACAGTCTAGCTAATGCTCTTGACTTTTAACTTAGAAGGTACTATGCTTTCGCTTTCTAGTGAACAATTGAGGAAAATAAGTCTCACCCTAACAGTCTAGCTAATGCTTATGTCTTTCTGCTAAGGGCATCAACCACCATATTTGCTTTTCCTGGATGATACTTTAATTCAAAGTTATAGTCTTTTAAAAATCCAAGTCATCTTCGTTGTCTCAGATTCAAATCGTAATGTAAAAATAAATACTTTAAGCTTTGATGGTCAGTGAACACTTTGAACTGTTCGCCATATAGATAATGGCTTCATATTTTGAGAGTGAACACCATAGCAGCTAATTCCAAGTCATGTGTAGGGTAGTTTACTTCGTGTGTTTTTAGTTGGCGACATGCATAAGCTATCACTTTGTCATGCTGCATCAGAACGCACCATAATCCCTTATATGAAGCACCGTTATAAATGGTGAAACCGCCCATTCCTAAACGGTAAGACCAAGACAAGAGTGGTGGTCAACTCTTCTTTATTTCTTTAATGCTCTGTTTGCACTTATCATTTCACTCAAACTTTAAATTTCTCTTGGTAAGCTTAGTCATTGGGGTTGAGAGCATGGAAAAAACTTCGATGAATCGTTGATAGTACTCGACTAATACCAAAAAACTATGAACCTCAGTAGCATTTTTGAGTCTATCCCAATTGGTGATTGCTTCAATCTTTGTAGGGTCTACCATGATTCCATCTTTGGCGATAATATGCCCGAGAAAAGACAACTATTCTAACCAAAAAGCACACTTTGAGAACTTGGCATACAACCATTGTTCCTTAAGTGTCTGTAAGACTATTTTTATTGCTCATTTGTGGTCGAATGGATAAGAATATCATCAACAAACACTATCATGAATTTGTCCAGGTATGACCTAAAAATTTCGTTCATTAGATCCAAGAATGCAGTCAGTGCGTTAGTTAGCCCAAAAGGCATGACCAAAAACTTGTAATGGCCATATCTTAAACGAAAGATTATCTCAACCATGTCCTCTTTTTTAATCTTTAGTTGGTGATATCCCAAATGCAAATCTAATTCTGAGAAATACGCTGCGCCTTGCAATTGATCAAATAAATCATTAATCTATGGTAGCGGATATTTGTTCTCGATAGTCATTGTATTCAATTGTTGATAATCAATACACATTCGCAGTGATCTGTCATTCTTGACAAATAATATTGAAGCACCCCACGGAGATACATACAATCTTATGAAGCCACTCTCAAATAATTCTTGAAGTTGCTCCTTAAGTTCCCTGAGTTTCGTAGGTTCCATCCTGTAGGGACCTTTAGAGATGGGTATTGTTCCCAAAACAAGATCGATCTGGAACTCAATCTCTCGATCAGAAGGAAGACTTGAAAGTTCTTTCAAAAATACATTTGCATACTCTCGTACTATTTTCACATCCTCTATTGTGAGGTTTTCCTTTTCTTTTGTCTTTATATAGGCCAAAAATCCAACACATCATCCTCGAATGTAATTGTTAGCCTTTAAAGGAGATATGACAGCTGATTTGGTTAGTTTCTTAATGCCTTGAAATATGAAAGTTGGAGTTTGGGGTTTTTGGAAAATAACATACTTTCTTCTGCAATCGACAGTGGTATGGTGGTTGGACAACCAATACATACCTAGAACCATGTCTAAATCCTTGAATTCTAATTATAAAAGGTTTACTGGTAACTCATGGTTGTCTATACATACCACATAATTTTTATACTTCGTGTTTACTATATGGAATCCTCTATAGGTGTTTCTAGCTGATAAGGAATATCTAACTATGATGGTTCAACTGGTAACAAATCCTCGAAAGATGTGATGGTGAAACTATGTATGGCTCCTGAATCAAACAACATATGTGCTAAAACTCCTGAAATAGGAAGTGTGCCTTCTACCATATTGGTGTTGTCATAGGCTTCTTGAAGTGTGGAAGCATACACTTAGCCTGGTGTTGCTTGTTTTTGCATCTTGATCGCGTTGTCCCTACGGTCAGGCTGTAGACACTTACTGACATAGTGACCCATCTGATTACAGTTATAGCACTTGACATTTTTTACATCACAAGGACTCTCATGCTTCTTCTAGCCACTAGTTCTACACTTGTCTCTAGGATGGGTTTGTTCTCGTGTCCTCTATATCTTTGTCTGTTGTTTGCCTACCATCTTGCCTTGTTGTTTGCTACCATTCCTATCACTTTGTCTTTTTTTGAGACTTCTTGTACTTTTGTTGGTAATGACCTCCATACCTACTTTTTCTGAGAGGCCTCAGGCATGCTTTGGTTTTTGGTCCTCAACTTCTCATCCATCTTGGAATTCTCCTTTGTTCTTTTATCTCAGAACTCATACATAGAAGATTGTTCCATAAGTTGACTATATTTCTTTATTTTCGGCAGCCCCACCAACCTCAAGATTTCAGGCTTTAAGCCCTTCTCATAACATTTGCATTTCTCTTTCTTGACCGCTACTAAAGACTTCACAAAGTGGGAGAGGGAGTTAAAATGCATCGTGTACTGGGCCATGATCATTTTACCTTGTCATAGTTTTCTGAATTCTTCCTTCATTTTTATTTTCTAGGTCCTCAAGAAAATTTGCTTGAGAAACTTCTTTATGAACTTAGATTAGGACAAATAGGTATCTGGTTCCAAGGTGTCACAGATGGATCTCCACTAATGTTCCACGTCCTCCATTACATTTGATATAGCTACCCAAACTCTTTGATCCTCCGAGCACTAGATGACATCTAAGGCTTTTTCTACCTACATTAGCCAGTTTTTCGCTACCATGCCATCTAGGGTACCATCTTATAAATGGGGTTGTATATTTTTTAACATTTTGGCCCAAGAAGTGATACTTGAGATGATAGTATGTGGTTGTCCCTGTTGTGCCCATGTGGTTTGAAGTAGTTTGTATAGGATCCAATTTGTGGTGTACTCTAGAGGTATTCTTGTATCCCTTTCCACAAAATTATCCATTGGAGTCATTGTTGGAACTTATTGACTTTATGCTTGTTGATTGTGTGGAGTACGACTATCCAGGGTATGGGATGCAGAAGATGCTCTCCTGAACGATGCACCTCCTCACTCTCCACTCCCATGCATGACCTCCATTGGTTCTGCTTCACGCCTTGCAGCATGAGTCTCTCTTGAAAAGTAAGAAGTTCTTCTACAAGTAGTCATAATGTACTGCATGATAATACATTACACGAGTAATTTATTATTTACTCAATTATGTTTATTCTAGATGAATCATATAACCCACAACATAACAAAGATTTTCTTTAACAAGCATTTTATTTATATCAATATAATACATCTATGACAACATTACATGTGCTAAGTAAAAGGACTTATGCTATGTTTTTTATCACATATCATCGTCATTACTAGATATAGGGTGATAAGGGAGCATTGCAGGAGTGTAGTTAGGAGAATCTAGGTTATACAAGGTTGTAGCCGGAGTGTAGTTAGGAGACTCTGAGGTGTAAGAGGAAGACTCTAGAGTATAGGAGGGCTCGTCATCTCCTTGATAGCCTAACAAGCTCCTCTTGAATGACAACACCCTAGACATAACCAGACCATTTTTCCTAGTTGCAGTAGCCATTGTTTCTTTATATATCGACAAATCAATTGGAGTAGGATCTATCATTGTGGCTTTATAGCGAGCAACATACATGTGGCATCTTCAGGTACTGACCATGGGCCTCCCGCCTTTCATAGAATGAGCCCATGTTCTAAGTGCCCCTCTTCTTCAAGCTGAAGTCTCATCCCCCACAACTCTACCTTGGACCACCTGTGAACCTTGACGGTGATATTGGCGCATTCCCCAAGGACTGGGCTGTGGTTGCCCTTCTCGTGTTGAAGATGGTACCGGTGAATCTCTTAACTATTCACGTCACAGGTCTCGAACCACTTGTCCCATGTCAAACATTGCTAGGGCTATAAGTGTTATTGCGGGGGTGATACAATATTCTAAGTAATTTCAATTCTCCATTTCTATCAACAGAATGACCTTGATTAATAGGTTTCTATCTATTGGATACTTAGTATTTTATTGAACCTATGATGAATGATGCAACTTTTATGCCAACCTGGATTTGATATCAATTTGTAACACCCCGATCCAAAACCTCTTGAGTCTAGGTTCACAGGTATTAGTTCCCAAAGAAAAAAGTATAAAGTGAGCATAGGAGAACCATGGCAAATTTTTTTCTAAACTCACATCATAGTTTGATAAACTCAAAGCCCTCACAGGTTATATCATTCATCCTTATCATAAGTTCAATAAAATAAAAACATAAAATAAAGTCTCATCTCCATCTAGCCGCCTAAGGACACCTGCTAGAATAGTGGCCACTTTGGTCTGTCTCTGGTCAATCACCTAAAACCTATAATTATAATTATAAAAAAGGGGTGAGTCTACAACTCAGTAATAAATATTTATAAACAACTGAAGACTTCAACGTACAACTGTAGTGGGTTTTAAGCCCTTAGTCTTAATTTAGTTTTATACCACGTAACACACATGTTTGTTTCTTTTAAATCCCTTTTATTAATCCTCTCAAAACTCATAAGCTAACATACACTCAATGTTAACTACTGCACTAAATTGGCTATACCAATAATAGCCTACTTTGAGCGTAGCAACCCGTGTAAAATATCTCAATTTTACGGTATTGGCCGAACTATAAACCACTATTTGTGTCTCCATGGGAGTCATGAGGCACTACAGTGAAAGAGGACACACAGGTAGCTAGCCGAAGAGTCATACTAGAGACCTATACTTGCTACCCAAGGTTCATGGTTCATGCTATATCCTAATCTTCCTAGAGCCTCAATTGTTATGTCAAAACATAGTCTCTAGGATGTATTTAGCAACTTATTACTTTTCACATAAACTATTTTGAGTTTACTATTTTTTTTGTAACTTAGCTAAGTTTCTCAAGTTCTTCCTAGGGTTCTGGTATTTACCAAAAGATCTAAGCATGTAGACGATGTAGTAACACTAGATCAATAAATCATCGATGGCCTATGCTTATGGTGGCTCTCACTCTAACGGTCATTAGGTAGCGCTTTTCATACATAGACTCTTACAAGATTTATCGGGGTAAGTCTAGCATGCTAAGTTGACTTAAACTCTTAGTAAACTAACTAAAAGAAGGGACTCCATAAACTTTACTCAAGTACTTCATTTTGCTCTCATGCATGTAGTTCTATATTTTTTATATGTATTTTTGTTTAAAATATTATAACTCTTTAAGATGCAATTTATATTAAGAACTTATATATACATGAAATCATTCTTATCATTACAACAAACTCATATATATTCATTTTATTTCTCATGTAATATGAAACATATTCTAGAATGCAATTGTATCACATACAAGATGCATCTATGTTCTCAAACATATATGATTTCTTGTAAGCTAACTCATACAAGTGACAAACAAAGCCCTCGCTCTCTAGCTTGTTTCCTTCAGAACTTTCTCAGTCTGATCAGACTGAGTCAGTCCTGAACCTCATCCATATGGGTCGATCACTCTCCCATCAAGACTAGGCTCTGTTTGGTTTTTATCTAGGCCGAGTTGGTTTGGGTGAATCGAGATAGAGGCGTCTCATTTCACCGGTGACCAGACTCTGTCTAGATAAATCCAGACTATGTTGGTCTGATTCGGGTGTGAAGACAGAGAGTGAAACTCTCTGTCTTGGCCTAACCTTGACCAAACTTGGTCTGGTTTACCCAAATCGAGTCAGTCATACCTAGGGCTAATGATCGATTGAGTTAGTCTGTGTGTATTACACCAGACCGAGATAGAGAGAAAAAAACATTTTTGTCCCCATCATATTAGACCTAGCTCAGTTTGGTATTACCCAGTTTGCGACCAGGCTTAACAGGACAGAGAGCTTAGCTCTTTGCCTATATATATTTTTTTTCATTATCTCAAGGTTGTGATGTCCAATCAAACCAAGGCGATGAGCCTTGGCTCTTCGTCTTGATCCTCACTAGTTCAGATTCGGTATGGGCTCACCCAGACTGATCGGCCTGGTGGTGGTTCATCTCCCAACCAAGACAAAGAGGACATACTCTCTGTCTCATCCCCATGTGGTCGTACACTAACCTGGTTGAGACTGAGAGAGTTATTTCTTTGTCTCACCCTCCCCATTTTGGTTGACCGTCACTACAAGAAAAACATGGATTAGCGACGAACGCTATCTGTCACTAATCCATAGATAATTCGTTGCTAAACAATTTAGCGATAGATTGGCGACGTATAGCGTCCGTCACATAATCTGGGTCGCTAATTATCGACAAAACTTATCTGTCGCTACTTTCGCCGCTAAATAAGCACTGATTTGGGTTTGCGATGGATTATATTCTGTCGTTAATTTCATAGCTAAAATAACGATGGAGTTAGCGACGAAATATAATCCATCGCAAAACATCAAAAATTCATCACTGAATATTAGTGACGGATATTATCCATCGCAAAATTAAAAAAAAAGAGCCCCAAGGCATGCACCTCATACGCCTTGAGGCGCATGCCTCGAGGCAAGGCGCTTAAGCCGAGGCGTACATGCCTTGATTTTTTTTATCAAATGAGGGTCAAAGTCTTTATTTGACCAAAAATTAGGGTTTTTTTACATAGTTTTAACTAAGCTGCTAGTAAAAAATTGGGTATGATCCATAAGACACCAGGTCTCAAACATAAGCCCAAAAAAAATTGAATCAGGCTCCACAACTCATCAAGTGTCCCCTAATGGGCACAACTTTGACCGAGTCTTATTATATATATATATATATATATATATATATATATTTTAAAAATTCAGTTGGTTAACTGGTGTGACATGTCAGTTTTGTGGTGTCTGAGTAAGGTGCTTCTCCATGAGCATAGGGTCTAATATACTAAGTTTAGTGTTTTATTTCTCACTATTTTTTTCACCTGCAGATGTTCAATGAAAAATTCTATTTGAATTCTGAATGGAGAAAACTAACTACTATTTGATTGTTGTAAATTTCAATGGAAATTTCTCCCACAGAAAGATGAGTTAATGGCACACAAACCAAACAAATTTAGTGAATGTTTGATTTTTATAAGCTACATCAACCACATCCACCATAGAGACAACACTTTGATATACAAGACAAAGACTTCTTAAAGTACGATTTTGATAAACTGACATTTATGTTTTTAATAGAAATTAATAAATTCATAAAATATTCTGGGTCATTTTTTGAAAGGATTTCATATATTCAAGAAGTAGAAGCTAAGGATTTTTTTTTCACTAGAAATATAGTTCAATACAGTTGGTAGAGTTTCCCCATCAGACTGATAGCAATGATGGCATTAAATATCCTTCAGAATAATGTACAGTTTCATCTTCAAATAGAACTCATTATAAAAACATGTTATTCCAAAGATTTTGGTTCATGCCTTAAATTGATTGGACCCATTACAGATATTTTTAATTTCCTAAAGATTCATCAATCATCTTAAAGAATTATTGAGAATGAGAAAGTACTAGGAGAGATTATTCATTTTATAAATTTAAATGATCACCTTAGTGCTCGTAACTTGAAAAGATACCTTAGTGGTTGGTGGACTTTATAGTTTCATGGTTGTCAGTGGAGGTTGTCAACTGAAACCAGATGCATTAGCTCAAGGGACTGGACCATCTTGGTGGAATCTTTGAGCATGTTGCCTTTCTCAAAGAATTGCAATATTAACAAATCTTTTAAAGCATTTGGTATGGTGTTAATTTGAAAGGATACCTTGTACCGTAAGGTGTCTTGCTATGAAACAAGTAACATTTCATTCAACAATAGGACCACCCTGCGTGCCAGTAATGAAAAGCCTTTCATCTGTGTTCAAGCTGTCCAGATTCCGCTGGAAGTAAGAACCACCCACATTGTCTAGTATGAAATCAACATCGGCATAAAATTCAAAGGAAAAATCAACGTTCTAGCAATGGGTAGAGAAAGTCTACTCCACTATGAAATAAACTTTGTTTTTATCCGGTTCTCTACGAGTCCATGACCAAGAACATCCAACTGTTGTTTATCTCAAACAATATCATTGTCCAATGCAGAAAATGGTTTTACACAAGTTGTAAGATACATATGACGACTGAAGCTCCCAACCTATGTCACACGTTGCCTCCATATTGTATCCCCTTATATAGTGGTCATATTGAAAACTTCATAAAAATAGCAATTTAAGCAATTTTAAGCATGTCACAGGTTTTAAGCATGTCTTTGGGCCTCACTAGGTGCATTCCTTATATAAGCAATTTTATAAAGCATTTCTTCATGTAATGGAACCAACCTTTCCCTTTTGTTTCTTCCTTAATGCGAGCAACAAAATCTTCAATTTTGTAGTTTATGCACACATCTGCCCCAAGATCCTTGCAAAATCTGAGCTTCTCATCATTTTCTGAATAAAATTTTTTAATATCACAAACATGTCACATCACATTCAAGGTTTAATTAACAATGCAAAGTGTTGATCAGTCACCTGCAATGACAAAAACTCTTGCCCTAATATGTTTAGCTATTTGAATGGCAGATGTTCCAATTCTGCTTGATCCTCCATGAACCTGTGACAAAAACAGCTCACCATCTTTGCAGATCTCTGTAAGAGACATAAACATTGCTTCAAACCAGAAATCATAGGAAGCATTCTAATTAAAAATCAACATTATTTATAAACAAGATCCTTTTCTGAAGACTTGGAAGTTGTTACTTGAGGTGCTACTTTCCATAAACAGTGGTTGCAGGTTCTAGAAAGATTGAGAAATCGTTGGACACAGTCATGAGTTTAGAAGAAGCATAGATTAGAGATATACTTGCAAAGTTACAACTTCATTGTAGTAATTTTCAATATGTTCCAAACTCATGATAACCGATGAGCAATACAAAACCAACAGACTAAGTTTACATTCAAATGACACCAATGGTTTGGAACATCGTTGGTAAACTATTTTGAAAGCAATAATCATCATATAAGAAAAGGAACTGCTAGCATAAAAGGAAAAAACTCACTCAGCTGTTGTTGTTCACAAAGGGGTCCTGTTACGATGGCATCATAATATAAGCAAGAAATTTAAAATAAAAAATATTCTCATTCTCACTAAAGAGAAACTGCAACCCTCCACAACAATGATAATTGGATATAAAAAACTGTCACTTAAAAAGACCCTTCCAGTTTTTTTCTTTCAACATGGTGAGAAGCTAAAATTTCCTCAGAAATAGGAAATACAAATGGTCAGCCGCAACATCTCAATGTGTCACAAGCACAAAAGTTAAAAGCAGTACAACAGAAAAACAAACAATCTCAATATTGGACTGTTTGTAAGTACTACCATGACAATTCCAGCATCTACTAACATAGTTAAACCAGCCAAAATATCAATTTCCAACTTTAATGGCTGACCTGCCTCAATAAAAAAAATCATGCATGTGAATGATGATTATACATCACTGATAAACAATTTGAGGTTTTATAAATGATACTGAGCTACAAAGGAGAAATTGGGGTAAAGGAATAATGTGATCTGCTGAGGAATGAGAGAGAATGAAATTTATACAGGTAAGTCAAAGCCCATAGAGCTCACCAAAGATGAGATTACCTCAATAGAACAATTCCTCATTATATGTAAAATTCAACATATGGGATTGAACTTTTCTGCGTGTACAGCGATATCATAAGCTTATACTATCATTGGTACAAAAGATGCAGAGTTTCTAACCATAAACAAGCTTCCATGCACACATCTTTTCCTACCCATATGCCTCACAAGTTGCACTAAAAATTCTTAGTTTTAGACCATAAAAGAAAAACATAGCCACAGAAATCTATTAATTGTTCCACTAAAACTCGCAAAATAGCAGCAGGCAAATGACGCCCAAGCCACCAACAACAGCAGCAGGTAAATGACGAACCAAAGAACCCTTGCAAAACGAACCTCCTGACCTTCTTCTGATCAAAATCGACAAGGGGATAAGAATCCCTGCAAAAGAACAGGAGGATTAAAAAAAGTATTTTAAGAAGAGAAGTTGAGAGACAAAGAGAGAACTAAAAAATGGAAACCGATTTCTTGGCACCAAAGGATTTTTAGTGAGGCCATTCCTTTTGAAAAATATTTAGTGGCAAATAAAAATGCCCTGAACAGGTCCCTCTGCGCCTGCATCAGGTTCGCCGGTAGCCTCGCCCTCTAGTAGGTATCGAAATACGCCAGGCTTGCGCTCATCCCGGGCATGCTGATCCCCGCCTCGATCGCCAGCCCCACGACCCTCCTCCAAGCCGCCTGATGCTGCACCATCTCCCTCGCGAAGTCCGGATCGACCAGCAAGCTCACGAGTCGCGGGTTTCGCTCGTACGCCCTCTTGATCCGGTCGAGGAACATGGCTCCAACCGACTGCAGATGGGGAAGGGATGATCTTCCACGGACGATGATCGACGACGACAGTGCAGGCTGCCCTTTTCCCCGTCAGGAAGCCGATTTGGGGGTAATGAGAGAGAGAGAGAGTGAGAGGGAGAATTTTTCCCTCTAGATATGTTGGTTTCAATCGAAAATTAGCGACACCAATTCTATCACAAAATCCGTCGCTAATTAGCGATGAAAAAATTCTGTCGTTTATCCATCGCGAAGTTGCGACAGAGTTTGAGACAAACTTTTTTTTTGTCGGTAATTAGCGACGGATTTTGCAACAGAATTGATCCATTGCTAATTCCGTCGCTAATTTTAATTTTTAGCGACAACTAATTTTCTCTAGCTAATCTGTCACAAATTTGCGACAGAAAAAATCCGTCTCAAATTTTTGTCGTTAATTAACATTTTTCTTGTAGTGTGTGTCAGACCACAACGACAAAGAAACTCTCTATCTTGCCATAGCTCAATAAGGAGAAAAAAAAACAAAAAAGGGAGGGAAAATGCAAGGTGACAAACTATCTCCTGTGTTGCCTTCTTCCTCTACTACCGTCTCGCTCTCTCTCTCTCTCTCAACCTTTCCACAGCAAGGCTGGAGAGGTGAGAGACCCACCAGTAACTTCCTCTATTAATGGAGGCCCTTCCATCTCCCCCACTACCAGGATCATGGGTGAGAGGGAGAGGTTTCTCCCTTAGCCATTAAAGTGGAAGTTTTCCCCCCTCTTCCTTCACTAAAAATGTGGGGAAGAGAGAGGGACCCCTCATTTTCCTCTGACAAATTGGGTGGGCCTGCCCCTGTGAGGCGTTACAATAAGTCTCCATTGTATAAATTTGTTTCAAGTTAATCATAGCGAGGTATCTTTGTTTATTTTTGGCCAATAACAGTCTATTATCTTCTCTTGCATTTTTTTCCCAAAGAATGCATCTTGTTATATATCTCCAATATTTGTTTCAAATTGATGAGTCCAAAGAAGAGATTGCACTGTTAGGACATCATGCATAAATGGCCTTTATTGTGCTTATCTTGTGTTTATTAATGAGGTGCATACTTTTCTGTCATGTCCTGACTAGTGCTTTATCACAGTAGTAGCAACAGGTTACCAACTCCAAGTTTTCATTGCGTACGTTACGGAACACTGAATCAGTGTTATTAACGTGTACTGGATTTTGTGGAGCAGGTTATCAGATGGAAATAGAGGGGCTCGAAGCTTCTTTGTTCCCTACTTTTGCCAAAAGAGAATTGGAAGAATACTCGGCCGGCCTGTGCTACCATGTATCATGGGGCCCACCCTCTCCCTGCTGGTGGTCTGTTTTATTAAGTTTGCAAGCAAAGAGTGCTTCTCAGACCCCCAAGCTGAAGCAGGTTCCAAATTATTGGGCGGGTCTGTGATGGATCCAAGTGCCCACCTAATGCTGTGTGTGAGGGCTCAACTCAACGCGGCCTCCTTGGTCCAAAGTGGGACCCATTTACTTTAAGTGTGAAACTGCCAAAACTGGAAGAGTCATTTTCCCAATTCACTTTCATTTGGATTCTCAAAGCCTGGTCATTATGGAGAGTCCTCAAAAACAGAAGGGCCATGTCGGTTGGAGGGGCGAAAATGTGGGGGAATTCAAGTTGATGTTCATCAAGGGGGGCAGGTTATATGTTTCTCCCAGGAACACGCACTGTAGCTACGGTGCATGTTTCTGGGTCCCCACTGAGCGCCGCGTGGCGCTCAGTGGGGTGTAGGGGGAGCCGTACATGGTTGTACATCCTACAGGCTGATGTACAACGGTGTACGGTTCCCCAGTACACCCCACTGAGCACCACACGGCGTTTAGTGGAAACCCCAGAACATGCATTGCAGCTACAATGTGTGTTCCGAGGGTGCACACGCAACACCCTCTCCTCATCGAGCCCCCTCCCAACCATTCCAGCCAATCACTATAGACCCCAAAATTCCCCCCTTTCCTTTTCAACGAGCCCCATGGTGGCTCTTTTGTTTTTTTCTTTATAATGAGGAGCCTTCGCCTAAGCTAGGAAAACCCCGAGTGAAGCCACACGACCACCATGCCTTACATGACCCACCTCTAAAACCTAGAGGACGCACCCTTGCGCCAGCAGGGTTTGATCTGGTGCCTTCATCTCTGCAACCTCGTAACCACCCTGCTGGCCTCGGTGGCGACCCCAAGGTGGTATGGTGGCTCGTTTGTTGTATGCATTATGCAAAGTTATACTTTGCCTCGTGTAAGAGACTTTAAAACCGCTTTTTGGGTAAAACTCTTCAGTTGCAGAACCAAGATATGGATGTGCACAAATGTTTTTGATAAAATTTGAAACGGTTCTCACAACTTTGATAAAGAGCTGACTCTCTCACTCTCAATCTATAGAGAGCACAAAATATTATGGTCACATGAAAAATTTACGAAGCAATCTTTTCACCGGCAACCAATAGGACTTTGACATCTGTTCTGGAGATGTGTGGGTACCCATGCGTGTCTGTTCTTACATGCGTGAGTATGCGAGTACGTGTAAGGGAGGTGGAGTGAAAAGATCAGGTGCAATATGATTGCACAAATATTTGTGCATGACCCAAGACCTGATTGGTGATGCGATGCTTAGTGCACTGTACAATCATATTGCACACGGTCCGGACTCGGGGGTGAAGGAAAAGTTCAAATCAAGTACAATAACATAGTATAAAATTTGTACATTAATCCTCTGAATCGCCCTCCATCAGACCTTGTTGGGCCTCACAACTGACAGACATGTCCCTAAGATAGAGGTTGATCAGGTGCTTATTGCACAAATAACAACTGTCAGGCCACGTCCCAAAGATGTGAGTGATCAAGGCTTATTGCTAGATAGTTGAAGAGTTGCAATTTAAATTATGGTAGACAAATTTCATAACTCTTGTTTGGTATTGAACAGGGGAAAACGTACACGTTTCCTCTAAATAAAAGTTAAATTGAGTACATTCTGAGAAAACGTACACTTATCCTCTTGTCTTGCTTGGCATTGAACAGGGGAAAACACATTTTTATATGCATCTGCACTTATTTTTATCGTGGACGAGCATCTCATGCTAATCATTATTGACAGTAACTAGAGAAAAGAGTTGCTACAGGAAAATCATTAATGATGTTAGAAAAAAGGAGCAGCAGAAGAGGCCAAAGTTGTCAGCCCATTTATGATCTGTCGACTGTTACCCTAACAGCATCTTCTAAAAGCACAAGTAAACTATAGCGCATAGTTAACCACAATATCACAAAGCTCAAACATAGCCTTCTTGTCAGGGATGTAAAGCTGTAAACGGTTTGGATTCTAATGGGATGTGGCTAATACTGAAGGGAAGCTACCTTGCACAGGGCCGAAATTACAGCAGGATGAAGGCATCGCAGTTACGCTCGAAATCGCCAAGAAGTCCGAACTCTCAACTCTCTTCCTTTCTGAATGCTATGAATGATTGTGTATCATATGTTTTTTATTCATACACAGTTTCACTTGCATTTATAGACAAAGAAAATAGTTCAAGCTTTGGGACACAACCCTTGAAAGAAATCTCTTTATCCCTCAAGAGACTCTTCTCTTGAAATGTGTTTGTACAAGAGACACTTCTCTTGGAACGTGTCTGTTGTAATAGCCACTCCAACAGTCACTTATGACCATATAACCTTACATCTTTCACTTGACCATAAGGGACTTCTTGTGTTTATATGCTTGTTCTCAACTGAATCCTTGCACACACACTTTCTGAGTAATCTTTACTTACCTCTGTGTTTATATGCTTGTTCTCAATCGGAACCTTACATACACACTTTCTGAGTAATCTTTACTCATTTACCACTTAGACATATCTGAGTCCCATCTGTCTTACATGTCTAGTGAAAACATCCTCAGTGACTGCTTTGGTTAACGGGTGTGCTACCATGTCACTTCAAGGAACATAGTCCACTGTTATTTCTTTTTTCATAAGCATGTCATGAATATATTGATACTTAACTTCAAAATACTTACTTTTAGAGCTATCTGCTCATGTTTGTATTAGTCTTATAGCAGCTTTATTGTCACAATATAGTTGAACTAGATCTTTTAGAATGTCCAATTTTAATTCATTTAAGAAATGATTTATCCACACACCAAATGTGGCTGCCATGTTACAAGCTATATAATCAGCTTCCTGGGTATGTTGTTTCACACCCTTGTTTTTTGCAAGATCATGCAATTGCCCCACCTCCTAACATAAATACATAACCAGAGGTGGACTTTGCTTCATCCCTATCACCAACAAAGTTAGCATCTGAGTATCCTACAAGCTTTAAACTATCTGATTGATAACATAGCTTAAGTTTCTTAGTTCCCTTTAGATCTCAAAAAATTCTCTTCACTACTTCTCAGTGAGAAAGCCTAGGGTTACTTTGATATCTACTTACTAGACTTACAACAAAGCTTAAGTCAGGTCTAGTACAAAGCATTGCATACATCAGGCTTCCAATTGCGTGAGCATAGGGAACATTCAACTTTTTTTGTCCATCTTTTGGACAGTCATTCTTACTTAGTTTTTGGTCTTTTACTATAGGAGTACCTTTTGCCTTGGTACTTTCCATTCTAAATTTCTTTAGAATGTGGTCAAAATATTTTTCTTAACTCAGACATAGTAATCTCAATTTTCTATCTCTATGGATTTTAATTCCAATGATATATAAAGTCTTACTCATATCCTTCATTTCAAATCGAGAACTTAACCATGATTTAGTCAAACTTATCATGTGTATGTCATTCCCTGTAATTAATATATCATCAACATAGAGGGATAACACAGTAAGCTTACTCTCACTTTTCTTGGCATATACATAGTGATCCAGACTATTTGCCTTATAACCCAATTTGTTTATAGCATTATGAAAGGTCAAATACCACTGTCTTGGTGACTACTTAAGTTCATATAAGGATTTGTTTAACTTTTATACATTATCTTCTTGACCTTTAATTTCAAAACCTTCTGGTTGCTGCATGAAAATAATTTTATTTAATTCACCATTTAAGATGGTCGTTTTTACATCCATTTGATATAGGTCAAGATCAAAATAAGCTATCAATGCCAAAATAATATGAATAGATACTAGTTTGGCTACAGGAGAGTAAGTTTCTTCATAATCAATCTTTTCTCGTTGAGTATAGCCTTTTGCTACTAATCTGGCCTTGAATCTATCAATAGATCTATTTGCCTTAAGCTTTTTCTTGAGAACCCATTTACTACCAATTGTTCTATATCCATTAGGCAATGTAGTTAGTTCCCAAACTTCATTCTTTTCTATGGAGTCCAACTCATCTTTCGTTGCTTCCATCTAGAGTTCAGACTCATTAGAAGCAATCACATCTTCAAAACTCAAGTTATTAAGAGTTTCATCCAAATCTATGAAATAACATAATTCCTCACCCAAGAATGTATAATAATCATTCAAATATAATGGAGTAGTTCTTGTTATTTTCTGTCCAGTTATTGGTTGTGAAGTTTGTTCATTATTTACAACTAGATCTTGAATGGGTATCCCAGGATCATTTATGATATCCAGAAAGACAACATTATCTTCAGGATCGAAAATGCTTTCTTGAGTTTCCAAGAATTCTACCTCTCTACTCTCTATAAATCCTTTTTCAGGATTATATAGACGATAACCCTTTGATCTCTTTGGGTATCCCATGAAGACGCATTTGATAGTTTTACTATCTAACTTGTCTCTCATTTGACTAGAAATTATCACATGAGCAGGTGACCCCCACTTTCATAAATGAATCAAGTCTGGCTTCCTACCAGTCCATAATTCATGGGGAGTAAGCTCTATAGCTTTAAAAGAAACCTTATTCAGGATATACATGACAGTGCAAATTGCTTCTCCCTAGAATTTCTTGGGAAGATTTTCATGGGCCAACATGGATCTTGTCATATCCATTAAGGTTTTATTCCTTCGTTCTGCTATACCATTCTGTTATGGCGTATAAGGCATCATTGTATGATGAGTTATATTATTATCAGTGCATAAGGTCTTAAATTCATCAGAGTTATATTCACCTCCTCTATCTGATCCGATAACCTAGATTTTTTTTTTCTAATAATCCTTCAACTTCATGTTTTAATGCCTTAAACTTTTCTAGAGTTTCTGATTTCTTAGAAATTAGGTATATGTATCCATACCTAGAGTAATCATCTATAAATGTGATGAAATATGATTTTCTTTCATGTATTTCTACGGTTAAAGGTCCACAAATATCTGTGTGTACCAAAACTAACAAATCACATGACCTACTTTCCTTAGGATGTGATTTTCTTGTCATTTTTTCTGATATGCATGGTTCACACTTTTCAAATTCTATATTTTTAAGGGAAGGTAATAAACCCATGCGAATTATTCTTTTCATTTTATTGATATTTACATACCCTAACCTTAAATGTCATAAATATGCATCTACATTAAATACACAGTCAATATAACCAAAAATATTCATTGCATTACTTGTAGAAGGAGTTACATTAAGACAAAAAAGACCATGGGAAGCATCATAGCGACTACTGAGCTTCACTTTTCCATCTTTTTCAATAGTGACCTT
Organism: Nuphar pumila; assembly: GCF_984573655.1. Classification (NCBI taxonomy): domain Eukaryota; kingdom Viridiplantae; phylum Streptophyta; class Magnoliopsida; order Nymphaeales; family Nymphaeaceae; genus Nuphar; species Nuphar pumila. The sequence continues at coordinate 36,125,766 of NC_143250.1, forward strand.
GTCACTCCGAAAGCGGATTTTGAAGCCCTTTTTAACAAAATTTTCCATTGCTAAAAGATTTCTTCTCATGGAAGGTACATAAAGCACATTTGTTAATAGGAGACTGGTCCCTTCTACTTTAAGCCTATAGGTCCCTATCCCAACCATATCAGTATAGGTGTTATTTCCCATATACACCTTATGATCGCCAGGCTTCAACACCTTCATTTTCACAAGTCCTTCCTTTGTCTTAAACACATGTCGTGTTGCCCCTGAATCTATCCACCACCCTGGGAGATCATTATATGTGATCAATTATTCAGATACAGTGCATATTAATTCTCGTTCTCTATTTACTTGTTTTCCTGAAGTCTCTTTCTTGGTTCTATTTGGGCAATTATTCTTGAAATGCCTAACTTTTCTACAAGAGAAACATGTTCCCCTGATTGCAGTCTTGGAGTTTTTGGTTTGCACTAGACGCTTCTTGTTGAATTTATTCTTCTTAAATTTCTTGAAGAATATGCCTTTAGGCTTGAACTTATGAGAATTTGCTGGAAAAGATTCTTGAGTATTCATAACTTCTCCCTTATTGTCTTTTGACATGTGCTCTTGTTTAAGAGCTAATTGAAGAGGGAGCGTTGTTAGAGTAAGGCTTTTCTGGTTTAACCTTATGACAATCGACACCATCTTCCATGTTGAAGGAAGACTATTTAATATAGTGAAAATTTGCATGCACTCAAAAATATCATTTCCTGCTATGACTAAGTTCTTAGCCATTAACAACATTCAATTCACATGATCGACTATGTTATCTGACTTTTTCATTGTACAAGAGTTGTACTGCTCTAGAAGAAGTTGAATATGGGTTTCTGAAGTCATATCATATTTTTTCTTGACTTCTTCCATCATCCTCTTTGCAATGTCAAAATCTTCAAATACTCGGATGAGATCATCTTGCATAAATGTTAGAAGAGTTGCTTGAGCAAGTTGATCATCTTCAATAAACTTGTTGTAAGCTTCCTTCTCTTCTTCAGTTGATTTGTCAGTTAATGAAGATTTTGCATTGTTCAATACGTATAGGGTCTTGTCATGTGTCAATAGATATTTCATTTTTCTTCTCCACATTCCAAAATTCATCCCATTGAGTTTTTCGATTTTGGACAACTCAACCATGACTATTTGATTTACCATTTTCCTAATTATGAACAAATATAAGAATTAATAAAGTATATTTCAACTAATATTTATAACTAAAACTAGTTTACATGCAATACAATCTTTAAGTATGCAAGAAACTCACAAAAATTATTAAATTTAAGCACTTTTTGACAAAGATAAGTAACAGGTGGTTTTCTGAAACTCAGAACCTCTTTTCTACAATTTCAAAAATATTTAAGAGGGGTTCTGTGTAAACAAAACACAAAAACCTGTTTATGCAATTTTCTGAGTTAATCAGAAAGTTTTGACCCTCTTTCTGTAATATTAGAAAAGATCTGATGCCTTGTTCTGCAATAATTCAATAAAATAGAGCACTTTCTAAATTTTTTGAGTTTATCAAAAAAGAAGAAGCACCTTTCTAAAAAACAGAAGCTTGTTTCTGCAAAAAAATAATTTGATAAGCAGAGACTTATTTCATAAAAGATTAGTAAATAAGCATTTTTCTAGAATTTTCAGAAAATAAATCCTTGAACAGAATTTCCAAGGGGTCCTTAATGGAATTAACTAAAATATATGGACTTAAATGAATTGTTTTTTTTTAATTTAAACCTTATAAACGAAGGAGAACCTGATTAGGGTTCCCTTTTGTTAAAACAATTTTTTTTTTGAGGAAGCAGAAAGAGTTTGTCACTCCCCTTCGGAGCGACATTGGAATCTACGACAGGGGTTCCTCCGGCAGCTTCCTTCGGCTCGTCCGGTGATGCGCAAGTAAGTCTCTACCTTTCCCCTTTCTTCTTCCACCTTTTTTTTTGTTGTTGTTTTGTTTTGTTTGCCGCTGTAGATGGACCAAGGCATCAGTCAGGTGGCAACTCACGGCGCCTGCCTCCGACGTCTTCCTCTGACCTGTCCAGCCACACTGAACCTAGCTTTCAGTCTGCGGCAAGATACTGCAACAGACTGGGTGACCGAAAGACTGGGTGACCGGAGGTGATTTTCGGAAACTCGAAGGCCGAACAAATGAAAAGATCTCAGTGAAGGGGTCGTTCAACCTCTAACACGCCGGATGTCATTTTCCTCTCTTTTCCTTAAACGACCATCGTCGATCGAATGGGGCGGTCTGGCAGCACCACCAGTTTCGGTGATGCCTAGGAAACCCTTAATTTTTTTTCTGGGGTGTTTGTAAAATCCCCAAATTTCTGTGATTCGTCCCCTTCACCCTTTCCGACGATGGATTTTCTCCACGGGTGGCTGACAGTTTGAGCCCTTTACAGAACCGACTGTCACAGTTTTCATCAAAGAGCCTATCGTGCAACACTTCTTCTCAGCCTACCACCCGCGTTGGTTCCGGAGAGTGTAAACAGAGGTAACCCAATTTTTTTTTTCGAGTTTTCATAATCGGGAACCCTGGTTCACCGATTTGCCCAAAACATAACAAAAATAAAGACTGGTCTTTTTTTTGCTAATTTCCTGTTTGATTTTGCTCTTTGTTTTTTGTTTTTTTATTTTGTAGACATGCAGGCGATTTCGACTGGCACACACGATCATCGATAGGGGTTCTATCGAACCTCACTCTGATACCACTGAAGAGAAGCTACCTTGCACGAGGCCGAAATTGCAGCAGGATGAAGGCCTCGCAGTTACGTTCAAAATCGCCAGGGAGTTCGAACTCTCAACTCTCTTCCTTTCTTAATGCTATGAATTGTTGTGTATCATGTATTTTTTATCCATACATTGTTTCACTTGCATTTATAGACAAAGACAAGAGTTCAAGCTTTGGGACACAACCCCTAAAAAAATCCCTTCATCCCTCAAGAGACTCTTCTCTTGAAACGTGTTGGTTCAAGAGACACTTCTCTTAGAACATGACCGTTGGAATAGCCACTCCAACAGTCACTTATGGCCATATGACCTTACAAATACCATATTCGACTAATTAGATGTTGGCTAAACATATTAGGATTCAGATAGTGAAAAACTCATACCAAATCCGCTTTCTTACATGTAAACAGTTTCAGATATTTGTTGGGTTCAGTAGCAAAAATCAAAACCATATCTGCATCCAATTATAATCAGATATAATGTTGGCTTAATTACCAAATGAAACGGTCAGAAATTGGATAAAATCCAATTGATCGACATCCCTACTTCTTGGCTCAAACCAACATATGTAAATACAAGTATATATATCTTGATCAGTGGGAGCCTAAAACGGCTGGTCCAGTCCTTATTAACCGCAGCCAGACTGCTTTTAACCACTGGGAACTGGACCTGGCACCTCATAATCAAATCCAGGTTCAGTCTCCTAGCAGGATCCATCCCGGACCCAGAATAGGGTCATGTCAAAACTCAGCCACTATTCAAAATTGGGGAATACAACTTAAAATATATATAGAATGCTATACAACCAAAATAAAGCTAAAAATGATGCCAACAATTCAATAATCTCTATAACAGAGTAATAATTATAAAAACAGTCAGAGCAAGCAAACAAGATCTTAGAAGTTCCAAAAAAAAAAAAGACAAAATCAGAAGTCAATTCCCGAACCACCTCCCATGCAGAGTGGTGAGTCCAGCCACCCTTCACTCTGTGTCCTTCATTGATAAAGCCCTACCATACATCAAGGATCATATAATGGTGCGTTCTTTTTTTTGAAAGGCAAGCTGGGGTTAGGCAGACCCCTACCAGTTATACAACGATACCATTGGGTTTTGAACTTGCAACGTCCCAACACAAGGTGACGTGCACTAGCTGCTCCTACCAGACAAGCGATGGTGCGGTTCTTGACTACCCCATTTCCCTTCTCTTCTCTGAAATCTCCCTTTTATTGCTATTACTATAGCATCCCACATCCTAATACTATATTAAGCCACTTAAGGTCCCCTAACAACTCTCCTATTAATCACCTGTTATGATTAGACCCTACTTTCTTAAAGATGACAAAGCTACCTTACACCTTCCACAAATAGGTACCACACATTGGTCATATGAATCCTTCACTACAATACCTAATACCTTAATGTAGGATGCCTCCTATAAGATCTATGGTCTCACTGGTCAGGACCTTAATATCTTTTTTTTTGTTCTTTCTGTCTATCACACTATTGGAACTACTCTACTATACTAGGACTAGTAACTAGCAAGTATTAAGGCCAATCAGCTAGAGACTTGGAGGAATTGGATCTGATGAGGAGCAACCCCTCAATGCAGCATGGATTTGGCTTACAATATTGCAGATTTGATTGTTGAGGCCAGTGACTGTGGACGTGCTGATCTTGGATGTGGCAACTCCACTGGCCAACACTTGCAATGCCACAGTCAGTATGCAGCCATTGCCTAAGGGCTCATTGCTGGTGCTGGGGATGTCTGTGCTTGTGATGAAGCCACCGGAGCTGTTGTTCCCCGCGGGCACTATGACAAAGCCGCAGGGGAGCAAAGGAACATAGGATATGTCCTCGGCCCGGATAATCATATCGAGGACAGCGGGACCAACCGGCGTGTACACAACCATGCTTCCAGATGCATCAGCGAAGCTCTCCTGTACCATAAAGCTGCAATCCCCTGAACTGCCTTTAGTCTGCATAATCAAGTTGTTGTCTCAAGAAATGTCTTCAAACAGACCACAGCTATGCTAAGCTGGTAAACAAGCGCAAAAAAAGAACCTGCCCGAGCTCAAACTGGTTTGTTTATAGAAAAATACATTGTTCCAGAGCTCGAAGTGATTGGATTACAAAAAATGCATTGTTTCAGAGTAAAAATAATAAGATTCTATCTGTAAACCTATTGCTGGCATAAACCAAATTCATGTAAAATATATCCAAAATATATTTATTACTACATTACTACGTTACACTAGCTGAGATAAGCCAAACACACATATCGATCATGTTCGGCATGCTGAACTTGTTTTACGAGCTCAGAAGGGCTCTTTACAACACCAAGCCGCTAGTTTCCCAGCCCTGCCCATCATTGGCGTCCTTGATGGTGGGTGTTTTGGAAAGCGAAAATGGGGTGTATTTTTGCAAAATCTAAAGTCATCCTCCCCTAACTTGAATTCTTAAAAATAATTTCAAAGCTTGGTAGGCTGGCGGTAGGCATGAAACCAAGTAGACAGCTACTACCTAATATATATATATATATATATATATATATATATATATATATATATATATATATATATATATATATATATATATATATATATATATATATATATATATATATAACATTTGCTACCCTCCTGCAGGGTAAAGAATCCCTAGTTGAAACTCATATGGGATGTTGTTTTAACCAAATCTGACTTCATAGTCAAAATAATAATATCAACCTTTGGATCACAGTTTTTCGATGTAAAAATATGTTCTTTTGAGGTTTAAATTTGATACATTGTAGGCCATTGATTTTTTAACGCACTTGATATATACATCAGAAAAACACGATCCAAAGGTCAATGTCAACTAAACTTGATATCTAGATTACATTTAGAGGGTCAGATGTGAAAACAAAAAAAACTGAAAAAAATAAAATATTAAGTTTTCACTGGGGGTTCCTTATCTGCGAGGTATATAGGAGAGAGAGAGAGAGAGAGAGAGAGAGAGGTCCACGTGACTAAAACTCATTTAGATAGCAAAACAAATCATCAATCATCAATGTACTCACATCTATGCGTATGAGAGCAACATAGGTGTCCGGATGAGAGCCGCTCTCAAGATGGACGACTTCTTGGAATGTCTTGTCCGTTGAAAGGGCATTCAACTGAAAGAAAGAGCTTAAATTTGATCAGAAACCAACCAGAAGTCACATCCAAAACTGATGAAATTGCCTTGAACTGAAAACTTTGTAAATAAAAAAGGGACATCTTAGTCATTCTAAAGAGATGACTAAACCAAAGAACATTAGAAGGGTATTTTGGTAATTTCACCTGTGACCGCCTTCTCACGCTTCTTAAAAGTTCAAATACTTGGTAGTGGGAGAATGGCAACCATGTGGATGAAACACCACAAAGCATCACACCAACAGGCTGGCTGAGCTCGGTAAACCTTCGAGTAGTTATCCTAAGAGTGTCATCTTCAGAGTTGACGAGTGCCGTCCATGACTGGGCGCCGACCGAGCTGAGGCTCACACTGAACATTCTTGACATCCTCTGGGCCAGTTGCATCAATCTGCGCCTGGCCTCAACTGAGTTTACAACTGCAAATATGTTCATTGTTCCATGATCAGTTTATTCTTAAGCCATGGCAATCACACTGAATTGTCATCCTATGAGTTTTCTTAGCTAGTTCCTGATCCAGACCCAGTTTTTTTTTTAATGAAAAATATTATTTTCATTGCATTTCAGATAAGATAGGAAGTATTACAGATTACAACATCATGGATCCAGACCCAGTTGCACAGCTTAAATCTGGATTAGGGTCTAGATGCAGCTAGTAGGGTTTAATTAGAATCACGCCCAAGCTGAAATTCAGAATGGGTCCAAAGAGAAAAATGACACACTTATTACATATTTTATGTCTATATGTGAATTGTGGTGTTTGGATGAGTCCTCATGTCCATAGACACCCGGTTTACATAACAAGAAGCCCATACATATGCATTCATATGGAGTTGGAATCAAACCGAACAATCTCAGAAGTAACCTCATAACATCAATCACAAGGTATTGATGTGAGAGAGGTCTGCGTTCAGGTATTGTGGAAACCTTGCAAATGCTGTCATGTGACTGATATTGCTTATATTACTGTTGTTTTCGAATATCATGATCCGTATAGAATGAAAATGGTGAGTAATTAGGGGGCGCTTGTGACTCACTCACCCAAGGGAATCCTCTTTCCTTTGGAAGCGCCACTTTAAAGGGAAAATGCTTTTTCATTGGGGGAGGTATGAACCCATTTTGACAGGAAAGCTGTTTTTTTGTATTTATTATGTAGGCTTCATTATGTATTTTTTAGAGACATTTGTTTCATGAGACCTATTTCCTATGAAAGAGAGATGCTTTAAAAGAAAAGGGCATGAAAGTTTTCTTAGTTGTACGTTAACAAAATTGCCATCTAAATGATCTTTTATTTTGATAAGGTGTGGAACCTCCTTCCCTTATACACAAACACGCTTTTAGAGGGCGTTTTCAAGCCAGGACAGCAACGGGGCGCCCCTCGGACCCCCATGTCCTGGGACGCAAAAGTCAGACCCCTGGGTCCAACTTTTAGTCCCATGATTTTTGGGACAAAACTGCTCCAGTGGGGACCATTTTGCGCCCATCCTTGCAGATTGCAAATGGGGGATATCTCCCATTTCTGGACACAAACACAATCATCTTGTGGATGGTTGCATCTTGTGTATCAAAGGCCCCTTAGGACGTGCTTGCCTTGCAGGACAAACACCGCCTGAATGAGATGAGTGGCGTTTGTCCAGGACACATGAGTCGGGCTCTTGGGTTTTTGTGGACTCTCGCATCCCATTAAAAATACAAAGTAGACAGTGCAAGTAGCGATGCAAACGGGACGGGTGGAATCCAAAACTCCTAAATACATAGGAAAATCAGATCCAGATGGGGTTGGAACAGCCAAAAATCCTAAAACTTTCATACTCGATTGTCTCCGTTTGCATCCCTACGTACACACAAGGACAATCTTGGGGTTGCTGTCCCAAGGGGATTGGCGTAGTGGGATCTGATCTTGTCTGCTAGATGGGCAGTCAAGGTTCGATTTTCATGTTAGCATAGGTCATGGGGGGGAGGGGCAGAGGTCCTAGCTAGACTCGAAGTTTTACGCTGCCGGCATGACGACCGTAGTAGCTAGGTCTTTGTGCCGGGTGCGATTTCTTCAGAATATAAATCCAAAAAATAGGGGTGGGGGTGGTTGCATACTTTGGGTATCATGATGCAATGTGTCCAGGGACATAAACGCGACCACCCTTTCGCAGTGTCGATGCATGCTCGCGATCCAACGGTCGGCGCCAAATGCACTTCCGCTAAGCACCAACTGGCTGAAGATCTGGTGCAGTGCCCTGTCTTCAACGTCTGCATGCTCCACCCAAGTGACCTGAACATGAAAGCAGCCTTTAGTGCGAGCTGCGTCACAAAGACACGGACACGAACTGCAACTCAATATGGGTCCAAGAAATTCCCAAATTTAAAAAGAAAGAGGACACGAAGACGTGGATTCTTTGTTATTTAATTGCTTGTAAAATATATTTTATAGTACATAAAATCATACGCTTTAAACGTGCTAAAAATATAAAGCGCTTGTCAGAAATCATGTCATGTGTAACGTCTAGGATCGATAGAGGGTTCAAAATGAACGTGGACTGATCTTAACCATTCAGATGCATGCATCAGTTGAACGGCTAGGATCGATATAGAATCCTGAGTATCATATGTCAGAGGATAGGATCGTCTTTATAGGCTGCCCCAATGTTAGCATGTACAGTTGGATCCATCACCATCGAACATGTGGTGCTGGATCCAGCACAAAAGCCAGACCAGGGGATAATTAAATTAAACATAACACAAGTGCATGCTGACCTTGGAGTATCCATTGGCGATGTCGCTGAGGACAATGCCGGAAGGGCGTCTTATGTAGCGAGGGAAGGGCAGCTGTAGGGTAGAGTTGAAGCCATCCACGGGGAAGTCCACCACCACCCACAGCCCTTCGGGGCTCTGCTGGCAGGACCGCATGAAGTAGCACTCCCTAGTTGGCACCAGAGGTGACGGATACTGAAACTCAGCATGCATCTGCAATAACAAACAACCCATTTTTCAATAATTAAGCTCACACGTAAGGGTATCAACGGGTGGAGGTATGGTATCGGGTCCGGACAAGAGTCTAATCGGGTCTACTATAAGAGAAATCATACCCAAAACCAATAAGAACTACATGAACCTGGACTATACCTGGTAACATAATATCTTTTATCATTTTTACATTGAAAAATTGCAGGTCTTAATTGGAACTCAGGTCGGGACCAAGTCTGGTATAAAATTTCACAAACTATACTTGGATTCATCTATTAATCGGACCTTCGGGTCTGGACCCAGGTATTATTATTTATCACCATACCTGAACCATATAAGGTTTGGTCCGAGTCAGGTCTGGGTAAACCCGACACGTTGACACCCCCTACTAGAGTGGCAAGATATATATGGGTAAATATTGCCTACTAATGAAGGTACAAAACTAATCAGCTAGAAATCATAGGTGCAAGTTGTATCGACTCAATCTAACCACACAGATGTGTTCAACATAGTTTATTTGCTAAGGATCAAGCTTTGGATCATGATTTTCTGATGTAAAAATGTGAACTTTTGTTTTATGAAATTTTTACATATTGTGGGCCATTGATTTTTGGACCCCTTTAAAAACCTACTTACATGTCATAATCAAATGATTCAAAATAGGTTTCCTACTAAACAAACCATGTAGATCACATCCGTAACATTTGATCTACAAAAAATCAGAATTTTTTGAAGAAAAAAATGATTTCTACTCATTAGTTTTATACCTTCATTAGTAGCCAATATTTACCATATATATATATATATATATATAGAGAGAGATAGATAGATAGAGAGAGAGAGACATATTAGTCTGACACAAGTATTATACAGGGTTTTCTGGTTTTGCCCCGTTAAGCCCCATAGTTTGAAGTGTTTTATGATAGATCTGGACCGTTAGATGTGTTTAACATGCTTGATTTAGTGAGGATCGATTCTTGGATCATGTTTTTTTGACCAAAAAATATATTTTTATGAGACGAAAAAAATTGGTTGTTTCATAGTCATTGGTTTTTGATAACCATAAAACCCTGTAAAAAGGTCAAATTCCGGTGATCCAAAAGTAGTTTCCCACTAAACAAAACCTATAGATCACATCTATGGTGTTAGATGTAAGAGAAAATGCAAAAAACTATGATTTTTGAAGGGACTTAATGGGGAGGGGCAAAACGAGAAAAAGGGGCAGCACCAGCGCATTACTCATATATATATATATATATATATATATATATATATATATATATATATATATATATATATATATATATATATATATATATATATATATATATATATATATATATATAGGGCCTATTTTAGTTGAGCACGGGTCAGGTGCAATCAAATTGGACACTGAACATGTGCCACTGCACCTAATCGCCCTCCATCTACGGATACAGCCTTTCAGCTGTGGGGCCCAACAGTGAGATGGAGGGCTGTCAGGTGCAGCAACACACTTTCAGTGTGTAAATGTCATTGCACCTGATCCGTAGTCATTTTCGTTAGGCTCCAAAGTAGGTCCCGGCAAATTACAACTGCAAGTGAATTTTTGCTTAATCTAAACATTTAGTTGTGTTTATCATAGTTTATACAGTAAAGAACATGCATTAGATTATGTATTTTTCATGCAAATATGTGTTTCTAAAGGGTGAAAAATCAACCAAAATTTGACGATAAAAGGTTCTATTTTTTTTGTTAAATTAATTTTATTCAGGGTATATTTCTTGGCAAATAAACAATGTCCAACAGATATAAAGGTTAAGAATTGACAAAAAACACCTGCAACCATGGTTTTTTGTCGAGACCTAACTTGGGACCAAAAATGGGTTACAAAATAAATATGTAAAATGGCTTCTTCTTCTTTTTTTATTCTGACCATAGAGATGTGCTCTCCATATTTCATAGTGTTCGGCTTATATATTATCTAATTCCTACATGGTGGTAAGATTTTAAAGAGTTTGAAAACCAACTACCCAAATTTTTTATAAATATTTGAGGCTCAAAAGATCATTTTTGCCATTGAAAGAACATTATCCTGGTATTGATTCCTTGTAATTGGACCATGCCAAACACATTTACAAGATCAGAATTGCAACAGAAAGTCAAAAACCCTTTTGGACTCTCTCTCTCTCTCTCTCTCTCTCTCTCTCTCTCTCTCTCTCTCTCTATATATATATATATATATATATATATATATATATATATATATATATATATATATATATATATATATATTAAGGGGTGCATGGATCATCTCTTACCAACTGAAGAAAGCCATTAGCGTGGTGCCCTACATCCCGTGTTACGACTTGAAGGGTTCTTGCCCGCGCCACTATCGAAGGAAACATCTCCACCCACCTTTCCTGTGATGATTCCAAAACTATATAAAAAACACCATAGACGAGATTTGCTTTTTGAAAGAAAATAAAATTTAATTATAATCAGATGGGAAGAATTAATTAATACAAAACAAAAGGAGATGGTGATGAGATAGCATCACTAACAAACATCAAAAAATGCAGCAGTTCTCATGTGACCAAGCTCTCATTTAGGAGTACTTTTTTTGAACTTCGTCACCTTTCTTTAAGTATAGAAACAAATGCATGAACTTGTTAGTTTTCACATGAAAAAATAAATTCATGGTGTTCATGAACTGGAGGTCATGAAATGGTTATTCTTCTGGCTAACGCATGGACTATTTTTTTTTCTGAAAGAAAGATGTTTTTTTTATTAGAGATATAATGTAAGAGGAGATGATAACCTACTAGAGATATGCTGAAATGGAGTTAATGATCTATATGGCTTTTTTTGTTGTGACGAAAGAAAAACTTTGTATTATGGGGGCGAGAGATGTCATGTTTCCGTGAAAGAAATTAAGACCAAGTTCGTGAACTCAAACTAGAGTTCATGAAGTTTTTTTTTTTTGAAAGAAAGAGTTCATGAACTTGATTGTGCTTCATGCCATGACAAACATAAGCTACATTTCTACTTCAAAAGTAAGGGAGAAAAAACGTACTGCGTCCAAGAAGGCGTCTACAATGTTGATAGCGTTCATGAAGACGAGGGCGCTGTCCCTAGAAGCCTCAGTCCTGAAGTTGCCACCGCGTTGCCTTAAGATAACAGGCCATAGGAAGGACCTCGAATGCTCTTCCAAGTTCAAGACCTCCCTCTCCCTCTCTCCCTCCTTCAACCACAAGGGTTCGCCATCTTGTGACATCCTCAGCAGGTGATCCATTGCAGCTATTGCAAGATCGATCGCCAACGACTTCTCCGACTCGAGTAGGCCGACCACCGTGTTTTCCGGGATAGGAATCGGTGGAACTACGTCTGTTGAAAGGGCCATTGGGTCTTGAAATTGCCTTGAGTACATGTAACCGCCTATATCCAAGTCCAAGGAGGGCTGGACTGACTGGGGGATCTGTGTTGGCACACTTGAGTAGCCAGAGATCATTTTGATCTACCAAAAAGATTAATAAATTAGTAGATGATTATCAGTAATTAACATATTCAGTGTTTGACATATATTTAATACTGCAAGTAAGCAACCATTAATGTCAACGCGGATCTGTATGTTTTGAACTCATGATGTCTGGTCGACTTGGTGATGTTTACCAGTTGCCCTTGCTACATGAGCAGAGCCCTCGAGGCCGGTTCAGTTAACCTAGCTAACCTGCAGCCAACTTGCACATTTTTGAATGAACACGGATCCCATCATTTGAAATAGGATGGGTTCCATTCTACATTCAATCATAGCCATCCAGCAAAACGGCCGTTGATTGGATGGAGCTAGGATTAAACGCAGGATGGAACCCATCCTGTTTCAAATGATAAAGCCTTTGAGGTATGAACATTTTTGGAAATATATATTTAAGAAAAAATTTCAAACAAGCTGAACGTAACGTTCAACTTTTTGCAATTGTGTAGTCCTGCTCCTGCATCTAATTAAAAATTAAGGAGGAACATAAGTTCAGGAACAAACAAGTGGCAGCAGAAAACATTCCATTATTTTTTGCATAATGACTCCCAAGTACCTATATAACTTTCTAAAAAGAAATTAATATACATGTTTGGATATATGTAACGCTAAATAAGATGCGGGCTCCATCAACAGGGAGGCACAGAAGCACTGGGTGAGGTCATCCAAATAGGCTGGCAATTATTCAGAAAGATCACAAAAAGGAAAACAGTTGGTGGCTTACAGATTTGTTATTTTTTTTTTAATGCCAAAGTTGGGACAGGACCCTAGAGGATTTCATGTGCCAAATATGGATGGTTCAATCCTAATGTTTCTATTATTTTGTTGAGCATATAATAAATGAGAAGAGGTATGCCTGGCTGCTATTGCATGCAACTTTTCACCATGCATTGACAACTGTTAGAGGGATAACTTTGTGCCCTAGGCCGACTGCCTGTGAGTTGATACTCACACTTCATGTTAAGGAGGGCAAGCTAATGGGCGTTTGTTCATGCCCTTTCACAGGAAAGCAATTTCGATCTTTCATAGGGAATACGAGTGAAACAAACATCTCCATCTTTCTTGTCAAAATGAGTTCACATTTCCCTCCATAGAAAAGCAATTTCCCTCTTGAGCATCCCTTTCAAGGGAAAACAACTTCCATTGGGTAGGGGCGTAACAAACATCCCTTAGGGTAGGGATGGCAGTGGACCGGGGTAAAGCGGGGCCCCGCCCCGCCTCGGCCCGTTTGGACCGAGGATGAAGGGTATGAAACGGGGATGGAGGCGGGGACGAAGGTTAAAATCCATCCCCGTCTGGGGTGGAGGCGGGGATGGACGTGCACTTTTCCCCGCCCCGCCCCGTCCCCGCCACAATCCCCGCCCCGACCACTTTTCCCCGCAATATCCCCGCCCCGCCCCGCCTCATCCCCGTTTGAACCGGGGATGGAGGACATGAAACGAAGATGAAGGCGGGGATGGAGGATAAAATCCATTCCCCGTCGGGGATGGAGGCGGGGGTGGAGGATAAAATCTTGAGGTGGGGCGGGGGTGGAGACCTTGTCCCCTGCCCCACTGCCATCCCTACCTTAGAGTGTTGGGGTGGGTGGGTCAGAGGCTTTGTTTCAGTCCCTTTCATATTTAAAATGTAAATACATATACAAATACAAACTATACTAATCTAAAGGACTCAGAAAATGTTTTATCACATGAATGTTGTAATCAAAACATGATATGCTCAAAGTAAGTAACATTTTCAAATATCATTTTTTTGGCATTACCTTAAAAAATACCAGGATAAAATCATGATATTTTCAAAATGTCAGCAATACTTTTTTTTATTGATAAGCTGGGGTTAGGCAGACCCTGAGCTGTTACATTAGGAATACAAATCACATGTGACGTTAATTAAAGGGAAACCAATCCAGAGGTCCTTCCAACAATGGTCATCGCCAAGGACCCCAAGATGCCTAAGGTACAACTAAGTGTAGATGCACTCTTTCGAGGTCCAGACAGAAAAACATGTTATTCTTGTATAGTTTTTCATTAAGAATAGTATGACATTGAATGGCTCAGGGACAAGGAACCACCCTGTACCAATACACAACATTGGCAGGGTTGGACTTGTGGTAGACAAACACAACAAAATGTAATCTTTCACTCATGAACCCATCTACTAGGGGTAAGTTTGGTTACATCTCATGTGATTCTAGAAAGTGAAACACATTTGAACGGTACTTCAAAAGCAACTGAACATAAAACTTATTTTGCATAAAACCCAAAAAACAAACCTCATAAAAAGTGAGTTGGCACAGAATCCCAAAAGTGAGATTTGGAAAGTGAATCTCTTCTAATCTCATGAGATTTTGAAAGTGAATCTCTTTTAAACATATTTTCACTTTTCAAAAACACAACCAAACGTACCCTAGGTGTGACTCAAATTAGTAGGGATTAGATTATATCCTAGCTCATACCTTGGGTTTTCGCTTATTCGCCAAGATCATATCATCCCTATGGTGTGGGCTTCACTTAACGTGGTCATGTGATTGGTCTGAAGGCCCAATCAATGAGCTACATGTTAGTTTAATACCATCCTGACTAAAACAACTTCATCTAGGATTTGATGCTAATCAATCTCATAAAGATCGGATAACTTGAAGTTTTCCATGTGTATAAATCAAGATTTAATCTCATGTCTTTTCAAATTGTTTACACATTTAAAGTAAAGTCATAAATATATAAGATCTGGCCCAGTGGCTTCGTAAAGTCATTTAAATTAAAGTCATAAATATAGAATCCCACCCAATGGCTTTGTAAAGCAAATTTTTTTTACAAAAAAAGGGTTAGATTTATTCAGAAGATGATATAGAGAACATGCAGGTGATGAGCAATTTTTTTTAAGAAAAATATCATTATCAGGTAGTGAGAATTACAGTATGTCGACCCAACGATGAGGTATCGTTGGAAAGCCAAACAAAACCTTAGAAATAATAGAAATTGAAAGAGACAACCTAACAGGATAGCCAAAAACTTCAAAAATTACATGAGGACCAGTAAAGCTGAAAGACCACCCCTAGCATTGAACGCCAATGCAGGAAAGATCTGATCGATAACAGTCTAATTGAAGCATCAACCAAAGTTGATCGATAGCAGACAAAATGAGGTCGTAGGAGCCGATTTCTTTCTCAAACTGGCTATGGTTAAGCAACCTCTGAACTGGAATAAAGCAGGCTTAAACCTGAAATCCTAGAAGACCACTTTGAGCGAATTGCAACAACACCCCAGCATTTACATTCAAAGTTCCAAAGGAACCTGAGCACTCCAATCTGAATCCCTACAGTGAAATAAGATCTTGTAGCAGAAAAAACCTGGCCCACTCCAAAGAAGAGTCCTGGCTACAAGAAGGAATGTTGCCCGCTATGCCAGAAATGCTAAGATGTCAAAGATGAAGATTAATCTAAAATAGAAGTGCTAACGAAAGGTGGTCATAAGCAAAAAATAGAAACAAGCAGTGGGCATTGCAACAAACCCCCCAGCGCAATACAAAATGAACCTACATAACCACTTGAATGCACACACATACACACTCACTCACTCATATCTACACACACACACACACACACACACACACACACACACCTGCCATTTCATACCAGGATTCTTTTATTGTCCAGCCATCAAAGATCCTTCCCTACCCATTTATATTGGACCCTTATCTTTACTTCCAATTTAAGCAAAAAAACAATTTTGTCCAAACTTTGGTGGTTTTCCTTAATAGTCATTCATCTCTAACCATACTAGTCTCCATGCTGATAGCCACCAAACTCTCCAAACAAACCGCCACTCCCACGACGAAGTCGAAGGTGCTTAGCAGTCAACACCCTTCTAGGGAAATTTAGACTCTCTCAACCAATATAAAAGTCATCCCAAACCTAGTTTCTCAAGCAAATAATGAAAGAACACTCCCAAAAAGTATAACACACCGCTTCTTCATGACATTAGCAAAGAGGACACCTACTCACCAAATGGAAACCTCGCTTTTTCAAACAATCTTTAGTTTGCAATTTACCATTGAAAATAAACCAACCTATTAAAGAAGCACAATGCTGTAAGTTGTTTCGCCATAGTGCATCCTTGGGCAACCAAATGACTAATAGGTCATTCATAGACAAATAAAGAGAGGCGACAAAATACCTCCCATCTTTTGCAAGCTTCCACACCAATCTATCGAGGGTCTATGATAAAAAGGATGGTATTAGTGCAAGACATAAGAGAGCTTCCACCACCTCCGATGAATCACTTCTAAGAGTTAACTCCCATTCATTAGAAATTGGTAAAAAATACTTTTACCATAGCATAATGCCTCCGGGTAGCTTGATAAAGATGAGTAATTTTGTCAAGCAAAGACGTCTCCCCGAACTACACATCTTTCCAAAAAAAGTGCTCCCTCCATTGTCAATGCTCACTTTAATAAATTGGCAAAAACTATCAATTAGTTTTGTCCATCCCTTCCAAATACCTGATCCCCCTTGCCACCTATAACTCATGCTCCATCTCCAAGGCCATTCTGAAAGGCTGTATTTCTCCTCATATGTGATAGAAAGAATAGAGTCTCTTTTGCAAATCATTCATTACCATCTAACAAGAAGAGCCAAGTTCAACTTATGAATATCCTGAATACCCAACCCTCTAAAAATCAATGGTTTTGCAATATGATGCCATCACACCAATGCCTTCACCTTTCCATCCAAACTCCTATTCCAAATAAAGTTTGTAAAAAAATTATAAGCCTTTTTTCAACCTTTCTTGGCATTTTAAAAATTTGTATAAAATATAAAATCATGGTAGAAATGCTGAATTTTACCAAAGTGATTTACCCCGCCTTAGATAAGAAGCATGCCGCACAAGATTGGGTTCTTACTTGAATCTCGTCTTTCACCCCACCCCAATGGGACTCTCTAGATACACCAAGGTGGAGAGGCAAGCCTAGGTATGTGAAAGGTAAATCAACCACCTCACAATAAAATATGTGACAAGCTAAAGCTTGCTTTGAACCAAAGTCATTATCATTAAATTCCAAAACCTGACTCTTACTTTCATTCATTTTCAAACCTCAAATTTTGCCAAAACATTTTAAAATTATCTACATTACTAATATGTTCTCTTCAATAGCCTCACCAAACACTAAAATGCCATCAACAAAGAGAGAACGAGTGATAGAGATAGAGTTGGAAACCTTATACCCATGAAAAATTCTATTATTTCGGTCTGAGTTAATCATTACCGATAGTGCTTCTATTGCCATAATAAATAATAAGCTGTGATCTTTTTTCCCAACATTTGAGATGTGAATCGATTAATACATCTCTTAAGTTTCTAGTATCGTCCTATTGAGGGACAACTTACCAAACGAGCATAAAGCATTCTTTCGTAACGGAACATTAAAAAAATAAGATGAATGGATGACTCCTCATCAAAACGACATAACAGGCACATCCTTGGTATGCAGAATCCCTGCTTTTTGAGAACCTGGTCAGACAAGAGCTTGTTTTGTAGAATCGACCATGCATTAATGGATTCCCGAAATGGAAATGAGGTTTCCCGTAAGGAGTCGGTAGGCAACCATTGCACAGTTGGAATACCAAGCATCCGATAGCATGACTTGATGCTGAAAACGTCATTAGGAGAGTGCTTCCAACAAAGCACATCATTTGCACCAATTGGTCTTAAAGAGGATAGATCAATCATAAGGCGCATCCACTCATCTAAAATCAAAGGTGATGGGTTACCTCTTAGTTGGATCTCCCACCCACATTGTTGGTTCCAAAAGACATTAACCATTGCCTCCTTCCCCTTAGCCCGCCCTGTAGAGTGCTGGGTAAATATCCTTCAAACAACCATCAACTCAAGCATCCTTCCAACCCTTTCCTATTGGCACATATATAGGTAGCATCTATAAAGTCGGGAAGCAAATACACCCAACCCTTCCATATACTGGATCCTCCAACCCACTTGCATGGACCCATCACCGTTCCCATGGCCTGCAAGTCATATTTTTGAATGATGACCTGCACCCATGGTTTGACAATGTTTAGGATAATCCATAACCATTTGATGAGCAATGATTTGTTCCATCTCCCAACTTCACAAATCTCCAATCCCCCCTCCTCCGGTTAGCTCTTCTATTCCGGTTTATGGTTTTTCTTACATATATGATTCATTTGTGCAAGAGATTGGGCTTCCAGAAATGCATATGACAAATAATATAATTAGACAACAACAACAACAAAACCAGTCCAAGCTAAACTCAGGCTGTAAGCCATTCATAAACTCAGAAAAATAGAAACTTGAATGGAAAAGTCATCTCAAACTAAATACATAATCTAAATATTGGAAAAAGATGCACCAAATTAGAACTGCTATACTAAGAGTGTATAAGAACCTTCTTGAAAGCTTAAAGGGATTATATACTACCAAGTCTCAAACAAAATGAAGTGTTCAGCATGGCCCTGTCAAATGTAAAAGTCGGTCGAATGCAAGAGACCTCCTACACAACTTTCATTTTCACTTCAGACATGCACTAATCTAATACTAAAAAGCAACGGTCCAATAGTAAGTAAATTTTTTTGACAGAATTACATAGGAAGCAAATGAGAGAGAGAGAGAGAGAGGAAAAGACAAGTAATATACCTGTTCTCTAAGGCGGTTGTTTTCTAAAGAAAGAGATTGCATTTCATATGCGATGCGCCTACTCATTGCTCTTTCCAAGAAAGAGATATCCCCACTTGGATTCCCACAGGTAGTGCAAATGCAGTTTCTTATTGCCATTTGAAGCCTAAAGTTCTCACATTTAAGGCTCTCATTTTCGGCCTTCAGAATCATGTTATCAGCACGGTCTTGTTGTGCCTGGTAAGAAGCACTAATTTGAGTATATGATCAAAATTATATAATGTTCCCTATAAAACCACACACACATAATAGAAGAAAATTACCTTCACTTGGGTACGGCGATTTTGAAACCAAAATTTCACTTGGCGGGGTGTTAGCCCTAGCTCTTGGCTAAGCTTGATTCGGTGTTTCTCATCAGGGTGCTGGCTCTCCTTGAATACACTACCACACATAATTTTATGACTTGAGAATAATAAGACACTGATATTTATGAATTTAAAATAATAAGATTTTTTTTTTCGACAGGGAAAGCTGGGGTTAGGCAGACCCCTACCAGTTATACAACATACCATGGGGTTCGAACTTGCAACGTCACAACACAAGGTGACGTGCACTAACTGCTCCTGCCAGATAAGCGGAGCCCCCGTTGGTAAATAATAAGAAAAACTTGTCAACGATTAAATACCAACTTAATTTACGTCAAAAAAGAGCATTATTATAATAGAAAGAGTTATGATAAAACGATTTAACATTTGAAAGAGTTGTCTTTATAATTTTGGACATGGCCTTCCTCAAGATAATCTATTGATCAATTGATGATACATTTTCTTTATGCTTTGTTTGTTTAGTAGCCTAGTACATCTTCTCAAAAGCACGAAGGTAGTGGTCTCTTCAACGACGTTCCTTCTGACAGCGTAAAAGATGGATCGTTTTCCTCTAATACAGAAATAAGAAGAAGAAAAAAGAGGGAATTATGAAATATGAATAAGGTAGTTCTGTATATTAGATGAGTTAAAACACAGTTTGCATCAAGATCTGCCATTTTTTAATGTTTTCTTAATAAAAAAACTCACAAGTTCATGCATAAATAGAGACGTTATGACTAAGAAAATGATTAAAAAAAGAGAATAATGGTACGAAATTTGACAAGAAAGAAAGGATTACTTTTCCATTTCTTGAATCTGCCTAGCTGTGTGCCTGTGAAAGCGCTTCCTTTTAGGCTGAGCTGTTTCATGGTCTTCTGTAGATCCACCATGCATGTTGCCACTCCCACTCGACTTACTCTCGATCTCTTCCTCCTTGCTTTTGCGGGATCCAACCATCTCTTCCTCCTTGCTTTTGCGGGATCCAACCATCTCTTCCTCCTTGCTTTGTTGGGATCCAACTATCTCTTCCTCCATGCTTGTGTGGGATCCAACGATCTCTTCCTCCTTGTTTTTGTAGGATCCAACTATCTCTTCCTCCATGCTTTTGTGGGTTCCAACGATCTCTTCCTCGTTGCTTTTGTGGGATCCAACGATCTTTTCATTCTAAGAAACCAAAATATTAGATATTGAGGATGTCAAGACTACAAAAGATGATAATTAAAGAGAGATCTTCTTGATCTCTCTGAAAATGAAGCAATCATAATCCAAAACCTAATAGCTCCAAGACCCATGCAAAGCTCACAAGCTTCCTTCTACCTTTCTCTTCAAGTGGAAAAACAAAGTAGAACCCAAAAACCGAAAAGAAGTGGTGATGCAAATGGAATCCCTGAAGAAGCAAAACTTAGGAAAGAAACCCTAGAATGTCACTTCTCAACACAAGGAAACTATGAAGCGCTACCTCCATCTGGTGTGTAAACTAGAGCTGCAAAAGGCTATTGTCACTCTCTCCTCTCACTCGTAAGCCGAGAGTTAAAGACGGCCAGCTATGAGAGCCGGAGACGGCGGCAGACGATTTGAAATTTCGGAAAAGAAAGAAGCGCTTCCCGGACCACCACTCTCACCGCATGGTGAAGACAGCCACCCTTCACTCTGTGTCTCTAGTTTGCTGCAGACCTACGATATAACAAGGATGATACAAAGGTGGGCTCTTGAAATATGTAACGCTAAGTTATAAGATGTGGGCAGAGTCTCTATCTCTTGGAACCAACCAGAAATAGTACGTGGGCACCACCAACGGGGTGGCACAAAGGCACTCGGTGAGGTCACACAGAGAGGTTGGTAATTGTTCAAAAAAGATTCACAAAAAGAGAAACGGTTGGTGTGGTTTACGAATTTGCTTGTTTTTTTCAGTGACAAAGTTGGGCTAAGACCCTAGAGGATTTCATGTGCCAAATATGGATTAGTCAAATGCTAACGTTGCAACAACAGTTTTGTTGTCATGCATATAATAAATACGAGCAGATTGAAAGAAAGACAGGATTTTATTAAAGATATAATGTAAGAGAAAATGAACTACTAGAAACTGCAGTGAACTTGGTTGTGTTTCACGTGATGCTGAAGCGGAGTTCATAAAATATGTGACGTTTCATGTTGTGACAAAAACAAACTTTAACTTTGCATTATGGGTCGAGAGATGTCATGTTTACGTGAAAGAAATTAAGACCAAGTTCATGAACTCAAACTGGAGTTCATGAACCTTTTTTTTTCTTGAAACAAAGAGTTCATGAACTTGATTGTGCTTCATGTGGTGCCAAACATATATAAGCTACATTCTACTTCAAAATTAAGGGAGAAAAACGTACTGCATCCAGGAGGGCGCTGACAAGGTCGATAGGGCACTGTCCCTAGAAGTCTCAGTCCTGAAGTTGCAGCAAACAGGCCATAGGAACGGCCTCGAGTGCTCTTTCAAGTTCAAGACCTCCCTCTCCTCTTCTCCCTCCTCCATCCACAAGGACCCACCATCTTGTGACATCCTCAGCAGGTAATTAATCCATTGCAGCTATCGCAATGGCATTGTGTCCTGAAAGTGCCTTGAGTAACCACCTATATCCAACTCCAAAGAGGGGCTGAACCGGCTGGGGGATCTGTGTTGGCCCACTTGAGCAGCTAGAGATCTGCCAAAACAATTATTTAGTAGATGATTATCAGTATTTAAGTAATATTGCAAGAAACCATCAATATCAATGCGCATCTGTAAGTTTTGAATTCATGATGTCTCGTCATCTTGTAGATGTTTACGACTGGGCCCTACTACACGAGCAGAGCCCTCGTGGCTCACTAGGTTAACCTAGCTAACCCGCAGCCAACTTAAACACTTTTGAATTATTTATTTTATTTTTTTGATGTTGACGAACCTTGTCCAGAACCGGGTCCTTAATTAGCCCACTAGTCAAAGGCACTGATTCAAGTTTTGAGCTTGCCCTTTGATAATATCGTAATGCCTTTCATGAATGGACATAATAAATATATGTAACGCTAAATAAGATGTGGTCTGCACCAACAGGGTGGCACAAAGGCACAGGGTGAGGTCATCCAAATTGGTTGGTACGTAAGTATTCAAAAAGATAACAAAAAGGAAAACAATTGTTGGTTTATAAATTTGCTGTTTTGTTGAGTACCAAAGTTGGGACAGTACCCCATTAGGATTTCATGCGCCAAATATGGATTGTTGAACCCTTACGTTTCTATTATTTTGTTGGCATATAATAAATGAGGAGGTGTGCCTGCCTGTTATTGCATGCAACTTTAACCCATGCATTGGCAACGGTCAAAGGGATAACTTTGTGCCCCCAGGCCGACAGCCTGTGAGTTGATGATACTCACACAGTGACACACACTTCATGTTAAAGATGGCAAGGAGATCATGAAAACCCTAAAGAGCTCTTCTTCTTCTTTTCGACGAAGAACCTTCACTGGGAACCCGGTCACTTAATGGGTCCACCCCCTGCGACGTAAACCCTGGGTGGGGTCACCAACACCCCAAGCCCTTAATAAACCCACCAGTTAAAGGCACCTGCACATACGGTGGGAATCGAGCCTGAGATGAAGGGTTAGAACCTTCACCCCAGGCCTGCTACCACTCATCAAGCAACCCATGCGGGTGTCCATAAAGGGGGTTTGAATAGGAAAGAAAACCTCCATCTTAAGAAGAGTAAAACGAACATCTAAATCTTTCTTGTCAAAATGGGTTCACGTTTCCCTCGGTAGGAAAACTAATTTCCCTCTTGAGCATCCCTTTCAAGGGAAAACAACTTCCCTTGGTATGGGCGTAATAAACATCCCTAAGGGGGGCCTTGTTTAAGTTCCTTTTATATATTTTTTTTGGATTTATATATAACCCAAAGAAACTGCACCCGGCAGGAAGACCTGGTCATGTTTGCTCAGCCTGCCATACCTACCGCTCGTGCCGGCAGCATAAAACTCTGAGGCTAGGACCCCTTCCCCAGAGGGCTATTCTACATGTTGGCTTGCGCAGTGCGCCAATGCCCATGGGAATCAAACCTTGACTGGCCGTCTAGCAGCCAATTCAAGGCCCCACCCCACTGTGCCAAAACCCCTTGAGCAGTTCCTTTTATATGTAACTACAAATATAAATACAAAATGTAATAATTAATCTAAAAGACTTAGAAAATGTTTTATGACATGAATGTTGTGATCAAAACAAGATATTTTTATAGTTAACTTTTTCAAAATATTATATTGTTTGGGAATTATATTAACCTATAAAATCATGATATTTCACTACAAGAAAACCACCTTTTGCTGGCACACTCCAGCAATAGCGCCATTGTAAAGTTGTATTTGCTGGCACAAAAATGAATTGCGCCACAGAATTTTTTTTCTCCAGCGCAAAAATTACGGAGCTAGTGAAGATTATTTTTATTGGCGCTACGTAAAACTGCGCCAGCAAAGCGCTTTTTTTGCTGGTGCAATATAATACTCAGCCATCAAAGGATTTTTTTTGCTTGAGAAATATAACGCTGCGCCAGAAAATACTTTTTTTTTGCTGGCATAATACACTGCGCCAGCAAAAATCCTTTTTTTATGCTAAACATCCCTCCATTTTTCTTTTGCGTGAAACCCTTTATTTTTTTGCATGAACCTTTTCGAGAACCTTTTTTCTCCTCATCTCTCTGAACTGCTGGAAAACTGCAAGTTTCAGCCTCTCTCTCTCTCTGGTAACCGAAAGAAGAAGAAGCACAAGGAGAAGAGGGTGTGTCAACCTCTCTCTGATAACCGAAAGAAGAGAGTGTATCGGCTGATAACCGGATGAACAAGAAGCACAAGAAGCGGGGGTCTAGACCTCTCTCTGATAACCGAAAGAAGAAGAAAAAGCACAAGGAGAAGAGGGGGTCTTGGTGGATCAACTCTCTCTCTCTCTCTCTCTCTCATATTCTATTAGGGTTTCATTTTCTGTATTTTTCTTTTTGAATCTTTCATTGTTATTGTTCGGTTAATTTTATGTCTTTGATGCTGCGGATTCAGGAGAAATTAGGGTACATTCCAAGAGGAAAAAATAATACATGTTGTGCAATACCACAATTAGGTATGTGTCCATCCATTGGATCTCCAATAGGGTGTGGTCCATGATATATTCCATGGATTTGTATTACTACTTTGCTATTGGTTACTTTTTAAAAAAAAATATCAAATATATGCATTGGTTCTGACAAGTTTAAATTATTACATTTACCAGTATTGGCTGTTCATAGAGTTCCACAAATTTAAACCTCAATATTCTATTCATTTCATCCACAATGCATGCATGTGTCCACTACGAATCATGAACTCCTGAAGTGAGTCACAAACATTAAAAACAACTCACAATACACCACATTCAAGAAATGAAAGAAGAAGACACATCGGCAAAATTCAGTCCTGCCTTTTTGCAGGCAATAACAGTCATCATTATGCGTGATCCATCAAAAGAATGAACAAAATTAGTGGGGAAAAGCAGTCCTCTGCCTCTTAATCATGACCTACAAAAGAAGGGTTATGTAGTCAATATGACAGAACCAAGATAAAAGTAATATGAATAATGTTTGTAAAACCCCATTCAGTCACTCAATAGATATGTTGTTAAACTAATCTAGAACAAAAAAGGTCTCGTCTGTTTCTCTTTGTAATGCCAAAACTTATAAAGAAGTTTTTATCTGTAGTACCAATCAATCATCAATTTACGAATGGAGAAGCAAACTTGATTGAAAATGTACAAAATGAAATAGTAAGATTTGTTCTTAAACACAAACACAAGTTCATTATTCATGAAATAGAAGTCATAGACATGTTATGGAGATTTTACAACCACTTAACTGTAGAATAGCTATTATAAAACAATCTAACCTTCTAAATTGTTGGTCTGGTGGTTTGCTTGGAAGCAAAGGAATTCGACAATCTTCAACACACACTCACATGCGTACTTATGTTTGACTTCCACAAATATTAGAGCCTCTTTTGAATGTGACTATTCACTCCCAAGCTTCTGCCAAACATCATTCTGATTTAGTTGGCAAGTGGTCGACAAAAAACCCAACTATTTCATGTTATACATTAGCTCTTGTAAAATAAAAGAACACAGCAAAGAAGCAAAGGAGAAGACTTTACGTGGTTCAGCCAGTATGGCTTACATCCACGGTACAACCAGAGAGTAATCCTTTTTCATATGAAGAACAACAAATACAAAGGGCTTAATATAGCCCAGCCATAAGAAGCGATAAGCATAAGGAAAAGGAAAGCTAATCTTTCCAAAAAGGAGAAAAGGAAAGCAGCTCAGGTTGCACAAGGAAAGACAATCTTAACACTCCCCCTCAAGTGGGGAATGTATATCAAAACAACCCCACTTGTTCAAAATGATTTTAAATTGAGCACAACTTAATCCCTTAGTGAGAGCATCGGCAAGCTGATCTTGACTCTTGGTAAACGGAGTACATATTTCTCCTTTTTGAATTTTTTCTCTAATGTAGTGGCAGTCAATCTCGATGTGCTTCGTTCTTTCATGAAAAACTGGATTGGCAGCAATATGAATAGCAGACTTGTTATCACAATACATATTTATTGGCAATTCAACGCTAACTCCTAATTCAGTGAGAAGAGACTTGATCCATATCAATTCACAAGTAGTAGAGGCCATTGCACAATATTCGGACTCAGTGCTGGATCTTGAAACCGTGTTTTGTTTTTTGCTTTTCCAACAAGTAATATTTCCTCCAACAAAAATACAATATCCTGTGGTAGACTTTCTGTCTGAAGACCCTGCCCAGTCGGCGTCAGAGTAGCCTTCAATTTTATGATGGTTATTTTTTGTATAGAGAATACCTTGCCCAGGACTACTTTTGATGTATCTGAGAATACGATCAATAGCGTTGACATGGCATGGCTTTGGATCATGCATGTATTGGCTAATAATGCTGACAGCATAAGCAAGATCAGGTCTTGTCATAGTAAGATATATAAGCTTTCCTACCAGCCTCTGAAATTGTTCAACATCTCTTTTTGAAAGACTTTCTTCATCAGTATCAAACCTGACATTAGTCTCAATAGGAGTATTGGCAGGCTTAGATCCAGTTTTACCTGTTTCTTTGAGAAGATCCAAGGCATATTTTCTTTGAGATAGAAAGATTCCCCTTTTTGAGTAGGCAACTTCTATTCCAAGAAAGTACCTCAATTTTCCTAAGTCTTTAATATCAAAGGCTTCATGAAGGTACCTCTTGGTATTGAGAATTTCATCCTCATCATTTCCTGTTATTATAATATCATCAACATATACCAATACAACAGTGAGATTGTGACGATTTTTAAGAACAAAGAGAGAATTATCAGAAATACACCTTTTGAAACCTTTTTTCTCAAGAGCAAGACTGAGTTTAAGATACCAAGCTCGTGGAGATTGTTTTAACCCATAGATAGCCTTTTTTAATTTGCAAGCAAGTTCTGGATTTCCTTCTTGGGGGTGTCCAGGAGGTAACTGCATATAAACTTCTTCTTCTAGATCTCCTTGAAGAAAAGCATTTTTAACATCAAGCTGAAACATTTTCCAATTATAATTGCAAGCCACAGACAAAAGAATCCGAAGACTATTCATTTTGGCCACTGGGGCAAACGTTTCTTCATAATCAACACCATAAGTTTGAGTAAATCCCTTAGCTACTAGGCGAGCCTTAAAGCGCTCTATAGTACCATCACTCTTATATTTTGTTTTATAGACCCATCGACATCCTACAACCTTTTTATCTTTGGGTAGCTTGCAGATTTCCCAAGTTTCATTTTTATTTAAGGCATATAATTCTTCCATCATAGCTTTAATCCAAACATCTTGACTTTTTGCCTCATTAAAAGTGCCAGGTTCTTGCACAATAGAACTAAGAAAAGCAACATACCTTTTTGAGAGATTGTTGTAGCCAATGCATTTTTCAATAGGATGCTCAGTTGTCATGTAAGTGACAAAATCTCTAAGATAGCTTGGTGGCCTAATAGTCCTCTCAGATCTTCTTATAGATTGCTCCTCCGACTGATTTAATGAGTCACTTGGCTGGGTGGCTTGGATATCACTTGGCTGAGTATGAGTTATAGCTTCAGTGTTGCTAGCTTCAACAGGTATCACATCATCAAAAGGGCTTGGCTTAGTATGAGTTACAGCTTCAGTGTTGCTATCTTCAACAGGTATCACATCATCAAAAGTGCTAACATTAGGAAGGACAATAGAATCAAATATATTTTTCTCCCCCTGATGAAGATTTTTGGTTTCATCAAAGTTTTCTGAAAAATAGGGAGCAACTTCATCAAAACTAACATCTCTAGAGATATATAAACGACTATGAGTAACATCATAGCATTTATATCCTTTCTTGGACGAAGAATACCCTAAAAACAGGCACTTAATAGCACGGGGAGTCAATTTGTCCTTTTCATATGGGCTGGTGGATACAAACACAGAACAACCAAAAGTCTTAAGATGACTAAGACTCAATTTCCTTCCTTTGAGAATTTCCATCAGAGATTTTCCATTAAGACATTTACTAGGGAGTCTGTTGATTAGATAACATGCAGTAAGAACAACATCACTCCAGAAGTATTTAGGAACATTCATTTGAAAAAGTAAGGCTCGAGTTTTTTCCAACAAATGCCTATTTTTCCGTTCGGCGACTCCATTTTGTTGAGGTGTCCCAACACAAGAAAATTGATGGTCAATACCATTTTCTTTTGCAAGATACTCAAAGAACTGATTTTTAAATTCAGTTCCATTATCAGACCGAATAGCTTTAATTTTGGCTCCATATTGAGTCTCAACAAACCTGTAAAACTCCCTGAATTTAGAAAGCACTTCATTTTTGGTTTTCAACAAGAAAATCCAAGTAAGTTTGGAGAAATCATCTATAAAAGTGACATAGTATCGAAAACCAGAATATGAATCAATAGGGGCTGGTCCCCACACATCAGAATGAATCAATTCAAACATGCAAGAAGAAACAATCTCTGAAGTAGAAAAAGGACGACGTGATAATTTTGCAAGTCTACAAATATCACAATTATTGCAATCAAACTTATGACCAAAAAATAAGCTTTCAAGAGCATAATTGGATGGATGTCCAAGACGAAGATGCCATAATTTACTCTCTTCTTCCCTTGACATGAACGCTCTACAGTTTTGCTCAAGAATATAAAGCCCATGAACTTTTTTTCCTTCACCAATCGTCCTCCTCGTCTTGCGGTCCTGAAATAATACATTAGTTGAAGAAAAGGTGACAGTACAATCGAAGTCTTCAACTATTCTGGCAACAGACAACAAGTTTGATGTAAACTGAGGAATGTAAAGAACTTTGGAAATAGTCTGATTGTTAAAGAAGTGGATTTTTCCAATCCCTTCCACTTGAACGACTTTTCCATTGGCAACAGTAACAAGTCTCTTTCCATGATCATAACTGAAATCTTCAAGAAGAGAAACATTTTTTGCAATATGTTCTGAAGCTCCACTATCAATTATCCAGGTGTCATAAGAGTTAGAAGGCATACCTTTATTTGTAGAGCTTATGGCAGAATGGGAGAAAGCAGTTCCGGTCTGACCATTTTTTAGAGATAGGAGAATATCAAAGATCTTGTCTAAAGACCGAGTGTTATCAGATCTTTGTTCTATAGCAGCATGCACCAGTTTTTGCTTTTCAGTGCCAGGTCGACCATGTAGAACCAAACATCTCTCACGAGAGTGTACGGTCTGACCATCTTTTAGAGATAGGAGAATATCAAAGATCTTGTCTAATGACCGAGTGTTATCAGATCTTTGTTCTATAGCAGCATGCACCAGTTTTTGCTTTTCAGTGCCAGGTCGACCATGTAGAACCCAACATCTCTCACAAGAGTGTCCCTCTTTTTTGCAATGAGTGCAGAACCATTTCTTGTTTTTAGCCTTTCCACGATCATCAAGAGTTTTCAAGGCTTCTGTTTTAACACTGAAGGCAGTTTTATCAGGAGTTTCAATCCTGCTGACATGGTTCATAACCTTCCTTCTTGATTCTTCTCTCATAAGAGTAGCAAAGACAGAGTTTAATGAAGGAAGCTCAGAATTCATAAGGATCTGTCTTCTCATTTGTTCAAAATCAGATCCAAGGCCAGCGAGTAATTGAAAAATGCATTCTTGCTCTTTGGCTTTATGGAGAAGCCTAAGATCAGTGATAGTGGGAGAATAAGAGTCCAATTCATCCCACATCATACGCATTTTACTAAAGTACTCACTAAGAGGAAGATCACCCTTTTTTAAATCATGTATCTCTTGAGATAATTGATATATTCGGGCAATATTATATTGTTCTCCATACAATTCACAAGCTGATCGCCAAACATCTTCAGCAGTATTAAGAAACAAAAAACCTTCAGCAATTTTTGGTTCCATAGAGTTAAGTAACCATGACATAACTAAGTCATTATTGGATTTTCAATCATCATATTTTGAATCTAAAGTACCGGGATTAGTGATTTTCCTGTTTATAAAGCCAAGTTTAGATTTGCCACTCAAATAGAGTGAAACGGCTTTAGACCAAGCAATGTAGTTTGTCCCATTTAATAATATAGAAGTGATTTTGGAGCTAGGGCTGACCTGTTCGTGCACAAAAACAGTTGTGCTGGATGAAGACTGACTAGGATTTTCATAATGTCGATCCGCCATGATAAAAGGAATGACAACCCCTCTAACTAATCTGACAAGCTTCAGCCCTTCTAACCGATCTAATAAATTTCAGCAATATGAACCCACTATTCGGACAATACTGGTAGCAATAAAAAAAACACAGGCGACTATTCTTGGATATGCAGCAGCGAACTCCGAAGAGGCAAACACAAACAGGGAATGCAGCAGCAACTCTGGCTGTTATCAGATTCGGGTGCTGGAAGGCATCAACAATCAACAAAAAAATCCGCAGAAGTGTCTGCTATCAGATCCGGATGCTGGAAGGTGTCGGCTTATCAGATCTGAACACTGAAAGTCTCCACAATGATGATCTGGAATAGCAGCAGATCACCCAAACGTGCAGGAATCCTGAGAGCTCTGATACCATGTAAAATAAAAGAACACAACAAAGAAGCAAAGGAGAAGACTTTACGTGGTTCAGCCAGTATGGCTTACATCCACGGTACAACCAGAGAGTAATCCTTTTTCATATGAAGAACAACAAATACAAAGGGCTTAATATAGCCCAGCCATAAGAAGCGATAAGCATAAGGAAAAGGAAAGCTAATCTTTCCAAAAAGGAGAAAAGGAAAGCAGCTCAGATTGCACAAGGAAAGACAATCTTAACAGCTCTGTCCTAGAAATGCAAAATTGGTTGGTCTCTTTGTCAGAAATCCTAAACCACAGAGCTTAGTCCCAAAAACACTCAAACAATATTTTCCTTGCTATACACACTTTGGAAGATGCCTGATGCCCTCTCGAAGAAGTGAACAGTATACCTGATAGTCTACAAAAAAACTCCAGACTAACCTGTCAAGAAAGAGATTGGCTAGCTCTTGGTAGGTTACCTAATTTTTTTATCTTTAGATCTAATAGGTGTTCCTTGTATTACATGGAGCCTTTAGATCTTATTTTTGCAACTTATCATCCTTGATATGCTATATGCAAACAATCTTCACTAACCATGAATTGTTAAGAACCTTTATCGATATTATCTTAATAAAAGTTTCCTTTCCTTTATTTTCTTTCTTATTTTTAGCTCCTTTCTCGCTACTTTGGTCTAAGACTTACATGTCCCTGTCATCACTTGTGTTGGTATTTTGTTGGCTACTTACCTTCTCCTTTTGGGTGCTTCAGACGTTAGGTCCTGGTTTTACACAGTTTGTTGAACCTATTTTTCAGAGGTGTATCTACCTAATCCAGATACAACTACTGGCTAAGGTATATTTCAGTTTTTACTGCTTATGGTAGAGATAAGTCATCTTTTATCTAATACATGTTTCTCTCTTTATATGGCATCACTTATTTGAATATTAGCGTCATTTTTGTATCCTTGATATGGAAGTTAGTTTTAGAAGCAATTTATTATATGATGAGTGGTCTCTCATTTGTTCTCTGATTTTATATAAACATTAAGTCTATTCTCACTATAAAAGTGGACTTCTTTTCTTGTTTTTGTTCCTTTTTCTTTATAGTTTTGATTTAAAGCCATGCTCTATCTGCAGGTTGATCCCGTCGCAGCTGGAGTTCAATATGATAAAGAATTTATAGTTTTCTACTTGGATTTGCTTTTAGGGCTTGTGGAGGTCTTGGCAGTGGAGTTGAGAGTCTGGTATGTTTACATGTTCATATTGTTTGGATGCATATTTAATGTCTTATTTTTTAAATATAACATAGATTCTAATTTTCAATTGGCTTCCTTAGATTAGTTTTGTACATCATGTAATATGGAAGTTTCAATAGATCCAGGACACCAAGGTTACACACGCATTGTGTACACTCATACATACATATACAAACATAAGTTAAACAAGTAAAATTAGCAAATTTTAGTTTAACCTTCAAGTACATGGTTGTTTTGCATAAAGGTGCATGTGTGCAATAAAACACAATCTGGATTGTCTTTTATCATTCCTTAGTTGCTGGAATTACTTGTTGATCAATCTATCTGCCTAGACAAACATTCTATTTCTTCACCTATCTAAAAAAATGTTTGTTTCTTGAGATAGGTCAAACAAATCATTAAGAAATTATTTGTTTAGGGTGGGGAGAGAGAAAGGAAACCTCTATCAATGCGAAAGTTTAAACATCTTGTTGATGTAATAGATGTGTCCACATCTTGACATGGAATAAGTTATTGGGTTGTTTGATTTTTAGTTGCCTTCTGTCTAAGCTTCATATCAATCACCATATTTTTTGCTAGACCAATTCAAGTTTGTGCATCATTTTATACTTTAGTGTTTCCCTATATTTTTCTGTGATAATTTTATTTTATATGGATAAATAGTAAAAATAGTGTAAATGAAAATTTTAAAAATGCTAGTAGAAATATACCTAACATTAATAAGTTGGCATGCAACTATAATTTTTGTTTGTATAATTTTTAAGCTGGTGATAGAAAGCAGGAAGCAGTTAGTCACCATGGATGATAGAAGTTGAATTCAAAAGGATAGGTATTTATGCCAACAAATACAATTATGTTGTTTACAAATAAAATATATGATATAATGCACATACATGCATATAATGGCAATTATGTTTTGTGTTTGATAGAGATAGTGCTAGGTATTTGAATGGAGACTGTAGCTTTATCACCTTTGGAGAAGGGAACAATGCAATTAATGATAGAAAGATAAGGTGTCCATGTGTAAGATGCAACAATTGCTTATTGAAATCAATCAAAAGTATTGTTGATCACATGGTATGTTTCAATTTTGTTTAAAATTATACACACTCGCATCATCATGGTGAATCTATGATCCTACCAACAAGACAACATCTTGATGAATTTGAAGATAACATAGATGATATGGATGAATTGATATGTGATGCATTTGGAATACATGATTCTCATTGTGATGGAATAGATGAGCCTATTGAAAGTCAGAAGCTAATGCAACCTTCACTGAATTGTTGAGTGATGCTGAACAAGAACTATATCACGGATGTGCTAGATTTATAAAGTTGTCCTTCATTGTTCACCTGTTTCATATAAATTGTCTTAATAAATAAAGTAATAAATCATTTTATATGTTTCTTGACTTATTGAATGAGGCATTGTAAAACTCACAAATTTTTTATATTTTACGAGAAAAAAAGATGAATGTTAAAATATTATTCAAACTCAAGACAAGATTTAATTGTAATCTGAGCTTTAATTAGATTTAAAATGAATCTTGAAGTGAAAATTTATTTTGAATTGAGTTTTGATTTTTAATCAAATTTAATCTGGATTTAAGTTGAACTTAATTAGAACTTAATTTGAGTTTCAATATTAGTCAGGATTCAAATTGAGTACATTTGAGTTTGGGGTCTCATTGAATTTTGATTTCAATTTTTGAAGTTTTATCGAATTTGGACTTTGATTTGGGAATTTGAATTCAGATTGGATTTGAATTTGAATTTAGATTTAATTAACATGTCTCAAAAAATATAATTAGAGTTGGGTTTGATTTGAATCTAAATTAAGGCTTAATTGAATGTCAATTCAAGTTTGAATTATACAATAAATTGAATTCTCATCAAAATTGAATTTAGAATTTTAAATTGAATTTAGATATAATATCTATGATTCATTAAGGTAATTTTAATGAATAAAATAATATTAATGATGAATGTTATGAAAAGGTGTGCAAAAATATAAATTAGCCTAAGATGAATGATAAGAAATATCTTATAAAAAATAAAAGTTGATTCAAGTTGATTTTAGTGAAATTGGCATTCAGAATTGAATTTCTGAAAAAGACAAAATTTAATAAAATAATTCATAAATTTCATCAAAATAAAGTTGAATATGATTTCAGATGAATTTAGGATAATTTGATATATGTGTAATGTGATTTTTATAAACTTAAATTTAGTTGCATGAGTTTGAAATCTAATAACGAAAAATTGAAAATGACTAAATTGTCTTACCGACTAGTGAAAATCGCACTCAAAATTTATTTCAAAAGTAAATGGTATTTTTTATAAGAGAATTTAGATAATTATAAAAAAAGAGCATTTAAAAGTATTTCATATGAATTTGAAATAATTTAGATTGATTATATATAGAGTCATTTCATTTAAAATTTTAAATGTGATTTTGAAAAAATTTGAAATCTAAAATATTAAATACAATCAATTAATAAAACAAAATAAACCATAGAATAAAAAATGTGATTTAATTAAATCCAATAAAAGAGTAGAGATGCATAGGTGTGTCGTCCCCTATGGGGCCCATTCTATATGGCACCTCAAAGCTAAAATTAAAAAAAAAAATATGTTAAAGCTTTAAGAACAAATGAGATATTTAAAAGTTACCGAAAAACAATTTTTAAGAGACTAAGTCAAAACTTGCCAAATCAAGAGAGAGACCTCCCATCCTAGAAGATTCTAGGATGGACTGGACATTAAAAAAGGAAATAAAGGAGAAAAAAAAATAGACCAAGTCAAACTTGCTTACCAAGCAAGCAAGTTTGACAAGATTTGGAATTTGGAAAGAAAACCCCATAAGGGGGTGATGTCTAGCCTTGAATGACTTTAATTAATATAATGTACATTATATTACATTATATGAATTCATAACCTAGGCTAACTAGGTAGAATATATATATATATATATATATATATATATATAAGGCAAATAGAAAAAAAATGATTAAGAAATTTATAAAAAACAAATAATAAGAAGAAAGAAAAGAATGAGAAGATCTAGATCAAGGGTTAAGATTTTCTCTAGCCCCTTGATCTAGCTCAATGTGTTATAAAAAGGGAGTAGGGGCTAACGCCCCCGTATTTGATTTTTTTTTTATTCTACTCTCTAGTTCTTCCCTACTTTCCCCTCTTCTCCTCCTTTCTTCTTTTTTCTTCTTCTTTCTTCTTCCTCTTTTCCATAACCAAGAGGTTTGCACCACACATTGGAGGGGGAATGAGCATCGAACAACTGCTAGCACACGAAGTGGAGGAGGCGGTTCAAGTAGAAAAATCTAATTTTTTGACTAGAGGAGACATTTTTCTTAAAAAAGGTAGGGGGTTCTATTCTTTACACATAGATCAAATTACATATGCACAAGTTTATTCTGATTTCTAAATAGATGTATCTTATACTGAACCTCTCATGTGAGCAATCAGCATCATAATTGTCATATTTAGAGTAAAGACGGTTTTCTAAAGAAAAACTCTCTCAAAAACCGATTTTCTTCAAATCGATTTTATAGATCTTAATTAAAATTTGTATATGACACCCATATGTGTGTTTACACTCTTAATCAAAGGTGTACACACATATATATGTGTGAAGAAGGCTCTGGTTTTGAGTATTAATAAAAAATATATAGAACATGCATTATGTTCAAATACGGGTAAATCAGGCATAGTCAATTAGCCCAAATTCGAAGTATGAAAGGTTTTCGAATGAAAGCCCTTCGTAAATCCTAAAATATATTATTGAAGAAGGGATTGATCTGATTTTTCATAGGGGATACAATTTAATCCCTAGAAAATAAATTTTTTTTATTTAAAAACATAAGATCTTATGCCAAACATGAAAATGAGTTTTCTCATAAATAAAAAACAATTTTTGAAATACAATAGGGATATATATATATATATATATATATATATATATATATATATATATATATATAATTGATTCTTTGTAAAAAAAAATTAGTTAGAGTGCTTGATTTAATATTCTTATTCATGTTATATACTATTAATTGAAATTATTCCATTGTTGTTGTGAAAACAATATAAATCTATGTATGAATCTAAGAAAAATACCAAAAAAAATTATGAGAAAATAATTTTTGTGAAGACGAATCATTTTTTCAGCCTGAGGGATATGGGAATGCAATTTGTCTGCAGGAAAGTATGTAATATCATGATTTGAGATTTTTTAAATAAAATTTCTAGTGCTATTGCTGAAAATTTTTGGATGTTGCAATTTAGGTGGCTTATTTCAGCTCACCCAAATGCATGTTTTTCGTTATTTTGTATTTCTCGCTTGACACCTGACCAGTAAATCATTCATATCTCCCTCCTCCAGAGAAGTTTTTATGAACAGTTTATAGCGTTGAAAAGCTAACAAAATTTCACACAATCTTCAAAATTTTGAGCTTTGTTCTCAGAATGAGCACTGAACTATAATAGTCGAAACTAAAAAGTATAGGTATTCACTAAACTAGTCATATCTCTTTCATACAGAAAAATTTTTATGAATGATTTAAAGCATCGAAAAGCTAACAAAAGTTACTAAAAAATTCAACACTCTCTTTAGAATGTACACAGTTCTATAATAGTCATAACAATCTGATAGTTTAGGGGTCCTACAGATCTCAAATTGGCTAAGGACCAGTTATCAATGTCTATGATATTTTGCCAAGCATTCAAACATGTTTTGATGTGAAATGAATGATGCTGCATATGAAAGCTAATATTGATTGTATGCAGGTATGGGATGTCTAATTAGAGACATGACATGATTATGGTACTTGTAGCATAAATGATCATGGTAAAATTGATATTGAAGTGAATGAAGTATGCATGGAATGTTAATGTTTGGATACATCTAATTGTTATGATCATTGCCTATTGATGAATGAGTGTTTAGGCAAAAAATAAAAGAAAAAATATGCAATAATACATGAAGTTTACATTTTTAAGAATGTGCATCCATGAGTCTGAAAGAAGTCGTATCCTTAAATTGGATTCATAAGTGTGTGTTGCATGAAATTAATAAATTAAAAAGTTTAACCATGTGACACTAAAATATGATGCTTGCAAGGAGAGGGTAAGTGGTACTTCTGGCTTTGTAGATACTGTTTTTTAGCATGAAAGATTTCTTCTTCCCAACCACGAAGATAGAAGAACCATCTACATTAGATTGCTGAGTGGAGGACAGAAAGTCGTGAGTGAAAAACGAATGCATCAAGATGACGGTGTTGAGAATGCTCTCTTGATACTCTCGTCCCTCACTTGTAAAACTGGTGAAAGGTGCTCTGCCATGCCAAAGCCACAAGTATATGAAAACACTTATGTGCCATGGCCATGATTCAGGTTTAAGCCTGTGTTAGTACCCACAGGGATAAAAACTGAAACCTAAATTGATTGTGCATTTAGTTAGGCATAGCATGCATCATTTAAAAAAATATATAATTAAATATGATAAAGCCATTCATACATAAATGGTTGATCATTCTGTAATGGTAAGTATATGCATTATTAACTGCACATGTATGTTTAAATGTTTATGAATGTGTAATTGCTTCTGATTAAAAAGAAATATGAAAATATAAACTATTGAAAATCATGTAAGCATTGCACCCAATTTATCTTTAAAGTTTTGTTTGATATCTGTATGTGTGAGTGTTGGAATATGCTTTTGCATTCTTGATTTAATTTACGTGTATGGAATAGCGCTTTCCTATCGAGGACTTGTTAAGTTTGATCCTATTATGAAAATATTTTTCAAGTAGCGAATAGAGGACCAATATGATGGCGGGTGGTTATGGCGAGAACTGAGCCAAATCTTTTCCTATTTTGCTAGTATTTTTGGATTGTGAACATTTATATTTATTTTATGAACTTGAATAAGACTCTGATATTATTCATTAAAATTTTATAATAGACTTTTATTAAATGTGGATGTTGAATTTTAAATTTAAATGTGAATGATATTATGGATCTGTAATACTCCAATGCTTTTATCTAGTTTTAAATTTCCACTGCGATTTTTAAAACCATTTGAAAAAAAAGTTCTGCGATTTTTGGGATAAAAATTTAGGGTATTACAACTGGGTATCCGAGAAGATGAATTTTTTTGGCTCAAAGCTCATCCAACTAACCAACATCGCTTGGTGAGTGTTTTTTTTATGTATTTCTATGAAATTGTTCTTAAAAAGTTTGATTTCTATGTTTTGTGCAAAATCTGAACTTAGATGCCAAATAGGGACATCAATAGAAAAAAATTTGGTTATGCAAACATAAAAAAATTATGTACCTTTATGAGCTTTCGATAATACCTGTATGAATTACATATATATGACTTTAATGATGTATGTAGAAAATACGTATGTTTGAGGTTTAGATGTTTCATGTTATAAAATACACATGTTTTGAATTATGAGACATTATTGATTTAATGAATCGAATACGCATGAGGTTTAATTTAGAAACATATTGATTTTAAAAAAATATAAAATACGATGTTATATGTGGCCATAGATCATTTTTTTTAAGAAAAAAATACTGAAAGTAGATCCTGATATACCAAATTAAGGATGTATGATACAAGGTTTAATATGAGGTACTGTGTAGTAGGAGCATGATGATTTATATTTTGAATTTATCAGGTTCGATGATTTGATATTAAATTTTAAGGACAAAATTCCTTTTTTTTAGAAAATAATGTAATACCCTTAAATTTTCAATACTTATTAAATAAATAAATGATAAAAATAAAACATCCAAAATCTTATCGATAAATAATTCTAGTTAAATTTCGAGGACAAAATTTATTTAAGGGAATGATGTAAAACCTACGAATTTTTGATATTTTATGAGAAATAAAGGTGAATGTTAAAATATTATTCGAACTCAAGATGAGATTTAATTGTAATCCCAACTTTAATTGGATTTGGAATGAATCTCAAAGTGAAATTTTATTTTGAATTGAGTTTTGATTTTTAATCAGATTTAATCTGGATTTAAGTTGAACTTAATTAAAATTTAATTTGAGTTTCAATATTAGTCAAGATTCGAATTGAGTGTTCATTTAAATTTAGAGTCTTATTGAATTTTGATTTCAATTTCTGGAGTTTTATTGAATTTGGACTTTGATTTAAGAATTTGAATTAGATTTGGATTTGAATTCAGATTTAATTAACAGGTCTCAAAAATTATAATTGGAGCTGAGTTTGATTTGAATCTAAATTGACTTAATTGAATGTCAATTCAAGTTTGAATTATACAATAATTTGAATTCTCGTAGAAATTGAATTTAGATATAATATCTATGATTCTTTAAGGTAATTTTAATGAATAAAATAATATTAATGATAAATTTTAAGAAAAAAGAGTGTAAAAATATAAATTAGCCTAAGATTAATGATAAAAAATATCTTACGAAAAATTAAAGTTGGTTTTAGTGAAATTCACATTCAAAATTAAATTTCTAAAATAGATAGAATGTAATAAAATAATTGATAAATTTTATCAAAATAAAGTCAAATATGATTTCAGACAAATTTAGGATTATTTGATATATGTCTAATGTAATTTCGATAAATTTGAATTTAGTTTCATGAGTTTAAAATCTAATTACACAAAAATAAAAATGATTAAATTATCCTGTCAACTCTAGTGATAATCGCACTCAGAATTTATTTAAGAAAAAATAGTATTTTTGTGAAGAGAATTTAGATCATTATTAAAAATAAGCATTTAAAAGAATTTTATATAAATTTAAAATAATTTAGATTACATATAGAGTCATTTCATTTAAAATTTTAAATATGGTTTTGGAAATTTTTGAAATCCCAAATATTAAATAAAATCAATTAATAAAATAAATAAATAATGAAATAAAAAATAGGATTTAACTAAAACCCATAAAAGTGTAGAAGTCCATAGGTGGGTCATCCCCTATGGGACCCATTCTATGTGGCACCTCAAAGTTAAAATTGAAAAAAAAATATGTTAATGCTTTAAGAACAACAGAGATATTTAAAAGTTACCAAAAATCAATTTTTAAGAGACTAAGTCAAAACTTGCCAAATCAAGAAAGAGATTCTAAAAGATAACTTGCCAAAAGTTACCAAAAACAATCCCAAGGCGGTAGTCATTGGTTGATATTTTGAAATGATCTTTTTAAAACAAGTATTTGCAATAAACTTTGGAAAATTGTCAACCAAAAATATAAAAACCGACTTTCCACAAATTGGTAAGTTCGGGTCGAATCCTTAGGGAACAGGAATTAATCAAGATATTTCTAAAAAAAATTGATTTATTAATTAACAATATCAATCTACAATTATAAAGTTAATACAACTACAATTAATCACTAAAGTGAAAATGAAAAAGCAATTAAATCTTCTGCTCCACACCAAGGGTATTTTCGTCTTTTTGCCAACTATTCGTTCTTCGCACTTGGAAAATAACCTTGGAAAATAAATATGCTTTTCAACCTCTTGGAAGATCCGACGACCGGGGGGATGAAGAAGAGCGGACCGTGGCTGGAGTAGGACGTCCTAAACAGTTCGAGGATGCTGGACTTCACCAAAAAAACAGCATCTTTGCAGCTGCTACACGTTGGAGATCCACCAACGATGGAATGTGAGTCGATTCTCGATCGGAGGGTGTAGAAAGCCGGATGGAGGTAGGGCCGGCTCACCTTGTTGGTGTGTTTCGCACTCCCACACAAGGTTAATGGTCTCCACCTCTGCTACACCTGCAAAAATACAGAAAAGTGGTGAAACTACAGCAAGGAGAAAGAAAGAAATGGAAAGGAACACAAGAGAGATCGAAAATATGCTTGAAAATCAAGCATAGACCGGTCTTCAATGGCCAAAACGTGGAGGGAGATGGAGAGGAAGGAGCTGCTGGAGTAGAATCACTGTAGGGGGCATCCAAACATAGCCAAAGACGCCTAGGGTTTGCTGGAATATTTAATTTATACTTTTGATAATTTTCAGAAACACTGTTATAAAAAAAATATTTTCTAGGCGCCTCTTTCTGGGGGGTTTTCAGAAAAACTTTTTGAAATGGATATGGATAGGCGTGTGGGTTGGGTTTTGGGCTTTCTAAGAGTTGATCCAAAGTCCAAATAACCTAATTGGGTCGGATATGGATCCGATCCACCTCGAAATCCGTGCCCAAACACTGAAATAGCCATAACTCTCTCATTTTAACTCCAATTTTTCTGAAATTCAAACCATAACCCCTTACTATCAAAACACATCTAAACATGGGTTTAAAACCTTAAACTCATTACAAAATGCATGCAAAACTTGTTAACATGATGTGCATTTCATGCATCATCAAATACCCCCATGCTTGAATGTTTGTTAGTCCCTTAACAAACCCTAATTATTCTATGCAACAAAGACAAAAAATACTAAGCATGAATGCATAATACTAACTCACTTTCGTAGGAAACACGGTTGCATTTAGCATATGCAACAAGCCCTTTAAACCCCTAGCTTACACTAGTGGACGAGTAAGGTCTCGTGAGGGTTTGCAGAAATG
Source organism: Nuphar pumila (assembly GCF_984573655.1). Lineage (NCBI taxonomy): Eukaryota > Viridiplantae > Streptophyta > Magnoliopsida > Nymphaeales > Nymphaeaceae > Nuphar > Nuphar pumila. Next base: position 36,167,099 of record NC_143250.1, read on the forward strand.
CTACCCACAAACATCAATGAAGTGCGAGGATGATTTTTCAAAAATATTAGGCTCTTAAGAATGCAGTTGGAACAAATATTTCATGTAATTGACATTCTCAAAACAAGTTTAAAAATCTCGTGCCACCACAGTAAAAATTCTTTTCCTTCACTTTTCTAATATTGTAGCTAGTTCATGGTTTTTCTCCGAAAGTCAAGTATTCTCATGTTTTACTCATTTATTCTCACTTGTATATTTTCTACACAGTAATACACATATATGCCTAAGCAATGAAAATTTTCTCATTCAGCATATTCTTTTTCTTTCATTTTTACTCTTTTTTCAACGTTTGATCTCTTGAGCATTCTTCTCACATGAGCACTATTTCGAATAGTCAGTTTTCGTGACCCGTGTAGCGAGCTTTGGGTCAGTGACTCCCAAGTCGGCCGACCATAGGGCACTAGATACAGAGTATCCCTCAGACTTAATTGTTCGAGTCACTAGACCTTCTATTCTAATAATTTACGTATAGTCTTCCTCTCGTCCTGTGCAATGTCTCTATCTCTTAGGCTTTCTATGCAGTCCATGTAACAAGCTTTCGAACCGGTGGCTCCCAAACCAGCTGGCTTTGGGGCACCAGGTGTAAAACACCCTTCATATTCTACTTACTCGAACTACAAAGGCCACAGATATCGACTTAGACAAGAAGATGATCTCCTTCGTTATCCTTTTCGTTAAGATACTCAAACACTTCATCTCGTGTCTGAGTTCCACTACTAGGATTCACGAAGACATCAACAACTAAACGTAGCTCTATTCTTTTAAACTCATTTTTCAAACACATCTTTCCATTGCTTATTTCTTTCACAAAACATACTGTGCATACTTATACTAAAGTGATTCAAAATTTTCTAACAATCAAATACTATCTTTTCTTTGAATTATCTCATAAATAACTACTCTATTTGACTCAGTTCAGAAAATAAATTTTTTATGGGGCTTAAAAATTTATAAACTGTTAAATTATGTCAAAAACAATCATATATGCTACAACTTGTTCTCGAATGCCTACTTTAATTACCAGTCAGAAACAAAAATTTTGAAATTTTTGTGTGCATGCATCTAAACCACCCCCCCATGCTTGAATGACATTGTCCCTAGTGGCATACAAAATGAATAAAAATGTAATGCAAATGCACACTAAAAGACACTAACAAAAATATGGGATAAAGGATAGATTCAACCTGATTTGCTCTGAGCTTCTGAAGTTGACTTTCATCTGATCTTTGAATTCTTTGAAAGCTCTGCTCTATACTTGGTAACTGATACACTAAGTGTTAAATTCATCCTGCATATATCAAAACAAAAGTTAGCAAATATGAAATAAAATAATGAATAAAGAAAATACTGAAATGACAAACAAACTAATGTACATATGATGCATCCCTCTGGTTGAATTCTCATGCCTTCGTGAGATGTACTATCTCACACTCACCATTCTGCAGGGCATCTGAAATAAAGGGCTTCAATCTTTGCCCATTCACCTTGAATCTACCTTGGGTCATAGGATCGAATAACGTCACTGCTCTATGGGGAAATACTTCTTTCACAATGTACGGACCTGTCCATCTCGATCTTAACTTCCCTGGGAATAAATGTAAACGAGAATTGTATAGCCACACTTTCTGATCTGACTCAAACACTTTCCTGACAATATGTTTATCATGAAATGCTTTCGTGCGAGCTTTGTATAATTTGTCATTCTCATATGCATCATTCCTGAGTTCCTCTAATTCTGAGAGCTGCAGTGCTCTCTCTTTGCCAGCCTGGGTAAGGTCAAAATTCAATTTCTTGATAGCCAAGTACGCTCTGTGCTCTAGCTCGACAGGAAGATGGCATGCTTTCCCGAATACAAGGCGATATGGGGACATGCCAATGGGAGTCTTAAATGCAGTTCTATATGCTCTCCCTATTGGACACTTCAACTTGTCCACTAGTCTGTGGATGATATGGAGTGGTGAATCTATGATTGACAGAATATCTTCTCAGAAGAGAAGCTATCTGTACATTCCTAAAATGCTTGCCACCATCACTAATCATCGCACGTGGCACACCAAAACGACTGAAAATGTTGTGCTTAATGAACTTAAGCACTACTCTGTGATCATTGGTCTTGGTTGCCACAGCCTCGACCCATTTGGACACATAATCAACCGCCACAAGAATGTATAAATTTCCGAATGAAGGCGGAAATGGTCCCATGAAATCAATGCCCCAAACATCAAAAATCTCGACTATCAAAATCGGAAGCAAGGGCATCATGTCCCTCTTGGACATGTTTCCAATTTGCTGACATCGAAGACATCGCCTACAGAACTCATGCGCATCCCTGTGGAGTGTGGGCCAATAAAATCCTGACTGCAAAACCTTTGCAGTCATCTTCCTACTGCTAAAATGCCCTCCACAGGCTAATGAATGAGAAAAATTCAGAATGGACTGGTACTCCTCATCCGGAACACATCTCCTAATGATCTGGTCTGCACAGTATTTGAACAACTCTGGTTCATCCCAATAATAGTGCCTCACCTGAGATAGGAATCTCTCACGTTCATTCTTGTTCCAATGCTCAGGTATCTGCCTCGAAACCAGATAGTTCACAATATCTGCAAACCAGGGTAATTGTGGTGTACTGACTGACATGATCTGCTCGTCAGGGAAAGAATCACTGATCGGCTTCTGATCTTGCGTGGTCTCCACGATCAGTCTGGAAAGATGGTCTGCTACTACATTCTCGCTTCCCTTCTTATCTTGAATCTCGATATCAAACTCCTGTAGTAGAAGAACCCAACGAATCAATCTCGGTTTGGTGTCTTTCATATTCAACAGATATTTCAATGCCGCATGGTCAGAATAGACAACCACCTTCGAACCGAGTAAATAGGACCTGAATTTATCGAATGCAAAAACTACCGCAAGTAGCTCCTTCTCTGTCGTAGTATAATTCATTTGAGCATCAGACAGAGTTCTACTCGCATAGTAGATCACATAGGGCTTCCTATCAATGCGTTGTCCTAAAATGGCCCCCATAGCGTAATCAGACGCATCGCACATAATCTCAAATGGGAGAGTCCAATCCGGAGGTCTCAAAATGGGCGCAGTAATCAAGGCCTCTTTGAGAATCTCAAAGGCCTTCATACAATCCTCACCGAAAATAAAGGGCTGGTCTTTCTCTAGTAAAGTACATAGCGGTCGAGAGATTTTACTGAAATCTTTTATGAACGCCTATAAAAGCCCGCATGCCCTAAAAATGATCGAATCTGCCTCACAGAGGTGGGTGGAGTCAAACGAGAAATGGATTCCACCTTCGCTCTGTCAACCTCAATGCCACGCTTGGACACAATGTGTCTGAGCACAATCCCCTCCTGGACCATAAAATGGCTCTTTTCCCAACTCAGGACGAGATTGGTCTCCGCACACCTACTCAATACTCGAGTAAGTTTTTGGAGGCAATCTTCAAAAGAAGAGCCATATACTGAAAAGTCGTCCATGAAAACTTCCATCACATCATCAATCATGTCCGAGAAGATAGCAAGCATGCACCTCTGAAAAGTAGTCGGGGCATTACAGAGCCCAAACGACATACGTCTAAATGCGAAGGTGCCATAAGGACATGTAAACATAGTCTTCTCCTGGTCGTCAGGATGGACAACTACCTGATTGTATCCTGAATATCCATCTAGAAAGCAGTAGTAGCTCTGCCCTGCGAGTCTCTCTAAGATCTGATCAATGAATGGCAATGGGAAATGATCTTTCCTAGTTGCCACATTTAGCTTCTGATAATCAATACAGACTCGCCATTCTGTAGTGGTCCTCATCGGAATTCTCTCACCCTTCTCGTTCTCAACCACAGTGAGTCCTGACTTCTTCGGTACAACCTGAATCAGACTGACCCACTGGCTATCAGAAATAGGGTAAATGATTCCGGCATCCAACCACTTCACCACCTCATTCTTCACCACTTCCTTCATGTTGGGATTTAGCCTTCTCTGCATATCCTTAAATGGCTTGACTTCCTCATCACAATGTATTCTATGCATGCAGAATGAAGGTGTTATCATCACAAAATTTTTAAACTTTTTGCGAATCAAACTGACCTTTGAAATAGTTTTTAAAAATAACTCACCTCCGTTTTTAAAATGCGGGATTATTCCGAATAATGGGACTCGCCTGTCGGTACGAGGTTCAACCGTTCCTGCCACCTTTAACAGGGGTAATTGAACCAAGGATCAATCTACTGCTTTGCTTTGTTCAACTTGTCTAAACCATATTCTAATTCCTAAATGCACAAAGAATCAGGCATGTGCTATGAATTTTTAAAAATGCACATTTGAAAACATGATGTTTGCTTCAAAGATTAGAAAATATTTGGAAGATTTTTTGAAAATAAACTCTTTGAAAATTGTGAATTATTTTTGAGATGCTGTATTTGAGAAAGTGAAAAATCGATTTCTGAAGTATTCAAGAGATTTTTGTGAAAATCGATTCTGGGAAATGTGAAATAACTTTGGAGAACTTGATTTCTTTGAATTCAAACTTTGAAATTGAAAATATGACTTAGAAAATCGAATTTGGAACTTGGGAAATACTTGAAATATCATTGGCAAATCAATATTTTGAGAAAATCGATTTTTGAATAAGACTTAGAAAAATTTGAGAAAACTGATTTCTCTGAATTGAAATTTGAATTGGAATTGGCAAATGCATGAAATGAATGAATATGGATTTGAGGAATTGAGAAATACTTTTTGTATTTTTGAGAAATGCAGTGCATTTTGAAGTTAGCCTAAGAGTGTAGGCTGAATATGGCTAATGTGAAGATCATAAATCTGGGTATCATTCGTATTCTGACTATGGCCATAAATATGAATTCCACCAAGTTTATAAACTTCATAAAAGCTAGTGTATGTGCCATTCGTGTAGACCATGGTGAATTTATAAAAATATGCATGAATGATTCATTCACCAGACATTTAATATTTGCAGAATTAAACTATATGCAATGCAATCCTAGTCTAAGCTGAAATTTAAATACATGAAAAATAAAGTCTTAAATGTACCTGCAAAACTAGAAAACTTGGTTAATGAAAATATGTTGGCTTTTCTAGGTTTATCCAGTAATATCTAGAAATTACTGGATTTTGCTAGATATAAGCCTTTTCCATGATTCCCTTAAATAAAAATGATAAAATATGAAGAAATAATAAAGATAAAATATGAAATTTCGAAATTGGGGTCAAATGACCAAAATACCCCTAATAACAAGACTATGGCCTTGAAATTAAGGTTTTTAGAAAGATATTTGATAAAATGCAAGTTTTAAAATTAAAATGAAGATAAATTAAACCAAATATGATGTGACATGATTAAAAATATAAAAATTAGGGTTAGGGATTTCGAAATTTAGGTCAAATGACCAAATTGCCCCCGATAGCAAGACTATGGCCTTGAAATCAGGGTTTTTAGAAAATATTTTGGTAAAACTTAGGTTTTATGCACTAAATGAAATCAAATGAACATCAAATTTAACCTAAAGTATCCTAATATGATTATGAATATGATTAAACCCTAAAAATATATGCTTATACACAAAAATTCAAGAATATCACAAATTTTGTGATTTTTGCAGTGTTTTGGAATTCTTCGGGTGCCCTGTTTTGCAATTCAAACCATTCAAGCATCAAACGGATTCTAAAAATCCTAAAAATTGGTACCTGCACTTGTTATAACCCTAATATCAAATTAGAATTATAAAAATATTTTTTTGGCATTAAATTAATCCAAAAATAGCATCAAACCCTAAAAATATGCTATTTTTAACCTAGTTCACCAACCAGTCTCAGTCCAAGACCCAAACCAGGGGTCAAACCTCCATGGAAATCTATGAAATTTTACAGAGAACAAATAGACAGGAAAACAAAACTTTTCCTTTTTACAGATATGAAAAATCCTTTAAAACCAGGGAGATTCCCATCCGACAATCTGGACTTGAATACATTGATTTTAACTTTGGTCCTAACTGATACTTTCAATTGAAAATTCCGGGATAAATAGCAGTACTCATTCAAAATATCTGAGATTTTAACAGTAAATAGTTGAAAGAAAAATAACAATACTCACTTTTTATAGATCATGAATCGGATCTGTAGTTTGGGATTTATAAACAACACAAGTCTGATTAGGGTTTTGGTAAACCCTAATGAGTTTTAAATTAAAAATCAGAGTTTCTGACATAAGAAAAATACTAAACAGTAATAAAAAATTCTGAAAATTTCACATTAGATAGATCTAATCAATGTGAATCCATGACACTTTACATATCTAAAATCGGATATAGGATGAGAAAAATATCATCACAGCAAGTTACCTTCTTGATTTTAACAACGATTTTAAAGATTTAAAAACCCGACTTGATGTCTGATTTTTCTGACAAGGTTTTCGAAGTCCAAAATCTCTGATTTTTTTACAATAGTTCAATCACATATGCATGCATCACATATAAAAAAAATAGAAATTAAAAACACATATTTCAATCCGAAATAGCATGCTCTTTTCTGTTCTAAACTAAAAACACACAGAAATCTAAGAAACTTGAGAAAATATGCATTAACTAATGAAAACAATAAAATAAACCATAAAACAGTAAATAAAAATTATGTATATGCTAGAAAACGTGTAACAAACATGAATAAACCATGAAAATAAAATAAAAACAGGGAATCAATGGCTGAAATTTGATATCACCTTTAAAACATAGATTTAACCCATTAAAAGGGTAAATCATATATTTTATTGGTTAATAATGTAAAGAATCATATTAAAATCAATTCTAATGGATTAAAATCCCTGTAACTCACCCAAAACAGGGTTAGATCACCTTCTTGGATCGTTCTTGCTGATTCTTGATGGTTCTTGAGGTGAAACCATGGTTGAATCCATGAAATAGGAGGTATTAATGGATAAAATTGATTTAAAACTATTAAAAACATGAAATAAAAGCTAAAAATTAAACAAAATAATTACCTTGAGGTGGCTGCAATGGAGGAAGGGCTGGAGAGGAGAGAGAAGCTCCAAGAATCCCAAGGAGAGCAAGTTGGAAAAATCGACCCCCCTATGGAGACTATAGAATTTTTTTAGGTTTAAAAATTGGGAATTTTGAATTTTTTGGACTCTAACAAGGGGGGGCGATTTTTGGGTGGAAAGACCTAACTACCCCTAGCCTAAATTATCTAAACTAGTGCCTAATTAACCCTTAGACTTTCCTAAAAAATCCCCAAATGTAATGCCACTTGGCATTTTCTACATTTGGCTTTTTAAAACACCTTTAAAAACCTTTAAAAACACTAGTTTTAAAAACTAACTTTCAAAAATGAGTTTTTCAAAATGGTTTTGACTCTTCTAAACCTCTAACACTAACCAAGACATCAACTAACCTTAGTCTAGCCCTGACTGACTCGAATATGGCACCACCCCGAGTGGGCCCTACTTGAGTTTTTCAAAAAGCGATTTTAAAACTTGAAATTGAAGGAGTTTCAAAAGGATTTTCAAAGACAAACTTGAAAGTTATAATTTTTGAAATGGCATAGGGTCCTAACTAGGTTAGAACTCCTCTAGATATGGTGCCAACTGAGTGGGCCCACATCGAATTTTGAAAATTTTTGAAATAAACACTGAAAATGGCTTTGAAAAAGGGTTAAAATCGACATTTGAAATTCAAGATCTTTGAAAATAGGGTCTCAAGCGAACTGGAACTCCGAGTTAGAGTCCTGAACTCTTAGGACTCTGAGATTTTAAATTTTAGAATTCAACTGTAAAAATTTTTGAAAGATTTTACCAAGAAATGATGAAATAAGTCAGAAAACACAGTCAGGGTTAGACTCCTAACTCGACCGAACTCTAAAATAGAGTTTTGAACTAACTAGACTCTGTAAAATGACCTAAATTTTGACAATAATCGAAAAAGACTAAAAATGGAAGTAAAAAAGATTTCAAAACAGACTCCTGACTGGATTAGGACTCTGGGACAGAGTCCTGATCGGACTGAAACTTTCAAAACTTTGAGAAATTTGATGAATAGAGTAATTCAGAAGCGACACCACCTCAATGGGTCTCATCTGTGAATTGAAATCGATTAAAATTTGAATTTGAAATGAATCCAGATTGTTTCCTTGAGAAAATATTTTGAAATATAAAGTCCTGGGGTTGGAAAATGATAGAGTATTGAATAAAAACCCAGGTTTTAAAATTGATTTTGAAATAAGAGCTTTAAAATTCAAATATGGATTGAATGTTTTGAAATAGGAGTGCTGGATCTCGAAAATGAAATGCAATGACATGCAATGCTATGCAATACGATGGAATGATATGCAGAATACATGCAATGATATGCAATGACACATGAAATAGACAAACACTGGATGAGGGTGAAAATTTGGGGTGTTTACAGAAGGATCAATCCCCTTCAGATCAGCAACTCCCCAGCCAATCGCTGCCTTGTGCTCTCGAAGAATAGTCAGCAATCTCTGCTCCTGCTCCTCAGTGAGCCAGGACGAGATGATCACAGACAGAGTCTCATTGTCTCCGAGATAAGCATACTTGAGTGAATCCGGTAAGGGTTTCAACTCAAGTTTCGGAGGTGACTCGATCGAGGATTTGGCGGGGGTCTCCGCAAGTGGTGGAAGAGGCTCACTGACAGCTCCCCAAGGTGGTCTCTCTGACGACACTCTAGACACATCTACACTATCTACCCCACTATTCTTCTCTATATGGTACAAATCTAAAGAATCCTCAGTAATATACAAATCGGGCTGCTCCTTCAATAACTCCTGCGCAATATCTACATGAAAGCAGTCCATGTCTCCTGCTGGACCCATCGCGGCATTGAAAATATTCAGCTTGACTTTCCGATTGCCGAATGAGAGATCCATGGATCCGGTTCTACAATTGATGCATGCATTGGCAGTCGCCAAGAATGGTCTGCCTAAAATGATCGGAGTCTGGTGCTGGCTGTCTACTCCTTCCATATCAAGAATAATGAAATCGACTGGGAAATAAAAATCATCCACCTTAACTAGCACGTCCTCCAAGACACCTCTCGGTACCTTGACAGAACAATCTGCCAGTTGAAGTGTAATAGGAGTCGATCTCATCTCTCCTAGCCCGAAAGAATCAAAGAAATACCCGGGCAGAATGTTCACGCTTGCTCCAAGATCGAGCAATGCGCGTTCTATCCGTATGTTCCCTATGGTACACGCAATGATCGGGGTTCCAGGGTCCTTGAGCTTTGGTGGTGTCTGATGCTGAAGTACTGAACTCACCTGCTCAGTCAGATGGACCCTGTTAGGAACTCTCTCTCTAGATTTACGCTTCTGCGTACATAGTTCATTCAGGAATTTGGCATATGCCGGCACCTGCTGAATCACATCGAGCAAAGGTAGGTTGATCTGCACATGCTTGAAGATGTCAAGCATGTCCTGGATCTTCGCACCTTGCTTCCCTCTATATCCAGGAGACTCTAATGTTTTGGGATAGGGTGGTGGGGGAATATACTCTGCTGGCTCCTCCTCTTTGTGAGAAGGCTCACTCCTATCCTTCTTCTTCTCTGAGGATGAAGATGATGATGATGAAGATGGAGATGAGGCTGATAATGATGGCTGAGCCGAAGTAGGTGAAACAATGGTCTCTGGCTCTTCTATCCTCTCTCTACTATCGACATGAAACTCACGTCCACTCCTTAGGGTCATAACAGATTTGGCCTGCTGCTGTGTCTCAGTATGAAACAGGCCTCCAGTCATCTGGTCCTTGCCCTTCGGGTTCATGACAGCCTGACTCGGTAATGTACCCTCAGGTCTCCTACTGATGGCCTCAGCTAACTGTCCCATTTGCGACTCTAACTTCGCAATGGACTGCGTATGCGAGCTCAATATCTGGCTACACTTATCGAAGGTGTTCTGATTAGAGGTTTTCACCTCTTGGAATGCCTGAAGAAGTCTCTCCTCAAAAGATGTCTGCGGGGCAGACTCTTGCTGAATCGGGGAAGGAACTGAAGAAGAAGAAGACTGAGAATAGCTCGGTCTCTGGAATGGCTGAGTAAAAGATGGCTGCCGAACTGGCTGAGAGGATGTAGGCATCTTCGTGGAAGACTGTGGATTCTTTCATGAAAAATTGGGATGGTTACGCCAACCCGGATTATATGTCGATTAAAATGGGTTATTCGGCGATCTGACGTAACCCTGAGCTGCCTGAACTTGTTCTTGAACAAATTCAGGGTACTGAAATGCCGAAGGGCACTCAGTGATATCGTGTGCCGGATTGGCACAAAGAGTACACACCTGCTGTGTAGTGGATGGTCCTGAGAGAAGCTGGTCCAGCTTCTGAGCAATCATGTCTACCTTGCACTGTAGTGCAGTAGATGTACCAATCTCAAGAACACCAGCTTTCTTCTGAATGCTGGGTGTGGCTCTATCCGAATGAGAGCTCGAAGCATGGTGGAGGGAATTCTCGGCCAATGTATCAAATAACCTCCATGCTTCAACCTCGCTCTTCAGCATGAATGTCCCTCCACATGAAGAGTCGATCATCTGACGATTCTTGTCAGACAATCCATCGTAGAAGCTCTGCACCAGTTGCCATTTCGGCACCTGATGATGGAGACATTTCCTGAGGAGATCCTTCATTCTCTCCCAGGTCTCATGAAAGCGCTCACCATCTAGTTCTGCAAAACTAGTGATGGCTCGACGATACTGGTTCGTACGACCAATGGGAAAGTATTTCTGGAGAAACTCCTGTTGTAATTTCTCCCATGACTCTATTTCTACAGAATCAAAGGACTTTAGCCAATACTTGGCTTTGTCCTTCAATGAAAAAGGGAATAGAGTCAACCGCAAGGCGTCATCATCGAAATTCTGTATCTTTACCGTAGAACAGATTTCGAGGAATTCATCTAAATTGCGGTAGGGATCTTCGTGATTAAGGCCATAAAAGGATGGAAGCATCTGAATAATGTTGGCCTTAATCTCGTAATGAGGCGCTCCTACATCGGGTCTCCGAATGCAGGATGCCTGAACATAATCTGTGGGAATGAAGTATTCCCGCAGAGGACGTGGCTGAACTGGGGGTGGAGGTGGAGGATCCATGTCAGCCATTGTTGCCGGACTTCGATGAGAATGTAAAATTCTCTCTGGGTTGTCAACAAATGGGTGTAATGGAGTTCTTAAACCTCGTCGCCCCTGCATACACTGGTACTAAGACCAGATATAAGCAAACGACCTAAATCTAGATCTAAACTAACACAAATACTAAAACGTAAATAAGACAAATAACAGTACTACGAAACAGATATGCTATCTATCTATGTCAGAATGCTATAACTGAATAAAGAAATAACAAAGTAAACTATTCTAAAATACTGAAACAAAAAAATCCAGGAAATCACACACTAAGTTTTTCTAAAACCCACCTGTCTAATCGCTCCTTGCAGAATGATAATTAAGTGAATCCTAGAAAGAACAGTACGTGAATCCTATATTTACTAACTATGCTAATCCTATATTCACTTACTAATCCTACTAACTAAAAGGAAAACAACTAATTAACTAACTAAAACAAATTAATAAATCAAACTCTAAGAAATATAGTAATTAAGTTATCGTTCCCCGGCAACGGCACCAAAATTTGGTTGATATTTTGAAATGATCTTTTTAAAACAAGTATTTGCAATAAACTTTTCGAAAATCGTCAACCAAAAATATAAAAACCGACTTTCCACAAAGTGGTAAGTTCGGGTCGAATCCTTAGGGAACAGGAATTAATCAAGATATTTCTAAAAAAAATTGATTTATTAATTAACAATATCAATCTACAATTATAAAGTTAATACAACTACAATTAATCACTAAAGTGAAAATGAAAAAGCAATTAAATCTTCTGCTCCACACCAAGGGTATTTTCGTCTTTTCGCCAACTATTCGTTCTTCGCACTTGGAAAATAACCTTGGAAAATAAATATGCTTTTCAACCTCTTGGAAGATCCGACGACCGGGGGGATGAAGAAGAGCGGACCGTGGCTGGAGTAGGACGTCCTAAACAGTTCGAGGATGCTGGACTTCACCAAAAAAACAGCATCTTTGCAGCTGCTACACGTTGGGGATCCACTGACGATGGAATGTGAGCCGATTCTCGATCGGAGGGTGTAGAAAGCCGGATGGAGGTAGGGCCGGCTCACCTTGTTGGTGTGTTTCGCACTCCCGCACAAGGTTAATGGTCTCCACCTCTGCTACACCTGCAAAAATACAGAAAAGTGGTGAAACTAAAGCAAGGAGAAAGAAAGAAATGGAAAGGAACACAAGAGAGATCGAAAATATGCTTGAAAATCAAGCATAGACCGATCTTCAATGGCCAAAACGTGGAGGGAGATGGAGAGGAAGGAGCTGCTGGAGTAGAATCACTGTAGGGGGCATCCAAACATAGCCAAAGACGCCTAGGGTTTGCTGGAATATTTAATTTATACTTTTGATAATTTTCAGAAACACTGTTATAAAAAAAATATTTTTTAGGCGCCTCTTTCTGGGGGGTTTTCAGAAAAACTTTTTGAAATGGATATGGATAGACGTGTGGGTTGGGTTTTGGGCTTTCTAAGAGTTGATCCAAAGTCCAAATAACCTAATTGGATCGGATATGGATCCGATCCACCTCGAAATCCGTGCCCAAACACTGAAATAGCCATAACTCTCTCATTTTAACTCCAATTTTTCTGAAATTCAAACCATAACCCCTTACTATCAAAACACATCTAAACATGGGTTTAAAACCTTAAACTCATTACAAAATGCATGCAAAACTTGTTAATATGATGTGCATTTCATGCATCATCAGTCATCCCATCCTAGAAGATTCTAGGATGGGCTAGACATTAAAGAGGAAAAGAAAAAAAATAAGGAAAGAAAGGAAAGAAAAATAAATAAAAGAAAATAGACCAAGTCAAACTTGCTTGCAAGATTTGGAATTAGAAAAGAAAACCCCATATGGGGGTGATGTCTAGCCTTGAATGACTTTAATTAATATAATGTACAGTATAGTATATTATATGAATTCATAACCTAGGCTAACTAGGTAGAATATATATATATATATATATATATATATATATATATATATATATATATATATATATATATATATATATATATATATAAGGCAAATAAAAAAATGACTAGAAAATTAGAATAAAAAAAATATTAAGAGGAAAGGAAAGAATGGGAAGATCTAGATCAAGGGCTGAGATTTTCTCCAGCCCCTTGATCTAGCTCAATATGTAATAAAAAGGAAGGAGGGGCTCATGCCCCCCTTATTTGAATTTTTTTTTATTCTCTTCTAATTCTTCCCTACTTTCCTCTCTTCTTCTTCTTCTTCTTTTTTCCTAGTTTTTCCTCTTTTTCACAACAAAGAGGTCTACACTACACGTTGGAGGGGGGTTGAGCATCATGCTACACCCAACACACGAAGCGGAAGAGGCAGTTCGAGTAGAAAAAATCAAATTTTCAACTAGAGGAGGTGTTTTTCTCGAAAAAGGTAGGGGGTTATATTCTATACACGTAGATTGGAACTCATATACGTGAGTTTATTTTAATTTTTAAATAGGTGTATCATGTACCGAACCTTCCATGTGAGGATTTGACATCAGATTCGTCGTATTTAGACTAGAGATGGATTTCTAAAGAAAAACTCTCAAAAATCGCTTTTATTCTGAGGAAGGCTCTAGTTTTGAGTCTTAATAAAAATATATATATAGGGCGTACATTATGTTCGAATACGGGCAAATCGGGCATAGCCGATTAGCCTAGATTCAAAGTATGAATGGTTTTAGAATAAAAGCCCTTCGTAAATCCTAAAATATATTAATGAAGAAGGGACTGATCTGATTTTCTAGAGGGGAGTCGGTTCAATCCCTAGAAAATTGTTATTTTTTATTTAGAAACCTAAGATCTTATGCCTACCGTAAAAATGGGTTTTCTCATAAATAAAATTGGTTCTTGAAATACAATAGATATATATATAATTGATTCTTTATGAAAAAATTAGTTAGAATGCTTGATTTAATATTCTTATTCATGTTGTATGTTGTTAATTGAAATTATGACATTGTTGTTGTGAAAAAAATATAGATCTATGTATGAATCTAAGAAAAATATTGAAAACTTTTCTAAGAAAATAGTTTTCGGGAAGATAGATCGATTTCCTAGCCTAAGGGATGTTAGAATGGGATTTGCCTGTAGAAAAATATGTGATAGCATGATTTGAGATTTTTGAGATAATATTTGTAGTTCTATTATTGAAATTTTTTGAATATTGCACTTCGGGTGGCTTATTTTTGCTCACCCGAATGCATATTTTCTGTTATTTTGTATTGTCGATATGACACCTGATCGGTAAATTGTTCATATCTCTCTTGTCTAGAAGAGTATTTATGAACAGTTTTATGCATTAAAAAACTAACAAAATTTCATACAGTCTGCAAAATTTTGAGCTTTGTTCTCAGATTGAGAACTGAACAGTGACAGTTTGAATCAAAATGTACTGGCGCGTACTAAACTGATTGTATCTCCCTCCTACGAAAGAATTTTTATAAACAGTTTAATGCATGTAAAAGCTAACAGAATTTACTATAATTTATCAAAAAAACAGCACTCGCTTTAGAATATGCACGATTCTATAATGTCATAACAGTCTGACAGTTTAGGAGTCCTATGGATCTTAAATCGGCTAAAGACTGGTTATCAATGTATATAATATTTTTCCAAGCATTCAAATATGCTTTGATGTGAAATGAATGGTGCTTCATATGAAAGCTAATATTGACTGTATGCAGGTATGGGGTGTCCAATTAGAGACACAACATGATCATTTTGCTTGTGGCACAAATGATTTGCATGAAAAAATTAATATTAAAGTGAATAAAGTATGCATTGAATGTTAATGTTTGGATGCATCTAATTGTTATGATCATTTCCTATTAATGAATGAGTACTTAAGCCAAAAATGAAAGAAAAAAGTGTGCAATGATACATGAAGTTTGTATTTTTAAGAATGTGCATCCATGGGCCTGGAACAGGCCAGATCCTTAAATTAGATTCATAAGTGTGTTGCATGAAATTAATGAATTAAAAAGTTTAACCATATGACACTAAAGTACATGCATACGTGTGTTGCATGAAATTAATGAATTAAAAAGTTTAACCATATGACACTAAAAATATTATCCACTAAGTGGTACTTCTGGCTTCATGGATAATATTTTTTAGCACGAAAGGTTGCTCCTCACTAACCACAAAAATAGGAGAACCCTCCATATTAGACTGCAGTATGGAGGATAGAAACTCATGAGTGGAAAATTGATGCATTAGGATGATGGTGTTAGGAGCGCTCTCTCGATACGCTCGTCTCTCATCTGTAGGACTGGTGAAAGGTGCCCAACCAAGCTAAAGCCGTAATTATATGAAAACACTCATGTGACATGACCATTATCCAAGTTTAAGTATATGATAATACCCACAGGGCGAAGAACTGAACCTTAAATTAACTGTGCATTTAGTTAGGCATAGCATACATCCTTTAAAAAGAAAATCTAATTAAAGATGATGAAGTCACTCATGCATAAATGGTTGATCGTTCTGCAATGATAAGTACATGCATTATTAACTGCTCATGCATGTTTAAATGATTATGAATGTATAATTACTTTTGATTAAAAAAAATATACAAGTGTGAATGATTGAAAATTGTGTAAGCATTGCACCATATTTATCTTTAAAGTGTTGTTCGTTATTTGCATGTATGAGTGTTGGAATATGCTTTTGCATGCTTGATTTAATTTATGTGTATTGAATAGCGATTTCCTACCAAGCACTTATTAAGTCTGACCTTATTATGAAAATGTTTTTCAGGTAGCGAATAGAGAATCAATGCAATGATGGGAGGTTGCAACGAGAACCAAGCCAAATATTTTCCTATTTTGCTAGTGTTTTTGGATTGTGAACATCTATATTTATTTTATGGACTTGAATAAGACTTATTATTCATTAAAATTTTGTAATGGGATTTTATTAAATGTGGACATTGAATTTTAAATTTAAATGTGAATGATATAATGGATCTGTAACATGCCAAAACTTTTATCCAGTTTTGAATTTTCACTGCTATTTCTAAAACCATATGGAAAAAAAAATTTGTGATTTTTAGGATAAAAATTTGGGGTGTTATAGGTGTAAGACCCACGAATTTTATGAGAAAATTATTCAATATATGATGGAATTACAAAGTATATATAGGAAGGGTTTTGTGAGTGATTATCAGAACTGGACGTTTCATGGAGAAGAATTTAGAAACGATTTTGATGCACGGGTGAATGTGGTGCACAATAATCCATATACGAATTTGATATTTGATGCTGCAGGAACAAAACTGGGTTTTGCTATGAGTTCTAGTGATGTAAGAACTGCCGTAGATGAAAAATCACCAAACGATGCAGCTAGTAGATTTTATGATTTACTTAAAGATGCTGATGAGCCACTTTGGAACGGTTGTGAGAGTCACACTATCTTGTCTGCAGTTCTTCAACTAATGAATTTGAAGTCCGAGTATAATTTGAGTCAATCATGTTTTGACCATTTGTGCATGATTGTGAAAGAGTATGTTGCCCAAAAATGAGAAATTGCCACAAAATTTCTATTGTGCGAAAGTTATGGTCAACGCTCTAGGTATGGGTTACAAAAAGATTGATGCTTGTCCAAATCACTGCATGTTGTATTTCAAGGAGCAGGAAAACAACTTATCATGCCCGTCATGTGGGCATCCTCGGTTCAAGCCAAAGACAAGAGGCAATGGTAGCACGAGATCAAAGGAAGTTTCATACAAGTCGCTCCGCTACTTTCCTATCACTCCTAGATTGCAGCGATTGTATATGTCTTCAAGGACAGCTAAACACATGAAATAACATGCAAATAAAGTTCGACACGATGAAAACAAGATCACGCATCCTATTGACGCTGAAGCTTGGAAGCACTTTGATCGTACTCATCAAAACTTCGCAATGGAAGTGCGAAATGTTAGACTCGGTCTATGTACAGATGGATTTAATCCATTTGGGGGTAGATCAACTCCATACTCATGTTGGCCAGTATTTGTAACTCCATACAACCTTCCACCAAGCTTGTGTATGAAACGTCTAAATCTTTTCTTGTCTCTGTTGATCCCTGATCCGACCTCACCTAGCCAAAATCTTGATGTATATCTAAGGCCATTGATTGATGAACTAAAAGTACTGTGGGATGACGGTGTTACCACGTATGATGCCCACAAAAACAAAATTTCAACATGAAGGCCATTGCTCTATGGACAATCAGTGACTTCCCTGCATATGGTATGTTATATGGTTGGAGCACACATGGGAGGTTGGCTTGTCCGTACTGCATGGAGGATTCCAAAGCTTTTAGATTGAGGCATGGAAGAAAGCCTTGCTGGTTTGAGTGCCATCGTCGATTTCTACCCAGCGATCATTCGTTTCGAAGACAAAAGAATGTGTTTAAAGCAGGCACAACTGAAACGGAAGGTCCATCCTCAAGATTGTCCGGCATAGAGATTCTAAGAAGATTGCGATACTTTCCAGATGTATTAACAAATGCCCGCAGTCCTACACCCTTCCGTGGATTTAGGAAGGATCACAATTGGACGAAGAAATCTTTTTTTTGGGAACTACCGTATTGGCCGACCTTATTGATACGACATAATTTGGATGTGATGCATGTAGAGAAAAATGTGTTTTATAATGTGTTCAATACAGTAATGAATATTAAAGGAAAAATGAAGGATAATCCGAAGGCCCGTATGGATTTAAAATTAATATGTAAAAGACCAGAATTGGAACTCAAAGAGTATAATGGCAAAGTACTGAAACCAAAGGCAAAGTACGTGCTCGGACCTGATCAAATAAAACATGTATGTCAATGGTTGAGACAACTGAGATTTTCAGATGGATATGTCTCTAACATTGCTCGGGCTGTGAAGATTGACGATGGACAGTTATATGGGTTGAAGAGCCATGATTGTCATATCTTTATGCAACGATTGATACCCCTAGCATTCAATGATATGTTAGACAAACCTATATGGGGGGTATTGTCTGAGTTGAGCGGATTTTTCAAAACATTGTGCGCATCGGAGGTCGTTGTATCAAATGTAAAGAATCTCGAGGACTCTGTCATCACCACTGTTTGTCTGCTAGAAAAGATATTTCCGTCAACATTTTTCGATGTTATGGAATATTTGATCATACATCTGTCATATGAACTAAGGGTTGGTGGCCCTGTGCAATATCGATGGATGTACCCATTTGAAAGGTATATGTTTTTTTATATTTGTCTCTTTAATGACAGATATTTAAAATTTGAAATGTATATTCTTGTCAGATGCATATTCGACCTAAAAAAAAGGTTTGTAATAAAGCAAGAGTAGAAGGCTCTATTTGTGAGGCGTACACTTTAGAAGAGATTTCAAATTTCTCATCTATGTACTTCGAACCTCATATTCCAACACATTACACATGCCCGCCTCGTAACGATGATGGAGAACAAGTAACTGTAGCTGACAAGCTGTCGATATTTCAACCACTTGGGCATGCATTTGGTAGTTGTCGATCAAGGCTATTGACAGATCGAGAGCAAGATGCAACACACATCTATATTCTTTTTAATTGCTCAGCGATCGACCCATACATCTAGTAAGTATATGTATATGCAACTCAATTATAAATCCTTTTATGTTCTATATGTGGATACATGGCTCGATAATATAAGTATTTGTGGTTTGCAGACGATTTGATCTGGAGTTGCAAAGCGAAGTTTCACATCTCACTGATGCAGAAGTACAAAAAGAACGTGAAACTAAGTTTGTGGAGTGGTTGAAACAATTGGTAAAGAAGCTAACATAAATTTTGTACTTATAAACAACACTAAGTTACTTAATTGATCGTGATCACAATCATTGTTTATGTCTGTGCATAGGTTCGCCATGGTGATGTTAAAGATCAAGGAATATGTGATTTAGAAAATGGTCCGACCAAAGTTGTGCAATGCTACAACGGGTATATCGTAAATGGTTATCGATTCCATACAAAAGACTACGGTATAAACAAATCAACGATAAATAGTAATGTGTGTGTCAAGGGTAGCCGCTACGATGAAAATGAACATGATTACTACGATGTTATAGAGGAAATAATGGAGTTGACTTACTTAGGCATGAATAACAGGGTTACGATATTCAAGTGTCATTGGTTTGATCCAACTGCAACAAGACTCGACAAAGCTTCAGGCATTGTGGAGGTGAATCATAAATTCAGGTTTGGAACATATGAACCATTCATATTAGCCTCGCAAGCTCAACAAGTTTATTATACTTCATATCCGAGTATAAAAAAGTCAGATAGAAATGAATGGTGGGCAATTTGCAAGGTGAAGTCCAAACTATACCCCGAGTATGATCAGTTATAGGAAGATGAGTTAGCTAAAGACAGCGATTACTATCAATCGGATGATGTCTATGACTTCGCTTATGGTCACGATGTTGCGCATGATATGCTTGTCATATCTCCATTGGCCGATGAAACATTCATAGAGGAATGTGATCCAAATGATGTACCAAGTGGATGGGCAAACAATGAAGAAGAAGAAGAAGAAGAAAAAGAAGAAGAAGAATAAAGTCAAACTAGTGACGATGAAGAATTCTCAAGCTAGTGAGCAAAATCTTATACTACAAACCTCTATTTAAATACATTGCAGTACTTGATGTGAGTTGTATTGCAATACTTGGTGTGAATGATTAAAAATTTTATTTGAATGTATTGTAATACTTAATACGAATGATTCGAATGCATTGCAATACTTGATGTGAATGATTTGAATTATTTGAATGTATTGTAATACTTGATGCAAATGCATGAGTTGTATTGCAACACTTGATGTGAATGATTAAAAATTTTATTTGAATGTATTGTGATACTTGATACGAATGATTTGAATGCATTGTAATACTTGATGTGAATGATTTGAATTATTTGAATGTATTGTAATACTTGATACGAATGATTCGAATGCATTACAATACTTGATGTGAATGATTTCAATTATTTGAATGTATTATAATTTATACAACGAATGATTTGAATTATTGCAATACTTGATGTGAATGATTTGAATTATTTGAATGCATTGTAATACTTGATGCGAATGATTTGAATGCATTGCAATGCTTGATGTGAATGACTTGAATGCATTATAATACTTGATGTGAATTATTTGAATGTATTGTATGACATATGCTATTTGTTAGAATATGGTCTGTGGAGGTTATAGTGGTCGCTCATCCAGTAGTAGTCAAGCTCAACCTTCATCTTCACGGGCTCCTGTGATAGGTATATCATATAACTAATTGGATGTTTGATTAGTTCAAATGCGCATTCTGAGAATTTCTAACATATTTTTTTACAAATGATGTTGTGCCTGTACACGACCCACCTACACCAGTTGATCACACAAGTCAAGAGCCAACACAGGAAACAAAGTCTTCTCAGGCTGGCACAAGAAGACTCATTCGAATAGTGTATATCGATAATCGACCGTAAGTATTTTGTTTTCAATTATTGCATATCTTATAAATATTTTATATTGATATTTACTGTGTAACAATTCATGTGCAGCATGAGGTTTGAGCCACAAGAAGTAGTACGGGAGATTAGGAATTCACTTCTTCAACATCTACCAGGTCCGGTT
Source organism: Nuphar pumila (assembly GCF_984573655.1). Classification (NCBI taxonomy): domain Eukaryota; kingdom Viridiplantae; phylum Streptophyta; class Magnoliopsida; order Nymphaeales; family Nymphaeaceae; genus Nuphar; species Nuphar pumila. The sequence continues at coordinate 36,187,957 of NC_143250.1, forward strand.
GCTCAATGGAAAGAGTACCCAAAGGAGGTGTTAGACAGATTGTGGTCCTCATTTGTGGTATACAGTTGTTCCTCATAGTTAATGTGTTTTATATTTAATTTATTTAAGTAATGTCTACTAACTTTCTGAAAATATTTGTAGGCTTCGAATCGCTTCGCAACTACGGTGGAAGAAAATGATGCATGAAAGGTGTGACAGAAGGTGGCTGCCAATCGATTTGTAGACATATTGCACACTATGAAGACTGCAGCAAAAAAAATATCTGGCGTAGTAGATGATTCATTACTGTGGAAGGGCCATGGCCCTATTACTATCAGGAGAGATTACTGGGATGAAATGTGCGATAAGTGGGTGGGAGATGCATTTAGAAATCGCTCTGCGAAGGCTGCACAAAATCGATCAAAGATGCCCGAAGCCCATCTACACACAGGTGGATCTAAGACATTTGGGAGCCACCTGAAGAAAATGGTAACTCATCAATATATAATATTAATTTTATAAGTATTGTTGCAAACTTGTGTACTAAATCTTTTGTCATTTAACTTCGCTGGAAGCAGAAAAAGGAGGCAGTGTACCATATAAGGATGTGTTTGTTGAAACATATAAACGGAAGACCACGGGAGTCTTCGTATCAGAGAAGGCGAGAACGACAACGGTATGTATTTATTCTATTAATAATCATTGCAATATATATGCAAGTTATCATAATGTTATCATTAATTATTAATGAATACTTTAAACATTTTTTTGTAGGAGGCATATGAGCAACAGATGGTAGAGCGATATGGCGATGACGCTACTCAGCATCCATCATTTGATCCTACAGCATGGGTGACTGCAGCAGGTGAACCCAAAAAAGGTTGCGTGTTCGGGTTTGGGAGTAATATGAACACTTCACCAGTTATTGCTTCTTCTAGTTACGGCTCACCGACTTCTTGCGCCGACATAATCTCCAAGCAGCAGACTATTCTTTCCGGTGATGATGTAGGTCAGATCGTTACGGAATCACTGAGTAACTACTTCCATGACACTGTCGCCCCCTTTCTCCGAAATGAGATCAACAATCTTGTTCTGAATAGGGGATCTTCGATTCCAGGTCCCTCTCAGGTATAATCACATATTCAGTTTTTTGTCTGCCTTAGAACACATATGAGCATAATCAAATCACATATATAACTTTTTGCCTGCCTTAGAGCACATATGAGCATGATAGAATCAGATATAGAGTTTTTTGCCTGCCTTAGAGCACATATGAGCATGCTATAATAACATATAGAGTTTTTTTATTGCCTTAGAGCACATATGAGCATGCTATAATCACATATAAATTTTTTGTCTGCCTTAGAGCACATATGAGCATGCTATAATCACATATTTAGTTTTTTGACTGCCTAAGAACACATATGAGCATGATAGAATCACATATAAAGTTTTTTTGACTGCCTTAGAACACATATGAGCATGATAGAATCACATATAAAGTTTTTTTGACTGCCTTAGAGCACATATGAGCATGCTATAATCACATATTCAGTTTTTTGACTGCCTAAGAACACATATGAGCATGTTATAATCACATATTCAGTTTTTTGACTGCCTTAGCACACATATGAGCATGATAGAATCACATATAGAGTTTTTTTATTGCCTTAGAGCACATATGAGCATGCTATAATCACATATAAAGTTTTTTTGCCTGCCTTAGAGCACATATGAGCATGCTATAATCACATATTCAGTTTTTTGACTGCCTAAGAACACATATGAGCATGTTATAATCACATATTCAGTTTTTTGACTACCTTAAAACACATATGAGCATGCACAAATCACATATACAGTTTTTTTACTGCCTTAGAACATATATCATTTATGATAGAATCACATATAAATTTTTTTGCTTTGCCTGCCTTAGAGCACATATGAGTATGCTATAATCACATATTCAATTTTTTGACTGCCTTATACGAGCATGATTGAATCACATATATAGTTTTTTGCTTGCCTTAAAGCACATCTGATCATGGTAGAATCACATATAGAGTTTTTTGCCTGCCTTAAAGCACATCTGATCATGGTAGAATCACATATAGAGTTTTTCTAGCTGCCTTAGAATACATATGAACATGCTATAATCGCATATTCAATTTTTTGACTGCCTTAGCACACATATGAGCATGATAGAATCACATATATAACTTTTTGCCTGCCTTAGAGCACATATGAGCATGATAGAATCACATATAGAGTTTTTTTATTGCCTTAGATCACACATGAGCACATGATAGAATCACATATAGTGTGTAATTTATTTTATTATATTTTGTTTATCAATACTGACTGTTCTTTTCTTGTGTAGGCTGCTAGCGATAATCAGCGTAGTGGAGCTGAAGAGACAGATAAAGACAATGAACAAGAAGACGCACAAAATCTTGGCGATGATTAGAGAACTGTGTTGAAGAAGTTCTATTTTTTTATGTTTCCTAATTGTAATTGTTCATTTGTAAATAATTAAACTTGTTAGTTTTAAGGTGGAACGATTAATTGTTGTAGATTCTTGTTATATGGATTTTTTTTTGTGGTTTGTTTTTTATTTACAGGAAATATAAATTGTACATGAAATATAAATTATACCGTTCTCGGTATTTAATTTTCAAATAAATTTTTTTTATTTTTTTTCGTGTTTATGACGGATTAGCGACGGAACCATCCGTCGCTATTCATATAAATCTAGCGACGGCATAGCGACAGAAGTAAATCCGTCGCCAAGCCGTGGTCGTCGTTTAGTACCGGCGGATTGGCGACGGAATACAACGCTCGTTAGTCCGTCGCAATTAGCGACGGACCTGGCGACGGAATAAATCTATCGCCAGTTAGCGTCGAAATATTCGCGACGTAAGCATACCGTCGCCTCGTTGTCGCTAATCCGTCGCCACGGCTGTTAGCGACGGAATGTGGTCGTCGCTAATCTGCTGCTTTGTTGTAGTGTCAATACAGAAGTATTGTTGGAGTCTTGCAATATGCCACCTTTACTAGACCTGACATTTCCTACTTTGTGAAGAACAAGGGGTGTCAGTTCATGCATGAACCAACTCAAGAGCATTATGCCCACGTCAAAAGGATTTTATGATATCTCAGCAAACTCTTAGCTACAACTTATGCATCAAGAAGTTTAATTCTTTTAGACTTGCTGGTTTTTCAAATGTTGACTGAGTTGGTTGCCCATACTACTGCAGGTCTAAAGGAGGCTATCTTACATTCTTGGGTTCAAAACGTATATCTTGGAACTTCTCAAAGGAGCCTACAATAGCTCATTATAGTACTAAAGCTGACATGAGCTTTACATTAATTCTGCTCAAGTCTATATTCTCTGGTGTGATAACTTAGGGGCTACCTACCTATCTTATGCTAAGACTAAGCACATTGAAATTGATTATCATTTTGTAAGAGAGGAAGTTTCTAAGAAAAAAATTGAAGTCCAGTTCATTCGTTCAGAAGATCGAATTACAGATATACTTACAAAACTGCTCCCAGGACCAAAATTTCATCTTTTTTGGAGCAAGCGTGTTAAGAGTCCTGTTGATGAAAGGAGTTCTGAATTTCTCAAAGCAGCTATAGTGTAATCCTAAGGAAGAGCTTAGAAGCCTAGGAGATCAGGAAACCCAATCCTACAGGTTAGCTACCAAAGAGGAAAGTTATCCTAATGGTTCTTGTAATCTTGTTATAAAGAAAGTTTCCAATATGCTATGTAATCCCTTTAGATTAGGATCAAGTTATTTAACTTACCAAAATTTTGTAACTATTGGGGGATTTAATAAAAACGAAGGTGACCCATATCTCTATCGTTGAGATAGAGACATACATAGGTTATACCGATCGAGCTGAGATTGTGTGTATTCTTTGAGTTTTAGATTTTACAACGAGAACCATCTTGAAAGCTTAAATGGAAAGATTATCTATGGTTATATATATTGTCAAGTCTCATACAAAATGAAATGTTTAGCATGGTCTTGTCAAATGTAAAAGTTGGTCGAATGAAAGAGACCACCTCCCAACTTTCATTTTTACTACAAGACATGCACTAATCTAATATTGAGAAGATAGCAAGTAAATTTTTTTTATAGAAGCAATAGTAGGTAAAATGTAAAAGGAGAGAGAGATGTTCTGTAAAAGAAGACACTGTATTTCATATGTGATATGTCTACTTGTTCTTTCCAAGAAAGAGATATCCCCACTTGGATTCCCACAGGTAGTTCAGGTGCAGTTTCTTATGGCCATTTGAAGCCTAAAGTTCTCACATTTAAGGCTCTCATGTTATCCTTACAGTCATGTTGTGCCCAGTAAGAAGCACCGATTTGAATATGGCTCACCATTTTTTATATGATCGAAATTGTGAAATGTGACTCTATGAAACCACACACACATGCACACATATAATAGAGAGAATTACCTTCACTTGGGTATGGCGATTTTGAAACCAAATTCGGTGTTTCTCATGAAGGTAGGGTGCTGGAACTCCTTGAAACAGTGTTGTCAGTATCGGACCGCGTATCACCAGGAAAATCCATACGATACTGACCTGAATCTGCTATTTTTTAATAAAATATAAAAAACTTTCAAGTTAATTTTTTAATATTATTTTAATAGCTTTAACGTGTGTCATGATTGACACGTAATATTTTTTTTTAATTATTTTTTGGCGGATTCAGAACCATTTCACTTGAGAATCGGTATCAGCCGATTCACTACGTACAGGTCTGATTTGCCTTTACAAAAATTTTATGAATTGAGAAATAAAACATATTAAAAGTATTGCAAATCTTGTAGGAAGGATTCTGTGGTGTATGCACATTCAACTTTTGGTGTGCCAAAAATCTCTGCCTAAAAAACGAAAGAAATTGAGAGGCAACTACTAACAAGTGCCTCATAAAATCTTCTTTCAAAGAAATAAACAGAAAAAGCAGACTCGTAAATATCCAGCCTTCAGTTAATTATGGCCCTGGGGGGTCTTGTATCATACGTTGTTTGTAGTGCTCCTTCCCCCCAAGAAGATCACGAGATTGTTGGGCAGGAAAATTCCACGTCTCTTTCTTTGTGTTCATACTTTTCTACAAAAAAAGAAAGAAAGAAAACTTTGATTTCATATAAAAAATGTATGCTCTTATTATGAAATGCATAAAAGAATATATGGCCTTTAATTTGGACATATCAGGATGCACAATCATATTTATTAATTACTCTCTATCAACTAAAAGAATATACGACTCGAGTTCGTGATTTTTTTTTGAAAAATAAGACATCATGACATGGGTTTTTTTTTTTTAATCAAATAAAATTAATTTTTATATTTTAATCTGTTTATTGAAATTAACAAATTTTTTTTTTGCAAAATTACTAAAAGTGCTAAAATAACACATTCAGTTCAGGTTGTGCCAATGTGTCACCGTGACATAATTAACTGGTGTCCATTGTTCGATTGATAACTACCAAATCTGGATCCAATTAGCTTAAAGCTCTTAACCTAACCCGGTTCTAATTATTAATCAGATGCCATATATTCTTTGCTGAATCCAATTGAATGGATTTGGATCCATCAGGTATCTGACCCAAATTCAAATAGTTGACATCTCTGATATTCCAAAGGTAGTAAGGAAATTCTCTGTGAAACTTTGGATCTGAACCTGTATCCATTCATGTAGAATGGGTAACATAAATCCTAAACCGAATCCGAACAGTTTATAGCAGCCAAAACTTGGCTATACTGGAAGAAAATCGTGTAGAATCGAGAAGGTTCCAACCACGTTTCCCCAAAAGACCCCTGAGATACCCGAAAATCTTGGCGGTGGTATTCGTTATTTCATTGAATGGACGGGGGTATAAGCGACTCGTGGGGGGTAATCTCCTTGTGATATTTAAAATCTTCCCTCTGAGCCGTCATCGTCTCCGTTCCCGTTTGGCTCGCGCACCTTTTTCCCGATTTTCGTGACAAAAATGGCGGTGCTTTCTTCCACGGCTTCTCTGTTCCTACAAAGCCCTAGAAATCACCGGCAGTTCTCGCCTTCTCCCTTCCTCTCTTTCCCCCGAACCTCCTCCCGATCGCCGCTGCTCCGCCTCGTTTCCGCCCTCGACGGCGGCGAGACGCCGGCCGTGGGGCCGATTTCCGGCGGAGCCGCCCGTCGCCCGGAGGATTCCTTCGCATCGGCCGGAAGGTCTGTCGACGAGTGGGGGGAGAGGGCGGCTGTGGGCGAGGATGCGGGCGATAGCGTTAGGGTTCCCGGGGCCGACCCTCCGAAGAACGAGGACGAGTGGGGAGGAGGCGACGGCAATGGCGGTTACGCGTCCGGCAATGGGAGCGTGGCGGAGGCACCGGATGCGCTCTGGGAGTTGAAGCAGAGCCTTGTGGATACGGTGGAAGGGACGGAGTTCGGGTGGCGGGCGTCGTCGGAAGTCCGGGTAGAGGTCGTGGAGCTAGTTAACCAGTTGGAGGCGGCGAACCCGACCCCGGCGCCGGTGGAGGCTCCTGAACTCAACGGGAATTGGGTTCTTGTGTAAGTTGTTCTGTTTCATCTCATTTGTCATTTTGAGGTTCAAGTATTTTACCTTCTTCTTTTTTTGTTGATTTTGCATTTTCTTTTGAACTGCAGTTGATTTTGTGCCGTGTTTAGTGATAGTTTGATCCCCAGTTGATTTTTTTCTTTGTTTTAGATGATTAATTGGAAGGAGGCGTGAACTTCGATTTTGTGTGCGATTTTTTAATTGTTTTAGTGTTGGTTATTCCTCAGTTAGTTGGAATATTTGATTTATATTCTTTTTCCCCTGTTCTTGTTTGAATGTTTGATATATAAGATAATTGTAGTGAAAGGAATTATAGTTTACTTTGAAAATTTTGAGAGGTTGTTTCACATATGATGGGAAGACTTCATCATAGGAAGAGGCATTGAATGCAGTTTCAGATATCTATTTTAATTATTGATATTTTGGTTTTGAGAGATACATAGGGATGCTTGTTCAGGAATCAGGAGATAATAATTCGACTGAAAAGGGAGGATTAATGTTTGTGGACTGTTACTTTCTTTAGTTGAGAAAGTGTGGACTAGGTTGCACATGGTGTTTGTTGTGGCCACAGATTTTGGAGACCATTGCAACTAGGGATTGAAAATACATGCTTTTGTGGTGAGCTAATGAACACGGATATTGGACCAAGCTATGTAGTCAAAAGCGCTATGCAGTGCCTATTCGGTGGACCCCTAAAAGGACTAGTCGGAGACTAAGCGTGACTAGGCAGACTAGTCGGTACCTTAATTAAAAATATATAAAAAAATATGCAAATGAACTCTCGGAATTTGGTCTAGTGGTATGATTCTCGCTTAGGGTGCGAGAGGTCCCGAGTTCAATTCTCGGAATGCCCCATATAATTAATTTGATTTTTCAGTTTTGGGATGAAGGCGTAGTTGTTGTTGTTGTATGCAAATGAACTGCTAAAATTAGTAACAAACATGTAACATAAAATCAATCAGCAATAAGCAAAAGATAAAAAAAAAAACATGCCGAACATTACAAAACCTGCCCAAATATTAAAAACAATTAAATTAACAAGGCAAACAACTATCAACAAATGTCAAATAATTTAAAAATAATCTAAATTCTTAAAATAAAGTGTTAAAACTGACAGCAAACATGTACCAACATAAAATTAATCAACAACAAATGGACGAAATCTAAGATATTGCTATCATCAAGCATAGTAAACATGTTCTATTACAAAACCTGCACAAATATTACTGAGACCAACAACAAAGATATATCCAAGATAAAATTAATCGACAAATATACAAAGTACAAAATACCACTGTCGTGAAGCATAGGTGCATGGTAAACCTGTTATTATTAAACTCACATGTTAATAACAGTTCAATCAGCACACAATCACAAAATTAGCAGCAGCAAAAAAATTGTGACAGAGCAATTACAACAAAAATAGGGAGAGAAGAAGAAGAAAAAGAGGCAGCGAGGGAGAGAGAAGAAGAAGAAGAGGCGAAGGAAGGGGGAGAAAGAAAAGAAGAGGCAGGTGAAAGGGGAGAGAGAGACAGAGACAAAGAGAAGAAGAAACAGAGGAAGGGGAGAGAAGAGGAAGAGGCATACGAAAGGGGAGAGAGAAGAGAGACATAAGAAGAAGAAGAGGCGGAGGAAGGGGGAGATGAGAAGAAGATGAAGAGGCAGAGGAAAGGGGAGATGAGAAGAAGACGAAGAGGCAGAGGAAAGGGGAGAGAGAAAAAGAGACAGAGAAGAAGAAGAGGTGGAGCCGCAGAGGAAGGGGGAGAGAGAGAGGAGATGAAGAAGAAGAGGTGGAGGAAGGGGGAGAGAAGAAGAAGAAGAAGAGGCGGAGGAAGGCAGAGAGAGGACAAGAAGAAGAAGAGGCCGAGGAAGGGAGAGAGAGAAAGAAGAGGCGGAGGAAGGGGGAGAGAGATAGAGAGGGTGAGAGAGGAGAAGAAAAAGAGGGGGAGAGAGATAGAGAGGGTGAGAGAGGAGAAGAAAAAGAGGCGGCTAAAGGGGAGAGAAGAAGAAGAGGCGGAGGAAAAGGAAGAGAAGGCGTACCTGGGCAATGGCAAGTCGGGCATGAGAGAGAGAGAGAGAGAGAGAGAGAGAGAGAGAGAGAGAGAGAGAGAGAGAGAGAGAGAGGTTTATAACATAGTACTTGTGCAGCTTGGGGTTGCCTCTCCTAGGAGCACCTGATTAACACATAACATAGCAAAAAACATGTGTTAGAAACATGATGTCTTGGCTGAAGGTCACATGAATATGGCTTTGGATGTGGGGTTACAGCCATCTTCATGGATTTTGTCCATTGTGGGTACTATTGAAGGGGATACGGTAAGGGAGCGAAAAGGAGTATCCATGTGATGTAAATGTCAATGGCACTACTGTTGGGTGTTGGTGCAGGTGATGTTGGATCTTTATGTGTACTAGCCAAAATAAAAGGGAAAAACATAGGGAAAGAGAAGGAAGACTCCTTAACCTGCCCGCCCCCTTTTCTAAAGATTAGAAATACTGAATACAACTAATGTTCCCTACATCCCTAAGATGAGGGTCAATACCCCTGTGAGAGAGAGACCCGACTGACACCATAGTGAAAAAGGTTTTTTATTTCAATTTTGAAATTTTTATATAGAAAATTAAATTTGCATCAAACTAACCCCACTCAAGTGTTAGATATGGATATTATATTGCATGCATCAGTTGAAGTCTAGCTCATCCCAAGAATTCACCAATGAGGATGATATAACCAATCTGCAAGCCCCAAAACAGAAAAGGGAAATTACCAATGTCTTTTTCTTTTTTAATTTCAATCAACTCAAAGTTAAGCCCATGTATTATTCTAATAGTAGGAACAAAATTCCAATGAAAGAAACCCAAAGACTATACTCTTCTTCCGATCTTCTCCCGTTTGACTCTCTCTCTCTCTCTCTCTCTCTCTCTCTCTCTATATATATATATATATATATATATATATATATATATATATATATATATATACACACACAATTTCTGGAGCATGCATGCATGCCTGTCTCCATGTCATGTGGCCTCCATGTTTGATGAAATATCCTAGCTAATGCACATTAGTTCTTAGGAAGACCATAGATATTATGTGGCTGGGATTCAACAGGTCTTTTAAGAACCTTCATTCTTTGTCGTCCACCATTTTGGTGAAATCCTAGATTTTGGAATTTCTCTTTTGAATTACTAGGCATAGAACATACAAAAGCTGCTATGTTGTTCCTTGGTTGATTTTCTTTTTCTTTTTCTTTTTCTTTTTCTTTTTGATAAACTCCTTGGTTGAATTATTGAAAACCTTTTTATTTGTTCATCTGTGCATGCCATTATCCTGATTAGTCTTGTCGGAATTCTCCCATTTTTGAGATTTGGAAATGAGATCATATGATTATTTGGAGAGAGGATCAGGTCAGAGGCACCTCGGATGCCGTTCATCTTAAAAATAAACACCCATCAAACCGGGAATAAGGCTCATTGTGAGCCATTCATTTTAAACCATCCATCCAGATGCCGTCCGTCTGAAGCACGAACAACATTGGAAAAAAAAAATGGGGTTCATCCAACTGATGAGCATCATATTCTACGTAGGTTTGGATGTTGTTCATCTTGAGATCAACGGCATCCAAAGGTGCTCTGATGGTATTACCGTCAGATCACACTCTGACCTGATCCCATCTCTATTACTTGTGCTATTTCTGTTGGTGTAGTTCCTAACTTGATTATTATTGTTGTCTTTTCAAAAGGTACACTGCCTTCTCAGAGCTGTTGCCCCTTATAGCAGTTGGTTCCACTTCTTTATTGAAACTCAAAAGGATATCCCAGACAATCGATACCAGCAGTCTTAACGTCCTAAATACTGCAACATACTCAAGCCCTCTTGCCACATTTTCCTTCAGCGCCTCTGCATCTTTTGAGATTCGAAGCCCTTCAAGAATACAGGTTCTCTAAAATGTAAATGTTATTTGAGGGATTGCTGGGGAATAGCCTGTCTAACTTGATTATTCATTTACTTTATTGAGCGCATTATACTTTTATCTTTTTTTCCTGGCTAAACTGATGCTGATCAATTTATTTCTCCTGTTAGATATCATTAAAATCTGATTCTTTAACAATCGCAGGTAAAATTTGAGGAAGGAATATTCCAGCCACCTGAGATATCATCAACTCTTGATCTACCGCCAAGTTTTGATGCCTTCGGCCAGAAAGTGGACTTGTCACCTTTGCAGCAGTCACTCAATCCCGTTCAGGAAGCTGTGGCAAACATTTCACGTGTAATCTCTGGCCAGCCACCACTTAAAGTTCCAATTCCTGGTGAGAGATCACAGTCATGGCTGGTGACAACATATCTTGACAAAGATTTGCGAATTTCCAGGGGTGATGGAGGGCTATTCGTCCTTGTCAAAGAAGAGAGCCCTCTTTTGAATCAGCAGTAATGGGTTGACCGTTACTCTGGGGTCTCTGTGGTGATTGAAATCCGAAGGGGGTATGCAGGTTTGCAGGGGGTATGACCTGCCTTGTATTTATGTAATTTTTTCTGCATCGAGAACATGTGGAGATTCATGTTATATTCTTGATAATCTGCGTCATTGTATAAATTATATGACGTGCGTTTGTTTGGCAATTTCTAGAACATAAGTTGTCGGTTACAATGTGAATTTGACTCAAAATAGCTCCTTTATAAACAAATTTCATTGACTTGTTCCTTTTTTTTATGGAGGCCAGCAAAATTTTGGTCGGTTGTAGTTATCCTTTGCTTTCGGCAACGTGGTAAAAATCTTGCTGATGTTTCCCATGTACAGGTTGTTTATTACAAAAGAAAATTCTTTTTTTGAAAAAAATTCAATTATACCTAGTTACATGATAGAAAAGTTGATGCAAGTGGTGCAGAGCCTCACTTGTAACCCAAGAGTGATTCATGGCATCACATGTTTTTTTTAAAGAAACAAAAAACATCTAAATTAATACAAGCTTTAATGAATCTCACTCATCCCGTTGGTAAAGAGCCAACAAGATGGAGACTATGCCTTCTCCTTAGACACCTAAGGCATATTAGTTGGAGATCACATTTAGTATCTTAATTTCAGTGTTTTTTGCAAAACCAACTTTTTAGCGCTTTCCACCACTAACCTGGAATAAGCGGCTGTGCAACTAGCTTGTGCAAGTGGAGCAGAGTATTACAAAGTATCTGTTCAAAGGTACGGTGAGTCTCCTTAATCGATGATCTTAAGACCATATTTGAATGTAACATAACAGGATCTTTGCTACAAACCTGGAAGAGAAACAGAATAAAAAAGGTTGTAAAAAAAGGTCTCTCCAATAGGATCTTCTGCGTTGTGATGCACAAACATATAAGAAAGAGAAGTTTGGCTATCGATGCTTTGAGTAGAGGAAGAGATGGGATCAACTGTTGATGCAGTAGTTGCTTTGACAACAGGTGTTAGAAGGACCGTTCCTTGCATCCACTAAAGTGGGCAAAGCAGGACCACTCCAAGCCTCAAGAGTAGACGGTGCTCACCGTAACTCCCACCAATCAAGAGAGCAGGTGTACCAGTGTTGCACACCACACACATGTTGCCAGTGAACATGCATGGAGGGGAGGCACACTGCTCCGGGAGGAGCCTGCTGCTGCAGAAGAGGTCAAGAGTAGCCTCTGCTTGTGGCAAAGCCACCACTACATGTGGTGAATTTACCACTGAAGGCACCTTGTGTAGGTTGTTTAGAGAGGGACTACCCGTAGTCAGAAGATCTGAACCAGGTGGCAAACATTGCCTAGAGATTGGGCTGCTGAAAGAAGGGTGATAGGGTGTGGAAGAGATGGGTGGAGGTGAAAGGGGGAAACAACAAGGGTAGGGACATCGAGAGTGTGGGATGGGTGATGAAGAAGCATTGGGGAGAATTGGTGAACGAGCACGGGGAGGTGCAGCGAGGGTGGGCTGAGCAAAGGTGGTATGGGCAGCAGAAATGGAAGATGAGCATAAAGTGGGGGAGTAGGACGCGAAGGGTGTTGGTGGAATTGAAGTATTGGGGAGAGATGGATGAGAGGCCAATGAACAAGTTATGAGGGCAGGCACAGTGATGGATGGCGCTTGGAGTAGACAAGCTCTGACCCATAGCAGGGACGGTCGAGAAGGGTGTGCCATTTGCAGAAACGTGTAGGGTTTCTTTGGTTGGTTGGTGTCTGATTGAGATTAATAGACACCTGAGAACCACTAGCGCCAACCAAGGGGGTCGACGCACCCACCAAACCAAGACTCCGAAGTGAAATCTTCCGATCTCGTGGAGGCTCAACAACAATATTCATGCGGGATGCAATCTCTGACCCATTGAACAAGGTGATAGAAAGAGATAGAGAGGGCCAAGGTGGGAAGGGCAATACATACTCGACAGGGGCGTAGCTAGGATTCATATGACGGGGGGGGGGGGGGGGGGGGGGACAGGGGTAGGGGTGTAGCCAAAAAACAAAAAAATTGGTGTGATAGCCTGGGGTTCGAAAAAAAATTGAGATAAAATTAAAAATGGCTACAATTATTAATAAAAATCTATTTCATATGGACAAATCAAACTATTTGCTGCAGTCAGGGTTGGGCTAGGACTGGGCTTCAAAAATGGATAAAAATCTATTTCATATGCAATCAGGGCTTGGCTAGGACTGGGCTTTTAAAATTTATTTATTTATTTTTAACTGGGCTGGGAGCCCCCCCCCCCCCCCCAGGGTGTTGTGTGAAAGCTCTTGTCGGTAATTTTTTCCAGTAAAGGTAAACTGCATTGCCTGAATGCATGCCTCCCTAAACTCCTTCTACACATGAACCACTACCACAAGTGAAGGAGGAGGGTGGTGGCTTGCCATGTCTGCAATGAGGTGGTCCCATGGCCTGATATGCCCAAGCGAGGGGTCTGGGAGGGGCAGAGCATGGAATAAACCAGAAAATGAAGGACCGGATGAAAGGTGAGGGACGGTAATGGGAATAGCTTGGGTAGTAGGAGATGGGAAGGGTGGGAAATCATGATTGCAAGAGAGGGCAGGAGAAGCAGGTTGAGAAGGAGTGGGTTGTGGGATTGGAGGTGCAAAAGAGGGAGGAGGGGAAAGCTACGAGAGGGAGCCATCCTGTGCATGAGCTAAAATTTCAAAATGCATAGGCTGAAATCCCAACCAAGGCCTCATTTATGGCATCATATGTTAGTTGTGCTTCTGGTATTTTCATGAATCAAATGACAACTACCATCCAAGAGTTATCTTCCTCCCCCACCCTTGCCCTCGTCCTCATCTCACTTACTGATCTCAGAAAGAATTTTGTTCAGTTCTTCATCGATCGTAGGTTGTTTTGTCCAGCTACAACTCATTGTTCAGATTCTAATCTAATGCATGATACAACTTGATCTGCCTCAAATATTAATGTTGGTTGTGGTGTGGGTTTTGACTCGGGTTGTGCACTCGGGAGGTAATCTTGTATTCATCTCTTCCTGTGATTCCTTTGTCGTTATTCTCTTTAGCTTTGGGCAAGCTATTGGACTTTGTACTTTCTATGTTGTACTTTCTACTTTTATTATAGTGAATTATTCTCTCTGTACCTCGTGGATGTAGGTCGTGTTGACCAATGCACGTAAACCCTTGTGTTGTGATTTGATTGTGTCTTTATTTGATCCTATATTGCTTTCGCGTAAATATTTTTGTTACCCTCATTTCTCTACAAATGGTATCAGAGCTGGTTCATGGAAAGTCTAGCTCCAAGTTTGAGGTGGAGAGGTTTGATGCCAAAAGAAACTTCTCCTTATGGCAAAGGGTGAAGGCTCTACTTGCACAACAAGGGTTGCACAAAGCCCTTGTTGGGAAGGCGAATAAGCCAGAGACCATGACTGATGATGAATAAGATGATCTTGACTTAAGAGCTGCTGGTGTGATTGAGTTGTGTCTATCAGATGAAGTCATGTGTAACGTGATGGAAGAGAAGACAGCAGCGGGATTGTGGTTGCGGCTAAAGAGTCTCTATATGACCAAGAACTTGTCCAACAAGTTATACCTCAAGAAACAACTTTATAGTCTTCGTATGAATGAAGGTACTCTCATTCTTGACCATATTAGTGTGTTTAATAAGATTATTGTTGGTATGTTTAGTCTGGATGTTAAACTTGAAGATGAGGATAAAGCTTTGTTGTTACTAACCTCATTGTCACCATCTTATGAGTACCTTGTGACAACCATAATTTATGAAAAAGAAACATTGGATATGAAAGAGGTCATATGTACGCTCATTTCAAATAAAATTAGGAGAAAATCATCACCGAATGAGGATTCTGGTAAAGGATTGATGGTGAGTTCATCCAAAGACAGGGGTCGGTCAAAGGACAGAAAAAATGATCGCAGATATAGGAGCAAGTTCAGATCAAGGAACGACATCACTTGCTACAATTATGGAAAAAAAGGACACTTTTAGAATCAATGCAAAGAGCCAAAGAAAAATCAGTAAAAAGAAAAGAGACAGAATCATCAGAAACCAAAGAAGATATCACAGCCACAGTTGAAGGTGAGCTTGTGATTTTGTCTACTACTAATGATCCATGTATCTGTGTGTGCCAGGATACAGGTTGGGTGATAGACACAGGAGCCTTGTACCATGCCACACTACAGAGAGAGTATTTCAGTACATACAAGACCAGTAATTTTGGTGTTGTCTGAATGAGAAACATAAGAACATCAGAAATTGTAGGGATTGGAGATATTCATCTTCAGACCAGTCTTGGGTATATGTTGGTGCTCAGGGATGTCAAACATGTTTCAGACTTAAGGTTGAATTTGCTTTCAGTAGAAAAACTTGATGAAGAGGGCAGAAGTTGTGTTTTCAGCCAAGGACAGTGAAAACTTAGCAGTGGGTCATTGGTTCAGGCCAGAGGAAATAGGTGTTGTACTCTTTATAAGATGCAAGGCAAGGTATACAAGGGACAGTTGAATACAACTGAGGACTCTTCTATTGATTTGTGGTACAGTCGATTAGACCATATGAGTGAGAAGGGCTTGCAGATTCTTGCTAAGGGAGAGCAACTTCCAGAGTTAAAAGGTACATATCTAAACTTGTGTGTTTATTGCTTAGTTCGTAAGCAACATATAGTATCTTTTGTTAGAAATGCCTTTCATAGAAAATCTCACATTCTGGAGTGAGTTTATACTGATGTTTGTGGTCCTCTGATAACAAAAACTATTAATGGTTTTACTGATGTGAAAACTTTCAGTGGTGCACTTTATTTTGTTACTTTTATAGATGACTTCTCCAGGAAAGTTTGGGCATACCCTCTAAAAACCAAGGATCAAGTTCTTGATATATTCAAGCAATTCTATGCTATAGTTGAGAGAGAAACATGAAAACAACTGAAATGCATCAGGTCAGATAATGGTGGCAAGTACACAGGTTCATTCCATGAATATTGTGAAATTCATGGAATTGTCATGAGTTGACAGTTCCAGGTACCCCATAACACAATGCAGTTACAGAAAAGATGAATCGTATAATTGCAGAGAGAATCAGGTGTATGCTTGCACAGTCCAAGTTGCCAAAAAATTTTTGGGGCGAGGCTTTAAGGACAATAGTTGATGTGATCAACTTGTCTCCTGCTCACGCCTTAGCAAATGATGTTGCAGATAGGGTATGGTCAGGAAAGGATGTGTCCTACAAGCACCTGAGGGTATTTGGATGCAGGGCATTTGCACATATCTCCAAAGAGGAGAGGTCCAAGCTTGATGATAAGATGAGGCAATGTATTTTTCTGGGATATGGTGATGCTGAATTCGGCTACAGGCTATGGGATCTAGAGAAGCAGAAGATATTCAGATTCAAAGACGTGGTATTCTTTGAAGACCAGACACTTGAAGATATCAAGAAAGAGGTGTCAATTCAGACTTCTGCAGATGGATCTATCCACTTGGATCCAGTTACTCCTCCAGTGGCACAAGTTGAAGAAAGAGCAGTGCAGAAAGATGATGCAGAGGCTGATGTTGATTTACCTGCAGACCATATTGAGCAAGAAGAAGTTGGAGAGCAACCTTCTCCAGAACCCCAGCTGAGAAGATCTTTCAGAGAGTCATAACCTTCCAGAAGGTATTCTCCACATGACTATATAATGCTTACTGATGCAGGTGAACCAGAGAGTTACCAAGAAGCACAAGAGTGTGAGCAGAAAGAGCAATGACTAATAGCTATACACGATGAGATGGATGCATTGCAGAAGAACCACACTTATGACTTGGTGGAACTACCAGAAGGCAGAAAGGCCTTGAAGAACAAGTGGGTTTTCAGGTTGAAAACTCAAGAACAATGTTCTCAACCAAAGTACAAAGCTAGATTGGTTGTGAAAGGCTTTGGTCAAAAGCAAGGTATTGACTTTGAAGAGATTGTTTCTTTTGTTGTTAAAATGTCTTCTATTTGTGTTGCTCTAGGTATTGCTGCTAGCCTGGATTTAGAGATTGAGCAGCTAGATGTGAAGACTGTTTTTCTCCATGGTGATTTGGAGGAGAAGATATACATAGAGCAACCAAAAGGCTTCAAAGTCAAAGGTAAAGAAAATCTTATATGCAGGTTGAAAAAGAGCTTATATGGGCTGAAGCAAGCTCCAAGACAGTGATATAAGAAATTTGATTCATTTATGACTGAAAATGGATATAAAAGATCAGCTTCAGATCATTATGTCTACATAAAATGGTTCGGTGAGAATTTTGTTATTCTCTTGTTATATGTTAATGATATGCTTATCCTTGGAAAAGATATGTCTATAATTGACAAACTCAAGAAGAAACTGAGTAAGACCTTTGCAATGAAGGACATGGGGTCAGCAAAGAAATAATTGGGCATGTAGATCTCTCGTGATAGAAAAACCAAGAAGATATGGTTATCACAGGAGAAGTATATCGAGAAGGTCTTGAACAAGTTCAGTATGAATAATGCAAAGTCAGTTGGTTCTCCTTTTGCAGGTCACTTTAAGCTGAACTCAGAGCAGAGTCCATCAAATGACAAGGAGAAGGAGTAAATAAAGAAAGTTCCTTATGCTTCAGCAGTCAGAAGCTTGATGTATGTGATGGTATGTACGAGACCAGACATCGCATATGCAGTAGGTGTTGCTAGCAGATTTCTTACAAATCCAGGAAAAGAGCATTGAGCAGCAGTAAAGTGGATCTTTAGATATCTGAGAAGGAGCTTCAAAGTTTGTTTAAGCTTTGGGGGTGGACTACCTGTCTTGACAGGTTACACAGATGCATATATGGCTGAAGATATTGATACAAGGAAGTCCACATCAGGTTTTGTACTCACTTTTGCAGAGAGAGCTGTATCATAGCAGTCAAAATTGTAAAGGTGTATTGCTTTGTCTACTACTGAGGCAGAGTATATTGCTCTTACAGAAGCTTGCAAAGAGATGCTATAGATGAAAAGATTCTTGAAAGAGTTGGGTTTAGATCAAGACAAGTACTTGGTGTACTGCGACAGTCAGAGTGTCATTCATCTCGCCAAGAATTCGAGTTTTCACTCAAAGTCAAAGCATATAGATATCAGGTACCATTGGATCTGAGATGTGTTTGAGAAAAATTTACTTCATATTGCAAAGATCTTCACAAATGATAATGGTGCAGATATGCTGACAAAGGCCTTATCGATAGAGAAACAAAATACATGTCGACAGCTGCCTGACATGAACTCCAGTTGATTAGTCGAATTAGAGTATCCCCTTGGGCTGGAGAGAGAGATTGTTGGGTCTAGCCCTATCCCTCGTTAATGGTGTGGGGAAGTGGAATAGCCATCCACTACTTCTCATTAATGCAGGTGAAGTTGAAGGGCCAAAACCCTTTCGGTTTCTGGAATGAGTTTATAAGGCTCATATCTAGAAGGCTCACATCTAGAAGGTTCACATCTAGAAGGCTCTATGTCATCTATAAGTAGGAGGGCAGAGTGTTGTGAGCAGAGACAGAGTGGTTGTGTGTAGAGAGAAAAGAAGTAAGAGAGAGTAGAGAGAAGAAGAAGAAGGTTTGTAACTACGCATTGATCCTCAGAGACAGGTGTTGGTTGTGGTGTGGGTTTTGACTCGAGTTGTGCACCCGGGAGGTAATCTTGTATTCATCTCTTCCTATGATTCCTTTGTTGTTGTTTTCTTTAGCTTTGGGCAAGCTATTGGACATTGTACTCTCTATGTTGTACTCTCTACTTTTATTATAGTGGATTATTTTTTCTGTGTCCTGTGGATGTAGGTCGTGTTGACCGGACCACGTAAACCCTTGTGTTGTGATTTAATTGTGCCTTTATTAGATCTTATATTGCTTCCGCACAAATATTTTTGTTAGCCTCATTTCTTTGCAATTAAGGTTGGTAAATGAGTTGAACGGAACGAACCGAGGCGTTCAAGTTGTTCTCGCTTTTGCAGTGAGTTGAACCCAGCTAGACTACACGATGAGCTCAAGCTTGTTTATAAAAAGATAATAGTTTTGAAATTGGAAGGGCCTGTTTGGAATCTGTAGCTGGGATGGGAGTTTATGCATTTGAAGTGAAAGCTGCCAAATCCATGATTTAGCGTAAATACAAAGGAGAAAAGGTCCCACTTCTCATCCCAAATGCATAAAAGCCCATCCCAGCGCCAAGATTCCAAATAGGACCACCAAGGTAGTTTGACCAAGATTTTACTTTGGAGCCACCAAATGCATAAACGCTCATCCCAACATCGACACTACAACAAAGCAGTAGATTAGCGACGACCACATTCCGTCGCTAACATGGTTAGCGATGGATTAGCGACAACGAGGCGACAGTATGCTTACGTCGCGAATATTTCAACGCTAACTGGCGACCGAATTATTCCGTCGCCAGGTCCGTCGCTAATTGCGACGGAATAACGAGCGCTATATTCCATCGCCAATCCGCCGGTACTAAACGACGACCACGGCTTGGCGACGGATTTACTTTCGTCGCTATGCCGTCGCTAGATTAATATGAATAGTGACGGATGGTTCCGTCGCTAATCCGTCGCAAACACGAAAAAAAATTAAAAAAAAATTATTTGAAAATTAAATACCAAGAACTGTACAATTTCTATTTCCTGTACAATTTATATTTCCTGTAAATAAAAAACAAACCACACAAAAAAAATCACATAACAAGAATCTACAACAATTAATCGTTTCACCTTAAAATTAAGAAGTTTAATTATTTACAATTCAACAATTACAATTAGGAAAAATAAAAAAATAGAACTTCTTCAACACAGTCCTCTAATCATCGCCAAGATTTTGTGTGTTTTCTTGTTCATTGTCTTTATCTGTCCCTTCAGCTCCACTACCCTGATTATCGCTAGCAGCCTACACATGAAAAGAACAGTCAGTATTGATAAACAAAATATAATGAAATAAATTACACATTATATGTGATTCTATCATGTGCTCATGTGTGATCTAAGGCAATAAAAAAACTCTATATGTGATTCTATCATGCTCATATGTGCTCTAAGGCAGACAAAAAGTTATATATATATATATATATATATATATATATATATATATATATATATATATATATATATATATATATATATATATATATATATATATGTGTGTGTGTGTGTGTGTGTGTGTGTGTGTGTGTGTGTGATTCTATCATGCTCATATGTGTGCTAAGGCAGTCAAAAAATTGAATATGTGATTATAGCATGTTCATATGTGTTCTAAGGCATCTAAAAAAACTCTATATGTGATTCTACCATGCTCAGATGTGCTTTAAGGTAGGCAAAAAACTATATATGTGATTCGATCATGCTCGTATGTGTGCTAAGGCAGTAAAAAAATTGAATATGTGAATATAGCATGCTCATATGTGCTCTAAGGCAGGCAAAGCCAAAAATTTTATATGTGATTCTATCATAAATGATATATAACATGTTCATATGTGTTCTAAGGCAGTAAAAAAACTCTATATGTTATTATAGCATGCTCATATATGTGCTAAGGCAGTCAAAAAACTGAATATGTGATTATAATATGCTCATATGTGTTCTTAGGCAGTCAAAAAACTGAATATGTGATTATAGCATGCTCATATGTGTTCTAATGCAGTAAAAAAAACTTTATATGTGATTCTATCATGCTCATATGTGCTCTAAGGCAGACAAAAAGTTATATATATATATATATATATATATATATATATATATATATATATATATATATATATATATATATATATGTGATTCTATCATGCTCATATGTGTGCTAAGGCAGTCAAAAAATTGAATATGTGATTATAGCATGTTCATCTGTGTTCTAAGGCATCTAGAAAAACTCTATATGTGATTCTACCATGCTCAGATGTGCTTTAAGGCAAGCAAAAAACTATATATGTGATTCGATCATGCTCGTATGTGTGCTAAGGCAGTCAAAAAATTGAATATGTGAATATAGCATGCTCATATGTGCTCTAAGGCAGGCAAAGCAAAAAAATTTATATGTGATTCTATCATAATTGATATATAGCATGTTCATATGTGTTCTAAGGCAGTAAAAAAACTCTATATGTTATTATAGCATGCTCATATGTGTGCTAAGGCAGTCAAAAAACTGAATATGTGATTATAATATGCTCATATGTGTTCTTAGGCAGTCAAAAAACTGAATATGTGATTATAGCATGCTCATATGTGTTCTAATGCAGTCAAAAAAACTTTATATGTGATTCAATCATGCTCATATGTGCTCTAATGCAGTCAAAAAAACTTTATATGTGATTCTATCATGCTCATATGTGCTCTAAGGCAGACAAAAAAACTTTATATGTGATTATAGCATGCTCATATGTGCTCTAATGCAATAAAAAAACTCTATATGTTATTATAGCATGCTCATATGTGCTCTAAGGCAGTCAAAAAACTGAATATGTGATTATACCTGAGAGGGACCTGGAATCGAAGATCCCCTATCCTGAACAGCGGCCTTGATCTCATTTCGGAGAAAGGGGGCGATGGTGTATTGAAAGTAGTTATTCAGTGATTCATTAATGATCTGGCGTACATCATCACCGGAAAGAATAGTCGGCTGCTTGGAGCTTATATCGGCGTAAGAAGTCGGTGAGCCGTAACTGGAAGAACCAATAACTGGTGAAGTGTTCATATTACTCCCAAACCCGAACACACGACCTTTTTTGGGTTCACCTGCTGCAGTCACCCATGCTGTAGGATCAAATGATGGATGCTGAGTAGCGTCATCGCCATATCGCTCTACCATCTGTTGCTCATATGCCTCCTACAAAATAATGTTTAAAGTATTCATTAATAATTAATGATAACATTATGATAACTTGCATATATATTGCAATGATTATTAATAGAATTAATACATATTGTTGTCGTTCTCGCCTTCTCTGATACGAAGACTCCCGTGGTCTTCCGTTTATGTGTTTCTACAAACACATCCTTATATGGTACACTGCCTCCTTTTTCTGCTTCCAGCGAAGTTAAATGACAAAAGATTTAGTACACAAGTTTGCAACAATACTTATAAAATTAATATTATATATTAATGAGTTACCATTTTCTTTAGGTGGCTCCCAAATGTCTTAGATCCACCTGTGTGTAGATGGGGTTCGGGCATCTTCGATCGATTTTGTGAAGCCTTCGCAGAGCGATTTTTAAATGCATCTCCCGCCCACTTATCGCACATTTCATCCCAGTAATCTCTCTTGATAGTAATAGGACCATGGCCCTTCCACAGTAATGGATCATCTACTACGCCAGATGCTTTTTTTGTTGCAGTCTTCATAGTGTGCAGCATGTCTGCAAATCGATTGGCAGCCACCTTCTGCCACACCTTCCTTGCATCATTTTCTTCCACCGTAGTTGCGAAGTGATTCGAGGCCTACAAATATTTTCAGAAAGTTAGTAGACATTGCTTAAATAAATTAAATATGAAACACATTAACTATGAGGAACAACTGTATACCATGAATGAGAACCACAATCTGTCTAACACCTCCTTTGGGTACTCTTTCCATTGAGCAACTGGTCCTGGTAGATGTTGAAGAAGTGAATTCCTAATCTCCCGTACTACTTCTTGTGGCTCAAACCTCGTACTGCACATGAATTGTTACACAGTAAATATCAATATAAAATATTTAAAAGATATGCAATAATTGAAAACAAAATACTTACGGTCGATTATCGATATACACTATTCGAATGAGTCTTCTTGTGCCAGCCTGAGAAGACCCTGTTTCCTGTGTTGGCTGTTGACTTGTGTGATCAACTGGTGTAGGTGGGTCGTGTACAGGCGCAACATCATCTGTAAAAAAATACATTAGAAATTCTCAGAATGTGCATTTGAACTAATCAAGCATCTAATTAGTTATATGATATACCTATCACAGGAGCCCGTGAAGATGAAGGTTGAGCCTGGCTACTACTGGATGAGCGACCACTATAACCTCCACGAACCATATTCTAACAAATAACATATGTCATACAATACATTCAAATAATTCACATCAAGTATTACAATGCATTCAAGTCATTCACATCAAGCATTGCAATGCATTCAAATAATTCAAATCATTGACATCAAGTATTGCACTAATTCAAATCATTCGTTAATTGCATAAATTATAATACATTCAGATAATTGAAATCATTCACATCAAGTATTACAATGCATTCGAATCATTCGTATCAAGTATTAATATACATTCAAATAAATTTTTTAATCATTCACACCAAGTATTGCAATACAACTCACATCAAGTATTACAATGCATTTAAATAGAGGTTTGTAGTATAAGATTTTGCTCACTAGCTTGAGAATTCTTCCTCGTCACTAGTTTGACTTTCTTCTTCTTCTTCTTCTTCTTCTTCTTCTTCATTGTTTGCCCATCCACTTGGTACATCATTTGGATCACATTCCTCTATGAATGTTTCATCGGCCAATAGAGATATGACATGCATATCATGCGCAACATCGTGACCATAAGCGAAGTCATAGACATCATCTGATTGATAGTAATCACTGTCTTCAGCTAACTCATCTTCCTGTAACTGATCATACTCGGGGTATAGTTTGGATTTCACCTTGCAAACTGCCCACCATTCATTTCTATCTGACTTTTTTATACTCGGATATGAAGTATAATAAACTTGTTGAGCTTGCGAGGCTAATATGAATGGTTCATATGTTCCAAACCTGGATTTATGATTCACCTCCACAATGCCTGAAGCTTTGTCGAGTCTTGTTGCAGTTGGATCAAACCAATGACACTTGAATATCGTAACTCTGTTATTCATGCCTAAGTAAGTCAACTCCATTATTTCCTCTATAACACCGTAGTAATCATGTTCATTTTCACCGTAGCTGCTACCCTTGACACACACGCCACTATTTATCGTTGATTTGTTTATACCGTAGTCTTTTGTATAGAATCGATAACCATTTACGATATACCCGTTGTAGCATTGCACAACTTTGGTCGGACCATTTTCTAAATCACATATTCCTTGATCTTTAGCATCACCATGGCGAACCTACGCACAGACATAAACAATTATTGTGATCACGATCAATTAAGTAACTTAGTGTTGTTTATAAGTGTTGAGAAATTCGGTTTTGATGTCACATAATATGATACACTGTCTCATTTGATTTTATATGATATGATAATATGTTCTCTTGAAATAATGTTATATTATGACTGAATATGTTTTGCCATAAATTTAACGAGTATTTGATGCAAGGATATCTCACCCAATAAGGATGGAGACTTCCTGTTCAAGTACAACTATGGTGCAATCATACTCCTTGAAGAAAAAGCTTGATGAGCCATGCTTTCCTAAAGTTCAAATGAAGAGATCGGCTACCTCAAGATGAAGATTTTTTTTCTTCTTTAGAGTCATATGTAACAGAACCTTCAGGAACTTGCATATTGCATATTACATACTCATTCATAAACACTATATCATAAAAGTATACGATAGTTTTAAAAAGCTCCTTTTCGAAAACTAATAATTGCCTGGGGAATGATCGATGCGCCATTTCGAAACCTTCTTTCTTATTGGAACAAGATCGTTTCGCTTCGCAAAGCTAGGGCTTTCATCGAGCTGGCCCGGCTAACTTTTTTCGTGTTATGCCCTGGCGCAGGGCAGGGCGCCTTGTGCGTGTGCTTAAGAAATCGTTCGTTCGTTGGCGCGTAGCAAAAATCTCTAGCCTCATTGAGGCAGAAATAGGTAGGGGCCTTTTATTGCTAATTGAAAAAAGGGCTAGGCCCGCCCCACACGAGATGTTCCTACGGTTAGCCGTATGATGCCGTAGGTTATTTGGAATCATCAGAAGGATATAGCAAGGAAGTTTTTCGAAAAGCCGAGCTTGTGTAGCATGGCTGGCAAGTGATAAGTGACGATGTGCCTGTGTACCGTGTCAGTGGTAAGTGAAACTATGTAAGGGGTGGGCTGGACTAATCCCGAGGCCATGGCAGAAGGCAACATGACCGATGTTGTATTGACTTGGTAAGATGGGATTGTCAGTAGAGACTCAAGTAAGTGGACCTTGTGAAGTTTTTTCGAGCATGTGGATGTTGTCTTGTTCGGGGCAGAGACGACACTCGCCATGTCTCCTAAGAATGAGTTAAGAAGTTCGGGTGGAGTGTGGAACCTGGAGAAGACAACTCCGGCATAGTGGATTTGTATGCCAATGAGTGCGTTGGCGAGCTCGGTAGGCAACCACCCAGGGTGGGGGAGTGGGTGGATGTGATGTCGTTGTTGTTGTTGCGTCGATACCAATGAGTCCGACATGGTTCTCGTGAGAGGTCCAGTAAGCTTTTAAGGCCGGGCCCAGTGCAAGGGCTAGTTGTTTGGCATAAATGCGTAGCACCATTGTCTTGTGTTGAACCGGTCCAGAGAACTACCGACAGTTCCAAAATGATGTCAGTGAAAATTCATAGATCGGTCGATTGAGAACGGGATGTGTTGACCACTCGTACATTCGGGTGGTGATGTAAAGGGGGCGGGATCAGGCTCCGGACCCCCTCTCGTGGTGATGTTCTTCACAAGTGCAGGAAAATGATGCCTGGCTACTGACCGCCGGGGATGGAAGTCATTAATGAGTGGAGTTGGTGTTGGGCGCTGCCTGCGGGTCGAGCATACAGAAGTTGCGTATTCAGCAGTGTTTCAACTGTTCGAGTGAAACCGGTTTATGGAATTGTCTTCTTTGACTTGTAGCTCGAATGGAAGCAAGGGAGGTGGGGTCGGGTGACCCAACCGACCGATCAGGCAAGGATGCATGTTTTGTTTTGAGTTGGTTGCTTCGAGTTCTTTCTTCTTGTTTGTTGAGGAAAGACGAGAGGCCTCAGACTGTTAGGCAACCTGAAAGAAGCACTGACTCGGGCTGGTTGAGCTAGCTGGCAGCAGAACGAGGGAATGAATGGGATGTTTGAGGACTGTAATAGGGAGTGAGAAGAGATTGGCCTCATGTTCCTTTCCCCAGTCGGCAAAGACAGGG
Organism: Nuphar pumila; assembly: GCF_984573655.1. Classification (NCBI taxonomy): domain Eukaryota; kingdom Viridiplantae; phylum Streptophyta; class Magnoliopsida; order Nymphaeales; family Nymphaeaceae; genus Nuphar; species Nuphar pumila. The sequence continues at coordinate 36,214,001 of NC_143250.1, forward strand.
GGGGGGGAGGAATCATTCTTTGTTAGCCGGCGATGGCAATTGAATGAATTCTAGTGACCCATACAAAAAAAGTGCCCGGTAAGGCGGGGAAGACACCTGCCTTGAAAATGTCAATCTCGGATCGGACTATGAAAGGCAACTGACTCGAAAAAACCTTCCTCTACTCGTTAATCCGTCCGTCTATCCTTCTTTTCATGTTATTCGCCGGGAGTTGACACTCGGATGGGAAGTGCGGGGGATTGACATTTCAAGGAATATTCTAACAGCGGCTGTTAAAACATACCCTTTTCAGGATCTCCCCAATACTTCCCCACGTGCTTGAAGGAACATGCAAAATCTCGGCTCGACAAAGGTGCTCTACACGATAGATAGGTGGCATACTCGGGGAATCTGATCACCACTACGGAGTGGGAGGAGGTGGCGGAAACTATTTCTACGAAGTCCGCACTGACACTCGCCCACAATCCGACATGCACTGCCAACTGGTTGTGACTAATCACTCAACTCTACGTTATATGCTTTGCCCCGCCAACACGTGAAGCAAGTCCTCGCACTGGAAAACATTTCCATCCGTTCTTAGCCAATGCCTCTCCCCAACAAAGCTCATACTCTACGTCGACCCGACCGACCCGCCCAGCCTCATGATACCCCTTTTACACTTCATCCTCCTCAAGTTATTCCACTTGGCACTTGCGCCCAATCGCTCACCAGGAACCCTATAGTAGCCTGATCTGCATTGAAAAAACTCCTGTCCTTGTTTTTTCCCCGTCAATCTTCTTCGAGTCCATTTTTTTTGGGATAAGTAAAAATGGACTCGCTGAGATGATTTGACGTACCCAAGTCATATCATACACTGTCGAGAAGTCTTGCCACCATGCTCACTTTGGTGAAAACATTTTCTTTCTCGAAATAGCTCTCGTAGCCGTGATCACTTCCACTCCTTACCCCCCAGGGAGCAAGAGACACATTCTTACAACCTTTCATGAAAAAGATATTTTGTCATATAATAATTGTACCTTATACTATATACAAGACAACATGAAAAAAGGAATGTAGGAAAAAGACAAAAATATAACATCGACTACATGGAGAAAACAAATATAATATGTTTTTGAAAAGACTTTAGTTTCCCTCTTTAAAGAAATATTTTTTATAAGAAGAAGACAAAAACATAAAATCGACTACATAAGAAAAAAAAATAAAATATGTTTTTGAAAAGACTTTAGTTACCTTCTTTAATGAAATGTTTCTTAATACAAAAAGAAGACAAAAACATAAATCGGTTACATATAAGAAAAACAAATAAAATATGTTTTTGAAAGGACTCTAGTTACCTTTTTTCATAACCATAGAATGTCGACTTACTTGAAGTCATCATTCTCTCTACAAAGCATTAAATGCCTTCTGTAACAAATCTCTGTTAATATCCTTCTCAAAGAATGTTGACCTTCTTTTGGTCCTTATTCTCTCTGGAGACTTTGAAAAACACAACATAAAGAAAACACTTGACATGACTATGTACAAATAAATATCTCAAAGCACTCATAGTACTTACACTCATTTAAAGTAAAGAAGTACTAATGTACCTCAAATCATTAATTAGAATAAAGACAAAACTACAACCCAACGTTCAATGTACTATTGTAAGAAATAGACTTTTTACATAAAATATGTATTACCTAAAATATTACAACGACTAGTGTACCCTCTATTTCACCTTTATGGAAAAAGGCATTCTCGAACTTCTCTAAAAGATGTTTTTGAAATGACATAACATTTCACATTTCAAAAAGTTACAATTCCAAAATGTAGCGACTACTTTTTATAAGCTATATAAACACACTCAAATAAACTATTCAAACAACGGAATGGAATAGACGTGTGAGCTTACAAAGCGAAAAATTTCTATTCGTGATTCGAAAAAGAGAGCCTTGAAAAAGAAAGAGAAAAAGAAAAAGAAAGAAAAGAGAAAAAGTCAAGTCCAGCTCTTTGACAAAGAGTATCCTCTGAGTGACAAACAGATCATTCTGAGAATCCTTCATTCGTGCATTCATATCATTCTGAAGGTTCTATAGGAAGTATTGTAACTCTGTTATTCACTGTATTCCTTCTTTGTTTAAAGAAGTAGACCTCTGTGAAAGAGGGTGTTGCCCTTCTCTGTTGAGAGAAGAAGACCTCTTGGGAAGAGGGTGTGCCCCTTCTCTGTTGAGAGAAGAAGACCTCTTGTGAAGAGGGTGTTGTACTATTTATCCGGTGACTCGGATGTTATAGTGGAAATCTCATTTGCTTGGGGACTGGATGTAGGTCTGGATACTAACCGAACCAGTATAACTTCTGTGTTTTATGTGTTGTGCCTTATTGCTTAATTATTTTATTTTATCGATCATAATCATATTTCACTATTCACCCCCTCTCTAGTGGAATTTCATTTGGTATCAGAGCAGGTTTGCTGGTTTCGACGTAACAAGTCTTCTAGCACAAATGGCATCTACCTCTTATGCTCGTGATATTGAAGGTCAACACGCATCTCGTCCTCCTTTCTTCAATGGCTCAAACTATGGATATTGGAAGTGCAGAATGACTATCTTTCTCAAATCCATAGACTTTGCTGTATGAAAAATTGTTGAGCATCCATACACATCTCCATTCGCAGACTATAACTTATGGTCTGATGAAGAAAAAAAAATGGCAAACCTAAATGCAAAGGCTATGAATGCCTTATATTGTGCCATTGATCAGAATGAATTCAACAGAATATCTATATGTGAATCTGCATATGACATTTGGCATTCTTTGGAGGTTATTCATGAAGGAACCAACAAAGTAAAAGAAGTCAAAATATCATCTCTTGTTAGAAAATATGAGTTGTTCAAAATGAACAAAGATGAACCCATCACAGAGATGTTTACCAGATTCACCAACATCACCAATGATCTGAAATCTCTGGGTGTAACATATTGCCAGACTGAAAAGGTGAAGAAAATCTTGAGATCTCTCACAACTGATTGGGAAAAAAAGACTACTGCTATTGAAGAAGCTCAAGATTTATCTAAACTTACATTGGACGACTTAATAGGCAATCTTATGGCCTATGAAGTCCACATGAAAGAAAGAAGGGAAGAAGAGCAACCAGTAAAGAAAACTCTAGCTTTCCCAGCCCTATCTGAGAATGAAGACTCAGATAAAGAATCAGAAATTGCGCTACTTACCAGAAAATTCCAGCACTTCATGAGAAGGAACCGGCTTCCAAACAGGCACAAGGAAAGAAAAGATCTTAAAGAAGATCCCATGTGCTTTCAGTGTAACAAGCCAGGCCACTTAAAACGTGACTGTCCCCTTCTCAAAAGAAAGTCCAAAACTGAGGAACCAAAGAAGAGGTTCTTCAAGAAAAAGGCTCTGCATGCTCAATGGGATGATTCAAAACCATCCACTAGTGAAGAGTCAAGTGATGATGAAGCTGAAACTGCAAATATGTGCTTCATGGCAAACGAAAGTTCGGTAAGTGAAATCTCTGATTTTTCCTTTGAAGAACTTCTAGATGCTTTTCAAGAACTATTTGAAGAATCTAGAAAATTGAGTTTTAAAAATAAAGTTTCAAAATCTGAAAATTTAAAGCTTTCCCAAGAGAATGAAAAACTCAGCAGTGAAAATTCTGAGTTGAAAAAGAAAAATCTTATGCTTACATCTGAAATTTCTTCTACTAGCTCCAAAACTAAAAATATGCAAGTAGAAATTTCAGAGCTAAAAAGTAAAACTGAGAACCTCATGAAAACGGTTTTCAAGTTTACTAAAGGTAAAGAGAACTTGGATAAACTCTTATCCTCTCAGAAGGTCTCTTTTTACAAGAATGGTATTGGCTATTCTCATTTCAAAAAACCTTCTTGTATAAATCAAAAGACCACGTTTGTGAAAAGTTCATCTGAACCAAATAAGGAGTATTATAATGATAATCTTTCTAACTCCCCTAAAGATATAGACAAACCCAAATCCAAATGGATATGGGTTCCAAAGTCTAACAAAAAAGGACCCGATTGGGTACCAAAAAGGAGATTTACTTAATGTTTTGCAGGCTCCAAAAAAGAAGAACAGATGGATACTAGATAGTGGATGTTCAAAGCACATGACAGGACATCCAGACCTTTTTGCTGTTCTTCATCATAAAGAAGGAGGAACCGTCACCTTTGGAGATGACAACAAAGGTTTGATAATTGGTATTGGAAATATTGGTAACATAGATAAACCTCTTATCAAAGACGTTCTCCTTGTTAAAGGCTTAAAACATAACCTACTAAGTATCAGTCAAATGTGTGACACAGATTATAATGTTAGCTTTAATCATGATGCATGCCTCATAGCTGACACCAATGAAAACATCATCTTAAAAGGTATAAGAAAAAATAATATATATGAACTATACCTAGAAAACATCACAAAACATTGCCTCATAGCTAATAATGACACTCAACATCTATGGCACATGAGAATGGGTCATGTCAATTCTAAATACATGTCTAAACTAGCTAAAGATAAGTTAGTACGTGGGTTACCCAACATATCTTTTAAAAAGGATTATTTTTGTGATGCATGTCAATTAGAAAAATTGTCAAAATCTTCTTTCAAATCAAAAAATGTCATTTCAAGTAAAAGACCTTTAGAGCTTCTCCACCTAGACCTTTTTGGTACTTCTAGGGTAGCTAGCCTTAATCATAATAGATATGCTTTTGTCATTGTAGATGATTACTCAAGATTTACTTGGGTAATATTTTTGAAAAACAAAAGTGACACGTTTTGTCAGTTTGAAATCTTATGTAAAAAATTACAAAACGAAAAATCTTGTTCTATTGTTAAAATCCGTAGTGACCATGGAGGAGAATTTGAAAATGAACTCTTTGAAAATTTTTGTAACTTGCATGGTATTTCTCATAACTTTGCCTTTCCTAGAGCTGCACCTCAAAATGGTGTAGTAGAAAGAAAGAATAGAACCCTTCAGGAATCTGCCAGGACTATGCTCCAACACAATAATCTTGCAAAATCTTTTTGGGCAGAAGCTGTTAATACTGCATGCTACATAACAAATAGAGTTCTCATTAGACCCTTATTAAATAAAACTCCCTATGAACTATTCTATGACAGAACTCCAAGAATAGACTATTTCAAAGTCTTTGAATGTAAATGCTTTATCCTAAACACAAAAGATAGCCTGGATAAGTTTGATGCTAAATCTGTTGAAGGCATATTCTTAGGATATTCAAGTCATAGTAAAGCATACAGAGTTTTCAATAAGAGTCATAATACTATTGAAGAATCTATGCATGTTAGTTTTTGTGAATCTATTGATCAATCTGTTCATATACAAACTAATGATGTTGAAAGTACAGATTTATTTTTAGATAACACAGCTAAGTCTAATGAAGATGATCATCAAAGAACCTTTGTCGATATCAAAGATCATCCTCAAAAGTAGATTTTGGGAGAACTAACAAAGGGGGTTCAAACTAGAGCTCAGCTAGAACGGATTGCAAACATGGCATTCATTTCTCAACTTGAACCAAAGAAGATTGATGAAGCCATCATTGATGAGTTCTGGATGCTAGCCATGACTGAAGAACTGAATCAATTCCAAAGAAATGACGTTTGGGATCTTGTACCTAGACCAAAGGATCATCCAATCATTGGGACAAGATAGATCTTCAGAAACAAGCTAGACGAAACAGGTAATGTTATAAGAAACAAGGCCAGACTAGTAGCTCAAGGATACAACCAGGAGGAAGGTATTGATTTTGATGAAACATTTGCTCCTGTTGCTAGACTTGAATCTATTAGAATGCTTTTAGCATATGCAAGCTATATGGATTTCAAATCATATCAAATGGATGTTAAAAGTGCTTTCTTAAATGGTTTTATAAATGAAGAAGTTTATGTAAAACAACCTCCAGGATTTGAAAATGAACAATACCCAGATCATGTTTTTAAACTCAAACGTGCTTTATATGGTTTAAAACAAGCACCTCGTGCTTGGTACGAAAGACTTAAAACCTTTTTTATTAAAAACTGGTTTTTCTGTTGGCAAAGCAGATTCTACACTATTTGTCAAAGTAGTGAATAATCATACCCTAATTGTTCAAATTTATGTCGACGACATCATCTTTGGATCTTCTAACAGCACTCTCTGTGAAGATTTTTCTAAGTCCATGCAGAAGGAATTCGAAATGAGTATGATGGGAGAACTCACCTACTTTCTTGGACTGCATATTAATCAAACCAAGGATGGAGTTTTCATCAATCAATCTAAGTATGCTCGTGAACTTCTGAAGAGGTTCAACATGAACTCAACTGCTTCAAAATCTACTCCTATGAGCACTACTACTGTGTTGGACAAAGATGAAGATGGTAAGTCTGTTGATACAAAGGTATACCGAGGTATGATAGGATCACTTCTTTATTTAACTGCTAGCCATCCAGATATAATGTTTAGTGTTTGCTTGTGTGCTAGATTTCAGTCAAATCCAAAAGAATCACATCTTAAAGCTGTAAAAAGAATAATGAGATATTTAAAAGACAGTTGATTTTGGATTATTCTATTCAAAATCCTCTACATTTGATCTAATCTCATACAGCGATGCTGACTTTGCTGGAAGTAAATCTGACAGAAAAAGCACGTGGAACATGTCACATGCTAGGGCACTCACTAGTATCATGGTTCAGTAAGAAACAAAACTGTGTATCCTTATCAACTACTGAAGCCGAATACATTGCTGCTAGCCTAGCCTGTACACAAGTCATCTGGATGAAACAAACTTTAAAAGATTTTGGTTTAAATTTTGAAAATACAACTATTTTCTATGATAATACGAGTGCTATAAACCTATCTAAGAATCCTATTTTACACTCACGAACTAAGCACATTCAAATAAGACACCACTTCTTAAGAGAACAAGTCTTAAACAACATAATTAAACTAGAATTCATACCCACTAATCAACAGTTAGCAGACATATTCACTAAACCATTAAAACATGAAGACTTCACACGAATTAGAAGAGAACTAGGAATATGCAAACTAAGTGACTTATAAATTAATCACACTTATTATAATACCTCTTATAAGTTTTGTTTAAATCTTAAATAGCTTTCCTTCTTATCGATTTTTTCAAACTAAGTTTTCATATTCACGTGCTCTTCATATTCTTATAAGACACATTCTTTATGTCTTTCAACTTGTCATCTTTCAAGTACACATCCATTATGACTCCTTGTCCTATCTCCTTTCTCTCATATCCATAAAAAAAAAACTAATTATATTAAAAGCTATCATAACAATGTTCACATCACTCAACTCCTTTATTATTTTTGTCCTTTTATGAAAACTTTTCTTACGATAAATTATTTCACCTCTCTACTTAGTTTATGAGAACTCATATTTTTCATTAGTTAGAATCGAATGACTCTTTTTGGTCCTTTTACCTTTTTTTAAAAGATCTAGTTGCTATATTCTCACGTAAATTGTTTTTACTATATCATTTGATATATCATAGATTACGTACACTCTATTATATCTCACGTAAAACTTTACTATATCATTTGTTATATCATAGCCCGACAAACTATCTATTATCATCTCTCTCATATACAAATTGAGCCTCCATTCTTGTCAATTCTTGTTTAAAACTTAACCTTATTCTCTAATAACTATGAACTTCCTCAAATCGAAACAATAATTCATATCAATCATAACATTATGTCTTTCATCAAACATTTTTTTATTACTTCTTTATCCTACACAAAAATCCATATATGTCATCTCATTTCTCTCTATGACAACTCACAATTATTACTCTTCACTCATAAATATTTCTTTGTCTCCTCATTTCATCTCTCGAATACATTTTTATTATATATTTTTGAGTCCGACTCCTCCATGTCTATTCTTATTTTAAATCTATCAGTTATCAATTCTTATATATTTTTGACTCTTTCTCCTTTTTGTCTCATCATTTCTCTTACCACTAGTCAAAGTCAAAATGTGTCCTTCTCATATCTACGTATACTCATAAAAATTACAAATATGAAAACACATTAATCATGAAACATTTTTTTAAGGCACTCTTTTCTTTAAAATGTCATATCTTTCAAAGTACACATCACATGATCACCCTATGACCTATTTCCATAAAAACTATTTCTATATTAAATAAGCAATCATGACTTTTCTTTCCATCTGTGACCTTGCCTCTCTCTTATTGTATATCTCACTAAAATCGAGAATCATTAAAGTCTTGTCTCCAAGCAAACCTTTATTTATTCTACCTCTACTTTATGTCATATCTAAATCAAGTAAATGTTGTCCTTTATCACCTTTCTCTCTTCTCTACATATCCATATCATCTTTTTATGTCCTTAACTCTCCATTCACGAATTTAGAATCCCTCCACATAGAGTAAAAAGTTGCTTGTTTTATTAGGCCATTATTTTCAAGATCAATCACTCTTTTTTTTTGTTCAACATGACACCCCATACTCTATTAATGGCTTCTCTCACTAGTCGATAAACTCACCCATAGTAAAATCTATATATTTCAATACTATGTCCTCCTCAATCTAATATATAATACACTATCCTCAAACATTGATTTGATTTGTCATTCACAAGTCTCTTAACTTACTACTCACGGATTTCCTTATTTGACTAAAATCTAAAAATTACTCACTTCCAATGTCATTCATTTCATATCAACAATTATTTTCTTCTTTCTATTTAATCAATTGGTTCATCTCTTACCATTCCATTCAAACTTTTCTATCCTTATACAAACTTTCTCTCGGTTCAAGCTCCTTTCTCTCCTAGTGCTTTATTTTCAAGACATTCGATAATGGCTTCCTCCTCTACCAGTGTGATCACCTCCGCAGATCTAAGGTATCCTGATTTGTTTCACAACTACAACTTACTCTGCTCTCGCCCCATTCATGAAGGTAAATTGATCAACTTTGACAACTTCATGCTCTTTGACTTAGACACCTATCTCCCTGAACTCAAACCTCTCATAGGATCTTCATCCCCAGCTGCCTATTATCCCGAACTAGTCCGATTGTTTTATACCAACTTCTCTACTGATCATGAACAAACCTCAATCACCAGCAAAGTTCGATGACAGCTGATGATTTTCGATGCTTCCGACCTAGGTAGAATTCTAAACCTACCTTGCACCGGTACCGACCTCAACACCATAGTACCAATCGAACCATCGGTACTTAAAAAAATACTTCTCTGCACCAATTGCTACCAACTTCCGTGGCACATGAGGAATCTCCAACCTCATGCTCAGCTACTTGCCCAGATTCTTCTCCACAACATCTATCCCAAGCTTCTCCGCCAGGGATTAGTTCCTCGAAAAATCTCTCTTCTTATCTACGCAATCTTTTCTTCTCTTCCGATAAATTGGTCATCCATTCTTTTCGACCTCTTTATTCGTTATCAGAAATTCGAACCTCTTCTTTTTGGGTGTTTCATAACTCCCATTCTCAAATACTTCCAAGTACCATTTCACAACGAAGTCATCCTCCGTCCCTCTCAAGTCCTCGATGGTACCACCTTTAATCTAAGGTCCCTGCACATGCCCGGCTCTGATGAAGCAGATCCAATATCCTCCTTCAATTACTTTTCTGCTATGATGGATATCGAGCAAACTCAGGATCGAATCCTTCATAATCAAGCCATGTTGCAGTAGACTCGCAAGCGGAATCGTGCCAACCGACCACATTCACCTTCTCCACCTTCGAGATAAACTCATTTTTTATCTGTAATAACTTTTCAATACTTTCGGTCTGTAATAATTTTTTCTTTTTACTCTGATCCCTCCTTTTTGTCCATGACAAAGGGGGAGAAAACCTGTCTCCATTATTGGACAAATATTCTCTTTAAACATTATTTCAAACTTTTTTATCATATTATTATTTCTATGCATAATGTCTTTTTGACAGGGGGAGCATATTTTGTCATCATCAAAAAGGGGGAGAATGTTGAGAAATTCGGTTTTGATGTCACATAATATGATACACTGTCTCATTTGATTTTATATGATATGATAATATGTTCTCTTGAAATAATGTTATATTATGACTGAATATGTTTTGCCATAAATCTAACGAGTATTTGATGCAAGGATATCTAACCCAATAAGGATGGAGACTTCCTGTTCAAGTACAACTATGGTGCAATCATACTCCTTGAAGAAAAAGCTTGATGAGTCATGCTTTCCTAAAGTTCAAATGAAGAGATCGGCTACCTCAAGATGAAGATTTTTTTTCTTCTTTAGAGTCATATGTAACAGAACCTTCAGGAACTTGCATATTGCATATTACATACTCATTCATAAACACTATATCATAAAAGTATACGATAGTTTCAAAAAGCTCCTTTTTGAAAACTAATAATTATACCTTCTTACAACCTTTCATGAAAAAGATATTTTGTCATATAATAATTGTACCTTATACTATATACAAGACAACATGAAAAAAGGAATGTAGGAAAAAGACAAAAACATAACATCGACTACATGGAGAAAACAAATATAATATATTTTTGAAAAGACTTTAGTTTCCCTCTTTAAAGAAATATTTTTTATAAGAAGAAGACAAAAACATAAAATCGACTACATAAGAAAAACAAATAAAATATGTTTTTGAAAAGACTTTAGTTACCTTCTTTAATGAAATGTTTCTTAATACAAGAAGAAAACAAAAACATAAATCGGCTACATATAAGAAAAACAAATAAAATATGTTTTTGAAAGGACTCTAGTTACCTTTTTTCATAACCATAGAATGTCGACTTACTTGAAGTCATCATTCTCTCTACAAAGCATTAAATGCCTTCTGTAACAAGTCCCTGTTAATATCCTTCTCAAAGAATGTCGACCTTCTTTTGGTCCTTATTCTCTCTGGAGACTTTGAAAAACACAACATAAAGAAAACACTTGACATGACTATGTACAAATAAATATCTCAAAGCACTCATAGTACTTACACTCATTTAAAGTAAAGAAGTACTAATGTACCTCAAATCATTAATTAGAATAAAGACAAAACTACAACCCAACGTTTAATGTACTATTGTAAGAAATAGACTTTTTACATAAAATATGTATTACCTAAAATATTACAACGACTAGTGTACCCTCTATTTCACCTTTATGGAAAAAGGCATTCTCGAACTTCTCTAAAAGATGTTTTTGAAATGACATAACATTTCACATTTCAAAAAGTTACAATTCCAAAATGTAGCGACTACTTTTTATAAGCTATATAAACACACTCAAATAAACTATTCAAACAACGGAATGGAATAGACGTGTGAGCTTACAAAGCGAAAAATTTCTATTCGTGATTCGAAAAAGAGAGCCTTGAAAAAGAAAGAGAAAAAGAAAAAGAAAGAAAAGAAAAAAAGTCAAGTCCAGCTCTTTGACAAAGAGTATCCTCTGAGTGACAAACAGATCATTCTGAGAATCCTTCATTCGTGCATTCATATCATTCTGAAGGTTCTATAGGAAGTATTGTAACTCTGTTATTCACTGTATTCCTTCTTTGTTTAAAGAAGTAGACCTCTGTGAAAGAGGGTGTTGCCCTTCTCTGTTGAGAGAAGAAGACCTCTTGGGAAGAGAGTGTGCCCCTTCTCTGTTGAGAGAAGAAGACCTCTTGGGAAGAGGGTATTGTACTATTTATCCGGTGACTCGGATGTTATAGTGGAAATCTCAAGTGGTTTGCTTGGGGACTGGATGTCGGTCTGGATACTGACCGAACCAGTATAACTTCTGTGTTTTATGTGTTGTGCCTTATTGCTTAATTATTTTTATTTTATTGATCATTATCATATTTCACTATTCACCCCCCCTCTAGTGGAATTTCAATAAGTACAAAATTTATGTTAGCTTCTTTACCAACTGTTTCAACCACTCCACAAACTTAGTTTCACGTTCTTTTTGTACTTCTGCATCAGTGAGATGTGAAACTTCGCTTTGCAACTCCAGATCAAATCGTCTGCAAACCACAAATACTTATATTATCGAGTCATGTATCCACATATAGAACATAAAAGGATTTATAATTGAGTTGCATATACATATACTTACTCGATGTATGCGTCGATCGCTGAGCAATTAAAAAGAATATAGATGTGTGCTGCATCTTGCTCTCGATCTGTCAATAGCCTTGATCGGCAACTACCAAATGCATGCCCAAGTGGTTGAAATATCGACAGCTTGTCAGCTACAGTTACTTGTTCTCCATCGTCGTTACGGGGCGGGCATGTGTAACGTGTTGAAATATGAGGTTCAAAGTACATAGATGAGAAATTTGAAATCTCTTCTAAAGTGTACGCCTCACAAATAGAGCCTTCTACTCTTGCTTTATTACGAACCTTTTTTTTTAGGTCGAACATGCATCTGACAAGAATATACATTTCAAATTTTAAATATCTGCCATTAAAGAGACAAATATAAAAAAACATATACCTTTCAAATGGGTACATCCATCGATATTGCACAGGGCCACCAACCCTTAGTTCATATGGCAGATATATGATCAAATGTTCCATAACATCGAAAAATGATGGCGGAAATATCTTTTCTAACAGACAAACAGTGGTGATGACAGAGTCCTCGAGATTCTTTACATCTGATACAACGACCTCCAATGCGCACAATGTTCTGAAAAATCCACTCAACTCAGACAATACCCCCCATATAGGTTTGTCTAACATATCATGGAATGCTAGGGGTATCAATCGTTGCATAAAGATATGACAATCATGGCTCTTCAACCCATATAACTGTCCATCGTCAATCTTCACAGCCCGAGCAATGTTAGAGACATATCCATCTGGAAATCTCAATTGTCTCAACCATTGACATACATGTTTTATTTGATTAGGTCCGAGCACGTACTTCGCCTTTGGTTTCAGTACTTTGCCATTATACTCTTTGAATTCCAATTCTGGTCTTTTACATATTAATTTTAAATCCATACGGGCCTTCGGATTATCCTTCATTTTCCCTTTAATATTCATTACTGTATTGAACACATTATCAAACACATTTTTCTCTACATGCATCACATCCAAATTATGTCGTATCAATAGAGTCGGCCAATACGGTAATTCCCAAGAAATAGATTTTTTCGTCCAATTGTGATCCTTCCCAAATCCACGGAAGGGTGTAGTACTACGGGCATCTGTTAATACATCTGGAAAGTATCGCAATCTTCTTAGAATCTCTATGCCGGACAATCTTGAGGATGGACCTTCCGTTTCAGTTGTGCTTGCTTTAAATGCATTCTTTTGACGTCGGAACGAATGATCGCTGGGTAGAAATCGACGATGGCAATCAAACCAGCAAGGCTTCCTTCCATGCCTCAATCTAAAAGCTTTGGAATCCTCCATGCAGTACGGACAAGCCAACCTCCCATGTGTGCTCCAACCAGATAACATACCATATGCAAGTAAGTCACTGATTGTCCATAGAACAGCGGCCTTCATGTTGAAATTTTGTTTTTTGTGGGCATCATACGTGGTAACATCGTCATCCCACAGTACTTTTAATTCATCAATCAATGGCCTTAGATATACATCAAGATTTTGGCCAGGTGAGGTCGGACCAGGGATCAACAGAGACAAGAAAAGATTTGGACGTTTCATACACAAGCTTGGTGGAAGGTTGTATGGAGTTACAAATACTGGCCAGCATGAGTATGGAGTTGATCTACCCCCAAATGGATTAAATTCATCTGTACATAGACCGAGTCTAACATTTCGCACTTCCATTGTGAAGTTCTGATAAGTACGATCAAAGTGCTTCCAAGCTTCAGCGTCAACAGGATGCGTGATCTTGTTTTCATCGTGTCGAACTTTATTTTTATGTCATCTCATGTGTTTAGATGTCCTTGAAGACATATACAATCGTTGCAATCTAGGAGTGATAGGAAAGTAGCGGAGCGACTTGTATGAAACTTCCTTTGATCTCGTGCTACCATTGTCTCTTGTCTTTGGCTTGAACCGAGGATGCCCACATGATGGGCATGATATGTCGTTTTCCTGCTCCTTGAAATACAACATGCAGTGATTTTGACAAACATCAATCTTTTTGTAACTCATACCTAGAGCGTTGACCATAACTTTCGCACGATAGAAATTTTGTGGCAATTTCTCATCTTTAGGCAACATACTCTTCACAATCATGCATAAACGGTCAAAACATGATTGACTCAAATTATACTCGGACTTCAAATTCATTAGTTGAAGAACTGCAGACAAGATAGTGTGACTCTCACAACCGTTCCAAAGTGGCTCATCAGCATCTCTAAGTAAATCATAAAATCTACTAGCTACATCGTTTGGTGATTCTTCAACTACGGCAGTTCTTACATCACTAGAACTCATAGCAGAACCCAGTTCTGTTCCTGCGGCATCAAATATCAAATTTGTATATGGATTATCGTGCACCACATTCACCCGTGCATCAAAATCGTTTCTAAATTCTTCTCCATGAAACGTCCAGTTTTGATAATCACTCACAAAACCCTTCCTGTATAGGTGATGTCTAACGCCATGAGGTTCTACAAATCGATTATTCTTACAAATCTTGCAGGGACACCTAATCCGACCTGTGGGATCTACCGTACTGACACTTGTCATTGCAAATTCAATAAAACTGTCAACACCATCCATATATTCATGCGATAACTCATTGTCCACTATCCTACGGTACATCCATTCACGGTTTGCAGCCATTCTGTCGTATGATGTTACGAATAGTATCCTAACCAGTTAAAAGAGAACCATCAGAATGCTATGATGAAGAAAATATCAAATTTATCATGCAATATATGATGTCATACAATCACAAGAATTATGATGCATGCATTGATAACTTAATATTTTCATATACAAACTATTCATGACACGATACATTCATTTGAAGCATGCTTTCAGTATACAATTTCACATGGAAGACATAATCAAATTGAAAGTAACTACATGTAAGCATGGATACAATCACATCAAACATTGCAATACATCGAAATAATTCATATCAAACAAATGTCAAACATGTACCTGCAGCAAACACACTTCAATATCCCACTAACTACTACCATGCATAGCATGGACTCCGTACTCCAAAAATAAGAACACTTTCATATTCATACATTAAAATCATGCTCAGCATGATCTCCGAACTTCAACAAAGCAGTCCTAGATATCAACAACTAAGTGAGTGTGTGAACAATAAAGTGTTACATTCAATAAATTAAATAACATGTGATGCGCTTGCATCACTTACTCACCACGTGTATTTACCCGATTTGCATTGTTTTTGTCACTTACTTACCACGGGTGGCGGGGCACAAGCGAGTTCCGTTGAGAAATCTGCAAAAAACACTGTGTTAAAATGAATATTGAAGCTAATTAGGGAAACACAAACACTTATGCAATGCAAAAAACAACTAAACTAATGATGATATATCTAATGATGAAATGCGATGAAATAAAGTGAAAAAGAAGCATTGAACATCATGGAAAAAATAAATTAAGAAGAAGCAATTCACATGTGGAGGGATTGTGATTTCTACCCTGACATAGCAATTGATACCTTATCGCATAGGTCTCTTATAAAAAACAGCAGTGACAAGGATGAGTTTGAAATGCATGACCAAATTCGAGACATGGGCAGACAAATTGTCTTGCATGACAGCCCTACAGACCCCAGAAAGTGCAGCAGGTTGTGGAACAAGGATGAAATTCTGGAAGTTCTAGAAGACCCCGAAGTAAAGTCTAACTCTATCTTGGTTGTTTTCTTTTTCCATATATCTCTATAAATCATGATTCTGGCTAGAGGCCAAGATTTGTTTAGATCTACTTTGTTCTTCTCAAGTGTTCTGTTCAGACTCACGTTAACTATGGAACTCAAGAATATAGGACTCAAAAGTTTCTGTATCATGATCTTATGTGATAGATGGCTTAAGACTCGGCCAAGTCTCTGAATTTATGGGACTTGCTGATCCTTAACATGGTCATGGAGTGTTTTATCTACCAGACCAACCAGGACCTGTATTGATCTTGGTTGCAGTCCTATCCATCACTTTTTGTATGACATTGAAAAACCTTTTCTTTTCCTCTGTTCATTTTCTTTTTTTTCATTTCCCATAATTTTAACGTCAGTTTTAGTTCAAACTCAGAGCCCTTGTGAAAGTTTTTCTAGATAAAAGTTTATAAGTGGTGCCATCCAAAAGGATTAGTGAAGCTGAACTCAGCTGTCATGGGTGAGGGGGGGGGGGCAGGCAAGCAGGGATTACCTGCATGGGGTTGGCCTATACGGCTGAGCGTTATTCTCTCCTGAACGAGGGCTTTCGCTTTGTTAAATATTGAAAAAAAACTGATACATTTTGCTTTCTTCAGCACACTTTTAATGTTTGAAAATGTTGTCAGATTTTGAATATAATTCTCCATTCAAAGATTTAAAGTTTTTCTGATTTCTTTGTTTCCTCTTATGAAGACAAAGAAAACTTTGAAATTTATCTAAACGATTGAATCACTTAATTCAACAATAGCAGCAAGGACTGTTACGATCTCAACTAAGCCATGACTTAATCCAACTTTATCTTCCAATCTCCATATCTTAGACTCACATAAACATTTGAGTCAGAATTCTGGTTTAAGAGCTAATATCATACTAATCTGACTTGCTTGTTTGTCTTTAGGGAACAATGAATGTTGAATGCATTATGTTGAATTTTGAATCTGAAAGAAAGATATTCTCATATTGGGGACTGTACTTTTGGGCATACTATGGATGCTATGGATCTAGAGAGCAGACAAATTCTAGTGCAGCTTCAAATCAGCTGCCTTTGAGCACTGAGGCTTTTGCAAAGATGTTAAATCTCAGACTTCATGTCAACAATGCCAAGTTGAAAGGAGACTTTCACTATTTCCCTAAGAAACTAAAGTGGTTTGAATGGAAAGGCTGTCCATTGGACTGTCTTCCACATGAACTTGATCTTGACAAAGTTGTTGTCCTTGATCTGTCCGAGAGCATGATCAACCAAGTTTGGGATTGGCAAGGACCAGGATCTAAAGTAAGTCTGAAGAGTGAATGCCTCCTCAATTATATCACTTAATTCAGAAGAAGCATTGAACATCATGAAAAAAATGAAAAAGAAGACATAATCATAAAAAGATAGTTTCGGAGGAAGCAAAAATGCAGATGAGGAATCGGAGGAAGAAGAAGAAGAAAATGCAGATGCAAATGATTACCTGCGCGTCGCCGGGCAGTGGCGGGAGGCTGACGGGGAGCGGCAGCTGGCGAGCGGTGGACGGGGAGCGGCGGCTGGCGAGCGGCGGCAGCCGGGCGGTGGCGAGAGCCGACGGGCGACGGGAGGGAGAGGGCGGCGGGCGGGAGCAAGACAGCGAAATAGGAAAAAGAGAAAGAGGGATGGGATTAGGGATTTACGCGACATTTAGCGACAGAATAATTCCGTCGCTAAGCCGTCGTAAATCAAAATACCAAAAAAGCGACGGAATATATTCGGTCGTTAAGTCGTCGCTAATTAGCGACAGATTAGCGACGACAGAGTTCCCTCTCTAAATCCATCGCTAAAATGGTGTTCTTGTAATAAGAATTAGCGACAAAAAATTGCAGTCGCTAATCCGTCGCTAAGTAGCGACAGATTAGCGATAAAAGTTGTTTTCTCGCTAATCTGTCATGAATTAGCGACAGATTGTATCTCTAGCTAATCTGTCGCTAATTAGCGACGGAAAAAATCCGTCGCAAATGTCCGTCGCTAATTAACAATTTTCTTGTAGTGCGAGATTCCAAATAGGCCCTAATAGAATTTGAATTCTAGACCTATTGAGCCAAAGATCAAGCATATTTGTTTATAGAAGAGTACACTATTTCAACATTGGAAGCAATACTAACTGAAGTATAAACATATTGCTTGCAAGCCAAACACTTTCGACTATTTAATTATATTACACTGATATATAAAACATATCTAGAATGTTTTATTACTGCTAACAAGCTTGTACTAACCGAGCCTAGCCAAGAATCTACTGTTCATTATGAGCAGAGCACTACCTGAACCACAAACAGCCTATTTTGTTTCCCAGCCCTAAGCTCAATCACCCAATATGCGACCCTTTATACATCCTGCAGGTTGTTCATGAATTACATTTTGGGAATGGTGCATGCCAATCATGGTAACACCAATACACCAAGCTCGGCAACATGAAGATACGAATGGTTGAGCTCGCATCCTATGCTCAAAGAGTTTTATGCACAAAGAAAGAAACTCCCCACCACCTAATGATTTTACTTTGCAACCCGACGCATGGTTAGGTGATCGGGCTTAAGTATTTTACAAAGTATTCAGCTATACAAAACGCAGAAAATTTCTACCTAATGAAATGATTTTCAGTGTAAAATACAAATCATAGAAAATCACTTTGGCATAACGATTTTTTGTGTTATCCACAAGACACAAAAAATCTCTACGCGATTTTCTGTCTGTGTGGTTCGAGTATTTTGTTAAATACTCGGGCCCCATCACTGGATCTACTTCCGTCGATGAGAACATGCTAAAACCACAAGCTTTCTAAGAAAATGGGAGTGACCCACTTTGGAAATCAGATAGAAACGAAACATTCATGGGTTAATATTTGGAGCTATTGAAGGCACAGAATTATATAAAACGATTGAGCTGGAAATCATAGGTTCAAGCTTTATCAACTTTAAATTATGTTATTTTAATCTGAAAATATGATTTTTTGAGTCATCAAATTTTAATGCATTGTGAAGAGTTAATTCTTTTAAGCCAATCTATAAAGATCTATGATTTCTAACTCAATAATTTCATATAATTTTGTGCCTTCAATATCACCAAATATTACTGAGGTGGTATCCCATGTGGTAAGCGGGTCATGTGCCAAGCTGAGGGCCCAGGTTCTAATCCCTCTGCCACATGAGGCTTAAGAGCTATCGTAGGGTCTGCCTAACCTCAGCCTTCAAAAAAAAAAAAAATCACCAGATTTAACCCACAGTGCGTGTCACTCAAAGCAAGCAAATATTTTTTCAGCCGTTCATTTTGAAAACCTTAGATGCCCTTCATCCAGGGCATCAACGGCTCTAAAAAAAAAGTGTGAGACCCATCTATAAAGGCCTAGAATCCATCCATTGTATTTGGGAAAGGCATCAGTCAGTGCTTGCTCTTGACCTGATACTCCCTCATTAACCCACACCTCCATCTCTCTTCTTGATAAAACAAAAACTAGGAACGCCCCTCGAAAAGAGAGGGGTCTCTTGAACTTTAACCGGCAAAGAGAGGAACGGGTCATGAGAATCAAGAAAAAAAGTAAAATTGTAGAAAAGAAGAACCTGGTTTATATTTGCTTCCTCTTCTTCTTCTTCTTCTTGGATATACAGGCAGCGGGCGAGAGAGAAAAGAAGTAAAACAAAAAAACAAAAAATAGCAAATCACGATCACGTCCACGAGTTATCGAAGGCAGCGGAGGTGATGGCCCTGGCGAACTCCGGGAAGCTGATGCGGCCGTCTCCGTCGGTGTCGGCCTCCTTGATCATGCCGGTGAGCTCCTCCACGGTGAGGGCGTGGCCGAGGCGGGCCATGGAGTGCGCGAGCTCTGCGGCGGTGATGAAGCCGTTGCCGTCGCGGTCGAAGAGGCGGAAGAGGGAGTGGAGCTGCTCCTCTGTGTAGGGAGATCTGGTGGAAAGGAGCTCCGGGGAGACAAGGGCGACGAACTCCGAGAACTCCACGAGGCCGTTGCTGTTGGTGTCCGCCCTCTGGATGAGGGCGTCGAGCTGCTCCTCGCTCGGCTTGAGCCCGAGCGACCGCAGCAGCGAGCCGAGCTCGAGTTGTGTCAGGCTGCCGTCGTTGTTCCGGTCGAACGACCGGAATATGTCCCGGAGCTCCGCCAGCTGCTCGTCGTCCAGCTTCAGCGGTTTCTCCCTACTCATCGATCCCCGATCTCCACCCCTGTCTAACGGAAGAGCCCCCAGTTTCTTGGATTAGGGTTTCCTCTGGCTGGAATCCCCTCAATCTCGCTCTTTCCCGGACTGTCCTTCGCCGGATTTCTAGGGTTTCTTGCACCGGATCTCCGATCCTTTTACTTCGAGCCTTGTTTGGAGAATTTCCTAAGATTTGCTCTATGGATCGTTATCTACTTATTGATCCCGAACTTGCGATGATCCCTCTCCGATCACTTCTTAACCGAAAGGGGGAGATTAGTCTTTTCCTCTTCGCTCGTTCTGATTGAGCGACGCTTAGCTTATTTTCCGATCAGATTGGCTTCTGAGCAACCGATACTTCTTCCCAATTGCGCCTCTCACTTTACGTACTTCCTCTCTATGCTTGGCATCAATTTCTCCCTTGTTTTGACGTATCTTCTTCCTTGAGCTAATAATCTTCGCTCTTTTTCACGATCTGGACGGTTGAATCCTTTCAACCTTTTCGCCTCCGGTCTTGAGAAGATAGCTTCCTCCCGTGATCGAAAAAAAACGGCGGTCAGGTCGCCTCCGATTGCCGCCTCACTCCCCCTTCCGTCCTGTTTCGTTCAAAATCACCCTCTTCTTTCTCACGACTCACTTTTCTCCGTCGATCGGCCGAGTCCGTTTCTTCCCGAAAGGTTTTTTCCTCTTTGTTTTCCTCTCCTTCCAGTGGGGGGGTTCGGTAGATAAGGCTCTCCCCGCGTAACTCCGTCGTTCCACGGAGATCCTTCGGACCCGGAGCTCTCTCTCTCTCTCGCTGAGACGCGTCTTTTGGGTTTGTGATTAGGTTTTTCTCTGGATGGGGGTGGCATTTCCAGAGAGAGAGAGAGAGAGGGCGGGCGATCCGGGAGGATCTGGGACGCGGATGTGTGAACACGTCACTTCCTTCCATAACGACTCCGTCAACCTCCAATTGTTTTGGGCCCTTAATTAATTATTCAGGATCCACATCACTTGGAAAGTGGAACAGCTCGGTGTCTTCTTGGGCTGACGTTGGTTTGGGGTGTCAATGGGTTGGGTTGACCCGGACCCAATCAGTACCAAACCCTATAAGATCAGGGTAGGACTGTCAACGGGTCGGGTCATGATTGACCAAGACCCGCTCGTATAACTAATAACCAGTTCTGGTTTTGTTGGGCCACAAAAATAGAATCCCAAACTAGGACCCACATCATTTTAGAATTTTTTTTTAATTAAAAATACAGTTAAAATACTCGGGTCATGTCAGGTACCCAGCAAAAATCATGACTCAACTCGGCCTGCATATTCTCGGGTGGACCTGAATATTTCCATGCTCATACCCGGAAAGTCGGTTCGGGTCCGGTTGGGTACCCGATACAAACTAGACCCATTGACAGCCCTAGGTCACGGTTTGTTGACACGCAAGGAGGACACATTAAAATTTAGGTCAGAATCAAAGGGTTATCATTTGTAAATTTGATACCAATCCTACTTCCAACTAAGATTTGTAAATTTTCAACTAAAAAAGGTAAAAGATATTATTTTAATGGTATGGTTTGGGTCTGTGGTTCATGTAATCTTTATAAGATCCAGGTATGGTTTCTCGGGTCTGATTGGACTCCGGTCTAACCTGATACCAGCATCTCAAATCAGATCTGGGTTTGGTCCTACTTAAGGTTTGAGTCAAACCCGACCAATTGACAGCCTTACTTTTGGCCCGCTTTTTATGATATTACAACCATATGATTTTAGATATTACAAACCTTGTGGTTTTAAATGCGCTTTTCCACTAAATAAGCTACGCAGGTGTTCTAAGGTTTAGATAGTACGGTAACAATGAAAGTACGGAGTATTTTACCCTGTTTAACCCGCTTGCTGGTGGACTTTTGATGAGGCTGTGGTGACCCGTCCTCTCGTTGCTTCAGAGAGCCGAGCACCAACTTAGGACCAAGCCACACTTCACCTAGATTGACTATCAGTTTGACTCAGGGACAACATAATGTCGTGCTAACTCATTTGAGGCCAGAGATGGCCGAAGTTGACCGAGCCAAGCGAGTCGAGCATGATTGTTTAGGCCAGTATATCGGTCAAGTGAATCAAGTGTTCATGGAGTCTTGGCAATTGCTTGTTTGTTGCATGAGTCCACCCGGTTGTGCATTTGACCCGAAGTCACTATGGACCTAATTGACTCGGCTATGCAACTCAGTTGGGCCCAACTTGTTTTTTCCACAGCCCGTTCTTTGACCCCAAAGTGGTTTTCTTCCATCAATAATTGCCAAAGACAGGAGAGCCCCCACAGGCAAGTTATTTCCAAAGATTGTCTTCAATGCAAAAACAATGAATAATGTGCATAACGAAAGTCTAAAATCTATAACCGATTACAGCGTTCCTTCTCTAACGATCGAGTTTTTGATCGATCAAAATTTACATATTGAATTTTTATCATTCATTTATTTAGTGAGCCACATGTTTTGGATTATGAATTTTCGATGTTTAGATGCATTTTTGAAAGCACTAAAAATCAACAGCATACATTACTTTGTATTGTAAAGTTTTAAATGCATTGAGTCCTCGATTTTTTACGTTTCGAAAAACATGCTTATATGTTGTAAAGTCTTTGTGTAAAGCATAATTTTTATGAAATAAATTATAAAGAATAAATATATGAGGTCCGATCCATGAGATGCTCAAGCAATATTGGAAAAGGGGAGCCGTCCGATCACCATTGGTTGTAGATTTTGAACTTTCCTTTGGTTGAACAGTCCCCCTTCCCCCACATATCTTATTTGTCTTCTTTAACAACAATGATTGACACAAATATAGATGTAAATGGTTTGGGTTTGATTTAGTTATGGGAACACCCTATTAAAATTTACATAACCCAATTCCGATATGAATTTGGGATTGTTTGATGTTCGTTAACGAGAAAGCAAACTTTCTTAAGAAGGCGAAACAAACATTTTCATGATAAATATGTGGTGGGATTCATATAATAAATGCAAAAAATCATCTTTCCTAACAAAAATGAGGTCATACTTACCTTATAGGAAAGCAGTTTTGCTTATAAGTCTCCCTTTTATTAGAAAGTGGCTTTCTATAAGGGGCATTTGTTACACTTCCATCCAAGGGAAGCCACTTTCCCTTTAAAGGACCAAGGCGAAAAAGTGCTTTATATATGAACCTATTTCATAGGAAAATTGTTTTTTCTCATTTGTTATATAGACCCCACATGTTTCTCATGGAAATGTTTGTTTCACCCTCTTTAAGAGACGCTCTTTCATAAGAAAGGGCATGAAACAATTGCCTTTCTAACGACTGTCAAGTGTTTAAGGTTGCTCAAGCCAAATGCATGATGAGCTTGCTCATAACGAGGCTTGATCAGGTTATATTGTATATAATCGATCATCGGTTATGTTCAATCTCCACTGCATATCTCACTTTGTTTGGAACCGTGAATCTCACCTGAGAAGTATAAAAGTGAAGCCCATGCACATCTATCAAGTGAGATGTTCCGTGGTCATTGAATATAACTGATGATTGGCTATATACAACATGAACTGATTGTGCCCTCTCTCACTCAGATTGCCTTGAGAAAGGTGGGGGACGGCCGTCTGCATGCACTGAATGCCCAAGTCACCTGCTGGAAACGGCACCTTGATGGAATATGGATCTATCACCATTGAATAAACCAGATATATTTACCCAAATAGTAACTGCATTTGAATCCACATGACTCGTGAGCAGGTCCAGTTAGCTAATTGGCTCAAATCCAAAGGGTTGGTTGTAGGGCTGGGAAATGAGATGAGTGCTCGTGGCTTGGCTCATGTTCGGCTTGTAAAGAGCTCCTTTAAACTCGTGAAATAGGCTCGACAAGCTCGAGCATGAACAACCAGTGTTCATCTTGGCTTGACTCGCATAAGCTCGTTTATTAATAATGCACATATATATATTATGTTATAGCATGAAGATGCTTGAAATTTTTGGCCTGCAAACAATAAGAATAGAGTTAAAATCCTATTGCTTACAAGTTTAAAACAATTATTTATTTTGTAAATGAGCTAATTTGAGCTTGGCTTAGTAGGTTTTGTGTCTAAATTTGATTGTTTTCAACTTAAAAAACAAATTGTAGATGAGCTTGCTAGTGCTCAGCTCGTTTAGCTTGGGCTTTTCATGAGCTCAATCTCGGCTCAGCTCGATACAAGAAACGAGCCAAGCTTGAACACCCACTGTTCCGTTCATTCAGCTCATTTACCAGCCCTAGTTTGTTGGTAGGGGAGTCGAACTTGGTTTGGGTGCTTATAAAGAGGTGTATTTTCATCACAGTGTTTTACCTTATTAGCTTTAGTCCCCTCTTTTCTTGATAATTGTTAAGGAGAAACCCAGTTCAGGTGGTGGGGCCTGGAAGAGATTGACGCTCTCCTGTACCAGTAAGGGGTCAAAACTCCTCAACTGCCTCTCCTGCCCACCAAGGAAATTGTTGCTTCAGCCTTAAGGCAAGGGACGTGCATGGTGCATCTCAGGTATCGAACTCGTGACATCCTTCAACTTGAATGCCTTAAGCCGACCCACCTAACCCGGTGTTCAGAGCCCTTACAGGCAGTTTCGGTGTGTCATTACCTACTGCGATTAGAATCAGGCTTGATTAAATTTGTAGCCCATTGCTAGATTCAGGTTTAGATTGAACTTTGAGTTGTCATTGACTGCCCTACACTTGGAGATGAAATAGATCAAGCACCTGATCCCAACTACCCCGACATGCTAACAATCTAATTTGATCATTAATAGCAGGTTCTGGAGAAAGGAAGGCTATGAGAACCACAATTTTCTCATAAGAAATAAATCAATGTACGAAAGAAAGAAATTTTCCCTAGTATCTAGACTTGTCTCCTCTTCTTTTCTAATTATTTAAAATAAAAAACTTGGCCTAATGGATGCCGGCTTCAAAAGTCTTCCACTAGGAGGGATAGGCCTTCTTGACCTACAGAATTCCCCTGTACCGAATCAGACCTAACCACTGCGCCCACTTGCACAGGAGTTTGATTTTTCAGTGTATAACACTACAAAAATGTACATGAAACATTAATAGAAACTTCCTTGTTAAAACGATTTTGATTATTATCTTCCAAATGCCTACCGACTGAACAAAAGGAAAAAGAATAAAACAACTGGGTTATTTTCTGCAGCAGAAAATTTTCCAACCAATGAACTATTGCATAAATATGTGCACACAAACGGCCATGGTATTTTTCCTTTTGAGCGCACAAATGGCCGTATAATTAATGACAGCTTGCCAATCAGATACTCATAGAGGTCCAGATAGATTTATCTGCACCTCCAGATTTCATACATCTACTTTAAAGTACATGAGACACATTGAGGAACCTGTCTGATAAAGATAGAACTACAAGAGATTATTCCTTTTATTAACAGGATTTCATGGACAATTATTCAGTCAAACTAGAGCCATCCAAAGACACCCAAGGGAAGTTAAGCAGGATTTACACAAAAGCCAACAAACAGATACAAATTTTTAAAAGATAACATGCTTCCCTTTCCCATGTCACTGTTGCATCCACTGTGCAATATCACTCCGAAAAACACCATTGGACATCCCACTTCGTGCACACGGTTCTGAGCAGACATAGATGTGCCCACAATAGGACGCTGAGATACCAGCAGCCTTCTGTGGGAGCAGAATCATTCCCAGTGTCGGGGATGATTTGGGAAGCCTTATGTTCATTGAAGATGCAAGCATGCGCCCATCTGAATCTTGACCTGTGATCTTAAGTTTGTTTATTCCATTTGTGCCTAAAGACTTCCGGGAATCTTTGATGGGCTTTGCTACCCTGGGTTGGGATTTCAACTGAGCATGTTCTCCTCGAATTTGGGCAGATGGTTTCATGCGATCGAGCCATCGAAGAATCCAATTGCCAACGCTCCGCCCAACATCTAGGTCTCTTTGCTGGATGTTCCGATGTACACTTAAAGCCACAGCAAAGACAGCCCTAGTACGCCTGAAGAGGTACCACAGATATAAAACTGTAATCTAAAGGCAACTAACAAGTAGAATGTAGCAACTATTAGGTTATCGCAGCAACTGGATTATTGAGGAGAACAACAGTGTGATCTCTTGGGGAAAAAAGCTACACGAGATTGCAAGAGCAAAGTTGTTCAGAGAAGAAAAAAGAAAACAAGAAAAGAGCAGAGGGAGTGGACAGAGTATCAGGCTAATCCGCTTTCTTGCAGAAAATTTTTTTCTTCAAAAACTTATAACATGAAATAAACAAAATAAATCCTTCATTTTGATGCATGCAACTATCTTGCCATGAACCAATCTCCACACCTTCATTTTTAATGCATGCAAAGACTATATTGCCATGAACCATTCTCCACATTTATAGCAAAAGTGTGTCATGGACCACAGCAGATGCCATGGCTCAGAAAAATCATTCAAAATAGTGAAATACAAAAGGGGATTGTGGAGGGAGGAGGGGATATAAGAATGCTGCAAAAACCATAAAACTCTAAATGTGAGAGAAATCAGGTCAACTCCAAAGGTAGTTAAAATACAGCAATTGTCATGAACTGATAATAACTAACCACCTTCCACTTCCACCTTAATGCAAAACTAAAAACTTGTCACTGACCATATACCCCTTCAAGCACATGGCAGTTTGCTTGAGAAACATCTAGAGACTCATCAATTTCAAAAAGTGCATGTTGGGTGGAAACTTAAAATTCATTAAACAAATATTAAATATTGAATGAAACAGGTCGTCCAAAGGATAGTTATCAACGCGAACTGACATTAGGGAAACAACATAGAGATAATATAAGGTAGCAAAAATGTTAAATATGCACTGGAAGGACAAAATAAAAATAAATTATGCAAAAGTTCCAAATCCATGTCCAAGTCCTAAAACATAAAAATGCTTTGTGAAGCATGCAAGTATAAACATAGATAGATATAAGCTAAAAGATATTTAAAAGAATACGAAAACTTGTAATCACAAAACTTCAATAGTAGTAGCCAAGCCAACCAAACTCTACTATGTGGTAAGATATTAGCAGTCAGATTGTTAGTAGAAATTCTTGAAGGTTAAAAAAAAAGAGAAGACGAAGCAAGGTCATTTTTGTTTTCAAGAAAGAAAATGGGGGAGCGTGGAAAAAGATGCAGCAGTTAGTAGAACACTAATCATCAACCAATATCTTTTGCCCAATTTGAATATGCAAACAAGAAAAATAAGACAAAATTAACCCAATGAGTCAAGAGAATATAGTGGGCTATATGGCCAGCACCAATTATCATAAATAGGGAATGAAACCCAATCCCAAAACTAACTATATGCTCACCAGTAGGTTGAGGCAACATAAAGGCTACGACTAGCAATACGCATGGTATTCGTTGAAGTTGTCCAACAAACACGCCTTGGAAGACTAAGTAACATCAATTGTGATCTCATTTCCATATGAAACCATGAACGAACAGATGTACCTTAATTATCTCAATGATTAAGTAGATGCAACCTTCCAGTTGAGGGCAAACATATTGTTAAATTGTACATATATACACTTATATATATATATATATATGTGTGTGTGTGTGTGCATATTATATATATATATATATATATATATATATATTATTGATATATTTTGTTTATTATGTTTTTTTATTTAGTTCATTTAGAACTAGATCTAGTTCTTTTAAAACAAGATCTAGTTACCAGTCAACACTTTGCGAACTAGTCAAAGGAGTCGTTGGACTAACTCCAGCCATTGGAGTTAGTCCAACGACTCTTTTGAGTCCCCTCTCCTTCTTGCCTCTTGCTTGTATATAAATAGGGGTGTTCCCCCATCTCTTGTATATCAATGCTTCTTGCACGAGTGTTTATCAATAAAATATTATTTTATTAACCCTCTTATGTTTGCCTCTTTAGTGGGTTTTGTGAGTGAGCCCATTTATGGATTTGGAACGAGGAGATACGTAAGAAGGTAGGCGTTGCACCCATTGAAAATAAGATGAGAGAGAATCGTTTACGGTGGTTTGGATATATTCGA
The DNA here is from genome assembly GCF_984573655.1 of Nuphar pumila. Taxonomy (NCBI): domain Eukaryota; kingdom Viridiplantae; phylum Streptophyta; class Magnoliopsida; order Nymphaeales; family Nymphaeaceae; genus Nuphar; species Nuphar pumila. The sequence continues at coordinate 36,242,070 of NC_143250.1, forward strand.
CGAAGGCCTAATGATGCTCCAGTTAGAAGGATGGAGAAATGGGAAAATATATTAGTTAAAAGAGGTCGGGGTAGGCCTAGGATGACATGGATGGAGGTGATAGGAAAGGATATGAATGCTTTGACCCTCACCAAGGACATGGCATTGGATAGAAATGAATGGAGGAGAAGGATTCATGTGGAAGACCCAGAATGATTTTCTTTGTTGGTTCATATCGCCGACCCCAATTGTTTTGGGATGAAGGCGTAGTTGTTGTTGTTGTTGGTGGTGGTGTGTTCACTTTGTCATTATCATGGCTCTTGTTGGAGGCTCTCATTTCTTTACATGGTATCAAAGTGAGGTCGTTCTTGACTCTTGAGTTATGTCACAGGGATTCGGCCAGACAGGTGCCGCACCCGCGTCGACGCAACGCGGGTGCAGCACCCGGTGCGGTCAACCCGACCTTGGGTCATTTTGGTCCATTTTTTTATTTTATTTTTTTAAAAAAAATATTTTGTCCTATGAAATGGGCTGCAGAATTTTTAAAAAAAAAATTGGGGGGCACTGCCCCCCCTGGACCCCCGCCCGCTTACCGCGCTGAGGGACCCGCCAACCCCCCTTTTATATATATATATATATATATATATATATATATATATATATATATATATATATATATATATATATATATATATATATATATTTTTTTTGCCGCACCCCCGCACCCGCACCCATGTGACATAGCTCTTGAGGTTTGCTTATTGCCTCGTTTTTTGTGCTCATGAAAAAAAGAAAGAATCTCTTGGTGATTTAAGTGCTCGTGTGATTGTGCAAGCGTGGTTCGTAGACTCATGTATTCGTGGTGGTATGCTCATGCTATCACTATCTGTTTTTTCATCTATTGTTCTCTTTTCATATGTCTCTCTCTATTTTGTAAGAATGGATGACAATGAGAAAGTCACCATCGCACCATCAAACTCAATGATACTAATTTTGTAATGTGGTCTTTAATAATGAATCACCACATATGGGGAAAGGGATTGCATAGATTAATTGATGGTTTTGATGTGGAGCCTTAACTAGTCCTCACAAAAGTAGAGAACAAAAAAGAAGTGCATCTTACCGATGGTGAGAAGACTAAGGCACTAGTTATGAGAAAAAGTATAAAGTGTGGAGAATGGAGCATGCCAATATTATGTTTTAGTTAATCAATAATATGGATATTAAAAAGTGCTCTAGTCTCGCAAAATTTGAGCATGCCAACAAAGCTTGGAAATACCTTAAGAATATGTATTTTCTTAAGGATATTGCACATGTGTGCAATCTACAAAATAAAGTTCGGACAATTACTCAAAAAGACAACTATTAGGAAATACTACAATGAATTGTCTAAACTTTGAGAAGAATTGTCATTTATTGAGCCTAAGTGGCATTGCTCAGAATATATAGAACTCCGACAAAAACAACTTGATGCGAAACATTTTTATCAATTTATAAATGGCTTGAAACCGGAGTTTGAAAGTATTAAATTGGCTCTTCTCTATAGAGGGAAACTACCCTCTATTGTTGACACTGTCGAAGAATTGAGTATGGAAGAGAATAGGCTAAGAGGGCACTCCTTAAAAAATGAAGATGACTCTGTTTTAGCCATCTCTAAACTGGGTAACTACATGCGCCCTTAAAATTCACCTCATTGGAAACAAGAAAATGAGCATGATAACAAGCCTTATTGGAAACAAGGCAATGACTATGACAGAAAAAAAATTATTTGTTATAACTGTCATGAACCTGAGCACACTAAACCTCAATGTCCAAAGTTTAGAAGAAGAGAGGAAAAGAAGGTAGCTTCATTTGGTTCTTCACAAGAGACAAATGAAAACAAATCTCATAATGCACCCGTATCGATGTCACAACTTATGAAAATTCTCCAACCTCTTCTCAAATGGGTATCTTCTTCAAATGAAGTCTCAACTGGAGTAGCAGTTTCATCGTTTTCCGATCCCGATAAAACCTCTTGGCTTTTGGATTCTGGTGTTTCCTTTCATACGACTCATAATAGTAGTTCTTTATCCGAATGTCGTACCAACTCAAGTGTATCAAATGTTTTTACGGCTGATGGAACATCTTTTGAAATAAAAAGAATAGAAAATTTCGAAAAGATTTTACAAAACTCCAAAAAATTTACCATTCCAAAAGTTAGATATATTTTAAGTTAGATTTAAATCTCTTATCAGTTTCACAAATATCTGACCATGGATATAATGTCTCCTTCTCTTCTGATGGTTGTTAGGTAAAAGATCACCAGTCAGGAAAGCTGATTGGGGAAAGTCATAGAGAAGGTCTCTATTACATGGATTTTTTTGAAATACTCAAGGATACCTTTTGTTACAATGTTCATAAATTAGATTTGGATTTATGGCACAAGAGACTTTGTCATCCTAATGTATCCAAAATCCAACACTTTTCAAATTTAGAAAAAAACTATAATTATGAAAATTTTACGTGTACAAATTGTATTCTTGGTAAAATGCAGAGATTATTATTATATGAAAGAAATTTTTTTCCTCTACATTGCTTGAGCTAATACATTCGGATATTTGGGGGCCAACACTAGTTATATCAAAGAGTGGATATGCATAGTATGCGCTTTTTGTTGATAATTTTTCTAGGTATACTTGGATCTACTTCCACAAACGTAAGTCTAAAGTCTTCATATTTTCAAATATTTTATTTGGTCAAAAATAAGTTTGAAAAGGATATTTTTTTTTCGTACTGATTTAGGGAGAAAATTTTTATCAAAGGAATCTAAAGATTATCTAAATTTACATGGTATCACACATCAAAGATCTTGTCCTCAGACACCATAACAAAATAGTCTGGCTCAACGAAAACACAGACATATTATAGAAATAACCAGAACTTTACTAATAGCAAATCAAGTGCCAAAAGAATTTTGGGCTTCTTTCTCTAACCGTTATGTATCTCATCAATAGGATGTCTTCTTTGCAAAATATAACACCAGTTGAAAAAATTCTTAAATTATTTCTTGATTATGCTAGACTAAGAGTTTTTGCATGCAAATGTTTTATTTTTACTAACAAAAATGATAAATTCTTTCATCGTGCTATTCCTTGTTCCTTCTCGGGTTATGCAGATAACAAAAAAGGCTACAGGTGCTTTGATCCTAAAAACAAAAAATTATATGTTTCATGTAATGTGTCTTTCTTAAAAAAAGAAAGTTTCGGTGATTTTGAAAAAGGCTAAGAAAGTAGATGAGTATTTTTTTTTATTTGATTTAAGTTCAAGTTATGAAAAATGTGATTATAAATATAACTTTGATAGTGGTCTTGATATATAATAGATGAATGTGATCTTGATAATGGACATGCTGATATAATTACTAAAGAGCAAACTCGTAAGAATAAAAACTATTTACAATATTCTAGGTGTAAGGACCTTAATCAACCATGTGCACTAGAGAAATATGTTGAACAACCTCAAGTACAAACCAGAAGATCATCTAGGATTTCTAAACCACTCGAAAAGTTTGTGTCTCATGTCTTTTTTTTTTAAATACAAGGCATTTATTACATTAATTCATTCATATCTGGAACCTTCAACTCATACTCAAGCTAAAGAACATTATAAATGGGTAGAAGTCATGAGAATAGACTTAGAAGCTTTAAAAAAGGCTAATACTTGAACCATTCAAAATGTTTCACAAGAAAATAAACTTATAGGTTGTAGGTGGGTGGGTATACAAGATTAAAATCAAGAGTGATAGAACTCTTGAAAGATATAAAGCCAGATTAGTGGTCAAGGGATATTCTCAAGAATATGACATAGATTACGAGGAAACCTTTGCTCCAATCGCTAGAATGACCACTGTTAGAACTCTAGTAGCCTTAGCATCAGTTCGAAAATGGCTTATATTTTAAATGGATGTCAAAAATATTTTTCTTAATAGAAACCTAATTAAAGAAATTTATATGAAAGCATCACCTAGTATAAAGATACCTAAGGGTAAAGCTCTTCGTTTGAAAAAAGCTCTTTATGGTCTTAAATAAGACCCAAAGGCTTGGTATGACCGGTTTAGTCGAGTTATGCTTAATATTGGATTTAGAACTTGTTTGACTGACACTGCATTGTTTGTTAAGATTTCTTATGCAGGTATTATTATTCTTCTTCTCTACGTAGACGACATGATCATCACTGGAGGAGACAAACAAAAAGTTCAAAATATAAAAAAAAATCTCAAAAAATAATTTGAAATGGCTAATTTAGGTTTCTTAAAATACTTATTAGGAATCGAAGTTGCTTACTCTCTTAGAGAATATTTATTATCTCAATCTAAATTTGCTTTTGACATTATCTCCAGGTCAGGAATCACAGATGATAAGAGAGTTAATACACTTGAGATTGCCAACACCAAGATGTGAATTGATGATGGAGAATTTGTTAAAGATACTACTCCCTTCAGATAGCTTATTGGAGCACTCTCTTATTTTTCAATTACTAGACCTAATATAACACACGTACACACAACTAGTCAATTTCAGCACATTCTCACTTCAATTCACATGGGAGCAGTTTTATGTATTATTAGACATATTAAAACCTCTCTTTCTTAAGGCATTTTTTTGTTTGCTTCATCTTCTTTAAATTTAATTGCTTAAACTGATGTTTATTGGGTAAGGGATCCCAATAACAGGCACTCAACTACTGATTTTTATACTTTTTTAGGTGAATCTCTTATTTTGTGGTGATGCAAGAAGCAGCAGAAGGTTTCACTTTTATCAACCGAGGTTGAATATCGGGTCATGACAACCACAACGATAGAGGTAGTTTGGCTCAGAAGGTTGTTGGCTGATACGGGAGTTCAATTGAGAGGAATCTCCCGCATGTGTTGTGAAATAAAGAGTGTGATCTACATTGCCAACAATTGTACTTTTCATGAACGTACTAAGCATATCGAAATAGACTATCATTATGTTCAAGAGGAGTATCTACATGGGACCATAGATTTGCCCTATGTTACATCAGAGTATCAGTTAGCAGATTTCTTCACCAAACCTCTTGGTGCACCCCGATTCCACTTTCTCTTATACAAACTTTCGATTATTGTACCGTAAGTTTGAGGGAGAGTGTTAAATTGAATATATATATATATTATTGATGTATATATTTTTATTTACATTTTTTTTATCTAGTTCATTTAGAACTAGATCTAGTTCTTTTAGAACTATATTTAGTTCTAAAGAGTTGGACTAGTCAACACTTTGTTGACTAGTCAAAGGAGACATTGGATTAACTTCAACGGTTCTACTTCCAGCCATTGGAGCTAGTTCAACGATTCTTTTGAGCCCCTCTCCTTCTTGCCTCTTGTTTGTATATAAATAGGGGTGTTCCCCCTCTCTTATATCTTAATGCTTCTTGCATGAGTGTTTATCAATAAAATATTATTTCATTAAGCCTCTTATGTTTGCTCCTTTAGTGGGTTTTGTGAATGAGCTCATTTGTGGTTTTTGGTGTCTTCACTTTGGCATTATTGTGGTTCTTGTTGGAGGCTCCCATTTCTTTACACATATCACCAAAACTATGAATAAGTAGTTGTGAGAAGCTCCAGCTTATTTTTCTGAAGGCATCAAGCAATCTTGTAGGAACTACGCAATCAGGATGCTGTGCATAGAACTTTTCAGGAACATCACAGTGGGAAAAAATGTGCCATCGATAGCCAACCATTGGGATGACAACTAATGAAGATAAAACTAGCATAAAAACTAAAATCATAGACCTAACCACATATTTGGTTCACGGCCCACAACAAAAACCTATTGCATCCAAGTTATTGGGGCTTTATAATTGAAACTGTCCTAGAGAATGTATTAAATCTTTGGATACCTGGCAATCCCATGAACCTAGTAGCTATTGCTCAAATGATTTTCACTTGAGCTACTTGAGAAAACACATCATGATAATCAATACCACAAACATCTTGGTAACTACTCATGCCGTGCTGAAAGAGAATCAACGGTACTAGCCTTTGAAGACCCAGTAACAACTGACAACTAATAGCAATCGTCCCCATAGGTGCAGCTAAACTAAAATCCAAAATGGCAATTATTTCATTTTCCATTTGTTGATCTTTTTCAGCACATTTAGGCAAGATTTTGTCACCTAACATGAACCATTGTTAAAGTCACAATGTATCTCAAGCTACGATTAAGACTCATAAAAAGAATATGCAGGTAAATAACTAAAGAAGAAAATTGCATAGAAGTAAAATAGGAAAAAGTTATCTAGTGCTATGTTTGGGCATCACATAAACACAACCATGCAAGTGAGACAGATAGGCAAGATTCCAGATGAGGAAGGCTCCTCGATCCCCTGTTTCCTTACTGCCGAGCCAAGGCCAGGCGCAGAAGAAGTTGGGACACATTTTGGTGAATTTGAGGAAAACATATCCAGAGAAATGTGTGGTTGGGTCACAGTAACACCTTCGCAAGCACAGCAAAAGAGTTGGCTTGAACAGGAAGAGCAGAGGCTGGTTGGCAGCTTGGAGGCTGTCTGGAAGCATTTCGGGTGGGGGCTGAACGCCATTTCCTGCTAGGGAAAAGACACAAGTTGAACTCACTAAGCTTCAACTTAACCCCACATATATCCAAAAGGAAAGCATTAATTTAATATGATCGACAGCTACAAGAGCTACTTCAGGCTTCAGCATAAGATCCTAAATAGCAAGGAACCCTCACAGAAAGCAAAGAGCTTAGCAGTTGTTTCATAACGACTGCTCTATAAAACAATGAATTCTCTAAATGTCATACTTTTTCTTTACATCAAATTCTCCTTTTCATCTTTATGGGACTAGCAACTAGAAGGAAGAAATCCTTCTTGACTTTTTTTTCATACAGAATCTCCACAACTAGGAAGACCGATTGTCTCCTTTGTAGCATAGTCACCCATATTGTTCAAGGTAATTTCTCGGCCAGGGGTTTTCACAGAGAGATTTTCAAAAGTTTGTATTTCTCAGGAAAATCTTAGGAGTTTAAAAAAATGAAAAAATACAAATAATAACAAAAAAGATAAGAAAGTAATAAGTTTTGCATTATTCTCTTTCAAAATATAAAGAAACAAGTTTTAAAAGGTTTTAAAATATAAAAGAAACAAAACAATAAGAAATGCAAGCTTAAAATATAAAAAAGAGTTTTTTCCCAAAAAATATTGTGATATTATCGTGATATTTTGAAAATATCGTGAGATATTCCCGATATTATCGGCTACCTTGAATAGCCAATATTAAAGCAATATTTTCAAAATATCACCAATATAGGTGACACTGCTTTGTAGAAAATGCATAATGCTTCAGCTAAAGGTAGCCCCAAACAAATGAAGCAATTATGGGTTTGCTAAACACTTAAACCATCCCCACCATGTAATCAAACTCAACTAGCTACTTTCGACTTCCAATATTTCTCCATGACACCTACTACAGGATCAATACAGATACATTGTCAAATCAAATTAAATAGGTGGTCCAATGATGACCAGGCTCAGATGACTGCAAATAGAATAAATAAGAGCAATCATTAAAACTAGCAAGAGTTGCCCATGATTGAAATAGCCACAGTTCAAACTCCAACAGGCATTGCCAGTTTACCTATTGATCTCATGTTTAACATGTTCTCCTTCAAACAGGATTTCAGGAAGATGGGCATTTTCTAAAAACTCAGCTAAACAAACAGATATGTGGTCTTGGCTCTTGAGAACTAAAAAAAAATGAAGCATCCCCACTAACTAAGCTTATAAAGAATTACTTGGAAATTGAATGTGAAATTCAAGAAGTTTTTCAGCAAAACCATGACAGTTATGTGTTATTCCTCAAGTAAGCTATTCTACCTCCGTACCACAATGACAAATGTTCTAAAAAAAAGCAATGATGTAGGCATCATTATTTTAAAAAACTCATTAAACAAAATTTGGCAGATGGAAGATCACGTTGGCCAACATAAACTTTCTGGCACTAAAGGTCAGACCAGAGCTGCTATAACTGATTAAGGGAAACATATAACTGAACGGGCAGATTTAGTTTATCTTACTGTTGATACAGTGGATGGACACTCTTGTAGAGTTTGATGTGAAGCACATCAAGATTGATGAAAAAGCAACAACTTTTGACATAACAGACTGTTAGCAACATTGGCTGTCTCCCCATAAGAGTAACCAATGATTTTGCTTATTTTTGAAAATTGAGTTTTATATACATGGGTTTTTGGATGTTATTACAAACGAAAAAGCAAAATAATGTTCTGAAAGCATACTTTTCAGTGTAAAAAAAGGAAGTATCAAATAGACGTCACAAAGGCGATTTTTAAAAAGTAAGTTTTATAAACATTGTTTAGAGGTTGGGGTCTCTTCCTCCGCTGTCCTCACACAAAGCAGGGCCACCATGCTCAAAGGCTCTAATGAACATCCTGCTGCAAGGTCATTGGAAAATTGTGAAAAGTGCTGCAAGTGATGGAATATACCTTCTTTGTCATTTTGGTATCATCTCATTACCAGAAAATAATCAGAATTAATATCCAAAAATGGTTCAATTTGTGTGTTTTCTGTCCATTTGTCCTCCATCATTTGGATGAAAAGCTCAAAGGAAGCATCTTGCATTATAAGCAGTTCATTTCCACCATTTTGTGGTCACTCTATGGCTGGAACACATCTTAGAAGGAAAGAGGTGGTGGTGGAGGTGGTGATGGTAGGATGAGAAAATAGAAATGATGCCAAAAGATGACAATTATTGTGGTAATGGTGCTGATTTCTGTGGTCATAGGAGCAACGACAATAGCTGTCGCAATACTGCTGGCATAGTTAACAGTAAGCAGATTTTGCGGCAATCACCATTACCATCAGTGATGGTGGCGGTGGTAGCAAGGAAATTACAGTAGAAGATCATGATAATTGTCATGATGGTTGTAGTGGTGACACGTGGAAGAAGATGATGGTGATTGGTGATCGATGGTAGTGATTATGGCTGTGATGAATTATAATGACAATGATGATAACGAAAACGATGATGATAATGATTGTGATACGGCGTTAGTATTTATCAGACCAATAGTGATGATCATAATGATCAACGAGAGTATAAGATTATGATAACAAGATGATGGTTCAATGATGAATTGATCATGATGATGATGATCATAAGACTAAACACGATAATTACGAATGATGAATCTAACGATCGTGAAGATAACGGTGAGCTGATGTATGCTCAAAACTAGAAAAAACGAAGAAGAAGAAGAAGAAGATGATGATAATGATCGATGTGAGTTAGAGAGAAAGATCACAAAGCCCTTTTTTTCTTTCCTGGCAGAATACAAAATCGGATTTCACATATTTATCTTTCGTCATCCAAACGCCCTCTCTAAAGAAATTGCTTATATGGTGTCACCCAAACACGAAAATAAGCTTCTGAAAATGAAGCTATGAAATTATCATTCTGAAAAATACACCAACACAAAACCTCATTATCAAAAGTGTCATCCAAACAGGCCCTTGTTCTAAACAAGTACATGATTTCAGACAGAACGAACTAAACCAACCCGAATCAAATGGCAAAAGAACAATGGGGTTCAATAAAAACCGCAAAAAAACAGAGAGAGAGAGAGAACCTGTGAGCGAAATCGCAAATCTTGGGGTGGTTGGGTCCGATGAGTCGACGTTGGATCCTGAGAGCGAGTCGGTACGTCCTCTTCAATCCAAGGAAATACGCCGTCGCTACCGTGATCTCCCACAGAACCATCTCTCTCTCTCTCTCTCTCTCTCTCTCTCTCTCTCTCTCTCTCTCTCAGCAAGCAATTCCGAGGACGAAGGAAAAAGAAGAAGAGAGAGAACGAATATCTTTCTCTTTCGGTTTCAGTATCGATGAGGACTTGAAGGAGACGGAATTCGATCTCGCGACCTCGCCGTAACCATCCTGGTGGCTTTCTCTGCTCCCGGCTTTCAACAAGGAGCAGCACGTGCCAGAGCCTCGTGTCAAAATGTGAAGCCTCAGGATACGTCACAGGTGACACGAGAGACACGTTTGGACACGTTCATTCAGAAAGCTTATGGACCCAGCATTGGTACATAGATTTTCTAACTAGGTCTGGATCTGACCTTAATTCCAATTAAGATCCACAAATGTTTAATATAAAAGTTACAAAAGCTAAATATTTCAGTGGGTTTGGACCTTGGTCTGGACCTGCCAAGCCAGGTGTGGCCTGACCTGAACCAAATACGGCACCCCAAAGTAGGATCCATGTCGGACCCCAAAGTAGGATCGATAATTAGGTCACTATATTATCATTTGAACAAAAAGGATGCTTTGGATGGAATCAATTAAGCAGAAAATTTGGTTTTCTTATTACCAAGTTTTTTGCAATATGAACTGATCTAACCTTCAAGAAAGCCATTTGATTGACACGTGATTCTTTCTATCATCCCTCTTGTTCTATTGACAATGATTTTTATGATTATTTTATACACAAAATTGCACAAGTTTATTGTCCTGAATTGACAAAATTTGTTAGCCCCCTCAACTTTTGGAATGAGAATTATATTAGTGTGATTGATTCTTCTCAGCATGTCTTTTTTTTTTTTTGAAGAATTTCACTACTACCTTACTTAGGTCCCCTCCCACGATGTTTCAATATTTTTAGAAGAAAAAACCTGAAAACCCATCAGGCACTCGAGCACTTTCATGGTCTAACTCAAAAACTGCCTGCTGAATCTCCACCATCCTTACTGTTGCATTCATTTGATCATTTTCCTTCTTGGTCATTCTTTGATCTGACTGCCCCTTTAGTTCCTCCCCATGCATTTTCTCTCGCGAGAAGAGTTCATTGAAATAAGCTACAAACCTCTCTTTTGATGTCTTCTTTGCATCTAGCTTTTCTCCCATCCTTCATAAAGATAAACGATAGAAATATTTTTTCTCATGATACCATTACATGGAAGTATCACGTGCTTGGGTCACCTTCCTTAAGCCAACTGTATTTAGATTTTTGCTTTCACATTTTCCATCTGACACAATGTTTGGAGATCCTTACGTAAATGTAGTTCCTGTTGGATTTTGCTTTTATTATCCGCTTCCAATTCCTTTTGATAGTTCTTAACTCTTTTTTAAGTCCAGCCGGGGTTAAGCAAACCCGACCCCCACCAGTTATTATCACTACAAGAATTCTGTGAATTAGCGACAGGCGTTATCTGACGCTAATTTATCGCAAATCCATCGCTGAACTATTTAGCGATGAATTAAAGACGACTTAGCGATGGATAGCGCCCATCGTAATTTCTTGGTCTCTAATTAACGACAAAACTGATATGTCGCCACTTTCATCGTTAATTTATGACAGATTAGCGAGTGTCATGATCTGTCACTAATCTGTCACTAAATAAGCACCAATTTGGTTTTGCGACAGATACATATATGTCACTAATCCATCACTAAAATTCAACGATGAATATGTATTTGTCTCTAATATTTGTCGCCAATTTAGCGATAAACTACATTCTGTCGCAAAACATCGGCTGATTCAGTTTTTGAGACAGATAAATATTCGTCTCTAATCCGTCGCTAAATTGGCGACGAATATTATTCATCACCAAATACAGTTGTCATTTTGTGACTGAATTTCTTCGAAAAATCCATCGTTGAATATTAGCGACAGATAATATCCGTCGCAAAATTTAAAAAAAATAAAATAATTTTGTTTGAATTATAAATATCGAGAAAAAAAATCTTGTTATACAATTTATATAACCTGTATATAAAAAATAAAGTACACATAAAAAATATATATACAAAATAGGTGAAACAAATTTAACACAAATTATAACTGAAACAAATTTAACAACCCAGTATAATCCTTGCCAAGTTCTAATTAGTTACAAGTGAACATATACAAAGAGTTTCATTTGAAACAACAAGTACGTAAAACAAAATCAACACATGAAGTTAATCCTCATCAAGATTCAGAGCATCATCCTCTTCATTGTCTCTATTTGCCCCTCCATCCATGCCTCCATTAGCTCCTCTATGCTAATCATCTCTAGCATCCTACAAGAGAACCGAAATGTTAGTGTTGATAAATAAAATATAATGAAATAAATTATATGTAATGCACCTAATCTAAGGTAATCAAAGTAACATGGCTGAATGACACATAGGTTAGCAATAAAGTGAAGGACATTAACAGAATTCAGAAGTTGTCAAAAAAAAATCATAGTGATGAAATCATGCTTATATGTGTTCTAAGGTTGTCAAAAAACTTTCATAGTGATTCAATCATGCATATATGTGTTATAAGGTAGTCAAAAAAATTTCATAGTGATTCAATCATGAATATATGTGTTCTAAGGTTGTCAAAAAAAATTTATAGTGATTCAATCATGCATATATATGTTCTAAGGCTATAAAAAAAATTCATACTCATTCAATCATTTATATATTTGTTCTAAGGCTGACAAAAAAAAATCATAGTAATTCAATCATGCAGATACGTGTTCTAAGGTTATCAAAAAAATGTCATAGTGATTCAAGCATGTATATATGTTTTTAAGGTTGTCAAATAAATTTCATAGTGATTCAATCATGCATATATGTGTTCTAAGGTTGTCAATAAAAGTTCATAGTGATTCGATCATGCATATATGTGTTGTAAGGTTGTCAAAAAAATTACATAGTGATTTAATCATGCATATATGTGTTCTAAGGTTGTCAAAAAAATCATAGTGATTCAATCATGCATATATGCGTTCTAAGGGTGTCATAAAAAATTTATAGTGATTCAATCATGCATATATGTGTTCAAAAGGTGTCAAAAAAAATTATAGTGATTCAATCATGCATATATGTGTTCTAAGGTTGTCAAAAAATTTCATAGTGATTCAATCACGCATATATGTTTTTAAGGTTGTCAAATAAAATTCATAGTGATTCAATCATGCATATATGTGTTCTAAGGCTGTCATAAAAATTGTATAGTGATTCAATCATGCATATATGTATTCTAAAGGTGTCAAAAAACTTATAGTGATTCAATCATGCATATATGTGTTCTAAGGTTGTCAAATAAGATTTATAGTGATTCAATCATACATATATGTGGTCTAAGGTTGTCAAAGAAAATTTATAGTGATTCAATCATGCATATATGCGGTCTAAAGTTGTCAAAAAAAATTTATAGTGATTCAATCATGCATATATATGTTCTAATACTGTCAAAAAAATATATAGTGATTCAATCACGCATATATTTGTTCTAAGGTTGTCAAAAAAAATCATAGTGATAAAATCATGCTTATATGTGTTCTAAGGTTGTTAAAAAACTTTTATAATGATTCAATCATGCATATATGTGTTATACGGTAGTCAAAAAAATTTAATAGTGATTCAATGTTGCATATATGTGTTCTAAGGTTGTAAAAAAAAATTCATACTGATTCAATCATTTATATATGTGTTCTAAGGTTGTTAAAAAAAATCATAGTGATTCGATCATGCATATATGTGTTTTAAGGCTATAAAAAAAATTTAGAGTGATTCAATCATGCATACATGTGTTCTAATGCTATGAATAAAATTTCATAGTGATTCAATCATGCATATATATATTCAATCATGCATATACGTATTGAAATCTAACGACATGAAACTTTAGATATGTATTGAAATAAACATTATATGTACCTGATGGACATCAGAGCTCATGTTGAAGGCAGACGAAGTTCTTCTGTCTCGAAAAAAATTGCATAACTCATTATGGATAAGGTTGTGAATGGCTTCATGTAAAAAGTCATGCATTGTGTCTTGAAGAAGCTGGTGGACACCATCCCAAGAAATAGCAGGGTCAATCGGACGCTGGGAGTTGATGCTGGTGGGAGAACTCTAAGAGCCCTGGCTGGAGGAGGCAACGACCAGTGTGGCGTTCATATTACTCTCAAACTCGAACACACGACCTTTTTGGGTTTCACCGGTTGCAGTCACCCATACTGCAGGATCAAAAGGCAGATGCTGAGTGGAGTCATCATCATATCATTCTACCATCTGTTGCTCGTATGACTCCTATAAAGTAATGATTACAGTATGAATTAATAATTAATAATTAATAATTATAATGTTTATGATAATATAATTCATGGTAACTTGTATATTATAATATTTATTAATACAATAAATACATACCATTGTCACTCTCGCCTTCTCTGATACGAACTCTTTTGTGCTCTTATGTTTATGTATTTCAATAAACACATCGTTGTAAGGTACATGACCTCCTTTTTCGGCTTCCTATAAGGTTAAATCATAAAAAAATTAATTAGAAAGTATGCATAAATACTTATAAACTTGACAATATATATATATATATATATATATATATATATATATATATATATATATATATATTGATGAGTTACCATTTTCTTCTGGTGGCTCCCAAAAGTCCTAGAACCACCTGTGTGTAGATGGCCATCGGGCATCTTCGCTCAGTTTTGTGCAGCCTTTGCTGAGCGATTTTGAAATTCATGGCTCGCCCACTTGTCGCACATTGCATTAAAATAATCTGACCTGATAGTAGAAAAGTCATGGCACTTTCACTGCAGTAGATCATCTATCCCACTAGCTGTTTTTATTGCTATAGTCTTCATATTGTGAAACATGTCAGCAAATTGATTGACAACCACCTTCTGTCACACTAGCCTCGCGTTCTACTCCTACTTCACAGTCGCGAAGCGATCCGAAGCATACAAATAATTTCAGAAAGTTAGTACATATGACTATAACAAAAAACTAAATATGAAACACATTAGCTATAATAAACGATTGTATACCATTAATGAAGACCATAATCTGTCCAACACCTCCTTCAAGTACTCTTTCTATTGAGTGATCGGTCCTGAAAGATGCTGAACTAGAAACTTCTTAATTTCTTGAATTACTTTTTGTGGCTCAAACTTCGTGCTGCATATGAATTGGTACACATTAACAATCGACTATCAATATACACTATTTATAAGATAAGTATTAGACAAGTGACAATGAAATACTTACGATTGACTATCGATATACACTATTTTAATGAGTTGTCATGTGTCAGACTAAGAAGACCCAACATCTGGCGTTGTCGCGTGATGTGTATGAGTAGCTAGTGTAGGTAGGTCATGTGCAGGCGAAACATCATCTATAAAACAATGAGTTAGAAATTCACATAATGTACATTTAAACTAATCAATTATACAATTATTTAAATGATATACCTATCGAAGCATTACGTGAAGACAAAGGCTGAGATTGGCTATCACTGAGCTGAGATCCTATAAAGACGATTAACAAGTAACAATTTTTATATCAATATATAAGCAAAAACATAATGAATGTCTATATTTAAATATAACACAAAGACATCTACCTAATGTTGTCACACAGCCTCCACTTTGTCCTCGACCATTGGGTGCTCAACCACTGTGACCTCCACGAACCATATTCTAATAAATAAAAATGTTATTTGGATCAATTACATAACTCTTGATCTTAGCATGGACATGACATATGCATGAAATGTAAAGATTTAAATGTCTTACATGAATCAGTTTTATAACTATGCATGAATTGTGTATGTATATGCTAAGTATGCATGGAATGTAACATGATATGCAAGATATATTGTGCACGTAGATGGTGTATATGAGAAAATGATGTGGTATGTATTACAAAATATATTTCACTAATTAGAGTATGCTTCCTTATCACTTGTTTGACTTTCATATTTTTCTTCTTTATTCTCCTCCTCTTCATCTTCTTTTTCATTGGGTGGCCATCCACTTGGTATATCATTTGGATCACATTCTTTCATACGTGTGTCATCGGACAATGAAAATGTGACATGCAGACCATGTGTGACATCGTGATCATAAGAGAAGTCATATATATCATCTGATTGATAGTAATCACCCTCTTCAACAATCTTGTCTTCCTGTAACTGATCATACTCGGGGTATAGTTTAGACTTCACCTTGCAAATCGCCCATCATTCATTTCTATATGACTTTCTTGTATTCGGATATGAAGTATAGTAAACTTGTTGAGCTTGTGATGCTAATATGAATGATTCATATGTTCCAAACCTTGATTTATGATTCACCTCCACAATGCTTGAGGCTTTGTTGACTCTTGTTGTTGTGGAATCAAACCAATGACACTTGAATAAAGTTACTATGTTATTTATACCTAAGTCAACTTCATTATTTTTTCAATAACACCGTAGTAGTCAAGTTCATTTTCATCGTAACTGCTACCCTTGACACACACACCACTATTCATCATTACCTTGTTTACACCGTAGTCTTTTGTATGGAATCGATAACCATTTACAATGTACCCGTTGTAACATTGCATAACTTTGGTCAGACCATTTTGTAAATCATATATTCCTTGGTCATTAACATCACCATGGCGGACCTACAAGTATGAACAATGATTGTAAACATGACCAATTAAGTAATATATTATTATTTACATGAAAATAATGCATGTCATCGTTCTTACCAACTCTTTCAATCATGCCCTTAACTTATTTTCACGTTCTTTCTGTACTTCTAAATCAGTGAGATATGGAAATTCTCTTCGCAACTCCAGATCAAATTGTTTGCACTTAACAAATAATTATATTACTAAACCATGTATGTAGAGAACTTACTGTAACATATTATGTATACTTACTCGATGTAGGGGTCGATCTCTGAGCAATTAAAAAGGATATAGATTTGTGTTGTGTCTTGCACTTAATCTTTCAAGAGTCTTGATCGGCAACTGCCAATGGCATTCCCAAGTGGTTTAAATACCGATAGTTTGTCAGCCATAATAACTTGTTTTTCATCATCATTACGAGGTGGGCAAGTGTAACATGTTGGAATGTGAGGCTCAAAGTACATAGATGAAAATTTTGAAATCTCTTCTAAAGTGTACGCTTCACAAATTGAACCCTTCACTCTTGCTTTATTCTGAACCTTTTTTTTAGGTCAAACATGCATCTGTCAACATTATATATCTCGTAATATAATAAATTCTCAATAGTATTAGAGAGAAAAATATAAATAAAAATATACCTTTCAAATGGGTACATCCGTCGATGTTGCACAAGACTACCAACCCTAAGTTCATATGGCAAGTGTATGATTACATGTTCCATAACGTCGAAAAATGTTGGCAGAAATATCTTCTCTAACTGACAAATAATAGTGACGACAGAATCTTCAAAATTCTTTACCTCAGTTACTACAACTTTCAATACACATATTGTTCTAAAAAATCGACTCAACTCGGATAATACCCCCCATATAGGTTTGTCTAACATATCATGGAATGCTATGAGAATCAATTGTTGCATGATGATATAACAATCATGGCTCTTCAACCCATATAATTGTCCCTCGTCTATCTTCACAGCCCGAGCAATGTTAGAGACATATCCATCTGGAAATCTCAATTGTCTCAATTACTGACATACCTGCTTTGCTTGATCTGGTTCAAGTACGTACATTGCCTTTGATTTCAGTACTTTGTCATTGTACTCTTGGAGTTTCAATTTTGGTCTTTTACATATTATTTTTAAATCCATACGGGCCTTCGGATTATTCTTCATTTTTTCTTTGACATTCATTACCGTATTGAACACATTATTAAACACATTTTTTTCTACATGCATCACATCCAAATTATGTTGTATCAATAAGGTCGGCCAATATGGTAGTTTCCAAAATATAGATTTCTTTGTCCAATTATGATCCTTCCCAAATCCTAGGAAGAGTGTCACACTACAGGCATCTGTCAGTTCATATGGAAAGTATCACAATCGTCTTAAAATCTCTATGCCAGACAACCGTGTAGGTAGACCTTCTATTTCAATTGTGTTTGCTCGAAACACATTCCTTTGTCATCAGAACGGATGGTCGCTGGGTAGAAATTGACGATGATAATCAAACCAACACGACTTCTTTCCATGTGTCAATCTAAAAGATTTTGTATCCTTCATGCAGTACGGACATGCCAACCTCCCATGTGTGCTCCAACCAGATAACATATCATATGCAGAAAAGTCACTAATTGTCCATAAAACAATAACCTTCATATTAAAGTTTTATTTTTTGTGGGCATCGTACGTGAGAACACCGTCATTCTACAGTATTTTAAGTTTATCAATCAATGACCTTAAATATACATCAAGATTTTGTCCCGGAGACGTCGGACCAGGAATCAATAGAGACAAGAAAAGATTTTGACGCTTCATGCATAAGCTTG
Organism: Nuphar pumila; assembly: GCF_984573655.1. Classification (NCBI taxonomy): domain Eukaryota; kingdom Viridiplantae; phylum Streptophyta; class Magnoliopsida; order Nymphaeales; family Nymphaeaceae; genus Nuphar; species Nuphar pumila. The sequence continues at coordinate 36,260,386 of NC_143250.1, forward strand.
AAGGAAGGTTATATGGGGTGACAAATATCGGCCAACACGAGTATGGTGTTGATCTACCCCCAAATAGATTAAATCTATCTGTACATAAACTGAGCCTAACATTTTTCACTTCCACTGCGAAGGTCTGATGAGTATAATCAAAGTGCTTCCAAGCTTTCGCGTCAATAGGATGTGTGATCTTGTCTTCATCATGTCGAACTTTATTTGTATGTCATCTCATGTGTTTAGTTGTCCTCGAAGACATATACAGTCGTTGCAATCTAGGGGTGAGAGGGAAGTAGTGGAGTGACTTGTATGACACTTATTTTGATCTTGTGATAACATTGCCTCTTGTCTATGGCTTGAACCGAGGATGCCCACATGACGGACATGATCTACTATTTTCTTGAACTTTAAAATACAACATGCAGTGATTTGGATAAGCATCTATCTTTTGATACCCCATACCTAGAGCGTTGACCATAACCTTCGCACGATAGAAATTTTATGACAATTTTTCATCTTTGAGCAACATACACTTCACAATAGCGCATAGACGGTCAAAACATGATTGACTCAAATTATACTCTGACTTCAAATTCAATAGTTGAAGAACTGCAGACAAGATAGTGTGACTCTCGCAACCATTTCACAGTGGCTCATCAACTTCTCTAAGTAAGTCATAAAATCTACTAGCTGCATCGTTTGTTGTTTCTTTTTCTATCCTAGTTGGTACATCACTATGACCCATAGCAGAACCCAGTTCTGGTCCTGTGACATCAAATATCAAATCCATATATGGATTATCGTGCACCATATTCACCTGTGTATCAAAAATGTTCCAAAATTTTTCACCATAAAGCATCCAATTCTAATAATCACTGACAAAACCCTTCATGTATAGGTGATGTCTAACGCCATGAGGTTCTATAAATTGATTTCTCTTACACATTGTGCAAGGGCACCTGATCCGACCGGTGGGATCCACTGTACTGATACTTGCTGTTGCAAGTTCAATAAAACTGTCAACACCATCCATATATTCAAGCGACACCTCATTATCAACAATCCTATGGTACATCCATTCACAGTTTATAGCCATTTTATTCTATGATATTACAGATATTATCTTAACAGTTAAAAGAGAATCATAATAATGCTATGATGAAGAAAATATCTAATTTATCATGCATTGATGGTGGATGTAAATATTTGATATATATATATATATTACACAATACATTCATTTTAAGCATATTTTCATTATACAATTTCACACTGAATGCATAATCAAATCGAAAATAACTTTATGCAAGCATGGACAGTTATGTCAAACATTGCAATACATTCAATCACTCATATCACAACAATGTCAAACATGTACCTGCAGCAAACACACTCCAATATCCCACTAACTACAACCATAACTAGCATGGTCTCTGAACTACAAAAATAAGAGTACTTATATTTCATACATTCAAATCATGCTCAGCATGATCTTCAAACTCCAGCAAAACAGTCATAGATATCCACAACTAAGTAAGTGTGTGAGCAGAAAAGTGTTGCATCCAAGAAAGTAAATAACATGTGATGCACTTGCATCACTTACTCACCACAGGTATTTACCCGATTTGCACGCTTTTGCATTTGCATTTTTCGTATTTCTTTTTGCATGACATTTTAAGCCACATGCGATGCTTAGCATTAAGCATCACACATTTTGCTCTGCTACGCACCTGCAATACACATTACTCTTGCCGACCAAAGATAAAGACACAGGGAGAAGTAGAAGAAAATAAGTTGTTGGCCAAAGACAAATACACAAGCAGGGGGCTTCGCCTCGCCCTGCCTAACGAAAGGAGAATACGATAGGAGGTAGAGCCCCCTTCCCTTGTCGGCAGAAGAACTACTCAGGTAGGGGCTTCACCCTCCTTGCCCGACGAGAAAAGACAATAACAGGGAGGGAGAGCCCCTGCCGGCCGAAGAAACAAAGTGGAGAGGGGGCGGAGGGGCTCCGCCCCCTGTCGACTGAAAGAACCAAGGACAGGGGGCTATGCTCCCTGCCGACCAAATAAAAATAAAGACGGGGACTCAACTCCCCGCCGAGAAGCAACAGCGGCAGGGGGTGGAGTCCCTCTGCCAACCAAAAGAGAACAAAGACAAGGGGTTGAACCCCTTGCCGGCCAAATGAAAATAAAGGCAGGGGGCGAAGCCCCCTATCGACCGAGCAAACACAAAGGAAGGGGGCGGATCCCCCTGTCGTTGTTGCTTAAACAAGGGCAGGGGGAAAGCCCTCTGTCGGAAAGGACCAGTGGCAGGGGGCGAAGTCCCTCTGCCATCCAAAAGAGAACAAAGGCAGAGGGATGAACCCTCTGTCGGCCGAACGGAAACAAAGGCAGGGGGAGGATCCCCCTATCGTTGTTGCTTAAACAAGGGTGGGGGGGCAGAGCCCTCTGCCAGAAAGGACCAACGGCAGGGGGCGGTTCCCACTGTTGACAGGTTAGAAAGAGGGACAAAGGGGGAGACGCTCACCGGCGTGGTCGCTGGTTGACTTTGATTGAGTTGCAGGAGCAGGAAGAACAGGTGGTGGGTCGTCGATGGGGTCGTTGAGGAAACAAGAGGAGATGGTGGCGATCAAAGAGGGGATGGCCGACGGTCGGTGGTCATCGGTGGCAACAGAGAAGAAAGAGACAATGGTGGTGTTCGGAGGGGTGGCCGGCGGCTTCGATCATCGGTGTCTACTTGAAGGATGGGAATCAACAAAGGAGGATCGAGCGAGGGAGGAGAAAGGGAGGTGGATCGGCGAAAGAGGGAAGCGAGAGAGCAGAGAGAGAATTTTGTACCCTAGATGGGTCATTTTACATCGAAAAGTAGCGACGACTTAGAGACAAACAAATTATGTCTCAAAATCTATCACTAATTAGCGACAAAAAAATTATGTCGCTCATCCATCGCGAAGTTGCGACGAAGTTTGAGACAAAATTTTTCTATCGCTAATTAATGATGAATTAGCCATGGAGTTTGAGACATAATTTTTTTGTCGCTAATCTATCGTTAATTAGCGATGGATTTTGAGACAAAATTTGTCTGTCACTAATTCTGATTTTAAGGATGACTAGTTTTCTCTAGCTAATCTGTCATAAATTTGCGTCAAATTATTTTCGTCGCTAATTAATATTTTTCTTGTAGTGTATTCGATTGTATCACTTGGGTTTTGAACTTGCAACATCCCAACTTTGACAGTGCCTACCAATAAAGTTGTCAACACCATCCATATATTCAAGCGACACCTCATTATCAACAATCCTACGGTACATTTATTCACGGTTTACAATAATTTTATCCTATGATGTTACAGATATTATCTTAACCTGTTAAAAGAAAATCATAATAATGCTATGATGAACAAAATATTTAATTTATCATGCATTGATGGTGGATGTAATGATTTGATATATATATATATATATCACACAATACATTCATTTTAAACATATTTTCATGATACAATTTCACATGGAATGCATAATCACATCGAAAATAACTTCATGCAAGCATGGATAGTCATGTCAAACATTGCAATACATTCAATCACTCATATTACAACAATGTCAAACATGTACCTGCAACAAACACACTCCAATATCTCACTAACTATAATCATAACTAGTATGGTCTCCGAACTACAAAAATAAAAGCACTTTTATTTCATACATTCAAATCATGCTCAGCATGATCTCCAAACTCTAACAAAACAGTCATAGATATCCACAACTAAGTGAGTGTGTGAGCAGAAAAGTGTTGCATCCAAGAAAGTAAATAACATGTGATGTACTTGCATCACTTACACACAATGGGTATTTACCCGATTTGCACGCTTTTGCATTTGTATTTTTTTGTTTCATTTAGCATGGCATTTTAAGCCGCATGTGATGCTTAGCATTAAGCATCGCGCATTTTGCTTTGCTACACACCTGCAATGCACATTACTCTTGTCGACCAAAGACAAAGACACAAGGAGAAGCAGAAGAAAACAAGTTGCTGGACAAAGACAAATACACAGGCAAGGGGCTTCACCCTGCTCTGTCTGATGAAATGGGAACACGACAGGGGGTAGAGCCCCCTCCCTCTGTCGGTAGAAGAACTACTCAGGTAGGGGTTTCGCCCTCCTTGCTCGATGAGAAAAGACAACAGCAAGGAGGCAGAGCTCTTGCCGGCCAGAGAAACAAAGTGGACAGGGGGCGGAGGGGCTCCGCCCCTTGCCGACTGAAAGAACCAAGGACAGGGGGCTCTGCCCCCTGCTGACCGAATAAAAATAAAGATGGGGGCTCAACCCCCCGCCGAGAAGCAACAACGGTAGGGGCACTCCGGAGTTCCCCTGCCAACCAAAAGTGAACAAAGGTAGGGGGTTGAACCCCCTACCGGCCAAATGAAAACAAAGGCAGGGGCGGAGCCCTCTGCCGAAAAGGACCAGTGGCAGCGGGGTGAGGCCCCCTGTTGACAAGTTGGAAAGAGAGACAGGGGGAGGCGCTCACCGGTGTGGTTGCTGGTGGACTTCGACCGAGTTGCCGGAGCAGGAGGAACAGGAGATGGGTCATCGACGAGGTCACTAAGGGAACAAGGAGAGATGGCGGCGATCGAAGAGGGGATGTCCGACGGTCGGTGGTAGCAGGGAAGAAGGAGACAGTGGTGGTGTTCGGAAGGGTGGTCGACAACTTCGGTCGTCGATGTTTGCTTCAAGGATGGGAGGCGACAGAGGGGGATCGAGCGAGGGAGGAGAAAGGGAGGTGGATCGGCGAAAGAGGGGAAAGAGAGAGGGAGAGAGTAGGGAGAGAATTTTGCGCCCTAGATGGGTCGTTTTACATCAAAAAGTAGCAATGACTTAACGACGGATAAATTTTGTCTCAAAATTCGTCGCTAATTAGCGACAAAAAAATTATGTCGCTCATCCATCGCGAAGTTGCAATGGAGTTTGAGACAGAAATTTTCTGTCGCTAATTCATCGTTAATTAGCAATGGAGTTCGAGACATGATTTTTTCATCGCTAATCTGTCATTAATTAGCGATGGATTTTGAGACAGAATTTGTTTGTCGCTAATTTTGCAACTAATTCTAATTTTAGGGATGACAAGTTTTCTCTAGCTAATCTGTCGCAAATTTGCGACGGATTATTTTCGTCGCTAATTAACATTTTTCTTATAGTGTATTTGATCATACCACTTGGGTTTTGAACCTGCAACATCCCAGCTTTGACAGCTCCTACCAACCATGCGTAACGCGCGCGGGCACACACACACAACTCTTACCCAATAGCTTTAATTCTTGATTGAATGTGGCATATATTAGCCTTATTCCATTTTTAAAGCTTCTTTTTTTCTGCTACTAGCTTTGAAACTAATTTGTACATTGGACAACCACTTACTCTTTTCCCAGCAAGTTTCCACACTTTCTTTACAACCCTCCTTGAGCATTCAGAATTTGGAGGATTGCACTCGGTGTCTGGCTTTACTGCTCAGAACAATACAGTTGTGGTCTGAAATCATATGGGGCAGGATTCAGACCAATGGGGGCTCTACTTGTTTGGTAGGAGTTGTTAGTGCACGTCACCATGTGTTGGGATATTTCAAGTTCAAAACCCGATGGTACATTGTATAACTGGTGGGGGTTTGTTCATAAGTCTGATCGCCACTCATTTACCAAAGCTCTCCTACATCAACTTAACATTTCATTGAATTATTGCTAGACCTGGTGCCCCATATGAGATCCTTTCTGATCCCCAACATCTCTAGTAGTATTCAAATCACCCATAACCACCTCATGGCTCTTCTCACAGTTGTTGCTCTAGACTATCCCACAATTATTTCCTTTGGTGAGCTTCATTGTGACCATACACTCCTTGTGTCATTATCAAATTGTTGTCTTGTTCTGCCAAAAGAGTAATGAGTTGATATGTGATTAAAAGCACCTCCACAAATACACTATTCAAATTACACACACACACAAGATTCTACTATTGACTGTGGCTTCAAAAATTCCCTACTATCTTCCAATCTGAGAATTCCCTTTGGATGTTAAGAGTTTGCATCCTCTTTTATTTTGGTTTCCAACAAAAAGACCACATCAACCCCATATTCTTTTAAGTACCCCTGCAAATTATCTACGGGCTCATCGCCTCCCTGTACCCCTAATATTCAAGACATGATCTTCATGAAGAGGGGTTTATGGTGTTATCGAGACCTCCAAAGTCATCTTGATCGGCTTCCTTAGCTACTTTAGGCTTCTCCAAATCAATGAGCACTTCGTTGGGCACTATCTGAACCTTCACATCTTTCTCCTTCTGAAGTTGGAGATGAGAGTTTAAGTCCCATGTCTGTCATGTTTCCTCTTTCCTGCCAGGCCTTCTGTAAATTTTCTTCTCAAAATGCCCCTTTGTTTTCCTTCCCAACAAGTTCATTTTTCCTCTTAAGCCTGTATAATTCAAATTGGTGTTCGACGGATCTTGGATTTGAATCTTGATCCGGATCCACATAGAACTTCTGGGAAAACTTTAGGAACTCTGAGGGTACTTTTGTCAAACAGTACAGCTAAAAGAGAACTGGAGAGGAGGGGTGACATCTCCCCTTGCTGCGAGTGTGCTCCCATTGACGGCAACGGGTGTCCCTCGTTTGTCAGTTTTATTACTACCATGGCTGTCGGGGGTGTTGCCGAGCTCGTAATGTTTTTGCCCTAACCCCGCTTCACGCGAGGGTCCTGCTTTCCTGTCCGTTGGTCGCGCCTCCTCTAACTGCTTTCCCCTGTTGTGAGGACTCCTCCCCTATATATATATATATATATATATATATATTGGCTACTAATAGGATGACCCTGGCTCCGACGAATCTTTCAATTTCTTTTGCAAATCTAACCCTGAATATGCATTGGACATGGTCCATTTGCTAGGAATTGAATATTGAATCATCGTAATAAATGTGATTTTTTATGCATGAATATTTATGAACATTCTAAGTAATTGATTTTCAACCTTTAAAAGATCCTTTTTATACATCGATTCAAGAGATTGTATCTATAAAACCAAACGTCTAGATCACATCACTACAACAAAAATTTTGAAAAACAACAAAAATAACTATGAAATAAGATAGCGGGTGGTATGAGAAAGGTGGCTAAGGAGGTATTGGGTGAGTCTAAAGGCGGTGCACCGCTAGGTAAGGATACATCATGGTGGAACGAGGATGTCAAATTAGCTATTAAGGTTAAAAGAGAGTGTTATAGAAATCTAAGTAAGAGTCGTGATAATGAGAATTTGGAGAAGTATATGATAGCAAAGAAGGAAGCTAAAAAAGTAGTTTGAAACACTAGAGATAAGGTATATAAGGAGGTTTATGACAAGTTGGATACCAAAGAGGGCAAGAAGGATATTTATAGGCTTGCAAAGATGAGAGATAGGAAATCGAGGGATCTGGGTATGGTTAGATGTATCAAAGATGAAACAAAAAGGGTTTTAGTCAAAGATGAGGAGATTAAGGAGAGATGGAAAGATTATTTTGATAAGCTATTTAATGGAAGTCATGCTCAGGATCTTGGAGACTTGTCCATTCCTTTTCATGAGATGAATTGTGACTTCATGCGCAAGATTTAAAAGAAAGAAATTGCAGAGGCTTTGAAGAAAATGAAATCAAGAAGGGCAGTTGGCCCAGATGGTATACCTATCGAGGCTTGGAAATGCTTGGGAGAGAAAGGTTTAGAATGGTTGACAAAACTTTTTAACAAGATTTGGCGGACAAATAAGATGCCTAATGAGTGGAGGAAGAGTACTTTGGTGCCTCTATATAAGAATGAGGGTGATATACAAGATTGCACAAACTATCATGGTATAAAACTCATGAGTCATACTATGAAACTTTGGGAGAGGGTGATTGAGTCTATGTTGAGGAAGGTTGTCATGATATCAGAGAATCAATTTGGTTTTATGCCTGGAAGATCAACTATGAAAGCTATACATCTTCTTAGACAACTTATTGAGAGAAATTGAGAGAGGAATAAAGATTTGCATATGGTTTTTATTGATTTGGAGAAGGCATACGATAGAGTACCTAGGGACATTCTCTGGTGGACAATAATGAAGAAAGGTGTTTCTCTCAAGTACATTAGTATAATTAAGGATATGTATGAAGGAGTAGTAACGAATGTCCGCACTTGTGGAGGGGTGACAACCAATTTTCCTATAACGGTTGGGTTACATCAAGGATCTGCTTTAAGCCCTTTCCTATTTGCTATAATGATGGCTGAGCTTACGAGATCAATTCAAGAAAATGTGTCGTGGTGTATGTTGTTTGTTTATGATATTATTTTGATTGATGAGTCTAAAGCTGGGGTTAATGCTAAGTTAGAATTATGGAGACAGACATTGGAAGCAAGAGGTTTTAAGTTGAGTAAGTGTAAGACAGAATATATGGAATGTCGGTTTAGTAAGCAACGAAGTAGTGATGGGAGTGTAGTGAAGCTTGGTAAGCAAGAAATATCGGTGGATGATTGTTTCAAATATTTGGGATCTATCATTCAAAAGTATGGAGAAATTGATGGAGATGTAAATCATAGGATAAAGGTTGGGTGGATGAAATGGAAAAGTGCAACTGGAGTATTGTGCGATCATAGAATGCCATTGCGGTTGAAGGGAAAGTTTTATAGGACGACTATTAGGTCTGCTTTACTATATGGTACATAATGTTGGGCTTTCAAGAGACATCATATTCAAAAAATGAGTGTAGTTGAGATACGTATGCTTAGATGGATGTGTGGAAATATAATAAAAGATAAGATTCGAAACGAAGAGATACATAAAAAGGTAGGCGTTGCACCCATTGAAAATAAGATGAGAGAGAATCGTTTACGGTGGTTTGGACATATTCGGTGAAGGCCTAATGATGCTCCAGTTAAAAGGATGGAGAAATGAGAAAATATATTAGTTAAAAGAGGTCGTCGGGGTAGGCCTAGGAAGACTTGGAGGGAAATGATAGGAAAGGATATGAATGCTTTGAACCTCACCGAGGACATGGCATTGGATAGAAATGATTGGAGGAGAAAGATTCATGTGGAAGACCCAAGATGATTTTCTTTGTTGGTTCATATCGCCGACCCCAATTGTTTTGGGATGAAGGCGTAGTTGTAGTTGTAGTTGTTGTTGTAGTAAAAATAAATATGAAAATCTTGGTGTATACTACTTGTAAGTTACGCTATGTGTGTGCATATTGGGTTTTTATCATTCATTTAGTAAGTGACGTGTTTTATATTATAATGTGCATATTGGGTTTTTATCATTCATTTAGTAAGCAATGTGTTTTATATTATAAATTTTTAATATTTATGTATTTTTTAAATCACTAAAAATCAATGGTCCGCATTAAATGCATTGTGAGCTCAAGATTAGCGCTACTTTGGCATCATATTGGCCAAAAAGATGGTATAGTAGAAATAGCATAATCAAAAGTTCCCAATTACCTCTTTAGGACTCAAAAGAGACACAAAAGAACAACCGATGCTTTGGTAATACACTTGTTCTCCGACTAGCTAGGGACCAGTGAGGTAGGGCGCCAAAGGTCAGATCTGGCTTGGACCCAAGTGAGATTGAACTTGGATCTGATTTGATGTGTTGGATCTCTCTCTCTCTCTCTCTCTCTCTCTCTCTCTCTATATATATATATATATATATATATATATATATATTAAGAGCATCCAACCTAAGAAAGTTCAAAATCTACAATTATGATCAAACCGACTCACTTTCTCAAATGTTTGAGTGTTTCATCCATTGGAAGTCATATATTTGTTTTTTTATAATCTATTTAGTAAGAAATATGCTCTACCCAAAGAATTTTAGACATCTAAACATGTGAAAAACTGACAGCTCACAATACATTTAATACTTTACAGTACAAAGTATCGTTAACTTTGATGTTTAGCACTTTAAAAAACACATAAATATTGAAAATTTATAATATAAAAGACGCTGTTACAATGATAAAAATATAATCTGCACACACACACGCGGTAACTGAAATATGTTTACCAACCAAACATGTTAAGTGGTATAAACCAAGATTTTACAGTTATTTTTATTTTCTTTTGAAATTTTTACAGTATAGATGTGATATAGATGCTTGGTTTTATAGATACAATCTCTTGAATCGATGTATGAGAAGGATCTTTTAAGGGTTGAAAATCAACGGCTTAAATTGTTGATAAATATTCATGAATAAAAAATCACATTTATTGCTCTGATGATCCAATAGTCAATTCCTAGCAAATGGGCTCTCCGACCGATTGTATCGGGTTGGGCTCGGGCTGCAAAATGCAGTTCCGGCCCAAGTAATCTCATGTTGGCCCCAGCCTGATTACATAATTGGGCCCGATTTAGGCGGGGCCCATGTGCAAAATGCAAAGGGCCTGACATGTCCAACTTGTCAACTGGATCGGGCTTAAAGGGCCTGGCTCAACCCGACCCGAGGGTGAATATAGCTAAGTAGCCTATTGGGCTCCAATCAGGCCAGGCGGGGCCAATGACCACTCCTAGGTAAGGGTGGGCAATGGGCCAACCAGGCCTGGTCAATGGCCTAGCCCGTTTACTAGCAGGCCGGGATTTGGCCCAGTTCTTAATGGGCTTGGGTTTGAAGAGAAGGTTGTGGCCCGGCCCATTAGCCCAACAGGCCAATGTAAAGTGGGTCGGGTCCGGTTCAATCTAAATCCATTTATAAGTTATTTTTTAATAAAATTAATATATTAATTTTTAAAATATTAAAAAATAAATTAAATTTAAAACATAAAATTAATAACTAATAATACTTATTTATTCTTAAAATTAACAAACAAAAAATTAAATATAATAATTAGTTTATAAAAATTATATATTATTAAAAAATTTAATAAATAACTCAAGCCTATTAGGCCAATCGCTAGCGGGCCGGAATAAGCCTGACCCACTTATATAATGGACTGAGTTTCGACCATATACCTAACGGACGCAAGCCTAAAATGATGGCCAAACCTGACCCATGACGAGCTGGGCCGGTTGCCCACCTCTACCCCCATAGGAGTAGGCAGTCAAATGGGTTTCGTTGCATGGAATCATGCATTCATATCATTATTGTCACTATCTTGGAAGCAAAGGCTCCCGTGACATAGCTTCGGGCAATCACAAACACCGAAGGCAGGCCTTTTAAGCACACAAGTAACGCACAACACACACGTATGAGCGAAAGCAAGAGTACGTGTATGCACAAACACAAAAAGAGAGAGACAAGGATGTAAAAAACTTCTTTATAGATACTTGAAAGCAAAGTACATCAAGAGGAGAAAAGAGGATCCCAATACACGGAGTTCTTAGGCCGTAAGGCCTTGTGGGGCACTCTAGAGTGCCAAAGAGGTATATACATCATAGCAAGTGAAAAACATGGCGGTCCGGAACAATGATATAATATCGTACTATGAAATTAACTCAATTGATTTTCTAACAACTTGTTAATTAAGGGATTCATGAATTTTTCTTATAATTTTTTTTTTAAGGCAAACTGGGGTTAGACAACTATGCGGGTTTTGACACAAGGTCACGTGAACTAGCTACTCCAACCAGGCAAGGGGAGTCCCCATTGGTGATTCTTATAGTTTATTTAGTAAAAAAAAAAACATGTTTTAAAATATGATATTAATATTCAAAGAAATTCGTTTCACAACAACTAAAATTCAAATAGCCCATAATAGATGAGAAATTTCTTGATGTACAACACAAGATCGGGTTTTATGTTGAAACAACTCGATCAAAGCGTGTTTCTTGGTAAAAAGTTTATGATAAATGCATTTTTTAGGGTTTGATTAAGTAGACACCGCCTCCAATTATGAGGTCTAAACAGATGGCAGAAAATCGTTGATTAATTTAAACTTTTGAGAAAAATCTTGAGAAATATTAGCATATATAAAATTTAAGAAGCATAAGAACATGTATAAAACTATAATAAAATTATAAAGGAATAAAGTATAAAGAAGTGTTTTAGCGCGTTGGTATCACGATAAAATCGCAATATTTAAAAAACATGTGATATTTTAAAAATATCACATTTTCCAAGAATGCACCGCCCTTTTGAAAATATCACGCTTTGTTTTTCTAATGAAAAAGTATGAATAAGTTAGCAGCTTAGTTTCAGATAGTGCGTTCATAATCCGTTACATTCATTTATAACGTTTTTCGGATTTTTACTCTCTCAAGGACAAGGGCATTTATAACGTTATCCACTTTAAGCCCGTTGACAGAAAAATGTCCTTAACATTTTCCAAATTTCTCCTTTTGGTGAATTCATGGGCTTTACTTTAATCACAGGACGCGTCTTTTTACTCTCCTCAAGGACAAGGGTAAAATCGTCAATTTTGACTGTATAAAAGCCATTAGTTCCCGGCGTGAGAGGAGCGTCAACTCAGTTTTATTTTTTCGACCCTCCGGCGCAGAGCGAGGGCGCAGGCCAGCAGCCATGCAGAGGCTCTCCCTCACGAACTCCCCTTCGAGGACCCCTCCCATCCACAGCGGGAAGGCGGAGCAAAACCTAGAGAGCCGGAGGGAAGAGAGCGAGGGGAAGGAGGAGATCCGGGAAGCCAACGGGGAGAAGCAAAGGCCGGCGGGTTGCCGAAGCGAGAGATTCGTCCACCTCATTCCCTTCGTTCTCCTCCTCTGCATTCTCGTTCTCTACCTCTTCTCCTACGAACCGCTCCAGAAAGGTGAGGGAAACCCTAGGCATTTGCTCGGAAAAGCGGAACGAATCGGTTTTCCTTTTCTCGTTAAGGCAACTTTATTACTAAAGGCGAATTTTCCGGGAAGATGCCACCCTAAAATTCTCTCGTTTTCTGTTTCTCGAAAGGCTTGGAGTTACTTTTTTATTCGTTTTTTTTTTTACTTTTTGAGGAAAATGCGGTAAAGAAGCCGATTCTCAGTCGAACTTTATTGAATTTCCGATTCTCTGATTTGTTTTCCTTTCCGAAGCGGTACGGCTTCTGTTTTTTCTTGGATACTTGAGGAGGACCTGCTTTTAAAGCAAGATTTTTCAACAGATGCAAATATATTCTCGGTTGAGCAATTCGGTTTTCCTTTTTCTTTCGTCTGCCGAGTCGGTTTTCCTTTTCTCGTCAAGGGAACTTTATTGCTGAAGCCTGATTTTCTAGGGAAGATGCTAAACGATTTCCCGAAAATTCTTCCATTTCTATTTGTCGAAGGCTTCGGGCTCTTTTTTTCTTCGGTTTCTTTTTTTATCACTCCATGAGGAAAATGCGATAAAGATGCCGATTTCTCAGTCGAATCCTAGTTGAATTTCCGATTCTCTGATCTGTTTTCCTTTTCCGAAGCAATACGGCTTCTGATTTTCCTTGGATATTTGAGGAAGGCACGTTTCCGAAGCGAGATTTTTCAACAAATGCAAACATATTCTCGGTTGAGCAATTTTCTAGTTGTCCAAACTCCGATGTTCTTGTGTTGATGGTTTTCACGGCAAAAATGCATTTATTCATGCGCTTATTCATCTAACTAACTCGTGAATGTGAAAATCCGATTCTATATGTTTCCGGATTTTCGTCTCGTTTTGCTGTTGTCCCCAGTGAAATCAAATTTTCAGAAGATCCTTCATGTATATCGTGGTTTCAGATATCCGGTTCTCGGTTCTGTGTTTCTTGAACCAGTTTAGCTTTCATATTTAGAATTTCCCGCAGAAGATGAACCGAGTGTTATATAAAACTCTGCACATAAGAGCATTTTCGCTTCACTGAAGTGATTTTTGTCTCTTTTCCATTTTCTTAGGTTATAATTTTCCTACCGGCGTTTGGTCTATCCTAGTCCGTTGATTTTCCTCATTTTACATCTCACGCTAGCTCATTTCCCCCTTTCGATCGAGCATTTTCCGTTTTCCCTTTCTCGAACCGGTTCTCGTTCTAAGAACTCGAATCTTCTCGTCTTTCTCTCACTCAGAGACTTTGTAACTGCTTTAACGATTTCTAACCTTTTCTGCGTTCTCTTTCCACTGTTTCCTGTGGGGTCATATCTTTGCTTTTCCATCTGATTGCGACTCGACTTTTTCCGTTTTCCAGAAGCGGCGACGATCGGCGAACCGGGGCGGTTTTCCGACCGACGGAACGGCGACTTGCTGGCGCTCTACGGCCACCGCAGTCTGCAGGAAGCGGCGAAGAAGGACGGTACGGGTACAGCGTCGCCTTCTCCTTCACTGAATCGGTACAGAAAATTCGCCGATTTTTAGGCATTAAAGAAACCCAACCATGCTGGCCACCTTTCGCACCTGTGGAAATCTTATTCGGCCCCGACGCTCCCGCGGTTTCCGCCTTGCGTTGCTCATCGTGTCACGTGCAAGGACCCCGCTCAGAGAGCGACTTTACACGTGCTCGGTCGTGTGGGGGACGGTGTTATCCCCCCGTCGAGCTTAGCTGTCGTAGGCCCGTGACTGGGGCGGGCGGGAACCATCACACGTGCGAAGCCGCCCCTTTCTTCATTGCCTTGCCAAGCTGGGGGCATCCCGTGCTTCGGATCGATGTAATTGTATTTTTTTCAGTGACTATAATATCCTTATGATAAAAGTAAAAGATGGTGGTCCTCGGGCTAATTTTCTTATTGTGTGGGGGCATAGTTGCCATATAAAGTTATTGAGCAGTTGGTCTAAGCCATTGAAATTTGAAACCAGCCTAGCACGCTTTTTTTTCGAAAGTAGTTGTCATACTTTTTATTCAAGGTGCTTCTCCAAGTGAGGCCCGTTCGTGGATGATATTAGAAAAATGCGATCACCTCATGATACGGTGCTTGACCAAGTTATTTATTTTGCAAAGAGAATGACAGACAAGTTCACGAGCTCCAAGAATACCAAAGCCTGAGGCGCTGCAGCTGTTCACTAGAGCCCCACGTCAGAACCCGTTGAGCAAGGCCTAAGTTGGATTTTTGCTAGCAAAGTTTACTGTGGTTATTACTTATTTACATTAATCGATACGGGCGTGGTTAAAAGACAATTTGCAGGTTAGCTTATCGTTATGTTTTATCCCTAGTGGATAGAGTGACCGCCTTTTCGGATTCAGTACCATACTTCTGGCTGTCCCCACCTGCCAGTTGGTAATACCATACAATGATATATGTATATATTTTTCCTAAAAATGCTTATATATGTAGTGACTAGTGAATAATGATGCCAACGGGATACTGTTAAATGGTCTAACCCGAGGAGGTTTGGGCTGTCACGAAGGTTAACTCCACGCATGCTTATGATGACCGTTTAGCAAGACTGCACGAGGCCTCCTCCAAGGTTAGAGTCGTCATGCCTCCGTAATATTGAAGGATGTTTATATTGCTGAGTCACTGTGCTAAGAATAATCGCAAGAAGGCGATAGAATGTTGAAAGATCTCAACCATAGAAATAACGGTCCAAAGAGGTTGCAATATTAATATTAAATTTTTTGTCTCAATGTAAATTATTTTGATCAATAATATAAGGACATGTCAAATTTGAACCGCATATGTGTGATATGTATTAATGACACTATAATAGAACCAACAAACGCTGATTAGAGATATTTAAAGTACAATATAAGATTGTGATATTTTTCTTTGGTAAACGAATGAATCAATGAAACTAATTAGAGATATGTCGGAGCAAGATAGAATTGATTTATTAAAGCATTATTTGCATATAATACATAAAAGATTATTAACATTGATGAGCATAATTGACTTATAAATGATTTGTAGTATCGAAAAGGTATATTTCAGTTGACCTTTGTATTGATTATTGTTGTGTGTATCACATTTTGGTTCAGACCCAAGTACAGTTGTGATATTTAGTTGTTCATACTTGTAAGTACGCGAATATGATGTAATTGTGACTCATACTTGAGGGGTATTGGAGTTTTAATCATGAGAGCCAGTATCGAGAGGCTACAATGTGTGATGGTTGTATATCATATGTTTCGTAAAGGTAGTTGTCTCTTGGCCAAGATACTGGTATCGTGATGGTACAATACGTGAAATGTTAGTTCGAGGTACCTTAATCATGATAATATAATGCAATGATACATGTTATACTATAGTTATAAGTTTGTGTTAATTAATTTATATCATCAGATATAATGAACCTTTGTAGGTTTATCTTTCATTGAATTGAGATGAATTATATTCACCCTTACGACCTCAGCTAGAAATTCAAGTTGAGGTCATCCTGGAGTTAGCACAATTAGAGTGGCGCAGTGGATGCGTGACTATTGCTCTTAAAAAATTTTGTGACATTGCCTTTATGGTGATAAATTTGAGGTCTCTTTTGATAATAAGAACCTCAAATTTGTATTTTCTCAAAAAGAATTGAATTTGAGGCAAAAAAGATAGCGAGAACTTTTTAAGGATTATGATACAAAGAGATACGAAAAAAATATTTGTATCTATTTGATTGAGCGTATAGTTAAATTTTGAGGACGAATTTTTTTTAAGGGAAGTAGAATGTAATATCCAGAAATTTCTAATGTTAAATAAATTCTGAAAATCAAGTCTTTATAAATCCTGAACCAAATTCGATGTCTAAAAATCCTAATTTGAAAAATTATTGGATCCAAACACTGATATGAACTCGTATCCAAACTTTTGACGAATCTAGATTTATCTAAATGAATATTTTTTAGTGGATCTAGATATTTATTTGGGTCTATATTTTAGGGATATATTAGTAAATAATTAAATTATCAGGGCAAATAGTAATTTTCCATTCAAGTGGCATATCTAGGTAAAATTTTCAACCACAAATGGGTAAAAAGCTATTTTTCATATTAGAGGTATTTTCAGAGAATTAATAAAATTGTCAAGGGTAAAATGATAATTTGTCACTACAGTAGCAGGTTCAAGTAAATTCCTAAACCACAAAAAGGTAAAAAGGCAATTTTCACAACTTAAGTGAAAATAAACTAGGGCTAGTTTAGTAAAAAAATAGGATTAAAAGGATTTAATAAATAAAAAATAATAATAAATAATAAAATAATCCAAACTCATAAGATTTGATGATTTAGGCCTACTGTTTTAGAGGTGGGTCCATCAAAACCATCAAATTTGATGATTTTCCCCACAGTTTTGAGAGTGGCTCTGACTGAAAAAGGATAAACTTCCCCTTTCCCTTTCTCGTTAGATAACACCCGAGGGGTGTGGGCCCCATAGAAGGGGCAACACCTCCTTTGAGGGCTATAAATACTCTTGAACCAAATCCTCCCCCCTCTCTTTCTCTCTCTAGTTCTCTCTTTCTCCTAAATTCTCTCTTTCCCTCTCTAAATTTCCAACCTAAATCCCCTTTAATTTTCTAATTTCTTTCACCAAAACTCTATGTGCCCTTTGCTTTTATAGATTGATAGTCTCAGTTTATTTGGGAGAATACTACCCAAACAAATTCGGCCCCTAAAACATCACCAATAAGAATTCTGCCTAATTTAGTGGTAGATTCGAGTCAGCACTGTAGGAAGCACTACTGAAATCCTCCTAGAATTAGGTAACAACCTATAAACCCTAATTTATACTTTTTATATTTTTAGAACTACTTAATTCTCCCTTGAACCCTTGCGATTTTTTGAGGATTTAAATTATGGAAATTTTGCCAAAATTTAGTATAAAATGGCCTCTACACAGGGGTAGTTCTATTAATTTTTTTATAAATATTTGTAAACATTTATAACTATTATAACAGTAGTTATGGCAAAATTTTTATAAGCATTTTTTATATTTTAAACTATTATAACCAGAGTTCTGGCAAAAACTTTATAAACGTTTCAGAAATTTTGAACTATTCTAGTAGTAGTTATGTCAAAAATGATACAAATATTTTAGAAAATTTGAGTTACTATAAAGAGAATTCTGTCAAAAAAAATTAAAATCATTTTCAGACATTCGAGCCATTTTTCATAAAAACCTTTATCAAAATTTTTATGGCAAAAAGTCATGTCAAATTTTTTATAACTCGAAATTGAATTTAGGACCCTTTTAGAATATTCGAGTCATTACAGAGGAAACTTTGTAAACAAATTTATAACAATATGGCCATTTTAAAATAGCTTTTAGATTTTTCATATAAATATAATGGAGGTTCTTAAAATAATTTTTTTAAAATTTATATAGGATAAGTATTGCCTAAAATTTATAGAAAAATATAATCTAATATAAAAAAAAATTTACCAGAATAAATTGAAGTACTAACAATGGTGGTCATGTTTTTCTACCTCGATATACCAGTTACCACGTAAAAATTAAAGTAAATTATTATACCAAAAACTAATTTATAATGTTGAATATATTCTGGATACTTGCATCAGAATTTTAAATATGAATTTATGTTAGCATAAATAGTTGCATATCATAATCCATGTTTGTATACTTTGAACCATATTTACGTGCATTAATTTATGTTTGCATGTATCAATTCAGGTTAGTATGCTTGAATTCTTGTTATAAAGATTGTTCTTCAATAATGAGATTAAGGTTTAATGAAACCCCACACACTTTGAATTAAAATACTTGAAATTTTTATTTATAAAATAAATTATTATGGATATATTATGGCCAAGGTTCGAGTAACCTTTGTTGTTGTGGGGCATGTTGATGAATGTGTATTATGTGATTATTATTGAAAAATATCATTGTGCTATTTTTTTTCTTATATATCTGTTTGGGTTACTCAATTCATTAGATGCAAATAGGGTACCAATTGTTAAATAAATCATGCTTATACATAAACTTAAAGTAGTTTTGTGCCTTCACAGGCAAAATGCTTGTATATACAAAACAACATTGAATGGGTTGAGTACGCATAACTATGATTGTTACCTCATGGACACATAAAATAATTAATTCTATTAAAAAGACAACTCTAATCTTCATTCGTAGTTGGCCTACCTTGGAGAGAGTAGATGGTACAAGCCTCGAGTGATATGAATATTTTTTAGGAGCAAGGTGTCCCATAGGTCTTTAGTCACTCGGAGTTATTATTTATATTAAATGCATGAATGGTTATTTATATTATATAAAATGCTTTAATGGCTATTTGTATGATACTAAATACATGAGTGGTCATTTGTTACATGCTTATATAAACAATTACATTATGCTGAAATTATATTAGTAAATCTTTTTGCTTATTTTTGCAGTATGATACCTAACATCAAATGATAAGTTTGATATAGTCTGAATCTGAATTGCACAAGTATAGTTAAATTATGATCTCTTAATATGTTTTGATATTTTAAGTTACCTGAAATTGGTGTTTACTTACGAGGCTGTCACAAGTCTGACCCTGTGTTATGAAAAAATACAAGTTTAGGTATGAAGAACCGTACACTATATTGGATATTGGTCAAGTGTGGTATCGAAGAATCAAGATTTACAAGATCTAAAAAAAAAAAACTAGAATTTTTATTTTTCAATCATAAATGTTTAACTGTCTAAACTTTTGTAAAGGACTTTGTATATAATGCATGTTTGAATTAAATTATGCCCTGATTTATACTGTGGATCCAAGAATAAAACTCGCTTTTGGTTTTAAACTGAAGTTTGAAATTGTTGTTGTTGTTTATTTAAAAATAAAAAATAAAAAAATTTACGTATTTTTTAAATGTTAAAAATCTTAGGGCATTACAAATAGTATCAAAGTGAAGTTTTAAAAATTCTGGTTCAAGATCCATCCTACTGTCGGCATTACATTATAAGTATTTAAATTATATTATATTTTTACTTATATAAAATATAATTAAAAAACAAGAAAAAACATTCATGCCTAAGGTAAGTCAAAATATTCATGTAGTATGGGATGCATGAGGGTTTATGACTTTGTTTCATGCATAAGATAACTCCTAACATTCATGTATTATGGGATGCATGAATGATGGCGACTTCTTTATTCTCTTGAAATAAATAATTAATGTTCGCATACCCAAAGTTGTTCACTCAATAATGACATTAGAGTGATGATTCTCTAAACAATAGTTGTCTAGAGTAATGATTCTCTAACTATAGCAACATAGGGTAGTGTTGCCCAATGTTTCAATCGAGGGTGATGAGACCTGAGGTCGGTCAAGAAATATCTAATCCAGTTTTATAAATGACCATAGGAAGAACATAAAGGTTTCGTTAGTTTTTGAAATCTGAAGAATAAACACCTATTTAATAAATGTTGATGTACATATTGTCTTTTTATTTATTTATTTATTTTAATTATAAATTTATTGAATATAGGATAGCCCGTCGAGTATGAAAGAATCCACTTCAAGAATAGAACTAGCAACATGACTTTGTTATTGAAACCCTTAACAATTTATCCATTGTTATAAGATCAAATATAAAATAGATAACACCCAGTTATACCAATAGAGCACTACAACCAGAGTAAAATTTCTTACAAAAAAATTCTAAAGTTAGATCCCCCTACATTTATAGAAAAACTGACCCTGAAGCCGTAGAAACATGGGTACGTGAGATTGAGAAAATCTTTCGTCTGCTAGGCATCCCTGAAGATAGGAAAGTAGACTTCAGAGTATACCATTTGAGCGATGATGTAGAATGTTGGTGGGCGACCACCTTGGAAATAAAATTTAATAATGAGCCAGCGTTATGGAAATAATTTGTGAAAGTCATGTACACTATTTATTTTTCGAAGCATAAAAGGAGTTGAAAGATGCAAGAATTTATTGAACTACAACAAGTAAGACTAGAAATCCTAAGGGTTCTGTCCTATTTTAACATGAAAATTCTAAGGATTTTTTTTTAAAATTTTTGACAGAACTTCTGTCATTTCAGTATGAAAATCTCAATAATACTTTTAAATTTTTTGACAAAACCTCCCCTATATGGGGGCATAAATGGACTGAGATTTTGATAAAATCGTCATATTTGAGTCCATACAAGAAATTCTAAGGGTTTAAGAAAGGGATAGGAGGTCTTACAATCACACGCTAAGGTCTAGATGATGAATACGAGTACTTACCTTCTTTATAGAAATTTGGGCAATGCTTCCGCGATAGGGTTTCAAAAATGTCGGGGCAACCTATCAGAGGACAATGGCCGTTATTTTTCACGATCAGATGCATAAGAATATGGATGCATATGTGGATGACATTCTGGTCAAGTCTAAAGAAGAAGAGGATCACCTCGATGCTCTTGGTCAAGTTTTTGAAAGACTCATTCTCTACAAATTGAGACTTAATCTTCAGAAATGTGTTTTTGGAGTTGAGTTCGGCAAATTGCTTGGCTTCATAATCAACAAAAAAGGAATAGAGGTGGATCCGGCTAAAGCAAAAGCAATTATTGACATGCCGCCCCCAACTAATCTTAGGGAACTGCGAAGCCTTCAAGGGCGTATTCAGTCTATTCGCAAATTCATTTCCAATTTGGCTATGAGGTGTGAACCTTTCAATCATTTACTAAGAAAAGGAGTTAAATTTGAATGGGGATCGGAATGCCATCTCTCGTTTGAGCGCATCAAGCAGTATCTCTTTAATCCACCAGTTTTGAAACCCTCAAAATTGGGGAAGCCTCTCTTATTATACATTTCTGTCAATTAGAATGCCTGTGGTGGATTCCTCGCACAGTACGAAGAAGGCAGTTTGATAGAGCACGTCATCTACTGTGTGAGCAAAACTTTTATTGACTATGAAAAGAAGTATTCTCAAATGGAGAAGACTTGTCTAGCTCTGGTTTGGATGTGCCAGAAATTAAGACATAACTTATTGGCATCTGAAATCAAATTTCTATCAAAACTTAATCCTCTTAGATACATTCTTGAACAATCATTTCTCACTGGAAGGATTGCGAAGTGGCAGGTCCTTCTAATGCAATATGACTTAGAGTATGTTTCTCAAAAGTCAATTAAAGGCCAAGCGATCGCAGATCAGTTGACAGACTTTCCCTTGACAGAAGAAATTAAAGCAAAGAATGATTTTCCTGATGAGCACATCTGCAATATCCAACAGTCTCCAGTTTGAAACCTATTCTTCGATGGCTCTAAAAATATGTCTGGCATAGGGATTGGAGTCTTGTTAATCACTCCAGAAAAAGAAATGATTCATTATTCTCTCAAGTTGGGTTTCCAATGCACTCATAATATGGCCGAGTATGAAGCTCTAATAGAAGGCCTTAAAATTCTGCAAAACTTCAATGCCAAGAGAGTGCATGCCTTTGGCGATTCATTACTTGTCGTAGGTCAAGTTAATATTGAATGACAAGTGAAAGATTCAAAATTGATCCTGTATCAAAATATCG
The DNA here is from genome assembly GCF_984573655.1 of Nuphar pumila. NCBI lineage: Eukaryota > Viridiplantae > Streptophyta > Magnoliopsida > Nymphaeales > Nymphaeaceae > Nuphar > Nuphar pumila. The sequence goes on from NC_143250.1 coordinate 36,282,662, forward strand.
TCCTAGCTCTTGTGGACAGCTTCGAAGAATTTCAGCTCAATCATATTAGGAGAGAGCACAATCAAATAGCTGATGGCTTAGCTAGCTTAGGCTCCATTTTATCATTCAAAGGCAGTGAATCATGTCATTCTTTCAAAGTTGGCAGACTTGAGCAACCTGCTTTCATTTCAGCCATGCAAATAAACCAGGTCAATCAGAAGGAGAAACCTTGGTACCAAGATATCAAAAATTTCATTGAGACTGGTGAATTTTCACCAGAAATGCCAAAAAGGGAGCAATGTGCAATTCAACGTATGTCTACCCATTATTTCATTTTTGTCAGTGTCCTCTACCGCTGTGGGTTCAGTTCCGAGTATGCAAGATGTTTAGACAAAGAAGAAGCTATGGAAATTATCCAAGAGGCACATAAAGGGATTTGTAGTGGCCATGTTGGTTATCAAACTCTCATCAAGCAGATCGTCCGAGAAGGATACTACTGGAATACCATGCAACAAGACTGTCATCGATTTGTGAAGAAGTGTGTCAAGTGCCAAATGCACACACCTTTCATTCACGCGCCAGCCACATATCTACAATCAGTTGTCTCTCCCTGGCCATTTTCTATGTGGGTGTTCAACGTCGTAAGTCCAATTACCCCTTTCTGTTTCCAATGGCCACAAATACTTTCTCGCTACGACAGAGTACTTCACAAAATGAGTTAAAGTTGTTACTTTACACATGGTAGAAGGTCACCATGTGGTTTCTTTCATTCACAAGAACATTCTTTGCCGCTTCGGCATACCACATGACTTCGTATCAGACAATGAAAGCCATTTCAAAAATGAGAAGATGAAAACCTTCTGTTCTAAATTCAAAATTTGCCATTATTTCTCTGCTCCCTACCATCCTCAAGGGAACGACCAAGCAGAGGCTACCAATAAAATTCTAATCCGCATTTTGGAAAGGACCGTGAGAACAGGTCGAGATTGACATGAGAAAATTCATGATGCACTTTGGGCATACTGAACCACCATTCGGACTCCGACCAATGCCACTCCTTCGGAACTTGTTTACGGAACTAAAGTAGTGTTGTCTCTCCATGTCCAGAAGCCCGCTATCAAATTTGCTTCCCTTATAGGATTGTCACTTGATCAATATCAGCAGCAGAGATTGGTGCAACTGGATCTACTAGATGAAAAAAGTCTCAAGGCAGCAGAGCATGCTCAAGCTTATCGTTAGAGGATAGCTCGACACTATGCCAAGTCCGTCATTGAGAGAAAATTCCGAGTTAACGATTTGGTGCTCAGATCCACAACTCATCTCAAGCATCGACCACGGGGCAAGTGGTCACCTAATTGGGAAGGCCCCTATGTGGTTAAGGAAGCACTTCCTCGTAATTCATATCGTCTGATCAACGCAGATGGGGTAGAAATACCAGATCCTGTCAATGCTCTACATCTGAAGAAGTTTTATACTTAAAATATTCACTCTATCCTTTTGTACTATCCAAAGAGTCATTTCAATAAAATAATAATCTTTTATCGATTCTCATGTTCTTCTCCATGATACTGGAGCATTTTATTTTTGATCTATAATCATCTTCCTTCATCATATGCAGGCGGGATTAGACAAAAACTCTTTTTCTCAAATTCTATTAATTCTCAATTGATCTTGTGATCTTTATTAATTTCATCTCATTTGGTTCATTTTTCGATTTAATCAAATTTTCATCAAACTATTGCCAATTTCTGCCAAATTTTAACAAATTTTCATCAATCTTATTAAATTTCATCCATCTTTATCTTTAAAAATACCCTTTTAGGTTAAGGGATAAACCTGATGTCTCCTTTCAATGAGGTATTCTTTTTATTATTTCCCCCGTTCAGGATAAGGGGTTAATCCTGAAAAACCAGGTCACATACGGTTAACTATGATGGCCTATCAAAATTCAGAACTTTCATCAATCTTTCCTTAAAATTTTGTCAATTTCTATCAATCTTTCATCGATTTCTATCATTCTTCAATTTTCATTCGTACCCTTTCAGGTTAAGGGATAAACCTGATGCCTCCTTTCAATGAGGTATTCTTTTTATTATTTCCCCCATTCAGGATAAGGGGTTAATTCTGAAAAACCAGACCACATACGATTAACTATGATGGCCTATCAAAATTCAGAACTTTCATCAATCTTTCCTTAAAATTTTGTCAATTTCTATCAATCTTTCATCGATTTTTATCATTCTTCAATTTTCATTCGTACCCTTTCAGGATAAGGGATAAATCTGATGCCTTCTTTCAATAAGGTATTCTTTTTATTGTTCCCCATTCAGGATAAGGGAATGAATCCTGAAAGCAGACCACATGCAGTTAAAACTATGATGGTCCATTGAATTCAGAGTTTTCACCAAGAATCTTTACTTTCTAAATTCATTTTGAAAATCTAGCTCATCTTCACAACCCAGTCCTTGCACTGGTTATTTCTCAAACTCTTCAATCATATATTGAGCTCATTTCCAAAATCCGGTCCTCACACCGGTAACTTCCTAAATTCAGCCTTCTGATCAAAGCTTTTCCTTCTACAAATCAAATTCTGACTTGAACTTCTAAATTTGACTTATTCCAAAGGATCCAGCAACTTGCTGGTCATGTATTTCCAAAAGATCCAGCTTTTGTTGGTCATGTATTTCAAAGGATCAAACTTTTGCTGGTCATGTATTTCAAAGGATCCAACTTTTGCTGGTCATGTATTTTAAAGGATCCAACTTTTGTTGATCATGTATTTCAAAGGATCCAGCTTTTGCTGGTCATGTATTTCAAAGGTTCTAGCTTTTGCTGGTCATGTATTTCAAAGGTTCCAACTTTTGCTGGTCATGTATTTCAAAGGTTCCAGCTTTTGCTGGTCATGCATTTCAAAGGTTCCAGCTTTTGCTGGTCATGTATTTCAAAGGATCCAGCTTTTGCTGGTTATGTATTTCAAAGGTTCCAGTTTTTGTTGGTCATGTATTTCAAAGGTTCCAACTTTTGCTGGTCATATATTTCAAAGGTTCCAGCTTTTGCTGGTCATGTATTTCCAAAATCAAAGATTCAGCTCAAGGTCTCATCGAAATCTATATTGAATGATTATTTCACAAAGAATTCATGAAAACTTTGCCGATTTGCTAAAAGCATTTGTTGATTCTAAAAATCTGACTACACAAAAGAATTACCTCAGATTACTTCTAGTATTCTTTCCAAAAAGGTGAAGCTTTTTGCGAAAAAGGGATAAAATTCAAATCTTTTTTCTGTTGATCAACCAAAAGGATGTACAAAATATCCTCGATATGGTTAGCGAAAGAAATATTCAATGATGTTGAAAAGCTAGAAGTGAATTGATATTGATCATGGCTATGGCGCATGTTTAAGGATGACTCTCTGGCAATCAGGCAGTAGAAGTATCTTGAGCTATAAAAGAATCCACTCAATTCATATCTTCACATTTATTTAAAGTTGCAATCAAATATCCACAAAAGAGATCTCGCAATTGTCGTCAAGATGAAGATGAATAAGCGAGCTAGACCCTCAGGGCCAAAGAAGATTTGGATCATCTCCGAGATGAAGGAGTTTGTGACGGATCCTTTCAGGAAAAGTTCAGATCACCGTCAAGATGAAGGCGAGTGTGATGAACCTACCGACAAACCCTAAAAGATATTTGATTTCTGCTATCATCTAAAGACCCTTTGAGCCTATATCATCAATATAATTCTTGAGATAAAAGAAGGATCAAAACATCTCCAAGATGAAGGAGTTTGTGACATACCCTTTCCCGAAAGAGAGAGAAAAGTCAGGACACATCCAAATGAAGGATGGTGTAAAAACCCGAGAAAGTTCAATGACTCAAAAAGAGTGCAAAAAGATCATCATGGGAAAAACAATGGGATATCAAACTGCCAAAATTGCCAGAAGTCATCTTTTCTCATGCAAAATTCCTTTATCAGTATCTTTTCACTACTTGTTTTTATGAAATTAAGAATACTTCTTCTCTTCTCATATCAGGGAAATGGATAGCTTCCTTGAAGAAAATCATCAGCGCTAAAATTTTGAATTTGACTCTTAAAACCGAGTTAACCTCATTGGAGGAAATACTCTAGGTAAAAGAGGGAATATCTTTTTGCACATACGTGCACAGTTTTCAAGCATTTTAGTCAACTACAATTTTATCTTATTGGCAAAAATTTTTAGCTATTTCAAGAATGAAATAAATATTCAATATCTATTTTGATGCAACCTAACGTTGTTTATATTTTTCAAAAGAGTTGCCTCCTTTAGGAGAAGTATCTCTTCATGTTCCATCACGGTTTCTTCATTCAAGAAATCTGTATGGTTGTACCCACTCAAGTTAAGGGTCAAACATGTACTTTCTGCGAGAGGTCATTGATTTCAAAAGCTATTTTCAGTCTCAGCAATGAGACGCCCATATCGTCCATTTTTCCAAAGCTTTAGGGAACCCCATCTTCCTCCTTTCGCAAACCCCTTTTGGATTTGTTCATCCAAAACCCGAAGGTCCCATCATGGTTTCTTCGCTCGAGGATTCCATTTGGTCGTCCCCTTTCAGGTTAAGGGTTAAGCATGAACCTCGCTTCACGAGGTATCTTCTTTTTTCAGGTTTGGGTTAAAACCTGAGTCTTGTTCCTACAAAATTCCTCGTTTTGACAAGGTGTTTTTTTCCAATCCCATCATTGCTCTTCCCATCAAAGAATCCATGCTTTGCATGTCCATCCAAAAAGGGATTTTACTTGAACTTCATTTCATGAGGCATTTTCCAAAAATGTCCCATCAAGGTCCTCATGTATTCCTTTCCTCATTCAATTCATCTTGATATATCTTTGTCCCATCCAGGTTAAGAGCTAAACCTGAATCATTCCAAAAAAAAGCATATCTTGTCTCACCCATGAGACTTGATCGAAATTCTTATTTTCCACCATCTTCAGGATTTTCACCCAAAGTCCCATCACGATTTCCTCATTTCTATTATTTGGTCACATCATCTTCGAGGATTTCGTCTCCCCAAAACCATTCAGGATAAGGTTTTAAGCCTGAGAAGCCATGTTTCTAAAATAATTCTTCCACACCCAGTTCAGATCTGCTGACTGGGGCATTTTCAAAATTTGGAGTGTTATCTTTGCCACTAAGCTCCGCTTTCAACCGGTTTAGTAGCAAAGAGGGGCATCTGTGAACACCCCAATTTTTTCAAAGTTTTGTAAAAATGTCCTTTTGCCCCTGGCCCCATTTTCTGAGAAAATCAAAGCAATTTCAAAACTAAATTTCAGTTATTCTTCAGATTTTCTTGATTAAAATCCATGTTGATATATTCGACTCAATTTCGGGTCTGGACCCAGTGTCAAAACCAAATCTGAGCCTCGTTATCCAAATTTTCAAATTAAAATTTTAAAATGCCAAAAATAATTTCTGAAAAGCTCAAACAGTCCATCTGATATCCTGTTGGATCCACAACTCTGTATTTCTCGATTCGAGGTTTTTAAACCTCAAATATTTTCTCAAAATTCAGATATAAACTCTCTTTCTGAAGATTTTTTCAGAGAAATAACTCGAATTCTCAAGAAAACCTTCATTTGTAAATATTTTGCAAAAACACAAAAAAAATAGTTTTAATCTTTGTTTTCTCGTAAAATTTTAGAATTTTATTCCAAAAATACAAAATTATGGAAAAACAACACAAAAGCCCAAAAAATCGGAAAAAATATGAGAAAACCGAATGGTTTCAAGCTTTTTAAAGTTAGTTTTGCTAAAAACCTCATTTGAAAAAGCACTTTATGAAAAGTTTTCTTTAAGGGGACATCCTTTTTGAAAAAAGGAAAAGTTTGCAACGGCCACAGGCTCACCCCTCTCTCGCATATTTCCTCCTCTGGAAGCTTCCATCGAGCTCTTGTTCGCAGGATGGCTCTCCATCGTCCATCCTCAACAAATCCTTCTCCTCTCCACCCTCATTCTTCAACCATTTCTCCTCTCGAGCCTTCCATGCTCTCTTTAAGAAGAGACATCGATCTTCTTTGGAGGATCATCCATTTTCCCACATCAAACATCAAGTTTCTCTCCCTCAACTTTGCTTCTCGAGGATCGACCATCGTTAAGCAGGATCCACCCTCACGCAACAATTCTCCTTCAACATCCATTTTCTCCTCTGATATCTATCCAAGAAGACCATCAACTTTCCTTCTGAAGCATCCATCATCTATCATTCATCGGAGTCTCAAGCAACCTACCTTCTTCCCCATTGATTGACAGAAGTCGGTCCTATAGCCAGAGCTTTTAAGCCATCCGGTAAGAGCCCTTCCCTCTCTTTCTTTTCCCTTTATTCCTTTTCCTTCTTGATTTTCTTAGTTTTCCCTTATTAATCGCCCCATTAATGCACCATGGACTGTGTTGAGTTGCTCATAGTAACTTCAACACCCTCCTGTGCAATAGCAATCAGAGTATCTCATTCCAACACTTTTTTTTTCTTTCACGATTTGCTTATGTGCTCTGCTCCATCTTAACGATCTGGTAATATTTTGATTCTCTTTTGATTCTGCGAATGACTGTTCTTCTTCCTGATCGTTTACTGATTTTAAATTGTCATGTGGATCTACATTTTGTTTATATCTTAATGTCTTCTTTTTGGATTTCTTATATGTGTTTAGATATCTTATGTAATTTTCTTATTTTTTTTCGTTTTGATGTCTTTTACCTGTTAATGTCTGGGTTTCCAATTCGTATTTCTCTAAAGATCCACTACATTTACACTATATTTTTGCATTCCTCTTTGGGATCTGTTCACGATTCGTCCATTGCAAACTTCTTTGGTTTTAGCATAACATCATCTCATCTATCTCACTCCATTTATCATATATTATCATTGTAGCTTAAGACCCATTGACGTTCAGATGGCTTGCCTATAAATTCTATTACACGGCCAAAACCTGAAAGATCAGGAATCCGTGGCAGCATAGGGGGTTGTTTCACTGGTTTCACCAGTATGACATTTCATTTGTATATTCATTATATCCCCTTTTCAATACCTGTATTATAGCTTCTGTTACACTGTTACCTCGATCTCCATAGCAATACATGATCATCGGCCTCTGGTGATCTGCATTTTGATATATTGGTGGTATATCAACAGTAATTTCTCATCTATGATGTGTTTTGTAGTCATGAATGTTTGTACTTTAATCTAATTGCCTTAAATCCATGTCACCATTGCGATATGTGGGCCTCACCTAAATGCTTCAGATTTTCTTATCTCCAGAAAATTGCAGTTCCTGTTTACTGTAATCTGAGTTGCAAAATGCAAGCTATTAAGGCTAATCTTACAAGCAGATGTGAACAGGGCAGCATTACTCTCAGATGAAGGCTCTAACGAGTTTTTCATGGTTAGGAAAATGATTCACATGAGTAGATCATGACTCTCACACTGAGAAACAAGTGGAAGTCGAATTGTATAGGTTCAGAAAGTCATTCTGGTAAGATATCTAACTTCTCATCCTGATGACATGACACAAGAATAATCAAGTGAAAGAAAAAACTGTCAATAAGGATGGAGGGGATCCTAAATCTACCTCAGAATTTCGGCTAGAGAACCATCTTTGCAATCAGTAAGATCGATATGTCGCACCAGCTGGGCTAGCCGAGGTTACTGTGGCAAAACCATCTTGATCTGTCCATCTTGATTCATTCCATTACATATGCTAATGTGTATATTATATATGCCAGTTTATACATAAATGGATATATTATATATGTTAGTTTTACATATTAGATACATTGTATTAGTTAAGTTTTCCATATTTACCACACCACATATGGTAATCTGCATGCATAAATTGTTTGGCATACATCAATTTGCACACATTACTGTATCAGTACACTGATTATCGGCTGGTGTGTTATCTACATATCATGCTCAGCTTCTGCATTGACCTATGATAATTGACCTTCAGCATGCTAGTATAGTCTCACTGTAGCTGCTGAAGTCATTCTGCAGAAATTAACCCATTATTTCTATTTTACTAAGGTACCTGGCTGTTTGACATCATTTCACTGTTTGCATATTGTTTGTGCATGACAATTTTCACCTTGATTTCAGTCACAGACTACCTTCACCAGCACGACATATGCATTGGCTTTTAAAGCCTACAGCCTCCATATTGCATACCCATAAAGATCCACTTCAACAAATGCCTAAACATTCAGGGCTGTACATGGGTGTCCTTTCACTTCCTTATATCTGCACCAGAGTCGACCATTGCTTTTTTGCATCTACAGCAACTCCCTGAGTTGCTATAGCCTCACATTTACCACAACGGTTCCACTGATGGCTGCGAGCCATCATCAATCCCACAGCAAGAACAATTGGTTGTACTTATTAAGTACACTGCTATTCACATCAACATTTACACACTATCCCCTGTTTTTATTTTTTTCTCTAGATGGCTTGTTTCACCTTAATTTCTAATTTATATAGGACTTCCTATTTTTAATCATATTTGATTTATCTTTTGATCAGGTGTTCCCTTGTGTGGTATTTTATTACATTTATTTGGGGATTCTTCAGCTCGATCTCCTGTTTCCATTTGATCTCCAACATACATTCAATTTTATGTTTTATTTGGTCCATTGCCACTGGTACCTGGCATCCACCCCACTTCCTCTCTACATTCCAGCACATCACACACTATACACCTTATGAATCCTGTATACAGCATGTGGCCATCCACCCTGTTACCAGCGTGTTATCATTAGCTGCATTTATAAAATCATCTGCACTCACACCCTTGTGACATTTGTGCATAACCCTTGTACTGTCACTTGCAGCATCACCTGCACATTGTTGTCCATACGTATAGGTATAGTATCTTTGCACTTCACCCTTTGCCTTCTGTTATCCCCTACATATGCCCATTTCCCATAATCTTTCATGCATTCTGTAGTTTCTCACATAATCATGATAATAATCAATACATTGCTATGGTTTTTCTGTTATGGCTACAACCCCCCCCCCCCCCCCCCCCCCTTACCTTATCTCCTATCTTAGAAGCCATTGTATATGCCATACATGTATATATATATATATATATATATATATATATATATATATATATATATATGCATGTATATAGATGTATGTGTATAGGTATGTATGCCATTTTTCATCTTTTCATCATGTATATATTGGCATATGAGCATTTTACCCTAACATCCATATGATATGTGCAAATTCCTTTTATTTTCATACTAACCAAGTGTTTTGCAGGGAATATGTGGAAAATGTCATTACTTGGGAGTTGTAATTTCAATTTTAAATATTGTAACAAGTTAGGTCATAATGAGAATTTACATTTCCAGCTTTTAGATAGAATGAATGAGCATCGTAAACGTCATAAATTGTTTGTTTTCATGCTTTTTACCTCTATTTTCCAAAATCTCACAATGATGAAACACGAATGGCACGTGCACCATTTTATAAAAAGTGATTAATCCTAAGTTGATGATTTACATCAATGGCCATAGTCAAGATGTAAACAAAACTTAGAATTTTCATCTTTTATAGAATAACATTAGATCCACACTGGATTCTTTTGCAAAAATCATCATATTTTCCTAAATATTTTCCCTTTTTATCAAGGTTTAGTTTAAAATTAATTCAATACATATATCAATGGTCATAGTCAGGATATATTGAGAGTTAATTTTATTTTAAACTCTATAAAAGCATCAAAATATGTTTGATTCTTCACCTGAATTTAAACATGATTATCATATAATACATTCAATGACCATAGTCAAGGATATATTATATCTTTAATCTTATTTTTAATTCATGTAAAGAATGAAATATGCTTTTCAAATCCAATTTCAAAATTCTTTAAATTCATTCATCATTTAGGATAAAATTGCATCATATTTTCAAAATTCACTTTTAAAACTCCAAGTGATTTTGAGTATTTTCTCCATTTCTCAGATCAAATCTTATTTATAGATTAAAATTCAATTCTATCTCGTTTTTAAAATCCAAAATTCGATTTCAAAGTCCAAATTGACTTTGAAATTTCAAATTCATTTTGTATTCAAAACTTCTAATTCCAAATTCAAAATTCATCTTCTGATTCAAAATCAAGTTTATCTTCTTCAAATTTAAAATCAAAGTTCGAGATTGATTCTGAATCTCAAAGACTTGACTCTCCCTAAATTTTAAAATCAATCTAGGTTCAAAACCCAGACCCATCTTCAAAAGTCCCATTTGGACTTTCAAAATCCAAATCCAAAGTTAGATCCCAATCCCAACTTAGATCCAGATTTCCAAATGCAATCTCCACTTTTGGATATCAGACTTCAGATCCAATTCCCATTTAGGATTCTAAATCCAGAATCCAATTTCATCTTGGATCTCAGACTTCAGATCCAAAACCCATTTAGGATCCAGAATCCAATTCCATCTTGGATCTCTGACTTTAGATCCAAATCTCCTTTAGGATCCAGAATTTAATTCCATTTTGGACCTTAGACTTCAGATGCAAATCTTCTTTAGGACCCAAAATTCAATCCCATCTTGGATCTCAGACTTCACATCCAAATTCCATTCCAAATTTCGGATCAAATTCCATCTTGGATCTCAGACTTCAGATCCAAATTCCATAATTGGATCTCAAATTTCAGATCCAATTTTCATTTAGGATTCTAAATCCAGAATTCAATTTTGATCTCAATTCTATTTAGGGTCCAGACTTTGGATTCAAATTCCATCTTGAATTCCAGACTTCAAATCAAATTCTATTCTCAATTCCAACTTTCAAATCCAATTCCATTTCATTTCAGATTTCAGAATCCAAGTTTATCTTGATTTCCAAATTCCAAAAACCCATTCCATTTCTCTTAAAACCAATTCCATTTGGATTTCTCAAATCTCATTCTGATTTCAAAGCTTCAAATGTAGAATTCAATTCCATTCCAAATATTCATTCATTCTCCTAGATTCAAATTCAAAATTCTAATTCAAAGTTCATTTATGACTTTGAAACTTCCTTTCTTCTCCTTTTATCTCAAGTTCAAAATCATTCCTTTCGAAGTCCAGATTTATTTTCTCAAACTCTAATTATTCTAAAAACTTGGAACTTTAATCTTAAGTTCTAAGTTAGAAACCATTTCTTCACTCTATCATCAAATTCATCCGAAACACTTGGAGATTTCCAAAATCATTTTTGGAAAGAGCATACATCCTTGCATTTGCACAAACATGATTCTTTGTGCATTTAGACTTAGAATAAATTCTTAGATAATCTTTTAGCAAAGCAAAAAGGCATGAATTCGACCCTTGGTTCGATTACCTCTGGTAAAAGTGTCAGGAACGGTCGAACCTCATACTGACGAGCGAGCCCCGTCTCCTATTTTTTTCCCGCAATATTTTCAAAACGGAGGCGAGTAATTTTCTAAATATTTTCAAATCAAGGTCAAGTGAGACCTTCGCAAAAGAGTTCCTCTCTCTTTTCTCTTATTTTCTTTTTTTCTTCTCTCTTCTTTTGTCTTTTATTTTCTCCCTTCAAAAATGAGAAAATAGGGATTAAAAAGGAAAAGAGAAGGAAGAGAGAGAATACCAAGAGAGGAAAATTTTTGCGATGATCACATCGGGGTCAGTGGCTGCTGCCCCGTGACTATCTCAAACAGGTTGTGGCCTGAAGACTCGCTCTTCTGCAGATTGTAACAAAATTGTGCCACGTCAAGGAGCTTCACCCAATTTTTCTGATTGGCACTAACAAAATGCCTAAGGTACTGCTAAAGTATCCCGTTGATGTGCTCTGTTTGCCTATCTGATTGTGGATGAAAGCTTGTTGAAAATAGCAAATCAGAGTCAAGTAGTCAAAATACTTTACGCCAGAACTTGCTCGTGAAACGAGCATCGCGATCACTCACAATGCGCTTTGGTATGCCCCAGTGCTTCACCACATGCTTTACGAAAAACTCCGCAGGGCACTCCTTAGAAGCTGAGATGAAGGTGGCATACTTTGAGAAATGATCCACCACAACCAAAATAGAACTGATGCCCTCTATCTTTGGCAGACTAACAATGAAGTCCATAGAGATGCTATCCCAAGGACGTTCTAGAATTGACAAAGGCTCAAGGAGACTGACAGCCTTCTGGTTTGTCTCCTTATCTTGCTGGTAGATGAGGCATGTTTGCACATACTCCTCAATGTCGTCCCTCATCTGCGGCCGATAATAGCCTCACTCAAGGAGTGCTAAGGTCCGCTCCTGACCAGGACGGTCAGCCCATAGTGTATCATGGCACTCCTTAAGCAGTTCTCGGTGGAGGTTTCCCCATCGTGGCACGAAGATGTGTCCCCATTTTGTCACGAGAAGGTCATTCTGTAGCCAAAACCACTGAGTCTTCCCTGCCTGCACTAGAGAAACAAGGTGTTGTGCTGTCGGATCCTACTACATCCCTTCGCATATGCGGCTCAACAATGTGCCCTCCAAATGCACTTCAGAAGGTTTCGTGTGCGCAACTGTCAGTTCATCCCTACGGCTCAGGGCATCCGCAACAACATTGGTTTTTCCAACCTTGTACTCCAAGGAAAAGTCAAACTCATCAAAAAACATCTGCCACCGAGTTTGCTTAGGCATCAGTTTCTTCTATGTTTGAAAATAGCTCGTGACCACATTGTCCATCTTAACGATAAACTGGGCACCCAAGAGGTAGTTCCGCTAGGTCCTGAGGTAATACACAATGGCGGTCATCTCACGTTCATGCATCGTGTAACGCCTCTCTTCATCCTTCAGCTTGCGACTCTCACATGCAATCAGATGACCCTCCTATATAATAACTCTACTGATGGCAAAGTTTGAGGCGTTTGTGTGGACCTCAAAGGGTTTTGAGTGATCAGGCAGTCGCAACACTGACTCCATCACCAAGGCTTTCATCAAGCCGTCAAAGGCATCTTGGCATGCTTCTGTCCAGAGCCATACCCAATTCTTCTTTAATAAATCTGCAAGGGGTGCAACAATGAGGAAATAGCCTTCGATGAAACGCCGATAGTATTTTGCCAAACCAAGGAATCACCACAACTGTGGAACTTTGCTTGGCAGAACTCATTCCTGGATGACCCTTATCTTTTGCCCATCCATATGCAACACACCACGCCCCACAACGTGGCCAAGGAAGCTGATCTCCTCCTGCCCAAAGAGACACTTCTCTCGTTTGACACAGAGGTCATTCTCCATCAGCACCTGAAACACTGTTTGCAAGTGCCCAACATGTTCTTCCATGTTGCTGATGTAGATCACAATATCATCCAGGTAGATTACCACGAACTTGTCTAAGTAAAGGTAAAAGATCTGGTTCATTAAATTCGTGAATGTGGCTCGAGCATTTATCAACCCAAATGACATTACTAAGATTTCGTAAGCATCATAGCAGGTGACACAAGTTGTCTTCGGCTCATCACCTTCAGCAATCCTCACCTGCCAGTAACCTGATCGCAGATCTAGCTTGGAAAAAATATGGGTACTGCCTAGCTGATCGAACAAGTCTGCTATTAGTGACAATGGGTATTTGTTCTTCACTGTAATTTTGTTCAAATCACGATAATCCACACATAACTATTTGAAGCTGTCATGTTTCATCTGAAATAGGATCGGGGTGCCAAATAGGGCTTTCGATGGATGAACGATGCATGCGTCCAACATCTCATCTAGTTTTCTGTGTAGCTCTTTTAGCTCAGCTGACCCCATGCGGTATAGAACCATTGCGAGAGGCTTCACTCTCGGGGTCAACTTAATCTTATGATCGACCTCGCATCTTGGCGGAAGACGCTTTGGCAATTTCGAAGGCATCACCCCCCAAAACTCCTCTAACAGTGGGGCTAGGGTCGGTGGCACTGCTGCTTCTACCTTCCATTCTTCTGTGCACACGACAACTAAGAATGTTTGCTCCCAATGATTAACACCCTTCTTCAGCTGTATCGCCGATAACACTTAAGACTTGCCTTTTTACGTAAGGCACTGCACTGTGTGGTACAAGTCTGGCTCAATGATCGTCAACGTGTTAAACCTTGGTAGCATCATAACATTCTGACTTTGCAAAAACTCCATACCCAAAATCATCTTAAAATTATCTAGGGGCACCACAAAGAAGTTGGCTTTACCGGCCCAACTCCCCACTTGGATAACGACATCTCTCGCTTCACCAAGGATGGGCTTGGCCTTAGAGTTTACCGTTTTGATGGTCCTCTGCTTTGGCCTGGGCTTCAATCCCAACTGCTCTGCCTCTTTCTGCGAGACAAAGTTGTGTGTAGCCCCAGAGTCTATCATTGCTGAAGTAGACTTTTCATTCATAATGACTTTCAAGTACATAAGTTCCTTACTGACCTACATGTTTTTAGCTGCGCAACTTCTAGCTGCGTTAATTGATCACAAGGTCCTCATCCTTGGTTGCATGTTCTCAATGTCACTGCATTCTTTCTGCATTACATTGGCTTGCCCATCATCCTTTACGAGGTGCTTAAGACATTGTCCGGTGATATGCCTATCGCCACAGAACCAGCATGTCACAACTGTACCCTTGTTATTGTTGTTGTTATGCTTTGTGTAGCTTTATTTTTTATCGAATTGATGGCATGTCGACGCCTCACCTTTGTTGTCACACCACTCGTCCTTCTTTCCTCTGTGGTCAGGCTTCTTCCCGGCTTTAGTTGATGGGTGAAAGGCTTGCATTAAGTATCAACTAGGCACTCAGCTACCACATATGCATCTTCCAAAATACGAGGGTTGCTCCTTTCCACTTCAAACTGTGCCCATGGCTAAAGTCCCATAATGAACCAGTTGAGCTTATCCTCTTCTGGCATGTTAGGCAACTCCAGCATAAGCTTCTGGAACATTCTGACATAGTCTTGTAATGAACCAGTATGTTTAAGCTCACAAATCATCTGGTACACCTGTCTCTGCGCATTTCTTGGCATAAAGTAGTTGTTGTGCTTCCGCCTCCACCAAGCGATCGCATCTCTATCCAATAACATTGTTGTAGGCTTAATCCAAAGATCTTCAAGCGTCACATTTTGAATATCCAAGTAGTCTTCTACTTGGAACAAAAAGTTCTCAACGACCTTGCTATCTCGAGAACCATTGAACTTTGAGAGTCTTGGCACATCAATCCTTGATGGCTGCTCACCATTTCCGCCATTTAGGGTCACTGACCGCTGTAATATACGATTCTTCAACTGAAGCTCTCCTACTTCAGTCTGCAAGTCGACCACTGTAGTTGTCAATGAAGTGACCTGCCCCATTAGTAAGTTCACCTGCTCTTGCAGGCTCGCCACCACATCATTCAGTCCACCGAATGATTCAACTGCGCATGAAATCACTTCCTCGTGCAAAGTCACATCTTCCACCAGCCTGTTGACAGTTGCAACCAACTCCTCTTGGCCTCAAGGTGAACCCATCTCCTCAACTTTGACAATTGCCTTGCCTTTGGTGTTACGCAAGTTTTGATAAGGCGCCATGATGTCTTGCTCACAAATCGCAGTCTGTCGGCATGTCTGTCGACACCGACTTCAGAGTCCCTTCCCCAACATGAAAACAGACTCTAGTACCACTTGTCACAAACCTATTTTCTTCAATAGGCCAGCGCGACGCGATGGTCCTTCCTTACCACTGCAAACCTACTTGTCAGCTCGCTTGCCAGTCACGGAAGCTTGTAATCAAAGTGAAAGAGAGCAAAAGAGAATAGAGGGAGAAGAATTGCAATCACAAGAAGCAATCACAACAAGGGTGAACAAAAGAAATCTCAATGCATTTAATTCATTCATAATTTTGCCCGCAAGCTATTACAGTTCAAGCATATGGGCTGCCCCTTTGGGGTATTGATTCACCTGAACTGGGCAACTTACATCCGACTCAACAAAAGCAAAACAGACTCTAAGCACACCTTTATAATGTAAGTCGCGAGGGAACAATAACGCTCTACTGGTTTTACTAGATTTTGTTTGTTTTGTACTTGATCTCTTATAGCAATGACTAAATTGTTAAGGGTTTCAAAGTCTTGTTATTGGTTCTGTTCCTAAGGGGGATTCCTTCCTACTCGAGAGGCTATGCTATATTCAATAAATTTATAATTAAAATAAATAGATAAAAAGATAATATGTACATCAACATTTATTAAATAAGTGTTTATTCTTCAAATTTCTAAAACCAACGAAACCCCTATGTTCTTCTTATAGTCATTTAAAGAACCGTCTTAGATATTTCTTGGCCAAACTCGGGTCTCATCACCCTCGGTTGAAACATTGGATAACATTACCCTGTGCCACTATAGTTATAGAATCATTACTCTAATGTCATAATTGAGTGAACAACTTTAGGTATACAAACATCAGTTATTTATTTCAAGAGTATAAGAAAGTCACCTTCATTCATGCATCTCATACTACATGAATGTTGGGACTTATCTTATGCATAAAAAAGGAAAGTCATAAACTCTCATGCATCCCATACTACATGAATGTTCTGACTTACCTTAGGTATGACTGTTTTTTCTTATTTTTTAATTATATTTTACATAAACAAAGACATAATATAATTTATGCAAGTACTTACAGTATAATGTTGGAAGCAGGATGGATCTTGAACCAAAATTTTCAAAACTCCTCTCTGATACCATCTGTAATGCTCTGAGATTTTTAACCTTTAAAAAATATGTAAAAATTAAATATTTTTCTTTTAAAATAAATAACCAAAATGATTTCAAACTTCAGTTTAAAACCTCTTGCGGGTTACATTTTAGGAACCATATTATAAATCAAGGTATAATTTAATTCAAAAATGCCTTATATACAAAGTCCTTTACAAAAGTTTAGACAATTAAATATTTAAGATTGAAAAATAAAAATCCTAAAGTTTTTCTGAGATCTTAGAAATCTTGATTCTTTGATGCCACTCCCGCTCAGTATCCACTATCGTGCAAGGTGTCTTATACTTGAAGTTGTATTTTCCCATAACATGAGGTCAAACTTGTGCTAGTCTAATAAGTAAATACCAATTTCAGGTAACTTAAAATATCAAAACATATTCAAGATTCATGATTTAACTCTACTTGTGCAATTTAGATTCATACTATATCAAGCTTATCATTTGATGATAGGTATCATACTGTAAAAATAAGCACAAATATCTACTACTATAATTTTAGTAAATGACAACTCATATATCTAGTATGATTCAAATAATTACTCATGCATTTAATGCAAATAACAACTCATGCATTTAATAACAATGACATTATCCACCTTTTTTAAGTAATTATTCTAATATAAGAGCTTTTATTTTGATATTTATTAACCCTACAGGTACTCGCAGGCTACTAGTTGTCGTACAATTGAGATCATTTTGGGGTTTATTATACCATGTATATTTTAATTACCCCAAATAACTAGTGTACGAATTCGAAGAAAAATGATTTATAACCGAGGGAAATTCTTTAAAGACCACTAACCACTAATTCAGGTGTATCTTAAACTTACTACAAAAGTTTAGAAGATCTCTCACCTTGATCTTCAAAACCTATGAATGACTGGAGACCCATAAGACGCCTTCTTCTAAAAATATTCATATGTCACTCAATGCTTGTACCACCTAACCTCTCTTAGGTAAGCTAACTGTGAATGCATATAAAGGTTATTTTTTTAATAAAATTAATCATTTCGTGTATCTTCATGAGATAACAATCACAATCATGCATACTCAACCCATTCAATGTTGCTTTGTATATACAAGCACTTCGCTTATGAAGGCGAAAAAATACTTTAAGTTTATGTGTAAGCATGATTCATTTAACAACTGGTGTATAAAAAAAAATCAGTACAATGATATTTTTCAGCAATAATCACATGCTACACATTCATCAACATGCTTCATGGTAACAAATAATTTATTTTATAAACAATAATTTTAGGCATTTTAATTCAAAGCCTGCAGGGTTTCATTAAACCCTAATCCTATTTTTTAACAATAATCTTTATAACAAGTATTCAAGCATACTAACCTGAATTGATACATGCAAACAAAAATTAATATATGTAAACATGGTTCAAAGTATGTGAACATGAATTAGGGTATGCAAATATTCATGCTAACATAAATCCACATCTACAATTCAGATGCAAGTATCCAAAATATATTTAATATTTTAAAATGCAAGTTTTTTTATAATAACTTATTTTGATTTTATGTGGTAACTGAAAATGACTATTGTTGGTAGTACTTGAATTTATTTGAGTCAGATACACAGAACTTGGTTATCACCCTAAAAACATGTAATAGGGTTACTGAGCCCCATTCTGACCTACCAAGTATAAGACACATAAAATAATGATCTCTATAATAAAGAAAACTCTTCTGACCCATTCTGTTCTGATTTCTTCCTTAGAGAAGGTAGATAGTACAACCTCGAGTGATTCTGTCATGATTTTTGGGAGCAAAGCATTTCAGTGGTCTCTACTCACTTGTAGGTCTTTGGAGGTCGGGCTATCCTCGAGTCCTATGTGATAGATCCCCAACTACTGCAGTAGTCCAAGATGCATCTTACTTTCTATTCTGCCTTAGCGGTGATTCTCCCGATCACGGACTGCCCGCTTTGAGTCTGCTCAGTCAAGCACTTGGGTTAAAATACCTGAGAATAATATACTTCCGGATGCTTTTGATGTATGCAATTTTCTGCTACCCCATGTACCAGGGTGGATAAATATCGAAACAAAGACCTTTGAATCACATAGTTTGAGATGAAAACATACCTTTATAATATGAAACAATAAAGTATGTTCTTTTTAGTGTTTTGGTCCTATCTTTCTGTAAACAACTCGAGTCTTAGCTATGGATGAATTGTAACATCTGAGTTGCATAGTAGACCTAAACTATGGCATTTGAATATGTTTTAATATTATGAGTTACTTGAAATTGTTATATGTATCTACTAGACTGTTACAAGTCTAACCCTTTTTATGGGCAGATTATTGCAGGTAAAAAAATACGATGCAGAGTGGATGCAGAATGCTAGGGCACTGTCGATGAGCCAATCATTTTTCTTTCTCAAGCACTGAATTCAGACACATGATATTGTATTGATTTTATAATATTTTAAATGATACACCACTCTTTTGAATAAAAATATTTTATTTATGTCGTGTTATTATCTTTTGAATTCAGTATAAATTGTTTTGAGTGAAACGTAACCCACCCGAGGTTTTAAACCCCTATTTGAAAATGTATCTGCTGATGATTTTAAATATTAAAAAAAATAATAAAGGGTCTGAAATCCCAAGAAATTATAAATTCGACTCCTGAAGCATCACCAACAAGAATTCTGCTTAATTTAGCAGTAGATTTGAGTCACCACTGCGGAGGCACTACTGAAATCCTCCTAGAATCAGGTAAGAACCTATAAACCCTAATTTATGCTTTTTAGGTTTTTAGAACCACCTAATTCTCCCCTAAACCCTTAGGATTTCGTTCTAGATTTAAATTATGGTAATTTTGCCAAAATTTAATCTAATTTTGCCTCCATAGGGGACGTTCTATTAAAAATTTTGTAAACATTTTTAAACATTTAAAACTATTATAGCTTTTATATTTTCGTATAAATATAATAGAGTTTTTTAAAAAAATTTATTTTATTTTATATAGGACAAGTGTTGTCCGAAATTTGTAGAAAAATATAATTTAATATAATAAAAATTTCTACCAAAATAAATTGAAGTATTACCAATGGTGGTCATTTTGTCATACCTCAATACACCACTTACCACATAAAAATCAAAATAAGTTATTATACCACAAACTTATAATTTATAATGTCAAAAATATATTCTGGATACTTACATCAGAATTTTAGATGTGGATTTATGTTAGCATGAATAGTTGCATACCTTAATCCATGTTCGTATACTTTAAACTATGTTTATGTGTATTAATTTATGTTTGCACATATCGATTCAAGTTAGTATGCTTAAATGCTTATTATAAAGATTATTGTTCAATAATCAGATTAAGGTTTAATGAAACCCTGCAGGCTTTGATTTAAAATGTCTGATTTTTTTTTTATGAAATGAATTATTATGGTCAGGCTATGGCCAAGGTTTGAGTAACCTTTGTTGTGGTGGGACATGTTGATGAATGTGTAGCATGTAATTATTATTGAAAAGTATCATTGTACTGAAATTTTTTTATATACCAGTTTGGGTTACTTAAATAATGAGATACAAAAAAGGATACCAATTGTTAAATGAATCATGCTTATACATAAACGTAAAGTGGTTTTTTGCCTTTACAGGCGAAGTGCTTGTATATACAAAACAACATTGAATGGGTTGAGCATGCATGACTGTGATTGTTATCTCATGAAGATGCATAAAATAATTAATTATATTAAAATGACAACCTTTATACTCATCCACAATTGGCTTTTCTTAGAGAGGGTAGGTGGTACAAGCCTCGAGTAACATATGAATATTTTTATGAGCAAGGTGTCTCATGGGTCTCCAGTCACTCGAAGGTTTTGGAGACAGGGGTGAGAGATCTCCCCAACTTCTGCAGTAAGTTTAGAATGCATCTGAATCAGTGGTTAGTGGTCTTTAGGAAATTTTCTCTGAGTTATAAATCGTTCTTCTTGAGATCCGTTCAGCTGGTAATTTTGGGTAATTAAAATATGCATGACATAATAAACCCTCAAATGGTCTCGGTTGTACGATGACTAGTGGGTATTCGCAGAAAAAATGAATATCGAAACAAAAGCTCTTATATTGAATAACTATTTAAAAAAAAGTGGACAATGTCATTGTTATTAACTGCATGAGTTGTTATTTGTATTAAATGCATGAGTGGTTATTTGTATTATATAAAATGCTTGAGTGAATATTTGTATCATACTAAATACATGAGTGGTCATTTGTTAAATATATAAATAAGCAATTACGGTATGCTGAAATTATATTAATAGATCTTTATGCTTATTTTTGTAGTATGATACCTAGCATCAAATAATAAGTTTGAATCTGAGTTGCACAAGTAGAGTTAAATTATGATCCCTGAATATGTTTTGATATTTTAAGTTACTTGAAATTGGTATTTACTTTCTAGATTGTCACAAGTCTGACCCTGTATTATAGAGAAATACGAGTTCAGGTATAGAGAACCTTATAATGTAGTGGATACTGGACGGGAGTGACATCGAAAAATCAATATTTTCAAGATCTCAAAAAAACTTTAGGATTTTTATTTTTCAATCCTAAATGTTTAACTTTTGTAAATAACTTTGTATATAATGCATGTTTGAATTAAATTATGGCCTGATTTATTATGGCCTGATTTATACTGTGGTTTTTATAATATAACGCGCCTGAAGTTTGAAATTGTTGCTGCTGATTATTTTAAAAGATTTTTTAATTTTTACGTATTTTTCAAAGGTTAAAAATCTTGGGGCATTACACCCCCCCTCTCTCAATATTTTTTTTAATATCATTATTCTCCCATATTATTCTCAGCATAAAAAGGGGGTGGAATGATGAATCACCATTTCAAAGATGCGGCCACCGTTGTTAGCTGTGGTGTTTGTATTTAAGCGGAGGACCAGGGATCAAACACCCTCTTATGTTACAAGGACACGTCAGAAAAAGACAACCTGTTGTTTTTTTTTTGTGGAACAGTCCATTAAAAATAGTATTAAGAGGCCATGGCACGAGAGTGAATTGGAGTATGCCTTGTGACAAATAGCACCTCATGGGGCTTTCGGTGTGCTTTCTTTCTTGCGTCACCGAAAGCCGCTCTGATTGAAGTAGGTTGTTGGAACAAAAGCAGACTAAGTGGATTCATTTGTTCCATAAGAAGCTCTTTGAGTAAGGATCCATACGAGCGGAGCTGAGCTCAAAGAAAGCTTGTCAAACTCAGTTAGGCAGATCATGAACCAAGCCTGGTTCAAACTCAAATGTCATTCCAGGGAAAACCTTGCAATATCTCCAAGAAATGAGTTTTTTCTCGGGAGAATATAAGTTATATCTAATCACAAATCAAATTGTTGGGAAAATATTGGCATGGGAAAATCATGCAATATTTTCAAGAAACGTGATATTTTGATAATCACGTTTTTTCAGTATAATATTGTCCTTTCAAAATATAGGCAATATTTGTGACTATGATTCAAACATGCCTCAACCTCACCTCTATTCTTTTTTCGAGAAAGACCTAACGATTGCAACATAACTTTATTTGGTGTTGACCACACACACTATATGTTGGAAGGAAGAGATAAGCGAGTTTATAGAACTCCTAATGAGCCTAAGCTTAGTCTTGAGCAAGATCCTTTACGATGGTGCACCAGGTTTTTAACCCAATTTCGGCATCATCTAGATGGAGCATTAGCGTTTTATTTTAGTTGGTAGCCGGCGTTGATTAGGTTATGTGTGTGTGTGTGTGTTGCCTAGCTATAAACGCTCATCTGCTCAAGTGTGTGATCTGTTGTTGCATGTCCTCTTTATGACTCGTGAGCTACCAGTCTACCACATAATGGTAGGCTTGACCAAGTTTGACATCTTTCAAATTTTATCTAAGTTGGACTTGTTAGCAAAACTCCCAACTGTTTTACCACCGAGGTGGTATCCCATGTGGTAAGCGGGGTCCTGCACCAAGCTGAAGGCCCAGTTTCGAATCCCTCTGCCACATGAGGCTTAAGAGATATCTGGTAGGGTCTGCCTAACCCCAGCTTGCCTTTCAAAAGAAAAAACTCCAACTGTTCTGGTGGAGTCTTCATTTCATGATTCACAAAGAGCTTTTTGAGTACACGTTAAGCCATGTGAACCATATACCATGACGAAGTTAATATTTTGGATAAAATTAAATACGCCCATCTAATTTGAGGATTGTACAGTTTTTGGTAATCTAGAACACTAACTAGGATTGTTTAATCCTTAAAATGGAGTTGACCCTCAAGCAAAATCTTTGGATCTGATGGCATGGATGATACATGACCTTGACTTGTACAGTGAAATTAAGCTCAGACTGGCTCAACTTGATCAGCAAAGGAGCCAACAACATTCCCTCAAACAAAAATTTAAAAAAGAAAAAGAAAGGAGCCAATAGTAAACAAACTAGGTTTGGAGAAATGCATTTCAGAATATTCTACAAATCATGCCCTTCAAAATGTATCTCGGACCAGCTTTAGTTACCTCAAATGTTCATCAAGCCTATGACGTGTGAGCCTAGTAGTCCAGACTAACGGTTAGGTCGAGTTTGGGTCTACAACTAAAGAGCTAAATGGCTAAGGGAAAGCCTAATTGACATTCTGGGCAACCAGTGTATTCGCATCAAAATCTGAGCAAAACTTGATTGTGTGGACGGTGCATGGGGCCCATACAAACGCAGGATGCACGGACAAGCAGGACAACATTGAAAAAAAGGCCCTTCCTCCGGAACAGGACAAAACAGACACTTTTGGGGAAAAAAGAAAAGAAAAAAGCATTTTTCCATCCTTGTCCAGGCCTGTCTGCAAATCAAACGGCCCTAAGAGACAGAAAACATGTTGTAAGGGTACAGGTTGGTCACAACAGAATGTTTCCCATACACGTCGTAGCTCATCCTATGATGCAATTATGATAATTTAGTCTGGTTCAAGCGCGCATTATGCAGAAAATCATATTACCACCATCACCA
Source organism: Nuphar pumila (assembly GCF_984573655.1). NCBI lineage: Eukaryota > Viridiplantae > Streptophyta > Magnoliopsida > Nymphaeales > Nymphaeaceae > Nuphar > Nuphar pumila. The sequence goes on from NC_143250.1 coordinate 36,306,359, forward strand.
TCAAACCTTATCCCAACTACATGGGATCAGCAAGAGCAGAACATGGAACAATATAATCAAAGGCTTATGGAAAGCATAATATTTCTCAAGAGTGTGCCCCCATATCAGGTTGCATACCTAATAATGCCCTCAATCACATCATCATCAAGATTAAACTTCTTCACAAGATTTGGAACATCCAAATCCTATGCATCTTAATGCGGATTATTCCAAACAAGAAAGGATATCACAACCAACATTGCATACGAGGGCAGTTGAACTAACAATTCACACTGAATAAGGGACAATCCATACGTTACCACAATCTCCATCTGAAGAATTGCTGGTCCTACAAAAGCAGAGGGCATATATACTAGCAATTCCTAGAAACAAGAGGAACCCTACAAATCTCATCCTTTTTACTTGACAGTAAAGGTAATGCATCAATAAACATGCCAAACAATGGAACCGTTGAAATAAAACATCCTTTTAGTCACTAACATAGTGGGATCTAGCAGATGGAACCATTGAAATAAAACAAAGTAATCTAGAACGTCATATCTTTTAGCTGGATACAAGACTATTTACAATGCTTTCGAAAATCAAAGAATCAAACCTTGTGCAGGTGGAGGCTTTAAAGAAGGTTCACTGGATGCAGGTTTTGGAGACTCAGAGAGATGAAACGGTTGATAACCTTCCCCTCTTATGTTTTCTTCTTCTGCCATAGTAACCTTCTCCTTGGCCTTCAAACCAACGTCCTCCGCAGCCTTGGAAACCTTGTTGGAAGGCACCGGTCACCCACGAAGCTCCGGTGAACACAAAACGATTTTTCATAATCGCAGAACCAGCTCTGCTAACCTTTCTCCTCAGCCACAGCGATGGCAGATCTGGTCTTCTCAGAAACCTGGAATTTCTGATCCACTTCTTTAACTTTCTCATTGACAACGGCAGTGCCCATGCTTATCTTCTCACTAAGTCCAATCTTCTTATCTAGAGAAGCAACCTTGGCGGTAGCATTGGATGTGAACTGGTGCTGCTCATCAAATGACTTGGCTTTGTTGAGGGCATCCTTACCCAGGATGAAACCCTTGGCCAGCATGCTGCTAACAACATCTTCTGCCTTCTGAACTGCAGATTCAGCACTGCTGACAAATTTCTTGTCCTTTTCCTAGAACAACAGAATTTGGCTGGTAAATGACCTACAAATGCAACATGCTTTACACAAAAGATGGGAGTTCACAGGAGAGCAAGAGTTACCGCTGGAGGAGCTGAGGCAATAGGTGGTAATTGGTAATCAGGAGCAGACGTAATGGAAACAGAGAGATCAACTATTGTAGCACCCTGTCCCACAATAAAATTTTAATGAACTACGTCAAGATAATAGATAAGAATCAGCAACATTTGTAGACTACTAAAGGGCGAAAGTGCATGCTGCATTAATCAGAAGTGCCATTTGGTTGTGGTAAACTATTTATCAACAGAGCATCATGGTCATTGAATTTCCAGGTCAGGTTTCCAGTTTGGGATTTCTTGAGTCTTCAGCATCCGTTGGGAAAGGGCAGAAAGAACAATAGAGTTGAAAATGATTAAAGCAGTATCTGAGAAGAGGGAGATGGGGGGAAGATTTACTTTTGCAAAATTTGTATTACCCAAGCAACACATCATTAGAGAGACTTCCAAAAGAGAAATGCCTAGACACAGAAATGCAGAAGCAAGTGCACAATGATTTTCATGAAAGTATGTAAATAAACTTTAATATAAGCACACAAGTAATATCTCGCATTCACGAAGAACATGGACAATAAAAAACAGAAAAAACAAAATAAAAATACAGGACACATTCAACATGTTAAAATCAAAGGCCAGTGATATGATAAATGCTCAAAAGAAAATACATCTTAAGAACAAAATGACTGCAGAGATGCCAAATGTACCCAAAGAAGCAGTGCAGTCTCAGCACCCTGACATATGCTAAAAAATTCAAATATGGATTTTTGAATTACATCATATTGTGTTTGAAATCTCTAGTTTCCTTAGTACCCTAACTCGGTTTTCAAGAATATATATATATATATATATATATATATATATATATATATATATATATATAGTAACTAGAATATGAGAACTAAAAATATGGGCATTTTCAGCACTTTTTTTGCAAATCCAATCATGTGGATGTGCTTGGCATAGTGAATTTACTAGGAATCAACAATTGAATAATGTATTTTCAATGAAAAAATGTGATTTTTGAATGCTTGAATATTTATGAAGATTATGAGTCATTGATTTTAAATCTTAAAAAAATCATATTTATGCATCAAAATCGGACAGTTCAAGAGCAGGTTCTTATAAAACCAATCATTCAGATCACATTAGTACGGTTAGATACAAGAGTAAAAACAAAAAAACGATGAAAATAGTGGCTCACACATTAGTTCTCATGTTTTCAATTCTCATATTCTAGTGATTCTATATATATATATATATAAAAGAGGGATCGTGAAGGTTCAAAATCTGCAACCAATGATAATTAATGATGTTCCTTCTCTAACGATCGAGTTTTTAATCAATCAGATTTTACCTATTAGATTTTCATCATTCATTTAGTAAGTGACAAGTTTTGGATTGTGAATTTTAGATGTTTAGATGTGTTTTTTAAAATGCTAAAAATCAACAACTCCTAATACTTTGTATTATAAAGTTTTAAATGCATTGTGAGTCATCAATTTTACATGTTTTTGAAAAATATGTTTATATGTCGTAAAGTCTTCGTGTAAAGCATATTTTTACTAAATAAATTATAAAAAACAAACATATGAGGTTCAATTGATGAGATGCTCAAGCATTGGAGAAGGGGAGCTATCTGACCATCATTGGTTGTAGATTTTGGATCTTTTTCTTTGGTTGGATTGCTTTCCTTTATAAAAAAGTGACAATTGTCTACTACTTTTTTGGCCTACTGTTAGCGTGAATAAGCTTTTTTGGTTTGTTTTTTCATAATTTGACCTTATATTTGGATAAGGTTTAAAAAATTAAAATTTTAAGCCTTAAATATTTTATAAAAAATTTAAACCATCGATTTTTAAATCTTATAAAATCCTACATGACAGAATCGGATAATTCAAAAGTTGATTCTCATACAATCAATAGTAGATTGTATGTTCAGAGGAAAACATGAAAAAAACCTTCAAAAGCCTGACTGGCTTGCGGTAGGCCAGAAAGTGTAAGCAGCTACCACCTAATGCTCCAGAGCACCTACTCTCTGGTCTAAATCATTGGATTGTTTATAATCCAATGGTTTAGATGAGGTTGAAATTGGGATAGCTTTTCATAATTAATGGCTTTAAGAACAGTAAATGAGAAAGGGGAGGTCGTTTCTAAATTTCAAGATGAAATAAATGATCTCTCACTCAAGGTTGTTAAATGCAATGAGGCGAAGCGAGGTGTTGAGCATGTTATGAAGCGAGGCGTAAGCCTCCAGGAGTTGAAGCCTAAGCTTCATGATCAGAATAATAAAATATATAATATTAATAAAATAATAAAAATTTTAAATAAGAACTACTAATTTGCTTTTAGTTATTTTAGTACAAAATCATAAGAAAATAAAATAAAGATTCATCACTGATCTCTGTGTTTGCCATTAACTGATCGAGGCCGAATAGGGAGGCGATGTCAGAATCGACCTTGAATGAGACGATGCTTGCAGCATTTTTCGAGAACTGCTCGCCGATGAGAAGCCGTGCACCACGGTACTCAAAGAGGAAGAGGAGGAGAGTGTACCAAATTATGCATTGGAGGACGACGATCTGTAGTCTGTACCATGAGGCTGCCGGCAGACCCTCACTGGCTACATCTGATCTTGAGAGCAATTTTTCCATGTATATATAAAAAAGGCCGCCGGCAGACCCATGAGACCGCCGGCAGGCCCGCCCTGCAGAAGTTTTTTTTTTTAATTAAAATTATACATGTAAGCCTGGACACATATAAATTTTAATTAAAATTTAAAACTTATACATTCATTGAGGAGGCACCGTACATTCCAGTATGCTTCAGGTACTGAGTGTGCGCCTCAGTACCTTGAGTGTGTGCCTCGCCTGTGAGGCGTATGCTTCAAGTACTGAGGCGTATGCCTCTCACAACACTGCTCTCACTCACTCTCTCATCCATGTTTTGGCATGAAATGCATCTAAATTAACAACATCAATGCATATAATGAATGGATGATGAATAAGGATGGGTGACATATTTATATATGGATGGCATGCATCATCCATGTCTACCATCTCACATTTTTTAGCTTTTTTGTAAAAATAAGTTACCCTTTTCTATCTTTAGTTCTTATTTGTATATTGGTGCATTATAGATATGCATGGAAGGATGATAGAGAGAATTTTTAACCTTGAAACCCTTTACTCCACCAGCCACGTCACCCTCATTTAATTTTTGAGAATAATTAATAATGTAAAACCATTAAATTTAGTGCATCTTTTTCCTTCATTTACTTTTTTGAAGCCATTAAATATAGAAGACCATCAAAATTTCAACCTAGATTAGATACAATCAAACTGTTTAGATAAGGGAGCAGGTGTACCAGGAGCACCCTATATATATATATATATATATATATATATATATATATATATATATATATATATATATATATATATATATATATAGTCACGCTTGCTTTTTATGCCTTTTTTATCTCTTTTTTTTATGCAAAACTTTTTTAATTAGGTATTCATATTTCATGCTTTAACGTATATTCGTCATTTCATGTTTTCTAACTATGGATCCATGCGACAGGGACACGCTATTTAAGGACTCGTGTCTAAGGGACATGACACGGAACAGATGTATATTGTATATTATGGCATGTTCAAATATTATGTTATTAATAATCATAAAACCAAATTTTTATCAATCAAACAACCTCTCTCTTTTTTTTCTTTTTAACCAGAAGAAAACGCATCCGGGATGAAGACCTGGTCGTCGCTCTTGCTCAGCGTACCATACCTACAGTCGTGCCATCAGCGTAAAATTTCGACGCAAGGACCCTTGTCCCACCTACCCCTTGGGGCAACAACCTATGCCTTGTTCTCGTTTATTAAAAAATTAAATATTTGTGTGTGTACTTGTATCGAGTACTTGTCTGTGTGTGTACTTGTATCGAGTACTTGTCTGTGTGTCACAGTGTGACATAGCTATGAGCGCAAATCGCCTAAAAAGCAAGAACACTCGGACTCCAATTTCGTCAGCCCAGCTTGATTGGGTGGCTGATCAGCCATTCAAACGATATACTCCACTTTACTCCCTTGTGCTCTCCCTTTTAATACTAATCTTAACAGAACCAGACAACACATGGTGGCGTTTGGATAGCTGTTGCACGTTGTCCACTGAACCCCGCCACATGGGACCCATCCATGTTCGTGTGCCTGTGGACAGTGTTTTGCTGTCCCGTGCTGTTCCACCCTCCCCCCTAACAGAACAGGGAGGATATGACAGTGTGGACAACAGCCAATAAATAAATAAAGTAGCCTTGTTCCGGGAGGACTGTGCATCCCGAGTTGTTAGACAGGACACACTGTCCTCATCCTCCCTGTCCACGAATCTCCAGCCCTGGTCAGAGAGCAACCATACAACCATATTGATAAACGCGTTACGGTTAGGGTTTCAAACAGATAAGATAGTCTAAATCATGTTTGATCCAAACGCGCATTTTACATGTAAAGATATAGACAGCTATGTTTGATGTGGATACAAACATTGAACTAACCAAAACCATTGATGCAATTGAATCCAAGCAAAAGTTAGAACAGATGAATCCAACGAAATCTAGTACACCTACGCTTTAAGATCTATATCCAAATAAATGTTCTTGGATCTGAATCAAAGTCCGACAGAACCCACTCATTTTGCACCCCTTAATAACGCACATCGGTTATCTAAGACGCATTTGGTCTCGACACAAGCCCACTTGATGCTTCCAAACAGAAAGAGTTCATATATGGGTTTGGTTGGGATTGACACTTAAATATCCATTCAAGATAAGGCACAAACAGAAACAAAAATAAGATGTAGAATGCTAAATCTAAATCCACCTGTTTCATGTTGTACAACATAATTTGACCCTATTCTTTAAAAATCCTACAATCTTTTATTTCCTCTTGATGTCCAAAATCGCAAATATCCAACATCGTTAGGACACTTTTACTCTTCGTAACTGTGAATTGATACTTTATTGCGATAAAATTTTACCACCTATTAGCTAGGTCCAACTCCCACTTAAATTCAAAATCACAGGGTTTTTTTATGCGGACCTCATGAACTTGCATAAATTTATTTGCGATTTTTTGGTGAAATTGAAACTACCAAAATAAAAAACATCTACCCTTTCGCATATACGTCATATTTTGCATGAATATATTTGTGAAACACCACTGAAATTGCATATATCATATACTTTTTTTCATATAATTCATGATTTCACATAAATATATTTGCGACAATCCTACTGGTTCGCAAAAATCCTTTTGTTTCGCAAATTAATTTAGTATAGCGATTTTAGTTGTTTCAGCGGTTACAGAAAACAATATGATTTATGTGAAACAGTTGGTTTTTTGAGAATCAGTAGGATTTTCATAAATATATTCATGCAAATTTGTGAATTATATGAAAAAAATATGATATATGAAATTTTAGTTGTTTCGGTTTAAGTGAACATATATTTAAACGAATTTATGAAGTATTTACAATTTTAGTGGTTTTAGTTTTTTAAGTGGAGTTTCGCATATAACAACCCAAATACCAGTAAATTTAAGTAAAATGACATTCAAATGATTTAAAAATATATAAACATATAAAAATGATATTATATACAAATCATTCAATAGTGCTTTCAGTTTAAACATTCAACACTCTTTCAGTTTAAACATTTAAATCATTTAAACAATAAGATTGAAAACATATAAACATTCAAATTATTTAAAAATATCTAAACATATAAAAAATGATATTATATACAAATCATTCAAAGGTGCTTTCAGTTTAAACATTCAAATCATTTAGTGACATTCAAATGACTTTATATAAAAAAATATTTATAGAAACATGCAATCAATAACATTATATACAAATCAATGACATTCAAATATCTTTATATAAAAATTTATTTATAGAAACATTCAAATGACATTATATACAAAATAATGAGTTACAATGATGATCTTCAAATACATACAAAAAGCAAAAAACAATCAAATGAATTTTTATAGTTGAGGATGTTGTAATTGCAGCGATCATAACTCATCGATGACCTTATTTGAGTTATCTAGAAGACCAGCTTGAGTACGCATCATATCCTCTTGAATATGTATCATATTTTTCGACATGCAGATTTCTTCACGTGCAAGAGTCAACAATCCCTTTGATCCACTTACAGACTTCTCTCCAACTTTCTTCTCTCTTAAAGGCCCTCTTTACAACATGCAACATGTTGGGTGGCTAAAAAATTGTCATCGGTGGCACGTTCCATGAACGACAAGCCAATGTCTTTGTCGCCCTCGTGCCAGTCTTAAAGTTTGGAGAAGAATAATGTGGGGTAATCCTTCGTCTGATCCTTAGTGGCATGTGATAGAAATTTGCTAATTTTGCGAGGGTGACTGGTTGGTTACTGAACAAACCCACATTGTTGAATGACTCGGCTAGCCATTTGGTACTCAACTTCATTCATTTTGTGCAACCAATATTCATCATCGCGATGTCTCTCACCTCTATAACCACATCGACATTCTCCTCATCTAACGTTCCTTCATAGGGGCACTAGTTTACCTACATTTTCTTTATAGTTAAGCCTAAAAACATGCATTTATTAAAAAGATATACAAAATATCAGCAACAATACTTATGTTTGCCCTAGTGAACCTGTGAAATGATGCAATGCATTCAGTACGTGACATGCAAGGACCAACTAGTTTTTTATCGCAACCCTCTTAGTTGGATAACCGACTCCATATGGCGGCACATAAAAATTCATGGGCAACGTCACGTATCTAGGGTCTTTCAATAGATATGTGCTCACATATCCAAACATGTATAACAATGATTAACAAGAATTAATATACAATATGTATCAAAATATAGTATGTAAGTATATGAATAATTATAAATCAAAAGTTTAGGTACAATGAAGAAATAAATACTTCCAATAATACCAATATCCTGACAAGGTTTTTCTTTCGCTCCTCGTGTTATTCAAACTTGCATATAGGTGTGCAAGTATGATTGTTGCTTATGCGTATTGATCAACGCAATTCAAGTCTTTCAACAGTTCGATATATGATGCGACTTTGTACCAGTGTCGATGAATAAGCATGCACCAAAGAAGTATAAAAAAAAAGATTTCATCATCTTGTCTACCCTACTACTGCTCTTCCCTCCAATACATGGTAGCTTTGCCTTCATCTTTTTTGCCTTATTGAGGTCATAGTAGATCCTAAGCCATAAAAACTTGATTGTATCGCCTTCGAACACATCATCATTTGCTTGCAATAAATATCACATAAGTGCTTGAAATCTTCTCACTATTGTCCACTAACTAGCTCCTCATGGTATTGCAGTTTGGTGATTCGTGTCACGTCCTTCAATGTGATGGTCATCTCAAGATCTCTGAACTGAAATGTGTTGATTACCAGATTTCAAAACTGCACAACGACATCTAAGAAGGAGTAACTGATGTTCAATGGTGTGATCTTCAAGAATTTTCAAAAATGCATTTGATCCAACAACTCATTCGCTTCCTCCGTTAGTGTTAAAAATCATTAATACGCTTAGTTCCACTAGAATCGGTGCATGCTGGATATTGGCTCTTCTGAATCAATTGATTGAGAATCCTACAATCCAAACTAATTTTACTGAAACCAGTCAATTTCAATAAATTGCAATGGTTGAATGTATATATGTATAATAACAATTTCAATTTTAATTTCAATTGCATTCATAGATAGTGGCAATGTATATATTTATATAGTATTAATAAACATATTCAATTTTTTCTATAATAACAAGACAGAGAATATTGAACAAGCATTGCAAAAAAAAAACTATTTGTGTTTCAAAAAGCATTTAAAAAAAAGAAAACATTGTGCTTACTAGAAATATTAAAAATTTATTTTATTTAAAAAAATAATAAAAGAAAACATTGTTTGAGTCGGTTCTTAAATAAAAAAGAACAATGTTTGATTCAACATTAAACAAAAGAGAACATTGTGCTTATCAGAAAAACATGTTCTCAATGGTTCATTAGTGATGAAGTGCCTCCTATGAATAGTTGCCAAAAATAGTTGAAGAAACTGAGAACAAAAGAAAAAAAACCTAAATTATGCAAAAATAATTTGGTTGGGGACCACAACTGGTTTATATATGATTCGAGAAAATTTTTTGTAAAAAAAAAGTATCACATATTTATCATAATTGCATAAATATTTAATTATGATATTTGTGATATAATTCGATTCACAAATTACTTTATGTGAGATTGTGCAGTATATGCGAATGAGTAAGATATTTGCAAATCTAGTGATAAGTGAAGTTTCGCAAATAAATTTATGTGATTTCTGGAAGTATATGCAAAAAAGTAAGATAGTTGAGAATTTAGTCGTAAGTGGTAGGTGAAGTTTTACAGATAAATTTATGTGATTTCAAGAAGTATATGTGAAATTGCAAATTTAGTGATAAGTGAAGTTTTGCAAATAAATTTATTTAGTTTCGTGAAAGATATGAGAAAGCGTAGGATATTTGCGATTTTGGTGGTTTCAATTTCACCAAAAAATCACAAATAAATTTATGTGAGTTTATAAGGTCTGCATAAAAAACAGTATGATTATGGATTTGAGTGGGAATTAGACCTAACCAACAGGCAGTACAATTTTATCGCAATAAGAACTCAATTCACAGTTGCAAAGGGTAAAAAGGTCCTCACGATGTCAAATATTTGCGATTTTTGACATTGAAAAAATATCAAAATTGTAGAGTTTTTAGGAAATTGGGTCATCATAAAGTTGAGTTGGATATTTGAGACTAGTATTTGTATGATTCAGATCCATAACCACAGTCAAATAACAGATACCAATTTATATGGACAAAATCCATGTCAATATCAACCATTTCTTGGTACATCAAGATCCTTATAAAATGGATACAGGTCAGCTTATATACTATCCACTTTCAGCCTGCTTCCATTGGATCCATATACTTGAAGATATGGATTAAGCACTTCTCATTTGGTTATGCTTATGTTTCGTGTCTACTCTTATTGTACACTGGGTATTTACTTGAATATGCTGCAAAAGTTGGTGTATAACAGCAAAAAAGAAAAGGAAAAAGTCCCAGATAGCTTTCGAGATTGCAAAAACTAACTCTGCAAATTACATTAATATGATGCTTTAGATACTAGGCGTTGAACATCCGTATCATACAATCTGAAGTATGCTAGGCAGTATTCATCTACATTCACATGAAAAGAGTGAGTTTCGTTGATAGCATCACATAGTAATAAAGTCGATCATATTTTGAGAGAGGGAGATCATTTCCTAGTTATCATTTATAGTGCAGAATCCATATAGCAGCTTATTGTTTCTTTTTAACAAGATGTCAAGAACCATAAGCAGCAGAACTGATATGCTCCTTCCATAAGCAATTTTCACCAGACCGCTTTTTGCAATAACACTGCCTGAGCAAGGTTGGTGCAAGGTAAACATGGGAAACAAATGGTGTTTTCAGTCACTCTGAGCAACAGCAGATTCCGTAACAGATTTCCAATGATGCCCATGTTATCTAATCTTATATGTGCATGCAAGCACCTCCACATGCCATAAACATGCATGCAGATGCACAATATAATGCACTTAATCTCCATCAAATAGGCATGCCATGCATAACATGCAAAGGTACACTACTTGAGTCCGAAACCTTGCACTTGCAGCATGTCATCAGTCCATACACTGAATCAGATAACTTGTCTGGAACTAGAACAAACACCCTAAGCGTCAAATTATGTATCAAGCAAAGCCAGGTCAATGCACCAGACCCAAATCAAATCTTCAAGTTAAGCTTTGGATTGGGCAACAATGATAATAAAGATCAATGTGCATCACCTATGGTTCAATTTGCCTTATGAAAGAACAACTAATATATAGAGCTAATTCTTCTACATTTGCTTCCTGAATAAAAAACATACAGAATAACAATATTGGTTAGTGGAACAAAAAGGAGGTACAGCATTTACTATACAGAAACCTCAGTCAACCAATATAGGATTGACATCTATGAGTTCGAAGACACAACCATCTCCAATCTTCAGATCATTTATCAATGACAAATTTCTTCCAGCCATAGTCCAACCGTTTCAGGATCCGTTGTCCAGAATAGATGGCAACCCACTGCTTCTTTCTGCATGAAAGGATCAGTGGCAACCTGATTGATGGTAACTCTGCCTTTTTTAAGGGAACACCTACATAAGGTTGTCAAAAAACGAGAAGTTTTAGTCGTTCCAAGCACAGTGGCTTCCTTAATATGTTAGGAATTCTAAATCAACCTGAGTTTTAGCATGTTATAAGAAGATAAATAAATAATATATGCAGGACGGCAATATTTTTGCACCCAATAATGCCAACATTCATGAGCAACTGATGGTTATGATGATACAGATGAAAAGCTCTCTCACCAGTTGATAGCACTTAACAAGTGAGTTATGCAAAATAAGCTTGAAGAATGGACGGCCTGATAGTGGTACAATCTTGTCTTTTCCAGATGTGGCATTGGACTCGAAAGTATTCAGGCCACTGCTATAATGCTGAACTTTCATGCCCACACTCTTATTGTCTTCATATAATCGAGATTCAGCATGAAATAAGTTACCATCCAAAAGAAAATTCATGCTTGTCAAAGACAAATCACAAACATTGATTAGACATGCAACCTAAATACTCAACAAGAATCTACCCAAATGTGTGGCAGTACTGTCCCGTTTCTGCAGAGAAAAATTGGCTGCACTCTGAGGAACTTCCCAGTGCTGATCATGAAAATTAGCATCGACATCAATCAAAGGATTCTGCAAATTTTCATCATATTGAGTTGGAAAATACATCACATATTTATAAGAAAATAAAGGATAATCAACTAATTTTCAGCAACACTATACTTCTTGGATCAGCAAACGTTTATAGAATATATTGTTTCAATGAATAAACAGTCATTTGAACTTACAAGAATCATACATGGATTTATCCTAGAAAAAATAAATTTGTAACCACACACGCAGTATCAACCATAAATAAACTTAAAATCACAGTGTAGTGTAAGCTGTTGCAGTCTTATACCAAAAAAAGTAATAAATACAAGTATCATGAAATCTGGAAATTACATAATGAGGTATCAAGAGGTGAAGAAGTTGACTAAATCTAGTCTTAGTTAAGGCCAAAATAGTATTTACATAACCATGCTGTAGCCAGAGAAAGTTCAATACTTGGCCGGTATGACGGTTAGAGATATGTCTTGACTTCTAAAAGGAGAAATTTTTGGGGAAAGGAAGATAGAGAGATAATGGTTGATTGTCTCCACATTATTACAATAAATGACAAGATCCAACTATAGGAGGAAAAAAATAGACAGTTGAACACTGTGGACATCAGCTACTGAGCCATTTAAACAACCTTAGTGATTTATAAAACAAGAAAAAAAATGGTAGGTTAACATAAACAACCAAATTTAACAAAGAAACATTATCAAATTTGCTGATGCCTGCTGGTGAACAAGATTTTCAAGCACCCCACAGGTATGTGTTTTCTTTAGAATCCTTATTATGAAGGTTGAAACATTTGAAAGCTCCAAAGCATGTAGACACCATGGACATCTTTTACTTTAAGCGTGAATCCCGAAGTCGCTACAAATTCATGTACAGCCCTTTGGCATGATTCAGCATCAACAAACTCTTGGCCAACTTCCATATTTAATAGATAGAGAATAGCCTTACTTTTTTCAAGGCCTGGCTCATATAGTAACCTGCATACAGTTAATTTAAGAGTAGTGAGGGACACTCCATCTGCTTCACCAAATAAATACTTGCAAAGTACATCACATCATGTAGAGACTATGATAAACCAATAATTTGACAAGATAATGTTTTTGGAGAAAATGGAAGTGACAACAATCAATTGTTGTTTACGTGGATCTTGTAATCATCTTCCACATGCAACAAACCAAACAGCTGGATCGGATTTGGGGCTTTCATATATGAACAAAATTAAGATCTGAAATAATCGACAGGTCGAAGAAGACCCATTAATGTAAGGCCACTTAAATTCAGATGTAGTAAGGCGTCTCACAGTCCAAAGTCTTAACACGAACCTGAATTTGAATATAACCTCATTATATCTGTTTTAATAATTATCCACATCTGGACTAAATTGAAATTGTCCTTATCTCTATATTCATATAGGTACTATTGCATCTGTATATTCACAAGGCTCATCTTGGAAAAGTTAGATGAAGGATTTCTGGGAAGATGATCAGATCCATTTCCTACATTACATAAGACACCAGTAGCACAATTTGTTTAGGTGCAAAAAGGAACGTACACAAGTTGCTTTCAAGAATTCACATGGAGAAAATGCAAAATTCAACAAGTTGGACGATGAAGGCTTATAATGCTTACAATATCAAACATATTACAGCAATCAAATGTTAAAATGTAAATAGGACACGCTACCAAAAATTCAAACTGGAATAGAAGAATTACATTTTGAATCTTAAGCCACACACTACATATTACAACTTTGATTTCACGACATTCTGTCTAGATCCCTCAAAAGTGTTAGATCAAATTTTCTATTCATAAAGCTTAAAAGGACAAGAAATGGTTGTATGACTGAAATAAGCAATTCATAGCATGGTTGTAAAGTTACATTCCTTGATATTGGAACAAAAATTCCAAGGATCTGTGGAAAGCAACAGTAACTCATTGCAGTGCTAAAGTTGAATAAAGTACATATCATCTACTTAAGATAATTTAGTTGCAATGGCTGCTTAATGAGACAGTGGTTTCCATATGTCTTCCAATCATACAACAGCAACAACTTACAGCCTTGCTAATATTGCTGCAAATATTAGTTCCCATAGTTGCACCAAACATATAAAGGTTAACGGCATTGCATTCAATAGAAAGCTTGATATAAAACACACACTATCCACAGTACATTTTTCTTTTCAGCCTAGCAAGACTAGATGACTTCTTTACTAAGTCCTAAACAATTAGCAGGCACTCGTTCCCTTCTGACAAGCTCCAGATGATCCCCTTGAGGTTAAGAAGATCAATGGCCCACCGAGTTTTACATATTTTTTTACAGCATACCAACTTTCAAGATCACATAAATGAATTCAGTATATCAATACAGAGGCCACATAAACAAATTTATGTCATTTGTTCATAGCATACGTATTTCATTCCTTTGATGAATGTTTTTGCCTTTCCGTGTACTCTAATTCAAGGGTGTCATTAACCCTCTAATTGTGGTAATTGTACTATGTACTTCTATCCAAAATTTCACAAGGTTTTCAAATACTCAGCTGAAAACATAGACACAGAAAATAGAAAAATACTCATACCCATAAACTCCTAACAGGACCTGCACATAATAGTTGTAGAACATGCAAAAACAACATTCACATCAGTAGATTACTATTAAAGAGAGAGTTCTTGAAGATGCAAAACACCCATTCACATGGGGCGAATAGATGATATCTACAAGCCCCTCATAACCAACTACACCTTTTAAATATGTGCTACAGGAGCCACAAAGCGGGTTAGGTCATGGAATTTGGGGTGAAAATGGGAAATGGTAAGGCTCAAAAAACTCAATTAGAAATCGTCTGGCTACACTCACTACAGAAAGCCCTTCACACTCTGAACCAAGGGTGGTGGAGACACTTGACCATGTATCCTCCCATCTCATTTACAGAGCCTCAACATAGAATCAAACAAGGGAAAAAAGAAAAGAAAAAAGGAAAAGCCATGAAGCAGTAGAATGCAGAAATTGAAACGGAGTAGAATGCATGAATCCAATTGAAACGGCCATTGTTCAACAATAGAGAGAGAGAGAGGTCACCTCAAGAAAAAGAAGAGCGCCAAAACGTGTGCTGCGTTGCGTTACCACCTGACGCTGAAGCAGGAAGGTTTGTATCCAGGGGGACGGTGGGAAGCGTATGCGGAAGAAAAATAAATCGACATTAAATTTTGGTGCCCATTCATATCAATTAGCCCGTCTAGCTCAGTTGGTAGAGCGCAAGGCTCTTAACCTTGTGGTCGTGGGTTCGAGCCCCACGGTGGGCGTGTTTTTTTTATATCAGGTTAGTTTTTGTGGTTTTTTATGGTAATTTCAGATCGGCCACTAAACTAAGTCTTCGGCATAATTCAGTAAGGCACCTATTCTTTTGAAGTATGCTAAATGTGTTTCGAACTTTGTTATGATTAATTAAAAAAAAAAAAACATAGACAACTTTTGGCATTAAAATTATAGCGAAATCTCAAAAATCACCTCTAGAATTTTATTAA
Source organism: Nuphar pumila (assembly GCF_984573655.1). Taxonomy (NCBI): domain Eukaryota; kingdom Viridiplantae; phylum Streptophyta; class Magnoliopsida; order Nymphaeales; family Nymphaeaceae; genus Nuphar; species Nuphar pumila. Next base: position 36,321,948 of record NC_143250.1, read on the forward strand.
AAGTTTTTTTTTTTCTCCTTCAAACTTCCAGCCCTCTTTCTATAAGTTGAACAAATTTGTTGTGGCATGAGCCTGATGATGACCTCAATCATAACCATTTAATTCATAAGCCTGTAAATTCAAGTTGGCATACAAGACCAAGAGTATATTCTAATTGTTGGAGGGCAAAATAAAAATATCTTTTCACTAGAAGTAACTGCGGTTAATTAGTCTTAAAAAAACTTATTCTTATCTGCTAAACAAAAATTTGATGCATCTTTGAAATTTTTCAAAAGTAACCGCAGTCAATTTTAAAAAGTTTGGGCCTTTTGATATACATGAATCCCAGGCGTTCAAACAAAGATGTAACTAAGGCCGGTAAATGCAGTAAACGAGACGAGCTTGAAATGTTCAAGCTTGGCTCATTGTTCTAGCTAGCCAAACCGAATTCGAGCTTATAACCAGACCCAGTTAAATGATCTGAGTTCGAGCTGGCTTGTTTATAGAAAAAATGCATTGTTTTAGGGCTGAAAAAATAAGATTACAAAAATACATAAAATATATTTTTTACTACCTAACGAGCTTATGCCAGTCAAGCTGAGCCTAAAACCTGCTGTTCATCATATTCAGCTTGCTGAGCCTATCTTAAGAGTTTGAACGAGCTCATCAGCCGAGCCACGAGGGGCTTGGCTTGTTTCCTAGCCCTTGATGTAACCTGATCAGGTTTGGGCTTCATATCTTGAAAACCCCTCTAATGCATAACCTAAGGATCTAATAGGTGGGGTACTATGCTGCAAAGAACTCTAGATTGCTCAGAATTCTCCTCGTCCATGTTACACTTTGCATCAACGCCAACTACATTGAGGGCAATTCATTAAAACATATAATTGGGAAAAAAAATGAAGCTTTCATTATGCTCCTATAATGCAATTTCCCAACTTATCCGGATTAATGGGATAATTGGAACATATACTGAAGTTTGGATTAAATTTGAAGCTTTCACTATCCCAGTCCAAGTCAGAGGGGTATTTGACAAGCGTCGCTAATTTCCCATTTTTGCCAATGTACCATGCACTTGGTTAGGTGGGTCAGCTTAAAAGCGTCCAAATTGAAGAATGTCACGAGTTTGATACTCAAAATAGGCTGCCCTTCGCTACAAGGATCAAGCTGGGAGTACTACTGGGGACACAATGAGCCTCAAGGGTTTTATCACTAGAGCTGACTGGGTTCCCTTGGCTTAGCCCAAAAAGGTTTGTATCCTTGTACATTATTATACTTCTTAGTTTCAAATTTTTCAGATTTTTCCAATATTTAAAAAATTGTTTTAGTTTTCATGAGATTTTCTTTGCCAAGAAAATACAAATGCAAGATTTGAGACTTTGAATATGCTGCAAGAGCCTTGTGGCTCAATTTATGCTTTTCAAACGTCGGCTTCTATGATGAACTAGTTATCTTCATAATTCCTGCCAAGAAATACACCAGATTTTTTTTTTTTTTAACTCGGAGAAACAGCTCTATATAGGCCTGGTCAGCCTGATGTACTTATGGTTTCTGTCCATGTCAGCACAAAACTCCAAGGGCTTACCCCTCGACCCCAGGGAGTCACCAAGCTTTGGCCTTAACCAAGAATGGTGACGCCCATGGGATTTGAACCTAGATTGCCTGTCAAACGGTCTAGGCCTCCATCACACTGCGCCAAACCCCTTAGGTCAAAGTACACCAGAATTGTTTGAAGGCTGCCATAGTTTTTTTTTTTTTTTATGATGAGGAACCCTCACCGAGAATTGGGTCACTGGCATTAGGCATGCACACAGCCGAGTTAGAGCCTGCACTATTTGAACTCATCTCGCATTAAAATGCATGTGTTGTGTTCAAGTTCAACTCAAGCTTGAATTGGACTCGGCTTGGTTCCGAGCTCGAGCCGAGCTTGACCGTTATTCCATATAGGCTTTACCAAAAAGGGTCAGCCTCACGTACTTACGGTTTCTATCCATATCAGCATAAAACTCTGAGGGCTTACTCCTCAATCCCATGGAGTCGCTAAGCTTTGGCCTTATGCAAGGTGGTGATGCCCATGAGATTTGAACCTAGATTGTCTGTAAAACGGTTTAGGCCTCCATCCCACTACACCAAACCCTTGATAGGAAGACATCAAGACAGTGTGCGCAGATGTAGAAGGTATGTAAGAGGCCTTCTTCAGGAGGGGATTTTCTCACTATTTGTATTTTCTCGTATCTCTTTTGAGTGAGAACCTCTCCCTTTATGCTGGTGGTTTCACCCCCCTAGGGGGTCGTTACCCAACTTTTTGGGACTTACCAATTTTCTCTCTAAGAAAAGAAAATCGGTAACCAATTTCACTTTTATGCTTATCCAAATGAAGCATATTCAAATATGCTTAATTTGGATAAGGCCCTCTATCAGGTAGTTTCATGCATTGGAGAGAGAGTGGGCTCACCTCTCTCCTCAATGCATGAACACATGCGTGAAACATAGCCACTATGGTCATTTATGAACAACATCTCCCACTTGGCCATGTGAAAATACTCACGATGCTGGATTTTACCTTCCATTATTAGAGTATTTCACTTGCATCAATGTTCCTAGAATGATTTATATACTTTAGTTACTTATTCAACCATATGTCTTATTAGACATATCTTAATCTCATATGTGATACATGTTTCGAGAATATTTTCTCTGATATACCCTTTGTTAAGAGATCAACAATCATATCAGATATAGGTAAGTAACCGACTTTGATTTTGTTTTTTTTAAATCATGTCATAAATATAATGATATTTTACCATTATATGTTTACTTTTAGAATTATTTGTTCTACTTTTCATAAGAAAGATAGTGGCTTGGTTATCACAATAAATTTAAACCGGTTTGTTGGTTATATCTTGCTCCAAATCATTAGTGAAATGACTTGTCCAAACAACAAATATGGCAACTGCATTGTGTGCAATATATTCTGCTTTCAGAATATGCTAAGCTATGCAGCCTTGTTTCTTACAAGACTAGAAAATTGCTCCTCCTTCGAGGAGAAAAATATATCAAGAAGTAGAATTACTATCATCTTTGTTGCCTGCAAAGTCAGCATCAGAATATCCCATTAATTCTAAAACATCATCTTGAAAACATATTTTCAAGTTTACAATCCTTTTTAAATATTAAAATATTCTTTTTACTGCTTGCCACTGAGGCCAACTAGGATTACTTTGGTATCGACTAACAAGGCCAACAACAAAGCTGATATCAGGCCTTGTTTATAGTATAACATACATCAAGCTTCTAACAGCTTATGCATAAGGGGCATCCAGTCTTTCTTGTCCATCACCAGGACTATTATTCTTACTTAATTTGACACTTTTTACTACAGGTATTCTAACAGCCTTGCAATTACTCATTTTAAATTTTCTGAGTATATGATTTATATACCTTTCTTGACTCAAACTTAAAAGTTTAAATTTTTTATCTTGAGTGGTTTTAATTCCAAGAAAATAGGATGCATCTTCCATGTCTTTCATTTCAAATTGAGAATTTAACCATAACTTGGTTTTGACAATCATATTATTGTTATTTCTAGTCAAAAGAGTGTCATCCACGTATAGTGAGAGAATGGCAAATTTGCTCTTACTTTCTCAGATATAAACACAATGGTCAAATTTATTTGTCACAAACCCTAATGACGTAATTGCTTTATGAAACTTTAAGTATCGCTGCCGTGGTGATTTTTTGAGTCTGTATAAAGATTTTTTTAACCTATATACTTTATCTCATTTGCCTTTAATTATATAGCCTTCAGGTTGTTACATAAAAATAGTTTTCTTAAGCTCACCATTAAAAAATATGGTTTTAACATCCATTTGAAGTAGATCTAGGTCGTAGTGAGCTACAATAGTGAGAATTATTCTTATCGAGGCAAATTTTGCAACAGGTGGATATGTATCAATATAGTCTAACCCTTTTTTCTGCGAAAATTCTTTAGCTATCAACCTTGCTTTAAATTTACCAATACTATCATCAGACTTGAATTTCTTTTTTAAAATCAATTTACATTCAATGGTTTTTTTCTAAGGTAAATCAGTCAATTCTCAGACTTGGTTTTTGTTAGTGGACTCAATTTTCTCGTCCATAGCTTTTACCCAGTCTGTTGACTCACATGATTTTATTGTCTCATCATATGACAGGTTATCTTTCATATCATCCAGGTCTAAAGCATAAAATAGTTCCTCTAAAAGGTAGACATAATAGTCATCCAAGTAAGACGGGGGAGCTCTAGACCTTTTGTGGTCAACCTGAGTCTGATTAGAAGAAGATAGAGAACTAACATATGGTTCATCATTACTTAAATGTTCTCACAAGTCATCAAAGTCATAATACAAATCAAGAGGATCGTCTTCATTTATTTCAAGAATAATTTCTTCCTTGTTTTAATCTTCCAAAAATATAACATCTCTACTTTTGATTAAACCCTTATCATGATGGTAAAATCTATAACCTTTGGATCCTTTAGGGTATCCAATAAAGATACACCTTATAGATCTTGTATCGAACTTATCTATTGATCGCTTTATAACCTTTATATGAGCTATTGAACCTCATCTACGAAGGTGACTTAGGTTAGGTTTTCATTCTTTCCATAATTCATAAAGTGTAGAGACAATGGCCTTACAAGGAACCCTATTTAAAACATATGTTGTATGTATTGCCTTACCCAAAAATACTTTGTGTAATGAAACATTAGATAATATGCATCTAACCATGTCAAGAAGGGTACTATTGAATATTTTAGCTATACCATTTTGTTGAGGAGTGCTTGGAGTAGTAGTTTGAGGTTTGATCTCATTAGTCTTACAATATTTAAAAAATTTATTTAAGGTATATTCTTCTCATCGATCGGACCGTAAAACTTTAATCTTTCTATCAAGTTGGTTTTTGACTTCTTGATGATATTCTTTAAATTTGTCAAATGCTTCATACTTATAAGTTATAAGGTATACATAACTATATCTTAAAAAGACGTCAATAAAATATATAAAATATTACACCATTTATGAGTTTGAGTCTTGAAGGGACTACAAATGTTAGTGTGTATGATTTCTAATAATTCAAATGCTCTAATTACATTATGTGAAAAAAGTTTATTTTATTTTATTATAAATACAAGGTTCACATCTATGAAAAGAAGATTCATCAAAGTCAGGTAATGGATTTGATTCAACAAGTTTCTTCATTTTCTTTAAATTAATATGTCCAAGTATTTGGTGTCAGACATTCACATCTTCATTAAAGACATTGTCAATATAAGCAGAAATAGATAAAATTTTATTTATCTCAGAATCAAAAAAATTGAACAAATCATGTTGTTTATAAAAAAACCCATCAAATAGAACCTGACCATGTTTTTCTATAGTAACCTTTCTTGATAAAAAATTAACTTCAAAATCCTTAGCAACCAAAGCCAGAACAGATACTAGATTTTGTCTCATAGACGGTACAAACAAGACATTTAACAACATAACATTGTTTCTAGAAGTTTCAACACGATAAGTCCCAACACCCATAACATAAGAGTAGGTGTTGTTCCATATGTACACCTGATGTTCCCCTGGTTTATACTCAATCATGTTCATCATTCTTTTCTTGCTTATGGCTATATGATGTGTCGCTCCAGAGTCCACCCACCATCAAGAAAGCGCCTGGTTCCCATAAGAGCATTCTGATATCACGCAGATTGTATCATGCATCTCATTTTGCTTGCCATTTTTGTTGTTCCTACTATTGTTGTTGTTCGTCTAACTCAAACAATCTTTCTTGAAATGTCTAGGTTTTTCATACTTGAAGCACTTTACTTAAGAGGCGGTTGTTCGTGGCTTGCGGAATGTTGAACCTTTTTTTCTTATCAAATTTGTCATTACCTTTAAATTTTTTTTTTAATGTGAGCATCTAGAAAGGCTATGCCTGTGGTTTGGAGCATCTTTTACGAAGTGTAATTTACTTTTCTTGTATTGCTGCATATGTTGTTGCTCAATTTTAAGTTGAACAGGTAGCTCTTCCAAAGTTAGGTTTTTAGAGTTCAGTCTTAAAGCAGTTTGCACTATCTTTTATGAAAATGAGAGATTATGCAGAATAGTGGATATTTGCATACGATTAGGAATAACATTCCCAACAGTCACCAATCGCCAAGTCCTTTGCCATTACTAACATTTTATTCACATGGTCAACTATATTGTCATTTTTTTGTATCCTACATGAATTATATTGCTCCAAAAGCAGTTGAATGTGAGTTTCAAATGTAGTATTAAGCATCAAACATAGACTTTATTGTAGGGTAATCTTCGAACACCCTACTGAGATCGTTATCCATGTAGGTGAGCATGATGGTTTTGACTAACATGTTATCTTTTTTATATTTAAGATGAGCAGTTTTATCTGTTTCTGTAGCTTTATCACCAAAGTCTCTCATTTCAGTAATCAAGGCATACTCGATACCCTCTAAGATTAAAACGAGAGGAATCCTCCTTTTCCAAATATAAAAATTGATTTCATTAAATTTCTCATTTTTGGCCAATTCAGTAGCACAAACCTTACTAGTCGTTTTTCTGAATTTAAGTATTTTATGTTGGCAAAGCATGATAAAGTTATGTCCAACATTCAACAAGAAGATAAATACAACTCATTAAATATTACGTTCATAATCAGTAAATTTATGGTATTAAACATATTTTGTCATGCAAATATCAAAGAAATGGAAGACAATCAATCTCTAACTTATTTCACCTAAAACAAAGATCAATGAGACAAATTGCAAACTTTGAGCACTTTTTTGTAATTTCATAAAAGTCAAAGGTGAGAATTGAAAGAAAAAAAATAGAACCCCCAAAACCGAACTTAAAAAAATCTAGGGGGTTTCTACAAAATCTTAAAAAATAAGAGCCTATTTTGGATATATGTCAGAGTTCAAGTCTCTTTTTAGAAATTATTTGAAAATTAAGGATCTGTTTTGTAAAGTGAAGGATACAGACGTTAAATATAAAAATTGGGTAGAGATATAATTTTATTGCAGCAGGATATAAAAGGCATTAATATAAAAGAATAGGGACAAAAAAGTAAATGAATAGGATAGGGACTTGACTGGTATTAGTGGAAAAAACTAGGGGCAGTTTAGTAATACTACATGCTAATCCATATAAAAGCACCTGAACCTTCGAGAAATTGGAAACTCAAGTGAAAAAAATTGTGCCTTTTAGGTTGGTGTTCTTCTGGAAAAAAAAAAACATTCTCTCTGCGAAGGTCGATTTGGGTTCGATCTTCCACTACAGGCAGCCCACTTGGCTTATCGGTTGGGTCACTGGAAAAAATGGTAGCAGCAACGGTGGATGATGAGTCAGCGACCGGGGGGAAAAAAAAGAAAAGAAAAACAAACGCAGGTATGATCTCGCTCTTTTGATTTGTTTTATTTTTTTTAGTGGAGGGATCGCCGAATATCGGCGACCCTCTACAAATCTCCTTTTTGTTGACATTTTTTTTATGTTTCCTGTTAACGAAAAAGAAAGAAAACTTTCTTTCCCTCTTTTGAAAAAGGTGTTCACTGTCGGCGACCTAGTGTAGTGACTAGAGAAGTCCGGTGCTGGAGATCGAAGACCCTCTGCTTCTTAAAAACAGAAAAAAAGTTTTATTTTTTTGTTTTTGTTTTTAGGGGACAAAAAAACAGAGAAGTTTTTTTTTTTAATTAGATTTTAGTGGAGTAGGTCACAAGAATCTGGCGACCTATCAGACTTTCTTGTAAAAAAAATGATACGGTTAATGAAAACACCCTTATATTATTTTTTAATGTATTCTCAGATTGCCAGATTTCCACCGGCTGAGGTTGGAAATCTGATCGGACTCGGTTAGGCGCAGAAAAAAACAACCCTTCTAAAAGAACAAACATGCACTGACCTTTCTTGTGCTTATTCCTCGGTGATCGTCAATGGTGTTTTGCAGCTTCGAGCGTCTAACAGTGACTCCGAATACTGACTCAAAGATGGCTCTGTACACACCTTGAACAAGTGCCTAATTGATATCACTGATAGGAAGACATTGAGACTATGTGTGCAAATGTAGAAGGCATGTAACAGGCCTTTGTCAAGAGAGGATCTTCTCACTATTGGTATTTTCTTGTATGTCTTTTGAGTGAGAACCTTTCTTTTATAACGGAGAGTATGTTGGTGGTTTTACTCTCCTCGGTAGCTGTTATGCAGCATTTTGGGACTTAATGATTTTTTATCGGTAACCAGTTTCACATTTATGCTTATCCAAATGAAACACATTCAAATTTGCTTTATTTGGATAAGGCCCTCTATCAAAAAGTTTCATGCATAGGAGAGATAGTGGGCCCACCTCTCTCAACGCATGAACCCATGCATGAAACATGTCCACTATGGTCATGTATGACCAACAACCCCTTAGGTCTAAGTTAACCAGAATTGTTTGAAGGTTGCCACAATTTTTTTTTTATGGTAAGGAACCCTCACCGAGAATTGGGTCATTGGCATTAGACATGCACACAACCATGTTCGAGCCTGGGCTATTCAAACTTGGCTCACTTTAAAATGCATATGTTCAACCTCAACTCGAGCTCAAAGCCGAGCTTGAACAACATTGTCCAGACTCAACTCGGTTCTAAGCTTGACCATTATTCCTTAAAGGCTTTACGAAAAAGGGTACTCCAAAGACGGGATTTGATCCCCAAACATTCTTATGCGAGCCTTATTGAGCTCAATGACTTGATCAAGCTCAACTCATTTGTCCACACCGAGCCTAGGCTTGTGTTCAAGCTCGCTCATTTTTTTTGGAACGAGTTTGAACTGAGCTTAAAAAGGTCAAGCCAGAGATAGCTCGGCTCGTTGTGCATCCCTAATTGGCACCTATTAAATATTTTCCGAAATCCGTATGTGAACTTGTAAGATGGGCTTTTAGAGCTCGCAAAAGAAGCTTAGTATGTACAGCCTAATCGGTCTTCAAAATATAGTCAGCAAGAAATGTGTCCCTGCACTTTACTAAATCACTGACAATTGGAATTTTTAGATCGTCCTTTTGTTGCCTCCATCAACGCCATTCATTGTGCAAACAAGCAGGGCCCCACACTGGTGATCTACATGACATGAGCAGCAGCAGCTCCACTAGCATCCATTGATCTCTTGAATGGATGGTGATGATCTCAAAACACCAAAGAACCATGATATGTATCACCTGATTTGCTCACGTCGGAGAGTCACATCTATCAGTACACTTGCAAACGGATTCTAGTCATCCCCTCACTCATACCCTTTTTGTCATACCACCCAGAGATCTCATTTTTGCAAGTTGTTTTGACAAAAGATCTATTTGCTTATGAATGACAATTCTACAAATTGCATTTCACCAATCATAGTCTCTCCTTTGTCTCTCTCATTCTCCTTGCCCCTCTCCCGCTCCTGTGGATCGGCCCGGCGAGGCCATCGATGGCCATGTCACCTCTCTCTCTCTCTCTCTCTCTCTCTCTCTCTCTCTCTCTCTCTCTCTCTCTCTCTCTCTCTCTCTCTCTCTCTCTCACTGTTTACATTGTAATCTTTCTCTCTCTCAATCGGCATGTCCTATTCTCCACGTTATTTCTGGGGCCTTTGTCGCACCAACTCTCTTTGTGTCAACCAACAGGCACTTCTCTTCATCCAAAATGCTTTGAACGACTGGGGCTTGGCCTTCTCCCTGCACCAGCATGGCATTGTTGTTCCCCTCCCTTTCCGCCTTTATTCCAAGATGTTCTCTTCCCTATCTAAGGTTCTTGACTCTTGCCTGACCACTGGGTTCCTTCAGCACCGGGATATCAGGCTCTTCATTCTTTCTGTCAGGTCAGAACCTCTTGTGGCTTGCTCTATGGGTGCTACGTTGTGGGCCCCTTTCTTCTTCCGTCTTCCCCCGACCCTGGATAGCTCTCGTGCTTGGTAGACCGTCAAGTCATCCTGGCAATGCTCTTTCATCGGACGCTTAGCTCGGTTCATGCTTTCGCATGCTAAGCCTGGCGACTGGTGGTGTTCCATATGCCTTTCTCTGAATTTTAAAAAGCGTAGGGTTGCCATTGTTGTGTCGCCTCCTTCCTTTCTAGGTGACATCCTGTCTGTAAGCAAAAGCTAGCACCTCGGCTCCCTAGCTTTAGACACTTAGCGCAGCGACTTGCGCCCTCCAATATCCGGGAGCATAATCGTCCTAGATCTTCTAAGTGCAGGGCTTCCTTCTCGGCTACAGTGTAGGTAGCCAGCCTGCATGACCTCTCATCCTCGTTTTTTGGTATCAAGATCAAATCTTACTGGGTGTCGACCTCTTTGTCGTCATCTGCGCCCATGTCTTTCACCGAGAAATCCTTCTTCCTTCAGACCGATCGATCTCGATAAGTGCCCCCGATGATTCCAGCGGCAATTTTTGCTCCTCTCAGCTGGATCTTCCTCACAGATCTGCGTCAGGCCAATCCATCGGATTACCTTCCTTTAATCATTGCTGCCATGGGGTGGCGTTTCTTCCCCCTTTAGTGGCTGCCTTTGTGCGAGGGTTGCCTTCTGCATCAAGTTATCCACTGCCATATCAGTATTCTACCTCTAGCACTCTGTCTCAAGGCGTGTTGGTTGATGACTGCAACTCGATCGAGTGCTTGCCTCAAATTTTGCCCTTGCATTGGCCAAGGTGGCCCCTCGTATCTCCCATGTGCTTGTCGTCGCCTTCTATTGTAGAGTGCTCTCTCGTAGAAGTTGAATCATCGAGTTGTGCTCCAATTTTCCATGTTTCTACATCAGGCATATGTGCCTCATTTAATGACATTTGGTCCATGCAGCGGTGTGCCTTCGATTGGCAATACTTCCACGCAAGTGGGTCTTCATTGTCTCAAAGGTAGTTTCTCATTTCACGTGTTCCCTCTGCAATCCTCGTTGGCGGGGCACTCGAGAGAGGTCTTGGGATATCTCTGCAATGACTCAGTTTCCCAACTACATCCGTTGGCTACAGGCGCCTATTCCAAGACTCACATCTGTCTTCTACCCTATTTTCAAAATTACGGGTCACCATTGAGGTCGAGCCCCACCATATCGCCTGGCTTTCCAGCTTTCTCCTCCTTTGCATGGGACTTTAATTCCTTGAGTAGTGGGGTCTCCAAAGTTCTTCTTTCTCCATGCACTAGCCATTTCGGGTGTTCATCTACGATAATGGCTATCCTCGTTCATAGCGGCTCCTCTACGATCTGCATCATCTCTCCCATGCTAGGCCCTCCACCTACATATCCTGCAATTTCTTGGCCATCTTACCCACCATCTGGTTCAGCTGCCTACCAAGATCCGAGTGTGAAAACATACTATGACTCTCGTACCCCCCCCCCATCCAATGTTGACGCTGCTTCACAGCCACTGCTTAGTCTCATTTCCTCATTAATGGGTATCAATGTCGGTGAAGCCGATCGGATTCTTGGCATCTCTATTTCTCAAGAGCAGCTTCAGTTCACCAAAGATGCCATACTCCATTCCATCAGCTCCTGTGTTGACCTAGTGGCTTCGTCGGTTTCTTTCGAGCAAGATCAAGTGTCCCTAATCTCACCTTCTAGCATTGCAAGGTCAGCTTCCTATATTGCACTGAGTGGTTCCTGCTGAGGGAGTCATCACCATCGGCCTCAACTAACGGTTCCCTCAGTCGGTTTCTCTCTAAGACGATTTGCGCGTTCGCGTACCATGAGGTGTATCCCTGGTTTTCAGTTATGAAGCTACTTTGCTGGAATATCAGGGGTCTTAACTGGCCCTCTAAGCGCCTCTTCCTGGCGAACTGGATCTGTCAAGAAAAGTCGAACATCATCACCACTTGCGAAACCAAGATGGTCGAGGTGTCGCGCTCTATTGTATCTTAGATTTGGAGAGATGCTGAGTTCATTTTTAAGTCAGCCATTCATTTTTCCGAAGGTATCCTGATTATCGGCAAGGCCTCTATCGGCATCTCTCAAGTTGACGTCGGTCTTTTCTCCATCTTGTTGAGAAACTATGTTTTGATGACACATAATATGATATACTGTCATGTATGCTTTAATATGATATAATGATATGCCTTCATGAAAAATGTTATATTATGACTGGATATGATTTGTCATGTATTTAAAGAGTATTTGATGCAAGGTTATTTCACTTAAAAAGAATGGAGACAACCTGTTCAAGTACAACCTTTGGTGCAATCATACTCTTTGAAGAAAAAACTTGATGGGCCATACATTCTTAAAGATCATCTAAGGAAATCGGCTACTTCAAGATGAAGACTTTTTTCTTCTTTAGAGTCATATATAACAGAACCTTCAGAAGGATGCATAGTGCATATTTCATAGTACATGATTTATCAAACAAAGCCATCTATTTACAAAAGCTATGTTTCATAAAAGCATACGATATTTCAAAAAGTACCTTTTTTAAAAAAACTAATCATTGTACTTTCTTACAAACATTTATGAAAAAGATATTTTGACAAGATAAAATAGCTCATGATTTCAAAAGCATTAATTGTACCTTCTAACATGCATTTATGAATAAGACAACTTGAAAAGAAATAAAAACTAATGATTTCAAGTATGACAGAATAAGACAAAAATGAATTTAAGTCATAATACAAAATCGTCTAGCTAAAATTCACAATGTAAAAAAACTAATATTATTATATTTGGAAAAGACTTTAGTTACTTTATACAACTCAAGAATGTCGATTTACTTAAAGTCATTATTCTTTCTGTAGACATTAAATACCACCTCAAAAGCATTTAAGAAATGACTATTTGTTAAATAATAAACTCCACACAAGAATGTCGACTTACTTAAAGTCATCATTCTTTCTGTATACATTAAATAAACACCTCAAAAAGCATTTGAGAAATGACCATTTATAAATAAAGTAATCAACAAAGCATTTATTGAACTTACATACATTTAAGTTAAGAAGTGACGATTTGTAAGAATAATACTAATATACTGCAAATCATTAAATTGAGTAAAGACAAAACTACATGATATCTTACACTCCAACGTTCATTGTACTATAAATCATTTATTATGAGAATAGACCTTTTACAAATTATATCACATTTAAAATACTACAACGAATAGTGTACCTCAAATGCTACACTTATGGAAATAAGACTTTTTAAAAAAGCAATATAGTACATATATCTTTTTACACAAAGTTGTTTTTGAATTGACTTGACATCTCACATCTTAAAAGGACAATTATTTCAAAAAGGCAACGACTATTTTCTTGAGGCTATATATACACTAACAAAATAGTTTTTCGAACAAGACATGTGAGCTTACAAAGAGAAAAATTTCTACTCATTATTCAAAAAAGAGAGCCAAGAAAAAAAAAGAGAAAAGAAAGAGAAAAAGTCAAGAATAGCTCTTTGACAAAGAGAATCATCTGAGTGAAAAGAACAGAACATTCTGAGAATCCTTCATTCGTGCATTCATATCATTCTGAAGGTTCTATAGGAAGTATTGTAACTTTCTGTTATTCACTGTATTCCTTCTCTGTTGAGAGAAATAGACCTTTGGGAAAGAGGGTGTTTCCCTTCTCTGTTGAGAGAAGTAGACCTCTGGGAAAGAGAGTGTTTTCCTTCTCTATTGAGAGAAGTAGACCTCTGTGAAAGAGGGTGTTCTTTTCTCTGTTGAGAGAAGTAGACCTCTGAGGAAGAGGGTGTTGTACTATTTATCCGGTAACTCGGATTTTATAGTGAAAGGCTCAAGTGTTTTGCTTGGGGTCTGGATGTAGGTCAGTGACTTGACCGAACCAGTATAAATATTGTGTTTTATGTGTTGTGCCTTATTGCATTTAATTTTTATTATCGATCTATTTCATAATTCACTATTCACCCCCACCCACCCTCTAGTGGAATTTCATTTGGTATCAAAGCAGGTTTGTTGGTTTCGACATAACAAGTCTTCCAGCACAAATGACATCAACCTCTTATGCTCGTGATATTGAAGGTCAACACGCATCTCATCCCCCTTTTTTCAATGGCTCCAACTATGGATATTGGAAATGCAGGATGACTATATTTCTAAAGTCTATAGATTTTGCTGTATGAAAAATTGTTGAGCATCCATACACATCTCCATCCTCAGACTATAGCTTATGGTCTGATGAAGAAAAGAAAATGGCCAATCTGAATGCAAAAGCTATGAATGCTTTGTATTGTGCCATTGATCAAAATGAATTTAACAGAATATCTATCTGTGAATCTGCTTATGATATTTGGCATTCTCTGGAGGTTATTCATGAAGGAACCAACAAAGTGAAAGAAGCCAAGATCTCATCTCTGGTTCGAAAATATGAGTTGTTCAAAATGAACAAAGATGAACCCATCACAGAGATGTTTACAAGATTCACAAACATCACCAACAACCTTAAATCCCTGAGAGAAACATATTCCCAGACTGATAAGGTAAAAAAAATCTTGAGATATCTCATAACTGATTGGGAGAAAAAGACAACAACAATTGAAGAAGCTCAAGATTTATCCAAGCTTACACTGGATGACTTAATAGGCAATCTTATGGCCTATGAAGTCCATATGAAGGAAATAAGGAAAGAGGAACAACCTACAAAGAAAACTCTAGCCTTCCCAGCCCTTTCTGAAAATGAGGACTCAGAAAAAGAATCTGAAATCGCGTGCTTACTCAAAAATTTTAGCGCTTCATGAGAAAGAACACATTGTCAAATAAGCACAAGAAAAACAAAGATTCTAAGAAAGATTCCATGTGCTATCAATGTAATAAACCAGGTCACATGAGATGTGATTGTCCTCTTCTAAAAAGAAAATCCAAAATTGAGGAACCAAAGAAAAGGTTCTTCAAGAAAAAGGCTTTGCATGCTCAATGGGATGATTCAGAACCATCCACAAGTGAAGAGTCAAGTGATGATGAAGCTGAAACCGCCAACATGTGCTTCATGGCAGAAAGCTCTGTAAGTGAATCCCTTGATTTTTCTTTTGAAGAACTTCAAAATTCTTTTCAAGAACTTTTTGAAGAATCAAGAAAAACGATTCTAAAAAACAAAAGTTTGAAATCTGAAAATCTGGAGCTTCTCCAAGAAAATGAAGAACTCAGTATTGAAATTTCTGAGTTGAAAAAGAAAAATCGTATTATTACTTCTGAAATTAGTTCTACTAATTCCAAGACAAAAATTCTTCAAGTAGAAATTTCAGAATTAAAAAGCAAAACTGAAAACCTTATGAAAACGGTTTTCAAGTTTACCAAAGGGAAAGAGAACCTGGATAAACTCCTATCTTCTCAAAAACTCTCTTTTTACAAGAATGGTATTGGTTACTCTCTCATGAATAAACCTTCTTGTATAAATAAAAAGATTGTTTTTGTCAAAGGTTCTGCTGAACCTAAGCAGGAGTATTACAACTTTCATACTATGTACTCCTCTAAAATTGTAGACAAACCCAAATAAAAATGGATATGGGTTCCAAAGTCTAACAAAAAGGGACCCGATTGGGTACCACAAAGAATTTTTACTTGATGTTTTCAAGGCTCCAAAGAAGAAGAACAAATGGATACTAGACAGTGGATGTTCAAAACATATGACAGAACATCCAGATCTTTTTGTTGTTCTTCATCATAAAGAAGGAGGAACCGTCACCTTTGGAGATAACAACAAAGGTTTGATAATTGATATTGGCAATATTGGTAATATCGATAAACCTCTTATCAAAGATGTTCTCCTTGTTAAAGGCTTAAAACATAACGTTTTAAGTATAAGTCAAATGTGTGACACAGGTTATAATGTTAGCTTTAAACATGATGCATGCCTTATAGCAGACACCAACGAAAATATTATTTTAAAAGGAATAAGGAAAAATAATATATTTAAATTATGCCTAGAAAATATTACTGAACATTGTCTTATAGCTAATAATGACACTCAAAATTTATGGCACATGAAAATGGGTCATGTCAACTTAAAATACATGTCTAAATTAGCTAAAAACAACTTAGTACGTGGGTTACCTAAAATATCTTTTAAAAAGGACTATTTTTGTGATGCATGTCAATTAGGAAAATTGTCAAAATCATCTTTCAAATCAAAAAATATTATTTCAAGTAAAAGACCATTAGAGCTTCTCCACCTGGATCTTTTTGGTCCTTCTAGAGTAGCTAGTCTTAATCATAATAAATATGCTTTTGTCATTGTAGATGATTACTCAAGATTTACTTGGGTAATATTTTTGAAAAACAAAAGTGACACGTTTTATGAATTTGAAATTTTATGTAAAAAGTTACAAAATGAAAAATCTTCTACTATTATCAAAATTCGTAGTGACCATGGAGGAGAATTCGACAATGATCTTTTTGTAAATTTTTGTAACTTGCATGATATTTCACACAATTTTGCCTTTCCTAGAGCTGCACCTCAAAATGGTGTGGTGGAAAGAAAGAATAGAACCCTTCAGGAATCTGCTAGAACTATGCTACATCATAATAATCTTGCTAAATATTTTTGGGCAGAAGCTATTAATACTGCATGCTATATATCAAATAGAGTTCTTATCAGGCCCTTATTAAATAAAACTCCTTATGAATTATTGTATGACAGAACTCCAAGGATAGACTACTTTAAAGTCTTTGGGTGCAAATGTTTTATCCTTAACACAAAAGATAGCCTTGATAAATTTGATGTTAAATTTGTTGAAGGCATATTCTTAGGATATTCAAGTCATAGTAAAGCATACAGAGTTTTTAATAAGAGTTCAAATACTATTGAAAAATCTATACATGTCAGTTTTTGTGAATCTATTGATCAATCTATTCATAAGCAGACTAACGATGATGATGTTGAAAGTACAAATTTTTTCTTAGATAACACAGTTAATCCTAATGAAGATGATCTTCAAAGAACATTTGCTGAAATCAGAAATCATCCTCAAAAGCAGATTTTGGGAGACCTAACCAAGGGGGTTCAAACTAGAGCTCAGCTGGAACGGATTGCAAACATGGCATTCATCTCTCAACTTGAGCCAAAGAAGATTGATGAAGCTATCATTGATGAGTTCTGGATGCTAGCTATGACTGAAGAACTGAATCAGTTCCAAAGAAATGATGTCTGGGATCTTGTACCAAGACCAAAAGAACATCAAATCATTGGGACAAGATGGATCTTCAGAAATAAGCTGGATGAAATAGGTAATGTTGTTAAAAACAAGGCAAGGCTAGTAGCTCAAGGATACAATCAGGAGGAAGGTATTGACTTCGATGAAACATGTGCTCCTGTTGCTAGACTTGAATCTATTAGAATGTTTTTAGCATATGCAAGCTATATGGATTTTAAACTATATCAAATGGATGTTAAAAGTGCTTTTCTAAATGATTTTATAAATGAAGAAGTGTATGTAAAACAACCTTCAGGTTTTGAAAATGAACAATTTTCAGATCATGTTTTAAAACTAAAACGTGCTTTATATAGTTTAAAACAAGCACCTCGTGCTTGGTATGACAGACTTAAAACTTTTTTACTAAAAACCGGATTTTCTGTAGGCAAAGCAGATTCAACTCTATTTGTAAAAATAGTGAATGATCATACCCTAATCGTTCAAATTTATGTGGACGATATCATCATTGGATCTACTGACAAAAGTCTTTGTGAAGAATTTTCTAAGTCCATTGTTATCATCGCAAAATTTTTACTTTTTGCGAGTCAAACTGACCTTTGAAAAAGATTTTGAAAATAACTCGCCTCCGTTTTTAAAATGCGGGATAATTCCGAAGAATGGGACTCGTCTGTCGGTACGAGGTTTGATCGTTCCTGCCACCTTTAACAGGGGTAATCGAACCAAGGATCAATCTTATACTCTGCTCTATTCAACTTGTTTAAACCATATTCTAATTTCTAAATGCACAAAGAATCAGGCATGTGCTATGAATTTCTAAAAATGCACATTTGAAAACATGATGTTTGCTTCAAAGATTGGAAAATATTTGGAAAATAAACCCTTTTGAAATCATGAATCATGATTGAGATATTGTATTTGAGAAAGTGAAAATCAATTTCTGAAGTATTCAAGAGATTTTTGTGAAAATCGATTTTGAGAAATGTGAAATAACTTTGAAAAACTCAATTTCTTTGAATTCAAACTTTGAAATTGAAAATATAACTTAGAAAAAATCAAATTTGGAACTTGGGAAATACTTGAAATATCATTGGCAAATCAATATTTTGAGAAAATCGATTTTTGAATAAGACTTAGAGGATTTTGAGAAAATGAACTTCTTTGAATTGAGATTTGAATTGGAATTGGCAAATGAATGGAATGAATGAATATGGATTTGAAGAATTGAGAAAATCTTTTTGTATTTTTGAGAAATGCAGTGCATTTTTGAAGTTAGCCTAAGAGTGTAGGCTGAATGTGGCTAATGTGAAGATCATAAATCTCGGTATCATTCATATTCTGACTATGGCCATAAATACGAATTCCACCAAGTTTATAAACTTCATAAAAGCTAGTGTATGTGTCATTCGTGTAGACCATAGTGAATTAATAAAATATGCATGAATGATACATTTATTAGACATTTAATATTTGCAGAATTAAACTATATGCAATGCAATCCTAGTCTAAGCTGAAATTTAAATTCTTATTCCAAATTTAATTTAATTTACATCACTATTCAAATTTAAATACATGAAAAATAAAATCTTCAATGTACCTGCAAAACTAGAAAGCTTGGTTAGTGAATATATGTTGGCTTTTCTAGGTTTATCCAGTAATATCTAGAAATTACTGGATTTTGCAAGATATAAGCCTTTTCCATGATTCCCTTAAATCAAAATGATAAATTATGAAATAAAATTTAATAAATAAGGAAGATAAGATATGAAATTTCAAAATTGGGGTCAAAATGACCAAAATACCTCTAATAACAAGACTATGGCCTTGAAATTAGGGTTTTCAGAAAGATATTTGGTAAATGCAAGTTTTGAAATACAAATAAAAAATAAATCAAACTAAATATGCTATGACATGATTAAAAATATGAAAATTAGGGTTAGGAATTTCGAAATTCAGGTCAAATGACTAAATTGCCCCTGATAGCAAGACTATGGCCTTGAAATCAGGGTTTTTAGAAAATATTTTGGTAAAAACTTAGGTTTTATGCACTAAATGAAATCAAATGAGCATCAAATTAAACCTAAAGCATCCTAATATGATTATGAATATGATTAAACCCTAAAAACATATGCTTATGCACAAAAATCCAAGAATATCACAAATTTTGTGATTTTTGCAATGTTTTGGAATTCTTTGGGTACCCTGTTTTGCAATTTGCTTAATTCAGCCATCAATCAGATTCCAAAATTCATCAAATTTGGTACCTACACTTGTTATAACCATAATTTTGAATTAGAATTATAAAAATATTTTTTTGACATTAAATTAACCCGAAAATTGCATCAAACCCTAAAAATATGCTATTTTGACCTAGTTCACCAACCAATTTCAGAGTTAGACCGGAATCAGGGTCAAACCTCCATGAAAATTTATGAAATTTTACAGAGAACAAATAGACAAGAAAACTGAACTTTTTCTTTTTACAGATCTGAAAAATCTTTTAAAACCAGGGAGATCCCTATCTGACAATCCGGACTTGAATATATTGATTTTAACTTTGGTCTTAACTGATACTTTCAATTGAAAATTCCGGGATAAATAACGGTGCTCATTCAAAATATCTGAGATTTTAACAGTGAACAGTTGACAGAAAAATAACAATACTCACTTTTTACAGATCATGAATCGGATCTGTAGTTTAGGATTTATAAACAACACAAGTCAGATTAGGGTTTTGGTAAACCCTAACGAGTTTTAAATTGAAAATCAGAATCTCTGACAGAGGAAAAATACTAAACAGTAATAAAAAATTCTGAAAATTTCACAGTAGCTATATCTAATCAATATGAATCTATGGCAATTTACAGATCTAAAATCGGATATAAGATGAGAAAAATATCATCACAGAAAGTTACCCTCTTGATTTTAACAACGATTTTAAAGTTTTAAAAACCTGATTTGGTGCCCGATTTTTCTGACAGAGTTCCCGAATTCCAAAACCTCTAATTTTTTTACAGTATTTCAATTACATATGCATGTATCACATATAAAAAAATCAGACATTAACAGCAAGTATTTCAATCCGAAATAGTATGATCTTGACTGTTCTAAACTAAAAACACCCAGAAATCTAATAAAATCTAATAAAACATGCATTAACTAATAAAAACAATAAAACAAACCATAAAACATTAAATAAAAATTATTTCTATGCTAAAAAAAATGTAAAATAGACATGAATAAATAGATAAATAAATAAAAATTTGGGAATCAATGGCTGAAATTTAATATTACCTTTAAAAGCATGGATTTAACCCATTAAAAGGGTAAATCACATGTTTTATTGGTTAATAATGCAAAAGATAATGCTAAAATCGATTCTAATGGATTAAAATCCCTGTAAACACCATGAAACAGAGTTAGATCACTTTCTTGAACCTCTCTTGAGGTTCTTGGACTTGAATCCATGGTTTAATCCATGAAGGGGATGGCACCAATGGCTAAAATTGATTTAAAACATGAAAAAGTATTGAATAAAACTAAAAAAATATTAAAAATATTACCTTGGTGCTTGCAGCTGCAATGGAGGAAGGTGGAGATGCTGGAGAGGAGAGAGAACCATGAAAATTTGAGAGAGAAAAGACCTCCCTTTTGACCCCCCTTAGGTCCATTTTTATAGTTTTTCAAAAAGTCACTTAATTAGGGTTAATTGAGAGGTTTTTCATTTTTTCAGGACTCTTTCTAAATAATCCACTAAGGGCAACGATTTTTTGTGGTTTCCTAACCCTAAATGAACTCTAATTAAACTCTAATTAATACCTAATTAAACCCTAAAAAGTCCAAATGTGACACCACCTAGTATGGACCCACATTTGGTTTTTAAAACCTGAATTTAAAACCTTTAAAAACCAATGGTTTAAAAGTTAAATAAAATGGATTTTTAAAATTGATTTTGACTCCTTTAAACCCCTAACATAACTAGGACAATGACTAACCCTAATCTAACCTTGACTTATTCAAATGTGGCGCCACCCCGAGTGGGCTCCACTTGAATTTTCAAAAAATGATTTTAAAACTTGAAAATGAGAGGTTTTTGAAAAGAAATTCAAAAGTAGACTTTGAGATTGAAAGTTTTGAAATGGTACAGAGTCTTGACTGAGTCAGAACTCCTCTAGATACGGCGCCAACGGGGTGGGCCCCACATCGAAGTTTTGAAAAACTTGAAATAAATACTAAAAATGGCTTTAAAAAAGGGTTAAAATCAACAGTTGAAATTCAAAGTTTTAAAAATAAAGTTCTAAGCAAACTGGAACTCTGGGCTAGAGTCCTGGATTTATAGGACTCTGAGATTTTGGTTTTTAAAAGCCAAATGAAGGAGTTTTTGAAAAGATTTAATCGAAAATGATGAAATAAGTCAGAAAAACTGTCAGGGTTAGACTCCTAACTCAATCAGAACTCTGAAATAAAGTCCTGAATTAACTGGACTCTACAAAATGACCTAATTTTTGAAAAACAAATGAAAATAAATAAAAATAAAAGTAAAAACAGACTCTAGAACAAACTCCTGACTGCATTAGGACTCTGGGACAGAGTCCTGATCAAACTGAAACTCTAGATTTTTTTTGGTATTTTCTAAAAAAACAAATAAAAGAACTTGTCAAAACAGTGAAAACAATAACGAATATTGAAATAAAAGAGAGTTCTGATTCAACTGAGACTCTAAGGACAGAGTCCTGATTGAACTAGGACTCTCAGATTTTTGGATTTTCTGAGAAAACAAATGAGAGAATTTTGAAAAACAAGTGAAAACAGGATGAAATTGAATTTTGGTTCAAAGTCCTGATCTGATTAGGACTCTAAGAAAGAGTTCTGATTCGATCAGAACTCTAAGAAAGAGTTCTGATTCGATCAGAACTCTAAGATTTTTGATTTTCTGATGAGCAAATGATGAAACTTGAGCAAAGCTTTTGAAAACCAGTGAAAATGAAGCGAGAACATCAATTTTGGATAGAGTCCTACTTCGATCAGGACTCTGGGGTAGAGTCCTGATTTGATCAGGACTCTGAGATAAAATCTCAGAATTTTGAAATTCTTTGATAAAAGTGTAATAGTTTTGGTAGATTGAAAGATTTCTAAAAGATTGAAATCAGGATCAGAGTCCTGATCCAACTAGGACTCTCTGAACAAAGTCCTGCTTTGACTGAAATTCTAAGTTTCTGACTCATTTTGAAATATTTTGAAAGATTTGATTGAAAAATGGATAAAAATAGCTGTAAAAGATTAGAGTCCCAATCCAATTGAAACTCTGAAGAAGAGTCTTGATCCAACTGGACTCTTGAAGAAGAGTCCTGATCCAACTAGGACTCTGAAATTTTGGCCAAAACAGAAGATTTTGAAAGGTTTTCTTCAAAGATAGGTAAAAAGGTAGTGAAAATTAGAGTTGTGATCCGACTAGGACTCTGGAAAAAGAGTCCTGATCCAATTAGGACTCTAAGATTTTTGAGATTTTTGAAGGAATCCAGAAGCGACACCACCTAAATGGGCCTCATCTGAGAATTAAAATCAATTGAAATTGAGTTTGAAATGAATCCAGATCGTTTTCTAAGGAAGTATTTCAAAATATAAGGTCCTGGGGGTTAGAAAATGACAGAATGTTGAATAAAAACCCAGGTTTTGAAATTGATTTTTGAAAGAAAAAGTTTTAAAACTCAAATCTGGATTAAATATTTTAAAAACATGAGTGCTGGATCTCGAAAATGAGATGCAATGACATGCAATGCTATGTAGTGCAATGAAATGGTATGCCGAATGCATGCAATGACACATGAAATGTAAGTACTGGATGAGGGTAAAAATTTGGGGTGTTTACAGATGCCCCTCTTTGCTACTAAGCCGGTTATAAGCCGAGCTTAGTGGCAAAGAAAACACACCAAATTTGGATTATAAAAAAATGCCCCAGTTAGATGAATCTAACTGAGTATGAAAGAATTAATCCAAGTGATGATGGTAGATATGGAATGGAGAATAAGGATAAAATTTTATTTCAAAAGAAAGTAAGATTCAGGTTTTGCCCTTAACCTGGATGGGACGGGAAATACCTCGTATGGAACGAAGCTCAGGCTTAACCCTTAACCTGACCGGGTTGAAAATGGAATACCTCATCAAAGGAGGCCCAGGTTTATACCCTTAACCTGATTGGGCAGAAAATGGACAGAATCTTCGAAAGAAGAGACCGTGATGGAACCTTCGGATTTCCGCACAATGAATCCGATAGGGGTTTTGCAAAAGGAAGGAAATTGGGGTCCCTAAAGTTTGAAAAGGGATTGATTTTGGGCGCCTCATTGTTGAGACTAATTAACTTTTGAAATTGCCTTTTGCTAAAATTGGTGGCTTAACCTCAAGCCGAAATTGGACTGTCTATGGTGGGACAGTGGGGACACAGGGAAGTGTGTGAATCTAAGAGCCCGTGCGCTCAGATTATACCAATAGAAGGGAAGGAATCTTGAAAACTCCCGTTATCAAGTCCTTAAAAGGGATAACAACTGATGTCAGGATGCACCAAAGATGAACCTCAAGCTCTCGTTTCATGCCAGGGTAGCTAGAAAATATTGTCAAAATGTTGAAAATTGTTGTTGATTCAAAATAATTGAAAATGATGCACATTGTTTTGAAAGTATTCCCTCTTTTCTACCTGAAGTATTACCTCCAACTGAGCTTAACTCTGTAGAATCAAGATTCGAATTCAAATTGTTTGCGATTGACTTTCTTTCAAGGAAGCTATCAATTTCCTTGATATGGAAGGAAAAGAAAGTATTCTTGATATTGCGAGAGCTATTGGTGAAAGAATATTGATAAAAGAATTTCACAAAATTAAAGAAGATTCTTGATAGATTTGGAAGTCTGATATCCTGGGATTCTTTTCTCATGATGATCTTTCTGCACTCTTTTTTTTCTTAGCAGATTGGAGCTCTCTTGGATTTTTCGGGAATTACATCATCCTTCATTTTGGAGATGTCCTGACTTTTCTCTCTTTTTTTCTTGGGAAGGGTACGTCACAAACTCCTTCATCTCAGAGATGTTCCGATCCTTCTTTTCTCTCAGAGATTATCTTGATAGTTATTGGCTCATTGGTTGAGAATCTCTTGATGATAGCTGGAATCAAATATCTTTTAGGGTTTGTTGGTAGGCTCATCACACTCGCCTTCATCTCGACGGTGATCTGAACTTTCCCTGGAAGGATCCGTCACAAACTCCATCATCTTGGAGATGATCCAAATCTTCTTTGGCCCCGGGGGTCGACTCGCTTAATTCGCCTTCATCTTGACGACAATTGAGAGATCCCTTTTGCAGATATTTAATTGCAGCTTAGGTGATTGAGGAGATATGGAGATTGAGTGGATTTTTCTGTATCACCCAGGATATTTCGACTGCTTTATTTTTCCAAAAAGGTCTTTAAAAATGTGCCATTGACTGCGATCAATATCAATCACTTATGGCTTTGCAACAACATTGAGTTTTCTTTGCTGGCCATATCGCGGATTTATTCTTCATCCTTTTGGTTGGCCAATAAAAAGATTTTGAACTTTGAATCCTTTTTCGTGAAAGCATTGCCCTTTCGAAAGTAATAGTGGAGGTATTCTGAAGTAATAATTTTGTGCAATAAAGATTTTTTGAAATCAACAAATATTTAATGACAAATTGGCAAAATTTTCTTGAAATCCTTTTGTGAAAGCGAGCATTTGAAGCACAACGCAACACATCCATGACAAAAATTCTCTTCTCCTTTCCCCAAAGGAGAAGATTCAGAAATTAGAATTGGGAATTACTCCTCTCTTTCCTGAAGAGTAGGTGTTTGCAAAATGAACTTTCGAAGAGAAATTAAGCTTTCGTCAAAACTTCCTAACATTAGGCTTCTCTTATGGAAAGGGGGCCGGAATTGGTGAGGTTGGTAAATTGGTCATGAAGGAACGAGTTCATCACACTCTCCCTGAAAAGAGGGTCCTTCATGATGAAATGGCCTAGTCTGAAATTATGGGGCCACAAGGAAAGCAAGTCTCCGTCGAGTCTCTCCCTATAAAAAGGGTTCCTTGTGTGAAATTTGGAATTTTGTTTTGCAAACGGTTCACAAAGACACGAGTCCCTTTAAACTCTCCCTGAAAAGGGGCTAAGTGAACGAATTGGATAGCATGCGAAAAGAGCGAGCTCCCTCGAACTCTCCCTATAAAAAGGGTCTCTCGTAAGAGAAAATGATTGAAATTGGTATTGGATGACCAAACGGGTCAAATTTTGGAAATTGGAATTTTAAAATTTGATATTTGAAATTGGAAATTGGAAATTGGAAATTTGGAAATTGATAATTGGAAATTGGAAATTGGAAATTGATTGACCCGAAGGTCGAAATTATGAATTGGTTTACTGAGAATGACATGGGTTCTATAGGGATTCAGCCTAAGAACGACATTGGTTCAATTGAGAACGACATTGGTTCGATTGAGAACAACATTGGTTCAATTAAGAACAACATTGGTTCACTGGGAACAACATGGGTTCAATAGGGATTCAGCCTAAGAACGACACTGGTTCAATTGAGAACAACATTGGTTCACTGGGAACGACATGGGTTCAATAGAGATTCAGCCTAAGAACGGCATTGGTTCAATTGAGAACGACATTGGTCCCGCAGGGGTTCGACCTACGAACTATCAATTCCATAGGAATTCAACCTAAGGATCATAGCTTAAGAAGGAATGATTCCAACTTGTGAGCTTTGAATGGACCAGGTGCTAAACTGGGTTTTTAAGGGAAGATTCGAATCAGAATTCAATTCTTCAAGGAAAACTAGATGAATTGGATTTTGAAAGACAATTCGAGTCGGAACTCGGATCTTCTAGACCAACTCGCATGATAGTTTGAGTAGAAGTTCAAACTTGTAAAGGAAAGCTAAGCGAATTGGATTTGAAAGAAAATTCAAGTCGGAACTTGGATTTTCTAGACCAATTATGAATTGGATTTGGAAGAAGATTCGAATCGGAACTCGACTCTTCTAGACCAATTCTAGAATCTAGAGGAAAGAAAATTATACGAATTGGATTTGTAAGAAAATTCAAGTCGGAACTTTGATTTTTCTAGACCAATTCTGAATTGGATTTGGAAGAAGATTCGAATCGGAACTCGACTCTCCTAGACCAATTCTAGAATCTAGAGGAAAGAAAATTATACGAATTGGATTTGTAAGAAAATTCAAGTCGGAACTTGGATTTTCTAGACCAATTCTGAATTGGATTTGGAAGAAGATTCGAATCGGAACTCGACTCTTCTAGACCAATTCTAGAATCTAGAGGAAAAAAAATTATACGAATTGGATTTGTAAGAAAATTCAAGTCGGAACTTGAATTTTCTAGACCAATTCTGAATTGGATTTGGAAGAAGATTCGAATCGAAACTCGACTTTTCTAGACCAATTCTAGAATCTAGAGGAAAGAAAATTATACGAATTGGATTTGTAAGAAATTTCAAGTCGGAACTTGGATTTTCTAGACCAATTCTGAATTGGATTTGGAAGAAGATTCGAATCGAAACTCGACTCTTCTAGACCAATTCTAGAATCTAGAGGAAAGAAAATTATACGAATTGGATTTGTAAGAAAATTCAAGCCGGAACTTGGATTTTCTAGACCAATTCTGAATTGGATTTGGAAGAAGATTCGAATCGGAACTTGACTCTTCTAGACCAATTCAAGACATTTAAAGGAAAGAAAAGTTGATAAGTATAAAGATGACATTTGGGAGTAGTTCAACTAGCACGAGCATCAGATTTTGGAAGAGTACCAGTACGAGCACTGAATTTTAAATGGTTACCAGTATGAGCACTGGGTTTTAAATGATTACCAGTACGAGTACTGGGTTTTGAAAGTTTACCAGCACGAACACTGGATTTTGAAAGTTTACCAGCACGAACATTGGATTTTTGAAAAATTACCAGCACGAACACTGGATTCTGAAGAATTACTAATGGATTTTGATGGAAAATTTTCAGTCTTCACCCTTACGACAACTTGGGCGACTGTCGGGGCCTCAGGATTTATCCCTTATCCTGAATGGGGAATTCGATGCAAATGCAAATCGATGCAGATGAATGCAAATGAATGCATGCAAATGCAAATGAATGTAAATGGGTGCACATGTGTGCAAAATGAGAGATTTGTTTGATTTTGCCTGCATACAGAAAGTTTTTGAAGCCAATTTTCAAAATAATGCCCCAGTATAACTGGGGAGTGAGAGTTTGGATGAAAGGATAAGTAGTTGATATTTGATGAGAATTCTCTGTGGATAATGAGGTAAAAACTGACAATGAGCTTCTTGGTTGATCAGAGAGGCACTTTGAAAAAGGTTACCCCTTATAAGAAGATATTTAAACATTTGCAAATGAGGAATATAAAAGATGACGCCAGGCCATAAGAAAGATTGACAAATTTATTAATGCATTGAAGAAGGGAATAACAAATTGATAGAAGAACTGGGACTACATTGTCCCTTCAAAATGACAAAATGATGAAAGTGACATAGTCTCGACATTGTCAATTTTTAGAAAACTTGCTCAGGATGGTCGACTGGTATCTTCCTCATCTTCAATAAGGATATTCTTGTCGATGCAATCTTGAATGATATTCTTCAGGACGAAACAATTCTCAGTGTCATGTCCCACTGCCCGATGAAATTTGCAAAATTTTCCTTTGAATCTGCCCATGATTGTTGCGGGATCAGCTGCTTTAGGTAAACGGATCATATCTTTCGCGAGCATGTATTCCAAAACACTCTCTAGTGTCTGGTCTAAAGGGGTGAACTTTCGATCCGTACTCCAATCCTTGCGCTTTGGCTTTTCTTGGTCTTTCTCTTTATGCTGAGGACTAGATTGAAGAGGCCTATCATTGTTGGAGAACTTTCCTTTTTGGCCCTTGGATCCCTCTGAATAGCGATCATGATTCTTCTTATTGCTTTTGCTATCATTGGCAGAAAGAGTGAAGTGAGCCTTCGGAGATCTTACTGTATCTTTCGCGAGCATGTATTCCAAAAAACTTTCAAATATTTGATCCAAAGGGGCCATCTTGCGGTCCTGATTTCGATCATCATGTTGTACCTCTTGCCGAGTGCTTGATTTCTGTTGAGACTTGGCAAAGACAGTCGACTGGTATTCTTTCTCACCCTTAACAAAGAAATTCTTGTCGATATAATCTTGGACGATATTCTTAAAGACGAAACAATGTTCAATATCGTGCCCCGTTGTTTGGTGGAATTTGCAGAAGCGGTCTTTCCATTTCCCTAGGGCGACCAGAGGATTAGCAATTCTTGGAAGCTTAACCATTCCTTGGCTCAGCATGTATTCAAGGACCTCTTCGAGGGGCTGATCTAGAGGAGTGAATTCGCGATCGTAACCCCAACCGTCATGCTTTTTCTTCTCTTTCTGTTGACTCAATTTTTCACTCTGCTTTAAAGATTTCTCTTTCTAACTTGTATGATTGCCTTTGTTATTTTTGCAATCACTGCGATTGGCATCAACGAAGAAGATGTGTTTTGTCTTCTTTTCTGAATCTTGATTATTCCTGACGGAGGTGATGCCATCATGGAAATCTTTGTTCCTGAAGACCTTCTTTCCCTTGTCATGAGCTTGCAAATCTTTAATCATCTTGGCCATTTCCTTCAGCTGTATTTGGACTGGATCATCCATTGCTTGATCTTTCAATTTATAGGTTGTCCCTTGTCTATGAGAGGATCTTTGAAGTGCTTGCCAGACTTCATACTCTTCATCAGTGCCAACTACTGATTCTGATTCATCAGATGTATCCTCGTGTTGGATATGTTTCTTGGATAGTTTTAAAACTTTCTTGGCTGACCGGCCTTTTGCCCTCTGCTTGACCTGGATCTTTTCTAGAAACCCATCTCTCTCTCTCTCTCTCTCTCTCTCTCTCTCTCTCTCTCTCTCTCTCTCTCTCTCTCTCTCTCTATATATATATATATATATATATATATATATATATATATATATATATATATATATATATATGTGTGTGTGTGTGTGTGTGTGTGTGTGGCAATGTTGTGAAACACACGGTGTCTGACATAACGGCACAACAAATTTGCACAAATAACACTTTTTAGCAACGGTTCAAAACTGCCACTAAGGGTCATATTTTTCAACAAAAAAAAAAGATGTGCGGCAAGAGACCACACATCCGATGTCAGGGGCATCTGACGATACGCTCACTCGTGTGTGTAGAAAGAAGATAATTCAAGACCATAAAATTAGGTTAGCCACTTGGAACATAGAGTCTTTCAATTGGTAAGTTGGTAGAGTTAGTAGATGTTATGTGTAAGAGAAAGATGAATATTTTATGTCTACGAGAGACCAAATGGGTAGGTGAGAAAGCAAAAGTGATAGAACCTTGAAGATATAAGATTTGATATACAAGAATAAATAGAAATAGGAATGAAATAAGGATTGTTATTAGTCGTGAGTTTATAGATAATGTAGTTGAAGTCCGTAGGAAGGGTGATAGGATTTTACTTATTAAATTAATATTATGTACGGATATTATTAATATTATTAGTGTTTACGTACCTCAAGTAGGTTTAGATGATTCCATTAAGCGTTATGGAGTAGTACAAGGGATATCTTATGGAGAAAGGCTTTTCATCGGCGGTGACCTTAATGGGCATGTAGGCATTAGTAGGGATGGATTTGAGAGTATCCATGGAGGCTATGGTATAGGAGAAAGAAACGAAAGTGAAGAAAGGATTTTAGATTTTGGTTTGTCCTATGATATGATCTTAGCAAACACTTGGTTTAGGAAGAGGGAGTCTCACCTAGTAACATTTAAAAGTGGGGTTAATACGAGTCAGATAGATTTTTCCTACTTAGAAAGAGAGATAGGGGTTGTTGCATCGATTGTAAGGTTATATCGGGAGAAAGTGTAGCTACACAACATATAGTCTTAATTTTAGATCTTAGAATTAAACAATGTCGCAAAAGGGATAAACATAAGATAGATCCTAGAATTAAGTGGTGGCCACTGAAAGAAGCTAAACAAGGAATGTTTGTAGAGCAGGTAGTTAAGGAAGCTGATTGGTGTCTCGAGAAGGATTCAGAATCAATATAAAATAAGATAGCGGGTGGCATGAAAAAAGTAGCTAATGAGGTATTGGGTGAGTCTAAAGGTGGTGCACCGCTAGGTAAGGATACATCATGGTGAAACGAGGATGTCAAATTAGCTATTAAAGTTAAAATAGAGTGTTATAGAAATCTAAGTAAGAGTCGTGATAATAAGAATTTGGAAAAGTATATGATAACAAAGAAGGAAGCTAAAAAAGTAGTTTGAAACGCGAGGGATAAGGTATATAAGGAGGTTTATGACAAGTTTGGTACCGAAGAGGGCGAGAAGGATATTTATAGGCTTGCAAAGATGAGAGATAGGAAATCGAAGGATCTGGGTATGGTTAGATGTATCAAAGATGAAACGCAAAGGATTTTAGTCAAAGATGAGGAGATTAAGAAGAGATGGAAAGATTATTTTGATCAGCTATTTAATGGAAGTCATGCTCAGGATCTTGGAGACTTCTCCATTCTTTTTCATGAGATGAATCGTGACTTCATGCGCAAGATTCAAAAGAAAGAAATTGCAGAAGATTTGAAGAAAATGAAATCAAGAAGGGCAGTTGGCCTAGATGGTATACCTATCGAGGCTTGAAAATGCTTGAGTGAAAAAGGTTTAGAATGGTTGACAAATCTTTTTAACAAGATTTGGCATACAAATAAGATGCATAATGAGTGGAGGAAGAGTACTTTGGTGCCTCTATATAAGAATAAGGGTGATATACAAGATTGCACAAACTATCGTAGTATAAAACTCATGAGTCATACTATGAAACTTTAGGAGAGGGTGATTGAGTATAGGTTGAGGAAGGTTGTCATGATATCGGAGAATCAATTTGGTTTTATACCTGGAAGATCAACTATGGAAGTTATACATCTTCTTAGACAACTTATTGAGAGATATAGAGAGAGAAACAAAGATTTGCATATGGTTTTTATTGATTTAGAGAAGGCATACGATAGAGTACCTAGGGATGTTGTCTAGTGGACAATGATGAAAAAAGGTGTTTCTCTCAAGTACATTAGTATAATTAAAGATATGTACGAAGGAGTAGTAGCCAATGTCCGCACTTGTGGAGGGGTGACAACCAATTTTCCTATAACGGTTGGGTTACATCAAGGATCTGCATTAAGCACTTTCCTATTTGCTATAGTGATGGATAAGCTTACGAGATCAATTCAAGAAAATGTGTTGTGGTGTATGTTGTTTGCTGATGATATTGTTTTGATTGATGAGTCTAGAACTGAGGTTAATGCTAAGTTAGAATTATGAAGACAGACATTGAAAGCAAAGAGGCTTTAAGTTGAGTAAGACAGAATATATGGAATGTCGGTTTAGTAAGCAACGAAGTAGTGATGGGAGTGTAGTGAAGCTTGGTGAGCAAGAAATATCGGTGGATGACTGTTTCAAATATTTGGGATCTATCATTCAAAAGTATGGAGAAATTGATGGAGATGTAAATCATAGGATAAAGGTTGGGTGGATGAAATGAAAAAGTGCAAGTAGAGTGTTGTGCGATCGTTATATACCATTGCGGTTGAAGAGAAAGTTTTATAGGACGACAATTAGGCCCGCTTTACTATATAATACAAAATATTGGGCTGCCAAGAGACGTCATATTCAAAAAATGAGTGTAGCTAAGATGTGTATGCTTAGATGGATGTGTGAAAATACAATAAAAGATAAGATTTGAAACGAGGAGATACCTAAGAAGTTAGGTGTTGCATCCATTGAAAATAAGATGAGAGAAAATCGTTTATGGTGGTTATGACATATTCGGCGAAAGCCTAATGATGCTCCAGTTAGAAGGATGAAGAAATGGAAAAATATATTTGTTAAAAGAGGTCGGGGTAGGCCTAAGAAGACTTGGATGAAGATGATAGAAAAGGATATGAATGCTTTGAACCTCACCGAGGACATGGCATTGGATAGAAATGATTGGAGGAGAAGGATTCATGTGGAAGACCAAGAATGATTTTCTTTTTTTGGTTCATATCGCCGACCCCAATTGTTTTGGGATGAAGGCGTAGTTGTTGTTGTATATATATATATATATATATATATATATATATATATATATATATATATATATATATATATATATATATATATACAACAAGAGAGAGTAATATGTAGCTCTTAGAACCTCTTAACAGATTTATGCTTGTAACCATAACAACACATGATGAAGAATCAGACAGATAAAGACTAACAAACCTATAGTCGAAACAAATATAAATATTATGCTGATGCTATTAAGATACTCGAAACTTTCTGAATTTCTTTATACCAAACTAGTTACCCTTGAATTTATGAAATTTCCGAATCAAGCTTCATCCTCTTAAATTGGTTTGAAACCGACCAAGCTGACCCAAGCCAGTCTAACTGATGCTCAAAACGGTTCTGAACCAAACCATTCGACCCGCTCCACAATTTACATCCAAGCCTGTCTCTTTAAAAGGGACAAGGAGGTAGTATCAAACATCAATGGAGTTAATAGCATTCGGTAAAGTACATGCCGATTAACCTAAACTTTCCTCATAGAAAGTTCATATCATTGGTTTCCTTCTCAAGATATATCAGAATGGTCTGGAAAACAACACTTAGTATCTTCATATTAAAACTATCATACGCATGATCTCAGAATGTCAGGCAGATGAGGAATGGTTAGCTCAAAACAGTGAACTGGAGAAACAAAAGGTCCTGTTTCCAATCAAATAGCTATTTGAGCAGCTTATGCCAAAATATTCTCAAAAAGCAACATTCCCAAGAAAGCATTTCCCTGAACACCATGGCAGTTTTAATTTCAGGAGTTTCATTTTCATCAAATTACAAGGACATGACATTTTTTTATGAAGAATGAGTTCCACGGAAAATTGAATGAAAAACAAAATTTGCTATAGTTCTTCATGCTAGGTTCAGTAAAAAGAGAAATGGATATATCTTGTACATGAACACAAAATAAGTGAAGATATCCTACATCTAAATATCACTATGCCGTACACATAACATATAGGTATTATATCCTAGAATCTTCATCAATACGGATAAAAGATATGGATGACCTAAAATAGTAGGTTCATGCCCCAAGTCCTCAGTATGAAGTGAACAATGATGAAAATGAAACAATGTTGCTTCAAATAAAAGGTACAATGAAGAGAATCAGCCACACCAAACATAGGTTAGATGACTTTCTGTCTAGGAAAGGTTTCATGCCCTGTTCAAATCAGATCAAGCATAAGATAAACTCCAATATAAACTATTTACATCATAGATCAAGTAAAAAAAATCAATTCAAGATGGGTACATGTGGCAAAACTAGCTTCATATATGGCAGAGGAAATACCAGCATTTACAGTAGAACATTCTCCCCAACTAGAAGGTTGCAATAGCATCAATGCCAGTGGATTTTTCATTTTGAAATGATATTATTTTCCCTAGTTACATTAATCACAATTGATGGCATAAGTTGTCATGGAATGGAAGATTATTAAACCTTGTCCCCGACCATCGCGCACCCCCCCCCCAAACCCCCACATGTTCACAACAAAATGTCCAATAGGTCAAGCACACATACTTCAGCTAAAGCCAGAGAAAACAGTAAGAGTACTCTTGTTACATGGCTCCACAAGGATTGAATAAAATGAGAACCCAACCATTTATTTTTCTACAACCTTGGTAATTAAATCAAGCATGCAATACATGACAGGTTAAGGCTCCACACAAGCTAATGCTGCTTAGAAATTTTGACTGAAATTGAAGATTTCTTCCAGAAACAAACATGATTTTAGTTGTGTTAGTTGTCAAGATTCACACCATTCAATGATTGACTGACCCCATCAATCATGACATCCTGCACATTCTACATACATCTTATTTCTTAACAAAACCAGCACCAGGATTAGGTTCAGTAACTGCATTACTTACCAGAAGGCTTTTAGATGCAACCCAACAAGAATGAAGTCCAAGGTTCAAGCTGACCAACTGAAGGAAAAAGTACTAAACTAGAAGTGGAAACAGAGCATGCCAAAAAGAACATAAAAACAATTGCAAAAGAAAAAATTTCCACAAAGTGGAGGGGTCTCAGTTTAATCCCAGAATGCTACTCCCAAGTTGACTATCCAAAAAACAAGGGGAACAAACTTTAGCATAATAATCTGCAGATGAAGTCCCTTCCGCAACAGTCCTAGAGACATGTAAAGTTTACATGACAGACATTTAAAAGGTCGAAGCTAGAGTGCAACTAAGGTTGCACCTGAAGCAGCCTAAGTCTGTTTTCAAGCTCAGCTCCATACCCTCAGTACCAGACTCCAACTTGAGCTCAGCCTGGCGAAACTGAAGCCATGTTTTATATAATTTCCTTTTATTTATTCATTTATTTATTTTTTAGTGAGAGAGAGAGACCATGATTTGATCTCATCCCCTCCCACCCCTAAAGCACAACCCAATAGCCACTAAAGCATTAAATTTAACTAAAGAACCCTTTCATTAAGTTTAGTCAAGCTCTTAACAAGCTCAAAGATGGGCTTCACTTCCATCTCATTTAAGTAAATGAGCTTGGCTCGTTAGTTCAGATCATTGCACAGCCCTATATACAAATATACATGAAAAACAGACATTCAATGACAATTCTTGTTGATGATCAATAACAAATCTTTCAAGTGAGCTGAAAGAGGCACTATGAGACATCTATCAACCATAGTCACAAACATCGGTCTCAGCTATATCTCTGCAAGGCAACTTCTTGCAATAATATAGGCTCAGTTGACAAACCTCGGGAAAATCTCATCATTTAAAAAAAATAAACGTAAAAATAGCAGAAATAATTGAGAAAATAACATGTTTAGATAATAAAATACATATATAATAAAAGACAACAACAACAACAACTACGCCTTCATCCCAAAACAATTTGGGTCAGCGATATGAACCAAAAAAGAAATTCATTTTGGGTCTTCCACATGAATCCTTTTCCTCCAATCATTTCTATCCAACGCCATGTCCTCGGTGAGGTTCAAAGCATTCATATCCTTTCCTATCATCTCCATCCAAGTCTTCCTAGGCCTACCCCGACCTCTTTTAACTAATATATTTTCCCATTTCTCCAACCTTCTAACTGGAGCATCATTAGGCCTTCGCCGAATATGTCCAAACCACCGTAAACGATTCTCTCGCATCTTATTTTCAATGGGTGCAACACCTACCTTCTTACGCATCTCTTCGTTCCGAATCTTATCTTTTATTGTATTTCCACACATCCATCTAAGCATCCGCATCTCAGCTACACTCATTTTTTGAATATGATGTCTCTTGGCAGCCCAACATTCCGTACCATATAGTAAAGCGGGTCTAATAGTCGTTCTATAAAACTTTCCCTTCAACCGCAATGGCATTCTACGATCGCACAGCACTCCAGTAGCACTTTTCCATTTCATCCACCCAACCTTTATCCTATGATTTACATCTCCATCAATTTCTCCATACTTTTGAATGATGGATCCCAAATATTTGAAATAATCATTCACCGGTATATCTTGCTCACCAAGCTTCACTACACTCCCATCACTACTTCGTTGCTTACTAAACCGACATTCCATATATTCAGTCTTACTCTTACTCAACTTAAAACCTCTAGCTTCCAATGTCTGTCTCCATAATTCTAACTTAGCATTAACCCCAGCTCTAGACTCATCAATCAAAATAATATCATCAGCAAACAACATACACCACGGTACATTTTCTTGAATTGATCTCGTAAGCTCATCCATCACTATCGCAAATAGGAAAGGGCTTAAAGCAGATCCTTGATGTAACCCAACCGTTATCGGAAAATTGGTTGTCACCCCTCCACAAGTGCGGACATTGGTTACTACTCCTTCATACATATCTTTAATTATACTAATGTACTTGAGAGAAACACCTTTCTTCATCATTGTCCACCAGAGAACGTCCCTAGGTACTCTATCGTATGCCTTCTCTAAATCAATAAAAACCATATGCAAATCTTTGTTCCTCTCTCTATATCTTTCAATAAGTTGTCTAAGAAGATGTATAGCTTCCATAGTTGATCTTCCAGGCATAAAACCAAATTGATTCTCCGATATCATGACAACCTTCCTCAACATATATAATAAAAGAAATAAGTAAAAATATAAAATAAAGTAAAAAAAATATTGAAGATATAGAAAAGGAAAGCAAAAGTAAATGATAATATCCTGATATATATCGCAAGATTTTTCCCTTAATTTACAGTGATATCATCGCGATATTTTCAAAATATCGTCTATAACAGTGACTATGCTATCAACAACAAATCTTTTTAATGATCACCCAAAAGGATGTGAACACCACCAAAAGCAAGAATATTCTGGGACTTCTTTGACAAGGCAGCATAAAAGTGCATTATTATAGCCTTCATCAACCAAATAAAGAGAGTTCAACATACGAAGGATCATGTGAAGTGCTTATATTAGGGTGTGAAATTATGGATAGCATGGCCTAGCACATAAAGCCTACTCTAAGGGAGTGTGTGGATGCACCTACTTATCTAGAAAACCGGGATAAGTTGGGGTGTACTATTGATCATCAAAGTGCAACATTCCAGCTTGTCCTAGTTTTCCAAGGTTGAGGGATGCATCCAAACACTCCCTAAGTTCATGAAGACAAATTGAACAGGAGTCGTCATTCATGACTGGGTTTGGATCTCGGATCCAAACCTAACTCGAGTTTATTTAGTCACATGTTCATTAATGGCCTATTGTAATTTTGCTTGTTGTGTAATGGGTATTTTCGTACCCTAATATTTGTACCAGCCTATATATATAATGATAAGCCACATACCGCAGGCCCTAATTGGGATTTTCTGCCGCCACCACGTTCTCTCTCTCTATTCTTTATTTGTTCTTATGATTGAATGACAGAACCCATGATTTCTAACATGGTATCAGAGCAGAAGATTCAATCTTGAAGATCCTGTCCTTATGAGCCTCAAGCCGAGTTTCTCTGTCTCTTTCTAAGGTATCTCTCAATCCGATTTCATTTATTCTCCATTTTATTCTCTTGTTCTTAAACCCAATCTTAAATCTATTCAAGTTAACGTATTTCCTTCTAAAATTCGAGTTTTAGATTTGTTCACGTCGACTTTTCTTTTCATCTATTTCCTTTCTCTGCTTTTCTGTTCTTCTTTTCCTTGCCATTCCGAAAATGAAAACACGTTATTTTCAATAACGTACCCCTTATTGGTTAACTTCATTCAGAACAAATTTTACTGCATCGCTTGATTTTCTGCCTCGGATCTACAGATCGTTATTAAAAAAAAGGGAGGCAAATCGCTACGTGATTTAAGGTGTTCTTCAGGAAATCGCTACGCGATTTGCAGTATTCTTTAGCAAATCGCTACGCAGTTTTGACTCTTTCTTCCTTTTAGTTTTCTCTTGTTTCTTACGGTGTTCTTCAGCAAATCGCGTCCTTCAACAAATTGCTACGTGATTTGCAGTGTTCTTTAGCAAATCGCTACATGGTTTTGACTCTTTCTTCCTTTTAGTTTTCTCTTGTTTCTTGTTTTCGTCTTCAATCGCCTATGGATTCATTTTCATCTTCTCAATCTAGTCTTTCTTCCAACTTTCTTAGTCAACTTGTATTTGAGAAACTGAACAATTCTAATTTCCTAACCTGAAAGAGACAAATAATTCTATTCATAAGAAGTCAGGATCTTTCTAGACACCTGGATGACTTTGTTCTTATTCCTCCAGAGTTTATATCACAAGAAGGAAAGAATGGAGAGGGTGACACTTTTATTACCTTTGTTAGAAATCCAGAGTACATATCCTGGATGAAGCGAGATTAGGCTTTGGTTGCCTTCATCACTTTCACTTTGTCACAGGAGATGCTTATGGCAATCCCAGATCACTGTTTGGCCATGCAATTATGGCGCCGACTTGTTCAGACGTATTCTCAAGTCTCTCAGGCTAGAGTTCTATTTTTAAAGAAAAAGTTTCAAATGCTGAGAAAGGATTCCATGACTATCATGGAGTACTTCAACAAAATGAAGACTATCACATATCAGTTGACCATCGTGGGTTGTGCGGTCAGTGACAAATATATGGTGCAACAAACTTTGAGCGGGCTGGGACCCGATTATCATATGATGGTTACTTCCTTATTGTGTTTACCAAGACTTGCTTGCTTTTAAAGATCTTCGTGGTAAACTCTTACAGTATGAGATGACTTTGAAGGGATTCTCTGAAGATACTCACACTCACATTGGAACACAAGACGTTCTTACCACAAGAGTCACTTATGGTCGAGGACGTGGCAGGTATGAATCTCGAGAAAGAGATGGTCAAGAGAGGAACAGACAAGGAGCTCGTAGAATATTGCCTACACCCAATATTCCTCATAATTTACAGAGGCAAAGGACAATACCCACTTGTTTTCTATGTAATAAAAAGGGGCACATCAAAGCTCATTGTTGGTTTAATCCTCAAAATAAAGGAAAGCAATAAAAAACAAGAAAGGGAATAGATAAATTGAAGAATAGTTGAGAAGTCAAAGAGTTGTTATTATCTGCCTTGGCTGACTTTGAATCTGAAACAGAATAATCAAGGTACTTGGTATGTTGATTCTGGAGCAGCTACTCATGTTATTGGTGATGCTGGTAAGCTCCTAAATCTTGTTCCTTATGTTGGTAGAAATAGTGTAGTTACTGAAGATGGATCTCATCACCATATTTCTCATATTGGAAACTCTGTCATCCCTATGTCCAACTCTTCACTTGCTCTTTCAAATGTCATTCATGCTCCTAATATCAAGAAAAATATTGTTTTTGTCTCTAAGCTTGTAGACGATATTAATGCTTCAGTTGAGTTTACTCTCTTTTTTGTTCGTGTCAAGGATCTTCACATGAGGGAAACGTTCGCTGAAAGAAAACATCAAGGGAATATATACGTGTTCCAAGAGAATCCTTTCACTTGTGTTCAACCTGTTGCTTCCACCTTGAAGCTTACATCTTGTTTAATTCCTCCTGAGGGTGTTTTTAATCTTTCTAAATGTATTGAGTCGAATCTTTGGCATGATCGTCTAGGTCATTGTATAAGTCATTTTATTGAAAAGCTTGTTTCAAGCAATCTTATTCCTAAGTCAAGTCTAAGTTTAAGTGTCAATGATAAAAAATGTCTAGTTGTCTTCCGTGTAAGAGTCATGTTCTCCCTTTTCATTTTATTAATAAAAGAGCTTCAAGACCCTTTGAAATTATTTGTTCTGATGTTCGGGGTCCGACTCCAGTTCCTTCCATGTCTGGCATTCGATATTATCTCATCTTTGTTGATAGTTACTCTCAGTATACATGGATCTTTATGAAATGTAAATCTGAAACCTTCAAGTTATTTCAGAATTTTCATTCTTTTGTTCAAAATCAATTCTCTGATAATATCCTTTGTTTTCAATGTGATGGAAGGAGTGAATTCTCTTCAAATGACTTTATTAATTTTCTTCAGACTAATGGAATAAGTAGGCGAGTGTCTCGCCCTCATACACCTCAACAGAATGGGATTGCTAAACAAAAGAATCGCCATATTGTCGAGAGTGCAATGAGCATGATGCATGATAGTAACCTTACAGTTACTTTCTGGGCATAGGCTTTTCATTCGACAGTCCATATCATAAACTGATTGCCCATGAATATCTTGGAAAACAAATCACCCTATTTTTCTTTGCATGGAGTTCATCCTAAGTTATCATGATTTGTGTGTATTCGGGTGTATATGTTATGTTCATGTTGACAGTTTAATGCAGCACAAGTTTTAAGATAAGGCCTTGAAGTGCAAATTTGTGGGATACGCTGATGATTATAAAGGATACAGATGTTATGATCTTGTGAGTAAGCGTATCAAAATATCATGAATGTTGCATTTGATGAATTAAATTTTGACCACAATGCTAACACTTCTCATCAAATTGAAGTTTATCACCCCTGGTTGAATTCTGATCTCTTTTCTAGCATTGATGATGTTTGTCCTTCAGAATGTAATCAAAGAGACGAGGGAAACATGTTTGATACAGCCCAAAAGACTCAGGACAGTGTGATTTCAGAACCACTCTTGGCTCCTGAAAGGTATAAAGGCATTGTTTACTCTCGACGTGAGAAAGAGACCCTCTCCAACTCTGATTAGGAGATGAATTCTTCTTTTGTTGATTCCTCTGCTCCCAGAAGATCTACTGACTCTCGACATCCTATTGATAGGTGGGTTAGTTATGAGAATTTCTCGATGGATTTCCAACTCTTCTTAACCTCTTTAGGTAAGGAAGATCAACCCACAACATTTTATCAAGCAGCAAATTCTAAGAGATAGATTAAAGCTATGAATGAAGAAATGGAAGCCCTTCATGAATGTGGCACTTGGGATATTGTTCCCTGACCACATGATCGGAATGTGGTTGGGTCAAAGTGGGTGTATAAAATAAAGGATAAGCTGGATGGTACTATTGAGCGATATAAGGCTAGACTGGTTGCCAAGGGCTTCACACAAGAGCAAGGCCAAGACTACAATGAGATCTTCAGTACGGTTGTGAAAATGGGAACTATTTGCATCATACTATCATTGGCTATTGAGCATCAGTGGACTATCAGTCAACTAGATGTGAAAAATGCATTTCTTCATGGAACTCTAAAAGAAGAAGTGTACATGGAGCAGCCCACTAAGTACGCAGAAGGGAACTTCAAAG
Source organism: Nuphar pumila (assembly GCF_984573655.1). Taxonomy (NCBI): domain Eukaryota; kingdom Viridiplantae; phylum Streptophyta; class Magnoliopsida; order Nymphaeales; family Nymphaeaceae; genus Nuphar; species Nuphar pumila. The sequence goes on from NC_143250.1 coordinate 36,362,936, forward strand.
AATATGTGTGCAGGTTAAAGGGAGCTATATATGATTTGAAGTAGGCATCTCGATCTTGATTTGACAGTTTTTCTCTTAAAGTATAGAAATATGGCTTTAATCATTCTCTTCTTGATCATTCTCTTTTCATATTCAAATGCAAAGATACAGTTAACTTGTTATTGATATATGTAGATGACTACAGGTAACTTTAATGAACATATTGAGCAGGTCAAAGAACTCCTGAACCACAGGTTCGAGATAAAAGGTTCTTGGTAAATTGCGATATTTTCTTGGAGTAGAAGTCGACAAGACTACTGAAGGCATGACACTCACTCAACATAAGTATACCATTGATGTTCTCAGCAAGGCAGGTATGAAAGATTGCAAGCCTCTAAGCACACCCAGTGTACTTCATCAGAAACTCAACTCCCAAAATGGAGATTTGTATGAGGACCCTACAGGGTATCATAGGATAGTAGGGATGTTTCAATATCTCACCTTCACTCGCCCTGATATTGTCTATTCAGTCAATCAGATGTATCTCAGTTCATGCAAGAACCGCATATTGGGCATATGAAAGTTGTTAAACCCATTCTTCGATATTTGAAGGAAACTATTGGGGGTGGTCTTCAGTACAGAAAGAGTATGAATGGGCATCACATGCATGAACTTCTTGTTTACACAGATGCGGACTAGGCAAGAGATCCAGATGAGCGCAGGTCAGTCTCAGGATACTATGTTTTCATTGGCCTAAATCTTATCTCATTGAGCAGTAGGAAACAGAGGGTCATTGTCAGGTCCAGCACAGAAGCTGAATATAGATCAATGGCAGTTGCTACAGCCGAAGTAACATGGATTAGACACCTATTGACAGAAGTAGGAGAATCCATATCTAGATGTAGTCTCTTATGTGACAATCAAAGTGCCATCAATATGTCGTTTAATCCTATCTACCACAGTCGTGCCAAGCATATTGAAATTGATCAACATTTTATAAGACAGAAGGTTGAAGAGAAAGAAATTGAACCCGAATTCGTTCGAACTGCTGATCAAGTTACTAACTTGTTTACAAAAAGGCTTATCAAGGACAGATTTTGGATGTTAAAAGGCAAGTTCATGGTTCAAAACCATATACAACTTGAAGGAGGATGAAAAGGAGTTGGCATTCATGACTGGGTTTGGATCTCGGATCCAGACCCAACTCGAGTTTATTTAGGATCTCAAATCCAAACCCAACTTGAGTTTATTTAGTCACATGTTCATTAATGGCCTATTGTAATTTTGCTTGTTGTGTAATGGGTATTTTTGTACCTTAATATTTGTCCTAGCCTATATATAATGATAAGTCAGATACCGCAGACCCTAATTGGGATTTTCACACAAATACTATCTTTAATTGATTGTAAGTTCTACAATCTCTTTAAGCACAGGGAATCCTGAGTGACAACACTAAACGGCAGACACATTTCCTTGCTTTCACTAACATCAAAAAGTTATATTATGTGTCTTACACCAAATGACAGAATTTTAGATTGGCTACGTGCCACCTGGGTACATCGATGCATCTTTATATAGGATTAACTGAAAACAGAACTCAAAAGAGTAGAACTAGACTGGAAAGACAAGAACCTTGAATCACATATTCACAAAGGAACACCTAACAAACAAAACTAAGAAAAAGAAAAAGTAGGAAAAGACACACACACACACATATATATATATATATATATATATATATATATATATATATCGGCTGGCCTCATGGGAAGCATGCCATGTTGCTAGCAGAAAGAATAGTTATTCAGTGCTCACAAGTTTAACTAAAAAGTGTTGTCTTTTCTATGGAAAGACATGACCAAAAAATGGATGTTCCTTTAGTCTACCAACATCACATTACCAAGATGATCTAGACACTGCAGACCAGCCAATATTCAAGATAATATAGCATCAACTTTCACATGGACATGGCATCTCTTCAACTAAGGGATCAGCAATGAAAGCGTTTATGTTAGCAATTTTACAGGCAGTGTGACCATATGATACTAACCAAGGTTATAACTTATAAGTATCGGTTGGGCAAAAATCAGATGTGTATCGTATAGTAAAAAATCATGAACTTTTAATAAAAAAATTCCAAAAAATTCAAGAAAATTTTAGCAAAAAATCTAAAAAAATCATCACACATGAAACAATGATGAATTGCACAAAATACAACCACAAAATCACATTTATGTCTCTATGAGCTGCATAAGACATCATCAAAGATCAACTACATAAAAAAAACAAAATAACCAAAGTTTATGAAATACGATGTGGTACAGGACGATACAGGAGGTGTACGGGTGTGTATCGTATTGTTGTCCCCAAAGTAACGAATAGTATCATACAATATGGTACGATACTTACAACACTGATACTAACTACTGAGCATTGATAATATATAGGCATGTTAGATGTATATGTTATAGGAAACTGTTTGAGCACCAACTGTAGCAGAACCAGAATGGACTCTATTTTTAGGTATTTACTATTTAATGAAAGCAAAACAACACAAAAAATACCCTAAGCAATGTACCAGTTGTTCATAGGTTGGCCAACATCAATCCAAACAGCCAAGATTGCACTGTTGAGATCCCCACTAAATCATGACTAAAACCTTAGTTAAGTTCCCGAAAACAGACACATACATTGACTAAATAATGTAGAATAAAGATGGAAATGACACAATTGTCCTTGTCGTATAGGACACCTACAATACAAACTATACTACACAGTTTCACATAAGGATGGTGAAATAAATCAAAAACATCGTACACTGGGTACAAGCAAACTCACAATAACTACATCACACAATCCAAATGCCTTACCTCATCCTACTTCTGGTGGTGCCATAATTCAAGATCTTCGAAAATTGCATCTGTTTATCCAACCAGCAATTTTAAATTTCAATCAATTAAAGAAGTACATTATAAGACTTTTTAGGGGAAAAGGTACAAGCCAACATAAGCTCATTAAACAAGAATATTTTACTACTAAAATATTCTAATCATTTTTAAACCATTTTATTTGATGAAGCACACATGCATTTCTTAACAACAAAGTAAGAATTCACCAGTTTTTATTTCATGTCCATTCACAATCTTTTCACGACAGCTCTTAAGTTGAACAAAATGACAAAGATTCAACTTCTAACTGCACGACAGATTGGTCAAAAGAGAACCACAAAAATGTGTCGCATAACATGAGGTCAGCATTAAGGTGAATACATCTATTGTCACACCCTTCAAAACTAAATATTATGCTTACCTTTTAAAACTTCTCTTAAAAAAAACAAGAATAGGAAAAATCACACCAAGTTTGCAAACACGGCCAGAATCAGACAGTGTTCTCAAAGCTCAAAATTCCACCTTATCAAAAAATATCTAGTCTAGATTTCATCTTCTCAGCATTCCATGACAACCATTAAAATAGTTAACTGCTTTTCTTAAGATATCATCCTTCAGTTTGAACCAATGACCTATATCTTCCTATCCTATGGGCCCAATAACTTTCAACAAGCCTGGGTACATAATATTAAATATAGTGAAGTTTCTTTTGTTGGCAAGATGATAATTGATTGTAGAATCAAAGCTTCCACTAAAAGCTATAACCAACCTCAGAGAAATTAGGAAGAACTTAAAGAAAGGTTCACTATTTTAAGAATAAATGGAACAAGTGATTTGCACAACACAAATAAGAACTGGCATGTATCTTTGTACACCCCTACAACATTACACCCCCTCAGTAGCAAAACAAAATAGTAGACAAAGCAAAAGGTTGAGTGCACTATGGATCATGTAATCTAGTTTGTCAATCTTAACTAGAAAGAAGCTGCATATATGAGGGCAAACCAGTGACGTTAACTGACAGTAATTTCCAAAAAGCTCTTACTAGCAGCTTGAATTACTGTCGATTGTCGAAGGAAAAAACAGATCACAGGATGTGACATCTTGAGGACCCACAAATTCATATACTGATAAGGTTCACCCATTAGTTTGTGATGAAAGAAGCCCCATCTGTTGAGTAAGCTGCTCCATATTGGCTTTACCCCACCCATTTTCCTTCACTTCCGATTTGGGACCATTTTGCCAGACAGCAGCATCCTGAGTGCTTGAGTCAACCTCCTCGATTTCGTCTGTCTCTCGAAGTAACTGATCCCAGGAAAAATCACTTATATCTGGCAAAATAGGCATGCCAGCAAATAAAATATCTACATCAGCATCTGAAGAGGATTTGTCTGTTTCTATGGGCATAGACCCATCAACTGGTATATGATCAATATACCCTGCCTCAGAATTGGAAGGCACATATGTTCCACTTGCAAGATCAGCAGCACCACTTGCTGGAACCAACACTGGAAGCTGAGGGAATTCAGGAATGTTAAGAACTGTGTCTCCAGGGGATAGAGCCACGTTTGCATCTGGTAACTCACTTGAGTTCACAACCATGTCTGGTACACCAGCAGAAGACTGAAACTCTGATAGCACCGTAGATGAGGGAACATTGAGAATTCCTGATGCAGCAGGCAGATAGTCAAGTCCAGAAGACGGCTTTACTTCCCCAAGGGCTACCCCAGAAGATTGACTTGATGAGTTGCCATTCTCAAATGTTTCAGAAGTTGATGGAACAGCATCAATCAAAAAACCGTCAGGGTTGTCTGAAGATGGTTCAAACCGGGGAGATGAACCAATGTTAAGTATTTGCATGAGCATGGCTTTTGCAGACTCGTTAATAGGCTGGTACTTAATAATCTGCCCATCATTCGGGGTGTGTTCACCATCTGCCTCAGCTTCTTGCTTTGGCAATCGGCGTTTTTTATTGACTCCAGCTATGTGTCTATTAGCATCATTCTGTTGCACCAACTGAGCCAAGAAGCCAGGGCTCTGCATTGCCTTTGCCAAGAATGACATCATCTGCTGCTGTCGTTGCTCCATCCCTTGGAGGCGCTGACCTAATGTCTGCAACTGATGGTCAGTGGCCTGTTGCTGCTGCCTCAATCGAACCAGCTCCTGCATAAGGACATTCTTATCCCTTTTAAGCCTCTCAATTTCTTCCTCAAGCCCAAACTTTCCAACCTCAACACACGCACCAACAGAGACACTCTGTCCTTGAGGCGGTTGTGGTTGAGCATGGCTGTGGATGGACTTGCGCCTAGAGATAGTCTTCAACAAATACTTTTGACCTCTTAAAAACCCTTCATTTGCAAATTCCCATCTATCTGGATCAATTTTCTTAAAACCCTGCTCATAAGAAAACGTACCTAAGAAACAAACATAAATAGATGAAGGATTTAACTTATTCAAATGCATTTAATTTTGGAATTTTGGATTCATCAGAAAAATGGCATCATGAAGGGCAAAAATTTACCAACCCTAACAAGACAAATACCACATCTTTTTCTCCACACATACACATTGCTTTTACATATATATTCTTGTGAACCGCATGAAAACTGTGTGTACATACAATCAAATTGAAACCTTTCCATGTCACCAAACCATTTTTCCATCAACCCCTATCCAGTCCCTCCCATTCATGGACAGTAGATTTCTTTGTACATAATATGTCAGCTTTCAGACTCCTTGAATATTCCAACTTAATGAACGCCCCTAGATTAAGGTTGTAGCATTTCTTCATAAGAAGGAGATCCATCACATTAACCAAACACTTCTCTTCTTCCCTTCCTTTTCTTTTGAACAAATAGCAAAAGATATAACAAACAGAAAACCATGAATTGTGCTTAACACAGTGAGGGAGCATACTCTACTTCTTGGGAAATCCAGGCAGTTGGGTCCCTCATCCAGAAGGATGGAACATAGTTACCGAGATACGAAATTGATAAGAGAAGTGATATGTGATTCGAAAGCAAGTTGTTTAAAACTGGGCGAAACATGAAGCGTGAACCATTTAGGAAGCGTTCAAGAAATGATGGGGAAGTGAATATGAAGCGAGAACCGAAGCAACAAGGAAGCAGATTAAGAACATAAAAATGACAAGTGAAATTGCAAATATCTCGAATTGAAGTAAAAGCAACACAAACAATATTCAAGCAACAAAAGATGAACAAATAAACATTAAAATCAGTATTAACTTGTTTACTAACTCATCATTTGAATTATAAACAAGTGTCCTTAGTGAATAATATTGAGGGTTCACATTTTGATCTAATGACTATTCATGTAGTCATCATCTTGCATGAGTTAATTAATCAAAGGGGATGTGCAATGTCATAATGCAATTACAAGTGGAGGTGAAGCAGGTTAAAGGACAAGATGGGGTGATAAAAAATCGCTATGTAAAAGAAAACAAAATTTAGAAAAGTCCAAACAAAAGGGCTCAATAAAAAAAAGGCTCTAAAAGAGAAGTACCATATGTATTTTTTTATCCTTAGTGCATGCAAGGGGGCACATATAGATGGAATAGAAAATGCCATTTTATTTTTCATGAACTATCGATTGAACATAAAAAATAAGAAAAGAAAGATGGGGCCCATATTATAAAGGGTTTTATCCAGAGCCCATGCTTCTCAAATCTCAATTCTCAAACCAGAGCCCATAGCAAGGGGCCAAGACCCTCCTCTTGGCTTGGATCATGAAAGAGAGACACTGAGAGGGGGGCATACCGAGACCATCACCATCTCCAATATGAAGTGCATACCCTATTTCTTTGTGTGTCTTTCGTTTGCTGTGTGGCAGTGAAGCAAGGGAGGAGAAAGAAAATGTGTTTGCCCTTTTATGGCATCAAAAGACGTTGACTCACCTCCTAGTAGCAATTGTCAACTCTCACCGATTCTAGCTGCCTCACCTCAACTTAGCCGGCCGGAGTCAATGTAAGAGAGATAAGCATTAGGGAAGAACCCAAGAATGGAAGAAAATAGGGCAACTAGATAACAAGGTAAGGAATTGGAAGAAGATGAGCTCCTTGAAGAATGTTTGCTTCTACACCAACAATAAATACTCAAAGAGCTCCAACCAAAGTACCGAAATGAACACGCACAAGAACCAAGAAAGGTTCATACACAAATACCCAAAAAAGGGTATTCAACAAGAGGAAAAAATAATAATATTATTGATTGTGATCCACTCAAAAAATACATGCAAATGAGAGGGGGCAATGCCCCATATTTATATACAATAGAGGAGCAAGAGGAGAGAGTCATTGGGAGCCCAACAACTGTTTGTATTTGACTTGGTCAAATGTTGACTAGTCAAATACAACCAAAAAGAACTAAATAAAAGGAAAAAAAACCTATACAAACTAAACTAAAAATAAAAGTTCCTAGTTATGATACATTATTTAACAGGAACGAAGGATAGGAGTTTCCAAATTTTCATTACTTATTAAAAATACCACTGGCAAACAGAGAAATGACCCAAAGACAATCTTACGATTTATAAGACAATGCAAAGAAAATTCTACCAATAAAGAGGGATACACCCTTCCTCTGTTGAGGAAGCGTGTTTCCTATTAGCTCTAAAACACATTTATTTAGTTTAGAGAAGAGTGATTTGCTATTTAAAGAAATGTGTTTCCCCATAAAATAGAAGAGTGCTTCTTGTTTTTTGGAAGCACATTTCACGTCGCTTCCTATATATTTGGCAAAACAATAAGTTTCACGCTTCTGAAGCGCGATTCTAGAGAAGTGCATTTCCCTATGCACCTAAGCACTTCCAGTAACTATGGGATGGACTAAAATTTCTGTTTTCGGATTATGTACAGCTGAATAGCACATTGGTTTCACAATGAGAAACCGTTAAAAAGAATTTCTCAAAATCAGCTGGCTGGTGATACAGAAGTAATGGATGAAGAGAATGAGACTGGTAGTCTACTATCTTTGAGGATATTTTCATTAGATCAGAAAGTGATAATGAAATAATGAAATCTTATGGTTGGATATGGTGAGAGTCGTGAAACTGATCAACATAGCACTTCTGTTTTTTCCATAACAGAGCTGGGAGGAATTAAGACCCCCTCATTTTACAACAGTTATTCAACCACCCACAGATCAGAGGGTTTTGAACGTGCAACATCCCATCACATGGTGATTCATGTGATGGGTACTAACTACCCCTACCAGACTGTTACAAGCTTCATGGCCTGGGCTAGATCCACTTGGATCGGACCACTTATATTTGGGCATGGAATATGTATCTGGGTCCATTTAGCTTGTACATAGGCTTAATGATCTTGTAATTGGGTCGTGGGTTTGGGCTATTCTTGTATTAGGATCCATAATCTGAGGAGGGTGTAAAAAGGATAGAAGGGTATTTTGGTCTTGAAAAGTTTCTTTGAGAAGCCTTGTAATCAGTGTTGTGAAAAGCGTTGAGGCGTAGCGAGGCGCTCCACCAAAATCTGAGGCGAGGCGTAAAGCGTAAGCCTCAAAGTTTTTTTTTTTTAAAACTTAAAAAAAACTATAAAAATATCTAAAATTATAAATAAATAAATAAAATCTTTATTGATGAAGCAACAACCAACAGGAAATAAAAAATCTCAAATAAATACTGAAAAAAATATGAGAAAAACAAACGAATTATTCTGCGCATGAACTGCAGCATAGAATATCAGTAAGCATTCTTGTGGATAAAAAACAAACGAATTATTCTTTTCTAAAAAGAATAAAAACTGCCCTGGAACTTAACACATAGATCACTTTCTGTCAATGTGCTTAATACAAAAATTCAAAACTGTCATTAGGCTTAATACATCCATATCCTGTTATAGAACTTAACATAAATAAATTTCTGTCAATATCCTTAATACAAAAATTCATCAAAACCGAAAACATGCAAAGTAGGGATTTCTACATAATTATTCTTTTTGTCAAACACATGTATCAGATTATTAAGCCTATAATTTTTTTTTAATGCTGGAAAGGCATATCAGATAGACTTGAAATCTAAAAAATTTAGCAAACCTCCGCATATTCCTTGTGTATTGCTGCACACCATTGGAATCGTCAACTATCAAGAGTGAGTTGAAGTCACCCTCCACACCAACAGTTCAAAGTTTTTGGGGGTGAATACTCGAGCAACCTCTTCAATCTACCTCCAAAAAAGTTCTTTACGGACACTTATGCACTGTTCATAGACTGCCGTTAAGATGAACGATAAGGGATCACCATTCAGGAAAAGAATGAAAATTGAGAAATCTCCCAAATTCACCACAGACCAACCAAATCCTCGTGCCAGGCCATTATAATTCCCTCTGCCCTACCTATTGCTGGACGCACCGCATAATTGCAGTTCCTCCATATTTCGTCCATGAGAGACTTATCCAATGAACCAATTTTCGACTTTTGAATACCTACTTGGCAATGCTGGGCCAGACCCTGGGTCGTGCTCCATATCATTGAGAATCGGCTCCAACGTTCCAGCGTTCAAACCGTTACAGAGGTTAACGATCTTGGAAGTATGTTGGCCCGCAACGATTGTGAAATGCAACGTGTTTCACCCTTATTGCTATGGAGATACCACTAATATGGAAGCCTTTAAGCCTTCCCCTTGAAAAGGGTGTGAGATAAGGGCTTGGAAGGCAAATAAATCGAGGCGTGTGCGCCTCAAGGCCTATGAGGCGCACGCCTCAGGGGTATTGCGCTTTATACCTGCGCCTCAAGGCACAAAGGCCCTCGCCTTGAGGCGAGGCGTGCTTTTTGTGCCTTGAGGCAAGGCGCGCTTTTTGCGCCTTGAGGCGCGTTTTTAATAACACTGCTTGTAATATAGATCTCTTGTGTAGCTTCGAGAGAAAGTCTTGGCTTAGAGAGTCTATAGATAAGACCTCTAGCCTTCATTTTGTAATCTTTGGACAATTAATGAATTGAGCACTGTTGTTGAGTTCTCTTGGCCTACTCTAGTTCTCTAATGTAGGATTGGATCTAACCTAGTGTTAGAGAGACTCTAGGGCTTAGATCTACCTAAGATCTAGAGATCATCATGTACTCATCTCTCCATCAAAGTCATTCATCTTATTCCATCTAAACCTCCCACAATCTTAACCGTCCATCTTATTTCATCTAAACCTCCCACAATCTTAGTCGTCCAACTTATTCCATCTAAACCTCCCACAATCTTAGCCATCCAACCTCTCCATACTCAATCCTCTTTTATTTCCATCAAATTCCATCTAGATCTAGGGGTGGACATCAGGGGGCACCCACGGCTAATCAGGTGCCCGAACCGACTAGGGCAGGGCTCAGGCTTCATGTGTTGTCCCAGCCCAAAATTTGTCGGGCCAGGCCCAACCCGATTAGCTCAGGCTGCACTGTGTGGTCCCAGCCCGAAAATTGTTGGGTCGGGCAAGACAATGATAGCCACCAGCAGCAATCTTCAGCATCACATTTCGTCGGAGCTTTGGTTTTTCGGATCATTCTTTATGTTTCCTTTTATATTAATGTTGTTGTACAGAAAAAATAAACAAAAAGGTAAGATTATAGGTTAGAGCCTTTTTTAATTCTAATCATTTTTTAGTTGTCTCGAATTAGGGTTCTGGTAATCTCTTTCCCATGGGAATTTATGTTTAGGCAGTTTGGCATTCATGTTTAATTCTGGTCAATTTAATTACTATTCAGGCCTACCGGGTTTCAGGTCATAACTCGGACTTGTCGGATATCGGGCTCTAGGCGGATCACGGACATCAGGATGAAAGCCTGACCCGAATAATGTCAGGCTGGGTTCAACCCGATAATAGTCGGGTTGAGCTTTCAGCGGCAGAGCAAGCCATTCGAGACTTCAGGCCTGTTATCGGGCTGGCCCAGACCGACCTGATGTCCACCACTACCTAGATCCAAGGTTGCAAGCTTGAGGCTTGTAATACAAAGGAGTAGAGCCCCCATTGGTCTGATCAACATAGCACTTTATGGATAAGGAAAAACAGGGCCTGGTTAACAAGAATGTCATGAAATCAATGTATAGGCTTGTACACCCTGACTCCTAAAGAGCGTAACTGCATAGCCCAGAAACTGGCTTGTTTGGAGATAATTGGACAGGGTTATATATCTAAGGATAAACCACGGTGGTTTCCTAGGAGTAATATGTGACTGCATTGTTATACACTGATTCATTCGGCTTGCAACTGGTATGTGTACACCTAATCGCATCCTGAATATCAAGAAATTAAAAAACGAAATCACGAAGTTCAAAAAGCCTAAGATCCCGTGGTCATAAGTCATAGAAGCCAGTAATTCAACTAATGAATACAAGGAAGAATAAAAAGAAAAAGAAAAGAAAAAAAGGCACTTCACATATTAGCGTAAAATAAAGAACAATATGCACCGAATTCTGCAATAAAAGAGAGTTTCCCACTAATGCCACATAAATGCATCAAATCCGAGCAAATTTCAACAACAACAACAAAAAATCCTCCCAAAACTCTATTTCTCGATCAATCACAAGAAACCCACAAACAGAATCACGCAAGCAACATCAAAATCCTCTAACTCAAACACAAAACCCGTAAAACCCAATCGAATCAAACGAAACCGTCGCCATTCGACCACATAAACAACCACAGCTACCGCCAATCGTCCGCGGAAGCGAAATCGAACCCCAAAGCAACCATCAAAGGAAAGAAAAAAAGACGGAATCGAACTCACGTAGGTGTTGAGCTGGCGTACGAAGCTGGAGAAGTTGTTGTGCTTGAAGCACTTGGGGAGGAGATCGCGGGCGAACTCGGGGGGGTTCCACACGACGAAGCTGTTGTTTCCCTGGCTCCACGACACGATCGAGTCGGTGGCTGGATCGTCCACCATGTCGTACGTCTTGCTCAGGAACGGCGGCGGGGAGCCCGTCCCCAGACCAGCGTTCCCTCCTCCTCCCACTATGCCTCCCTCCATACCTTTTCCGGCAAAACCCCTAACCCCTCATTTCCGCCGACGACGACAGCGAAGGCCGATCCTGCAAGAATTTTAGGACAAATTTGGGGGCGAAATTAGGGTTTTTCTGCAACTCGATTATTTTTTCTCTTTCTTGGGGAAGAAGACGACGGAGGGCGAGAATCGAGCCATCGTGAAGTGAGGAGAAGATGTAGCGGGGGCGGAGATACATGAAGGGAGGAGAGATGTACCGGAAAGATGGTAGAATGGTAATTTCAAGTGGTGGAATATGCGACGACTGGTGCGAAGGGGCCGGGCGGGGAGTGCGAGGACTTTGAGGGCTTAGCGAGTGTTATTATTTTTTTACCCCTATTTAATGGCATAAATGACGATTATGTCCTACCGGTATTCAGTTGGACCTGGAAGACGTTTGGTTGGATGTAAACGGGTCGGAGTTTCGAGATGGGCCAGATACGAATTGAGCCTAGACCGTTGGATCTGCATAGTATATATCCGAATGCGGATTGAATCCGGAACAAAACTTAGTCGGATTTCTTTTTCACCCTTGGGATTGGTGGATCATTTTATATCCTCCCAAGGTCTGGACCATAGATCAAGCTAAATCTCGCCCAAACTTCACACTGGATTCTCGATTGATCCAGATTGAAATCGGGTCTAGTCCAGCCCATTTTATATTTTTGAATGTAAAATGAATAGATTTTACTTGTTTTCAGCGGATCCAGTACCAAGACGCTCGCATCTCAACCAGATCCAGATTTAGATAAGAATAAGATCTAGGCCTGAAATCAGGGCCACCTTCAAAAAATAAATTTAGTGTTAGGCTGAACCTAACCCGACCCATAATGACCCACTTGAGCCGGATGAGCTGTTCGACAAACCCTAATTTTTAAAACAGCTAGTGGGTTGTGCACTTGTAGGGATGGCAGTGGGGCGGGGCGAGATGGGGATCAAGGTCTCCACCCCCGCCCTGCCTCAAGATTAAAACCTCCATCACGGGGGATGGATTTTAACCTCCACCCCCGCCTTCATCCCCGTTTCATGTCCTCCATCTCCGGTTCAAACAGGGATGAGGCGGGGATGGGGTAATGGTGGCTCTTAGCACCCCGACAACCCAAAAATGGGGGTTGCAGAGAAGAGGAGAGAGAGAGGAAGAAGGTTACCTGGTGATAGTCGAGGTTCCCAACATAAGTCGCAACAACATCGGGCTCGCAACAGCGGTTGACTTTCGATGGTGGTGCGGCAATGGAGGAGGTTGTGGTGGTCAGTGACGGTTGGCTTCTGACTGGTCACAATGATGGCGCGGTTCCGACAGATCTGCAAACAGGGAAGGATCTGAATGAAGGAGGAGCTAAAGCGGAGAGGTAGAAGGGGGAAAAAATCAGGTTGCGTGAGAGAGGAGGTGAACAAAAATAGGGAAAGGGGGTTTGCGTTAGGGTTTATCGAGGAGAGGGAAGGGCGGGGTAGGGGTGAGGCGAGGATGTGGCGGGGCGGAGGAAAGTGTCAGTTCATCCCCGCCTCCATCCCCGAACGGGGATGGATTTTAACCTTCATCCCCGCCTCCATCCCCGTTTCATACCTTTCATCCCTATGTACTTGTAGAGGATGGATCAGATGATTTGACAAAATGTGTTTTGAAATCACCATCGTCCATCACTTTTGATGGACTCCGCTGCCTGCGCAATGAACACTGGTGATTAAAGTGATGGAAGGTGGTGGTGATTGAAGCACGGACGGTGGTGATTTCAAAATACACAAAAATTGTGTTTTGTCATATAGATGACATGATATTCACTTTTTCTAGACTTTAGAAAGTGAATCTCATTGAAAGCAACCAAACTGAAAAAATAATCATCTTAGAAAGCGAGTCTCATTTGTGTGAGATTCATAATTATACAAGACCTCATGAGATTCACTTTGTCATACACTTTAAAAAGTGAATCTCATTTGCAAAAGCACCAAAAAGCAACCAAACTTATTCTGTTTTTTTTTTGGGTATAATTAGATTTGGATTTGAATTTGAATTTGAATTTAAATTTAAAACTTGAATATAGATTTTTTTAAACGAATTCAACTATTTATTAATGGGACTGTAGGCTTGATATGCAAACTGAATCCGATCCATTGACATCTCAAGCCCATGGATTCAATCATAGTGGGCTCGTGTTTGGCTTGGAGTTGCTGAGTGGCTTGGGTCCATGTTTGGTTGTCTCGGCTCAAGGTTTGTCTTCAAATCTTCACCGTGCAGTTCAATGTGACCTCTTTTCCTACCATTCTGACTTTTTGTTTTCTCATTAGTTGACTGGTGCTAAAGGTAACTTGCTTAATTAACGCATTGCATGGAGCCCACAGCTACATAGTGCAGGCCCTATATGAAATGCTGTCATTAGATTCGCTCTGTCAAAGAACCATGACACTTAGCCGCTCTCTGGATCCCCTCTAGTCTAAAACTAGTGTGTTTAGGTCTCTTATTCTAAATGTAAATTTTTTTTGAGTAAATGAAAAATTAAATATAAAAATAAAAATAAAAGTTTGAATGTTGGGATTCCCATCATGGTGCTTTAAAGGGATGTGACGTATAAATGAAAAGCACCTCAAATTTATTTGCCTCACTGAGTTGACAGGCACTATTTAGGACTGGTAACCAAATCTCAAATCTCACATTTGTTTGTTTTTTTCTTCCAAGCCTTACCATGTTCTTGTTTTTTTATGACCGATCATTTTGGTTATTGATCCCAAGACAAGTGATCTTCATCTTGGTTATGGAACGTAGTTAAGAATCACTCTGTATTGCAGGAAATCCCATCAGCTAGTTTAGAGGCTAATTTGTGCCACTGATGAAATATAAACCTAGATATTATAGATGCTTCTATGTCTATGTATAGAAGAGAATGATGCATGTAGTATTGTTATTAAATTGGTCTTCATATCCTCATCATCGGACATTTACGGTCATAATTAACCTCAATCGTGCACTAGTTCTCACCTGGCTAAGGGCACGTTTGAAAGCAAGAAAGATGTAGAAAAAGTGATGCAAAATAGAAAAATTTATACAAATTTTTTTACCTTTCCAAACGAGATAGACTTTTCATTGAGAGTTTGTAATGACCCAAACCGAGGCATCTCGAGCCTGAGTTCGTAGACGTTAGTTCTCAAAGAAAACTTATCAAAATAACCTCAAAAATCAAGCTTGAAATCTTTTATTTATATAATGATTATAAGGTACATACATCCTTCAACAACAATGACTACCATCTCAAATATAAGTATCCAAATTACATATTTAGAATGAAAGAAAAATGCAAAGATGAAAAGTACTCTAAATATTTGTCTCAGTCCAAGGCCAAATCTTTTGGTTGGCAGCAGTCCCTTAACCTACAGCTATAACCAAGAGAGGAAGGTGAGTTTGCAACTCAATAAGTTCACATTTATAAATAAAACATGACCATTATAACTGTACTCAGCTCTAAGCTCCTACTCTTTGTTTAGTTTGTTAACTAAGTGCACATGTTATTTATAGATTTTACCCTATTTTTACTATTTCTTTATTGTCATTTCCAAAATAGATATTCACATTTTACACTAATCGGTTATTCTGAAAATAGCCTCTTTAGGTGTAGCAACCCATGTAGATAATTCAAAGTCTGCATTATGGGTCAGACATGTAAACCACTTACAATAACATAGTCAAAACCGACTCAGACTATAGACTCATAATCATTGCAGCTGGCTCACCGGGTATAAGCCGGAAGCCTAAAAATGCTTATCGATAGCTAGTCAAAGAAATCAAGAGGCTATACATGCCCCCAAAGTGCACGAGGAGTTATACCTGTCTTTAAGGTGTCCAAAAAGCTATACCTGCCCCCAAGGTTTGTGGTTCATACTACATCTTACATGTGTCCAGTGAACAATGTTTTCAACCTCTAAGGGTTACCTAAGAATTTTTAAGCAAATTCTGAGGTATAAACGAGATACAGATACCTCAAACAATGCCCTAGACCAAGTCTCTCATAATAGAATTCCTTATTATACTCTATATTGTTATCATATGCACATTATTCTTTTAATTTTTATTTATTGGTGTTAGTGCATTATACAATAATCAATGTACGTTCACTAACTACTTTTAATATGTAAACACATGTCATGTATCTAAGGATAATAACTCACCACAGAGTCAACTCATTATGTCATAATATTTACAATGCTCCTCCCAAGGCATAAGCATGACATTCTCAAGACAAGTCTTATCCTCAAACTCTAGAACTCTACTCTCATTTTCAAAGTTGAACATCAACCTCCTCTCTCTAATTAAGAGGAGTAACCCCATCTTTAAGAGGAGTTACCTCTCTCTCTCCCACTACCAAAACTGTGGAAGAGATGGGGTTACTCCTCTTAATTAGAGAGAGGAGGTGGGCTACTTCCTCTCCCCACTACCTATTTAATGGAGAGAGAGGGTCCCACCTCTTTGCACTTGTATTACAGAGTTTTTCTAAAAAGTACACTTTTTTTATAGGAAACATTCCTCAATGGGGGTAGAGGAATATTTTCGATCAAGAAAAAAATTATTTTTCCAATACTTATCTAGGAAAGTAGGATGAGAGCCGACAATTTTTCTTATATAGTATAACATAAGTTTCTAGTTTATCCTTTTTTTTTTTGATAAATAATGGATGATGATGCTCCATGTCATTTATAACCCAAATTGAGATAAGGTGGAATGTGAGTCATGGAGCGCAAAGGCACTCTGACCTAGAGCTGACAATGTGATTGACAGGTATTTTATTTGCATTTTAAAAATATTATTTAAAAAAAAATCCACTTATTGCATTATGTTTCAAAAAGACTTTTATATTTTGAAAAAATATTGTAGGTCCCAAATTCTCACTCAAATTGCCAAATATAAACCTTAATGGACTAACTCAGGTTATGTCCCTCTTGCATACAAAACAGTAGAAACATATATTTTCAAATCAAAGTTTAAAAAATAATAAGATGTATACATCCTAACCATGATATAAACTTCAAGCCTTTATATGGCGGTTTCATTGAAAAGTTGGGCCTTCTAATATCTTTTTTCACACATTAGCGCTTTTTGAAATGTATGGCAAAAGGTGTGATCAATGGATTTATCTTTATTTTAAATACGACCTAATATCAAGGTGCACCCAAAATGGGTTGGGTTAACAATGTCCTACTATTGCAGGGCTTTGCTAACCCATTATGTGCGACTTCTCAAGATCACCAAGTTGACCAGAGATCACAAGTTCGAAACCCATGAAGGCCATCAGTGTGTTCTCTGAAGCAGAGGGTGTTGGTGTATTTTGCAAAAACATAGCCGAAATGTAAATGCTTACCTATAGATGACATGAAATGACGTGTGGGGGCTTGATGTTCTCCTCAATCTGTCGACGCCCACGATGAGCCTAGGCCTTAGGTCGATGGTGAGCAGGACCCTGAACTCAATAGAGAATTTCCTGAATACGGGCAATAAGGGCGTTTGGCTTATGTCTCTCATTATACGTACAACCTCAACCCTCTCCTTTTATAATAAGAGATAGGGGTGGTTACGTGAATATGGTCTCTCTATATTCACGTAACCTCCACCCACTAAACAACCCACTAACAGTGTCAAACCGGGTCACCTGATGGGTTGGACCCAAATCCAAAATTTTCAACATTCTCTCACTTGACCCATTGACATTAAAAGCACACTAAATCGAGGTTTATACCATTATCTCAATTTAATTCTTTATGTGGGTTCAAATGCTATTCTGTATCACAAGAATGAATCATATGAGTCATAGAGATTAACACCTCTTTATAAAATATCATATTTTCATGTACTACAATACAATTCATTTTTAGTGCTTTAGTATGTTAAGATTATCTTTATGAATAGGTTAGTCTCTAACCTATTTTATTGGTCCTTTAATATTATTATTTTGGCATTCTCTCTAACCATATGAGAGATCCTTTGTGAAAAATTAATAATATACAGTCTCGTTAATATTGTTATTTTGTTATTCTCTTTAACCATATGAGATATTTTTTATGCAAAATCAATAATATATAAAGTCATAGAGAATAAATGTGATCACATATAATATATTATCATATATCAGAAGGAATAAAAAAGACCCATCCACTTTACATGTTGAGAATACAATCCTGGTGCTAGCCTTTTATTAAGGATATCCGCAGTCATTTCCTTCATCCCAATTGTATCAATACATATCAGATGATTCTCAGATCTTTCTTTAATAATAAAATATTTTAACTTCATGTGTCGACACAAGATTGAACTTTTTTTGTTATTTGAAAAGGACACGACTGCTTCATTATCACAAAAGATCTTTAGTGGTCTCTCAATAGAGTTCATAATACCAAGACCCATAATGAAGTTTTTTATCCAAATAGCCTAAGACGAAGTCTTGTATAGAGTAATAAATTCTGCCTCTATGGTATGAGCAATAGTTGTAGACTGCTTTCCACTTCTCTATGAGACGACACCACCTGCTAATAAGAAGATGTATCTAGTAGTGCATTTTCTACTGTCGAGACATCCTCCTAAGTCCACATCAGAGTATCCAATGACCTCTAGGTGGTCAACTTTTCTATAGGTCAACATGTAGTCCTTTATTCTTTATAAATAGCGCATGACCTTCTTCGCTGCCTTCCAGTATGTATTGTCTGGATTTGACTGATATCTACCAAGCATTCTCGCAACAAATACTATTTCAGGTCGTGTGCAGGTCTGCACGTACTGTAAACTCTCAACCGCTGAAGCATATGGGATAGTTGCCATGTGAGCCTTTTCATTATCATTCTGAGGACAGTCCTTTAAGCTCAATTTATCCTCTTTTACTATGGGTGTCAAACTAGGAGAACAATTCTCCATCCCATATCTTTTAAGAACCTTAAGGATATAGGATTTTTGAGAGAGGCCAAAACATCTTTAGTTTTGTCACGACGGATCTCGATTCCAAAGGCATATGTGGCTTCACCTATGTCCTTCATATCAAAATAAGATGGAAGAAAATCTTTTATCTCATATAATAGACTCAAATCATTAGTTTAAAAAAGAATATCGTCAACATATAAAACCAAAATTATGAACTTAGTCCTACTAATTTTAATGTAAATGCACTAATCAACAATGTTTTCAGTGAATTCAAAATTTATAATTACCTGATTGAACTTTTTATACCATTAGCGGGAGGCATGTTTAAGTCCATAAATTGACTTCTTCAATTTGCAAATTAAATGATTTGCGTCATCTACACTGAAACTAGAAGGTTATTGCATGTATACTTCCTCTTTCAGATCCTCATTCAGGAAAGCAATTTTCACATTCATTGGATGTAGCTCTAAATCAAAATGCGCTACGAGGGCCATGATTATCCTCAACGATTCCGTATTTGAGACAGAAGAAAAAGTTTCATTATAATCAATACCCTCTATTTGTATGAAACCTTTTGTAATAAGTTTAACCTTGTACTTTTTCACTTAACCTTTGGAGTTTGTTTTGGTCTTATAGACTCACTTACAACCAACAAGTCTAACTCCATGAGGTTGAGGTACAAGATCTCACACTTGGTTCTTAGCCATAGGGTCAAGCTATTCTTTCATGACATTGATTAAATGTGTTGATCTTTTACTTTCAATGGCTTCTACAAAAGGTGAATGGATCATCATCAATATCTATGAAGTTATTAGACTCTTGCAAATACACCACATAGTCTGGATGAATATCAGATTTTTTGGTCCTCGTAGACCTTCATACAGGTGTTATAAGTGGTTCAAAATAAACTGTTGTATCCTGTTGTTGTTGTATACCCTCATCAACAACTTGCTCTATTTGAGATTGATGTTCATTGACCGAACTTTCCCTTACATTATCCAAAGGGACAATGATAGAAAAAACTGGATCTTTATCCTTCACAGGTATGGAACCTGAATCCTGCATTATCTCAAAATAAATATTTTGAGATGCATCTATCCCAATAAAATCATTTTCAAAAAATATCGCTTTATCTGTTTTCACTATCTGTGGTGTATGAGATGGATAATAAAACCTAAAGCTCTTTGACCTTTCTGGATAATAAATGAAAAATCCACAAGTCGTCCTAGGATCAAAGGCTTTTATATATGGGTTATATAATTTAGATTTAGCTGGATATCCCCATATACGCATATATGATAGAGAAGGTTTCTTACCTGTCTATAACTCATAAGGAGTCTTCTAAACAACCTTTGTAGGAACCTTATTCAAAATATGCATTGTTGTTGTAAGAACTTCACCCCATAAGGTCAATGAAAGGTTTAAGTAATTCAACATCACTCAAACCATTTCTTTAAGCATACGATTTCTTCTTTCAGCTACACTATTCTGGTAAGCACTACCAGACATGGTATAGTGAGATACAATGCCTTCTTTTTTTAGAAATCGCGCTAATGGCTCTTATTTTTGTCCCATCTAAGAGAAATAACCATAATATTTACAACCTCTATTAGACCTAAAAACCTTAATAACTTCATAGGTTTGTTTCTCTATTTCTTTCTTGAAGTCCTTAAAAACCTGAAAGACTTCTGATTTTTCAAATAATAAGTAGAGATACATATACCGTGAGTAATCATTTATAAAGGTGACAAAATACTTTTTACTTGTATAACACGATGAAAAAATGACTGCAAATATTTGTATGCACTATCTCCAACTTTCTATTATTGTGTTTGACATTTTTTTTATACGTGTTAGACTACTTAGCCTATATGCAGTCAACACACGACTCTATATCTATGAAATCAAGGAATCCAAGGATTCCTTCTTTCATAAGTCTTTGGACTCTCTCTTTCAGGATATGTTCTAACCTTCGATGTCAAAGCAAATAGGATTAATCTTCCTTTAAACAACGTTTATTGTCAATCAATGTGTTCTCAATAGAATGAGATTCCTAAATTTAGAATTTGATTTTTAACTGATACAAACTATCACGCACATATGCAGAACCTACATTAATAAATTTTTTGATAATAACAAGCTTGGAGTTTTTAAATTAAAAATTAAAACCAAACTTATCAAGTTTCAAAATTGAAATCAGGTTTTGACTATAAGATGAAATATAAAATGTATCAACCAAATCCAATATGAATCTCGACTCCAACACTACTCTATAGGTCCCAACATTTTTGACATGTGAACGCATCTTATTTCTTGAGAAGATGCTTTTTATATACTTTGTTTGTTCACTTTTATTCAGAAATGCCAGCAAAAAATTGGCAATATGCACCGTGGTACCAGAATCAATCCACCAACTATGCAATAGAACATGAATCAAATTGCACTCATAAGAAACAAATGACTCATTACCTTTATTTTGGAGTCATTTTTTATGCTTCAAGTAGTCTACCTTCTTATGCTCATTCTTCTTACAGAAGAAACACTTTATAGAAAAGCTTCATGCTTGGGATTTGACTTTCGCCTGAGAGTTAGAACTCTTCTCAGATACCTTCTTATTCTTCTCTTTGAAGAAACTTTTCTTTGACCCTGACCTCTCTTTTTTCTTATGAGAGGCCATATGTGCACTTGGAACCCTCTCACCTTTCGGTCTCTCTTCTTTTTCAATACACTTGGACAAAATGTCATTAAAAGACTACTTATCGTAATGTGTGTTGTAAGAGATTTTGAAGGGTCTATATTCAGTAGGCAACGAAGTCAAAATCAGATGGACCAAGAAAGAATCAGAAATGGTGAACTTCATATCATTCAACTGAGATGCAATATTCCTCATTTCTGAAATGTGTTGTCGAATGTGACTATCACCAATATATTTCATAGATATCAATTTGGACATAAGCATATTAGCCATTGCCTTATTAAAACTGATAAATTGAGCTTCAATGGCTCTCAAAAATTCTTTCACTGTCCTGCAGTGAGAAATGATGTCTTAAATATTCTTAGCTACTCGATATTGCAAAAGCAATAAGCTAAGTCTGTTTGAACGCTCTCACTTCTCAAAGACAACCTTTTGTTCGATTGTGCTCTGCTCTGTAAGAACGGGAGGTTCCTCAGTTCTAAGGGTCAAATCAAGGTCCATATAACTCAGAGTGAACAACAATATTTCTTTCTAGTGTGAAAAATTAGATTTGTCTAAAAAGAAAATGTTACTGGAGCCGTCGATAAGGAAAGAACCTGATACAATAAGGAATGAAAGATAAAACTTTATTATTGCTCAAACGAGACTTGTGATGAAAAGGCAAAAAGTAAAACCCTTTATTGTTTACCTTTTATGAGACAAACATAGTTGAATCATTATCGTTTCACTTTTGTGAAAACGATAATACTCATATTTGCTACGTCTCTTCAATTCACAAGAAACTAACTTCAGTTGGTGAAACTAGCAGATCATGTAACCAAAGTCAATTCAGCATTGTACTTTTGAGTACGAACATGCTTCATGGGATTCTGATCCAAAGATTACAAAATAGAGGTTTTTCAATTTTTTATTGTATCCAATCCAATTCTGATTCAAATTCTTATCCTTCTCGTCCCTCGAGGTTATCCCACTCGCCAAGAATGATGGAACCTGCTAAACACCAACAATTTTACCCAACCTAGTGGAGGAGTGTCTCCATCTATTGGCATAAACCCAACCAAGGCAAATCAGATGAGATGAACTGTGCATTAAGGGCAGAAGATGCTACCGAATTTTACTTGAAATACTTGACACCCCAGCCTCCACCAAAGTATGTCCATCATCAAAGACCATATTATTCCTAGATGAATCGCATCACCAATTGAAATGCCAAAATCTAGCATTTCTTGATGACTTTATTGGGAAGTCTGATCCAAGACCAATGTCGCAGGGATTCCTTCAGATTCTCCTTAGATTTCCAGTGGACACCAAATAGATGACACCTGAGTCCACACTTTGCCGAGAAACGGAACAATGAAGGAACATATGATCTTCTTCAACTTGAAAACATAAGTTGCATCTGTTGGCCATATGAAAACCAAACGTATGCAACCTATCCATATTAAGGAGTCACTTGTCTCAAAGAATAAGCTGCTCTTGGGTAATGATTCGAGGTCCAGAGGCCTGGTATTGGTTCCCAACTATATCTCAATCCACTTTTGTTGTTGAACTCCTTTCCTTCTATCCACTCGAAGCTCGCCTCAAGCTTGGTGTGCACATGAGCATAGCCTTGGTTCAACTCAGCTGAGCTCGACGTGTTGGGTCAATTTCCGGCAACGCCTTCCCTGTGACAGGGAAAAACCAAAAACACTGTTATTTAAAACAATTTAATCGCACAGGAGAGGGTTGTGTACCTGATGTCGCCATTGCTGAGCTGCGGTCACCGAAAAAGGGAGGTCGCCAGAGATTCTCTGCTCAGCCGGGATACAGCCACCACAAGCGCAGGCTTCCTCAGGTAGCCGGTGAGTAGACCATGTATTCCTCTTCCGCACACCAGGGTCGCTCATGATACCCTGTCTATATAAAGCATATGGTGGGAACGGTTTGCGTAACCGTTCTCCCTTATCGTATGCTCATTTATCAGATGGATCATCCCTGATGTGGGGATGTATCCACATCGTGGATAACCACCACGTCAATCGTGGTGCTTAATCCAACATTCTCCCACTTGATCCGACGATAAATTTTTTAACCAGAAAACCTTATGGGAATAACTTGATGAATAGAATGGCCTTTATAATCTATTCTATAGAGCCTTAGTTGAATCTTTAATCCTCATGAGATTAACAACAACCATAATGAGAATCAAGAACTGAAAGTGATTATTTTATTTATATGCATATGTCAACAAGAGTTTAACAAACTCATCCTCATTATATGTTTGGAATATAATCCCGATGCTAGCTCTTTAGTAAGAGGATCAACGATCATCTCTTTGGTACCAATATTGACAATATGCACTAAATGATTCTCCATCCTTTCTTTAACAACAAAAAACTTCAATTTCATATGCTTACATGACGTAGTACTTTTGTTGTTGTTCGAAAATGACACCACTGCTTCATTATCAGAGTAGACCTTCAGTGGCTTTCCAATGGAATCGATCACCTTTAACTGTGATGTGAAGTTCTTTAACCATATAGCCTGCGAAGTAGTCTCGTACAATGCTATGAATTCTGCTTCCATGGTGTGGGCAACAGTAGTTGTCTGCTTCTCACTCCTCCAAGAGATTGCGCCCCCAGCAAGTAAGAAGATGTACCCAGTAGTAGACTTTCTACTATCAAGGCATCCTCCTAAATCCACATCTGAGTAGCCAATGACCTCGAGGTGATCAACTTTATGATACATTAACATATAGTCTTTTGTCTTTTGCAAATACCGCAAGACTTTCTTGGCAGCCTTCCAATGGGGTAAACCTGGGTTAGACTAAAATCTGCCAAGTACCCCTACTGCAAAAGAAATATCTGGTCGAGAACATGTCTGCGCGTACTGCAAGCTGCCAACAACTGATGTGTATGGATAAACATTCATCTGTGCTTTGTCAATATCGTTATGTGGACAATCCTTTAGGCTCAGCTTGTCACCCATTGATATGGGTGTAGAACTAGGAGAACAATTCTCCATCCCATATCGCTTTAACCCCTTGTGTATATAGGATCTCTGGGAGAGGCTTAAAACACCTTTTGCTCTGTCTCGACGAATCTCAATGCGAAGAACATAAGTAGCCTCACCCATATCTTTCATATCAAAATGTGATGCAAGAAATTGTTTTGTCTCTAAAAGCAACTTTATATAGTTGGTTGCAAGTAAGATGTCATCCACATACAACATCAATATAATAAACTTACTCCCACTTTCCTTAAGGTATATACATTGATCAATAATGTTTTCTGTAAACTCGAAAGTCACAATGACTTGGGAAAATTTAATATACCACTGTCGGGAGGCCTGTTTAAGTTTATATATTGATTTGTTAAGCTTGCAAACCAAACGATCATCTTCAAAAAAACCAAGTAGTTGTTCCATGTATACCTCTTCATTCAGATCCTCGTTGAGGAATGTTGTTTTTACATCCATATGATATAGCTCTAAGTCATAATGAGCTACGAGGGCCAAAATTATCCTCATTGACTCCTTAGTTGAGACAGGAGAAAATGTCTCATTATAGTCAATGCCCTCCATTTGGGTGAATCCTTTAGCAACCAATCTTGCTTTATGTCTCTCTATGTTACCTTTGGAGTCCTTCTTAGTCTTAAAGACCCATTTACACCCTGCGGGCTTTACTCCTTTAGGTAACGCGACAAGATCCCACACTTGATTTTTAGCCATAGAGTTTAACTCTTCTTTCATGACTTCTATCTAGTGTGAAGCTTGTTTACTTTCAACAGCTTCCATAAAAGTCAACGGGTCATCATCCATATCTATGAAATCACCAGGCTCCTGAAGGTATACCATATAATCAAGATGTATGGCAGATCTCCTAATCCTTGTGGATCTCCAAACAGGTTGTTCTTCAGGCACATATTGAACCTGATCATCCTGTTCGTGCTCTTCCGCATTGTGCACAATAGGTTTACTTTGGATTTGTGCATTAACAATTGAATGATCATTCACACCATCATTATGAATAATAATGTGGTATCTTTCGATGTTTTCCTTAACAGGTGACAAAACTGGATCCTGTACTTCCTCAAAACCAAGGCTTTGAAGTGCACTCAATCCTACTGACCCATCTTCTAGAAATTTTGCCTTATCCGTTTCAAAAATCTGTGGTGAGTATGATGGGTAATAAAACCTGTACCCTTTTAATCTTTCTGGATAACCAATGAAATATCCACTGATTATTCTTGGATCAAAGGCTTTAATGTGGGGGTTATACAGTTTAGCCTCTGCAGGACATCTCCATATGTGCATATAAGACAGTGATGATTTCCTACCTGTCCACAGCTCGTAAGGAGTTTTAGGCACAGATTTTATAGGAACCTTATTCAAAATATGTACAACAGTCCTTAAGGCTTCACCCCACAACTTTATGGGAAGCGTTGAATAATTCAACATAGCTCTGACCATTTTCTTAAGCGTACGATTTCTTCTTTCAGCTACACCATTTTGATAGGCACTACCAAGCATGGTATATTGAGGCACAATGCCTTCCTCTATGAGAAATTGCGCTAATGGTCCTTCCCTTTGCCCTATCTCAGTAAATCTACTATAATATTCACCACCTCTATCAGACCTGACTATCTTAATAACCTTATCGGTTTGTTTCTCTACTTCTTTCTTAAATTCCTTAAACATCTGAAAAACATCAGATTTTTCAATGATCAAGTAGAGATACATATACTGAGAATAGTCATCAATAAATGTGACAAAATATTTTTCGCCTGTGTAACAAGGGGAAAACGGTCCACATACATCTGTATGGACTATCTCCAATATCTCATTGCTGCGCTTGGCACCCTCTTTATATGTATTTGTATGCTTAGCCTTTATGCAATCAACACATGGATCATTGTCAGTAAAATCTAGAGATTTCAAGATCACTTCATTTACGAGTCTCTTTATTCTCTTTTCAGATATATGACCCAACCTTCAATGCCAAAGCATGTAAGATTTATCATTTATCAAGCTACGTTTATTTCCAACCAATGCGTATTCAGAAGTTAGAGACTCTTGAGTTTGGATCTTCACATTCAATCTATATAAACCATCATAAACTGATGCAGAACCAATTTCAATTGAATTTCTGAATATGAATAATTTGGAATTTTCAAACTTAAAACAATATCCAAATTTATCCAACTTTGAAATTGAAATTAAGTTTCTACTATATGATGGAATATAAAAGACATCATGAAGATAAAAAACTACGCTTGTATCCAGAGTAATCTTGCAGGTTCCAACACCCTTCACATGTGAACACATCTTGTTTCCCGAATAGATGCTTTTCTCATGCATTGTTGGTTCTTTTCTGCTTAGGAACAACTGTAGACAGTTGGAAATATGAACAATAACACCAAAATCAATCCACCAGCTATTTTCAAGAATTTATAATAAATTACATTCATGAGAAACTAATGACAAATTACCTCTCTTTTCCAACCACTTCTTATACTTTATGCAATCTGCCTTTATGTGTCACCTTTTCTTGCAAAAGAAACACTTTATGGGAGTAGAGTTGGATTGCTTGTCTTGGGATGACTTATCCCCAATTGGCTTCTTCCTAGCATTTCTCTTAAATGCATTCTTCCTACTTTAGATTGCAAAAGAAACGAATATTCTTAGCTACTTTAGATTGCAAAAGCAATAAGCTAAGCCTATTCGAGCGCTTCCACTTCTCAAAAGCAATCTTTTGATCAGCAGTGCTCTGATCAGTGAGGGCAGCAGGTTCATCTATCCTTAGGGCCTGATCTAAATCCATATACCCTAATGTAAAAAGGACAGTTTTTTTTCAATCACTAAAGTTAGATCCATCTAGAAAAGGTATAGAGTTAGAGTCATCTAAAATCACAGAACTAGAAACTGCATGACAAAAAAGACACGTATCAAGAAGCATTCGTACGAGACTAAACTTTAATAGAAAAAGCAAAAGAATAAAGGCCCTTGATATGCTTATTTTCTGGCGAGTGAAGGGGGTCATCAGAGTCCTACTTTGGTAAGAGCTTCGACATGCGAAACCACTTCGCCTACCAACCATATTCGGTAAAACTAAGGTTCTTGTGAAGTTAGACCATCAACACAAGGTACCTTTGGATACACATGTGTGATGTATCTCAACACATTTACCTTATTTTATCTTACTTAAATTTCAAACACGATAAAACTACCTTTGGGTCGTTTATCATTTCATGAATATAAGTACAACAGTAATATTGGCTAAAACCATATGATAGTACAACATACGTGTATTCAGTCACTTTGGTGACATGAATACACTAAGTTATCTAACTATCCTTGATGCCAATATTATATACACATTTATACATGCATAATTACAAATAAATGCATGAGCAATAACCCAAGCCAAACTTAAATGGGTAAAACCTTGGGTCCTCAAGCAGGAACCAGTTTAAAAGCACTCTGAACCAGTCTGAAACAACCCCAAACTGGTCATCCAAGGGTCTGAACCGGTTCTGAACCTTATGAACCTGGTCAAGTATGAACAAAAGTTCATAAAAACCCTATAATCGTATGCCAAAATCCCTGTATTTTCTTATATTTGAGAAAACAGGGTCTTAGCATCTCGAAACCGGTGAGAAGCTGGAAGGAACCGGTCAAAACGGCTCCAAACCGGTCCCGAAAAGGGGGGCGAATCAGTCCCTAATCCGGTTCAGGCCAAATAGTGCTTGGACCCTACTGGATCCGGGCCAGACCCGGTTGGAACCGGATCCGGGTCGGACCCGATAATATCTGGATCCGGGTCGGACCTGATAGGAACCGGATCCGGGTCGAACCCAGTAATATCTGGATCCGGGTCGGACCCGGTAATATCTGGATCTGGTAGGAACCGGATCCTGGTCAGACCCGGTAATATCTGAGTCAGACTCGGTAAGAACTGGATCCGGGTCGGACCTGGTAATATCTGGATCCGGGTCAGACCCGATAACAACTGCATCTGGGTCAGACCCAGTATTTACCAGATCCGGGTCTGACCCGGGGTTTTAATTGGATCCGGGCCAGACCAGAGAGGGTCTCCACCCGAATCCCAGATCCGATTCAGAGGAGCCTTATGGATCGGTTCGGGTGGGGCTGGTCCGGATCCAAAACCGGGACCCCAAAATGTAAAACAGGTTTAAAATAACCTGAAACACGAAATAGGGTTTCAGAAAACCCCATTTCGTTCTATCTTCTCCAAATGCAGAGAGAGACTGTCGCCTGCCAGCGACCCACGTCGCCTGCTGGCGACCCAGGTCGCCTGTCGGCGATGCCCCCTGCCGACGACCAACGCCGCCTGCCGGCGACCAACGCCGCCTGCCAGTGACCAACGTCAGCGCCCCGATGGCGATCTTTCTCCGGCGAAAACAGCCACCCGTCGGCAAATCTTGAAAAACAGAGGTTCGGCATCGATTCTGGCGGCTCCTTAAAGGCGGATGGAGAAAGAAAACGTCGGCGATGCCCTGGCCGACAGAAAACCTCAAAAAAAATTTTGAGGTAAGCCGGTGCCGGCGATTGGATGCAGAATCGCCCCACGACGATCTGCCATGCCGGACGACCAGAGCACACCCCACAGCGGATGCGGGGTGTGGGCCCATAACCCATTATTGGGTCGGTTTCCGGCAACGCCTTCCCAGTGACAGGGAAAAACCAAAAACACTATTATTTAAAACAGTTTAATCACACAGGAGAGGGCTGCGTACCTGATGCCGCCATTGTTGAGCTGCGGTGGTCACCGAAAAAGGGAGGTCGCCGGAGATTCCATGCTCAGTCGAGCTGCAGCCACCACAAGCGCAGGCTTCCTCAGGCAGCCGGTGAGTAGACCCTGTATTTTTCTTCCGCACACCAGGGTCGCTCATGATACCCTGTCTATATAAAGCATACGGTGGGAACAATTTGAGTAACCGTTCCCCCTTATCGTATGCTCATTTATCGGATGGATCATCCCTGGTGCGGGGATGTATCCACATCGTGGATAACCACCACGTCAATCGTGGTGGTTAATCCAACACGGCGATCCTAATACAGGGTTTAGCTTTTTTATACTGCTATGAGGTGGACGCCATCAAAATTTCGAGATTATATTGGATTTTCGTAATTCCTGCCAGTTTTAATTACTTTCCAACATTTAATCAGGGCTTGGATGGTACCAATATCTTAGAATGCTTGGGTATCAAACACAGTTATGGAAATCAAACTGAAAAAACTCATGGCAATGTTATGTGGAAAGAAAATCGGATCCACCCCTCCCAGGAAACATTACCATAGAAAAGAAAAGGAAGGGAAGGGGGGAGGGGGGCTATCTTTTCTTGTGGAAAGAGAGTGCCGTGTTTGCGTTGTAGTGAGTGTGCTAGCCCGTACTTTCTGTGGCATTCCAAGATACGTTATGTTGTCTCTGAATTGAGAAAACAGAAGATGGGCTCACTTTTATTCTTATCCAAACAGCCCTACCTCCCTAAGTAATTACTCAAAAGAGACGTGATTATATGATCTAGACATTACAGACATGATTTTTTTTATGTCGGCCAAAAGCTTAAATTGAGGTCATATGCAGACACAACAGACATGATTTTTTCAACCCTTTTGTAATCTTTTTCTTTCTTCCCTTCGTTTTATCTTTAAATCTTGTTTGGTGGCCAAACTTTGTCGTGGAAAGATATCTTCTGAAGTTGCAAAAAAGATATTCGAGATTCACGTGTGACAATCATGTCCTAATTATAATTCAGCCATAGATAGCTCATTTTACAATGTAAAATAAAATCATAGTGAGGCAACTGAAGTTTTCAAGATAGCCATCTTAATAATGTGACTTTAGGTGCAAGATTTTATGTAGAGGCTGATGAAAAAGGTGCTAAAGACAGTGACACATAACCAAATGACAGCCTTGTTGCCACTAGAACCCTATATGAAGAAGGTTTTTGTACTGTATCAATAGCTCGCAATTTGCTAATACAACATATAGTTAAAGGCGATTGACATAAGTTGTCGTTGATTATAGAGACAACATTGATTTTCAGGGCACACGGATTTTTTTATACCAAAATATTTGGTTTTTGCATTTGTTTGATCTTCTCTTCTTAACACCCTCTTGTTTTAGGCAAAGGCGAACGTTATTGATCTTTTTACCATGGCATAATCATAAGAAAAAAATCCAATATTTTTATTGCAATTTTGACAATGTGTGCATGGATAAGTTTTTGAAAGAAAAGTTTTTCTAAAAAGTATGCCTTTTGATAGAAAACAATTCTTCCACCTGGGGGTTATGGATTTTTTTTTTTCTGTCAATTTTTTTTTTTGCATTAGGCCCATAATTCACCTACAACGTATCTCACTTCAAGAGCTATCACAATATATAAGAGCTTCCTTCATCTTCATCTTCATCTTCCTCCCACCCACTGTCATTTTCAGGTCTCTCTCTCACACACACATAAACACATTTTTTTCACTCGGTTACTCTCATGATACAAAAACAAACAAACAAAAATTCATTTGGAAAAGTTATATCAAAACTTCCTATAGGCAAAGTTTTATTTTTCCAAAGAGAATTTTTCTTGCTTCCAAACGTGCCCTTAGGGCAGCAAAAACAAAACGGCAGAAAATAGGATGCTGTGTGCCCCCATGCGACTTTTTCTGCTGTTTTTTAAGGATATAAACCTCCCAAAACAGCAGAAAAAAGGGGAGATAAAATCACGTTAGATGGGTGGGCTTGGGTCTCACCAAAAACAAAAAAGGTTTTTCTTGGAGGAAAAATATATGCGCCCTTAAAATCCACTTTTTTGAACAAACCATTCACAGAAATAGCCACGTTTATTTGGTTCTGGTTCCTAACAGGCTATACTGGAAAATCTTTAATGAGGTCCTATTCTTAAAACTCAAAATAAACCTTTGGCTGTGCTGCAAGGATGAACAACTCAGACAAGGCCATCCAAGGGAGCTCTTAGAACTCAATTATTGTGGAAATGCCACTTTTTCATCCTTTGAGGCAATCAGGATGATCACTTTTCTCAAATAGTTGTTTAGGTTAGCCAAAGAAAAATGCATCCTGTTGGTTTACTTTATATGTGATTACAAATTGACCTTGTTATGGCTTGTTAACCAAAACTTTAAAGTTTTTTTTACAGAGAAATAAGGATGTCCATGAATCGTCAATATCCAACCGAATTCTGTTCTGTTTAGATGCATTTAGTAAGCCAAAACCATATTCAATTATAATCAGATGTGGATATAGTTTTGATTTTTGGATGCTGAGTCCGACAAATATCCTAAGTTAATGGATATCTAAATTTGTTTACATGTAAAAAAGAGGATCTGGCATGAACTCTTTACCATCTGAATCCGAATCCAAATTTGAACCCGTTTACGCAACACCCAATTAGATTAGTCGAATATGGTCTTGACCACATCCCATCCAAATCCCAACCGTTTACATCCCTACATAGAAACCTCAATCAAGATTGAAAACCTGACTGCTCTGGTCCTGGGGGCTTGTTTGATCCCCTGTCCCTATGTGATTTCAGACCTAAATTATGATAGGAACAGGGTGATGAAACAAACTTTGGATGCAGTAGATGCACAGACACACGCACACCCTGTGCAGGCCGGCGAGGCCACCAGTGGTTGGCAATGCCAACAACGACATGCCATGGTTCTCTCTCTCTTCATTTTTCTTTCCCTTCTTCTTCGTTCCTCTCTCTTTGTCTTTCACCCTTCTTCCATTTTTCTTCCGCTTCTTTTTCGTTTTTTCTTCTTCTTCTTCGTATCAATTTTTATTATTTAGGGTTTTTTTATTGATTAGGTTTTTCGAATCAAAATTTTTAAATTAGGGTTTTTTATAGATACTTTGATTAGGTTTTCTTTTATTTGATTAGAGTTTTTCTTTAATTTTTATGATTAGGGATTTGAATCAATTTTTTTAAAGCTTTTTATAGTTAATTTGATTAAAGATTTTGCTTCTTTGATTAGGGTTTGAATTAAGGGTTTTTATTTAATTTTATGGGTTTTTTCTTATAGTTTAAGGTTTATTGGTTTATTTATGATTTATTTTATTGTATTTTAAGGTTTTATAATTTGATTAGGTATTTTTTATTTTCCTTGGTTAATGTTTGAATTAAGGTTTTTTTTTTATTTTATGATTTTTTCTTATAGTTTATGATTTTTTGGTTTATCTATGATTTATTTTATTGTATTTTAAAATTAGTTAATTTGATTAGGACTTTTCTTTTATTTTATTAGGGATTTTTTTATTTTCTTTGGTTAGGATTTGAATTAAGGGGTTTATTTACTTTTATGGTTTTTTTCTGATAGTTTAGGATTTTTTTGGTTTATTCATGATTTATTTTATTATATTTTAAGGTTTTATAATTTGATTAGGGATTTTTTTTTATTTTCTTTGGCTAGGTTTGAATTAGGATTTTTTATATTTTTGCATTTTAAGCATTTATGATTTAATAGGATTTGATAATTTGATTTTTTATCATTAATTTGCTTTTAGGGTTTGATATTTTTATGATAAACTTATATATATAAAAATATCAATTCTGATTTTTTCTCAAAATACTCAAATTTTAAGCATTTTTTAGTTTTTAGATCAAATCCAAGATTTTAGATTTTAAATGTTTTTTTATGTTATGGTATTTGGATCCAATTTGAGATCATACGATGAAGGCAAAAATCCTTAATAAACTTATTAAAACATGTAAAATGATGGGTGAATCAGGTCATATGATCTAAAATGAAGTAATCCCACCCATTATCCGTGACGGTTCAAGTTGTTTGAACATCTTAATCAAACAACAAATATTTAGAACACATAATCCAGGTAAAGGTCAAAACAAACGTTGGACTTGGTACAACATTCTATTCATTTTGTTTGTTCATTTTGTCCAGGACAAGCCATAAAATAAGCCTTAAAGACTCTTGCTTATGTGAGAATTTGATCTCTAGATTAAAATACCTCCCTATTCATGATGAGCCCCAAGCTACCTGATCAGTATCTCCTGGTACATAGGTCTGTCAACGGATTGGGTTTAATTCGAACCTAGGTGGAACCAGACCTGGCTGTAATTTTTAGGTATGGTATCGGTTCGGACCCGAGTACCCACTGGAAGAGAAACTAACGATAAGAACTACATGAACCAGACCTGGATCATACCCGACAAAACAATATTTTTTATCATTTTTACATTGAAAATTTGTAGGTCTTAATCGGAACTCTGGTCAAGCCTGAGTCTAGTATAAAATTTCACAAACTATACCTGGTTTCATGTATTAATGGGACCTTTGGGTCCGGACGTGGGTCTTAATTAGGTCTTCTTATTTATGACTATACCCGGCCGGACTGGTTTGGTTTGGGTCATGTCTGTGTAAACCCCACAGGTTGACATCCCTACTGGTACAAAACAGGGGAGAAGAAGAATAGAGGCAAAGAAGCAAATTAACAAATTTACCAAAGACACCCTCTTTAATTTAGAAAAACAAGGCCAAGTATCAGTGCGAATCAATGTTGCAGGTATCAGTGCGAATCAGCCTATTCATATCGTAACACCAAAAATAGATAAGGTACAGGGCTGATTCGGCTCTTTTTTTTATATTTTAAAAAATGGTCAAAATATTTAAATATTTTTGTGATACAATGCATTTTCTGATTAAAAATCCAAAAATTCAATTTGACTGAATAGAAATTGTCTGATTTTTGTTTTTTTGCCAGAGCAAAATTCCAAGGCTACGACCCCTGCCCCTGGGCTTATGGTACCCATTGGCTTGCACAGAGAGGCGACACCCATGAAAATAAAACCTTTACTGCCGGTCAAGCAGCCAAGGCCAACCCCCCTTGGGGAGAATTTGCTGATTGACAACAATGGTTCAAAACTTCAAATAGAATGAAGTAGAATACATTGCATAAAAGCATTCTCTAAGGCTTTATCTTAAAAAAAGAAAGCATTCTTTTCATAGAGCAAACTTTGCTACAAATTTAGAAGCTTTCATATACAACAAACTAGAGCCCTACTCCGAAAGTTTCACTTCATGGGGACACCACACCACATACTCAAAACCTAACTCTGTATTTTCCCTTAATTTCACAAATGTCATTAAACAAGATCTGTATCACATTTTCCATTCTTATACCTTAACTTCACTAATCTTTTGAAAAGGTCATGAATATATATATATATATATATATATATATATATATATATATATATATATATATATATATATATATATATATATATATATGACCAATGGTCAAAGCTTAGACTAGAGTGGTGCACGAAGAGGTCTCAGGATCCCACAAAGCCGGCAACAAGTACTTCCTACCGTTCAGCCCGACTGCATTGTAGCTCGCGCCGGTCGTGGGATCCACCAGCAGGTTCCCCGCGTAGCCCGGGTAGGCGCCTTTCCCGTACATGCCCGGGCAAGCCGAGGCGGCCTCCAGCGGTGCACCGGCGGCTCCCTGGTAGTATCCGTTGCCGAGAGGGTTTGTGACAGCGGCGGCGAGCAGCGACGCGACGTTGATCACCATACCGTCGACGCCTACATCGCCGTTGGGTGCGACGAGCGGCGGTTCCTGCGGACCGTAGATGGGCTGGTGGAAGGGCCAGGCGCAGGTGCCGGGGCACTGGGAGGCGGAGTTGCCGACCCAGACGTAGGCGGTGGTGGAGGGGGCCCGGGCGCCGTGGGTCCCGCAGCCGCCCATGCAGAAGCCCTCGACGGCGACGTCGGAGGAGGTGAGGACGAGGGTGAGAGACTTCCCCCCGTGGGCCCCAGAGGGAGCGTGTCTGGAGACGAGCTGTGAGATGTGGGCCCGGGTGAGGGTCTTGCCCAAGGAGCAGCTCGAGTCGAGAGTTTGGCTCACCAGCACCGGAACGACCACGCCGGACGAGGAGGAGGAGGGTGGGATCGACTTGGTGAGCATGGCCGAGTACTTCTCGACCGTCCTCCACCAGGTGGAGACGGTGGGGTACTGGTCCTTCGGGAGGGCGGTTGGTGGGTGCAAGGAGTTGAGGAAGTCGACGACGATGGCCCTCTGTGAAGGTGAGAAGGCACCGTACCACACGATGCTCACGGGGAGGTTGCCCGTGAGGAGGGGACCGTTGTGGTATTGGAGCACAAGGGGTGGTGGGGTGTAGAGGGAAGCGAGTTTCCTCGAGCCACCCATTGACCGGGAGAGCTCGGCCTTGCAGAGGAGGAGCACTACCATGGCCAATAAGGCTCTAGAGAGAGAAGCCATTGCTAGAGAGAGAGATGATGGCGATGAGAAGGAGAGGAGAGGAAAGGGGTCGTTTATATAGAAGGAAGGAACTGGTTCTACCGTCCCACGGTATGCACTTTTGATAGAGGAAATGACAGTAGTGCCACTGGGTTTGGGCCCGATCTGAATTTTATGCCTCAAGGGAATGCCAAGTTTTCTTTTTCTGACCACTCATTATTATTCTTATTTGGTGTGGGCCGTGTGGTGACTTTTCGTTGTGAGGGAACGAAGATTCATATTAGTCAGGTTGACAACGACAAGGTTGTAAGCATGCAAAAGGAGGAATTGGCTTTCTCGGTTGTTGAGGCATGATTAAATGAAACCGATTTTGGGCTTCAGAAAGCTAAGTAGCATGTACAGATCCAGGTGAACGGCCACGAGATTTGCCTGTTTGGAAATTATAATGGATCAAGTCAAGACACCCAAGACATAGGGTTGGCTTGTCTACAATACGGACTTATCAAGGGTTTGGTCTAAGTGGGTTTTCATGTCCTTTAAGGAGGCACGCTCCTGTGATCGGGTCTGAGTACTTTCCGAAATACTCGGGCCGCACAAAACAAATAAAATAGCTACCTGCAGTGGAGAAAATCGCTACACGCTGCTCTGGTCCTTAAGGATGTGTTTGATCTGGCGTGAAGCCGCTAAAATCAAACTGTGGATGCTGTATCAGTTTTTTTTTTCATTTGAGGCCCTAGGCGGTGGCCTCAAATCTCAAAGAGGCCAGCCTGCCCAGCCCTGGATAAAAGTAACACTCTTGGCTGCCCCTTTTTTTCCTTCTTTTTCTCCTATTAATCAATGTGGATGCCCTGTGTTTCAACTGAGCTAGCATAACTGGATTTGGATATTTGGATCTGCATAGAATTGTGCTCCTAACCATAGTAGATCTAGGGATGTCAACTTCTCCTGTTTGACTAGATATCCAACTGAAACTGAGGCGATTTAGATGGATTCCATAAGGGAGGCCACATCCATCTAATAGTCAAAATTTTAAAAGGTTTTGAGCCTTAAATCCAAATCCATTTGACATACAACTATTATATGTAATTTGCGTTATGATTTAGCATAAATAACTGATATGTATTTAGTAATAGTTTTTTTTCCAATCCAACTTTGAATCTGACCCCTAGTATTGCTACCCGTAAAATTAGTTAACAAACCGTATTTTGGATACTTCCCGTTTTTACAAGGAATTTTCTTATGGAATCCCCTTGCCAAATCCCATAAATTATATTATAAGATATCAAAGTTGTTCACCAAATTTAATTATGGCTCTGTTTGGGAACTGGTAGTTGGGATGAGAGTTTATCCATTTGGCAAAAGCTTGGTCAAACTATCTTGTTGTAAAACCATTTCTCCTTTGGGAACCCATAGTTGGAAGGAGTTTGTGCATTTTGGAAAGAACCTAATGTTGGATTTTGGATCAGATTAGATCCAACTTGGATGTGACCCATATTGACATGGGCACATCAAGGAACATACATGGGAGAGGGTTTTGGGGGGTTTTAAGGTATGTTTGATGGCTTGTTCAGGGTTGAACGAAATGAACAAAAAAGATGGAACAGAACATTGGTTCTGTTCGTTCCGTAACAATTGTTCCAAGTTCAACGTTTGTTTGGACCGTACTCAGATGCTATGTTCTAAATGTCAGTTGTTTGATGACGATGTGCGAACAACTTGGACAGTCATGGATAATGAGTCGAATTACTTTGTTTTAGATCGTATGACCCAATCCGTCCACTATTTTACATGTTTTAAAAAATTTATTATGGTTTTTTGCTCAGATATAGATTCAATTACGAAGTTATATCTAAAATCACAAATTTTTGCCCTAAATATAGATTTGGAGTTGGATTTTTGCCCTAAATATGGATTTGGCATAAGCATTTACTATCATCGGATAAATACCTACAGTTGGCTTTCTTCTTTGCTCCCATGCATGATACCCATGAGGTGACAAGTTGAAAATGTAACCTTTCATTCCTATCACTTTTTCTCACAACTAAAAGGAATTATCATCCAACTATGAATGTTTTTGCCACTGCAAAAATGTATGATTATGCCAAGTTTTGTATGATTATGCTAACATCTGCTGTATTTCTAAAAATGATGTTCAACCACTTAATTGTGGATATGTATTGTATGAAAATGATGTTGAACCATTGATGCCAGGTTCTGGATATGTATTTTTGAAAATGATGTTGAGGTTCTGGATATTTATTTCTGAAAATGAATTTTGTATGATTATGCTAACATGTAATTATTGATTTGGATTTGAATTTTATTTTAGGGCATTGGGAGCTACCACATTTTCAAATGCATAAACTCCTTCCAACTATCGGTTCCCAAACGCTCGTAAATGGATTTGTTTAACACGACATACAATTCAAACCTACAACCAGTTTTCACCGAGATGGGATGAGGTCATAGTGTGCTTTGTCAGAGCAACTCTCGACGTCATTGATCTCAAAATGAACAGAATCCAAAACCCATACGAATGGATGAGCCCCACTCTTATTTTAGATATCATCCATGTTTTGAATGGATGGAATCGAAGTGACTTAAAATGAACATCTCACAATGAGCCTATTTCATTGTTTTGATGGGTGTCGTTCATTTTTAGGATGGACGATTGCCTTTGATGTATCATTTCTAAATGCCACCAAGAGACATGCCCAAAAGGAGACAGGGCACACCATTTTTTTTTTCAGTTTTTCATTAAGAATAGTACATAAGGAGACACGACACGGGCACAAAGTTGAAGTATCCTTGTGACAAAGCCACCTAGTTTAGTCCTTGTTTTGTGGGAGCAGTCCTATTGTAGGATTATTGCAAGACTATTTTTTCGTCCAACTTTTAGGCCCCACATGGAAAATAATGTTCCATATTATGTCTCCAATCATTATTAATGTATCTTTTCTCCTGTCTTGGTACGTAGCAATCAAAGGAGAGCCGTATACTGAAGGTGCACGTGTGTTGAAAAAGTTGGAGCCTCATCCTCATGTAGGCAGCCAAAGTTGGCCATGCATTGCATTACCTGGATGGAAAGGTTAGCTACGGACCCTCCATAAAAATGATACGTCAAATCTCATTTATCATATATTTTACATTCCAATATCTATTTATTATTATTACTATTATTATTGTTATTAATATTTTTGGCCTGCATGTTTAGTGAGGTTTATCTTCTAAATGTTGCTTTGTTTCTAAAAGTGTTATTATATTATTTGAGGTATGTCTAGGGCAATGCTCGTCCGACTTGCTGGAGCCAATCTTGCTAAGCATCAACTCAGCAAACCGATAATATGGACCTACAATAAGGATACATATTCTAAATCCAGAATGGTCACATGATCCACAAAAATACTGAATCAAGCTCATCCCATCTCTCTCTCTCTCTCTGGCTGCACCCAATTAGGGGTGGCAATTTCTGACACGACCCGCCAACCCGCCTCTTAGGCGGGTTCGGGTTGGGCTTAAGCCAACCCGTTTAATAAACGGGTCGACTTGTGTAACCCGTTTATTAAACAGGTCGGGTACGGGTTGGAGGTATGCCAACTCGCCAACCCGGCTGACCCGTTTAATAAACGGGTTAGGCGGGTGGGTCAACCCGCCAACCTGCCAACCCGACCGCCAACCCGACCCGTCAACCCGACCCGTCAACCCGACCCACCAACCTGCTTACCTGCCAACCCGATCCGTCAACCCGCCAACCCGACCCGCGAACCTGAAAACCCGTTTACCCGACCCAACCCATTTATTAAATGGATTGGCGGGTCGTATCGGGTTACCCGTTTATTAAACGGGTCGGGTTCGTGTTTGCCACAGCCGACCCGTTTAATAAACGGGTCGGGTTCGGGTTGAGGTATGCTGACACGCCAACCCGCCAACCCGACCCGATTGCCACCCCTACACCCAATGACGAAATGACACCCTTGCCGGACGATCAGACTTCCGTCTTCGAACATCATCACCTCTCTCTCTCTCTCTCTCTCTCTCTCTCTCTCTCTCTCTCTCTCTCTCTCTCTCTCTCTCTCAGCTCTCCGACTCTTTCCCTTTCGTCCGAACCCCAGCATCGCTTCGCCTCTGTCGTCCGGCTCCTCCCCGCACCCCCACCCAACAAAGTTCGACGATCCCTTCCGACGAAACCCTAAACCCTAGTGGAGGATGGCCACCATATGGCGAGCGAGTCCCCTCTTTTCGTCATTCGACTCTTAATCCCCTCTTTCCTTGGAGATGTCTGAACCCTTCTGATGAAGCTGTTGCCGACTAGTCCTGGCAGTGGAATCATCTCCCGGTGCACGGCCGCCCTGAGCAGCAGCCACCAGCCGACAACCCCAACTCCGCTCCATTTTCTGTTTGCTGCAGACACTAACTCGGCGACGCCCGTCATCCACCATGCCTGAGCTGCCTCCCTCGGCTCACGATGTCTTGTTCTTCCCCTATTTTTTTTCCACTGACGATGCACCACCACTGCCACCATTTCGGCGACCTCACTGTTTTCCTTTTCTTCTCAAACCCAAGTCAATCCTCATAGTGGGAGCTCGTGTTTGCTTGAGCCGTGTAGCCACTCATCCAGCCGCATCAGCTTCCCTCCAGTTTTGGGATTGGCGAGCAGCGCAATGCCTATTGCTGCTAAACCCATGGGAGCCACGAATTCGTTTTCTCTCTTTTCTCCGGTGTCGAAGGGAAGGTCGATGCTGCCATTCTGAGCCCAGGAACCGCCGGTGTTTGCCTCCAGTGGTTTTCCAGTTTCGTCGGACATGGGTTTTCTCCCTCCTCTGCTATCCGTCTTCTTCTTCTTCAAGTTGTTGGCAATCTGACTGCAAGTCTGCAACTGCCAAGCTTCAGTCTGACGAAGGCGTCAAAGTCTGCATTTCAAGTTGCAGGCTCGAACGGAGGTTGCCCTATCTTGTGTTGCGTTGGTTGGTCGTGCCGATCACCGCCGGAGCCCCCGACCCTCGCAGGTGTGCCTCTTTCTTGTTTATTTCCTTTTTCAGAATTTCGTAGGCTCCTTCATCGATGCCTTTCGTCTTTCGGTTATGCACCCCTCGTCTAGCCGTTTTTGGGGACTTGCTTCCGATCTCCCATTGAGGGTCAACCTGCGAGCCCTACATTTCATCAAGGAAGCAGTGAACGACTGGGGTGCAGCTTTTGTGCTTCGCCGATGGGGATTGGACGTCATCTTGCCTTTCAGACTCAATCGTTGGTTCTTCTCTAAGCTTTCGGAGTCCCTCCAATCATGCCTAGATGTGGGCTCTCTTCGTATTTCAGACATTAGGTTTTTCCTGCGAGCTATTAGACGGGAGCCTCTCGAAGCGTGCTCTGTTAAGGCTTTGCTTGTTTCTCCTTTCTTCATTCGTGAGCTTCCAGAATGGGTTGCTAATCGAGGATGGAAGCAGGTCCCATCTACTTGGCAAAGCTCATTCCATGCTATTCGTTATAGATCCCAGTTGAGTCATGCCAGGCCGGGGGATTGGTGGTGTGCTAATTGTTTTTCTTTGAACTTCCACAAGCGTTGTGATTGTCATAAGTGCAGCTTATCTTTTCTCTCTCGTCGGCACCCAGTCTGGAAGCGAAGACGATCTAACCCCTCACATTTTCATTCATCGGAGATGAATCTAGTCTCTAAAGATTTTTCTGGGGTG
Source organism: Nuphar pumila (assembly GCF_984573655.1). NCBI lineage: Eukaryota > Viridiplantae > Streptophyta > Magnoliopsida > Nymphaeales > Nymphaeaceae > Nuphar > Nuphar pumila. The sequence goes on from NC_143250.1 coordinate 36,404,309, forward strand.
GTGCGTCATTCGGCAAGTCGGAATCCTGACCGGCCTTCCCCAAAATTATGCTTCTCGCCATGGGTGCAGATTGGCAATCTCCACAACCCGGCGATTTCATTCAATGCTGTCAAGATTGGGTCTATCTGGGTCCCGGTCCAGCCGCAACACTTTAGGCTATCTTTTCCGTCTATTGCTCCAACTATGTTAGACTGTTCGCCTGCTTTTGATGGCATCTCCCAACCTTTGCAAGTTCTGCCAGGGGTGGGCCCCAAAAAATTTGGGTCTGCCATCAATGCTTTCTCTCTTGGAGATTTGCCGCTCACTATTTATAATGCACAGAGCTCGACGTCTAATTCTTTTTGCGCTAATTATCATGGCGGACTGATGGCGCGGTTGGGTAGGCATGCTCGTGGGAAGCAGAGAAATTTTTTGCCATCCTCGCCATCACGAGCTCTGTCTAGGGTGGGCCCACAAATATTTGACCATGATAGCAATGCTTTCTCTAATGGAGTTCAGTCATCAACTTTTTCTCAAGCTTGGGGCCTGGTATCTGCTTCCCTTTGTACCAATTGCCATTTCAGCTTGGAGGTGTGGTTGGGCAGGCTTGCGCGTGATGGACAAAGGACGAATCTGCTATCGTCCCTTATTATTTTTCCCTCCAGACGCTATGACTATCTGGTTATCAATCTTATTGTGTTTTATGTTAGAACCAACATGGCAATCAGATTCATGGTGCTTGGCTAGGGATGGCAGTGGACCGGGGGAAAGCAGGGCCCCGCCCCGCCTTGCCCCGTTTGGACCGGGGATGAAGGGAATGAAACAGGGATGGAGGCGGGGACGAAGGTTAAAATCCATCCCCGTCCGGGGGTGGAGGCGGGGATGGACTGGCACGTTCCCCCGCCCCGCCCCGCCCCATCCCCGCCCCGGCCCCGCCCCATCCCCGCCCCATCCCCGCACCATTCCCGCCCCCAACCCTTTATATTTTTACTGTTTACTAACCCTAACTCCCTTCCCTAATTTCCTAACCCTGGAGCCGCCGAGCCGGGCCGTCGCCTCTTCCCCTTCCCCATCCACATTATCATTGTAGCCGAGCCGTCGCCGACCATCGTTGGCCGTCGCAGGGGGAGGCCTCCACCCTCATACTCAGCCTCCTCTGCAAGCTCGACGGGAGGGCGGAGCTCTACCGAGATGTACCCCTCTCCTACGTCTTCCTTACGAACAATCTTCAGTACATCATCGTTAAGGTGCAGAGCTCCGATCTCTGACTCATCCTCAGCGACGCTTGGGTGTGAATGCACACCAAGAAGCTTCGGCAGTACGTCGCTAACTACGAGCGCATGGCGTGGAGCGAGGTCGTGGCGGCCATGGCGGAGATGCCGGTGGTGATCGATGCCGAAAGCGTGAGGCGGGCTTTCAGGCGGTTCAACTCCGCCTTCGAGGAGGCATATCGGGCGCATACTGCGTCGATCGTGGTGAAGGACATGAAACGGGGATGAAGGCGGAAATGAGGACGGGGCGGGGATGGGGACGGGGACGGGGTGGTGGTGGAGGACATGAAACGGGGATGAAGGCAGGGGTGGAGGATAAAATCCATCCCCGCCGCGGAGGCGGGGCGAAGGTGGAGGATAAAATTTTGAGGCGGGGCGGGGGTGAAAACCTTGTCCCCCGCCCCGCCCCGCCCCACTGCCATCCCTATGCTTGGCTCCTCGGTTCCTTGTCCTTTTCCTGTATCACATTATGTCTCTGAGGTTTTTTCTTCTACCAAATCTTTTGGTATTCCGCCAAACACGGTCTCCTACATTAGTCCAACACAGGGTCAGCAGCATCCTAGTCCACAACCCTTGGGTGTCACGGTTGTTGATGCAGCTAAGTTGCTGGATATCTCTCTCTCATCTTCACAGCTGCAAGCGATAGCTGTTGATATGGATTCTACGATTTCAGCTATTTCTGCGATTATTGGGGACTCTCTCTGCAACTCTGGTGGAGCAGATTGCGAGCAGTTGGGCATTTTCAATGGTCACTTGAGGTCGTATGTCAGTGCTGGTGGTCAACGAAGAAGAAGGAGGCCTTCGTTAATTGTTTCGGCTACCGATGCTAGGTCCCCAAGAAGGTCATCTCGGTGCCACCAACCATGGGTTTTTCCAGATTTTGTTCCATGAAGACTGTTTGTTGGAATGTTAGGGGCTTAAGTTGTCCCACTAAACACCTGTTTCTGGCTAATTGGGTTAGGGAGCAAAAGCCTGACCTTCTTGCTTTATGTGAAACTAAAATGGAGGTCATCTCGCTCATGGTCGTTTCTAGCATCTGGCAGGGAGCTGACTATTTCTATAAGCCAGCAGTAAATCATGCAGGAGGTATCCTTATCTTGGGAAAACATTCTTTAAATTTATCTCTGCTGGATGTGGGTCTTTTCTCTTTGTCTGTTGCTTTCAATTTACAGGCAATTGATAGAAGAGCAGTGGTTTCTGTTGTTTATGGACCTAATCTCGCTGCCATGAGGCCCGCTTTTTGGGATGATTTGGATAGGGTTGTCGTTTCTAGCGCGGATTGTCACATTCTTATGGGGGATTTCAATTGTTTGTTATCTATCCATGACTCTAATAACCTCGTAATTCCTAATCCCTCTATGCGAGGTTTCCAAGACTTTGTTCACCGTCATTTTCTCTACCCTATTCCTTTAACCGGGGAGCACTTCTCTTGGTCGAATATGCGGTCTCGTCCGTGTTGTAGGGTCCTTGATAAGGTTTTTGTCACACCTAATTTATTGGACCTCATTCCCGACGTTAAGTGTGTGCTGTTTGCTCCCTCTATCTCGGATCATGGGCAGATCATCACTCATTGGGGGGATGACTTTCAACCCACTAGGAGCTTTGCGTTTGAAGAATGGTGGCTTCAGGAGCCAGATTTTCTCACGGTTATTACTAATTCTTGGAACAAAACTGTTGATGTGCATTGGGCCGCGCTACGTGTTCAAAATAAGCTTTTTCGTCTAGCTAAGGATATCAAAGCTTGGCTTCATAGTCGTAAGGTGGAGAAATTTCAGCAAATAGCCGCATGGGATCAAGAGATTTCTGAGTTATATCAGTCTATGTCTTCTCCAGACTCTCTTTTTGATTTGCAACTTCTCAATCTTCAGGCCAGGTGCTTAGAATTAACTATGCTCTTAAAAAACTGGAGGATCAAAGAGGAAATTCGTTGAAAGCAAAGGTCTAGGGTGAAATGGCTTGCGGCTGGTGATGGCAACACTAAATTTTTTCACTCATATGCTTCCCATCGTCATAGGAGGAAGGTTGTTCCTTCTATCTCCATTGAGGGTGTTTCTTATCTCAATCAGCACGTTAATCCGACAGTCTCGCTATACTTTAAGGACTTATATTCTGCTTCGTTAACTGCGGAGGGTGTCTTTGGTAATATCCTAGTTGGCTCAATTCAGCTAGAGCAAGCCAGATATATGCAAAGAAGGTTCTCTGAAGATGAGATTTTTTCGGCCATTAAGGATCTGTTGGGTTGGAAAGCGCCTGGCATTGACGGGTTTCATGTCGACTTTTTTAGAATCTTTTGGGACTGTGTTAAATCAGACGTGGTGAGTATGTTTGATGAGTTTCATCGTAACTCCAGACTGCCTTATCATTTGCATGTTGCTATTATTTCGCTCATTCCGAAAGATGATGAGGCCAATGATATTTCTCGATTCCGACCAATCTCAGTTATGAGTGCTCTCTATCAGATGTTTGCCAAAGTTTTGGCGAATAGGCTGAAATCAGTGGCTAACCAGATTTTTTCAGACTCTCAGTTCGCCTTTATCCGTAATAAGAGGGTCCAACACTCATTCATCATGGCGTCCGAGGTGGTCCATTCCTTGCAGCATAGCAGTCAACCTTACTTTGTCCTTAAATTAGACTTTCATAAAGCTTTTGACTCTGTGCATTGGTCATTCTTATTTCAAATGTTAGCAAATTTCGGTATTGGTCGTCGTTTTTCTGGTTGGGTGAGAGAGCTGGTCTCAAATGCCCAGGCCATGTTAAATATCAATGGTATTAGAGGAGACCGATTCAAGCTAGGGCGGGGTTTGCGGCAAGGGTGCCCCCTATCACCTTTGTTGTTCAATGCAGTTGTTGAGGGTCTTGTGGTCTTGCTTAAGCGGGCTATTATATCGGGTTTCATTGATCCTTTGCAGCTTTCTGACTTCCCTGGTCATATTCTTACTTATGCTGATGATATGATCATTTTTGGTCGTGCAAATGTTCAACAGATGCTTAGGTTCAAGCTTATCATTCAGTTCTTTCTCTCCATGTCCGGGCTTTCCCTAAATGAGACCAAATGCTCTATTACCATGTTCAATGTTAATGCCAATATGCTTGCAACTGGAAAGAGAATTTTTAATTGCACTACTTCTGACTTGCCTATTATGTACCTTGGCTTGCCGTTACAAGTGAAGCCCCTCTCTTCAGCGGCTTGGGCTCCGACACTTTAAAAAGTGAAACACAAATTGCTTTTGTGGCAGTCATCTTATCTCTCTAGCGCTGGACGTTTAACCTTAGTCAGACATGTTCTTTCAACTATTCCAGAATTTTTCATGTCTCTGTTTGTGATGCCTGTGAGAGTAGAGAAGCAGCTGCCGCGCTTGCTGGCAGGCTTTCTATGGTCTGGGTGTAAACTCAAAGGTAAGCGTCACTTGATTGGTTGGCGTTCGGTGGTACTACCTCGGCGTATGGGTGGTTTAGGCATTTCGGTGCCCAGACTGCGAAGCATTGTTCTTATCGCCAAGCAATGTTGGTTGGCTCACCAACCGGATAACCCTTGTGCTAGTTTTCTTCTTGCTAAATATGGGGATCCAACTCTTATTCCGGTTCGTATGGGAACCCGAGGTTTGACGCTCTCGCACTTGTGTAAATCGTGGTTGAGGGCTTTAGCCTGCTTTAGAGAACATTTTGAGGTCTCCGGAAATTTTGGTCAGTGGTTGCAGTGGGCGTTGGCACCAAGCGAAGAGTTTCTCACCAAAAAAGTCTATAGATCGTTGCTACCGCCAGGGGCTGATTGGTTGCCCGAGGATGTGCTTTGGGCGAAGGGTCCTTCCCCCCGTTCTTGAGTCTTGGCTTTGTTAATTTTGCACGATAGGATCCAGACCAACAGTAATTTAAAGAAGTGGGGCATTCAACTCCCGAGTTGGTGTGTGCTTTGTCAAGTTGCAGAAGAATCTACGTTTCACTTGTTCTGGTCTTGCCCAATTTTTATGGAAATCTTTAGTAGGACCTGGAGGCATTCAGAAGTATTTGTTAAGGAGGAGTCTTTTGCGCTAGATTTGATCTTGGGGCCGGTTTGTATTAGGCGCAGCAAGAGGTGGAGGTTCATCTGGCGGACGTGGTTGCTTACTTCTTGTTGGTTTGTTTGGATGGCGCGAAACGATGCTCATTTTCGTCATATTCGAGTTAACATTCAAAACCTGGTGCATTAAATCTTGGTAGATGTTTATGCGATCTTGCGTATGCATCTTAGTGATCTTCCACTCCCTCCTGCTGATGCTACCTATCCTTTGTCGCAATCTGGGCAAGCGGCTCTGGCGTGAGCCCATTTTATCTGTCTAATGTTCTTTTCTCTTGTGCTTTCTTTACTTGTTTTGGCTTTTGTTCTTGTTTAGTTCATGGGTTCAACATTTTGTTGATCTTCATGAGTGGTAATGTTGAATTACTTTTCTCTCTCTCTCTCTCTCTCACACACACACACACACACAAAAGTGGGTTCTACCTTAGAAAGATCAAGAAGCTTTGTACTCTATATAGCATAGGTGATTTGAGGCCCCCAATCAGGTTGGGTTTAATACCACATCGAGATTAAGAACTATTTTGTTAGACCAAGAATATCCTAGGCTGACTGAAGATACTTAAGCCTTAAGCACCTTGGTTATGTAGTGATTATTAGCTTCCTAACTTCTTGCTCTTGTTGGGGCTTAGCTATATATAGTTTTGAGCCCATGGATAGGTCAAAACCACAAATCAAGATCCTAGTAACTAGATGCACATGCACAACCCAAAGGGTAGTCGATCCACAGGCACGCTGAATAGGACATGGGGCCTATGCCTTGATCTGACCCATCAAATGGGAGGTCTTAGATTTAAGGATCTCCAGTCCAATTGAGGGGAGGGGGATTGGACTACAAACATCATTGAAAAGTCACACTGTATGGTCTCCAAAATATTTTCGGATCGACTCATGGATCAAATGAGGTTCAGGGTTCAAGATACTCACAACAGTTGCCATTTTCCATTTTTTGAAGTAAATTTTCCTTTTACAACACACAAATTAGAAATTTTAAAAAAGTAAATTGAAATAAAAAAGATTCCTTGGCCAGTTTAGGTCAACGTAAGACTTGGACCTTGGTCCAGCTGGGACACCAAAGGAAATGAGCTTGCAATGGGAATGCATGAGGAGCCTGTACCACTAATGTCCTGATGTTATCCGAGACCAATCATGAAAATAACGCAGGCCGCCCACTGTGCCATTCCTTTGTGTCTTCAGTGGTCCAAGCCAAGGCAATAATTAATACCAAACGGGATTTTCATAAATAATGAAACCATCGGTTGCAGTATTTTGGATGTTTGACAAACAGGGACCCTTATGGCACATCTGTCACCTAATTTGGTCAAAAACTTGAGGAATATTACAAGAACGGAATCCTAGTATCTCAGATACTTGGATCTTGTTTGTTTATCTGTGACCAAGTTCACGATAACTTACAGCGGTGTCGAAGTACTGGACCTAAAGATGTAAACGGTTGGGATTCGTATCGGATGTGGCCAATAGGGCTGGTAAACGAACAGAGAAGCTCGTGACTTGGCTTGTGATCGGTTCATATAGTTGGCTAGCCCAGCTGCAAGTGTCTCGTTTAGCTTAAACGAGTCGAGCCCAAACACAAGGTGTTCAGCTAGGCTCGATATAGCTCGTATAGATAAAATACCTATTTTTATGGATAATATATATTTTGTGTACTATATAAAAGAAAAAATGCATAATATATATATATATATATATATATATATATATATATATATATATATATATATATATATATATATAAGATGGATGAATGAAAAATATATACATAAAATATGAACTATTATGTGTAATTTATAAAAAGTTATATATATTTTCAAGTATAATATATAAAAATGTATATACTATGTATAAATAATATGGAATGTTTTTACACGAGCAACCTCGTGTTTGGTTTGTCTCATTTAGGGTACAAACGAGCTCAAGCTCTCGGCTTGGCTAAACACAAACACGAGCTCAATCTACTAGTAAACGAGCCGAGTCCGAACATGCCTTGTTTGGTTCGTTTGGCTCGTTTACCAGCCCTTGTGGCCAATACCATATTCGACTAACTGGATCTTGGCTAAATGGATTCAAATTTGAATTCAAATGGTAAAAAGGCTTATACTAGATCCATTTTTGCACATTTAAATGGATTTGAATATTTGTCAAATTTTAGATATTTGTCTGACTGGGATGCAAAAAATCAAAATCGTATCTGCATCATCATCTATTTATAATAAGATATGATTTTGGCATACCAAATGCAACTAAACAGAATCAAATTTAGTCAAATATCAAATAAAATCTTATTCATTGACATCTCTGACTTGACCAAGCAATATTATCATCTAATATTTATCTCGACTTTGAAACACAGTGTTGAAAAATAAAATAGGGTTTGAATACAAATAAAATCATAATATAGAAAGAAGAAAGGAATAAACACACAAAATATACATCGTTCGGCCAAAGGCCTTTCACGATAAAAAAAACTCACACTCTTTTTTTCTTATTTATTCAATTTCTCAAGTTACATATTTATGCAGGTTTAAGATCCAAACAAGAAACTTCATCTACAACTCATATGATAACTAATTAAGATAAGATAATTATAGATTAAAACTCATCTAATCCATCAAATCTTGGAAAAGCTGCAACTTCATATCTTCTCCAAATTTAGATAAAATCTTCTATAGCGTTATAGATTCTAACACACAGTTACCAGAAACTTTTGCAAACCTTGAAAGTTTGCTTCACAAGAGACTTGATTTAATTAAAAGCATAAAACCATGCACTTTTTTTCATGCATTGGAAACTTTATAAGAGGCTCACTTTCTCAAAATATGAAAAAAAACTTTTATTAATGTTGGAAATGTAATTCTCAAAATATAAATATGTTTTAGAGTTAACAGAGGTGAAAATTTTCAAATTCCAAACAAGTTTGCATCATTGGAGACTGGTCTAAATGAATGACAGGCGGTATTTCAAGTAGGGTTGCAAATAGACCGGGTATGATCGGACATCCAATCTGAGTCCGACATGTTTTTCCCCGGTTATGGATCTTTTAAGTAAGATCCGAATGTACATTCAGATTGGATTAGGATCTGTTCAATACTTTCAGATTCGGATCAGCATTTTAAGTCCGATCTAGAATTGATTCGGTTCAAAATCTGACCCGATTACATTTTTTTACATGCAAATAGTTTTTTACTATTCTTTTCAGATTCAGATCTACTGTTTACAAATTTAGATTTGGAGCAGACAAGAACCGGCCTGAGTCCAACCAGTTTGCAACCCTAATTTCAAGCTTCATATGGTCGCATAGATAGTTGGCATTAGGTCAATTCAATGGCATTTAAGGGTGGTGTGACTGTGTGGAGGCCAAGAGGCACACGCAGAGCCAGGCTTAGCAGGTGTAGGTAAGTTTAATATCAGTGGGACTCCGAGGTTGACTGCTCCAGCTAACGCCAAACACCCGTGTGCAGGCACCAGCACACCCTCAATAATGCAGCCCAGCAACCCCCACTTATCCCCCATGTCATCATTTTCATACACCTCACAATCAATCAATATTGAGATATATGAGAAGATCCAGGCTCATTTAACTTGAGAAAAAAAACAAATAGGTGTAGTCTAGGGGCGTAGGATATCTTCTGAATTTCCCATCTCTTTCTCATTTGCTTGATTGCAGAGGGTCCATCACTAGAATCTCTATCTAACCCTAAATAGGTACCCTTGTCTTACATCACTACAAACCCCATCAACCAAAAAGAAAAAAAAAGGAAAGCAAACACTTTTCATTGTAGCATTTGGATTTTTTTATAGGGTTGGAAGATTGAATACAAAGCCTACAGCAAGTAGGTCTCTTGCATGGGGCTAAAGGGACTTGTTTTTTAATATGTAAGGTATGTGAAAACTGTTCATTAAAGACTAGGTGCTTGCATGGTACCAATTGGGGTGCAGTAACATGAGAAATTGTTTCATTGTGTATGGTATGTGAAAACTGAAAACTCTGTGCTCTGCCACTGTGGTATTTGAAAAGTCTTCTTGGATGTCATGGATATCTCATGACAGACTATGCTTGCATGGTAGACTGTGATATGTGATGTGATTGAAATTAAAATTTTGATGGATTTGGACCACATAATTGTCATTCCCAATTAGTCAGATTTGGATGTGACTAACATGAAGATGGCTGCAGCTACCTTTCTTCTTTACCTTCTCTTTCTTTGGGAAAAGGCACCAAAGTTTTGGAAGTACGGTAAATTGTCTGCCCTCTCAAACTCCATACAGCCTGGGTGAACTCATGGTCACAAATCTTGTTTCCAGGAAAATCTGTTTTTCAGGAATATGTATATAAGGTAAAAATTGGCTACTAATGAAGGTACAAAACAAACTAATGAGTAGAAATCACTTTCTTCCTGAAAACTTTTTGTAGATCAAATGTTAAGGATGTGTTTAGTAGAAAACTTGTTTTGAATCATATAATTATGACAAGTAATTAAGTTTGTATGCGCCAAAATTTCATAACCCAAAAGATCACATTTTTACATAAGAAAAACATGATCCAAGGCGAGAGCCTTGGCAAACAAACCATTGAACACATATGGTTAGATTGAGCAGATACAACTTGCACCTATGATTTTTCGCCCGTTAGTTTCGTACCTTCATTAGTAGCCAATATTAACCCATATATATAAAAGTTCCTTTTAATCATCGATACGACATGGACAGTATTAATTTTTTTTATGTTTCAAGCCATATTTGACAAATCCGACCTCACAGATATGTTCAGCAAATTCTACCTGTTAGGAATCGACTGTTGGATCATGTTTTTTCAATGAAAAAAAGTATGATCTTTGAATCTTTAAATTTATAAAAATTATGAATAGCTGATTTTTAAAGCCTTACAAAAATCTGCTGGCTTGTCATGATCAGATGAAAACGCCTATTCCTACCAAACAGACAATGTAAATCACATCCGTTAGGTTAGATTAACAAAAAAATAAACTAAAAAGTTTCACAACCTCAAAACCAACAACTATATATATATATATATATATATCGAAGAAAAACCCTTGTGGGATTCCAATGTAAAAAACACACGGTATTTGCAAAAGAAGTAATATTTTGAAAATATTGTTTCATTTGGTTTTATATTAGACTTTGAATAGCACAAAAAATCAGGATATCCTAAAAATCCCTGCAATATTTGTGACAAGGGTCAGAACTAGCCTTCGATCATCATCGCAAGGGTGGTCGGTAAGGCCTTAATTAAAATATGCTGCGAGACCAATGTCCAACAATCTCAAATTGAACGGTTATAAATGTTAGTCCTAAAACCATTGAGGTGGGGTCTACTGATTGGTAAAATGTGTGTATGTAGCAATAGGTATCAATCAGACCTCAAGCAATGATTAAGGCGTAATGTTAGCAAGCTCTCTCTCTCTCTCTCTCTCATATGAAATAAATAGTCTTTATAAAGGAAAATTTTCAAGTGTGTGCTTAATCAGAACTCATAGACGTATTTATATAGCTTACTTAGTAGAAAACATGGAGTAGATTTGGCATTTTTCGTATTTAGATACTTATTTAGAACAAATTGAAGATCAAGAACTCATATTGGACTAAAAGTTGGTGAAATGGAAACGGTGGCTTCTCATCGAATTCATTGGATCTAAATAATGAATTTTAGTGAATAAGCAACGATGAACACGTTAGGATTAAGCAAAAGCATGTAGATTCTTAGTGAGGAAGGTGTGCCCATTAATAAGTGACCCGGTTCTCAGTGAGGGTTTTCCTTTGTCTTAAAAGAGAGAGAGAGAGAAAGGACTAAGCAAAATCACATGCTGCTATGTTTTTTTAAAAGTGTAGTGATTGGTTCCTTCTAACAGTAGGAGGGTGCAGACAATCTTAACTTTGCAATTATTTAGTTTTAATTCTTTTTTTTTTTGGAATATGATCGTACAGATGTAGTCTACGTGGTTTGCTTAGTAGAATAGGCTTTTAGGTCATCCCATTATAACAGGTGAACATGTTTTTTAAGGCTTTAAAAGTTGTTAATTCAATTTTTTTATAAAATTTAAACACTCGTAAAGACATATTTTTTGCATTTAGAAAACACAATCGAATAGTCAATTCCTTAGTAAATTAATCGTGCTGAACAGACCCCAGGGCTAGATGGATGATAGGAGGATATATATATATATATATAACGGATGATCTATATTTTATATTAGATATGCTCCACATTAAACAGTTTATACATATCTAAGAAGTTTTTTTTTGGATTTCCGAAATTTGAAATAATATATTGTCATGGATAAAGGAAAATAATAAAAGATCTTATCAGGAATATGATTGAATGTACCATCAAGGTTTCATACATTTAAATCCAATTTACTCTCTCTCTCTCTCTCTCTCATGTATAATTAAGGTAGTGAGTCTATCCAAGTTGGATACAAACCGGGCATTTTCAATTCTTTTCTCTTAAATCTGCTTCAAGTGTGCTGGAGATGGACGAAATAACACCAATTCAATTCAAAGTGCGAGTCCTAACAAACCAACCATACCAAATACACGTATGGGATTAGGTTGAGTAGATAAAGCTTGCGCCTACGATTTCTATTCAGATGGGATGGTTCGATTGACCTGGATAAGAGTGACATATGTATTATATATATATATATATATATATATATATATATATATATATATATATATATATATATATAGATATATATATATATATATATATATATATATAGATATATATATATATATATATATTACCAAAACTAAAAGAGAGGTGATAAGTTTAGCCAGTGGTCTAAAGTTAGTATATAGTTTGGCTATTAATTATCCACGCCCATCATCAGGATCATTAAGTGTTGTCCCATCTGCATGGGGTCGGCTTGGGTTATAACTCTGTACGCCACTAAATGCCACTGCATTTTAATTAGGGCTGATAACGGGTAGGGTTTGGTTTTCGGACCCAGGTGAAACCAGACCTGACTCCAATTTTCGGGTATGGTATTGGATTTGGACCGAGCCTTTGGAATGGAGGCATGTGTGTGCCCCTGACATCTAAAATATAGGTTGAATTCATTTGATTTAGTTTTGCTAACATGATGAAGCTTAGGATTCTTAAAATCTATCTTCTAAAACCCCCTCAAGGTTGCGTAGTTGGTTAGGACCAGCATTGGGAAGTCAAGAGGATCCAAAGATCATGAGTCGGATTTACCACGAACGGGGGCTCCGCTTGTCTGCCAGGAGCAGCTAGTGCATGTCACCTTGTGGATGCTGCAAGTTCAAATCCCAATGGTACAGAGGGTCTGCCCCCAGCTTGCCTTTCAAAAAAAACAAAAAAGAATGGTTTTATCCGGCACCACTACTGGGTGGGTTAAATTGAGGATCTTGGTGGGTTTCTATCGTAAAAAAGAAAAGAAAAAAGTCTTGTATTGAAAAAAATCGAGTAAACATCTATTCTTTTTCTTTTTTTTTTATAGGGAAGCTGAGGTTAGCCAGACCCCTAACAGTTATAAAACTATACCATTGCTCTTTGAACCTGCAACGTTCCAAGACAAGGTGACGTGCACTAGCTGCTCCTACCAGACAAGCTGAGCCCACGTTGGTGGAGTAAAGATATATTCTTGTTTATTCTAACAATAACTAAACCTCTGTTCCAAAAAAGACAGATAATTCCATTTATAAAAGCCGCACACCAAGAAGGACAATCCATACACATTTTTTTCCCCAAAACTATGCAATTATTATAAGCCATGATGGGAAAGCCCAACCATTCATCAATTGTCGATTTAACCACTAATGGCTTCACACTTCATTGCCAACCACCATGTCTTGATTGTGCAGTTAGGACCTTCACTATGTAGACTTTGATCTCGATGATCAAAGCTTCCTAACTTGCTTCACAATATCATCAGACAATTACCAAAATCAATTTGACTGGTGGGACCTACCATTCAAAAGAGGGCAAGCTCCCTCTAACACGCCAAGTTAGGGTTTTGCAGCTTGGCACTCTCCATTGCGTTATACATCTTGTCACTAGGGGTGTCAACCTGTGGGTTTGGTTCGGACTCAGGTGGAACCAAACTCGGTTCAGATTTTTGAGTATGGTACCGGGTCTGGACCTGAGTCTAATTAATAGGATCAAATATAAGAAAAACCATGTAACTACATGAACCAGATCGAGACCATACCCGGTAAAATAATATTTTTTAACATTTTTACATTGAAAAACTGTGGGTTTTAATCGGAACTCAGGTTGAGCCCGGGTCTGGTATTAAATTTTACAAATTATACCCAGATTCATGTATTAATCGGACATTTGGGTCTGGACCCAGGTCTTAATTGGGTCTTCTTATTTGTCACCATACCCGGACCCTATAGGGTTTGGCGACCCTTTGACACCCGTACTTGCTAGTGACCTTCCAATAAAGGAAACCACTAAACGATTCAATTTTCAAATTTACCATAGGTCCACGTCAGCAGTCGATCAATGGGACCCCATCCTATTCCTCCCCCCATGGGCACGAACCACACGTAGGGCATGGCGTCCAGATGAGATGGCCTCGTTTGTCTCTCTCGGCCGACTAGGACATCCCTAGAGATAGGCCGATCCAACCAACGATGACACGCCACGTCAATGTCAGAACAAATGACCAAACACAAAAAATTAATCCCCAAGAAATGTTTCCACAGTGTGAGTCAAGGACGTTGAATGACAACTTTTAAATATTTAGCTGCATTAGATGACAATATCACCCTTATCTTGGTCTGTCAACGGGTGAGGTTTGTATCGGGTACGGATCCCACCCGAAGTTAGATTTCCGGGTACGGGCAATGAAAGTGTTGACCCAAATAATATTCAAGTTGACCGAAACCACACTCTAGCAAGTATGCGGGGCTGTGTTTGGGTCATGATTTTTGGTTTGAGATTCTATTTTTGTGACCTATGAAAACCTGAACTCGAAACAAACCTGATAATTTAATATATAGATGGATTGGGGTGTACCCTGATGGGTCGAGGACCCGCCCGTTGACAGCCCTAGGGCCTTATGGATTTTCATTTGTGATCTGACTGAACAGTGTGGCTTATTTTTTGTGGTTATCTTAAGTATGGGCATGGCCAAGGCCAAATGAAGCCCACATTATTGACGTGTGTGGCCAAGGCTCATGATGATGAGTACTCGTCTATGCCTGTGGTTGTCGTTCATACATACGCCCACATTTATATCACCTACTGTCGATGTCACCATCCTTGCCACGTCCTTGACCCCACGTGGGCTTCACACTTGTTGACCACGTCGGCTGGGAACAAAAATGTACCTCTGGTTGGCTCAATGAATCTAGTGTTTCTAGATTTTGGATTGCAGGGAGGAGCTAACATTTTGATCGTATGCTGAAGTTCCAGACATGTTTCTAAATTGGCAATGATCTCTTGCAGGAATATCTATTATTGGTGCCGTTTCGGTAGCTTTTTAGGTTGGTCAAGGGAAAAAATTTGCCCCATTGTTAACCGTACATTGGCAGACCTAAGGTTAGTAAAACTCTGGAATCGACTCCACTTATTGGAGAACACATTAGCTTCGACTTTGCAGCAAGGAACTCTTTACCAGTTTCCAACTCTTGACGCCTGTCAATTTGGTGATCTTCACAAGTCGGTCTTATCAGATGAGCAAAGCTCTTGTGATCTATTTGTCTCGCTAATTAAGATCAATTGATTCTAATGGATTCGATAGTATCTTCATGTATATGACCATTAAAGACTTGAAAAGAAGGTCTCCAAGGAGACTATATATACGAAAGTAAGTAGGGTACCTACCGCCGAGGTGGTATCCCATGTGTCAAGCTGAATGCCCAGGATCGCATCCGTCTGGGGGCAGCTGTTGTTCTGATAGGGGTCGGCATAACCCCAGCTTGACTATAAAAAAAAAGAAGTAAGTAGGATAGCTTATACATCCAAATGGGTCATGGTATACTCTCCAGCAACCCATATTATATAAAACTAAGCCGAGTCAAGCAATGTGTTGGCTAGGTCGCCACTTTGGGAAAATCATGAAGTGGGAAGAAGGGGTCACGTCAGTGACGTAGACGGAGATTAACTTGTTTGGGAAAATCATGGTGAAAGAAGCAAAATCACGTCCTTTATCTCTCCACCCTTTCTGTGGAAAAAGCGGTCACGTCCATAATTTTCACACCACTATGGCACCTTCTTTATTCTAGAAAACGTCCGGCGCATTTCCCCACCTCTCTCTCTCTCCTGCTTCTCTTCTCGCTATTTAAACCCATCTCCCTCTCCTTCTTTCAACAAAGAAACAATTTTCTCTCTCTCTCTCTCTCTAGCAATGGCTTCTCTCTCTAGAAACTTATTGTCCATGGTAGTGCTCCTCCTCTGCAAGGCCGAGCTCTCCTGGTCGATGGGTGGCTCGAGGAAACTCGCTTCCCTCTACACCCCACCACCCCTTGTGCTCCAATACCACAACGGTCCCCTCCTCACGGGCAACCTCCCCGTGAGCATCGTGTGGTACGGTGCCTTCTCACCTTCACAGAAGGCCATCGTCGTCGACTTCCTCAACTCCCTGCACCCACCAACCGCCCTCCCGAAGGGCCAGTACCCCACCGTCTCCACCTGGTGGAGGACGGTCGAGAAGTACTCGGCCGCTCTCACCAAGTCGAGCCCACCCTCCTCCTCCTCGTCCGGCGCGGTCGTTCCGGTGCTGGTGAGCCAGACCCACGACTCGGGCTGCTCCCTGGGCAAGACCCTCACCCGTGCCCACATCTCACAGCTCGCCTCCAGCCACACTCCCCCTGGGGCTCACAGGGGGAGGTCCCTCACCCTCGTCCTCACCTCCGGCGACGTCGCCGTCGAGGGCTTCTGCATGGGCGGCTGCGGGACCCACGGCGCCCGGGCCCCCTCCACCACCGCCTACGTCTGGGTTGGCAACTCCGCCTCCCAGTGCCCCGGCACCTGCGCCTGGCCCTTCCACCAGCCCATCTACGGTCCGCAGGCACCGCCGCTCGTCGCGCCCAACGGCGATGTAGGCGTCGACGGTATGGTGATCAACGTCGCGTCGCTGCTCGCCGCCGCCGTCACAAACCCGCTCGGCAACGGATACTACCAGGGTGCCGCCGGCGCGCCGCTAGAGGCAGCCTCGGCTTGCCCGGGCATGTACGGGAAGGGCGCGTACCCGGGCTACGCCGGGAACCTGCTGGTGGACCCCGCGTCCGGCGGCAGCTACAACGCGGTCGGACTGAACGGGAGGAAGTACCTGTTGCCGGCCCTGTGGGACCCACAGACACGCTCCTGCTTCACTCTTGTATGATATGACCACCAGTTTGTTTGTCAAAAGAGAAAAAGAGAGGGTTTTGGTGGGATTGTTATTCCGGGTCTGGATCCAACCCATACTTGTGTATTGCACCGTTTGTATATGATCCATTCTACGTTCTTAAAGCATGGTTTTCCTTTGTCATTTCCGTAGTGTATTTCTAGTAATCATTCCACAAACTATATAATATAACCAAGAATGAAGAGCCCAATTTCAAGCAATAAAAATTGTAGTTCTTAAGCACTTTTGAGCTTCAGGGTATGTTTGATGCCGCATCTCGCTCGTTGCGCAAGATGAAAAAGACTATTTTTCATTGTTTTTTTAACAAACATTGGACGCCGCGGACCTGCAGAAAGCGGTTCGCAGGGTCTACAATACATAGTTATTTATGTTCCACTCCTGTCCCGAAAAAAACAGGACAATGGGAACATTTAAAAATAAATGCATAGACGAGCGTGCCGTCCATGTCCCTCTTTCCTGTGCAACTGGCGGACAGATGGGGGAGGCGAGAAGTTGGAGAAGGCAGAGAAGTTGAGGGAGGTGAGGTGCACGCCAGGAAGAAGCCGAGGAGGTTGATGTGGGTGACGGAGTCGGAGCTAGTGCAGTGGATGCCTGCCCAACTGCAGGGGTTGGTCTTGCCGGAGGTGACGTTGGTGGTCCAGGAGGAAAGGGAGTCTGTGTTGTGAAGGGAGGCTTTCCATTTCAGGACCACTGCTTCTGTGTCACCCAAGGTTGGTACAGAGAGAATATGAGAAAGAAGAGGAGGAAGAAAGGTTGGGTAGAGAATGGTGATTTCATGGTGCTTTGGTGGGTGCTCCACAGCCTGATATGAGCTTGACTGATTTAATTAAAAAGGGTGGTGTATGAATAGTGAAATAGCTAGGCGGCTTGTGAACGGTGTTTGAAAACGAGTGAGAAATCGATTTAAGGATTTTGCTTTTTTGGTGATAAAGGATGGGGAAGTTTGGGAAGAACATAAGGTGGGAAATTGACTTGGCTATTTCTTAAGATTTTCTTTTAGTTTGTTAGGGTTTATTTTCTTCCTTTGTGATTGCTTTCTTTAGATTTTAGCTATTCTTCCAAAGATGGTATCTCAAATGATTTAGTTGCATGATGTATTGTTGGCGCTTATGGATTGCTTTCATTCCATATGCGTGTCACTATCATATGGTTGCGGCACAATGAGACCGAGCCTGCGGTAGCTGAAGCTCAAGCTCTCCGATGAGATCATGATATCTGTCTCAGTTGTCCAATATTGTCATAAAAAAATAAACCTTTGGAATACAACTTTCGAATTATTAAAGAGATACAATAAAGTTAGCAACTAGCAACATGATAATAAAATAATGCTCCTTGTTTGTGCTAGGCTTTAGCATGTTGGAGTAGCACTACGAAGTTGAAACAACAAAAGCACCACAAAAAGCAACTCTGGGCATCGTCATTCATAAAAAAAAGTAAACATGTTTACGGCGAGATAACCTAATTGCATAGCTAATCAAGGGCAGTGCACTACCCAAGGCATCAAATCATTGTAGGGCCTTTGGGAAAGATGCCCTATAGGAGTATATACCTTCTTCTAGAATCTAGAGGTTCAACGGGCGAGTTCCATGAGGTGGCTAGGCTCATTTCCCTTTTCTTGTTTGCTTTGGAAATAGCACACTATTTCCCAGTTTACAATTCCCACCTGCAATTTTCTGTGGGTTTTTGTGGGACCAATTTTTCTCGTGGAACGAGTTATTGCTTATTTTATTAGCATTAGAATACGTAGAAGGTACAATTAGGGGTATCAATAGGTCAGGTTTGAGGGGACCAAACCCGTGACAAACTCTATAGGATCAGGTTTTGGTGATAAAGAAGAACCTATTAGAATCTGGGTCGGACTCAAAGGGTCCAATTAGTATGCGGAGCTGAGTATGGTTTGTGAAATTATATATCAGACTTGTGTCTGACCACAGTTCCTATTATGATCCATGGTTTTTTTTTTATGTAAAATAGAGAAACAATATTATTTTATAGATTCATGTAATCCTTATAGGACCCAGTTATGGATTTCCTTATGGCATACCCGATCAGACCCTAGTTAGGATATTTTACCCGTGTTGTAACGCCCCAAAATCTCAGCATGAAAAATCTTTAGATTTTTAAAGTATTTTTCTTTTAAACATTGAGCAAGCGAAAAATTATAAGACAATACAAGTTTTACAAAATGATACAAGAGAAATATACATAATTTTCCTCTTTAAATTATCTCCCAAAACCAACTATTAAGATCGCTAAGTTCTAAAGTGTGGGTTCAATTCTCCACCGCACATCGATCGTCATCACACCATTAGCAGTTACCACATGCATCCCCATAAAATGGGGTCAGTACTCTTGCGAGTTGATGAAATAAACCATCATGAATTATCATTTTTAAGGAAATCATGAAAGCAATTAATAACATGACTCAGAATCTACGAAAAGCAGAACTACGACTAGCATGATGGAACAGTCAGAAATATGTAACCAAAGCATAGGTACATGAGAGCATACATGTGCAACGTGCTGAAAGTGCGCAAACTAGCAGAAGTAGTATACATATCTATGTGTATCATGATGAGACAATTAAAAATATTTAAACAAAGTAAGGCACGACATGTCATAGTTTTTTGTTTATGTTCTTTCTTGCTTACTCCTTCGGGTACGCAGAGGAACTTTACATAGGTAACATATTTCAATCTACGCTCTTCAAGGTGAATTGTTTTGTGAAATGGGTGACCGAACAGTGAGACTTATAGC
Source organism: Nuphar pumila (assembly GCF_984573655.1). Lineage (NCBI taxonomy): Eukaryota > Viridiplantae > Streptophyta > Magnoliopsida > Nymphaeales > Nymphaeaceae > Nuphar > Nuphar pumila. The sequence goes on from NC_143250.1 coordinate 36,423,730, forward strand.
AATATTCCCTCATTCCGAGGTATTTATGCCCATCTAACCTTGTGTTCCCCACAAGGTAACACGAACAACACACAAAGGTCTAGCTCGCCCATTCACACGCTCTAACACAACAAAGCCAAGAGGAATACTTCGCCGGTGAAGGTGATAAAACACCATTTTACGTCTTAAGGGAATTACGACACCTGAGCTCACTCACAAACGTGAGACAATCACCCAACGCAACTCATATGGAGTTCTACAAACAACAAATTAGAATATGTACCAATACCCTAACGTGGTGTTCATCCCCAAACCTTTGTCGAGATACATCAAGAGTGTAGTATGCGACATGCATCCGTGTAGTGCCAACATGTGAAATCAATAACGAGCATGGATAATACACAAGAACTAAATACGACACTTGATGATAAGCATGCAACAATTTGAGTCTAGTGACATGATGAGTAAAAGTGCGTGTGTAATGTTTTCTAATTTACACATGTTTCACTTACCTTCACGCATATGCTAAGATATAAATTGCATCAACAACGTATCTCGCATACAAATCATACCGCAGCTGTGTTAATACGTGTCAGTGTGGGAATGTAACTTGGCGATAGAATTCAATACTCAAGACAACGTCAAATTATTATATATTGCACTTTGCGATTATTTTGCAACCCACATTTGCATTTGTGACTCATATTGCGCGTCTTTTGATTTGCATTTGACAATATAAGGCATGCAAGGAAAACCCATAGTTAATGCATTTATTGCAAGGTTGTTATACACGTGTCATGATGTGCTAGTGCACTAGTGATACGCAATAAAATTGAGAATACAATAAGTCATACAAGTTGGATTGCGCCATGACAATCGCCCAAAACTAAATTTAACGAAGGCCTTGCTTGCCATACTTGCACATAAAAAAATGCCACAAAAACAAAAACGTTATAGTGCACAAATCTGGGAAATAACGGGGCAGTGTTCAGTTGCCATTGAACATTCACGACCTACTGCCATTATAGCAGGGAAAATGGATGCCAAGGCAGCTCGCAACATGTTGCCTTGAGCTACGTACAACAGCAGCCCATAGGACTGCGAAACAACGCAACACCTAAGCTACCCGCACAAAAAAGGTCGCAGTCCTGCACACAGACCGTGACACCCATTAGTAGGGAATGGGCCCATTGCAGGCTGCACCATAGTAGCCTGACATTCTACCAACCGGACAACAAGGGCACAGGTGCAAGGCAGGGAGGCGGCTGCCTTGCAGCCCGCAGACAGGCCACCCCGGACAACAATGGTCCGGGCCCCCAACGAGAGGGACCTAGTGAGCTTGGTCTGGTCCACGCGAGACCAGACCTAGCTAAGGTCCACACAGACCGCACTCTGGTCTGGACCTGAAAGGTTCGGACCAAGGGTGACACTGTCAAGCATGGCCTCTCGTGCAGCCTGGCGCACAGGGTGCGGCAACGACTGGAGTCGCGCTGAACAATGCCATCCCGCATGTCGAAGTTGCAACAAAACACCCAAACCTTTAGTTCACATGGTGCTGCTGCAGGGGCAAGGCAGGGCCTGTACAAGGTCTCGGCATGGCACGAGCCTAGACCGGCCTGGCCAGGGTATTAAACCCATCCCAGCACCACTTGAAGTCCGTCCAAGAGACCGGCAGAACCCTGACAGCTTTCAATCCGAACAAAACGCACATGAACCGAAAGGAAATAGTAACAAAGGGGAAAAGGGGAACACATGCATTTCAAAAAAAAAATCAGTATAAATAACTAGTGTGCATGGGTGTTCAAGAACGGTGGAGAAATTAAATAAGCAAGCCAATACACATCTCTAATCCGCCAAAACCCCTTGCATGCACCGAATGCAATGAAGGTTTGAGGCTTCATGCTTTCAACGGTACAAGTATGCATGCAATTTCAAAAAAAATGGTAATACAATGAGAGGTATCTCACCTTGATCGAAATGGCGGAAGGAGGATGCTTACTTCACTTGGCTTGAAGAGAAAAAACTAAAAAAAAGCAATGGAACACCCACAACACACGATTTTCAGTTTGGAGGAAGAAGAGAGAAGAGAGAGTGAGAGCGCTCAAGAAAAAATGCCACTTTTTATCCTCCCCCTCTTTCTAAAAAGTTTTTATACTTCATGCATGTGGATTGTATGGCTAGGATCGAATGAGGAAGATCTATGGTCTAGAAGAGTCTCATACCCCTCTAGGCGATTGCAAGGGTGTAATACTCTTGCATGGCCGCCCAAGGGACTCCAATCAACATCTTCTTTTCAAATTTTCTTTTAGACATTAAAAAAATGTCATAGGGTTGCCGTCCCATGCAACCAATAGAATTCTTACCTTTTTAAGCTACTTTTTGAACTTACAAGAGTGCCATGGGGTTGTTGTCCACATGGCTAATCAGATTTGTTTCTTGTTCTTCTCCTTTAAGTAATTACGCATAGGCCACCGCCCGACTTGGTCAAACATGACCAGCTAGGCTCCCTCACATGGGTGATGCCCAGTGAGGTCGAGTCAGGGCTAGGTTCGAGCCTTCCTGGTCAAGCCCAAACACAACACCTATTCAAATTTAATTTTATTAAAATTTACACTTAGGTTTTTTTTTGAAATGCTCTTTCTAAATTTCGGTAAAACCTAGAAATTTTCTTAAAACCCACATTCTTGTTAGAATTTCTTAAAATACCTTGAACTTAGGCATTTAAAATTCTTAATGGAGCAATTCAAGTAATTTTTAATGTAATTAAATAAAACTTAGGGATTAAATATTCATTGCGATATATATATATATATATATATATATATATATATATATATATATATATATATATACATGCGAATACGCACACACATATGTATATACATGTACCTACATATACATATACATAGTTTCACATAAATATCTTTTGAAATTCCATCATGTATTAAGTTTTTCTCAGAAAATTCATGGGTCTTACATCCTACCTTCCTTAGAAAGGATTTCGTCCACGAAATCACAACATAAACAATAAAAAAGGTCAGGGTATTTCTCAGTTATTGGCCCGTCTTCTCTTTTGATGTAGTCTATCTGCACAAACTTAATCTCCAGTAGACTTCTTTGGACAAAACTTAGCGATATGCTCTGTCAATTTTTTAAAATTCTTGAATGCACGATGCACAATTCAAACAGTGCCACAATAAAATTTATTTATGCAATATCTCGATCTATATACAAATTCTTTGACCGACCTCAAGCTACACCACCTAAGGCCATTATCATCAAAAAATCACCATTCTAGATGACCATCGTTAGAGAATTACCACTCTAACACACTATCTGGAGAATCACCACTTCGATATCATAAATAATGAGCCACCACTCGATTGACATCGTTAGAAGATCACCATCCTAACGACATTGCTAAAGAATCACCACTCCAACCACTTTATTAGGGAATCACTATCCTAATGACATCATTAGAGAATCATCACCCTAACAGCATTGTCAGAGAATCACCACTCTAACAACATCGTCAAAGAATCACCACTCCTACGACATCACTGGCATCACCAGGAATCACCTACCCGAGCCAACCCTTCTTAGCACACCACGATCCCTTATGACTGTGGCTGGGAACAAAAACTCCCATAGTGCTTTCTCAAAATAATACCATGAAGTTTTAGTATTATGTTGTCCCTGTCCACTACCCTCCTAGGTGTCGACTACCACCAGGGGCAACTCATTAGCAATTTCCTAAGCGCATATATTTTTATGCATGTTCTCATTATCAAGAACAATTGGGGATCTACAATATCCTCAAACAAGAAATTCAAAGGTTCAACAGGCACAGATAAGGCTCTAGCAATTTGCCTGAAAAGGTCACATCCAAAAGTACCCTTCAGTAAGGACAAGGTTACAAACATATCCAACATAGTTGGAAAATAAAAGGAAACACTATCTTAGAGTCTCATCAGATGACTCTTAACACAACATCATTTTAAATACGATTGGCGTAATAGTTTTGATAGCCGTTACGGTCCATCAATCGTCTTTGCTTAGGTAATATGGAATAAAGAGGTGAAGATGGTGTGTACTTAGGAGAATTTGGTGAAGTACTCAAATAGTCTCTGGGTCAAGATTAAGGACTACAACTCTCACAAGAGTTGACATAGGACTAGCTTAGGAAGCTATGTCTTCTAGTGTATCCGCATATCCCTTCCAGAATTCTTCACCAAACTTTAACTGTCACTCAACTACTAAGTGTCCTCTCAGGCCATAATAGGTGCATACACTCAGTTCACGTGGACAGATTCACCCCACGTGTTCTATATTACATCTCACACAAAGAGGTGCTTGATTCACAAACACTCAAGTTAAGTTATACAAAGCCTCATATACAATGCCAGGTCTCCCATCGGATGACATCCGGCCACAAACATATTTGTGCAACAAAAGAAAGTAAATAAAGCAATGATCAAAAGAAAAATTACTAATTTATCATACTTACAGTGCGATGGTCGATGCACGCAGAGTTTGGAACCACACTTTAACCACTGCTCTGATACCAAGCTCTGTAATGCCCCAAAATCTAAACTTGAAAAATCCATAGATTTTTAGGGTATAATTTTTTTTAAACATTGGGCAAGGGAAAAACCATAAGGGATGACAATTGGAAATTTTGAGCGAGTTACAAAATGATCAACAAATAAAAACATTTTATTACCAAAGTTTTACAAAGTGATACAAGAGAAATATACATAATTTTCCTTTTCAAATTATCTCCCAAAACCAACTGTCAAGATCGCTAAGTTCTAGAGTGTGGGTTCGATTCTCCGCCACACATCGATCGCCATCGCACTATTAGCAGTCATCACCTGCATCCCTATAAAATAGGGCCACTACTCTTGCGAGTTGGTGAAATAAACCATCACGAATTACCATTTTTAAGGAAATCATGAATCATGAAAGCAATTAATGACATGATTCAGAATCTACGAAAAACAGAACTATAGCTAGGATGATAGAACAGTCAGAAATATGTAACCAAAGCATAGGTGTATGTGAGCATACATGTGCAACGTGCTGAAAGTGTGCAAACTAGCAGAAGTAACATACATATCTATGTGTATCATGATGAAACGGTTAGAAACATTTAACCAAAGTAAGGCATCTATAGAAACGTACAATAAAATATGTAATAAGAAGGAAAAAACATGTAATTACACATTTCTAACATAAAGAAACAAGTGCAACTGGTAAGTCAGAGTCAGTATGTGATAGTTTTTTTGTTTATGTTCTTTCTTGCTTACTGCTTCGGGTACGCGAAGGAAGCTCGCATAGGTAACAGATTTCAATCTACGCTCGTCAAGGCAAACTATTTTGTGAAATGGATGACCGGGTAGTGAGACTTATAGCAACATTCCCTTATCCTGAGGTACTTTTGCCCATCTGGCCTTATGTTCCTCGCAGGGCAACACGAACGACACATAATGTAATATCCGAAAATTTCTAAGTTCTTTTCTATAGCATTGTGAAATGTCCTGAATTTCGTGCCAATATAAAACCCTAATTTCTTTAAAAATTAATGTTTGAGTATATTCGTAAGGATTAAGGGGTTTAATTATATTGAATTATAGTAAATATTAACCCTACATGGTTTGGATATCTGAGAAAATTCTAAGTGATGTCTAATTGAAAACGTCTTACTTAAAAAGAAAATGTTGATTTTTCTTTTAAGTAAAATTATTTAAATAAAGTAAATTAACAAAAGTAGATTTTAAAAATATACATATTAACATGCTTAATAAGATGGAATTAACTTATATTCAATTCCTTTACATTTTCACATGAGTTGTGGGTATATAAAACTAAAACGGTTTTTAATTAGAATTTTATGATTATTCAATAATAGTTTAATATAATAGTTTTCTTTTTTATAAATTAAAATCCATTTTCATTAGTTTAGTAGGAGCCCATAGGTGGGCCGTCCCATCCTATGTGGCATCTTACTTCAAATTCAAATTGAAAATAAAGGTATAGTGAATTTCAAGGTTATTTAAAGTTTGAAAAGTCAAAGTGGAGATCAAGGGCTCCAAATGAATTTCATTAATGAGATCAAGGGCTGGAATTAATTTCAGCACATAACCTAATATAAGAAGGGTTATAAAACCCTCCCATAGCCCTTGCCCTCCTCATTTGTGCTGGAAAAAAAAGGAGAGCTTCTCTCTCCCCCAAAAACCCTCTTCTCTCTCTCCTCTATTTCCCTTCCCTATTCTCTTCTTTTAGGGTTTCTTTTGGTTCTTGAGTGCAAGATCCAGGCCTCAAGGGGTGTGGAGAGGAGATCTAAGGTCCTCACCTTGCTGGAAGAAAGGGCTGATCGGTGGATCGAGCAAAAAGGGTCATTCATCCATCAAGAAATACATTTTTTTCAACAAAAGGTAGGGTTTCTATGCTTTTCTTGCAAGAACGGATTTCTTGGCATGGATTTTGATGCTTTTTCATGAGTTTAGATCATAATCAAACCCTCCTAACCGTGGGTTTGACTCAGATCTAATGATCCATGGCAAAAACACGTTTTCCCCTAAAGAAAATCATTTTTGAAATCGGGTTTATTATAAAAATCGGTTTCTTAGAAATAGATTCGTAAAATATATTTGTATTTGATTTATTCCATGATTTTTATGCAAATATTAGTTTAGATTGATAGATTATGAAGTGTTTCATCTACTGTGAATATTTTAGAATTTTCAGAATTTTATTTCATGCGTATTCCCTATTTCTTTTAATTTTTCTTGGGATTCGGGTGACTCGGTTTGATTCACCCAAATGCAAATATCGGAATTTCAGGTTTTCCACTTGACCTCCGTTCAGTAAAATGGTTGTTTCTCCCTCGTCCGAAGGAGTTTTGATGAACAGATTATTGCGTTGGAAAGCTAACTCCATTGTGCATCTACTGTAGAAATTTGGGATTTGTTCATGGAACGAGCACATCTCTGTGACAGTCAAAACAAAAACAAATAGGTCTGTAGTAAAACATGCATAACTCTCTCATACGGAAAAGTTTTTACGAACGGTTTGCGGCTATGGATAGCTGACAACAATTCCTATATACTGTAAAAATTTTAGCTCTGTTCATAGAGCCAAAAATTTTCTGTGAGCTCTGTACCAGTCGGACAGAGTTAAGAAATTGAAAAAATTTAGGGCAAATTCATAAATCAAGTCTCAAAGGGTGCATAGTATATATGTTTTTAATCAAATTCTTTATAGAATTAGTATGCATTATGTGAATGATTATGTAGGTCTGATTGTATGCAATCTTATATGATTATGGCATGAATTGTAAATGAAAGGTTACACATTAAAGATTTAGGATCAAAAGGTCCAATGAATACAAGTTTATGTTTTAAATTCTAAAAATGTGTTACCTACATGTATGTTCATGATATCGTGATGATATGATTGTTTCATTGATACAGATGTTAATATATATTCTCCTTGTTGCATTGGCCATGTACATGCATACACATTATATTGTGTGAAAGTGAATAAGATGTTTATGCTACGCATGTGCTCTAGTGTCTGTTATAAGTTTAATTATATGACTTTGTCCAATGCTTTATAAGAATGCATCCATGACCATAAAGTGGTTTAAGTTTGATGTTGCATAAAAAGTGTGACTGTAAACAAGTAATCATGTGACATTAAACTCAAGATACTTGCTTGGAGAGTAGCAGGTGATACAAAACTTCGTGGGGCAAGTTCTGTTACGGGCACGGAAGGTTGCTCCTCCCCTCCCACGATTTTAGGGGGAAAACCTCTGCATTAGACTGCAGCGTAGAGGTTATAGTACTCATGAGGAAAAACTGATGCATCAGGTTGAAAGGTGTTGGGAATCTCTCTCGTATTAACGTTCCTCACCCCGTCTTAGTGAATGGACCTGGCCAGGCTAAAGCCACCCCTGTATGTAAAACACGTCCTGTGTCATGGTCCTGATCTGAGAATGTCTGCCTGTGTCGTATCAGCAGGGCTAAGAAGTGATAACTTAAATAGTGTGTGCATTAATTTGGCATCGCATGCATCATCTAACTAAGAAAATGTAACTAAAGATAAGAAAATATGCATGCATTGAAAGAGCTTCTGCATATAGTAAGTCTTGCATTTTAATGGTTCATGCATTTTGTATTTTGAATATATGAATTTATGTCTTTCTGTTAAATATGAAACTTCTAAACATGCATGATTGTTGTATGATTTTTTTTAAGTTAAATTAAATGTTAAATCATGAAATTTCTATTGAAATCCTTGTCTTGTTATTCTGTCTTACAAGTTTAGCATAATTACTCTACTGAGACATGTTGTCTGACCCTATATGGTTTAAAAATTTTCAGGTAATGAGTAGGTACTTACGTGCGAAGGCGGAAGGTTGCGACGGGGACTGAGCCTACCTTTCCTCTGCTTCATGAATTCTGAACTCTGATTTTACTTTAATTCAATTCAATGACAAATGTGATAAATTTTGGATATTATGGAACTTGATTTTATTTCATGCATGGTTAATTAGTTGTTAAAGTTTAAATTCCGTAAGTATATGTTTGCAAGCATTCATCTGAAGTAGCACGTCAAGTTTTATGCCCAATGTGTTTTTCCGTTGTTAACTGCTAAAAGATTTAAATGTATTTCAAAAAAAAAAAAAAAATCTACCAATTTCGGGTTATAAAAATTGGGGTGTTACACATAAAGGTCTAGCCTACCCATTCACACACTCTAACACAACAAAGCCAAGAGGAACACTTCACCGGTGAAGGTGACAAAACACCATTTTACGTCTTCAGGGTATTACGACACGTGAGCTCACTCACAAACGTGAGACAATCGCCTAATTCAACTGATATGGAGTTCCACAAACAACAAATTAGAATATGTACCAATACCCTAACGTGGTGTTCATCCCTAAACCTTTGTCCAAACACATCAAGTACATAATGTGCGACATGCATCCGTGTAGTGCCAACATGTGAAATCAATAACGAGTATGGATAACACACAAGAACTAAATATGTCACTTGATGATAAGCATGCGGCAATTTGAGTCTAGTGACATGATGAGTAAAAGTGCGTGTGTAATGTTTTCTAATTTACACATGTTTCACTTACCTTCACACATATGCTAAGATATAAATCGCATCAACAACGTATCTTGCATACAAATCATATCGCAATTGTGTTAATACGTGCCAGTGTGGGAAAGTAACTTGGTGATAGAATTCAATACTCAAGACAACGTCAAATTATTATATATTGCACTTTACTATTATTTCGCAACATGCATTTGCATTTGTGACTCATATTGCACGTCTTTTGATTTGCATTTGACAATACAAGGCATACGAGGAAAACCATAGTCAACACATTTATTACAAGTTGTCATACACGTGTCATGATGTGCTAGTGCGCTAGTGATACACAACAAAATTGCGAATTCCATAAGTCATACAAGCTGAATCGAGCCATGACAATCGCCCAAAACTAAACTTAACGAAGGCCTTGCTTGCCATACTTGTGCGCAAAGGAATGCCACGAAAACAAAAATGCCATAGTGCATGAATCTAAGAAATAACGGGGCAACGTTCAGCTGCCACTGAACATTCATGACCTACTACCATTATAGCAGAGAAAACGAATGCCAAGGCAACTAGCAACATGCTGCCTTGAGCTGCGTACAATAGTAGCCCGCGGGACTGCGAAACAATGCATCACCCAAGATGTTAGCAAGGAAAAAGCCGAAACCCTACACACAGACCGAGACACCCATCAGCAGGGAATGAGCCCGCTGCAGGCTGCACCATAGCAGCCTGACAGGCTGCCAAACAGACAGCACAGGTCCAAGGAAGGCATGTGGCTGCCTTGCTGCCCATGGACAGGCCACCGCAAACAAGAATGGTCCGGGCGCCCAACAAGAGGGACCTAGTGAGCCTGGTCTGGTCCACGCAGAATCAAACCTAGCTCATGTTCGCATATACCGCACCCTGGTCTAAACTTGGAAGGTTTGAACCAAGGGTAACGCTGTCAAGCACAAGTGCTCACGCAACCTAACACACAGGGTGCGACAACTGCTGGAGTCATGCTGAACAACTCCATCCCACCTGCTGAAGGTGCAACAAAACACCCGAACCTTCACTTCACAGGGTGCTGCTGCAGGGGCAAGGCAGGGTGTAAAATCCGTGAAATTTATGAAATTCTAAATGAATAAAAGGGAGCAGTTATGTGAAATAGTAAGATTTTAAGTTAGGCAGTACAATTTTTTTTTATGACTTGTGGTTTCTAGAACGAAACCTGTAACAAACTCTCAAAAGTGGTATTTGGATCCGGATCTTGGCAAGATCCGATAATCCGACCCGGTTCACAGGAAACAATGATAAATTAAATGGTTTCGGGATAATAGCGTGAGATTCGAAACACATTTAAGGTAAGGGAGGGCAAGTTTTGAACCAACGGGTGAAAAATCCACCTGAAAATGGAAAAAATCCATCGACAAGAAGAAAAAAAACATTCAAATATGACATAAATAGAATTTTCTTGCAAAAGTAAACACCAAGTGATGGTGTGGTGTAGTGATAGGATGCACGGTTGTGGGGAGCCACAACCCAAGTTCAAAACCCCGGAGTGCCCACGTAGAAATAAAAAACATTGTTTTTTTTTCATAAAATCCGGAACAAGACTAAAAGAGTTAAATACACTTTAGTTCACACACTTTGCAACGAAAAATAATGTAGCACAAGTGGTAGGGCTTGTTACCCCGTAGGTTGATGACCCCGGTTCAAAACCCCCTGTGCATGGTTTTTTCATTTTTTCACCAAAAGAGGATGATGAAAAAAAATAATAAATAAACTCTACCTCATAACCACCTCCCACCAAAAACTTGATGGAGTGGTTTTGGCTCCTCTTTTTTTTCAAGAAACAAGAAAAAAAAATCCCACCAAATGGGGGAGGGTACCACAAAAGAAAAAAAAAAGATGGGAAGTTGAAGATACATTTGCCAATGTGAGGGAGGGGCAAAGTTGGGACTTCCAAGCACCCACTAAAAAGGTGGGCTGGAAGTTGGGTTTTTGAAAAACCAAAACTCCCCTACGTGGGGAGAGAATGAATTAAAGGTGGAGGAAGAGAAAGAGTTTCAGATCTCTCTCTCTCTCTCTCTCTCTCTCTCTCTCTCTCTCTCTCTCTCTCTCTCTCTCACGGTGGTGGTCGACCCCCATTGTTGGATGGCGTGAACTCCCATTATCAAGGTGTGTGGGTGACGGCTCCAACGGGAAGAAGAAACCAACATTTTTGCCAGTTGAAGCTTAGAACAAGTAGCATGTTATTTATGGGTGGTCGATCATGGTCCTGTGATCCCAACAATGGTTAACGCCCCATCATGGCATTACCAGCATGGGTGGTGAGTCCACCATCACAAGGGTTTCAAATATAAGCTTTGGACCCTCCATTGTGATAAGACTGAATTATAATGGGGTTTGGATGCACAACATAGGTTCATAATTATTTAGTAGCAATAATTTTTCTATGCTAAGTATCATATACAATGACTGGGCATTTGATTCGTAGGGGCAGAGTAGTTGCACACAATGGTTGGATTGCATAAAACAAAATTGTTAACCTGCATACATATCAAACCAGTCAACCACCTCACCATGGTAGACGCAAGGGGGGTGGCGTGCTGCTAGTATCAGTATGCACGTGACCCCGTGCTTGTCTAGACCTTCAGAGACTAAAAGAAAAGAAAATTAAGAAGAGGAAGCATACTATTCATGCCTAATCAGAATGCAATTGAAGAAAATCTGCAAACATGGAGTAGGCACTTGGTACCATTCGCTACCCTGAAATGTTATTACTTAGCACTGTTTATATTTGTTTTTTTTCTGTCGTTGGTTTATTATAAAAGATGTGGTACCCTGCATTTCAAAACGTACCTGAAATGAAATGAATTAAATTTAGCAACCTGGGCATTTTGGCTTTTTCGTATGTTTGCTGATATTGTTAAAAGGGGTTCGATTATTTCAAAAAAAAAAATTACTCTAAAATTTTTACTATAAAAAGTCGGGGTGTTACAGTTTTGGTATCAGAGCGGGACTGAAAAATATGAGATCTTGGCTCTTCCAGCGACCGCGATGACTTTGTGAGTAGGGTATAATGTGATTTTAATATCTTAGGAGTAAATTAGTAAAATTGTATATTGTGTTTCTATGAAATTATAAATAGAGGATGGTGACAAATTCATTTTTTTCTTCTTCTTTATTTAATGGTTTGTCCACATAGATGACGTGGTCAAATCGTTGCAATGACATAATGGAGACATTGCACAACCTGGCCGAGGTGGTTGGTCAATAGGCTTCAGCAATGCAGCAGATGGGCAATAATTTACATCAGGTTGCCCACGAGAAGAGTACAAACGGTGAGACTATGTCCTACATGAAATTCATGGACATGGATCCTCCTGCTTTCTCCGGAAAGACGGATCCAGAAGCTGCTGAGAGTTGGATACGAGAGATCAAACGTATCTTCCGTGTATTGGAGGTGCCCAAAGAGTGTTGGGTGGACTTTGGGACATATCGTCTCAAGGATTATGCTGAAAAGTGGTAGGAAACCACCAAGGCAGTCAAGTTCCAGGACGACCCAGTATCATGGACTGAATTTGTAGAAGTCTTCAATGCCACCTATTTTCCCAAGCACGAGAGAGCAAAGAAGATGCAGGAATTCTTGGATCTGCAACAAGGCGAGATGCCCCTCGCCGATTACATCACTAAGTTCCACAGTCTGGAACGATATTGTCCGAATGTGTACACATCGAATGAGGATCGGGCAATGAAATTTGCTCGAGGCTTGAAGACAGGTTTGCGGAACCGTCTGTATACCCGAGGGCCCAAGAGCCTCGATGAAGCCATTCAGGTAAAACCACTATATTCATTATGATACAAGTCTTGTTTTAAGTTATCAAAGTTAACACTTAGACTATGAAGAAACGTTGACTAGTTATCAAACTATCCTTGTTATTCAGGTTGCAACTCTCCTCGACGATGACTGGAAGGAGGGACAAAAGTCGCAAAAGAACAAAATCGGGGTTCAAAAACCCGAGTTCAAGAAGAGGTTTGGTGGAAAGCGTTTCAAACATCAAACCAAGAAATCAAGGCACGATGGAGGTACTAGACCCATGTCAGGGCAGAATCAGAGGTGCCAGAAGTGCAACCGCTTTCACCCCGGACAACAATGCCTCCGGGAGACAGGAGGGTGTCTTTACTGTGGAAAAATGGGACATTATATCAAGGAGTGTCGGAAAAAGCCAGCCGATGATGCACGACGTGGTACTGGAGGACAACAACCTCAACAACACCGTGCACCTCCACCACAACCTCAGGTGGCTCCATAACGCGTAGCAGGACGCGTGTATGCCACCACAGCTGACCAACTGGAGACGGAGAACCTTGTGCAAGGTGCCGTGCTTGTTTCGGGCCAAGCTGCCCTTGTCTTATTTGATTGTGGAGCTTCACATTCCTTTATATCTGTAAATTTTGCAAAACAACTTAGTAATCCCACTGAATCATTAAACCATGAATTAGTGGTATACAACCCCATAGGGCTTAATGAAATCTGTGTGAACTATATGCCCGAAGTAGAGATCATATTAGGGAATCACAACCTACCTGCTAATTTAGTATTACTCGATATGACCGAGTATGACGTCATATTAGGTATGGACTGGTTGTTTGAACATTACGCCAGGATTCTCTGTAGAGAAGGAAAGGTTGTCCTGTCTCGACCTAACATGTCAGAGGTTGTATTTCGTCTAGCTAGACCAGGTATTCAAAAAAAGGTTGTTTCGACCCTCAAGGCCCAAAAGTATCTCCGTCGGGGAGATATGGCTTTCCTAGTCAGTATGATCGAAGAAGAAATGAAGTCGACTCTGATTGGGGATCTGGAAATCATCCGCGATTTTGCCGATGTATTTCCAGAAGAACTTCCTGGACTTCCTTCTCAGCGGGAAGTCGAGTTCGGGATCGAACTAATGCCAGGTATAAAGCCAATATCAAGAGAACCCTATCGGATGGCACCAGCAGAGTTGGAAGAACTGAAGAAGCAGTTGCAAGAGCTGATGGAGTGTGGTTTTGTACGACCAAGCACGTCTCCATGGGGAGCACCGGTCCTGTTCATGAAAAAGAAGGACGGGTCTATGAGACTATGCATAGACTATACAATGTTGAACCAAGCAACTATGAAGAACAAATATCCTCTACCCCGTATTGAGGATCTATTTGATCAACTGAAAAGAGCAAAAGTCTTTTCTAAGATTGATTTGAGGTCAGGTTATCACCAGTTGAGAATAAAAGATGAAGATATCCCAAAATCAGCGTTTCGAACCAGATATGGGCATTTTGAGTTTGTGGTAATGCCATTTGGACTCACTAATGCCCCAGCGGCATTCATGGACCTGATGAATTGGGTATTCAGGCCATACTTAGACTCCTTTGTCATCATCTTCATCGATGATATATTGATATATTCAGAAAATGCGGAGGAACACAAAGAACATTTGAAAATTGTCTTAGAAACCCTTCGGACACATTAGTTATATGCCAAGTTCTCGAAATGCGAATTCTGGCTTAAAGAAGTCATGTTCCTTGGACATGTGATCTCGAAAGATGGAGTTTCAGTAGATCCTACCAAAGTTGAAGCTGTGATGAATTGGTCACAACCAAAGAATGTCAGCGAAATTCGAAGCTTCCTAGGATTAGCTGGCTACTATAGGCGATTTATCCAAGACTTCTCCCGAATCGCTATGCCAATGACCAAACTTCTACGAAAAGGGGTAAAGTTTGAATGAAATGAGAAAAGTGAAGAAAGCTTTCAAACTCTTAAAGTTAAACTTACCACAGCTCCAGTGTTAGCCTTACCGTCTGGAAGCGGAGGATTCGTGGTGTACATAGACGCTTCTAGTACTGGACTGGGGTGTGTACTGATGCAGCATGGCAAAGTCATTGCCTATGCATCACGACAACTGAAGATTCATGAGAGGAACTACCCCACTCACGACCTGGAGTTGGCGGCCGTGGTTTTTGCTTTGAAGGTTTGGAGACATTATTTATATCGGGAGAAGTTCGAAGTCTTCACTGATCACAAGAGCTTGAAGTATCTATTTTCTCAGAAGGAACTTAATATGCGACAAAGAAGGTGGCTCGAGTTCATCAAGGACTACGAATTTACAATCTCGTACCATCCAGAGAAAGCAAATGTTGTTGTTGATGCACTTAGTCGTAAGGCTGGGGGAAATCTTTCTAGCCTGGTAAATCTTGAATGGAAGATGATTTCTGAGTTTACAGAATAGAGACCTTTCTCCGATGATCAAGACGTACTTAGGCTGTCTAGCCTGACTGTACGATCGGAACTACGAGAGCAGATCATGATTAAGCAAAAAGAAGACTCGCAGTACGGGAAGATGGAGGCATTATCATTGCAAGAAGACACGGCTTTCCAGCGCAAGGAGGATGGAAGTATATGGTTTAAGGATCGACTATGGGTACCGAGTGATCCAGAGACCAGAGAAGAGTTATTAGCAGAGGCACATAAGAGCAAGTATACCATTCACCCGGGCAGTACCAAGATGTTCAAAAATCTTCAATACAGGGGTGGAATGGTATGAAGCGCGATGTTGCAAGGTAACCAATTCACGAGAAAAGTTTATGTGTTCTAATTAGGTTGTTCTTTCTATGATATAAGATCGGAATTATGCTAATTTTGCTATCATTCTAGATACGTCGCAAAGTGCTTGACATGTCAACAAATCAAAATCGAGCATCAAAGGCCAAAAGGAACGATGCAACTGATGGAAATTCCTCAATGAAAATGGGAACATATCACGATGGATTTCGTGATGGGGTTACCACGAACCCGAAAGAACCATGACTCTATTTGGGTAGTGGTTGACCGACTTACTAAGTCAGCACACTTCCTACCGATGAGAAAGGGTCAGTCACTGGAGAGCCTGACTGATCTGTATATCCAGGAGATAGTGCGACTACATGGGGTGCCAGTCTTGATTATTTCTGATAGAGACCCTCGGTTTACCTCACGACTGTGGGGGCAGTTACAAAAGGCATTGAGGACTAAGTTGAAGTTCAGCACTGCCTTTCATCCACAAACCGACGGACAGTCAGAAAGGACCATACAGACACTGGAGTACATGCTACGAGCCTGTATGTTGGATTGGAAAGGCGAATGGGACACTCACGTGCTACTAACAGAATTCGCCTACAACAATAGCTACCATGCGAGTATTGGCATGGCGCCCTTCGAAGCACTGTATGGGCGGCCTTGTAGGTCACCAGTATATTGGGATGAAGTTGGTGAAAGAACAGTTGAGTCGCCAATGGTACTTCAACATCTCATTGAACAAATACAGAAGATACGAGATCGACTTAGAGCAGCACAGAGTCGACAGAAAAGTTATGCGGATCAGAGACGCAAAGAGCTTAGTTTCGAAGTGGGAGATGCAGTGTTTGTTAAGGTATCGCCGACCAAGAGCGTTTTCAGATTCGAAAAGAAGGGAAAGTTGAGTCCTAAATACGTTGGACCTTTCCCGATATTAGAGCGGATCGGTGAAATGGCTTATCGAGTTGAGCTACCATCTCAACTTGCCAAGATTCATAATGTATTTCACGTATCGATGTTGAGAAAATACATTCAAGATCCATCACACGTGATTCAGTTTGAGGACATCAGTGTGCAAGAAGATCTGACCGTAGAAGAGAGACCGATTGAAATCGTAGATCGCAGTGAGCGGGTGATACGAAATAAGGTCATCCCATTAGTCAAAGTGAGATGGAGACATCATGGCTTAGAAGAATGCACATGGGAACCAGAAGCAGCAATGAAGGACAAATACCCACAATTGTTTGATTGATATGTATTACAAATTCCGCGGACGAAATTTCTTTTTAGAGGGGAAGGATGTAAAATCCGTGAAATTTATGAAATTCTAAATGAATAAAAGTGAGCAGTTATGTGAAATAGTAAGATTTTAAGTTAGGCAGTACAATTTTTTTATGACTTGTGGTTTCTAGAACGAAACCTGTAACAAAATCTCAAAAGTGGTATTTGGATCTGGATCTTGGCAAGATTCGATAATCCGACCCGATTCACAGGAACCAATGATAAATTAAATGGTTTCGGGATAATAGCGTGAGATCCGAAACACATTTAAGGTAAGGGAGGGCAAGTTTTGAACCAACGGGTGAAAAATCCACTTGAAAATGGAAGAAATCCATCAACAAGAAAAAAAATGTTCAAATATGACATAAATAGAATTTTCTTGCAAAAGTAAACACCAAGTGATGGTGTGGTGTAGTGGTAGGATGCACGGTTGTGGGGAGCCACAACCCAAGTTCAAAACCCCAGAGTGCCCACGTAAAAATAAAAAACATTATTTTTTTTCATAAAATCCGAAACAAGACTAAAAGAGTTAAATACACTTTAGTTCACACACTTTGCAACGAAAAATAATGTAGCACAAGTGGTGGGGCTCGTTACCCCGTAGGTTGAAGACCTTGGTTCAAAACCCCCTGTGCATGGATTTTTCATTTTTGCACCAAAAGAGGATGATGAAAAAAAAAAAAAAATAAACTCTACCTCATAACCACCTCCCACCAAAAACGTGCTGGAGTGGTTTTGGCTCCTCTTTTTTTTCAAGAAACAAGAAAAAAAAAATCCCACCAAATGGGGGAGGGTACCACAAAAGAAAAAAAAAAGATGGGAAGTTGAAGATACATTTGCCAATGTGAGGGAGGGGCAAAGTTGGGACTTCCAAGCACCCACTAAAACGGTGGGCTGGAAGTTGGGTTTTTGAAAAACCAAAACTCCCCTATGTGGGGAGAGAATGAATTAAAGGTGGATGTTATCGTCGCGAAATTTTTCCCCGTCTTCCCTTCCTTGCGGAAGAGAGAGAGGGAAACGCTTTCGCGCTTCAAACTTGACCGGATTTTGGAAATTGTTTTTGAAATACTCGCATCCATTTTGAAAATTGCGGGAAAATCCATGAGATGGGGCTCGACCTGTCGGTACGAGGTTCGACCGTTCCTGCCGCCTTTAACATAGGTAATCGAACCAAGGACCAAAATTGTGCTTGACTTAGTTAAATCATCAAAATCGTGTTCTATCCTATATGCACAGAGAACTCAGGCATGTGCTATGAGATTTGGAAAATGTAAGTTGGAAAACATAATGTATGCTTGGAAAATGCTTTGGGATTGGAAAATATTTCTAAGGAGCGAGATGGAAATTGATTTCGCAAGAAACTCTGATGAAAAGACTTGAAATCTCGAGAAAGTTCATAAAGACTTGGGAAAATCATGAATAGTTGAAAATCCTGAGAAAATAGAAGTGATTTTTGAGAAAAAGGTGAACATTTGAAAGAAAATTGCTTGTCAGGAAAAGCTTCAAGTTTTGAAAAGTTTCTTTGGAAAACGATTGAAATTCACTGAAAAATTCTCTGGAGAGGGAGAATTGAAACTCGAGAAACTGAAATCCTGAGAATCTTGGCCTTAAAACCCTTGAAAATTGAGTTTTGATCTTTGAGAAAGATTGGAAACTTCTTTTGGAAATCTTAAGAAAATAACCTTTTCCAGGGAAAACTGTGGAAAAACTTGACTTGGGAAAACCGATTTTGGAAAATCTTCAGAGTTTCTTGAGAAATCGATTTTCTTGAGAATGAAGTTTTCTTAAGAAAATCATGGGAAAACCAAGGATTTCATGATGCAAATGATATGAATGAATGAATGCACTTTAAAAGATTTTCTAAGAAATTTGTTGGAAAATGTTCATTAAGTCAAAATAAATCCCTTACATATTCTGACTGTGGCCATGAATATGTTCAGAGTTTAATTGATTTAATGCACAATGCTTTGAAGATATTTGAAATATGATGTGCATTTTCAAGATAGCCTAAGAGTGTAGGCTCAATGTGACTAGTAGGAAGATGATGGATCTGGGTCTCGTCCATATTCCGACTAGGGCCGTAAATATGGATTCCACCGAGTTCATCAACTCCCTAAGAGTTGGTGCACGTGCCATTCGTGAACATCCATAGTGCTTTTGAAATAAAATGCATGAATCATAGAAACAGGATATTGCATAAATTCAAACTATATGATATGCATCCTAGTCTAAGCGGGAAATTAAATCTCTTATTCCAAAATTTACATTATTACATCACTAATCAAATGAAATAAATGGAAATTGCAGACTTCAGCTCCTTCTTTTGAATGTCCCTACCAACTTGAAATAAGGTTAGCTCAAATATGTTGGTTTTTCCAAGATTTTCCAATAATATTATGAAATTATTGGATTTAATTGGATATAAACCCTATTCTCATGCTTCCTTGATATTTGAAATGATGAAAATGCAAGAAATTTGGTGGAAAATAGTTTGAAATTCGGAATTGGGGTCAAACTGACCAAAATACCCCTAATTATAAAGTTATACCTTTAAAATCAGGGTTTTTTGAAGGAAAACTCGGTAAAATTGATATTTTGAAATTCAAATTGAATCAAATGATGATAAAATGAAGTAAGAGACATGATGACATGCTCTAAACACATTAAGACTGTAAAATCAGAATTTGACATTTTGCAATTTATCCAAAATAACGAATTTCACTTGTTTTTCGCTTGGATCCGGGTCCTGCGGGACCCTGTTTTGATATTATGGCTAATCCGAACCTCAAATGGATTCCAAATTGCACCAAATCCGATATGAAGCATCTACTTACTCTGATAAACAGCCTAGAATGCTAAAAATCACGAAATGATATGATTTAAATGCTAAAATTTAAAGAAAGTCTTAAAATGGTGGATTTTGCCTATGGATCCGAACCAAATGCACTGCTTAACATGATAATGCAAGATTTACACCATGAAAACTTTTGATATTTTGCAGACTGCTAAAGGACCCGAAATGGAACATTTTTGGTTTTTACAACCTTGGGATTTGAGCCATGGTGAGTTTGGCAACATGGATTTAGTTCTGATAGAGGTAAAAATCACCCTAATCTGATGTAAAATGCTAAAAAATAGAAAACAGCCATGGAAATTTATGAAATTAATCAGATCTTCTCACGACATCTACATGAATAACTCTCATGTTCATGACTTCGGCATTTGATCAACAGAGACACAGGTAAAAATATAACTTTTCATTCCTAAATTGACAGAACAGACAAATGTAGCAAAACAGAGGACTGAAAAGACAAATCCGAAACAGGTATTACAACTGTTCTAAAAATCACAATATTCTATATTCAAACAGAGGATATCTTTGACATAACTTTCACTTTTTACAGTTTTGGAGTTGGAGCAACACACAAAGAGAACCAATAGCCCTAAGTCGATCCAAAATCTCACAGGCCCAAATCAGGCTCTGACACGTGTCCCGAACTCTCGGCTTTTTGTCAGACATAACAAAAATCATAAAAATCTGAGAAAATCAGGTTAAAAATTAGACATTTGTCCGAGTTCATAACATCTTTCGGATTGAAAATCGGATATCCCATGAGGGAGATCTGGATTTTACAAATCGGCAAATGATTTTCAAAACGCCTCCCGGGTAACAAAACCCGACTTGCCATTTTGAATGTTTACCGCAGTAAACGAATTCAAATGCCTCCGAATTTTTGGCACATTTCTAAGGACACTGAAGGCGTATTCCGTGATTTTTTTTAGATTTTTAATAAAAAATAAATGCATGAAATGACATGTGGACTGACTGACAAAAACAGAGAACTACTGAAAATGAGCAGAATTGAAATAAATGCTAAATTAATTCTAATTAATTCATGAAACGTGCTAAATTAATGAAATAAAATGCAAATTAAACCTATCTAAATGCATGAATGCTGAAAATCATCAAGGAAGCATAATCATGTATTTTTATATACGTCGTTTCATGAGAATAGCTCAATCCATCTCTCGGATGAGCTCTTTCTTCAAACGACTCCCGAATCGAATTATGAGATCAAATGAAGAGGAAAAGAGGTGCACCTTGCTTCGTTAGGCAGCGTTGAAGCTCTTAAGAGGGACAAATATCACGAGCTTTGTTCGTCTATCGCTTCGGGCTTCGAATGATTCACCAAGATCGATCCACCGTGCCTTCTTCACTGAGCCAAAGGGGGTGTGAATTCCAAAGTGCAAAAATCAGATTTTCAGGAAGGCTAGGTCGAATTTCCAAGTTCACAAGAGCTAAAAAAAATGATCTCCCTATGCTGGGCATGGAGCCTTGTTTTTATAGATTTTCTGAAAAAATTTGAATTTCAAACAGGCTCAATCTGAGCCCTCCATGTGGCGCCATCTCAGGGGTGCTATTTTGATTTTTGAGAAAATAAAAAATGAAATTTTTGTGGGTGAGACACCTCAGCAGGATTTGAAATTTTTCAAAATTTGGTTTGCTTGATTTTCTCTGCAGGAAGCTCCCAGATGGCGCCACCTCAGAGGGTGCTCTCTTGGAATTTGAAATTCAAACTTGCTTTTTGTAGGGAGTCCTCAGGTGGCGCCACCTCATGGTGGGCTACTTTTATTAAAAATAAAATAAAAAATAAAATTTGAAGCCAAGTGGGACTCTGGATTGGCGCCACCTCAAAAGGTGATTTGAGGTGTAAGGCTGGAAACAATAGGAGCATGCCATGTGGCGCCATCTCTGGAGGTGCTTGGCATGTGTCAGAAGGATAGGAGTGGAGGAAGCTAGGAGTGTGCCACCTCAGAAGAATTCAAATTCTACTTTTCTGCAGGAAAGGAGAGGCTGACATGTGGCATTTCCTCAGAGTGGCTCCTACGATGCCATGTGGCAGGAGAACATGAATGGATGAAGCAAAATGCGCCACCTCAGAGGGGGGTTTTTCTACTTTTTCTGATGTAGGGAGGTCTGGACATGTGGCAGTCCAGGATGGTTCCATACCTGACAAGACTTGCTGGAGGAGGTTCTTTAGATGGCGCCACCTCAGAGGGGGATTTGAATTTTAAATGGAGGTTGGCCCTGGAGGAATGGAGGGTGGACATGTGGCGCCACCTCAGGGTGGCTCCTACAATGCCATGTGGCAAGAGGGAGGAAAAGGAGGGAAACAGACACGTGGCACTATCTCACACAAAATAGAAAAGGTGAAGTTCAGGATTTGCGCCACCTAGTCTGGAGTTTGAATATTTGAATTCTAGCTTTCTCTGAAGGAGGCAGAAGGTGACATGTGTCACTTGCTTTTTCTGAAGAAAGCAGAGAGAGACACGTGTCCCTTGCTTTTTCTGAGAAGAGCAGAGGGTTACATGTGTCACTTGCTTTTCTGAGAAGAGCAGAGGGTGACATGTGTCACTTGCTTTTTCTGAGAAAAGCAGGGAGTGACATGTGTCTTCTACTTTTTCTAAAGGAAGCTGGAGATGACATGTGTCATCTACTTTTCTGAGAAAAATAGGAGGGAGACATGTGTCACCTGCTTTTTCTGAAAGGAGCAGAGATTGACACGTGTCGCTTGCTTTTCCTGAGGAAAGGAGAGAGTGACATGTGTCACTTGCAGGAGACATAATTCAAATGGTGCCACCTCAGGGGAGACAAGTTCTACTTTTTCTGAACAGGACAACACATGACACGTGGCATCACATGGTGACCTTGGAATGACACATGGCACAGGGTGAAGAAGGTAGACATTGGCACGTGGCATAAAATGAAGAGGATGTCTAATGACATGTGGCGACATCTTAAGGTGGCCCCACAGTAACACGTGTCAAAGGATGGCAGAAGAGAGAAGGTGACATGTGGCGCCACCTCTAGGTGAACCCTATGTTGACATTTGGCAAGTAAATGGGAGGAGAGAGAAAAAGACATGTGGCACCAATCCAGGGGACAAGGCTCGTATATTTTTGGGTTTTTCAAAATTCAAATTTTTCAAAAGAGAAGCCTGTGTGACACCATCTCAATGTGGGTCCCACATTGCTTCTTTATTTCAATAAGGATAACACAACAACCTCTTTTTGGAATTTTCATAAAAATTTGGACTAATTGGCAAAACAGAAATTTTGAAAAGAGTTGGCCCCTGTAGGGCGATTTTGTAAAAGGAAGATATTTGAAATTGTTTGACAAAAGGGCAAAATCTGAGGTGAAGTGGTTGAAATCCATATTGAAAACTATCGAGATCGTTTTCCTGAGAAAATATTTTGAAATTCAGAGTCCTGGGGGTAAAATGGGAAGAATTGATAATTTTGAAGACCCAGGGTTTTGAAATCAATTTTGAAAAGAGTTGAAATTCAAATCTGGATTGGAAATTTTGAAATCGAGAGGTCTGGACCTCGAAATGACATGATGTGCAGTGCAGTGATATGAAATGCTCATGCAATGATATGCAATGCCATGTCTTATGCAATATAATCTTGAACCAAGACTTGGAGATTCCTGTCTTCTGTCAGGAACAAAATTTTGAACATCTGAGCTAAAAATAGAGAAATTTTGAGAGTTGTAAATGAAATTTGGACTTTTGCAAGGTCTGAGCTCAGAAAATGACCATTTTGCCCTCCGGCGATTTCAAAAGGCTGGATGATGATGTTTGGTGAAAATGTCGTGGAGGTGAGTGAAAATTTGGGGTGTTTACAGATGCCCCTCTTTGCTACTAAGCCGGCTCATGGCCGAGCTTAGTGGGAAAGAAAAACACACCAAATTTGGGCTATACATAAAGAAATGCCCCAGTTAGAAGGATCTGACTGGGTGTGAAGAAATTAGCCCGAGGAAGATGGTAGATATGAAGCGAAGAATGAAGAGAAAAGACTCACTCTGTGAGAGTGAAATTCAGGTTTATGCCCTTGACCTGGATGGGACAAAAATACCTCGCATGGAACGAAGCTCAAGTTTGACCCTTAACCTGATTGGGGAATGGAATATCTCATCGAAATGAGACTCAGGTTTGTACCCTTAACCTGATCGGGTCGAAGATGAAATACCTCTTTTATTGAGGCTCAGGTTTGTACCCTTATACTAATCGGGCGGAAAATAGAATACCTCGTCGATGGAGGCTCATGTTTATACCCTTATCCTGATCGGGCAGAAAATGGAATACCTCTTTGGATGAGGCTCAGGTTTATACCCTTATCTTGATCGGGCAGAAAATGAAGTACCTCTTTGAGTGAGGCTCAGGTTTATACCCTTATCCTGATCGGGTGGAAAATGAAGTACCTCTTTGAGTGAGGCTCAGGTTTGTTCCCTTATCCTGATCGGGCGGAAAATGGATGGAATCCTCGAAGGAAGAGACCATGATGGAACCTTTGGATTTTGCACAATAAATCCGATAGGGTTTTTGCAAAAGGAAGGAAAATGGGGTCCCTAAAGCTTGAAAAGGGATTGATTTTGGGCGCCTCATTGCTGAAACTAAAATCAGCTTTTGAAATTGCCTCTTGCGAGAAAATGATTGGTGGTTCGACCTCGAACCGAAATGGGACTGTCTATGGTTGGACAGTGGGGACACCGGGAAGTGTGCAAGTCTGAGAGTCCATGCTCTCAAAGAAGGGAAGGAATCAAGTCCTAAAGAGGGATTTAAAATTGGTGTCAGGATGCATCGAAGATGGATATCGAGCTCTCACTTCACGTCAGGATAGCTAGAAAATATTATCAAAATATTGAGAATTTTGTTGTTGATTCAAAGTTTTTGAAAATGTTGCACATGGCTGCAAAGATATTCTTTCTTTTCTACCCAAAGCATTACCTCCAAATAAGGTTCACTTCGTAGAATCGAAATTGGAAACCCAAATTACTTGCAATTGCCCTTCTTCAAGGAAGTTATCAATCCCCTTGATAGGAACAGGAAAGAGAATTTGATATTATGAAAGCAATTGATGAAAGAGTATTGATAATAGAATTTCATAAAGTTTAAAGAGAATTCTTGATAAATTTGGCAGTTTGATATCCTGAGGGCTTCTCTCATGATAATCTTTCTGCACTCTTTTGGCTCTCTTGTGTTTTGGCTGCATTCTCCTTCATTTTGGAGATATTCTGATTCTTTTTTTTTCTTTCTTTTTCATCTCTTGCTCTCTTTTGGAAGGGTACGTCACAAGCTCCTTCATCTTGGAGATGTTTCGATCCTTCTTGGGCGATGGGTTTGGAGATCTTTGGATGATAGCTGAAATTAAATATCTTTTAGGTATTGTCGAGAGGTTCATCGCATCTGCCTTCATCTCGACAGTGCTTTGGACTCTCCCTGGAAGGATCCGTCACAAACTCCGTCATCTTGGAGATGTTTCGAATCTTCTTTGGCCCCGGGGGTCTACTCGCCTAATTCACCTTCATCTTGACGACAGGTGAGAGATCCCTTTTGCGGATATTTAATTGCAGCTTAGGTGATTCTAAGGAGATAGGGCTTGGATGCATTCTCTCTTTTACTAGCACTCAGGATATTTCCACTGCCTCATTTTTGCAAGAATGGTCTTTAAAAATATGCCATTGACTGCGATCAATATCAATCATCTATGGCTTTGCAAAACATTGAATCTTCTTCGTTGGCCATATCAAGGATTTATCCTTCATCCCTTTGGTTGGTCAATAGAAAGAATTGGAAGTTTGAATCTCTTTTCGCAAAAGCTTCACTCTCTTGGAAGTAATGCTGAAGGTAAACTGAGGTAAAGATTTGTGCAATAAAATTTTGAAATCAACAGGTAATTGATTGACATATTGACAAATTGTTCTTGAAATCCTTGGTGAAAGAGAGCATTTAACATCTGGCTTAACACATCCATGATGAAAATTGAGTCCTGAAAAGACTCAGTAAAAGATCAATTCGACAGTTGAGTTTTGTTTTGATTTACCAGCTCGAAAGCAGGATTTTATCGAAGTACTAGCTCGAAAGCGAGATTTTTGGGGATACCAGCTCGAAAGCATGATTTTGATTGTTCGACCAGCTCGAAAGCAGGATTTTGATTGAAGTACCAGCTTGAAAGTAGGATTTTTGGGAATACCAGCTCGAAAGCAGGATTTTGATTGTTCGACCAGCTCAAAAGCAGGATTTTGATTAAAGTACCAGCTCGAAAGCAAGTTTTTTGGGAATACCAGCTCGAAAGCAGGATTTGGATTGAAGGACCGGCTCAAAAGCAGAATTTGGGTTGACTGACCAGCTCGAAAGCAGGATTTGTTGACCGACCAGCTCGAAAGCAGGATTTGGGTTGACCGACCAGCTCGAAAGCAGGATTTGTTGACCGACCAGCTCGAAAGCAGGATTTGGGTTGACCGATCAGCTCGAAATCAGGATTTGATGACCGACCAGCTCGAAAGCAGGATTTGGGTTGACCGACCAGCTCGAAAGCAGGATTTTATGACCGACCAGCTCGAAAGCGGGATTTGTTGACCGACCAGCTAGAAAGCAGGATTTTATGACCGACCAGCTCGAAAGCGGGATTTGTTGACCGACCAGCTAGAAAGCAGGATTTTATGACCGACCAGCTCGAAAGCGGGATTTGTTGACCGACCAGCTAGAAAGCAGGATTTGTTGACCGACCAGCTCGAAAGCAGGATTTTGATAGAAAATGATTGTCATTAATAGAGATGTGACCCGAAGGTTTGAAAATGATAGATATTTGATGAATTTGTAACCCGAAGGCCAGGAAAGTTGGAACCTGAAGGCGGAAAAAATGACTAATGTTGGCAAGATTGTAACCCGACGGCTTGAATTGAGAATCTGATAAAGTGGGTGGTCCAGAGGTTGAAATTGGAAATTGAGTGACCCGAAGGTCGAATAGAGAATTGGGTAACCCAAAGGTCGAAATTGGAAATTTAGAATTGGAAATTATAAATTATAAATTGAAAATTGAAAATTGGTTGTTAGAAATTTGGAAATTGGGAATTTGGAAATTGAAAATTGGATGTTGAAAATTAGAAATTGGATGTTGAAAATTGGGTGCAGAATAAATGCAAATGGAATGCAAATGAAGTGCCAATGGGTGCATATATATGCAAAATGAGAGATTGGTTTATCCTGTCTGCATACAGGATGTTTTGAAGTAAAGATAAATTTTCACAAAAAAAATGCCCCAGTGTAACTAGGGAGGAAAATTTTGAATAAAAGAAGGATAATTGGTGAATAAGGCAACAAGCTCCTTGACTGATAGGCGTCCTCAAGATCATTCCTCACAAGAGAGACATTGTGAAAAGGAAGGATAAGCAAATAAGATGGTGCCAAGCTATTGAAAAAAAATTCGATGACTTTATTGATGCTTAAAAATCAAGGAAAGAAAATGGGATTACATTATTCTTTTGAAAAGCAAGAGGAGAAATGGAAAAGTGTCGGCATGGTCATCTTCTGGAATGATTGTAAAAAAAACATCTTGGTCGGGATGACTAGTCCTCCTTTTCATCTTCAACGCGGAGCTTCATGTCAAAGCAGTCTTGAATGATATTCTTAAGGATGAAACAATGCTCGGTATCATGACCCATTGTCCAATGAAACTTGCAGAACTGATCTTTAAACCTTCCCATGGTCACAGAAGGATCTGCCATCTTGGGGAGTCTAACCATCCCTTTGGCGATCATATATTCTAGAACTTGCTCGAGCGGTTGTTCTAAGGGAGTAAAATTGCGGTCGTATCCCCAACCATCATGCTTTGGCCTCCCCTGGGGCCTTAATTCTAGTTGGATGCTCGCGGGAGAGCTGTCATTCTGCTTGTTGATTCTGTTTTCTTGTCCTGTATGATCATCCTTGCTGGAATTTAGACTCCCTGACCCGCCGGTGTGGTTCTTTCTGCCACCCCTTTTGCTTTTGCCATTGTTGTTGCCAGGGGCATTCACGGAGAATGTGAAGTTTGACTTCTTTTTGATATCTGAATTGCTCTTTGAGAGTGTGAGGCTCTCATATACTCCATTTTCTATTCCCATCTCGAGCCATTCAACTCGTTCTATCAATTCAATGAAAGTTCGTGCTGGGGAGGTAGAGATCAGGCCTCTCAAAGGTTGGGACAAATTATTCAGGATGACCGACAACGCGTGTCCTTCTGATATTGGGTCCTTCATTTTGTTGCAGGTCTCTCTCCATCTGCGAATGAAGTCTCTGGCTTTTTCACTATCTCCCTGCTTCAGATTACAGAGGTGATTTAACGTTGGTAGCGCTTCAGCATTGAACAAAAATCGCTCGATAAATAGATTAACCACCTTATCGAATTCTCGCAGCTCGATTGGATTGATATGCTCGGAGTACCACTTGGCGGCAGTGCCTTCTAGGCTACGAGGAAAACAGAGAAATAGGGCCCTATTGTCTCTCTTGAATTTGGAGCATTCGGCGAAGAACATGGCGAGATGGGCTTTCGGGTCGCCAGAACCATCAAACTTGATGAATTTACGGGGAAGGTTCTCCAGATCTTCGTCTCCTTCTAAGCCATCATAGAAGTCCTCGTTGGTGAAGACTTTCTTTCCCTTGTCGCGAGCTTGCAGGTCTTTAACAACTTTGGCCATTTCTTTGAATTGTGACTGCAGGGGCTCTTCTGCAACTTGATTCTTTGATTTGCGACTCCTCCTTTGTTTTCGGCCCTGTTTCTGAAATGCCAGAGGCACCTCATATTCTTCATTGGTGTCTTCCTCTGATTCTGATTCATCTGAAATTTCTTCTAGCTGAACTTGCTTCTTGGAAGTCTTCTTATCCTTGTGCCCATGGAACTTCTCTTTGAATGGGTTCTTCTCTGCACTGGTCCCAGCCTGTTCACTCATCATTTTGGTCATCATTTTCTGGAACATGGCATACATCTGCGGGTCTATGCCATCCTTCCCTTGCTGCTGCTCTTGACTCCTCTCGGATCGCGGGGAGCCCATCTCTTCTTCTGAGGCTGAGAGTACTGTGGTGATGTGGTTCTTCTTCCTGACCTTGTTCAAACCATCAAATGTTGTGGATGCTCTATGTAGGATGAAGTCTTGATTAGACTCTGAGGGTGGATTGGGAGGAAAATGATTATTGACGATATGGTAGACAATTGGAAGAATATCCCATTGCTAGGGATAGAGTCGCCGCTGAAATTACGACAATTGTGTTGTCATTCTTTGTAAGAGAAATAACAATGGAAAATGTGCCTTGTTACCTAGGCGAGGTCGTCGACCACGAGGAAAAACACCATTTTGAAGGAAAGAGATATCTCTTGAAAAAAACAATCTGCAAACGGATTTAGAATAAGGAGAAGGCAAGTGGGTAAACAATTTCCACCGCAATAATCAAGGTATACACGAGGAAAATAAGGTGAAGAATTTTTTACAAATAGACAAAAGAATTGAAAATCCAATGAGAGAAAACCTATGATTTTGAAAAAAATTGCAGGCAGGATGAAAATGCAGCTGGAAATTCGAGATCCAGTAGAAAGGTAGAATGGAAAATCACCTGGAGTTTTGAAAGAAATTGGGAAAATCATCCAGGGTTTGAGAAAATAAAGGAAAAGGAGAAAAATATGGAAATTTAAAAAATATTTTTGGGAAAATATAAGAAAATAGAGGTAATGTAAGAACAATCATATCCTGTACAAACATTTATGCACATACAACACTCCCTAAAAGGCTGACTCTAGATGCATCATTTTGAAAACAGTTGTAGGACCTTAATCCTAACACTAGGTTCAGATCATCTTTGTCCAATCCAGTTATGCCGATATACTCGAATCGAAATCCGAGGTACGTGGCATAGAATTTCAACTCCGGTTCTAATGTAAGGTTTTCCAACATCCTTGAGCGCCTACCGATATACTTCGGACTGTGGCCCGTGGTACGTGGTAGGGGGGTGTTAACCCAAATAGTTGGCCCGATTGTGAGGCTCTGTCCCGAACTAGGGTTCTGGAAGAGAGCCCAGCAACGTGAAGACCAGGTAATAGTAGGTAATGGAGATTTTGAAAAATGATCACATGCAAGAAATAGAGGGCTCTAAATCCTAGAGAGATAGATTTTGAAAACTTTGAAGAAGCATACATTGTTTGCATTCAGATCCTAAATTGAGGAGAGTTGTGTTTAGACCTAAGTCTATGTGAGCATGAAAATATCTCCTCAATCTGGTCCTACCAAACCATACCTAGTCTATATGCAATCAATGTCAGCTAGGTCAGAGTCTAGGCTCCTAGGTTTGCATTATATCATAAAGTAAAGAGCTGACATTTTGAGAACACAGTTTTGATAATTAAACTAAGTCAAACACAATTTTAATCAGACGAGGACAGGTCCCATCACGGTCGCCAAACCTGTTATCGTCGCGAAATTTTTCCCCGTCTTCCCTTCCTTGCGGAAGAGAGAGAGGGAAACGCTTTCGCGCTTCAAACTTGACCGGATTTTGGAAATTGTTTTTGAAATACTCGCCTCCATTTTGAAAATTGCGGGAAAATCCATGAGATGGGGCTCGACCTGTCGGTACGAGGTTCGACCGTTCCTGCTGCCTTTAACAGGGGTAATCGAACCAAGGACCAAAATTGTGCTTGACTTAGTTAAATCATCAAAATCGTGTTTTATCCTATATGCACAGAGAACTCAGGCATGTGCTATGAGATTTGGAAAATGTAAGTTGGAAAACATAATGTATGCTTGGAAAATGCTTTGGGATTGGAAAATATTTCTAAGGAGCGAGATGGAAATTGATTTCGCAAGAAACTCTGATGAAAAGACTTGAAATCTCGAGAAAGTTCATAAAGACTTGGGAAAATCATGAATAGTTGAAAATCCTGAGAAAATAGAAGTGATTTTTGAGAAAAAGGTGAACATTTGAAAGAAAATTGCTTGTCAGGAAAAGCTTCAAGTTTTGAAAAGTTTCTTTGGAAAACGATTGAAATTCACTGAAAAATTCTCTGGAGAGGGAGAATTGAAACTCGAGAAACTGAAATCCTGAGAATCTTGGCCTTAAAACCCTTGAAAATTGAGTTTTGATCTTTGAGAAAGATTGGAAACTTCTTTTGGAAATCTTAAGAAAATAACCTTTTCCAGGGAAAACTGTGGAAAAACTTGACTTGGGAAAACCGATTTTGGAAAATCTTCAGAGTTTCTTGAGAAATCGATTTTCTTGAGAATGAAGTTTTCTTAAGAAAATCATGGGAAAACCAAGGATTTCATGATGCAAATGATATGAATGAATGAATGCACTTTGAAAGATTTTCTAAGAAATTTGTTGGAAAATGTTCATTAAGTCAAAATAAATCCCTTACATATTCTGACTGTGGCCATGAATATGTTCAGAGTTTAATTGATTTAATGCACAATGCTTTGAAGATATTTGAAATATGATGTGCATTTTCAAGATAGCCTAAGAGTGTAGGCTCAATGTGACTAGTAGGAAGATGATGGATCTGGGTCTCGTCCATATTCCGACTAGGGCCGTAAATATGGATTCCACCGAGTTCATCAACTCCCTAAGAGTTGGTGCACGTGCCATTCGTGAACATCCATAGTGCTTTTGAAATAAAATGCATGAATCATAGAAACAGGATATTGCATAAATTCAAACTATATGATATGCATCCTAGTCTAAGCGGGAAATTAAATCTCTTATTCCAAAATTTACATTATTACATCACTAATCAAATGAAATAAATGGAAATTGCAGACTTCGGCTCCTTCTTTTGAATGTCCCTACCAACTTGAAATAAGGTTAGCTCAAATATGTTGGTTTTTCCAAGATTTTCCAATAATATTATGAAATTATTGGATTTAATTGGATATAAACCCTATTCTCATGCTTCTTTGATATTTGAAATGATGAAAATGCAAGAAATTCGGTGGAAAATAGTTTGAAATTCGGAATTGGGGTCAAACTGACCAAAATACCCCTAATTATAAAGTTATACCTTTAAAATCAGGGTTTTTTGAAGGAAAACTCGGTAAAATTGATATTTTGAAATTCAAATTGAATCAAATGATGATAAAATGAAGTAAGAGACAGGATGACATACTCTAAACACATTAAGACTGTAAAATCAGAATTTGACATTTTGCAATTTATCCAAAATAACGAATTTCACTTGTTTTTCGCTTGGATCCGGGTCCTGCGGGACCCTGTTTTGATATTATGGCTAATCCGAACCTCAAATGGATTCCAAATTGCACCAAATCCGGTATGAAGCATCTACTTACTCTGATAAACAGCCTAGAATGCTAAAAATCATGAAATGATATGATTTAAATGCTAAAATTTAAAGAAAGTCTTAAAATGGTGGATTTTGCCTATGGATCCGAACCAAATGCACTGCTTAACATGATAATGCAAGATTTACACCATGAAAACTTTTGATATTTTGCAGACTGCTAAAGGACCCGAAATGGAACATTTTTGGTTTTTACAGCCTTGGGATTTGAGCCATGGTGAGTTTGGCAACATGGATTTAGTTCTGATAGAGGTAAAAATCACCCTAATCTGATGTAAAATGCTAAAAAATAGAAAACAGCCATGGAAATTTATGAAATTAATCAGAGCTTCTCACGACATCTACATGAATAACTCTCATGTTCATGACTTCGGCATTTGATCAACAGAGACACAGGTAAAAATATAACTTTTCATTCCTAAATTGACAGAACAGACAAATGTAGCAAAACAGAGGACTGAAAAGACAAATCCGAAACAGGTATCACAACTGTTCTAAAAAACACAATATTCTATATTCAAACAGAGGATATCTTTGACATAACTTTCACTTTTTACAGTTTTGGAGTTGGAGCAACACACAAAGAGAACCAATAGCCCTAAGTCGATCCAAAATCTCACAGGCCCAAATCAGGCTCTGACACGTGTCCCGAACTCTCGGCTTTTTGTCAGACATAACAAAAATCATAAAAATCTGAGAAAATCAGGTTAAAAATTAGACATTTGTCCGAGTTCATAACATCTTTCGGATTGAAAATCGGATATCCCATGAGGGAGATCTGGATTTTACAAATCGGCAAATGATTTTCAAAACGCCTCCCGGGTAACAAAACCCGACTTGCCATTTTGAATGTTTACTGCAGTAAACGAATTCAAATGCCTCCAAATTTTTGGCACATTTCTAAGGACACTGAAGGCGTATTCCGTGATTTTTTTTAGATTTTTAATAAAAAATAAATGCATGAAATGACATGTGGACTGACTGACAAAAACAGAGAACTACTGAAAATGAGCAGAATTGAAATAAATGCTAAATTAATTCTAATTAATTCATGAAACGTGCTAAATTAATGAAATAAAATGCAAATTAAACATATCTAAATGCATGAATGCTGAAAATCATCAAGGAAGCATAATCATGTATTTTTATATATGTCGTTTCATGAGAATAGCTCAATCCATCTCTCGGATGAGCTCTTTCTTCAAACGACTCCCGAATCGAATTATGAGATCAAATGAAGAGGAAAAGAGGTGCACCTTGCTTCGTTAGGCAGCGTTGAAGCTCTTAAGAGGGACAGATATCACGAGCTTTGTTCGTCCTTCGATTCGGGCTTCGAATGATTCACCAAGATCGATCCACCGTGCCTTCTTCACTGAGCCAAAGGGGGTGTGAATTCCAAAGTGCAAAAATCAGATTTTCAGGAAGGCTAGGTCGAATTTCCAAGTTCACAAGAGCTAAAAAAAATGATCTCCCTATGCTGGGCGTGGAGCCTTGTTTTTATAGATTTTCTGAAAAAATTTGAATTTCAAACAGGCTCAATCTGAGCCCTCCATGTGGCGCCATCTCAGGGGTGCTATTTTGATTTTTGAGAAAATAAAAAATGAAATTTTTGTGGGTGAGACACCTCAGCAGGATTTGAAATTTTTCAAAATTTGGTTTGCTTGATTTTCTCTGCAGGAAGCTCCCAGATGGCGCCACCTCAGAGGGTGCTCTCTTGGAATTTGAAATTCAAACTTGCTTTTTGTAGGGAGTCCTCAGGTGGCGCCACCTCATGGTGGGCTACTTTTATTAAAAATAAAATAAAAAATAAAATTTGAAGCCAAGTGGGACTCTGGATTGGTGCCACCTCAAAAGGTGATTTGAGGTGTAAGGCTGGAAACAATAGGAGCATGCCATGTGGCGCCATCTCTGGAGGTGCTTGGCATGTGTCAGAAGGATAGGAGTGGAGGAAGCTAGGAGTGTGCCACCTCAGAAGAATTCAAATTCTACTTTTCTGCAGGAAAGGAGAGGCTGACATGTGGCATTTCCTCAGAGTGGCTCCTACGATGCCATGTGGCAGGAGAACATGAATGGATGAAGCAAAATGCGCCACCTCAGAGGGGGGTTTTTCTACTTTTTCTGATGTAGGGAGGTCTGGACATGTGGCAGTCCAGGATGGTTCCATACCTGACAAGACTTGCTGGAGGAGGTTCTTCAGATGGCGCCACCTCAGAGGGGGATTTGAATTTTAAATGGAGGTTGGCCCTGGAGGAATGGAGGGTGGACATGTGGCGCCACCTCAGGGTGGCTCCTACAATGCCATGTGGCAAGAGGGAGGAAAAGGAGGGAAACGGACACGTGGCACTATCTCACACAAAATAGAAAAGGTGAAGTTCAGGATTTGCGCCACCTAGCCTGGAGTTTGAATATTTGAATTCTAGCTTTCTCTGAAGGAGGCAGAAGGTGACATGTGTCACTTGCTTTTTCTGAAGAAAGCAGAGAGAGACACGTGTCCCTTGCTTTTTCTGAGAAGAGCAGAGGGTGACATGTGTCACTTGCTTTTCTGAGAAGAGCAGAGGGTGACATGTGTCACTTGCTTTTTCTGAGAAAAGCAGGGAGTGACATGTGTCTTCTACTTTTTCTAAAGGAAGCTGGAGATGACATGTGTCATCTACTTTTCTGAGAAAAATAGGAGGGAGACATGTGTCACCTGCTTTTTCTGAAAGGAGCAGAGATTGACACGTGTCGCTTGCTTTTCCTGAGGAAAGGAGAGAGTGACATGTGTCACTTGCAGGAGACATAATTCAAATGGTGCCACCTCAGGGGAGACAAGTTCTACTTTTTCTGAACAGGACAACACATGACACGTGGCATCACATGGTGACCTTGGAATGACACATGGCACAGGGTGAAGAAGGTAGACATTGACACGTGGCATAAAATGAAGAGGATGTCTAATGACATGTGGCGACATCTTAAGGTGGCCCCACAGTAACACGTGTCAAAGGATGGCAGAAGAGAGAAGGTGACATGTGGTGCCACCTCTAGGTGAACCCTATGCTGACACTTGGCAGGTAAATGGGAGGAGAGAGAAAAAGACAAGTGGCACCAATCCAGGGGACAAGGCTCGTATATTTTTGGGTTTTTCAAAATTCAAATTTTTCAAAAGAGAAGCCTGTGTGACACCATCTCAATGTGGGTCCCACATTGCTTCTTTATTTCAATAAGGATAACACAACAACCTCTTTTTGGAATTTTCATAAAAATTTGGACTAATTGGCAAAACAGAAATTTTGAAAAGAGTTGGCCCCTGTAGGGCGATTTTGTAAAAGGAAGATATTTGAAATTGTTTGACAAAAGGGCAAAATCTGAGGTGAAGTGGTTGAAATCCATATTGAAAACTATCCAGATCGTTTTCCTGAGAAAATATTTTGAAATTCAGAGTCTTGGGGGTAAAATGGGAAGAATTGATAATTTTGAAGACCCAGGGTTTTCAAATCAATTTTGAAAAGAGTTGAAATTCAAATCTGGATTGGAAATTTTGAAATCGAGAGTTCTGGACCTCGAAATGACATGATGTGCAGTGCAGTGATATGAAATGC
Organism: Nuphar pumila; assembly: GCF_984573655.1. Lineage (NCBI taxonomy): Eukaryota > Viridiplantae > Streptophyta > Magnoliopsida > Nymphaeales > Nymphaeaceae > Nuphar > Nuphar pumila. The sequence continues at coordinate 36,459,426 of NC_143250.1, forward strand.
TCATGCAATGATATGCAATGTCATGTCTTATGCAATATAATCTTGAACCAAGACTTGGAGATTCCTGTCTTCTGTCAGGAACAAAATTTTGAACATCTGAGCTAAAAATAGAGAAATTTTGAGAGTTGTAGATGAAATTTGGACTTTTGCAAGGTCTGAGCTCAGAAAATGACCATTTTGCCCTCCGGCGATTTCAAAAGGCTGGATGATGATGTTTGGTGAAAATGTCGTGGAGGTGAGTGAAAATTTGGGGTGTTTACAGTGGAGAAAGAGAAAGAGTTTCATCTCTCTCTCTCTCTCTCACGGTGGTGGTCGACCCCCATTGTTGGACGGCGTGAACTCCCATTATCAAGGTGTGTGGGTGACGACTCCAACAGGAAGAAGAAACCAACATTTTTGCCAGTTGAAGCTTAGAACAAGTAAGTAGCATGTTAGTTATGGGTGGTTGATCATGGTCCTGTGATCCCAACAATGGTTAACGCCCCATCATGGTATTACCAGCATGGGTGGTGAGTCCACCATCACAAGGGTTTCAAATATAAGCTTTGGACCCTCCATTGTGATAGGACTGAATTATAATGGGGTTTGGATGCACAACATAGGTTCATAATTATTTAGTAGCAATAATTTTTCTATGCTAAGTATCATATACAATGACTGGGCATTTGATTCGTAGGAGCAGAGTAGTTGCACACAATGGTTGGATTGCATAAAACAAAATTGTTAACCTGCATACATATCAAACCAGTCAACCACCTCACCATGGTAGACGCAAGGGGGGGTGGCGTGCTGCTAGTATCAGTATGCACGTGACCCCGTGCTTGTCTAGACCTTCAGAGACTAAAAGAAAAGAAAATTAAGAAGAGGAAGCATACTATTCATGCCTAAACAGAATGCAATTGAAGAAAATCTGCAAACATAGAGTAGGCACTTGGTACCATTCGCTACCCTGAAATGTTATTACTTAGCAGTGTTTATATTTGTTTTTTTTTTCTGTCGTTGGTTTATTATAAAAGATGTGGTACCCTGCATTTCAAAACGTACCTGAAACGAAATGAATTAAATTTAGCAACCTGGGCATTTTGGCTTTTTCGTATGTCTGCTGATATTGTTAAAAGGGGTTCGATTATTTCAAAAAAAAAAATTTACTCTAAAATTTTTACTATAAAAAGTCAGGGCGTTACACAGGGCTTGCACAAGGTCCAGGCATGGCACGAGCCCAGATCGCCCTGGTCAGGGTATTGAACCTGTCCTAGAACCACCCGAAGACCGTCCAAGAGAAGGCCCGGTTGCAGACCGGTAGAACCCTGGCAGCCTTCAATCCAAACAAAACGCACATGAACCGAAAGGAAATAGTAATGAAGGGGAAAAAGGGAATGCATGCATTTCAAAATAGAAATCGTTACAAATAACTAGTGTGTGTGGGTGTTCAAGAGCGGTGGAGAAATTAAATAAGCAAGCCAATACACATCTTTCATCCGCCAAAACCCCTTGCATGAAACAGATGCAACAGAGGTTTGAGGCTTCATGCTTTCAACGGTACAAGTATGCATGCAATTCCAAAAAAAATGGTAATACAACAAGAGATATCTCACCTTGATCGAAACAGAGGGAGGATGCTTACTTCACTTGGCTTGAAGCGGAAAAACTAAAAAAAAGCAATGGAACACCCACAACACACAATTTTCAGTTTGGAGGAAGATGAGAGAAGTGAGAGAGAGAGAGAGCTTAAGAAAAATGCCACTTTTTGTCTTCCCTCTCTTTCTAAAAAGTTTTTATACTTCATGCATGCGGATTGGACGACTATGATCGAATGGGGAAAATCTATGGTCTAGAAGAGCCTCACACCCATCTAGGCGATGGCAAGGGTGTAATACTCTTGCATGGCTGCCCAAGGGACTCCAATCAACATCTTCTTTTCAAACTTTCTTTTAGACATTACAAAAATGCCATGGGGCTGTCGCCCCATGCAACCAATAAAATTCTTAACTTTTTAAGCTACTTTTTGAACTTACAAGAGTGCCATGGGGCTGCCGCCCACATGGCCAATCAGATTTGTTTCTTTTTCTTCTCCTTTAGGTAATTACACATAGGCCACCGCCCAGCTTGGTTAAACATGACCAACTAGGCTTCCTCGCATGGGTGACTCCCAGTGAGGTCGAGCCAGGGCTAGGTTCGAACCTTCCTGGTCAAGCCCAAACACAACACCTATTCAAATTTCGTTTTATTAAAATTTACACTTAGGTTTTTTTTTTTAAATGCTCTTTCTAAATTTCGGTAAAACCTAGAAATTTTCTTAAAACCCACATTCTTGTCAGAATTTCTTAGAATACCTTGAAATTAGGCATTTAAAATTCTTGATGGAACAATTCAAGTAATTGTTTATGCAATTAAATAAAACTTAGGGATTAAATATTCATTGCGATGTATATATATTTATACATGCGAATATGCACACACATACATATATACATGTACCTATATATATATATAGTTCCACATAAATATCTTTTGAATTTTCATCATGTATTAAGTTTTTCTCTGAAAATTCATGGGTCTTACACGTGCCTCAATGCCAGATCTGGGTTTTGACCCAGCTAAGTCCAAACCAGATCCGACCTGTTAACACCCCTATGTATAATAAGTTGAACTATGTCTCATTGGCATCTGTCGGGATAAAATCTCAGATCCCCTTTTACTGTGGCGTTCGCCCCAGCTTTAGCCATGTGGTTGACTACGAACCTCAAGTTTTGACTTGTGTTGGCCCTTCAAATTGGGACATCATGAGCGACCTCCTAGCCAGATGATCGGAGATTTACATGTTGTACTGCTAAATTAAAGATGAAAATACTACCATATTCAAATGGTTCTTTACTAATCCATTTCCTAAAAGGAGGTAAAAGATCAACATTTTTTATTTGAACTTGGAGATAAGAACTTGCCAACTCCATTCCAATTCCTTGTATCTTTTAACTTATTCTGTCCTGATCTGATTTAGCTAGCAATGCTATGCTTGAGAGAAATGATTTGGGAAGAAATCAAATAAATAATTTGGAAGAAAATAAAAGAGTTGATGGGAGCAAATTCCATGCCTATTTTTCTAGTCCCTGCATTTCTCATCCCAAACAATGAAATTTGGTTTTTGTTTTGTTTTTCAAATATTATTCCAACTCTTTCTCTTCATGACATGAGAATATCTGTCAATGGAACATGAAAATTTTTTATCTCAGTAACATGTGGGTCGGGCTTGGGATATAAAAATTTTCCTGGATATCTGATCTGACCCAGCTGGGCTGAGTATTTTATACTTTTTTAGTGAAAACATTCATTTTAAATACCCTTTAAATTATATGGGTTGGGTCTGGATTCAGCTCGATTAGTTGCTATTCGGGTGGGTTCAGATAAAACTTCAACCAACACAGACCTGACCTGTTGCGAGCCCTGCATGAAATTTTTTAGAGCACATTTACAAGCAGTTTGCAGGGCATGAAACTGGATCAGTTGAGAATGATTCTTCTTGAGAAAGTGTCATAGGGTCAGACTTGAGACTTTATTTCCTTAATTATTCTGCTTGAACCTCAAACCCTAAAAGCTGCCCTTCCACATAAGGGTTGGCGTGGCTCTATGCAGGAAGAGATGAGTGCTCTTCACATTAATGACGTTCAGGAACCTCCCATTCTAGGACTGCATGTTTTACAAGAGTCTTGTTGGTAGGCTCCAATACCTCACTATGACTCGTCCTAAACTTTCCTACAGTGTCAACTTTGTGAGTCAGTTTATGTAGAGTCATACTAACTCTCACTTCCAAACGGTGAAACGGGTCATCCGCTATGTGCATGGTACTATTGATCATAGGATAAGGCTGCTTTCTCAGACATCTCTATCCCAATACGTTTTTTTTATGCTAATTGGGCAAGTTTCTGCCTCACCAGACACTCTACATCAGGATTTTGTATATTTTTTGGATCTAACTGCATCTCCTGGAATGCCAAAAAGCAACCCACGGTTTCTCGATCAAGGTCTGAAGCTAAATATTATTCCATGGCCTCAACTACCGTAGAACCAATGTGGCAATATATCTCGCCGCTATTGCCTTATTTCTCGCCTCTATAGGTCAATAATGACAAGAATTCTCGTCCACAAGTCATCGAAAAAATTTGACTTTTGTTCGCCCCCGATGATTCACTGAATCCCACGTCTGTGTTCGGGGCTTTGAATGAGCACCATGTATACAAGCACATGGGGCTCGTATTCCTGTGTATGTTGACATAACTTTGCATCGGACTCTGGTGTTGTTGCAAAGACTTAAGTACCCTTTCTTGCTATTCTTCTCATAAAGTGATGGTTTGAGAAAATGACAAAAATGCTCTTCATTCAAAAAAGAAAAAACAAACAGTTCAAAAAAAGGACAAACATGTCCTCCATCCAGAAAGTCGAGGATGATGTTGACTCTTCAAAGTCTTCTTCTTCTTTCTCTGTTAAAAAAAAGGGCAAACATGTCCTCCATCCAGAAAGTCGAGGATGATGTTGACTCTTCAAAGTCTTCTTCTTCTTTCTCCGTAAAACACTATAAAACCCTCTCTCTCTCTCTCTCTCTAGAGAAGAAATCAAGGGAAACAAAGAGTTTTTCCTGAAGAAGGCCATGAACATCAACCCTCTCACTCTCTCTCCCTTCTCTCTCTACTTCTGTGCACATCCAACAGACGATCCTACATTGCTCCATCGCCATCTTCTTCTTCTTCCTTCTTCGTAAAACAATGTAAAACCCTCTCTCTCTCTCTAGAGAAGAAATCAAGGGAGGTAAAGGGTTCCTCCTGGAGAAGGCCATGAACACCAACCCTCTCACTCTCTCTCCCTTCTCTCTCTACTTATGTGCCTGATTTAGAGTTTTTGCCCTTACAGGAGGGGGGTCCGGGGGCTCCCCCCGGCGCGGATCCAGCTGCGCGGTCAGCGGGCGGGGGTCCAAGGGGGGCCGCCCCTGGCGGGGGCTCAGGGGGCAGCGCCCTCCAGACCAAATTTTTTTTGGGCCTTCCAATAATGATTTGTAGTATTATCGGGCTTTCCTACATCAATTTGTAGTATTTTCGGGTCTCCAACGAAACGCTATAGTGATTTGCGGAAGACACTACAAATCGCAAATCGCTATAGCGATTTGTAGTGTCTTCCGTAAATCGCTATAGCGATTTGTAGATTCTTCCGCAAATCGCTATAGCGATTTGTAGTGTTATTCAGTAAGCAAATCGCTGTAAATCGCTACCCGAATTAGGACCAACTTGTTAGGGCCATATCTCCCTAACCAGAGGTCATATTCCAAATCCGTAAAAAATAGTATCTTCGTTATTGAGTTTAGTTTATTTCTGTAAATTTTCAGTGATTTCTATTGTCATTTTATTCCTCATTTTAACTTCAACGATACATTACAACCACAATCATCAAAAGAAAGATTGCCCAAGCTAAGAGTCTTGAGAGAGTAGAGGAGGGCCTCACCACCCACCAAACAACAAAAAATACAACTCAACTTCAAGTGCAGTAAGGACCCAGAGTCGAATAAATTTAGAGGCAGCTCATCAGTAAGGACCCACAACAGTCAATGTGCAGGTCAGTCGGTGCTTGATGGAGCAATGTAGGATCTTCTGATGGATGTGCACAGAAGCAGAAATAGAAGGAAGAGAGAGAGTGAGAGGGTTGATGAGCCCCCGGACCCCCCTCCTGTAAGGGCAAAAGGCCATGAACACGCTGGGAGGAGCCCTCAGACCCCCCTTCTGTAAGGGTAAAAGCTTTGAATCAGACTCTGTAACTCTTCAACTTGAATGATGCTACCCACACTGGGAGGAGCTCTCAGACCCCCCTTTCTGTAAGGGTAAAAACTCTAAATCAGACTCCACAACTCTTCAAGTTGAATGATGCTACCCACGCTGGGAGGATCCTCCAGACCCCTCTTCTGTAAGGGTAAAAACTCTGAATCTGGATTTATAACTCATTTAGTTGAATGATGCTACCCACGCTGGGATGAGCCCCCAAACCCTCCTCCTGTAAGGGTAAAAACTCTGAATCAAGCTCCACAACAGTCAATGTGCAGGTCAGTCGGTGCTTGATGGAGCAATGTATGATCTTCTAATGGATGTGCACAGAAGCAGAAATAGAAGGGAGAGAGAGAGAGTGAGAGGGTTGATGTTCATGGCCTCCTCCAGATGAGATTTCTTTCTCGGATAATTTTATAGTGCAGAGACTGGATCTTAAATAATCATCTTCGGGGCACTTAAGCCTTTACAACCACTTCTTTTCTAGAATCGTCATTTTTTTTGGCACCAATGGAGGAAAGGGTACTTAAGTCTTTGCAATCGCATCAAACTTCAACGCTAATTAATGCTGACAAACATGGAGATACGAGACGCACATGCTTACATACGTGGTGCTCTTTGAGCCCCCCGAACATGAGATGTAGCTAACTGCCCTATTCGGGGGGGGGGGGGGGGGCATATAACCTGCTTTGGTCTTGTTGGTAGGCTCCAATACCTCACTATCACTCGTCCTAAACTTTCCTACAATGTCAACTTTGTGAGTCAGTTTATGTAGAGTCATACTAACTCTCACTTCCAAACGGTGAAACGGGTCATCCGCTATGTGCATGGTACTATTGATCATAGGATAAGGCTGCTTTCTCAGACATCTCTATCTCAATACGCTTTTTTTGATGCTAATTGGGCAAGTTTCTGCCTCACCAGACACTCTACATCGGGATTTTGTATATTTTTTGGATCTAACTGCATCTCCTGGAATGCCAAAAAGCAACCCACGGTTTCTCGATCAAGTTCTGAAGCTAAATATTATTCCATGGCCTAAACTACCGTAGAACCCATGTGGCAATATATCTCGCCGCTATTGCCTTATTTCTCGCCTCTATAGGTCAATAATGACAAGAATTCTCGTCCACAAGTCATCGAAAAAATTTGACTTTTGTTGAGTAATAACAACATTGATAGCTCGTCGTTAAAGGGTGAACCAATACTAGCGACGAATCTCGTTGGAACTGGTAACAACGAGGTTGTTTTAACAATGAGATAGGATATAATGACGAAATCCCTAGCTCACCGCTATAATGGCGATATCCGTCTCACTATTATAGGCTATAAACCTAAAAAAAACAGAAAATTAACGGATGTCCCCTGTATGTTATAAGCTCATTTGTGCATTTCTTGTCTTGAGGGAAATAAAAATACCATTCGCACTCCTCAGAGAATTCACCTTCTTCCATTTTTTTACCGACGTACTAATGAATAAATGCTCTCTTAGCACCATACATGAGGTCCAACTTGATTCCATATTTAAAACTAGTTGGGCACTTGCAAACAAAATGAACCGGAGAAAAATCACATTCAGAGAATAGTTGTGAATTATTGCAAAAACTAGCATCGTGACTAACGATCAATTAATCAAAAGTACAATGCATAAGCATATACACAAAGAAAGTATATCTATCCTACATTAAAATGCCTTGAAACCATGATTTAGGGGATGATTCACATACAGGATCAGGTTGCAACTAATGGAAAATACACAAATTACCTTGCAGAAAACCCCAAGTTGGGTAATCATCATAGAACATTTTTCTATGTTACTTAAAAATTCCAAGCATGAACTTTTGAATATTTCAAAGTGGGGAAGACATTGAATTTAAAAATGGAGAAACAACTTCAACTTTCTTAAGTAATAAAAAGTAGAAAGAAAAAGCAAAACCAACCCTAAATCAGACCCTATAATGTTTTAAATAGTTCTTAGGATGGTCAAAAAATAACATCTTCATGCCTAAAAGATTTAGAGGTCAACAAGTTTATGATGGAGGTGTTTACATGCTGATGAGTGATTTAGGTCTCCTTCATCAATAAATAGTTCGAATATTCCATCCGAAATTTGTAGGTATCTAAACATTTTCAACCAAAAAGATTAGATGTCAATTAATTTATGATGGATATATTTAACCTATTTATTGATGCGAGAGACCTAATCTAAAAATTTAAAAGAATAAAATAGAACTTTCTAACTTATCAGTTGCACAATCTACCACACATTATCCCAACCAAATGCTTTGTCTTATGGACAACATTTTCCATAATACAACATTGAAGTGCTTAATTTTGGTAGTTGTGAAGGGATGAAGTCCTAAATAATGAAAAAAATGTGACATTGAGAGATCATCATTGAAATAGTAAAAGTAATGAGTGGTCAATTAATAGAAAATTAGATGCAAAGAAATGGAAAACTTTACGTAAAACAAAGCACTAAGAAATCACCCCAACACTTGCAGGCTAAGGCAAGAAACACAAACCTTAGAAACACCCCGAAAACATAAAAACAAAAAATTGATACGCAAACCCTAAAATGCTGATTCTATTATCAATTCGAAGAGAAGCACAAACAGAAAAAAATATACAAAAAGGCACGAAAACAACTCCATATAAACACACACTCGATATCTCTCTTACCTTGAGAGAACACTGAAAAAGCAACACGAGCGAAGAAAAATTAAACCCTATAATGGCGACAACAAAGAGAGAGAGAAAGAGATCACAGAGAGAGATAGAGAGAAATATAAAAAGAGTCTGTCGGGCTCATTTTATAGACGTCAATTTATAACAGCGAGCGCCATATTTTGCTGTTATTGATCTATAACTGTGAGATTCTCTAACCGTTAGATATTACTGTTAAAGATCAATAACTGTGAGATTATCTGAACATTAGCGTTTTTAACAACACTGACATCACTCTATAACAATGACATAACTATCATCATTATAAAGTAAAACCTTATAACCGCGAGAGTTAGATCTCGCTGTTATTGATCTATAACAACAAGAACTTCTGGCCTCTAAATATAACCATTAAAGTGTCTTAACAATAATATATAATGCCCAGAGAATTTCGATATTATACATATGTCTTTAATGACAGGATGTGTGTAGGGGCAAGGCATTCTAGAGGCATCTAGCTTGTTGTTCATGATGAAGCTAATAACGACGAGATTCATGACCGTAGTAGAGTAATAGCGACGCAATTTATAGTTCATCGTTATTGATGAAGCTAATAGCGGTGACAAAAATCTCAATGTTATTGCTTTATCAATAGCGGTGAGATTTTTTCTTGCTGAAAAAGAGTCGTTGCTATTGAGCCTCATCGGTGTAGGTGATCATTACACCGAACCATGCTAAAATCGTGTCCCTGTGTGCATCATTTGTTTTTAATCCAATCCCATGCGTTTCATAGGAAAGCTGGACAGTTTTGTGAGAAAAGGTCCACTTTCCCACGAGATGTAAAACAAACGTGTCCTATGGAAAAGTTGTCAATGGCGCGTGTGGTGCCATGATGGGGCCCACGTCAACCCCCCTTCCCCCTCTGGTTCCCTTAAAGACCCTAACCTATGAGAAGAAAAAAAAAGTGATACACGGGACCAGCTGATGCTTGAGCTTGATTTGAGTCGTTCTTTTCTCTTGGCTCAGATCTGATAAGAACCGGGTCCATAGAGCCTTATATAAAAATTGAAGATCTAAAAATTTCTGTATTTTGGGTGCTTAAAAATGTTGGCCAACTTGGCCTGTCAATTAGTCAGATGTACCCAGTTTTGACGTGAATCAGATCCGGTATGACCCAGGTTCTGTAATGATGAAAGAGGTCCAACTAGTATTCGGTTCAGACCCACACAATCTGACTAGCATATGGACCTGAGTATGGTTTATGAAATTTCATGTCAAACCTCGTTTTGGCCTGAGTACTGATTAAGAACATTTTTTTAATAAAAAAGAAAAAAAAGATTTCCTAGTCTGGTTTATGTTATCCATATATATCTGGACCTGGACATAGTTTTACGTGCACAATTCACTGAAAGCTTACTGGATTCGAATCTGGATAAGCAGCCACCCAGTTCATCTCCAGCGTCGGATGTGCTTAGTATATATATTTTTTTCTACAGCTGACTGAACCCCCTCTTAAATAGAAAAATGGTATTTTTGTTTGTTTTTTATACAACATCTTAAACCATTTTATGGCATTTCATTAAACAAATCAACAACACAAACCTCAACTGAATGTTTTAAGGACCAATCGGGTCTTTGAAACAGAAATTATAAAATCAAGTAGTTAGTGTAATTTCTGCAACGTTAGGCAGCTTTTATAAATATCCGATAAGTTAGGCAACTCCCTGTAAATTTACTCGAAAAAATGAAAGTTTCTAGCATCAGCCCTCTTTATCTAATACCAAAGTCATCCTCATTTTGTACAACTGGCAGCAAGGAGAGATACAGGCGTGACCTTTTGAATATCTCAATAATTTTTGGGAAATTTCTATTTAGAGCCAACCTTTTGCTTGTGCCCAATATGGACAAACTTTTTGTCTGAAAGCAGTCCAATAAAGACCTCAGGTCAACATCTATCATTAACGTGATTCTTTTTTTGTTTCTTATATTGTCCTTTAAAAATTGAAAATTTCCCATTCATTCTCATAAAAATGAAAAAGTAAATCAATTGAACTTTTAATGAAGAAGGCCGCTGTTGTAATTTGACTAGTGAATGTGATTTAACCTGATAAATGTACGCCCTTGTTTGGCAGTTTTTAGGAAAAACTGAGGCCTTATATTTAGAATTTCAGAAACGTGAGGTTATATTTGAAGATAGGGGTAAAAAGTGGGCCCTTAATGATATTTTCCTGTAATTCTTAGAAATTCAATCCAGTACCCAAATTACCCTTCTCAAAATTCCCTCAAATCTCGCTCTTCGTCTTCTTTTTGTGTGCGACGCTATTTTATTTCTTCTTTAATTTTTATTTTCTCCTTAATTTTGGCGTCCTTAACCAAGGTAAGCTCGATTCCTGCACTTTAACTTCCTTATTTTTCAAATTTATTTTTTTGGGATTTCTTCTTCTTCGTTTTATGCAAGATAGTTTGAATTTTCCACCCTTTTTTTCATGATCGAAATGGTGGGTTTCCCTTCGTTTCGTCCCTGCCATTCTTTTTTTTCCTTTTTCCAGTGAAATTTCGTCAATTCTCGTGGTAAATTGGTCTTAGATATTAACGATTTCTATTCCGTTTCAATTTGTTCTTAATTGCGACGGATTTGATCGAGAAGTTCGTTTTACGTTAGTCCATTCTATCTTCATTTTCGTGTGGTTAGGGTTTCGGATTGATTGGTTGATCTTAATTTTTTCGTTTCTAGGGCGTTTAGTCACTGAATTTCCTTAAGGAGGTGCCTTTCTTGTAGTTGTTCGTTGGATTATTATCGTGGGCGTTGAAATTGTTTTGCTGTATTTATCTTTTTTATAGTATGATATATAATATTTTGTTGGGTGTTGGTGGTTTATGGGAAAAGCATGTATTAAATTGGGAAAACGCTGTTTGAACCTGTTGTTATCATTATTCATTTGATACGCTCACACCACATTGAAGTTTCACTTAATCTGGCGTTTTCTTCTTCACTGCGATCATTTATTTGATGATATGCGATCACAATTTATGTGTGTTCGTTGCTGCCAATTTGTAGGATTTGCGCTGTCGTTGAGAATATGCAAGGCCATGTTCAGTACATTGTTTTAACATGTTGGGGCAAGGGGTGCGCCACGCGGTTTACACCGTCGGGACAGAGACCGTAAGTACAGCAGGCTTAGCCAGCGCAACTAAGTCTCTGATCCCAAGGGTGGTTTCACCGTCCTTCATGAAAAAAAAAACAGGTTGTTAAAGCGACAGCATTTGCCATTGTCTATAAGGATTGTTGGTTAGAGACCAGTAATGTGCATAAGGATTGGAAATGTGATGTTCTGTTTGTGACTCCAGATTCTTGCTTTCTTACCACCCAAAAATTAGAAATGTACACCTTGGGAACTTGTGCGTCTTGATATGTTCTTGGCAATCTTTTCCATGTTATTTGTATCAATCATCTGCATCTGATATATCCCATAAGATGCTTAGTGGAAGCAAGCCCCTTCAAATGATAACAGGAAATTACCATTCCATGGTGCGTGTTCTGTATCATGCTAAGGTGTGCAGATAGAAAACTTCAAAATAAATGACTTCACCAAGACATGGGATGCTTGGTCATAGGCATGATGTTGTAACTGTTCATAAAGATATTTGCTTTTATTCTTTTATATCTTTGAAAGGTTAGGAAGGAAATGACAAAGGAAGGCACATAAAGATGATTTGTTCAAAGGTTTGGGGAGAAAGGCTGGGTGGTGAGGATCATAAAATAGAAGGGCATTTCATATTCTTTTTTAAACGCAGAAAATACGTCCTGGTCTTATTTGAAAAAAATTTTCTACGGTGTTTTGTTGGCTGGAGCTTTCCAATGATATTAAGATTCATCCCCATCGCTAACAAAGATCGATACAAGCATCCAATAAACAACAAAGGCCAAAAGGGCAATTGAGTGATACAACTCACTCATAGAACCAGAGGTCAATCAATTGTCAATCAAAGCTCAAACAAGTGTCAATACAACACTCATAAACTTGGCAATCTACACTGACAAGAAGATAGAGGTGCACACATAACTCACCCCCTCCACAACACTGAGGTGCACAAAACTCACCTCAAAAAGGTCGAATAATAATAATGGATGTATCAAATAGAAAAGTGATGGACTAAACTATAGCCAAAAGTAAGCAACAAGAAAAACCTCGAAAAACACTTTAAAAAAGAAGTTATAAACAAGCGCCCATATGTCAATCATATGACAAGATGCAAACAAGTCACTAAAAACCTCATGAGGCAACATATAAGACACATAATAATATGCATTAAAAATTCAAAAAACATAAAGCCTTATAAGGAATGCAATGAGGTGGTAATTCAAGAGGAAAATAGCCAATAGTGAAATAACCACACAATACCACTAAGGCAAGAACATGCAATACTTAAAATATTAATTTTATTAATTCTCACAAATCCGCATTCAAGGTCACTAAGGGCACAAACGCATGCCTATAAGGCAAGAAACATAAGCCGCCAAGGGTGAGAAAGCAAACTTTAAAAAAAATATATATTATTTCATTAAGCTCACAATAATGCATAAAGAAAGACATTATAATATCCAAAGAACAATATGATCCTATAGATCTAATACATGTGAAGAATCAAGGAACCTTCAATCATAAGCAAAAGTCCACCCAAAACCAAAAGTAAACAAGCACAAAAGTGCTCACTATGGACACACCCACAAGTCCCACAAAGAGGATGCACACAAAGAAGGCTCAAAGAAAATAATATTTTATTGATCACTCAAATCATGCAAGAAGCATTATCTTAAATTCCCATGTGATGTAAAAACATGTAAGATAATGTTTTCTAAAGAGCCATAAAACCAAGAAATAGCACAATCACAAAGAATAAATGCCACTAAGGTCTCCAAAGAGAACCTCACAAAAACTTTTACAATAAATATTTTTATTAATGATTGTGATGCACTAAGCATATAAGGCACAAATCATTCAAGTGTAATGAGTGCACTCACAATAAACACCTCACAACTCACAAGCCATAAATGGGCACAACAAGAGAGACCACAATAACATAAATATTTTTGATAATTTTTTTTTAAATGCACATTTAGAATGCAATCATAAACCTCATAGAGGAGTTCAACATAAATATCACAAGTTTCTAAGACATGCTCATAACCCTTTCTGGACTTGTGATTGTGCACATTTAGGCTCTTTGTAACCATTGTATAAACTTAAGTGTTTTTTATTGCCTTTGGCATTTGTATTATCCCTTGTAGGACTTGTTCTTGTGCTTATGCACATTCTGGTTTGCTCTTTGCTTGATTTCATTACATGGTATCTGAGCCAAGAAAATTTTTGGGTATTTTGCCTCTTTAGGTATTGGAACTCTTTGGTTCGAGTTCGTGCTTCGTGAAGGAATCATGATCAATGTATGACTTGGATTCAAGGGAGATCTTGACCCAGTATGTATCTTAAATCTTTATATTATATGATTATTGTTTGAGTTGTCTATCTCATGTATTACGCATGAGAAAACACTCACTTTGTATCTTTGAAAATTATTTATTATTTCTTAAAGCTAAACGTTTAAATGCTCTTCAAATTTATTGTTATAAATCTTTATTAAATATTTTATAAGGTTTATAATATTTATTTGATTTTGTGAAATGTTATTCATACATGAGTATGCTTTTATGAGAACTAGTTTGAATCTTAGGCTTTTGAACTCTCTTTATTTAATATGTGCGTATATGATCTAATATTCTTGTGCATGTGTTTCTGGCAATCAGATGCTTTATTCGAGCACTTTGTGGTTATAAATATCAAAACATGTCTTTATGTATGACTTCAAATTTATATATTTTCGTTGTTTAGGGTTGTGATTTTTTGTTGAGGCTATTAAGTCAATCAATGGCAAATACATGAGATCATAAGAGGCACCAAAGAGCATACACAAAAGAACACAAAAAACATAAAAAAATAATAATCTTTAATGATATAGAATGCACATTTAGGCTCTTTGTAACCATTGTATAAACTTAAGTGTTTTTTATTGCCTTTGGCATTTGTATTATCCCTTGTAGGACTTGTTCTTGTGCTTATGCACATTCTGGTTTGCTCTTTGCTTGATTTCATTACATGGTATCTGAGCCAAGAATTTTTTTTGGGTATTTTGCCTCTTTAGGTATTGGAACTCTTTGGTTCGAGTTCGTGCTTCATGAAGGAATCATGATCAATGTATGACTTGGATTCAAGGGAGATCTTGACCCAGTATGTATCTTAAATCTTTATATTATATGATTATTGTTTGAGTTGTCTATCTCATGTATTACGCATGAGAAAACACTCACTTTGTATCTTTGAAAATTATTTGTTATTTTTTAAAGCTAAACGTTTAAATGCTCTTCAAATTTATTGTTATAAATCTTTATTAAATATTTTATAAGGTTTATAATATTTATTTGATTTTGTGAAATGTTATTCATACATGAGTATGCTTTTATGAGAACTAGTTTGAATCTTAGGCTTTTGAACTCTCTTTATTTAATATGTGCGTATATGATCTAATATTCTTGTGCATGTGTTTCTGGCAATCAGATGCTTTATTCGAGCACTTTGTGGTTATAAATATCAAAACATGTCTTTATGTATGACTTCAAATTTATATATTTTCGTTGTTTAGGGTTGTGATTTTTTGTTGAGGCTATTAAGTCAATCAATGGCAAATACATGAGATCATAAGAGGCACCAAAGAGCATACACAAAAGAACACAAAAAACATAAAAAAATAATAATCTTTAATGATATAGAATGCACATTTAGGCTCTTTGTAACCATTGTATAAACTTAAGTGTTTTTTATTGCCTTTGGCATTTGTATTATCCCTTGTAGGACTTGTTCTTGTGCTTATGCACATTCTGGTTTGCTCTTTGCTTGATTTCATTACATGGTATCTGAGCCAAGAATTTTTTTTGGGTATTTTGCCTCTTTAGGTATTGGAACTCTTTGGTTCGAGTTCGTGCTTCATGAAGGAATCATGATCAATGTATGACTTGGATTCAAGGGAGATCTTGACCCAGTATGTATCTTAAATCTTTATATTATATGATTATTGTTTGAGTTGTCTATCTCATGTATTACGCATGAGAAAACACTCACTTTGTATCTTTGAAAATTATTTGTTATTTTTTAAAGCTAAACGTTTAAATGCTCTTCAAATTTATTGTTATAAATCTTTATTAAATATTTTATAAGGTTTATAATATTTATTTGATTTTGTGAAATGTTATTCATACATGAGTATGCTTTTATGAGAACTAGTTTGAATCTTAGGCTTTTGAACTCTCTTTATTTAATATGTGCGTATATGATCTAATATTCTTGTGCATGTGTTTCTGGCAATCAGATGCTTTATTCGAGCACTTTGTGGTTATAAATATCAAAACATGTCTTTATGTATGACTTCAAATTTATATATTTTCGTTGTTTAGGGTTGTGATTTTTTGTTGAGGCTATTAAGTCAATCAATGGCAAATACATGAGATCATAAGAGGCACCAAAGAGCATACACAAAAGAACACAAAAAACATAAAAAAATAATAATCTTTAATGATATAGAATGCACATTTAGGCTCTTTGTAACCATTGTATAAACTTAAGTGTTTTTTATTGCCTTTGGCATTTGTATTATCCCTTGTAGGACTTGTTCTTGTGCTTATGCACATTCTGGTTTGCTCTTTGCTTGATTTCATTACATGGTATCTGAGCCAAGAATTTTTTTTGGGTATTTTGCCTCTTTAGGTATTGGAACTCTTTGGTTCGAGTTCGTGCTTCATGAAGGAATCATGATCAATGTATGACTTGGATTCAAGGGAGATCTTGACCCAGTATGTATCTTAAATCTTTATATTATATGATTATTGTTTGAGTTGTCTATCTCATGTATTACGCATGAGAAAACACTCACTTTGTATCTTTGAAAATTATTTGTTATTTTTTAAAGCTAAACGTTTAAATGCTCTTCAAATTTATTGTTATAAATCTTTATTAAATATTTTATAAGGTTTATAATATTTATTTGATTTTGTGAAATGTTATTCATACATGAGTATGCTTTTATGAGAACTAGTTTGAATCTTAGGCTTTTGAACTCTCTTTATTTAATATGTGCGTATATGATCTAATATTCTTGTGCATGTGTTTCTGGCAATCAGATGCTTTATTCGAGCACTTTGTGGTTATAAATATCAAAACATGTCTTTATGTATGACTTCAAATTTATATATTTTCGTTGTTTAGGGTTGTGATTTTTTGTTGAGGCTATTAAGTCAATCAATGGCAAATACATGAGATCATAAGAGGCACCAAAGAGCATACACAAAAGAACACAAAAAACATAAAAAAATAATAATCTTTAATGATATAGAATGCACATTTAGGCTCTTTGTAACCATTGTATAAACTTAAGTGTTTTTTATTGCCTTTGGCATTTGTATTATCCCTTGTAGGACTTGTTCTTGTGCTTATGCACATTCTGGTTTGCTCTTTGCTTGATTTCATTACATGGTATCTGAGCCAAGAATTTTTTTTGGGTATTTTGCCTCTTTAGGTATTGGAACTCTTTGGTTCGAGTTCGTGCTTCATGAAGGAATCATGATCAATGTATGACTTGGATTCAAGGGAGATCTTGACCCAGTATGTATCTTAAATCTTTATATTATATGATTATTGTTTGAGTTGTCTATCTCATGTATTACGCATGAGAAAACACTCACTTTGTATCTTTGAAAATTATTTGTTATTTTTTAAAGCTAAACGTTTAAATGCTCTTCAAATTTATTGTTATAAATCTTTATTAAATATTTTATAAGGTTTATAATATTTATTTGATTTTGTGAAATGTTATTCATACATGAGTATGCTTTTATGAGAACTAGTTTGAATCTTAGGCTTTTGAACTCTCTTTATTTAATATGTGCGTATATGATCTAATATTCTTGTGCATGTGTTTCTGGCAATCAGATGCTTTATTCGAGCACTTTGTGGTTATAAATATCAAAACATGTCTTTATGTATGACTTCAAATTTATATATTTTCGTTGTTTAGGGTTGTGATTTTTTGTTGAGGCTATTAAGTCAATCAATGGCAAATACATGAGATCATAAGAGGCACCAAAGAGCATACACAAAAGAACACAAAAAACATAAAAAAATAATAATCTTTAATGATATAGAATGCACATTTAGGCTCTTTGTAACCATTGTATAAACTTAAGTGTTTTTTATTGCCTTTGGCATTTGTATTATCCCTTGTAGGACTTGTTCTTGTGCTTATGCACATTCTGGTTTGCTCTTTGCTTGATTTCATTACATGGTATCTGAGCCAAGAATTTTTTTTGGGTATTTTGCCTCTTTAGGTATTGGAACTCTTTGGTTCGAGTTCGTGCTTCATGAAGGAATCATGATCAATGTATGACTTGGATTCAAGGGAGATCTTGACCCAGTATGTATCTTAAATCTTTATATTATATGATTATTGTTTGAGTTGTCTATCTCATGTATTACGCATGAGAAAACACTCACTTTGTATCTTTGAAAATTATTTGTTATTTTTTAAAGCTAAACGTTTAAATGCTCTTCAAATTTATTGTTATAAATCTTTATTAAATATTTTATAAGGTTTATAATATTTATTTGATTTTGTGAAATGTTATTCATACATGAGTATGCTTTTATGAGAACTAGTTTGAATCTTAGGCTTTTGAACTCTCTTTATTTAATATGTGCGTATATGATCTAATATTCTTGTGCATGTGTTTCTGGCAATCAGATGCTTTATTCGAGCACTTTGTGGTTATAAATATCAAAACATGTCTTTATGTATGACTTCAAATTTATATATTTTCGTTGTTTAGGGTTGTGATTTTTTGTTGAGGCTATTAAGTCAATCAATGGCAAATACATGAGATCATAAGAGGCACCAAAGAGCATACACAAAAGAACACAAAAAACATAAAAAAATAATAATCTTTAATGATATAGAATGCACATTTAGGCTCTTTGTAACCATTGTATAAACTTAAGTGTTTTTTATTGCCTTTGGCATTTGTATTATCCCTTGTAGGACTTGTTCTTGTGCTTATGCACATTCTGGTTTGCTCTTTGCTTGATTTCATTACATGGTATCTGAGCCAAGAATTTTTTTTGGGTATTTTGCCTCTTTAGGTATTGGAACTCTTTGGTTCGAGTTCGTGCTTCATGAAGGAATCATGATCAATGTATGACTTGGATTCAAGGGAGATCTTGACCCAGTATGTATCTTAAATCTTTATATTATATGATTATTGTTTGAGTTGTCTATCTCATGTATTACGCATGAGAAAACACTCACTTTGTATCTTTGAAAATTATTTGTTATTTTTTAAAGCTAAACGTTTAAATGCTCTTCAAATTTATTGTTATAAATCTTTATTAAATATTTTATAAGGTTTATAATATTTATTTGATTTTGTGAAATGTTATTCATACATGAGTATGCTTTTATGAGAACTAGTTTGAATCTTAGGCTTTTGAACTCTCTTTATTTAATATGTGCGTATATGATCTAATATTCTTGTGCATGTGTTTCTGGCAATCAGATGCTTTATTCGAGCACTTTGTGGTTATAAATATCAAAACATGTCTTTATGTATGACTTCAAATTTATATATTTTCGTTGTTTAGGGTTGTGATTTTTTGTTGAGGCTATTAAGTCAATCAATGGCAAATACATGAGATCATAAGAGGCACCAAAGAGCATACACAAAAGAACACAAAAAACATAAAAAAATAATAATCTTTAATGATATAGAATGCTTAGGAAAGCATTACATCTAATGGGGCAAGAGGTCCCTATTTATATACAAACAAGAGGGCTATCAATTCATCTGTTGGAACTCAACTTGTTAGAGGCACACAAGAGGGAGAGAGAAACTCTGCATGTTCTATTTTATTTTATCAAAGGAGTTTTCAATACAATCATACGAAAATGTCGACCCCCTTTTTATGTAAACAAAATAGGGCAACAAAGAAAAGAAAAGAAGTGTCTAAACTGTAATGGAATGGATTAAATCCAAAGAGACGTCACTTATGGACTTGGAAGAGCACTCACAATCAAGAAAAACTCTTGATTGAATAAGCCACACCACCCTCACAAGGGTCAAAATATATTTATTATTGTATGAGAAAACCTCATCGAGAAAGTAAGAAATACAAAGGCCTTAATGGCCTATTTATAATATAAGAGCACTTAAGGGAGCAGCCCAAAGTAGCTGGTAGGTTGCTCCCAACGGTCACATTCCAATAGCTAGTTGGAGTTGCCCTTTATTTCAAAAAAGGAAAAAAGTACAAACAAAAAAATAAAGAAAATAAAAGGTGGTCAGCCCCTAATGGGTTGACGCCTATTACAATGAAATGACCGAAATACCCCTGATGGGTATTTCGGTTTATATATATATATATATATATATATATATATATATATATATATATTAACACCTCCCCTCAAACTCATGGCGAAACAACCGAGAGTTTGCCAAAGTAGGAAGTGATGGGAACACTTTAGTGAAGAAGTCTGTTATTTGATACTAAGATGGAACGTAAGGCAATGTGATGGTTTTCCTCAGGAATTCTTCACAAACATAGTGGCAATCTATTTCAATATGTTTTATCCTCTCATGGAATGTATGATTGCTTGCAATGTATACAACACTCTTGTTGTCACAACATTATCTTGAGGGTTCTGCAACGTGAACTCCCAAATCTTCTAGTAATTGTCTCAACCATACTAAGTCGAACGTAGTTGTTGCCATGGCACAATACTTTGTTTCAGTGAAAAAGAGGGACACCTTCTACTGCTTCTTGCATCATCATGAAATTAGGAAATCACCTACAAAAACACAAGAACCAATGGTTGATCGTCTATCATTCACATCCCCCAATCAGAATCAGAATATGCAATGACTTTTAATGAGGAAGAGAATGATAGAAATAATCCATAATAGATAGAATTCTTAATATATTTAATAATTCTCATTACAACACTCATATGTACTGTAGTGGGAGCATGTTGAAATTGACTAACAGAATAAATAATATAAGAAATATCAGGACGAGTAATAGAGAGATAAAGACAAAGCTCCAATCATTTGTGTATACAGAGTTGGATCCTTTAGAGGTTCTCCATCTTCTTTCTTCATTTTCGCATTTATGACCTTTGGAGTATCAACTTGTTTTTCATCTGAGAGTCCTGATCGTTCTATGATCTCTGCTGCATACTTAGTCTGCGACACCTATTCCAAGAAAGTATTATAAAAAACAAGATATGTCATATTAAAGTTGTCTTTAAGCCAGTGTTTTAAAACTCGCCGAGTCAACTCGTTGACTCGGCTCGGCTCGGCCCTCCAGCGAGTCAACCCGGCAAGGCAAACTCGGTTTGCCAAAACTCGGGCTTGACTCGGGCTTGACTCGGCCTGACTCGGCTTGACTCGGCCTGACTCGGGCGAGTTCAGGGATGTTTGAAATTTGTTTTTTGAGTTTCAAATGGTAATGATATATTTACATATATGCAGTCTACTGTTTACTGTCTGTACAATCTAGTTGAAAAATCATAGATGCAAGTTGTATCTAAGCAATCTGACCTCATATATGTGTTCAACATGGTTTATTTGCTAGGAATCACACCTTTATCATATTTTTTTTTATGTAAAAATATGTTTTTTTGAGTCATGAAATTTTGGCATATTGTAGGCCATTGATTTGTGAAGCCCTTGAGAAACTTGCTTACATGTTGACAAACTATTTGAAAAAAAAAATTGTGTTCTAATAGATTGTATGTACAATTGACTATGTAAAAACATACATTG
Source organism: Nuphar pumila (assembly GCF_984573655.1). Classification (NCBI taxonomy): domain Eukaryota; kingdom Viridiplantae; phylum Streptophyta; class Magnoliopsida; order Nymphaeales; family Nymphaeaceae; genus Nuphar; species Nuphar pumila. Next base: position 36,480,810 of record NC_143250.1, read on the forward strand.
AAAAACTTACTCTATTGGCAAAACCAGGAGATTTTTGTATGCATTTGCTTTTGTCAAATAAAAAATGGTCTATTTTGCAGTTTCAGACCTTGTTTACCTCAAAATTGGGATTGATATGAAAAATCAGATAAACTCTTGAAATGGAGAACCAAGTCTTGAGTAAGGCTAAAAGAGTTTAGTACTTTCTGCAAGCTGATGAAATGGTTTGGCAGTCGGGACTTAAACTAGCAAAATTAATGAATTTTTGCTTGTCGTGACCAACTGTTCTACATCTAATAAACTTTTAATCTTTAAACTCCCAGATTTATGTGGCACATGACAAATTGACTGTCAAAGTGCTTGTATAGATATCAAATTCAATTATTCAAGCAAACCTCTATAGCTCTTTGCAGTTGTTTTTATATTCTTACAGACATTTGGAGACTATGTTTACTCAAAAACATGGTTTCAGACAAATTATATATTGTTTTTCTTTTAAAATCAAAAGTTAACAAAACCCGGTCCGAGTCACCGAGTTGACCCGCCGAGTCACGAGTCAATAAAGAACGAGTCGAGTTCCGAGTCACGGGTTTTAAAACCTTGCTTTAAGCACATCTTTGATATGATTAATTCCCTGCATGTCATCTTCTATGATAATCATATCATCTACGTAAAGCAATAATATTATCATTCCTGTACTAGAAGACTTAACAAATAATGTAGTGTCAGTATAACAATATTTAAAATGAAATTTTATCATCACACTATTGAACCTATCATACCAAGCTTTGCGAGCTTGTTTTAAACCATACAAAGTTTTTCATAACCGAAGGATTTTTTCATGTGCTAAACTTAAACCTGGTGGAGGATCCATGTAAACTTCCTCATTGAGATTACCATTCAAAAAGACATTTTTTATATCCATTTGAAAGATTGGCCAATTTTTAATTGATGCTATAGAAATAAGGGTTCTAACAATGGTCATGCGACTAGAGCAAATGTTTTGTCATTCTCTATCCCATATTCTTGACTGTATCTCTTGGCTACTAGCGTAACCTTATATCTTTCTAATGTCCCATCCCATTTAGTTTTTATCTTGTAGACCCATCTACGTCCTATAGTTTTCATTTCTTTAGGTAATGTTTGGATTTTCTAAGTTTTTGCCTTTTCTAAGGTGTTTAATTCATCATTCATTGCCTTAATCCATTCTTGATGATTTTTAGCATCATGGTAAGATGTTGGTTATATATATGAGTGTATGGTCATTAGACACGATCTATACATCGGTTCAAAAGAATCATAGGATACAAATCTAGTAAGAGCTTTTGAAATTCTCATGGATTTTCTAATACTAGTAGAATCTACATCTTGATTTTGAGAATATGTTGATGGTCTTCGGTACGTCGAGCATAGGTTTATATGTCACTATAATATAGGTCTATATTATCAAGACCCTCATTCACATTCTCATTTGCATCATGAGTGTTTTCATTGTCATTGTCATTGTCATTGTCATTGTCATGCACATCATGAATGTTTTCACATCTTTCATGTTCATTGACAAGGTCAAAAAATGAATAATCACAATTCTCTTGGTTTTTTTATTTGCCAAACTCATTTTCGTTTTCAAGAAAAGTAATATTTCTTAAAATATATAATTTGTTTCTTTCAATATCATAACATCTATATATCCTTTTTTATTTTCGGCATAGCCTAAAAAAGCACAAAGAATTGCTTTTGGGAAAAGTTTGTCATTCTTATTGGTAAAAACAAAACATTTACGCTCAAAGACTCTTAACCTTTTATAATCGAGGGATGTTTTAAATAATTTTTCAATAAGAGAGATATTTTCAATGTTTTTTTAAGGCATTCTAGTTATCAAATAAACTGTCGTAAGAGCAGTTTCGGCCCAAATTTTTTTTGGAACATTTCTTGATATAAGAAGTGTTTTAGTGGTCTCAACAATATGTCTATGCTTTCTTTCAGTTAGTCCATTTTGTTGAGGAGTGTACAGACAAGATTTTTGATAAATAATCTCATGTAAGTTAAGGTAATTTTCAAACTCCTTTGACACAAATTCTCCACCGGAATGGGTTCTAAAGATTTAAATATTGGTTTTAAATTGAGTCTTTGTATAGAAGTGATTTTTTTTTAAAACAATCAAATACTTCAGATTTTTGTTTAAGAAAAAATATCCAAGAGTGTCTATTATAATCATCTACAAATACAACATAACAAGATACACCTCCTTTGGATACAACCGGAGTCAGACCCCACACATCCGAATGTACTAACTCAAATGAATTTTTAGATATAAAATGTCTTGGCCCAAAAGGTAAAGACTTCATTTTACCAAGAATGCAATCTTCACAAACAAAATCTCTTTCTTTATAGCTTGTAAAAAATGGAAACAAGTGTAATTTGGACACACTATGACGTCCTAATCTTTTGTGCCAATTTTCTATATGTTTTTTGTTCCAAAAATTACAAAAAGTATGTTTTGATAACTCAAGGTTGTTTATAATATAGAGATCTCCTCTTCTATGGCCTCGCCCAATCGGATTCTCGGACTGGAGATCCTGTATTAAACAATCATTAGATGAAAACAAGACTTTATATCCATAATCCGTAATTTGAGAAATAGATAAAAGATTTAAATTCAATTTTGGTACTACTCTAATATTTGATATGTGAAAGGTTTGTTGTTTTTGAAAAACCCCAAAACTTTTGATTTTTAAGAAAGTTTCATCGGCGGTTGAATCATAAGAGTTATTTGGGTTAGTATGGCATTCGAACAATATATACTCATTTGGAGTCATATGAAAAGAGGCACCAGAGTCAAGGAACTAAGAAGTCTTACCGGGGTCACCACTTGTGAATATGGCCGCTCCCGCATTAGTTGTATCAAAGATAATGAGCCGATGCATTTGAAGTTGTCTACATCATTTTTTCCAAAGGATGTTCCCACCGAAGCAACCCTTTTATCATCTCTATGATCCTCCTTTTTTTTGAGACAAAATGGCTTGATGCGTCCCGGTTCATAGCAATGGTAGCATATGATCTTGTCACCCTTTTTGTATTCATGATCACTTCTTTTAACGCTTTGACTCTTTCCATAATCATTGGAGTTTCTTCCATTATCATTTTTTACAAAGTGAGGAGGTTTATAACTCCTAGTGTGATTACCGGGCTTTAACATAGCAAGCATGGATTCTTCATCCTTTGAGACGGATGGTTTCTTTAACCTATTTTCTTCTATAGTTAACTCTTCAAGAGTTTCGACTATGGTTGGTACGCCTCCTCTATAAAGGAGAGCCAACTTGGTCCCTTCAAATTCGGGTCTAAGCCCATTAACGAATTGATAGAAATTCTTCGTTCTAATTTGTTTTACACGGAGTTTTACATCTTGTGGACAATGTCATTTTGGCTCTAGAAGACCCAATTCATCTCAAAGGAGAGAGAGTGCATTGTAATATACTCTAATGCTCATCTCTCCTTGGGTCATAATTCTTACTTTATTTTGCACATCGCATATATGAGCAATGTCCTTAAGACTATACATATCTTTAAGGTATTTTCATGCATCACTAGCGAAATCGAATTTTGTCAAACTAGAACACTTGTAAGCCATTCAATTATCGTGGAATGACACATCCTCCACTCTTTCCATTTTTTTTCATAATCGGAGACGACTTTAGACATCTTTCTCCTTGAAGAACAACTTACTTTCCATTCTCAATTTTAGTAAGAACGAGTTGAAGCTCTCTTTTGGTACCCATCAACCAAACCCCATAGACCCTTTTTTCAAATTTTGTGCTTCACTATTGATGCCCACATCACATAGTTCATATCATTGAGTCGTACAAGAATGGAGACGATTACTTCTCTTTCATTTTTCATGTTTTACAATAAGAAGAGAGAGAGAAAAGAATACAAGATTTGTTTGAGAAGCTCTTTGATGGTGTGCTTCCTGATGCAGCGATCTACCAAGCTCACGATCCTTCTCTTGATATTATCCGAATGAATAATACTTCAAGAGCACCAAAGCTCTGATACCATGTAATGGAATGGATTAAATCCAAAGAGACATCACTTATGGACTTGCAAGAACACTTACAATCAAGAAAAACTCTTGATTGAATAAGCCACACCACCCTCACAAGGGTCAAAATATATTTGTTATTGCATGAAAAAATCTCTTCAAGAGAGTAAGAAATACAAAGGCCTTAATGGCCTATTTATAATATAAGAGCCCTTAAGGGAGCAGCCCCAAGTAGCTCTTGGGCTGCATATGACCGTTGGCAGCAGCTCCAACAGCTAGTTGGAGCTGCCCCCTCATTTCAAAAAGGAGAAAAGTACAAATAAAAAAATAAAGAAAATAAAAGGTGGTCAGCCCCTAATGGGCTGACACCTCTTACAATGAAATGACCGAAATACCCCTGATGGGTATTTTGGTTTACATAAATATATATATATATATATATATATTAACATAAACTACCCCTTACAATTATATAATGTACTTAAGATTTCATAATAAAAGGGGTGGTATACATAATGTAATTACATAAAGTACATAAGTCTTAACACTCCCCTTCAAACTTGGGATGATGCAACGGAATCATTTCGAGTTTAGAAAGAAAAGAATTGAAATTAGAGGGAGTAAGACTTTTTGTAAACACATTTCTTTGAGTTCACATGTTCTAAAGCAATAATTTCATATTCATAGGCCCTCTTTGTATAGTGACAATCTATTTCAATGTGTTTAGTTCACTCATGAAATTCTGGATTTCTTGCAATATGGATTACACTCATATTATCACAATATAAATTGAGTCTCGTTCACACTGGAGATCCCCAATTCTTTCAGCAACCATCGTATGCCAATGATCTCAAGCAATGACTTGAGTCATAGCTTTGTAGACAGCTTCCGCTATGCAATTGCTTCTTGCTTTTTCATGAAATCAGAGAGCTTACAAGCAAAATACAAAAGCCAATAGTAGAGAGCCTCCAAAATCAACATCACAAAAGGCTCTTAACATAGTGTAACGAAGGTCAAAAGAACATATCATAGTACATTGTGTCTCTCACATACCCAATGATTCAGAGAACTGCAACTAAATGAACTGTCCTAAGAGCACTCATAAATTGGCTTACTACATGAACAACATAGGTAATATCTAGCCTAGATATAATCAAGTAAATGAGGCTCCCACCAAATTGCCTGTGCACAACATGATCTTCTACCTCAACACCAACTATGGCCCTCATTTTCAAATTTGCTTTCATAGGAGAGTTAACTCTTTTGACTTCACTTACCAACCTTGCCTTCACCACTAAGTTTGTAGCATATTTATGTTGAGACAAGTACAATCCTCTTGGTGAGTATGATATCTCAAGCCCAAAAAAATATCTCAAGAGCCTCAAGTCTTTAATCTCAAACATTGTAGCCCAACTTTTCCTTGGTCTCCTTAACTTTTTCAATGTCATCCCCTGTGAGTATCATATCATCTACATAAAAAAGTAATATGAGTAATATGCATTTTCCATATATGGAAGAAGATACAAACAGGGCAGGATCATGATGACTTTGCTCAAAATGAAGAGACTTCACTATTGATCTAAACTTCTCAAACCAAGCTCAAGGTGCCTACTTGAGTCCATATAATGCTCTGCGAAGTCTGCAAACTCTTCCTTCAGGATCTGAGAAACCCTGTGAATGTTTCATATATACTTCTTCCAGATCTCTGTTCAAGAAAGCATTCTTAACATCTAACTGCCACATATTCCACTGACTGACTACAAGTCACTACAAGCAATGTTCGAATAGTTGTCATATGTGCTACAAGAGCAAAAGTCTCAGCAAAATCAATTCTAAATTGTTGATCTAACCCTTAGCTACTAATCTTGCTTTGTATCTTTCAACTGAACCATTTGCTTTTGTTTTTGTTTTATAATCCCATTTGCTCCCAATAATATTCTTTCCTAGTGGAGGTTTTACCAGTTCCCATGCTAGCATCCTCTCAAGTGCACTGATTTGCTCAGCGATAGCTCTTTGCCACTCTTCTTTTCTTGTTGCCTCTACATAAGACTTAGACTCAACATAAGAATTAATTAATTCTAAGAATGCACAATGTTAAGGAGAGAATGACTCATAGGATACAAAACGAGAAGGATGAATCAAGGTTCTAGAGCTTCTACGTACCTGATGGAAAAGAGGTAGGGAAGATGAAGACTCTGAAATCTGGTGGCCGGATTCAGCTGAGACATGAGAATAGAATCTGAATTGGCCTCTTCTCTTCTTTCTGGATGTTCCTCAACTTGATCTATAAAAGGAATTTCAATCACATTTTCTTGTCTTCTTGAGTAAATCTATCCATACTGACCCTCTCTAGATTGAAATTGCTCCCCTTGAATCTCCACCTTTTTATTTACACTTTCTTTTTCACCAAATGGAACAAAGAATGACAGGTCTAATTCATTTCTGGTCTTTCTTTCATGTTGACTGAAATATAGCATGTCCTCATGAAAAAAATAACATATTGAGATACCCACACCTTCTTCCTAAGAGGATCATAGCACTTGTATTCCTTTTGACTAATAGCAAAACCAAGAAAGCAACACTTGACGATTTTATGAGACAACGTATCTCTATATCTATCCGGCAACAAAACAAAACATATACACCCAAACACTTTCATCATATCATAATTTGGAACTTGTCTATGCAACTTTTAAAAGGGAGATATACCCTTAAGCACACTTGAGGGCATACGATTTATCTGATAGATATTTAGCTGAACTGCATCTGTCCAAAACACTTTGGGTACTTCACCTAAAAAAATAAGTTTTTTTGTTGTTTCAAGGGCATGTCTATTCTTTCTTTCAGTCACTCTTATTTTTCCCAAGAGTGTAAGGACAAAATCTTTGATGCAAAACACCTTTCTCCTGCAGGAACTTTTTGAATGCATAACTTACATATTTATCACCAGAGATCGTTTTCAACATCTTAATCTTAGTAGCAAACTTGATTTTCAATCATAGCACAAAAGTTTTTAAAGATACAAAAAAGTTCACTTCTATTTTTTATAAAGTATAACTAGGTATATTTAGTACAATCATCTATGAAAGTAACAAAATACGATGATCCTCCTTTTGACATAACCAGTGAAGGACCCCATACATCAAAATGTACTAAATCAAAAGGACTTTTTGTTTATCTAACACTGGACTCGAATGACAAGGCATGACCCTTTGTCAACCTACAACTTTCACAGTCTTTGACATGACTTGATACAACTAATTATGACTTGAAAAAATTTTATGAGGACAACAACTTTTGCAACCTAGAGTTGGAAATATGACCCAGTCTTTGGTGCCACAAAACAGATTCATTTATAACAACTCTTACGTTGACACCTAGATTACTTTGCTCACTTATATCGATCCAGTCCAGGTAGTATAAGTATCTCCTTCTATGGCTAATCCCCATCTTCTTTCCTGACAACTGATCATGCACCATACAACCAAGGAGAGATAAAATAACATTACAATTAAGTTTAATAATTTTTCTAACAGAGATAAGATTCATAACAAGGGATGAAACATGATAAACTTGAGAAAGATTTATCTTACTACTAAGACAAAGATCAAAAGTAATGGAACCTACTTTTGAGACAGACATAGAAGAACCATCAGTAGTATGAAAAATACCACTGAAGGGCTTACAATTGGTTAGAATAGTCTCGTGGGATGTCATATGGCATGATGCTCCAGAGTCTATTAACCAACCAGAAGCATAGCCAAAGATACTTGAAAAAGCAGTACCAGAAGGAGAAAAAGTGGAAGGAGATATGGTTGATTGGGCAAGAAGTTGCAATTGCTGAATCTGTTGTTACATTTGTTGATGCACCTTCTCCAACAACTAAAGTTGACCACTGCCTAAAGATTCTGAAGATCTTGCAGTGGAAATACCAACAGATAAAGTGCTATTGTCGATATGCTCATCCTTGGGCTTAAAGTCCTCACCATGAGAAGGTGTTGCATAGAATCCTCCTTTATTTTTCTTGATAACTGGATAGTAATTTTTTATATAGACAAATTTTTTGCAATAGTAACACTGAATAGCACTCAGGTCGCCTCTCCCTCCAACACTCAAATCACCTCTTCCTCCAACTCTACCACCACCTTTGCCACCAAATCTACCACCTGACTACCGAGAAACTACCATAACACTGTCACCAGATTAATAAGTTCTAAGAGATTTCATCTTGGTCTCTTCTGCTATCAATTTAGCTATGACCTTGGTAAGTGAGGGTAAATGAGAACGATGCAAGATAGCACTCCTGGTTCCATCAAATTTTGGTTTGAGTGTCATAAGAAACTTAATGACTATCAGTTTCCTTATGATGGTCAAAAAGCCCCAAACAAGTTTGACATGAAGCACATGACTTACATTTCGCACACTTTTCACATTTTGTTTGACCCTCCATAAGAGCAAGATCATCCCAAATTCTTTGCATATCAGAATAGAATTCTTCAATTGACTTGCTTTCTTGTCGCATACTCCTCAATTCTTGAATAATCTGATAATGTCTTACCCAATTTTCTTGTTAGTATACTTGTTTGAGGTATGCCCAAGCTTCTTTGGCCTCTTGAAATTTAGAAAGATTCATAGCTATTTTTTGTTCCATTAAACCTAGAATCCATGCTTTGACCCTTGCATTATTTATAATCCATTCCTCTATAGCTTTATCCAAATCAGCACTATTGGGCTTGGGTTTCACTTTTGAGCCATCCAAATATCCTCCAAGACCTTTTCCTACTATTATTGCTGTCATAAAACAAGCCCAATATGCATAATTCGTTCCAGGAACAATTTGGATTTCTTCCTTTTCTATATCGCACACAACTCAAACTATACACGAGTCGCGCTAGATATAAAGACCAAACACCACCAATACTGACCAGCTGCAACAATAACACACTTACAGCAGTCCAAGATTCAAAACAAAGTGTAACAGCAGAAAAACACTGTGACCGCCACACTTAGGAATGCCAAAACTTGACAAAACTCCTCCAAATCACCACATTAACTCTCCAAAACTCTTTTAACAATCTTCTAGGGTGAAAACAACCTGATTACACTTTTTCAGCGAAGCAAAGTGATCAGACTGATCACCACAAAGCAACAACACGTGCTGCGTGTTACCGGTACATAGAAACCCACCAAAACCACAACGAAACTCCTCCAAATTACCACAACAGCCCACCAAACCTCTTCTAAAAGTTTTCTAGGGCAAAAATGACCTGAACATAGCCAATCTTAGTGCTTCAAACCTGTCGATTTGGTCACAATCTACGAAATCCATAAATCTGCTCACTATGAGGTGTGATCTTCAGAAATATTGAAAAAATCATAACAATTCCAAGACTCCACCAAATAGCGTGATTTTTGTTTGGGTCAGCTTCTAAAATCAAAATCTATCTGAATCTCACCTCAGCCAAGGTCGACTCTGACATTCGTACTGCACGGGCTGACGTGCATCACATTCTCCAAGACAAAATGCCCCTTACCTCTGTTCTTCACACCCAATCCTCTAACAGCTTGGACGTGGCTCTGATACCATATTAATTCATCTGTTGGAACTCAACTTATTAGAGGCACACAAGAGGGAGAGAGCAACTCTGCATGTTCTACTTTATTTTATCAAGGGAGTTCTCAATACAATCTGCTGCAGAGCAGGATGGGCCTGGGTTTATACCGCGTGACTCACGTAGGGGACTGGATTTGCACTTTGGGAATTGGATCCAAGCAGTGGATCCAATTCCCATACTGGTTCCAAAACGTGGAGGGGAGGTACCACTGTGTACCAATGCCAGGCAAGCATAGAGAGTATGGGTCGGACCGCTCCAGATCCAACAACAGGCTAGAGCAGCATCGGCATCGGGTCCGGGGCCGGACCCGCTACCCAGATCCAGCCAAAAGTCTTTAAAACCCCTCTAGGGTTTTGTGCGCAGGCAGAGAAGATTGATTCCTTGGCAGCAGCCTTTTCATTCTTGCATTTTTTTACTTTCTTTACCTATTGTCTCATTCCTTTGCATTGTTTGCTATTTTCATTTATCATTCAACACTGTTATTCGTTCATTGAAGTTCTCTATTTCAATAAAAGGAGGTTTAACACAGTCACCATCATTTTGGGTGACTGTTTATCTTATATCTGCCCATTGCTGAACGTGAGAGTCACATTTCCTCATCCAGCCAGCAGATACGTTGCAGCCGACCATCACCTCTGCATCAAACTGGTATTAGAACCAACGCCTATCCCCTCGTTCGCAAGATGGCTTCGGAGGTGAGGGGCGATCCGACGACGGTGATCGAGCAGAGGATGCCGGCAACGCAGATCCGATGCTGCAGATGATGGAGATGATGACGAAGATGCAGGAAAATGTGCTGCGTATCAGCCGGGACGTGGCAAGCATATCACGGTGACTTGATGGGGTCGAAGGGCGAGTCCTTGCCCTTGAGTCACCGGTGGAGCCCTCCGCGACCTCATGACAAAGACTGGGGGCTATGTTGGAGGTCGTAGCAGACGCGGAAGCAGTCCAGCCGACGCCCTTTCAGCCCGACTGTGTCGCTGCCCCGCAACCAGCATTCCCCCCTCCATTCTCGGGTTCGACAGCAGCGGCGTCACACGCAGTTGGTACCATCCATCTGAACCAAGAAAATAGGGCAGGGCAACCCCACGTCGCGGGTGCAGTATTGCCCTGGCCTCGAGTCACGGGGGCTATGCCGCAGGCAGGGCTGGGCCTGCAGGAACCTAGTGTCACGCCGGGTCCTGCCACAGGTTTGGGTCCTAGTGCACCCCAGACCAGGTTTCGGTTTCCTGTGGGTCTGCCACAGGTCGGGTTTGGTCCGCAAGAACCCAGCAGCACGCGGGACCCCGCTGCAAGCCCTAGCACAGCGACCCGACCCGGGAAGGAGCTTGTTCTCCCTCCTGGTCCCTTGCGCAGAGGCCTTGCGGCGACCAACCAGCGGGTGGAACCTGGCGGACCCGTGTGGATGGGTCCGAACCCGAGAGGGTCCGGGCTGGAACATTTTTCAACGGGACCCAAGCCTGGGTCTCGGGGACCACCCTTTGGGTCCCTGGGAGCTGGTCCGGGGTCCGAACCCCCTTACCCAACCAACCCAATAGGGTGTGGTTCGCGGTTCGTCCGGATCAAACCCAACCCATTATTTTTGAACCCCAAAATGGATCCAATACCGACCCAAACCCATATTGGCCCCGGACGGAGCTTCAGTTTGGATTTAAGCCGGGTCAAAACTAGACCCATAATCATATGGATCGTGGATCGAGTTCAAACCAAGCCTCTTATCCACACAACTCGACCCTCGATCCAACCTATCCATATTTGGGTCCGACGAGTAGTTTAGGAACAGACCCGATCCACATCCCATCGGGCTAATCAACCCAACAATATACCAACCAGACCCTAGACCCAAACCAGAACCAACCCAACTCTGATCCAGAATCCAGTACCATATCCGACCCAACTCCAGTATCCTAACCCAAACCCATATTATGTCATTCCTACCCACCTAGAACCCGAGACCCATCCCTTTTACTTGGGACCTCCTGTCATACCGGTGCCACAACGCCGACCACAGATGGCTCTCGCCCACGGGCCAACCAGACCGAGATTGACTCATCAGGGACCGGCGCGACCAGAGCGCCGACAACAGGTCGTCGAAATTCGCCAACCCCAACAGCCAGGCGAACAAGACCACGAAGATGGAGCAGTGTGGGATGATGACACTTTTTGGAACGAGCATCCTGCAGGGATGGTGGGAGACCGACAACAGAGAGCACCAGAGCGCCCCTCCACGTATGGGGTGATGTTGGAGCTTCCAGAGTTCGCAGGTCGGTTCGATGCAGAGCAGTTCTTTGATTGGTCATATACCGTCCAATTCTTCTTCGACTACCACGATGTCACCGAGCACCGTCGTGTCTCCCTAGCCTCTACTCGGTTGAGAGGCCTAGCACAGACATGGTGGGTTGAGATGCAACGATCGAGGGAGCGGCAGGGATTAGAGCGTGTACAAACTTGGGAAGAGATGCAGTGGTTGATGCAGTCTAAGTTCGTACCGTCAGATCACGCTGAGAGAGCTTACAAGGAGTACCTGACCCTGCGTCAAGGCACCAATACTGTGGCGGATTACACTGCTGAGTTCCATCGTCTTTCCCTACGAGTGCAGATCGAGGAGACCGCCCGCCAGCAGGTCACGAGGTATATTTCTGGTCTCCGTCCTGCTATTTTTGACGACTTCAGTTGTATCACAGTCGAGTCATTGGATCAGACAAGTAGTTATGCTATGAATGTAGAGGAGAAACTGAAAAGGAGGCAGGAACATAGGACATCCCGTAGTGATCAGTCCATTCAACCCAAGTCGAGTTTCCCAACCAGGGGAGCGAGCTCCCCTAGGAAAGAAGACTCAAGTCTACCCAAGGAGTCGACCCTAGCAAACCCGATCAGTCTGGACCCGCGTACCACACCAGATCCAAGGGTAAGCCCAATGAGTCCATTGTTCGTTGTTTTAGGTGTCAAGAGTTAGGTCATATTGCGTCCAAGTGTCCCACCATGAATAAGAACACTCATCTAGCAGAGGGCATTGTTGAGTCTGCGTCCGATAGTGAGAGCGAGGGTGAGTCGCTTGTTGAGGGGAATGACGAGGTGAAAGTCGTAGAGTTCGATGGCAGCATCAAATATTTGTTAACCATCCATCATGCGTTGACCACATCCCGAGAGTCGCCCCCCACAAAATGGTTGCGAAATAATATTTTTAGAACCCGGTGTAATTGTGAGGGGCGTGCGTGTGATGTTATCATTGATACTGGAGCGTGCGAGAATATGGTGTCCGAGAGTGTCGTGTCCACCTTGAACCTAAAAACAGAAAAATTGTCCCAACCTTATAAAATGGCATGGTTCAAGAAAGGCAACGAGGTGCCCATCACCCTGCGTTGTCTAGTTCGGTTCTCTATGGAGGAGCATTACCACGATGAAGTGTGGTGTGACGTGGCACCCATGAGTGCGTGTCACATCCTATTGGGACGTCCCTGGCAGTTTGACCGTAAGACCATCCATGATGGCCGTAGGAATACGTACACATTTGTCTTTCAGGGTCATAGGATAGTTCTCCTTCCCACAAAGGAGACCGGGTTGCCCCAGCTCGCGAACCTACTAGATCGATCTTACCTCCTTGAGCTACCCAAAAATTGGCATTCTTCTCCTACATTTACTGTGCCTGATCTAAGTGCTTACTGTAAGAACAACAAGTCGTAACTTTTTCCCAACCAGGGGAGAATGATGCAGAGCAGGATGGGCCTGGGTTTATACCGCGTGACTCATGTAGGGGACTGGATTTGCACTTTGGGAATCGGATCCAAGCAGTGGATCCAATTCCCATACTGGTTCCAAAATGTGGAGGGGAGGTACCACTGTGTACCAATGCCAGGCAAGCATAGAGAGTATGGGTCGGACCGCTCCAGATCCAACAGCAGGCCAGAGCAACATCGACATCGGGTCTGGACCCGCTACCCGGATCCAGCCAAAAGTCTTTAAAACCCCTCTAGGGTTTTGTGCTCAGGCAGAGAAGATTGATTCCTTGGCAGCAGTCTTTTCGTTCCAGCATTTTTTTACTTTCTTTACCTGTTGTCTCATTCCTTTGCATTGTTTGCTATTTTCATTTATCATTCAACACTGTTATTCGTTCATTGAAGTTCTCTATTTCAATAAAAGGAGGTTTAACACGGTCACCATCATTTTGGGTGAGTGTTTCTCTTATTTCTGCCCATTGCTGAACGTGAGAGTCACATTTCCTCATCCAGCCAGCAGATACGTTGCAGCCGACCATCACCTCTGCATCACAATCATACGAAAATGTCGACCCCCTTTTTATGTAAACAAAATAGGGCAACAAAGAAAAGAAGTGTCTAAACTACCCCTTACAATTATATAATGTACATAAGACTTCATAATAAAAAGGGGTAGAATATATAGTGTAATTACATATATTACATAAGTCTTAACAAGGGCCAAGAGGACCCCATATAGTTATTGGGAAAGGCTCCAACAGCTAGAAATATAGCTGTTGGAGATTTTCAACAGCCATATTGATTAAAAGACAAAACTGCCCTTTATAAATGTGTAAAGGACAAAATAAAAATAAAATAAAAAAGTGGTCAGTTCTGCCCCTAAAGGGCAGAGACTATTACATGTACAGAATTACCATTCTGCTCCTAATGGGCAGATCCTATTCATTGTACAAAATTACCACAATACCCCTAAAAGGTATTACCTATTACAAAGGAAAGAAAACAGTTTAAAATTATATAATATATACATATACGCTCGTATACCAATGTATACACTCATATATATATATATGAATCAATACATTTTAACAATAAATACAAAATAAACAATCAAGATCACAAAAAGGAATAGATAAAGTTAAGGACGTGGTATTGACCGTGTCCAACACAATTCTAACCCTGTCCATGAAGTGGTGTCATCCTGTATCAACACATGACATCAGATTTGCATGCTAAGTGAAGTGCCTGTCTGACATAGCTGTCAAAGCAAAAAGCCCTCAAATGTCACTCGGGCATAACAAACCAGTTGGCCTTTTAATTCATCAACATATAAATGATATTTAATTCCATTTGAGTAGATCATCAACAATATAGTGAACATAATGAGTTTGTGTATGTGAGATTTATTTCAGTTGGGAAATGCAACCCTGTTCTCTATAAAAAGTAAAGAATGATGATGTTCAGCCACTATATGGTCCAACATCCATTGTACAACAAGAAAAGTTACTTATGAGGGACCCATAAATATTAATGATAAAACAGATACTTCTATCTGTTACTGCATCAAAGTCTTCATATTCAAGCATTCACTCAACTTATATTGAAGGAACATCTCCACTGTTTGAGCCTTGCATCATAATCAGAGATGGAACAAATAAAAAACAGGCATTCATACTATGGTCTCCAATTGAAAATGACTTTCAGCTCTGCCAGATGCAATTACTGTATGAACACGATGACTAATGATGTTAAACCTGCTAAAGAGGCCCAGGTATAAAATGGCTTGGACCACAAAAGAAGCTTCCTCATCAAAACCTAAATTGACTATCAAGAACAAATCCAATATGTTTATATAAGTTGGTGCATTAAAACATGATTTTAAGAACAAATCGAATATAATCATATTGAAGCAAGATCCTCATATTCTTCATGTTTAAAATTTACTCCAGATGCAATGCTATATCTAATACGTGTAGTCCAGTTTCATTCTATCTTATGGAGATACAAGTCTTACTACTGCTTATAGGCATGTTCATCCAAGTGCAAAATAATGGGTAATAGACCAATTACTTAGATCTTAAATTTGACAGGACTTTTTAGATTCTATGTTTGTATATAGTACGTTCTTGCAAAGGAACTTTTACCTTATTTGAAGCAGTTTCTATAATTAGGATGTAAAGACAGGGAACGCTCAGCTGTGTGGCTTAAGTAACTAATCAAAACCACCATTCCCTTCATCAACCCTTGCTACTTTTTGAGAAAGGAGCCAAGGAAATTTCTGCAAATAATGTTGTAACATATAAAATTGATTATCTTAATTCTACAAGGACTCGACATAAAAAAAAACACTGCACTGATAAGTATTTGAAAATTGATGATTTGTAAAACTCCAGAACACGTATGAAGAAACTATGTAAAACATAACAGTATTTTCTTTTTAGAACATTTGATAAAGAAGCAAGTTTGTCAACAGTAACTTCCTAATGGATATGAACACCCAATTACTGGATGAACCAAGTACCACATAATTTTTTTCTTTGTTTGAAATATTTCAAACCACATATTAAGACCTTCAGATAGCTTTATTCAAATCAATATTATATACCAAATATCATGACAATTTCTGCCAGGATAACATGAAGTCATCCTAGAAAGAATAAACATGCATAGAAAATTTTCGTTAACCATCCTGATTAATATGTCAGTTTGCAAAGTTTTTGGTCCAACATTGATGCATTAACTGCATTTGAATCCAAACTACGTCGGATGCACACAGACTCCCCACTACATTACCAAAGCAATTGAAAGATATGCCATGTAAAAAACACCAAGAGACCAACAGCAATGCCAACAATGAGATCATGTAGATCACATCCAAATCAACTCAAGTCTATGTCAATTGTTATTTGCTTGTGATTATATTGGTCCTTATGGATTAAATCTCATAATATTGCAAAATTTATTACTTTTACCTTAAGTTGAGTATTATTTTCAAATATTCTTCCTTGACATCAATTTATCTTTATTACAATATTTTTTCCTATCTTGTTTCTCCACTCTCCCCTCTTATTTGAGTGACTTTTTTTGTTGGATAAGAGATTTTGTTTTATCAGCTTTTACAACCATGGTTGTAGTGAATTATGTGCACCCGTTGTAGCTGATAGTATTGATTGCACTTTTACAATCATTTGTGAGGTGAGAAATGTGCACTTCTTGTGGTTGTAGCTAGTATTTATTATTAGTTTAGATAGCCGTTATTGCTAGTGCATGGTCATTGGTATGATTATTGCTGACATTTGTGTTTGATCTCTTGCCCTATCTGTTGATACACTTGAATGTTGAGGATGTTGAGTTGGAGGTCAAAGAGGTAATTGCTTGTCGTGAGCATACTATTGTTGAGATTTGCAAATATCATTTCTCTTGTTATGATTTGTTGTATGTGGGAATTTTAAAATTTCTTCATATATTTTTTAATCTTTTCTGCCGCCCGTTTGTCCTTGTATGAAAAATGGTTATCCCCTATGTCACATGGGTGCGAGTGCGACACGGGTGCGGCGCAATTTAAAATTTTTTGGACACGGGGACTCGGCTATATATATATATTTAAAATATATATATGTTGAGGATATTTATATTTGTTTCATGATGGTTATCTTGCATTTTTTGTATGAATTTAATTAATTCTCTCTTTATGTGAGCTCCTTTGAGCTCTTACATTTAATATACATGTGTTTTGCTTAGTATAATTAAGGAGTTATATATTTATTTGCAATGTTTACCTAAGCCTTTTGGATATTATTGCAAAATTGTTTATATCTTATTGATATTTTATGTCTAATCTGTGCTTATCTTTTGAACTTTAGTGATCAAAATTCTACTATTTTTTTAATTTATGTTTCCTTAAGAAAATATGTTGTTTTTATGGTTATGATTGTCTAAACGAGAAATTCTTAAAAAATTGATTTTGAAGTTTATTCCTTGTGTCTATCTTAATGGCTATTGCATCTTGCTTAAATTGTTGCTAATATTTCTAAAAATTTTAAATTATTGATTAGGGTGCATATCTTACTCACTTTTAAATTTTTTTAGTTTATAGTACCTTTATGTTTTGTTATGGAACTTAACCATCCTCTCTCCATATATATATATTCTTGTTCAAAAAATATTTGATTTGAAACTATATACATATAATCTATAACTATTTTTTAACTATTGCGTTAAAATGTTTTCTTTTAAATCTAAGGATATCTTCCTTTGTGTAGTTTGAACTTTGAACATCAATTTTGTTTTCTCTGCAGGTTCTTAAAGATGATATGGGTTGATTTTTTTTTTTTGTTTCTGATGCATCATATCACGAAGATGGAGATAGCCAATAAAGGCATTTGGTAAAGATTATCAATGAAGACTTGGATCCTTCCCTTTGTTTTGTATTTTCAAACATTCGGTAATCATACCGTAAGTTTGAAGGGGAGTGTTAAAATGTATTAATTCATATATATATATATTCATATATGAGCAGTGTTGTGAAAAGCGTTGAGGCGTAGCGAGGCGCTCCACCAAAATCTGAGGCGAGGAGTAAGCCTCGAGGCGCAAAGCGTAAGCCTCAAAATTTTTTTTTTTTTAAACTTAAAAAAAACTATAAAAATGATCTAAAATTATAAATAAATAAGAAATGCTTTATTGATGTCAAGGAATAATTTAAACATCAATCTTTCGTCGGATATTTGTAATTAAGAAGCAATTTTCTAAAATTGATGCATTGTTCAAACTTATTTAAATTGCCACCGACCAGCACATGCACGATGATAAGAAAAGTGAGTTGGAAATATGACAGTTGAAAATGTAGTGTACAACACAAGGTCATAAGCACGATATAATCAATCACCTGCATATATATGGATTCATGAATTTCTTCTATTACTAATATTCTTGGAATTAAGCCCCACCCCATGGGGCCATGGAAGAGGCAAAACTTGTTTGGGAGCCCATGTTGGAGTGGAAATGAAGACGCGGGATACAAGTTTAGTTGTCAACTACATCTTCGTGAGAATGTAATTGAAACAGAGAGATGGGAGACCATCCTAAATCCAGGCTCCCAAAGAGCAGTGGGAGTAGGAGGTTCAGTGAATCACCATCTCCCCCTTTCAAATCTGGCTCCCAAACAAAGGCTTAAGCAGTTGGTCATGACATGTAGTTTTAACAGCGTTTCACCACTCAAAAATAATGAGAATGTAACTGCCCAAAAAAGAACAGGAAGTTCCCCCAAACCATTTCATTTTGACGACATGAGTGCTGATGCACTGAGCTCAGATCATCAGATGCCCTCTTCTTGTTAGGCAATCAGATCATCATGCGATGATATGATCATCAGACCCATTGAATCGATCGATAGATCTTCACTGTCCAGATAAACGGTCCCCACAAAAATCCATCTTTTTTTCGGTTTGAGTTTAGGGTTGGGAATCGGTGAGGGCGGAGGACTTGGCCATCACGCACGCGAACTCGGGGAAGCTGATGACACCGTCGCCGTCGGAGTCGGCCTCCCGGATCATCTCGGTGAGCTCCCGCAGGGTGAGCGCGTGGCCCATCTTGGCCATCGACCGAGCCAGCTTGGCAGCGATGATGTAGCCGTTGCCGTCCTGGTCGAAGGCCCTGAAGAGTCGGAGCAACTCGTCCTGCCTGCCTAGCTCGGGCGCGATGGCGTCGACCAGCTCCTGGAACTTGACATCTGGTATCTCAGCAGAGGAAAGAAGAAGGTGGAAGATGCGATGATCGGCGACGGGTGGTGGCCGGCGGCGAGTGGTGGCCGGCGATAGCAGTGGCGGTGGACGAGAGGGGATGGAGTGGAGAGAGAAGGGGCGAGGGCTTTTCCTCGCCCCGAAGCGCCTGTGTCTTTTTTAAAGACACAGGTTCTCGATCTTTCGAGAGTACGGGCCCGGATCCGGGTCGAACTCGGGTCCGGGCCATCCGACTTTTAATGCGCGCCTCGCCTCAAGGCGTACGCCTCAAGGCGCATGAGGCGTACGCCTTGAGGCTGTTGCGCTTTTTAAGTGCGCCTCAAGGCGAAAAGGGCCTCGCCTCGAGGCGAGGCGCGCTTTTTGCGCCTTGAGGCGCGTTTTTAACAACACTGTCTATGAGTGTATATGTATATATTATATAATTATAAACTATTTTTCTTCCCTTTGTAATATGTAATACCCTTTAGGGGTATTATGGTAATTTTTATATGTAATAAGCTTTTCCCATTAGAGGCAAAATGATAATTCTATACATTAATAGGCTCTACCCTTTAAGGACAGAACTAACCTTTTTTTATTTTGTCCTTTATACTTTTATAAAGGGTAGTTTTGTCTTTTAGTGAATATAGCTGTTGGAAATCTCTAACAACTATATTCAGTTTTGTCCTTTAGTGAATATAGCTGTTGAAAATCTCCAACTATATTTCTAATTGTTGGAGCCTTTCCTAACAGCTATATGCAATGCTGTCCGTATTGTATTGATGCAAGAGATTGATACGATACAAACCATATCTCAATACGGGTGTGTATCGTACCTGTAAACTTAAAAATGAGCAAAATCGTACTTTTATGTTTTTTTGGTTTTAAAGAGCTTTTGAGAGCCGAAACCTACATTCATATGAAACATACTGGAGAGCTTTCCATACACCCTAGGTGCCATGAGACCATTTTGGGGGTTGATTTTTGCGTAGGGGAGAGGGCTTTCGTGACTCCGTCGAGTACATTTCTACCATTTTTTCACCCAAAGAAGTGGGTTAAGATAAAAAATGCATTTTCACCATCTTTCCACTCAAGAAAATGGGTTAAGGTAAAAAAATCTTTATGAGTAAAATTACAATGCTATTCCAATTTTTTTTGCCTTGGGGGGCACTGCCCCTATACAACCTCGCACCAACTTACCGCGAAGTTGGATTCACGGAAATTAAAGAGTTATATCAAGGTAGAAATCAAGCTCCACACTCCAACAAAGATGGCATCAGGTGATTCAACATGACAATGGGACGTTCAAGTAATGAGTGAAAACCGATTGAAAACCGGGTGTAACTATTGTCATACTATTTCTTGTTTATGTAATATGAAAGTATGAGTCTTGCGGCATGTTCTTAATTGCAAGTTATTTAATATTTTGCATTGTTCTTGTGAGATAATTGATGTTTGATGATGTCTTATGCAGATCATAGAGATATAAATGCTTCATATATGATTTTATGGTTGCATTTTGTGCATTTCATTATTGTTTTGTGTGTAATGATTTTTTAGAAATTTTGCTATTTTTTCTGATTTTTTTTTTTAGATTTTTTAAACATTTTTTTTCAAAATTTATGTTTTTTTATGATACGATACATATTTTATATTAGGCCCAACCGATACGGGTTATGATACGATACTTACAACCTTGGCTATATGGGCCTTCTTGTTTGTATATAAATAGAGACCTCTTGTCCCATTAGATGTAATGCTTTCCTAAGCATTCTATATCATTAAAGATTACTATTTTTTTTATGTTTTTTGTGTTCTTTTGTGTATGCTCTTTGGTGTCTCTTATGATCTCATGTATTTGCCATTGATTGACTTGTGTATTGTCCCTTTGTGGACTTGTGCTTGTGGACATTTAGGCTCTTTGTCGCCATTGTATGCACTTAAGTGCTTTTCTGTTGCCTTTGGTATTTGTATTGTCCCTCGTAGGACTTATTCTTGTGTTTACTTTATGCCCATTATGGTTTGCTTTCCGCTTAATTTCATTACATTTACTCATGTTATTTTTCTTTTAAGTTTGTCATTGATTACATGCATTTCACTTTTCAACATGGATTTATTCTTTAGTGTTTTTAGTCATAGTGATTTAGAATTGTTGTTCAAGAATTTGTACTTAAGATATTCATGCTTTATTGCTTTAGATTAAGAATTTTGAATGTACACAATCTCTCTCTCTCTCACACACACACACACACACACCCCACACATGCGCATGATTGGAGAATGCCAGACAAATTGATAGTGCTAATTCATTATTTTATTATCCACAAAATATTGCAGCATGCTGATTTTTTTTCGTTTGTGTTATGACTGATTAATTTCATCAAGGGCACAGTTATTAGATCCCGCTACTTAGCTCTTTGAATTGATATTTTATAGGTTCTTTTTGTATTGATCATTTTCCTTTGACTTATGCAGGTTTTACTTACAACGTATTCAGTAATCTTTTATGGAAAGAGTTGCATCTATTACAAGAAGAGCTGTCCAAAGGTGTCAGATATGTATGGCTTGAATGGGCAACATATCCTCAATAAACGTCCTCCAAACAACACATTGGTAGAGGCTGTTCATATTAGTTAGCACCTTCAATGGTAATCCATAAGTCTGAACATGGTCAAAATATTTCTTATAGGCCTATACGGCCATCCGATCTAGAAGTACTTGAGGAGTTGCATGCATCTTTATTTCCTATCAGGTAAAAAATCTTATTTATGGTTTTTGTTGTACAAAAAGGACTTTTTCTTTGTCACTAGCCTTAGATGAGCTCTCATGCTTCTTCTTTGGCTTGGTGTGGTAGTTGTATCAAACAGTGACTTGATTGTATGTACACTTGAGAATCTTTTTGCAGGTACGAGTCAGAGTTCTTTTTGAATGTGGTCAATGGTCGTGATATTGTATCTTGGGCTGCTGTAGACAGCTGTCGGCCTGATCAAAAGGGTGATGAACTAATTGGTTTTGTCACTGCACGTGTCGTGATAGCAGCAGAAAGTGAGGTATAACTTAAACTTTGGTATGTTGCAATTATATTGGTTGTGTTGTACTGCTTTGGCAGATTTACTAGGAAATTGTACCTTGATCTGCAGTTAAGAGATATTCTGGGTTATGATTCTTCAAGAACAAACCAAAAATTAGTTTATATCCTGACACTTGGTGTAGCAGATCAGTATAGAAATCTTGGAATAGGTTAGTCCTGCTGACCTGGTGTGATTTCTTTGTTGATTTTTTTGTTCCTTGTAGTAGGACTGATATTTGTATATTTCTCAGCTTCTTCACTTGTTGGGGAGGTTATCAAGTATGCTTCAAGCATTCCTGAATGCAGGGCAGTTTATTTACATGTGATTTCCTATAATGAACCTGCCATTCTCTTCTACAAGAAGATGACTTTTCGATGTTTGCGGAGATTGCCAAATTTTTATTATATCAAGGGTCGGCATTTTGATGCATATTTATATGTGTATTATGTAAATGGTGGACGATCTCCTCGCTCTGCTCTGTAAGTACCTACATGGATAACATGCATGCATGTGAGCACAAATGCATAGCCTCATGAACGTGAACATGCAAAGATATTTATCCATGTCTGCCAATGCATGCGTCACAAGTTTGGGTATCAGAAGGTTTTGGCATAGTTGCTATAGTTTGCTTAGAAAAATAATCTAAAAGTACGTTGAGATTCACTATGAAAGAGTTGTAATGATTTTCAAAGATCTTCCTTTTTCTGGTGTTCTCTCATGTTTCTAAGTGATCCTAGCTTTTTGTAGCTCTTGTTTTTCCCCATTATCCTACTTTCTAGGGAATATATTGTTAAAAATGTAATTCTTATGTACGTATATATTAGTATATATATAAAGATACATATACATATATATTATATATATATGTATACATCTCTCTCTCTCTATAATATATTATATATATATATGTATACATCTCTCTCTCTCTCTATATATATATTTATTTTGATCATAATACCCGAAAAGGGTATTTCTGTAATTTCTCCTTTTATGCATATTCCACTTAGGAATATGATTGTAATCTTTCTTTTATTTTTTTATTGTTTATTTTTTTATCTTTTTCATTTTTTTTCTTTTCTTTTGTGGGTTTCGTGCCACATTGGGAGGCTCCCCAAAAGAGTCATTGGGGAGCCCGCCCCCAACGGTCACAATTGTGACCGTTGGGGGCTCCCAACGACTCCTTTGGGAGCCCCCAAGGTGGCTCCTTTTTGTGGTGTATATATAGGGGTGTTCCCTCTTGTAATTTGTAATTCTTGCTTGAGTGTCTCAGGCTCCTCTTTTTTAATATATTCTCGTTACATGCACTTGTGCATGTTTGCATTATTTTTCGCCTTTGTGCGTATTTGTTCAAGTGCCTTTATGCACATCTTTTGTGAAATATTGTTGCTTGTATGCGTATTGTCTCGTAGACATTTTTACATGGTATCAGAGTTTGGTTAAAGATTGGAGATCGTGTGATTCTTTGTTTTTCGGGTGCCTCGAAAAACTTGCCTTTGGCTTCTTGGAGGTTGGAGTGGGGGCTTCTCTTCATTCAATATTTTAGAAGTCTCCTACATCAAGTAAGATCTAAAAATTTAGTGCGGTACGTGATTTTTTCTCTATTCTCTTCTCTCTAATGGGCAAAAAAGACTCCCATTTCTCTCTTGGCTTCAAGTTGAATGGCTCAAACTATCCTGTTTGGGCCGGGAACATGGAAGCTCACATAAAAGGTAAAGGTCTTTGGGGATACGTTATTGGTTCTATACCAGAACCCGAACCAAAGATTACTTTGGTAGAGAAAGGTGAAATTAAAATCCTAGAAGGAGAAGAAAGAAATAGAGCTCTTGAAGAATATTCCAAGAAACATGAGGAATGAGAAATGAAAATTTCAAGATTCTTTCTGGGATTTTTTTCATCGGTTGAAACTAAGATCAATGCCAATATTATTAAATTCAAGAAAGCATCGAAAGCTTGACATTATCTTGAGAAAATGTACACGTCAAGAGACTTGTCTCACAAATACTATCTCCAAAAAAGGGCTTTGACCTTTCAACAAAATGAAATGTCTATAAGGGAATATTTTGCGGAATTCTCATTCATATGGGATGAACTCGCTATGCTTGAGCCTAAATAGAGTGGAAAAGCCGTTGAGCTTAGGTACAAACAATTGGAAGAGCATAATTTTTTCAATTTTTTGAATGGGCTTAGACCCAAGTTCGAGCAAATTCAGTGCGCTTTTCTCTCCTCTTTTGTTTCCCCCTCGCTTGAAGATGTTATTACAAAGCTAAGTGGGGAGGAAACACGTATGAATACTAGCAAAAACAATCTGAGTGTTCTTGCAACTTCAACTAATGAAGAAAGTGATGCCGTTAATGTTGTTTCAAGACCGGGGAACAATGTTTGAACCTATAAACCTCCTCACTTCAAAAATCAAAATCAAGTATCAAATGGTCAAGGAGGAAGAAAGGACTACAACAAAATTGTGTGCCATTTTTGTAAGGAACCAGGGCACATCAAACCTGTTTGCCCTAAATGGAAGAAGCTGCTTGCCATGACGATCACATCTCAAAAGGAAGAAAATGTGACTCCCTCAAATGAAGCTCTTTCTCTACATCAGATCGTGAAAGCGCTTCAACCCCTTCTTAAATGAGTTGTTTCTGAAGCAGCTACATCCACCTATTCCTCTCCTGGTAAGACCTCTTGGCTCTTAGATTCGGGTGCGTCTTTTCATATGTCCCCCAACATATGTTCTTTATCCATTTTTTTAAAGAATTCATCACCATTTTTTGTTTCAACTGCCGATGAAACTTCTCTTGAAATTAAAGGAACTAAAATTTTTGAAGAAAAAGGTTTTTTTATTCTTAAAATTAGATTTATTCCCAAACTAAATTTAAACTTGCTTTCCGTCTCTCAACTCTCAGACTATGGATGTGATATAAAATTCTTATATGATAAATGTTGGATACAGGATCACTAGTCCGGGAAATTGACCGGGGAAGGCTCTAGAAAAGGAGATCTTTACTATGTGGACTTCTTTCAAATTCCAAAAGATTCTTTTTGTAATGTGCTGCATCACAAAGGCATTAATGTATGACACAAAAGACTTTGCCACCCCAATGTCACAAAAATTTTGTATCTTCTGTTTGCCAAACATTTATGTAAAGAAAATTTTGTTTGTAATAATTGTACACTTGGAAAAATGAGAAGTTTGCCATATTATCAAAGATCCATGTTTACTACAAAACCTTTTGAACTTGTTCATTCAGATGTTTGGGAACCGACACCCATTATTTCAAAAGGAGGATTCTCCTATTATGTGATATTTGTGGATGATTTCTCTAGATTTACTTGGATATATTTTCTCAAGTATAAACACGAGGTTTTTGCTACATTTAAATCTTATCATATGATGATTACAAATCAATTTGACGAAAATTTAAAGATTCTTAGAACTGATTCTGGAGGATAATATCTTTCAAATGATTTTAAAAATTATCTTGAGAAATATGAAATAATTCATCAAAAATCTTGTCCCAAAACACTCCAACAAAATGGTTTGGCCGAAAGGAAACATAGGCACATTATTGAGACAACTAGAACCCTGCTTATTTTTCAAAACATCCCTAAAAGATTTTGGGCCGAAGCCGCCCTTGCATCTGTCTATCTTATCAATCGTCTTCTATCCAAAAAATTGGATAAAATTTCACCATTTAAAATTTTGTATAAAAGAGATCCTGATTATAGTAGGTTAAGGGTTTTTGGGTGCAAATGTTTTATTTCGACGGATAAAAATGATAAGCTTTCTCCTAAAGCCATTCCATGTGCCTTCCTTGGGTACTCTGAAACTAAAAAAGGATTTAGGTGCTACGATATCAAGAATGATAAATTATGTGTATAAAAATGTAAGCTTTCTAGAAAATGTTAGTGGATTTGAAAAATCTGAATCTCATGAGGAAAATATGGATTATTCCTTCTTATTTGATCTATTATCAAGAGATGATGACATCAATGATGAGGAATTCACATCAAGTGAAAATGATGTAGAAGAGAATGACAATCCTCCTCAGCCTTTTATCTATCATGAGGCTGATGATGGATCTTCTAGGGAACCTGTTGTATACAGACATAGAGACCAAAGCGGTTTTAAAAGTGCTATAGAGAAATATAGTGAACTTAGTGAAACTATCACTTTGGGTGAAAGTTCTCAAAAATTAGAAAGAAATAGGAGACCTCCTTCTAGATTCATATCACTCATTTTCTCTCAAACATAGAGCGTGTCTTAGTGCCATACACTCATACATTGAGCCCAAATTTTTTGAAGAAGCCAAAAAGATGAATCAATGGGTAGAAGCCATGGAAAATGAACTGAGGGCTCTTAGGAAAGCTAGAACATGGGAGTTTCAGGATCTTCCTAAAGGAAAGAAAAGTATAGGATGTAGGTGGGTTTTAAAGTCAAAACCAAGAGTGATGGAACTCTTGAGAGATATAAGACACGTCTAGCTGCTAAGGGATATGGACAAGAGTACGGAGTAGACTATGATGAAATGTTTGCCCCCCGTTGCTTGGATGGTTACAATTAGATGCCTTATTACCATCGCATCAATTAAAAAAATAGAATATTTATCAAATGGATGTTAAAAATGCTTTCTTAAATAGAGATTTAAATGAAGAAGTTTATATGACTGCTCCTCCTGGAATAAATTGCCCTAATGGTAAAGTTATTCGTTTACGAAAAGCTCTTTATAGTCTAAAGCAAACTCCCAAAGCTTGGTATGACCGATTTAACAATTTAATGATAGAAAATGGATTTGTCTCATGCTATACTAACACTGCCTTATTTGTAAAGAAATCTGATGCAGAAATTGTAATCTTGCTGCTATATGTTAATGATATGCTAATTACAGGTGATGATATCAAGGGAATTAAAAAAATTAAGTCTGCGCTAACTGAAAAATTTGAGATGTCAGACATACTTTCTGGGCATTGAAGCTGCTTTCTCTCATAGAGGATATTTTTTATCCCAAACTAAGCTTGCGTGTGAGATAATTGACAGGTCGGACATTACTGATGACAAAATTTGTGAACTACCTGAAGTTGTTGGATTCAAGATGAGGATCGATGATGGGATTATTTTGGATAATCCTACTCCTTACAGATAGTTGGTTGGGTTATTGATGTATCTTAGCATCACTAGGCTTGATATATCTCATGTAATTTACATTGCAAGTCAATTCCAACATGCTCCTACATCGGTTCGCATGAGTGCAGTACTTCGAATCATCAAATATATAAAGGGAACAACAAATAAGGGAGTATTTCTTTCTTCATCCTCTATATTAAATTTGATTGCATATACTGACTCTGATTGGGAAGGTGACCCTAATAATCGTCACTCCACCACTGATTTCTGTATCTTTTTAGGTGAATCGCTGGTCTCTTGGAGGTGTAAGAAGCAACAGAAGGTCTCCTTGTCCTCCACTGAAGCTGAGTATAGAGCCATGACATCCACAACCATGAAATAATATGGATTCGGTGTCTGCTAGAAGATATGAGAGTTCATATTCTAGAACCGCTAAAGTTGTGTGGTGACAATAAGAGTGCGATATACATTGCCAAAAATCATACCTTCCATGAGCGCACGAAGCACGTAGAGATTGACTGCCACTATCTTCAGGAAGAATATTTAAAAAAATCATCGATCTTTCATATATGACATCGAAGTATCAACTAGTGGACTTCTTCACTAAAGTACTTTGCTCCCCTCTGTTTCATTTTCTTTTGGGCAAACTTGCGGTTATCACACCGTAAGTTTGAGGGGGGTGTTAAAAATGCAATTCTTATGTACGTATATATTAGTATATATATAAAGATACATATACATATACATATATATTATATATATATACATATCTCTCTCTCTATATATATTTATTTTGATCATAATACCCAAAAAGGGTATTTTTGTAATTTCTCCTTTTACGCATATTCCACTTAGGAATATGATTATAGTCTTTTTTTTTAATTTTTTTATTGTTTATTTTTTTATCTTTTTCATTTTTTTTTCTTTTCTGTTGTGGTTTTCGTGCCACATTGGGAGGCTCCCCAAAAGAGTCATTGGGGAGCCCCCAACGATCACAATTGTGAACGTTGGGGGCTCCCAACGACTCCTTTGGGAGCCCCCAAGGTGGTTCTCTTTTGTGGTGTATATATAGGGGTGTTCCCCCTTGTAATTTGTAATTCTTGCTTGAGTGTCTCAAGCTCCTCTTTTTTAATATATTCTCGTTACATGCACTTGTGCATGTTTGCATTATTTTTTGCCTTTGTGCGTATTTGTTCAAGTGCCTTTGTGCACATCTTTTGTGAAGTATTGGTGCTTGTATGTGTATTGTCTCGTTATATATATATATATATATATATATATATATATATATATATATATATATATATATATATATATATATATATATATATATATATATATATATATATATATATAGAGAGAGAGAGAGAGAGAGAGAGAGAGAGAGAGACGGTGCTTTGGGAGCACCTACACCCACCTACTAGAAATCATAGCTGCAGCCTGCAGGTTGCATCTTCTCAATCAGACCTTGTATATGTATTCAGCATAGTTTATTTGATAGGAATCATGCTTTGGTTAAAATAGGATTTTTTAAGTCATAAAATTTTGGTATATTGTGAGCCATTGATTTTTAAGATCTTGAAAAACCTACATGTATGCCATAATCACATGAACCAAAACTTGTTTTCATCTAAAAATGCATGTAGAGCATATCTATACGGCCTGATCAACAAAAAAACCTCTAAAACTTTGAAAATTTAAAACTTCTATTAGGTGGGAGTAGGTGTTCCAGGAGCACCGAATCATCACTAATACTTATATATATACATCCGTGCTAATTATGACACTGTGAAATGAATCATTTTATTGGATTTCCGTTGTTTTTTTTCGAAATTCAAACCCCATAGATGTGTTCGACGTTATTGATTTACTAGAAATCAACACTTGGATCATGCATTTTGGATGGAAAAAATGGTATTTGAAGCCTTAAAAATTTATGAAAATTCTAGGCCGTTGATTTTTGAAACCTTATAAAAACCTATCCATGCATCGGAATCAAATGATCCAAGAAGTAGTTCCTATAAAACCAAGCATCAGATCACATACTGTCAGAATTTCGACCCCCCCCCCCCCAAAAAAAAAAAAAATCCAATAGCATGTTTCATTTAGCACTATGCCCATTTTTTAGGTTTTTTATATATATATATATATATATATATATATATATATATATATATATATATATATATATATATATATATATATATATATATATATATATATATATATATATATATAACTCTTTCTCGCTGCTAAAGGGGAGCAAGGAAGAAAATAAATTTCTTGTTTTTTCACTGGCATCCTCTCGCACAATTTTGGACTTATGGGTGCCTTTATAACCTCACAATTGCGAGTTCTAACCTTGTGTCATGAATGTTTTGTTTTCCTCGGTAGCTACCACCACTTTATTTAATCTTCCTTCTATGTGCAGGGACCTTGTGAGAGCAATTGCAACATATTTAAGTAGTCTTTTTACGTCTCTGGCAACACGACTATGGAACCACGAAGAGAAGATTTCTGGATGGCCAAAATGTAAAGGAGCTAATTCCCTGTTGTTTAACTCAAATCGGATTACAAAGGGCGCTGAGAACAGTGGATGCCAGTATGTGTAGCAGCTAATTGTTAATCTGGAAGACATCAGACCCTACATATGTTGACAAGGTGGATACCATATTTATATATGTATTTGTTCAAAGAATTGACAATAAGTCTGCTTTAAGAGCAAAATCATTTCTTCATGTGAAACAATCGACAGTGTATTGCAGATAAGTGATCAACATTGCAGAACCATCCATCCAGGCACGCTTAGGAGTAAAAAGGTACCAGCTAGTTGCAATTTATTCAGTACTCTTGATAAGTATTTGGCTGGCAGCAAAACCAGTCCAATTACAATATTAGACTACATAAGTATCAAGAGATATGACGAGTCCCTCAACTTCACCCAGCAGGCCTGGGGCTTGCCACCCATAGGTTTGAACCCTGTCGTTGCTCCTTATCTGGATAAACCGGCAGTGATTCAGATCAAAGAACAGATCAAGGGTAGCTTGCTGATTGTAACCGGTGCTAGATTGTGCTGGGAAAGTCAATTGGATGCTTGAGAAAATTAAGGCCTTACACATTTTCAGTCTTATGAGAAATAGCATGATCAAATTTGAAAAGTTCGCTTGCTCAGACTCTGGAGTCTACGTTAGCTTGCTCAGACTCTGGAGTCGACGAAAATGTGTTCCTCTTCGTTCCACCCTCTATCACATGGATACAACTGTGGATTCAAAGATATGACCATTTTTATGAAGTTCCTTACATGATTAATATATAAGGGGATATTGAACAGGAGTTAAAAATGGAGTATCCCTGTGACAAGTTTCACCTTAATTGGTATGATGATTCTACCATGTCAGATTATATTTGCATGGTAAATCCTACTCATTCATAGCTTTTACACATTTAAGCAGTATTTCCAGTCAAAGAATTTGTTTTTTTAGAATGGCATGACCTCATATTATTGGTTGGTAAAATTCTAATGTTCTTGGAATCAAGAAGCCTCCATAGACTGGTTTTGGGTGGAGTCATTAAATCATGGGGCATGTGCGCTAGGAGGGTTGGGTTTTAACCTCCAACCTTGGAGGGTTTGAACCTCATTAAGTTATTCCAATCTTTCTCCAAGTATTAGGATTTTTACAATACTCCCATAAAGCTCATTTCTTGCTTCATATCCCTGGCCATGGCTAAGATGACTCCATTATATATAGGCAACCAAGGAGGACTATATTTATTCCGACATAACTTGGAAAATAAATGCCCTATCATTCAGAAACACCTTCCATAACCAGTAGATAGGTTACACATGAGGCCACTAAATAACATCAAATTAATAAGAGGATTATAACCTCCATAAAATACATAAATCACTCTTAATGAGCCTGCCATTTTAGTGACTCTTGGAATTCGTTTTGTGAGACCCTAGCCTAAGAACTGGATCCCCCTACTTGGATCCAACAAATGGCATGCTGAACGTTTGCAGGAGTTCCACCACCATGCCTCATATTTGTCCAATGTCTATTTTAGATCTTTGGCTTTCCTCCAAACTTCAAATTGTAATTGAGTTTTCAAGCAAATAACTTAAAATTCACTGATTATTTTGTTTCTGATTTTACTGGTAACATAGATAATAGTAAATCCATTTATTGATACATTTTTTTTCTTAGAGGAGATGATATTTCTTGGTCGAAACAAGATTTTGTAGCTCAACATACTAAATTTTTTGAGTATAACCGGCTTCATCAATGATTTGAAGCTGGATACAACCATTGGGCTTGTACTGTGATATTACTTACCTACCGCTGATATGATTGCAGATTAATTGAGATATCTAGTTAGATGAGTAAAGATGACATATATCATTGCTAGATTTTTGATGCAAGCGTAAGACTCCAGTAGCATGAGAAAAAATCCTGCATTATGAATCAACTAGCATGACCAAGTGAGATGTTGGCCATGTATGGCAACTAAGGTGGCCATGTCACCCCTCACATGCATGATATCCATGCGTTAAGGAGAGAGAAGGGTCATTTCTGTCATTATGCATGAATTGCCTATTCAATGGAAAAATCCAAAACATTTTTTTAGAATTATTACAAAATTAATTTTATAATAAAAATAAAATATGCTTTTATTTTTCTGAATTTTTCAAATGCATAGAGTTATATCTTCATTTAAGGCTGAAAAAACTACCCAAGGAATATTTAAGCCCCAACCCTTGTGCAATGCAAGATTAATAAAAAGAACAAGGAAACCCCCCTGAAGAAGGCCGTATTCAAATCTTTCCTCTGTCTTTGTCTCTCTTGCCCTACTCACATTGGTGATCCATATCAACAAACACCAACATACTTTAACAGTCACAGTCATTGCTATGGCTATATGTTTTTTATTAACTTGATTGCCCTGCTGGCTTTTCAAAAAATGGGACCATATTTGCTACAGTAGTTTGTAGATACAAATGCATATTTTTTCTTACTTTTTTTCATTTCCGATTGTTTTTCATAAAACTAACCTTACAGATGCGATTTATATGTTTTTCTTAGTGAGAATTGACTCTTAGATCACCTGATTACAACATGTAGGCAGGTTTTCAATAAGACTTCAAAAATGAATCAACGACCTACATGAGATACTTTCCTGAGTCATAAAATCGTGTTCTTCAACATGAAACTCCATCTATGAGGTCCAATTAGTGCAACATAGAAATCCAGATGCGTTTGTAGGTACAAACAGTTGTAATAAGACATCGCCCTTTTACAATGGCAGAGAACATGTCAAAAGGTATTTAAAATCACTACAAGATTTTTACTGGGGTGCCCTGCCTGACACACCAGTAAAAGCACCTTTTCACTGGCTCTATTTTGTTAACACCAGTGAAAAAGTGAATTTTACCAACGCTGCGCCGGTAAAATTCATTTTCACTAGCGCACTGCAAAAGTACACCAGTGAAGAGCTATTTTTTCCGGTGCACTAAAGCAGTGCGTCAGTAAAAAAATATTTTTTTTGGGCCACCAGAAAATGCTCCAGTGAAGCCTAATTTTTTCTGGTGCACCAAAAAGTGCACCAGTAAAGACATACACTTTATGGAAGCCCACCAAATTTCTCTCATATAATCCAGGGCTCGCAAGGAGAGAGAGAGAGAGAGAGAGAGAGAGAGAGAGAGAGAGAGAGAGAGAGAGAGAGAGGGGACAAAGAGGTAATTAAAAATTCTCCTCTTCACACATTTTGGGGACATTCACACAAATTATTCATGATACCATATTTGTAAACATACCTCGAAAAATATAGTTAAAGAGCTTGGCACATATTGAGTGACATTCACAAAAATGATTTGTGAAAGGCAAACATATCCTAAAATGTCAAGAATCGAAGCAGAGGATTTCAGCAAATTGTGAGGCATTTCATAGAATGCACCATTTTACAAGAAGAACAGTACGGTCATTTTCCAAAAGAAATGGATCAAAGAACGAACAAGTTAAAAACTCAACTATAAAAGGCTAGACGGTCAATCATAATTATAGAAAAACAAAAGGCTGTTCAAGTCTTTTCCCAACTTTGAAGCCTCCTACGCAAGCAGAAAGAAAACATTCTCTGCTATTTGAGAGCAGACATGGATACTGTGGGGCATCGATATGAAGTGCTAAAGGTGTCCTTTTGCTTGTTTCCAACTAAAATTAGGCCCTTGTTAAGAATTTAACAGTAGCTATTAATCATATGACCCGAAACTGCACAAACAGATGGAATGATACTTAACAAGGAACAACACAATGCATTTCTCTACTTACAACGATTTGTCCATCAAAAGCAGGATTAACTAGTAATGCGCGACAGCGAAACTTCACTTTTCCTAGATCAAGTTTCTTCATCTGCAAACTGTTATAAAAAACTCCAAACTAATAGATGGTGGAACACTTGAGCGCTGAGGCACAGCAGCGCTGATTGGTTTTCTTCAATTCCTTATTTGCAGAACGAGTTTCCATGATAGAGAATGTGTCTTCATCAAAGGCTTTCAAATGAACGTTGAGGGATGGAATTCCTTACTGCTTGATATGATGAAGTGGCAAGGCCCTGCAACATTCTGATAATCTCAGATGTGTCGTCCAGGTAATACTTGGCTTTACTTGGCTTCTGACCAACTGTGCAAGCAAAAACCTCTGCTACAGGTGATAAAGAAGGACCAGCCACGGCGCTCGTGAACACCTCAAACATGTCCTCATCAGATCTATCATCCCCGATGCAGAGAACAAAATCAGGCAACATGCCTTTCTGCTTCATTAATGACAGGAGGCGGTCTGCAACCAGACCTTTAGTAACACCCTGCATTGTGGGATAATATCAGTGTCAGAAAACTCGGCAGGTTCACCATATAAGTTCTCCAAAGATGGAGGTGAAAGCAGAAAAAACTCTCACTCAGTACCTGTGGTTTAACTTCAACTATATGCTGACCAGTCTTCACAGATACTGGTTCATTGGCAAGAACACTCTCAAGATGGTCAAGAAGTTCTTTGGCCTGGCATGCTCCAAAATCTGGGTCAGCATACTGATAATGCCATACAAGGGTACTTTCTTTGGTCTCAATGGAGGAGCCATCAGTTGTTTCAGTGTACAACTTCATCACGGGCTCTGCAACCTGCTTCCAGTCAAAGTCTGTGACTGGTACACAAGTTTCCCATTCGACATCACGCTTTAACCTGAACAGGCATTCAGATTAAATGAAACTAGGTGACATTACGGACAAGAAGGCACATGACCAATCAAAGAACGAGCAGATGGGGAGGCATACGCATACAAGTGCATGTGTATTCTATATAAATTGAAAAGTACAGATTGTCTGAACTTTTGGAAATCCAAATTAACTGACTTGTAACATGATTGCCCCCAAGCTGGGTCAGGCAAAACGTGAGGATTCATACAAATACCAGTGATTAAACAAGTCTGGTATAGTAATCTAGCTTCCCAGCCGGGCTATTGAATATCCAGCCTTTGAATTATCTCAAACAAATGACGAATAGGAATCTGGTGATTGAGTTGAGATTTCCAGGTGGAAAGGACCATGTAACCATTTCTGTCCTATTTGATACAGGCATTTCATAGCATGATAAACAGGTCGTACCACACATAATTGTGACCAATGACCATTGAGAAATTCCAACATGAATACATGAATCCGAAGAAAAATGAACAACCAATGCAAGCATGTTGCAAGATCAGAGATTAGTGATGAATGAGGGTGTGGAAGTCTTACATTTGAAAATCAAGCTGACATTCATGAACAATTAAAAAGGCATTTTTTGAGCAAGGGCCTTATAGTCCTCATCAATTCATTTATCTTCATATAGGTGGCATCCATTTATTGAAGGTTTCATTTTGCAAATGAATCCAGCAGTTGCTCTGAACTTGCACATAACACAAGCCATTTTGTTTATTTTTTTCTATCAAAAAGGTATTATAATTGTGCATGCTTTCATTACCTGCTATCCAATTTCATGCAACAGGTACCTATGAGTCTATATTATAAAAAAAAATTTAAGCAACTTCATCTATGTAGTGAAAAAAGAAAATAGAAAAAATAAGCACCAAAATTATCGTAAAATTCAGTAAAGCAAAAGGAAGAGCGTTATGATAAATTTACCTTAGAAAATAGCCATGCTCTGCAGCGATTCCCAACTTTTCACAGGGAGAAAACCATTCAGCAAGAGTCGTCTTGCCTCTCCCACTGACAAGAAAGACAACATTTTTGGGATCTCTACACAAACTATTCAATATACCAATGGTCTCAGAATTGGGTGTTTTGTTAATGGATGTCTGTGGCATCATAGTACCATCATAATCCAAGAGGATAGCCCTGTTCTTGGTTCTCTTGTAAGCTGAAACTATGTGCTCAACTGACAGCTTCCTGAAATTCGGGTCAAGTGCAATCACACGGAACCCTAAACCAAAACCAATACCCCAGCATCTCCTCCTTGTGTGGTCTCTGCACGCCCTTTCCAGGTCTTGATGGAAGCTATGCACCCAATATCCCACATGATGGGTGCTCACATACCTATAATGTTTCTCATGTCGGAATTGCTTTTCCTGCTCAGCCATTATAATTGCAGAATTCATGGCTTCAGCTACAGCATCAATGTTCCAAGGATTTACCCGAATCGCTCCACTTAGAGATGGGGAACAGCCGATGAACTCCGAAACCACTAGCATGCTCTTTTTTGGCACAGATGGGTTTATTTCCAGAGTCTTATCCAACCTATCATTCCCTTGCCTACATACAATGTATTCATATGGTATCAGATTCATTCCATCCCTAACAGCAGTAACAAGACAGCACTCGGAAATCACATAATATGCAATCCTCTCATAGAAATGAAGTGGGGTGTCTATCAACACAACAGGCTCATAACCAGGCCTTCCAAATTTCTCATTGATGCGTTTCACTGTGCAATAAGTTTCAGCCTGCACTTCCTGTACATCTTTCCCCCGACCTCTTGCTGGGTTTGCAATTTGAACTAGAATAACCTTTCCGCTCCACTCCGGATGCTGAAACAAGTGCTGCTCCATAGCCAGAAGCTTCAAGCTGATCCCTTTGAATATATCCATATCATCCACTCCAAGCAATACGATTCGGTCCTTGTATTTCTCTCTAAGCTCAGCAACTCTAGTTTCAGTCTCTGGAAGATCCAGAACAGACTGAAGCTGGCCCATATGAATCCCAACTGGTAGAATTTTAATGCCTACAGTGCGTCCATAATACTCAAGCCCAATATAACCTCTCTTTGATTGATAGCTCAGACCAAGCATCCTGCTACAACAAGAAAGGAAGTGCCTAGCATAATCAAAGGTGTGAAATCCGATCAGATCCGAGTTCAGGAGAGCACGTAGGATCTCATCTCGAACAGGAAGAGTCCTATAAATCTCAGATGAAGGAAATGGGCTATGTAGAAAAAATCCTAATTTCACGCGATTGAACCTCTTCCTAAGGAAGGTTGGCAATACCATCAAATGGTAATCGTGTACCCACACAAAATCATCATCAGGATTTATCACCTCCATTACTTTATCAGCAAATATCTTGTTCACAGAAACATAAGCCTGCCAAAGAGATCGCTCGAACCGACAGCCTAAATCCGGTGACAGAGGCAACATGTAATGAAACAGAGGCCAGAGTTGCTGCTTACAGAAACCATGATAGAACCTACTAAACAAATCAGGCGAGAGGAACGCAGGAACACATTTGAAAACCTCAAGCAGAGTTTGGGCTACATCTTCCTGCTCACTAGGATCGATCTCCTCTCTCAAGCATCCCACATAGATTACTTCAACATCCTCATCTAGCCCATCCTTCAGCTGCAAAAGCAGTGAATCCTCATCCCAACTGAAATCCCACCCGCCGCCTTCGCCCCGCCGATAAGCTCGAAGCGGAAGCTGATTTCCCACGATGATCATCCGTTCCTGACTAACAGAAGAGGGGCCGTCCGAAGCCACACTGTTGCTGTTCTCATCGTCTAAGTCTGATATAATGCCGGCAACAGTCATCACTCTAGGTAGCCTCTTTCCCACCTTACCAAATGTGGGCGAATCGCCGGAGGCGAGGTCCAGGAGATTCGAATACGACCTCGAAACCATTCTGCTGAATCTGAACTCAAAAATCCTACCAAATCCTCAGAAGATCACCACAGTTTCCTCCAACTAATCTATAGACCTACTAAATTCAGCAAAACCCAATATGAATCCTTCAAATGATTCAAGTATCTCCCCACCAGAAACAAGTTTCTCAAGTCATAATTCATACACCTAGCGCTCAAATACCCAAATCTGAGGAAAAAAAATCGTTTGAGTCCAACAATTTCAAAAAATGGGTGATGAAATCAAATAGCCAAGAAGAAAGTTAAGAAGAAGAAAATCAAAATGCAAACTGCAACTTATACTGTTCTAGCATACCAACCATCAATTTAACCTATAATTCACTTGAATAATACCCAGACATGAATTTTACAACTAAACCACAACCGCCCAATTACTTACAAAGAGTTAAACATACTAATTTTCACAAACCCTCAAACATACAGCTTGAGAGTGAAGATAACTCATACTCAAAAAAGTATTTGAGCCCATTGGAGCTAGACAAAAATCTGCAGCAAGAAAAAGTAGAGAGAGAAACCCAATAAAATTGATGTGAAAGAAAGCAAAAAGGCTCGCAGGTAATGACACTTTTTATATGAAAGCATCCTTCAGAGAGAGAGAGAGAGAGAGAGAGAGAGAGAGAGAGAAGGTGGCCACAATGCAGCCTCTAGTCAGCCAGGGTACACGATTCTCTCTCTTGTTTTTAATAAGAAAATTTTCATTTAGGAACCAAAATTTTGCCCTCAATTTTAAAATTTCACCCCACTTTTTCGCATTTTCTGATATCTCACCACCGATTTCCTGAAAAATGCCAAATAGAGACGTTAGCTTAACCTTCAACATCTTGGGAAAGTGAATCTTTTGATTTTTTCTAATATTGTTCTTCGCAGTAGAAAAATACTTATTTACCCTTTCAGAGAATAAGTATAGTCTATAGATATTCTAATCATTTGAAATTGAAGGTGCTTAATTATTTTGACTTAAGTTAAATGAAATTTAACTTGAGAGAGTGGTCAACGGCAAGAGTAGGGTTTTGTTTGGCAGCTTTAAAAAAAACAGCGGCTTATATTAATACTTTGAAAATATCACTTTTTTATAATTAAGGTAAAAAGTTGGACCCAGTTGAAAATGTTTAATTTTTTATTTATTTTTCTATCCCTCCCATTCTCTCTCTTCTTTTGTGACCGTGAATGACTTAACCAGGAGTTTTAAGCATGGTTAACCTTAACCACGGTGTAACGGATGCATGATGCTTCATTGTCCCCACAGAGCAAGACTCCAATTCTGGTTGGAGGAATCTGGTTCGTGTTTTCCCATGATCAGTACGGGTCCCACCAAGTCCATAATTAATGAGGTATGATGCTGGGTGCCTCAATTAAGGACCAAATTGGGTCTCAGCATTTATGATGAGGAAGAAGGTAAGTGCTTGGAAACAGGGCTTGACTTTTTCCACGAATGACCAAAATGCTTGTACTTTTTTTCTTAAGGTGTACCTGTTTTAAACACGTTCACCAAAACCCGAAAGTCCCTGCCTGTTTTTTTTTTTTGGAACCTCACCGAGTTCATGAAGCCCAAAATTTTTCAGTTTTCAGATCATGAACTTGGTCACGTAAATAATGCAATAAATAACTTTGGTGGAAGCATTTTGACCAAAAAGAGCACATAGCAAGGCCACTGCCTGGTCATGTATGTTCCAATGAGGGTTTCAAAAGGTCTTTTTCTTTTCTTTGCTGAGCCAAGATAAAACCCCATGAATGACAGCACATTGGGCTTTCATTGGGAGGGTTTAAAACCTTAGGTTTTAAATACGGATAACATGACTCATTTAAAATATTTTAATCATGAAGAATAAAGTATTACAAAATCAACACAATAGTAATATGTATCTAAATTTAATATTAAAAAAAATGTTTTGCTCGTTTACGTTGTAGCTACCCGCATCCACAGTTAAACCTGTAATCATCTGTATGCTTATAAAATGGGTCAGACTCGTGAAAACCTGATTGGTTTACATTAAAACATATGGTGAGTATAAAAAGCCAATAAAAACGACTCATTAGTAATAACATAATTCATTTAATTAGATAGCCTTCATTATACTACCCATACATGATATATTTTAATGAAGAAAACATAATGCATTTATTAGTAACATGACTAAGTAGACATGATATGTCATTCACCTAATAAGTCAACACATTTGTTTATAGGCGTGATGTATTATTCACTGAATATATCAACATATTTGTTTGTAGGTGTGATGTGATATTCACCTAATATATCAACATATTCATTCCAATCATACTGTGATCTATATTCGATTCGAGTTTAACATGTAATCATGTTACAATATTTAAAAAAACTAAATTGATAAATTCATAACTGGCTATCCCAACTAGCTCATTCGATCATCACAATCTGTCACAATCAACATATTTAACCTGTTCACACTCATCAAGATTTACCGTATACTCAAACAAGTTTCCTGTCAGATTACTTGATCTTGGAAATATACCTTCTCACATGTTCTTCCTTGCTGGATTACCTAGTATTGGATCAATACACCCTCATGAAAACATCCTATCTAGGCAACTGATATTGAATTTATACACCCTCACAAGCTCGTCTCTACCAGACTACAGGTGTTGGACCTGCACATCCTCACAGGCTCGTCCTAACCAGACTATCTGGTTTTAGATATGTAAAGCCTCACCAGATCGTCCTCTTGAGAACAATTCCTCAATGAGTTATTTTATTAAGTGGATTTTATTGGATCCGATGTATTTCAATTGGATATTCTGAATTTAGAATTTCGTAGGTGGGTTTTGATCGAATCTTTATTAAGATCCAAACTCAAATACCTCTTTCGATGTCGTAAATCCAAATCAATACTTAGACAATTTAGATTTATTATCTCTTAAATACTTAAATAAATCATTTAATTTGTTAATCAAATATAATCGATAAATAATAACTAATTAATTAGCCCAAAAATAACAAATTAAATTGAATGCCAGAATAATTTTTTTTAATTACTTTAAAATTTAAAAAATTTGGTGGGTATTACATCGCTAAATCTATAAAATCGGGATAGTTCTCAAGTGTGGGAACTCACTATTGAAGAAGTTTGTCATTTTTATGATTTTTTACACCTTGTAAAACTACACAAATTTTGAGGTAGAGAAAATCTATACTAACTCTGGTGTTTGTTCGATTCTAATGCATGCATGTGAGTGTAGGGTAAATTATACTAACTCTGATATTTGTGTGATTCTAATGCATGCTTTAAATTAAGTAAAATAGATGCTTATATGCATCATTTTATGAATTATATATATATATATATATATATATATATATATATATATATTTGCATTCATGGTTTTATGAATATAGATATATATTCACATGTATTAAGGTTTAGGTGTCTCGTATTGTGAAATACATATATTTAAAATTAAATATGCATGTTATGAAATGTAATTGAATCGACATATCAAATATGTATATTTTGGATTTTAGTGTGCATGCTTCGAGGTTCAATTTATGAATATATGAATAGTATAAAATACAATGTTATAATATGCTGCTATATGATGTGATCAATGTTGAATGATGCATATATAAAATGATTGAATTACATCATGATAGAAATGAGATATGTGACCGTTTCTTTTGATATGAGATTGACTGATTGATCAAGCTCAGACGAGTGACTGACCTTGTGTATCATCATCTGAATTGATATGATTGGTACCCCAAAGTGATGGTCAATAATCTTATGTCTGGTTGATTAAATGTATATATGCTTGTACCCGAATTAGTAACCATTAACCCTATGAGTAGTTAACTGTGTTTATGCATATATGACAATAGAACTATTGAGAAACTGTTCTAAAAAAAAATATCTGTGAGAGTGTGCATGTATGACAATAGAACCATTGAGAAACTGTTTCAAAAAAAATATCTGCGAAGGTATACATGACCAAGATCGGGTGATCCAACTAGAGCAGTAAATCTATGTGAGAAGGTGCATTGTCCAAGAATAGGTAACTTAGTAAGATGATAAAACCATGTGATAAAGTGCATTGTCCAAGACTAGGTAATTTGACTAGGACAAAAAATCTTTATGAAATTATACATTTTCAAGATCAGGTGATCAAGAGTGGAACTTGTTTTCAAGATATGGTTAATCCCTGAGGATGAATATTGAAAGCAAATTCTGATATACCAGATTAATGATGTATGCTTGTGATTACTCATGCAGATTATGATAGAATGTTTAGTATGATATATAACATGTGTCCTTAAGGTTTTATGTCCTTATCAACTATAGACCCTAACATGAGATTATGATTGAACAAGTTAAACATGTTAGTGAATGACATATCACACTTACTTGGTTAATTTATAAATGAATACATTATATTTTTTTGATTAAAATATATCATGTATGTGTACGATGATTGATGTATATCGTGAATATCTGATTAAATAAATTATGTTATCATTAATGTGCTATATGTATTAGCTTTATACACTCACTAAGTATTTTTGTTTAGACCTAACAGGCTTTCATGAGTCAGACCATTTTTATAGGATTTCAAGTAATGTATAGTTATAAAGCATATGCGAGATGCTGAGGCAGCGTCGAGAGCCAATCATTTTTATTTCTCAGGCACTGAATTATGGATACATGTTATTAAAAACGTTATCATTTATTGGGTTGTAGTCTTTGAATGCAAAAGGTTATCTGCATTAAATTTAATATAATCGTTATTATGTAGAATGTAACCCCCTGAGGTTTTAAACTAATGTTTTCACTGATGATTATTCAATAAAAAAAGTTCTAAATTTTCATTGATTAAAAATCTCAAGGCTATACAAAAGGACCTCATTTGTAGGTTTTGAACTCCTAATATCCCTTTTGCTTGACGATGCTCATGACATGCCCCTACCAGATGAGGATAATGCTTGTGGGCTTCAAGATCCATAGAGCGGCTAAGTGTCATGACTATTCGACACAATCAATCACATGACAACATTTTAAGTGGGGTGGCACTCAGTAGCTGTGAGCCCCATACAATGCTGTCATGTGATTGGCTATGACACTTGGTCACTCCTTTGATCTCAACTCGTCTCTTAAATCTGACTTTCTTCTAACCTTTTTCACATTTATTTTCATCTCTTAACTATTTCCTAAAGGATGTGATTTTGAGAAAGGTAAAGTTAACTTGCCAATTTGGGGATTGTGAACCATATTCTCAACTACTTAGCATTAAGAGTCTTTTAACTCATCACCCATATCTTGCAAGAGCTATATATAAATGAAGACACTTTTATTGGATGATTAGGAAATGGCACGGATACGTGAGGGCTTCAAAAGTTTCAGGTACATTTTTATTTGAAATATATATTATACCAATCCAAAAATTAGTGATATGTGTTTCTAATATATGTTAATACAGTTTCTAAGAAGTTGTCACGAAGTGTATATTTTTATAAAGATACCTATAAATTAAAATAGTTAAACATAATATATAAATTAATTAATTATTGTATAATAATTATTTTATAAATTATAATATTAAAATTCTTAATAAAAACAATGTTTTTATAAAATGAAATTGTTGTTTGTATGAAAAAATGCATGTAAGTTGGTAAGTGTTTCTCAAGTAACTGAGATGAGTTTCTTAAACATTTGATACTTTTTCTATGGTTTTGAAAACAAGTTTTGTACCAATATCTGGTACCGATACACCTGATACGCGATACACTAGGGTATATCGAGTACCAATGCAACTATGGGTTGCACTATCATATGTGAAGGGTCTCACGTTCAAATCCTACCGAGCTTATCCTCCATCTTAACATACCTTTTTTCTTATGAAAATATGACTTTGATGTATTAACAAATGACTTATAGTGGTTGAATTTGGGTTCATAAAGGAGTAGAAAAAGATTTGGTCAGTCTCTTGTTTCCCTTTTGTCCCACATGATGACAAGGCTGAAAGCGCCTTCGTCATGTCTTTTATATGAACTCTTTCTCCCTTTCCATGTCTATGCATGCCAATACATATACACACATACAAGTCTCATTACTCATGCATTTATTAGTAAATTGACTGCATAAATAGATTTATCATAGTCCATTTACTCTAGAACATATATACTTTGATTGAATGAATCTAAATATTAGAATATATTCTGAAAATGATAAAATGGAATAATCTAGATTGCACCAAAAGGTAACTATGAAAAAGTCTTTTTACATCTCTAAATTATTAGATAAAAAAATAATTTGTAAGCCTTTCAAAAAAACATGATTATACTTAAT
This sequence comes from Nuphar pumila, assembly GCF_984573655.1. NCBI lineage: Eukaryota > Viridiplantae > Streptophyta > Magnoliopsida > Nymphaeales > Nymphaeaceae > Nuphar > Nuphar pumila. The sequence goes on from NC_143250.1 coordinate 36,524,561, forward strand.
GGACTTTGGTAAACCTATTGTATGGTCCAATTTGCTTGAAAATTCATGAACACCTTGGATTCCACTCATTAATACGAAGTCACGCAATACACAAAACACACAATAAATTTCTTGATGCTATGTCTCAGTCACTAATATTGATAAGCATGCACCAATATATTCATTTGTGCGTGCATGCGTGCTTTTTAATGTGTATGTAATTTTTTGCTGTTTTGTTTTTTTATCACTTCACTCACTCACGAGCTGATTGGTGTAAAAGCCCCAAGTCCAAATTGCCCATGGAGTATGCCCAGCTTCGGCCTTGTGGTAAGGGTTGCACACCCCCTGGGTTTCGAACTCATGACATCCCCTCAAATTGGTGACATTCGTGAGTCACTCCTACTAGATGACCGGAGCCCTCACGAGTCATTTTTTGTTATTAACATGATTGAAATAAAAAAAAAATTTAAATTTTACAACAATAATTAAATTCCTTTGTTGATATGTCTCAATCACTAATATTGATAAATATGCCAAATAGTTTTCACATGGGTTTCCCAAAATCAAGTGTGTAAGTTTGGTGCCGTAGTCATGAAGCTAGGTTGCTTAATTTCGAACTCAAAATGAGGTTCACGTTTAACTTGAGGCCCAATGGTACCTTACATAGATTTACCTTTGTGTTGGCTTCTCCATGGAGAGGCCAAAAACTGAAGTTGGTATTCACTATTCATCATTCTCACTTGTAAAAAACATGATAAAGATAACAATGATGGATGAACCTTCATATCCACTCAATCTAAAGGACCATTATTGACATAGAGCTATTATATACCTCCTAAAGAAATTTAGATGGAAGCATGGTGTTTCCAGCCTAAAAAGACATGGATTGTGCATTTTTTTAATGATAAAAATTGCATTCATGTTGAGATTGGAAATTCATAAAAAACACAGCTTGTATTAAACCTCAATTTGTAACCCACAAAGGGTCCACCCTCATGGCTAGGGGCAACTGTGATTAGGTTTGTAAAAAAAAATCTCTCTCTCTCTCCATTAGGGCTGTCCAAAGACTGCTTAGGCGCCATCAAGGATTTCTCGGTTTTGGATTTTTAACCACTTGAAAACATCACAACGATCGATTAGGACTCGGCTGTTTTTTTAGGGCTGGTAAACCAGCCGAATGAACCGGACAAGGCATGTTCGGACTCGGCTTATTTACCAATGGATTAAGTTTGTCACTCAGCTCGTGTTTATGTTTAGGCGAGCGAGCCTAGCTTGAACTTGGCTCATCCTAAATGAAACAAGCTGAACATGAGCTGACCTTTGTAAATACATGATCTATATATATATATATATATATATATATATATATATATATATATATATATATATATATAGAGAGAGAGAGAGAGAGAGAGAGAGAGAGAGAGAGAATTTTGTAGCTGCACAACCCTCAGGTGCGCAGCTGCAGTGGAACGATGCTGGCCATTCATCATCGCGTGTGATGGATGACCATCATGCGAAAATGGACCACCACTAAAGGTCCAAGTTTTGCTGAGACCTTTAGCAACAGTCAAAACTGTTGCTAACGCCCCTAGGGAACACAACTGAGATTAAAATTTTATTTTTAGCGGTGGTCGGAAAGCACCTTTAAATCCTTTTTTGCATAATTTTGATGTTGTTTTAACGTTTTTTGCAAGAAAAATGCTGAATGTCCATCACACAAGCGATGGACGCTCAACAAGGCTCCACTGGTAGCTGCTCTCCTATCGATTTTGCACAACTACAGATGACTTTATATATATATATTACAAATTATAATTAATATATTACACTTGATACTTCATATTTTATGTTAATATTTTTCATGCATATCTTAGTATATATTGTTTATGTACTCTTTTTTATATATTACACTTAAAAGAACAAAAAATCCATGAAAATCATGGTACACACGGTAATGAGAATTACCATGTGTACCGTGATTTTCATGGATTTTTTGTTCTTTTCTTATAAATCTAACTATACATATGTGATCTACACACTCAATTTTATAAAGACCAGCTCTTGAATTATCCCATTATGATGCATAAATGAGTTTTTTAAGGCTTTAAAATCAATGACTCATAATCTTCATAAATATTTAAGCATTCAAGAATTTCATTTTTTTATCAAAAAATACATAATATCCAACAATTGATTCTTAGCAAATTCACCATGCCGAACACATCTACATGGCTGCATTTGTAAAAAAGAGTGCTAAAAATGCCTATATTTTTAATTCTTATATTCTAGTGATTATATATATATATATATATAGTAGGATGCACACAGAGAGTACCTACTCCCACCTAATAAAAGCTTCAAAATTTAAAAAATTTTGAGCGTTTTTTGTTATTCGTCAGACCCTACAAATTAATATGATCTACAATAATTACTAATGGAAAAAAAGTTTTGGATAATGTGATTATGACATACATGATCATAAAAAATCAACGGCTCACAATGTACCAAAATTTCATGACTTAAAAAATCTTATTTTTACGTCCAAATAACATGATTCTTATAAAATAAACTATGTTAAGTACATCTAAGTCTGATTGAGAAGACGCAACCTACAACTATGATTTCTAATAGGTGGGAGTAGGTGCTTTCTGAGCACCATAGTATTACTCATATATATATATATATATATATATATATATATATATATATATATATATATATATATATATATATATATATATATATATAGAGAGAGAGAGAGAGAGAGAGAGAGAGAGAGAGAGAGAGAGAGAGAGAGAGAGAGACGAGCTGTCCCGAGACTAGCTGAGTTGAACACCCTGTGTTTGGGCTTGTCTCATTTAAGCTACATGAGCTATATTTATGCCTATATGAACTGATCATAAACGAGTTTGTGACGAGCTGAATTGAGCCGAGTTACGATTTGCTTGGTTCCTTTTATCAACACTACATCCATGGGTACTCCTGGATGCTCCAAAAAATCTAATAAAAAGGCAGCTTTTGTTACAAATCTGCATTCCCCCTTCCAAGAGAAATTAAAACCTTTATTCATGAAAATTCTGCAAATTTTGGTGTCACTGAACCATCAAGCAGTTTCTCATGCTCACAGGTGTTTATGCTGCAAACCACTACCTTTTTTGCAGGGACTGACATATTTTGTCTGCCCATCCGATGGATATCCATCCCATGGGCAGTCCTTGGTGTCTCGTACACGACCCTCCAACCCCAAGATATAAGTGGTTTAAGAGGGACCAACACTGATATGAGGGCTAACGGAGCTTCGGAATGACACTTGCCAATTTACTTGGCATAACAATAAAAAAAGGCTTAGACTTTCAAGCCAGCAAGCTAGACATAATCTTGTTGGGGACTGCGCAAGAGAAAATGTGATGGCATACCTGGAGCGGCCATGTTGGTTTGCAGATGATCGTTAAGCGAACCTCAATATGCAACTCTGAGATATTCGACTCCCTATCCAATCGCTACCCTCAATGAGTGCAGGCCCTTCAACGATGGTGAGCAGGATCCAATTCCAGCAATGGAAATCACGTATGATTTCCTTTTAGTTTTCTATACTCGGGTCTCTCATCAACACCCCTTTTTATAGCATTAATCCTTATTAGGTAACAATTACGTAACCGTTTCCTTTCATAATCATAGGGCTTATTCGATAGGGACACCTTTATGGGAGTCCTTAATGTGGGTAACGTCCACATTACGTGGGTGACTCCAACATTCTCCCACTTGTCCTAGCGATAAGCCTTCAACTGAATACCTTATGAGAATTGCTTGATGAATAGATTGGCTTTTAAAATCTATTCTATAGATCCTTAGTTAAATTTCTAATCCTTATGAGATTAACAATAAATAATTATAATGAGAATCAAAACTGTATGTGATCACTTTATTCATATGCATATGTCAAAAAAGAGTTTAACAATCTCATCCTCAATACATGTTCGAAATACAATCCCGGTGCTAGCCCTTTAGTAAGAGGATCAACAATCATCTCTTTGGTACCAATATTAACAATATGCACTAGATGGTTCTCTATCCTTTCTTTAACAAGTACTTTAATTTCATATGCTTACATGATGTAGTACTTTTATTGTTATTAAAAAAAAACACTGCAACTTCACTATTACAGTAGACCTTCAGTGACTTCTCAATGAAATCAACCACCTTTAACTGTGATATAAAGTTATTCAATCATAAGGTCTGCGAAGTAGTCTCGTACAATGCTATAAACTCTACCTCCATGGTGTGAGTAGCAGTGGTTGCCAGCTTTCCACTCCTTCAAGAGATCACGCCTCTAACAAGTAAGAAGGCATACCCAGTAGTAGATTTTTTACAATCAAGGCATCCTCTTAAGTCCGCATCTGAGTAGCCAATGACCTCGAGGTGATTAACCTTATGATACATCAACATATTATCTTTTGTCCCTTGCTAATACCACAAGACTTTCTTAGCAACCTTCCAATGGGATATGCTTGGGTTACACTGAAATCTACCAAGCACCCCTACTGCGAAAGAAATATCTGAACGTGAACAAGTTTGCATGTATTCCTAGCTGCCAACAACTGATGCATATGGATATGCACTCATCTGTGCTTTGTCAATATCGTTCTGTGAACAATCCTTAGGCTCAATTTGTCATATTTTGATATGGGTGTTATACTAGGAGAACAATTCTTTATCCTATATCGCTTTAATACCTTATTTATGTAGGATCTTTGGGAGAGGCCTAGAAATCCTTTGAATATGTTGGTGTGAGTTTTATGAAAATACTTTTTAAAACAATATTTTTAATAAAATCCAAGTGAAAGTCAGACACAAAAAATATAAAAACCGGCTCGCACGAGTGATGGAGTCCGGGTCGAACTCAGGGAACGAGAAAAATACTTTGTATTCAACACACAATCTAACTACTCTTTATTGTAAAAAAGAAATAAAAGAATTAATTAAATAAAATAACTAAGAGAGTGTTGCCCTACGCAAAGGGCTTAAACAAATAATTAAGTGATTTTATTACAGACCCAATTAATAAATAAATGAAATCCTAATCTAAAAAGAAAAGCAAAAGTGTCTTCAGTGCTATGAGTCTTTAGTAGTCCCCTTTGTGTTCCCTTTATCCTTTGCTTTATGTTTGGTTTGATAAATCAGATGGAGAGTTTTGCCCTGAGGGCACTTTTGAGGGCTTGAGGGGATCTCAGAGGGTACTTCGAGGGCACAAAAAAGGCTTTACTGCATGTTCCAACGCTTCTCTGCAAAACACAAAAAACAAAACAAGAAGCAGTACGACAAAAACTAACACGAATTTACTAACTAATGATAAAAAAATCCAGCTAAAGCAAGATTTGAATTAACTATACTAAACTAAACATGAACTAACTATTTCAAGAAATCAACCTGTAACAACCTACACTAGAAGACAAAATAGTAAAACTACCTAACTAACAATCAAGAATTAACCTCTGACCAACTAATGATTAATGACTAACTAAAGGAACAATTAAAGAAATATACTAACCGACTATCAATTATCAATTAAAACTAATAGCTTACTAAGCTAACTAACTAACAAGCGAATTAACAACTATGTGGTTTTGAACTAACTGACATAAAAAAAACATTTCAGAGAATCGAGCTAACCTAATTCAAAAATTCAACTACTTAACAAACAACAAAACAAAACAAAAATAACATTAGCTATGCTGTATGGAAACCACAACTAGCCTAATAGACTAACCTAAACTATTAAAAGAATTTGTCAACAATGCAAGAAAACTAAGACTCGGCTGGTATAAAAATGAAGAAGTAATTCTAATGAGGACGAAAAGAAAAAAAAACTATAACTAAAACTAAAAGACATTGGTTGAGAACAATAAAAATTGCTGCACTAGTTGACAAAAACTATAAAAGACAAACACAAAAAATGCTTCTGGCTGCTATTAAATTAGGGCTGCAAGTATCCTACGACTAATCATGCTAAAATAATAATTGAAACTATGAATTCTGGATCAGTTGAAGCAATGTATTCAAGTAAACAAAGAAAAAAAACTAAAACTAAAACAAGTAACCTAAATAACTAAAACATCACGTACATAGATTAACAATAGCTAAACTAACCTGGTATTGAAAATAAACAACAAACCAATTGACGTCAAAATCAAATTTCAAAAAAAAAGAAAACTAATCGGCTAATAAAAAAGAAATGTTATTTCATGGCTAAAAAAACACACTAAAGAAAACGTATAGCTAGCTATTCTAAACTAAATCTAATCCTAAACTAATGAAGAATCAAGAAACGTGAAAACATAAAATAAAACTTATATTAAAATTATGATCTACGTAAATCACGACTTTTCTATTTATAAATCAAGAACGACTAAGCTATGTCAAACAAAATATATTTGTGCTTTTTATTTTTTTAGATGCAGTAAACTTAAGCTAAACTAAACTAAATATGCATATGATGTGATGATCTATGAAACTATATGCGATGCAATGCGGTATGCTATGCAAAACCTAAATCTACAGTGAAAAAGAGAGAGAAAGAAATGACCTATCATAGATCGCCTCCAATGAAAGGGTTGAGAGAAGAAAGTGGTTGATCCCAACTGCATACACGCCTCTCTGACGAAGAAGGTAAGAAAAGCTGATGAAGATGGGGTTTAGAGGATCAATAAAATAAAGAATAAGAAAAAAAAGGAGAAAAAAGGAGAAAAAAAGGAGAAAAAAAGGAGAAAAGAAATCAACCAAGAATGAAGAAGAAGAAGTGAGAAGGGAAGATGGAGGCAAGAGACAAGGGAGGCAAGAGGGTTGCTGGAAAAAAATATTTTTCCCGTCCTCAAAACTACTATTTATAAGCCTAATTAGGTTAATAACAAAGTTTTCAAAAGGAGTTCAAAATGTTGTTCAATTTCCAAAACAGGTCCCCTCTTAAAAACATGTTTTTCAAAGGGGTATTTTCTAAAACTAATTCAAAGTAATAAAGTAAGTCCTAATCTAACTAAATTATGAATTAGAAAAGTTTTATCTAATAAAAATACCAAAAAACACAAGGCCGAATAAAAAATATGATTTTTTTTTAAAAATTGGCTTTCGAAGCAATTTCTCAAAAACAACAATAAAGATGGGTTTTTAATACAATTTTATACTGGATCATGCATAAAATAAGATGAATAAACATGTAAAATGTATACATGATCAAATACCCCCATGCTTATCATTTGCTAGTCTTCGAGCAAACTAAAGCAAAAAGTAAAATATACTAAACTACTCAAAACAAATGCTAACTCACTTTAGTAAGAATCACAGTTGCATTTAGCGTATGCAAGAATCCCTTTCAACCCCTGGGTTACCCCAGTGGACGAGTAAGGTCTCATGAGGGTTTGCAGTGATGCTACCCATAAACATCTCTGTCATGTATGCATAAAAATTTCAACTTTAAAAATCATTACGTAGTTAAGGAGTTTGTTTTCACAAATATTTCATGCCCTTACATTATCAAAACATGATTAGAGTCTTTTACAAGCTATCACAGGATAAAAGTTTTTCTTTCACTTTTCTAAATATCACAATCATTTATGTTTCACTCTCAGAAAATCAAATATGTATATGTCATTATTTACTTATCCTCACTCATATTTTTCTGCATAGGTTTTCTCAATCATTACTTCTAAGCAGTGAATTTTTTCTTTTTACATTCTTTTTTTTCTTTTTCTTGATTTTCAAATTTTTATACTTTTTTTTTCTTTCTTTTGTCGAGCACTATTTCAAATTTCTAGTTTCGTAACCGTGTAATGAGCTTTGGGTCAGTGACTCTCAGACCAAATGAGCTTAGTGTACCAGATACAAAGTATCCCTCAGACTTAATTGCTTGAGTCACTAGACCTTCAATTTTCATAGTTTTACGTATAACTTGCTTCTCTGTCATGTGCAATGTCAACATCTATTAGGCTATCTATAGAGTCCATGTAACGAGCTTTTGGGTCGGTGGCTTCCAAACCAGATGGCTTTAGGGCATGAGGTGTAAACACCCCTCAGACTCTACTTACTCGAACAAAATAGGCCATAGATATCAACTAGACAAATAAGTGATTTCCTTAATTATCCTTTTCGACATGAGAATCAAACACTTCAACTTGTGTCTGAGCCCAGCTACTGGAGAGTACAAAGAGATCAAAACAACTAAACATATGCTCTTTTCACTTTTTGAGCTCATGAATGCAATATTGTTCATTTGCTTAGTTTTTCAAAAATAAACCTGTGCATATTCATACTTATGGTTCAAAATAAACTTTAACATGTATCTATCACAATTTCTTTAAAATTTACATAAACAACCACAATTTTCTAGATCCGTGTCAGAATTTTTTTCATGGGGCTTAAAAATTCTCTAAAAACATTAGATTTTGCAAAGTATTTATATAAGATCAAACTCATTCCTTAAAAGCCTAACTTTTATGAGTATAATTGACATCAAAAGTGTAAGTACAAAGACAAAAAAAGTTTGGGTGTGCAAACTACACCCTCCCCCATGCTTGAATGACATTGTCCTTAGTGGCACTCCCCCATGCTTGTATGAAACTAAGTGAATGCATATGAGAACGAAAATAAATGGGAGAAAAAAGAGTATAAGTCACTTGATCCAATCTGTAGAACCTTACCTGATATGACATGTGAATGATTCTGCATAGGTTCCACCTGTCTCACTAAATAAAACTCATAAAAAATATATCAAATGCAATGCATACACGATTTAGCATCTAACTCATAAAGGACAAAAAAAACTTTCTAAAAAAAAAAAACTACTAAGACTACTAATAGTACATCACAAATATGGGATGTCTCCCATAAAGCACTAAGTTTTACGTCATCTGCCAGATGAATCTCTAGAGACCCTTCATCGCCCATGAGATTAATGGACGTGAAGTCATGCTTAATCAGAGGTTCTAAGGAAAATAGTATCATCTACGACATTGCACACTATGTTTCCTCCAACCCTACCCCTATATACTCTACGATGATTCTCTAGACTGAAAGGAAGGCGTTTAGTATCCGCGTGGAGACTATTCTCAAATGGCGGAGAGCCAAGAACCGAACATCTATCAATATAAGCAACGTTAGGCAACATGGGGTTGATGTGATCATGCTTGAATATATCAAGCATTTCGTGCATGCATGCCCCCTGCATGCCAAAATCATGTGGTTTGGCTAAGGCTTGAGGAAAAGGGACTGCAAGAATATACGAGAAAGGCACATGCCATGGGCCCAACCCCTTCTCTGTGGGCCTGATGGAGGAGATTGACTGAGCAATGGGTGTGGTGGTGGGTTCGTCAGTCGACTCCTAAGTAGGGTGGACTGCCTTCCCACTCCTAAGGGTCATAATAGAGTTGACCTACTCATGGTGGAACTCTGTGAGGTGCATGCCGTAAGACATGAGTTCCTTACCCTTCAGATTAATGACACACTAACTCAGGAGGCTTTCCTCGTTGTGCCTACTCAAGGCCTCAGCCAACTGTCCTATTTGGGTCTCTAGCTTTGCTATCGAATGCGTATGGGAGCTGAGATTGACCTTGATGTTAGAGAAGGCCTCTAACAACTTCTCTTGAAAAGATGGGCTCGATGTGGGCTCATACTACAAGAAATATGCGTATTAGCGATGAACGTTATTCATCGCTACGTCGTTGCTAAATATGTTAGCGACAACCTTTGCGATAGATTAACAACGAATAGCGTCCATCGCATAACCCTAGTCGCTAAACTGCGGTAGAATTTATCTGTCGCCAATCCGTTGCTAGGTAACGTCGGATTGGCGGCGGATCACGCCCGTCGTTAATCTGCTGCTAAATAGAGACTGAATTTGGTTATGCGACAAAATTTAATTTGTCACTACTATTTAACGAGAGATATGTATCTGCCGCTAATGGCTGTCACCAAATTGGCGATGACCATTAGCGATGGCTTAAATTCTATCGCAAACTGACGACTGCCTCAAATTGGCGACGGAGTAGCGATGGATAATATCCATCGCCAATCCGTCGCTAGTTTTAAAAATAAAATTATTATTTTTTAAATTTTTCTGAAACTCGAAAAAAAATTCTCATTATACAATTCATATAACCTGCTTATAAAAAGAAAACACATATAAAAAATACATATACAGATGGAACAAATTTAACACAAGTTCTAAATTAGGCAAACTTTAACAATCAAATACAACCCTTGCCAAGTTATAATTAGTTACAAGTATGTCAAAGAAATTAAACAAATGAATCTAATCCTCGTCAAGATTATGGGCATCATCCTCTTCATTTTGTTGATCTGCGCCTCCCTCCATGCCTCCATCAGTTCCTCTACGCTGATCATCTCCAACATCCTACAAGAGAAAAAAAATGTTAGTATTTATAAACAAAATTTAATAAAATAAATTATATGCAATGCACCTAATCTAATGCAACAAAGTAAATGGCTGAATGACACAGAGAATAGCAATAAACTGAAGGACATTAATATAATTCAAATATGTGTTCTAAGACTGAAAAAAAAAATGTATAGTGACTCAATCATGCAGATATGTGTTTTAAGTTTGTCAAATAATTTCACAGTGATTCACGCATGCATATATAGTATATAAGGTTGTCAAATAAATGTGTTATGTATCACAATCATGCATATATGTGTTGCAAGACAGTAAAAAAACTTTCATAGTGATGAAATCATGCTTATATGTGTTCTAAGGCAGTAAAAAAACTTTATATGTGATTCAATCATGTCTATCATGTTCTAAAGCAGTAAAATTTTTTTATAGTTATTCAATCATGCATATATGTGTTATAAGACATTAAAAAACTTTCATATATGCTAATATCAGGCTCATATGTATTATAAAGCATTAAAAAACTTTCATATATGCTAATATCAGGCTCATATGTGTTCTACGACATTAAAAAACTTTCATATATGCTAATATTAGGCTCATATGTATTCTAAGGTTGTCATAGTGATGAAAGCATGCTTGTATGTGTTCTAAGGTTTTTCAAAAACTTTTATAGTGATTAAATCATGCATATATGTGTTATAAGGTTCAATCAAGCGTATATGTGTTATAAGGGTGTCAAAAAAAAATCTATAGTGAATCAATCATGCATATACTAGCTTGAAATCTAACGACATGAAACAAATGACATGAATCTTTATACCTGACAGGAACCAGAGCTCATGTTGAATGCATACGAAGTTTCCTTGTTCTGAAAAAAGTTGCACAACTCATTACAGACAATGTTGAAAATAACTTCATTTAAAAAGTTCTGCATCTTTTCCTCAAGACACTGACATACACCATCCCAAAACATAGTAGGGTCATTCAGACGTTGGGAGTTGATGCTGGCGGGAGAACTCTGAGAACCGTGGCTGCAGGAGGCAACGACTAGTGTGGTGTTCATGTTACTCCCAAACCCGAACACACGACCCTTTTTGAGTTCACCAGTTGCAGTCACCCATGCTGTAGGATCAAAAGACGGATGCTGAATGGAGTCATCACCATATCACTGTACCATTTGCTTCTCGTATGACTCCTACAAAGTAATGATTAGAATATGAATTAATAATTTAGAATTACAATGTTTATGATAACGTAATTCAAAGTAACTTGTATATCACAATGTTTATTAATACAATAAATACATATTGATATCGCTCTCGCCTTCTTTGATACAAAATCTTTCGTGCTCTTATGTTTATGTGTTTCAACAAACACATCCTTGTAAAGCACAATGTCACCTTTTTCTGCTTCCTGCAATGTTAAATAATAAAAAAATCGATTAATAAGTATGTCGAAATATTTACAAACTTGACAATATATATATTCATGAGTTACCATTTTCTTGTGGTGTCTCTCAAAAGTCCTAGATCTACCTGTGTGTAGATGGACATCGGGCATCTTCGCTCGATTTTATGTAGCCTTTGCTAAGCGGTTTTGAAATTCATTGCTCGCCCACTTGTCGCACATGCCCTTCCAATAATCTCTTCTGATAGTAGAAGACCCATGACCCTTCTACTGCAGTGGATCATCTATCCCACAAGCTGCTTTTTTGTTGCAGTCTTCATATTGTGCAACATGCCAGCAAATCTATTGACAGACACCTTCTGCCACACTACCCTCATATCTTTCTCCTCGTTTGCAGTCGCGAAGCGATGGAAAGCCTACAAATACTTTCAGAAAATTATCACACATAAATATGAAACACTTCTTGTTATGATAAACGATTGCATACCATGAATAAGGACATTAAACTGTCCAACACCTCTCTTAGGTACTCTTTCCATTGCGCTACCAGTCCTGGAAGATGATGCAGTAATGACTTCATAATTTCTCGAATTACTTCTTGCTGCTCAAACCTTGCACTACACATGAATTAATACACATTAACAATTGACTGTCGATATACACTTTTTATAAGTTAAGTATTGGACAAGTGTCAATGAAATACTTATGGTCGACTATCGATATACACTATTTGAATTACTCATTGTGGGTCACACTGAGAAGACCCTGCATCTAGCGCAGGTGGGTCATGTGTAGGCGAAACAGGACCTACAGAACAATGAGTTAGAACTTCACACAATGCATATTTAAACTAATCAAGTATATAATTATTTAAATGATATACTTGTCGAAGCAGCTCGTGAAGATGAAGGCTCAGACTGGCTACCACTGGGTGCTCGATGACTGTGACCTCCACGAACCATATTCTAACAAATAAAAAATATCATGCAATATATTCAAACATTGCAATACATTGGATCAGTTACACAACTTTATATCTTCATGAATACATAATCAAATAAAAAAAAACTTCATGCAAGACATTCAAATATCTGCTATTTCATTCAAATCATTCTAACACGTTACAATATATTCAATTCATAACTCTATACCTATCGAAGAGTTACAATATATTCAAAACATTGCAATACCTTCAAAACATTCAAATCATTACAATACATTCAAATCAATCTAATCATTTAGATCAAATATAGGTATGTATTACAAGATGTATTTCACTAGCTCGAGAATGATTCCTCATCACTTGTTCGACTTTCATACTTTTCTTCTTCCTCCTCCTTGTCTTCATCATCATCTTCTTCTTCTTCATTTAACGCTCATTCACTTGGTATATCATTTGGATCACATTCTTTCATGCATGTGCCATCGAACAATGGTGATATGACATACATATGATGTGCAACATTGTGACCATAAGAGAAGTCATACATATCATCTGATTGATAATAATCACCCTCTTCAGCAATCTTGTCTTCCTTTAATTGATCATACTTGGGGTATAGTTTAGACTTCACCTTACAAACTGCCCACCATTCATTTCTATCTGACTTCCTTATAGTCGGATATGAATTATAGTAAACTTGTTGAGCTTGCGAGGCTAATATGAAAGGTTCATATGTTCCAAACCTTGATTTATGATTCACCTTCACAATGCCTGAGGCTTTGTCGACTCTTGTTGCAATGGGATCAAACCAATGACACTTGAATAAAGTTAAGCTATTATTGTGCCTAAGTAAGTCAACTCCATTATTTCTTCTATAACACCATAGTAGTCATGTTCATTTTCACCGTATCTGCTACCCTTGACGCACACCCCACTATTCATCGTTGACTTGTTGACACCGTAGTCTTTTGTATGAAATCGATAACCATTTACGATGTACCCGTTATAACATTGCACAACTTTGGATGAACCATTTTGTAAATCACATATTCCTTGATCTTTAACATCACCATGGCGGACCTACAAGAATAAACAATATCTGTGATCACGATCAATTAAGTATCTTATTGTTGTTTACAGGAAAAGAATGTATACAATTGTCCTTACCAACTCTTTCAACCATGTCATAAACTTATTTTCATGTTCTTTCTGTACTTCTGCATCAGTGAGATGCAAAAATTTTCTTCGCAACTCCAGATCAAATCGTCTGCACTAAATAAAAACTTATTTTACCTAACCATGTACGCACGTATAGAACTTAGTGTTATATACTAAGTATACTTACTCGATGTATGGGTCGATTACTGAGCAATTAAAATGATATAAATTTTTGCTACGTCTTTCTCTCGATCTTCCAAGAGTCTTGACTGACAACTGCCAAATGCATACCCAAGTGGTTGAAATATAGATAAATTTTCAGTTACAGTTAATTGTTTTCCATTATCATTACGAGGTGGACATGTGTAGCATGTTGGAATATGAGCTTCAAAGTGCATAGATGAGAAATTTGAAATCTCTTCTAAAGTGTACGTCTCACAAATAGAGCCCTCTACTCTTGCTTTATTCTGAACCTTTTTTTTGAGGTCAAACATGCATCTGTCAACAATATACATCTCAAATTACAATAAATTTCTCAATAGTATTGAAAAGAATTTTTTTAAAAAATATATACCTTTCAAATGGGTATATCTATTGATATTGCACAGGTCCACCAACCCTAAGTTCATATGGCAAATATATGATCACATGTTCCATAACATCAAAAAATGCTGGTGAAAAAATCTTTTCTAGCTAACAAATAGTAGTTACGATAAATTTCTCGAGATTCTTTATCTCAGATACTACGACTTCTGATGCACACAATGTTCTAAAAAATCTACTCAACTTGAATAATACCCCCCATATAGGTTTGTCTAACATATCATGGAATGCTAGAGGTATCAACTGTTGCATAATGACATGACAATCATGGCTCTTTAACCCATATAATAGTCCCTCGTCTATCTTCATAGCCCGAGCAATGTTAGAGACGTATCCATCTGAAAATCTCAATTGTCTCAACCATTGACATACCTGCTTTACTTGATTTGGTCCAAGCGTATACCTTGCCTTTGGTTTCAGTACTTTGCTATTGTACTCTTTCAGTTCTAATTCTGCTCTTTTACATATTACTTTTAAATCCATACGAGCCTTCGAATTATCCTTCATTTTCCCTTTCATATTCATTATCGTATTGAACATATTATCAAAGACATTTTTCTCTACATGCATGATATCCAAATTATGTCGTATCAATAAGGTCGGTCAATATAGTAGTTCTCAAAATATAGATTTCTTTATCCAATTGTGATTCTTCTCAAATCCAATAAAGGGCCTCACACTACGGGCATCTATCAGTCCACATAAAAAGTATCACAATCTTCTTAAAATCTCTATGCCAGACAACCTTGTGGGTGAACCTCCCATTTCAGTTGTGCTTGCTCGAAACACTGTCTTTTATTGTCAGAATAGATGATCGCTGTGTAGAAATCGATGGTGACAATCAAACCAGCAAAGCTTCCTTCCATGCATCAATCTAAACAATTTTGTATCCTCCATGCAGTACGAACATGCCAACCTCCCATGTGTTCTCCAACCAGATAACATACCATATGCAGAGAAGTCACTGATTGTCCATAGAACAACAACCTTCATATTGAAGTTTTATTTTTTGTGGGCATCGTACGTGAGAACACCACCATCCCACAATATTTTCAGTTCATCAATCAATGATCTTAAATATGCATCAAGATTTTGGCCCAGAGACGTCGGACCAGGGATCAATAGAGACAAAAAAAGTTTTTGATGCTTTATACACAAGCTTAGAGGAATGTTGTATGGGGTGACAAATATTGGCCAACAAGAGTATGGGGTTGATCTACCCCCAAATGGATTAAATCAATTTTTACATAAACCTAGCCTAACATTTCTCACTTTCAAAGCAAAGTTCTGATGAGTACGATCAAAATGCCTCCAAGCTTCTGCGTTTACAGGATGTGTGATCTTATCTTCATCATGTCAAACTTTATTTGCATGCCATATCATTTGTTTAGTTGTCCTCGAAGACATATAAAGACGTTGCAATCTAGGGGTGAGAGGGAAGTAACAGAGTGACTTATATGACACTTATTTTGACCTTGTGCTACAATTTTCCTTTGTCTTTGACTTGAATTGATGATGTCCACATGATGAACATGATCTGCTATTTTCTTGATATTTGAAATACAACATGCAGTGATTGGGATAAGCATCTATCTTTTGATACCCCATACGTAGAGCATTGACCATAACCTTCGTACGGTAGAGATTTTGTGGTAATTTCTCATCTTTGGGCAACATACTCTTCACAATAGAGCACAAACGATTAAACATGATTTACTCAAATTATACTATGACTTCAAATTCAGTAGTTGAAGAACTGCAGACAAGATAGTGTGACTCTCGCAACCATTCCACGGTGGCTCATCTGCATCTCTAAGTAAGTCATAAAATGTACTAGTTGCATTGTTTGTTGCTTCTTTCTCTACCTCAGTTGGTGCATCACTATGTCCCATAGCAGAACCCATTTCTGATCCAACGACATCAAATATCAAATCCACATATGGATTATCGTGCACCACATTTACCCGTGCGTCAAAATTATTTCAAAATTCTTCACCATGGAGCGTCCAATTCTGATAACTACTAATAAAACCCTTCCTGTATAGGTGATGTCTAACGCCATGAGGTTCTATAAATTGATTGTTCCTACATATCGTGCACGAGCATCTGATTCGACCGGTAGGATCCACTGTACTGACACTTGCCATTACAAATTCAATAAAATTGTCAACACCATCCATATATTCATGCGACACCTCATTGTCAACTATCCTATGGTACATCTATTCACGGTTTGCAGCCATTTTGTCCTATAATATTACATATATTATCATCACCAGTTAAAAGAGAATCTTAATAATGCTATGATGAAACAAATATCTAATTTATCTATTAATTCTTGTTTGGTAATTGTTTGTGAGCAATTTTTTGTTTAAAGTAATACGTAGATTTTTGTGTGTAACACCATCACATCATATTTATATACATCATGAGGATATTTAGAAATTTAAAATCATATAACATAAAATGATACATTTATTTAAACAAAAAAATCATGATACAATTTCACATAGAATGCATAATCAAATGGAAAATAAGTTCATGCAAGCTTGGATACAGATACATCAAACATTGCAATATATTCAAATCATTCATATTAAAACAATATCAAACATGTGCCTGCAACAAACACACTCCAATATCCCGCTAACTACTACCATGCCTAGCATGAAATCCGTACTCCAAAAATAAGAACACTTTTATTCTCATACATTAAAATCATGCTCAGTATGATATCTAAACTCTATCAAAGCAGTTCTAGATATCCACAACTAAGTGAGTGTGTGAATAGAAAAGTGTTGCATCTAATAAATTAAATAACATGTGATGCGCTTGCATCACTTACTCACCACGGGTATTTACTCGATTTGAATTGCTTTTGCCTTTGCATTTTTTCTTATTTCTTTTTTCATTGCATTTTTAGTCGCATACGATGCTTAGCACTAAACATTGTGCAATTAGCTTAGCAATGTTCCTGCGAAACACATATATACAAAACAAAATAGGGAGGAGGCTTGACCCCTCCCTGGAGAAAAAAAAGGGAGGGAGCTCGGCCCTTCCCTCTCATCCCGTAAGACAGGGGGCAAAAAAATAAAACAGGAAGGGGGCTCGTCCCCTCCCTGACAAAAAAAAGGCAAAAAAAAAAGGAGGGAGGAGGTCGAGCCCCTCCCGAGCATCCCGTAAGACAGGGAGGGGGCTCGGCCCCTCCCTGGCAGAAAAATAAGGGGAGGGGGCTGAGCCCCTTCCGGGCATCCTGTAAGACAGGGATGGAACTCGACCCCTCCCTGGCAAAAAAAGGAAAAAAAGGGAAAGGGCCGGGCCCCTCTCGCGACTTCCCATAAGACAGGGAGGGGGATCGGCCCCTCCCTGACAAAAAAAAAAGGGAGGTGGCAGAGCCCCTCCTACAACTTCTGTAACACAGGAAGGGGGCTCAACCTCTCCCTGGTGAAAAAAACATAAGGAGGGGCCGAGCCCCTCCCGCGACTCCCATAACATAGGGAGGGGGCTCGGCCCCTCCCTGACGAAAAAAATATAGGGAGGGGGCATAGCCCCTCCCGCGACTCCCGTAACACATGGGGGGGGGGGGGGGGCTCGGCCCCTCCCTAACGAAAAAAACATAGGAAGGGGGCCGAGCCCCTCCTGTGACTCCTGTAACAGAGGGAGGGGGCTCGGCCCCTCCTCGACAAAAAATGTAATGGTCGACCTGAGCATCAGGCATCGACGAAGGGGGAGGTCGGCATAAAGAGACAGAGGAGTCAGAGGTTACCTGAGCGTTGGGCGTCAATGAAGGGGGAGGCTGGCAGAAAGCGGGGGGGAGTTCGGCGAAGGGGGAGCGTCGGGCGACGATCGAGGGGCGGCGGGCCGGGGGGCGACAGACCGGGGGGCGACGGGAGGCAGTCTAGGGGGTGATGGGAGGCGGGCTGGGGGCGATGGGATGCGAGCCGGGGGTAGACGGGAGGTGGGTCGGGGAAACGCGATAGAGACGCAACAAAAAAGAGAAAGAAAGGGGAAAAAATTAGGGATTTACAAGAAAATTAGCGACAGATTCGTGATGGCCAAATTCCGTCGCTAAGTCATCGCTATTTGGCAATGACTTAGCGATGCAATAGTTTTGCCGCTGATCCATCGCTATGTTGCAACAGATATGGTGATGGAATAAAATCTATCGCTAATCCATCGCAACATAGCGATGGATTATCGACAAAATATTTTCCATCACTAAAATCATAAATAAACAATATTTTAGCGACAAATATCTTTCTCTCGCTACTCCATTGCCAATTTGCGACAGATTTTATTCATCGTAAATGTTCGTCACTAATTAGCATTTTTCTTGTAGTGTCATGATGAGAAGGCAAGCTAAGCTGGGGATGGGCTTGTGGAAATATGGGATGCGGGCAACCTTATGGGAGGTTATCCTGTCTGTGTTGTTTCTGGGGAGGCATGTAGGGGTGACTCTTGTGAATTTCTCCATGCAAAGTTGGGATGATTTTGTCATCCCGGGTTATAGGTGGGTGCATAAGGGTCGTGCACCGGTCTGACAAAACCTTGGGCAACATTCACTTGCTCCTGAACGAATTCAGGATAGAGTGATGCTGCCAGACACTCAGAAACAACATGTGCAGGGCTAGCACATAGCTCACACACTTTTTCTACTTGATTTATCGAAGTTGTGTTGGCCAGTAATTGATCTACTTTCTTAGTCAACTGGTTCACTTTGATTTGCAAATCATGTCTGGACCCAACTTCATAAATCTCTCCCTTCTTGGGACCACTAGGAACATGAGTGGTTCTATCAAGCCGCGAGGACAGGGCATGATGCATGGTATTCTCACTCAATATATCAAATAAGGTCCATGCCTCATCCTCGCTCTTGAGCATGAACGTGCCCCTACACGAAGAATCAACAATTTGCCTATCTTTCTCGGTCAAGCCATCCTAAAAGTACTGCACCAGTTGCCAACGGTGCACCTGGTGGTGGGGGCACTTGCGGAGAAGATCTTTCATCCTCTCCCAGTTCTTATGAAACTGTTCTCCCTCAATCCGAGAGAAACTGGTGATGACTTTACGAAACTGGTTTGTCTTATCAATTATGAAATACTTCTTGAGGAACTCATGCTGCATGTGTTCCTAAGTAGTAATCTGAACAATATCGAGGGCCTTCAGTCAGTGCTTGGTTTTATCCTTGAGAGAGAACAAAAACAACGTCAACCTCAATGCATCATGTTAGATTTTGAATCTCCAGGTCCTTCCACGCTTGAGATCTGAAAAACAGAGAGAGAGAGAGAAAGGGAGAGAGAAGTTGAGAGAAACCGATACCCCTTCAGCAAATAGGGTCGGCTGCTGTGTATTCCTTCATATTAACATGTGGTTACAAAATTTTAGGGTACTAAAATACCCCTCATTACAATAATCAGTATTACAAAATGCCATTAATGAAGAAGTGGATGTCACGGGTCCTGGATCTTCAGATCCATGACCCGTAACCAGAGAAAACACTTCTTTTCACCCTCCCTCAAGTTGTGCATGATCTTGAATCATGAACAACTTGCCTTTTAACATCCAAAATCTGTCTTTTGTCAATCCTTTTGTAAATATATCCGCCACTTGATCTGTAGTTCAAACAAATTCAGGCTCAATCTCTTTCTCTTCTACCTTTTGTCTCACAAAATGCTGGTCTATTTCAATATGTTTGGCACGACTGTGATGGATTGGATTAAAAGACATACTAATGGCGCTCTGGTTGTCACACAAAAGAAGTGATCGAGATATCGATTCTCCGACTTCTGTCAGTAGATGTCTAACCCAAGTAGCCTCAGCAGTGGCGGCTGCCATTGACCTGTATTCAGCCTCTGTACTGGATCTGGCAACAGCCTTTTGTTTCTTACTACTCCAAGAAACCAAATTCATCCCAACAAATACACAATAGCCGGATACTGATCTGCGTTCATCTGGATCTCCCGCCTAGTCCGCATCAGAATAAATAGTGATCTCATGTGCACTTTGCTCATTTGTCTTTCGCTTATATGTGAGACCATCCCCAACTGTTCCCTTCAGATATCGTAGTAGCCGTTTAACTGCTTCCATATGCCCTTCACATGGGGCATGCATAAACTGAGAAACTTGCTTCACCGAGTAGACTATATCAGAGCGAGTAAAAGTGAGGTATTATAACATACCCACTATGCTACGGTACTGTGTGAAATTATCAAATGGATCTCCGTCTTGAGAGCTAAGCCTTTGATGAAGAACGCTAGGAGTGCTTAAGGGCTTGCAGTCTTTCATACCCGATTTATTGAGAACATCAATGGTATACTTATGTTGAGTGAGAGTCATTTTTTCAGAGGAACTGTCGACTTCAATTCCAAGAAAGTACCGTAGTTTGCCAAGGTCCTTCATTTTGAACCTCTGATTCAAGAGATGTTTGACTTCTTCAATGTGCTCATTGGAACTGCCAGTGATGATAATATCATCCACATATATCAACAACAGAGTAATTGTGTCTTGGTTCTTAAATATAAATAAGGAGTGGTCAAGAAGAGATTTCTTAAAACCATATTTTTCTATTTCAAGAGAAAAACTGTCAAACCAAGATCGAGATGCCTGCTTCAATCCATATATCGCCCTTTTTAGTCTGCAGACATATTTTGTAGGATTACCTTCTGCATAACCAGTGGGTTGTTCCATGTAAACTTCTTCTCTCAAATCTCCATGAAGAAAAACATTCTTCACATCAAGTTGGCTAATGGCCCATTGGTGTTCAATGGCTAAAGAAAGTACGACTCAGATTGTCCCCATCCTCACAACGGGACTAAAGGTTTCATCATAATCCTGTCCTTGCTCCTGTGTAAAACCTTTGGCTACAAGTCTCGCCTTGTATCGCTCTATAGTCCCATCCGGTTTATACTTTATTTTGTACACCCATTTCTAACCAACAACGTTTCTGTCAGGTGGTCTTGATACGACATCCCACGTACCACATTCATGTAGAGCTTCCATCTCCTCATTCATTGCTTCAATCCATCTTCTGTAATTTGATGCTTGAGAGAACGTTGTGGGTTCATCTTCTTTATTCAAGGCTATTAGAAAGAGTTGAAAATCTAATGAGAAATTGTCATAACTGACCCACCTTTCAATTGGATGGCGAGAACGTGTGGATCTTCTAGTATCAACAATGTTGGATGTTGAGGATGCGTCCATGTCTGAATCAACTATGGTGGGTGACTCTCTTTCGCGTCGAGTGTAGACAAGGCCTTTATACCTTCCTGGATTCAAAGTTGAGTCTGTATTTTCATGATCAATCATTTCATCAGTAGACACAAGTTTCTTATCCTTTTGAATGCAATTTGAGCAAGCATCACTAGCTCCTGAGAGAAGTTCATAATTCAACCAAGGATAATAAGCCTCAACTCTATGTTTTGATTCTGAAGAACTAGTACATCGACAATCAAAATTCAATTCATCGAAGATGACATTTATTGATATTTTGATGCGCTTGCTCACCGGATCATAGCACCTGTACCCTTTATAGTCATCAGCATAACCCACAAACCTGCACTTTAAAGCCTTGTCCTGAAACTTATTGATCATGCATATATTTTAGGGATTTTTCATATAAAAATATGCATGATTTCATGAGAAAATGATTTAAAAACCCAATTTTATGTTAGTTTTGAGTAAATGTGCTAAAATGATTTAAAAATAGAAAATGCATGAAAAATAGTTTTATTTTACATTTTAATGCCTATTTTAGTGTTTGACATAATTGTAGTAGTTTAGTTTTTGAAAATCATAAAAAAATTAGAGTTAAAATAGACTTAGTTTTGTATTTTCTAAAACATAGTCATTTTGAGTTGTTTTGTAAATAACTTTTTGAAGAGAAGTTTTTGAAATGCAATTTTACAAAGAAGAGGGACTTATGGAGAAAAGTTCAAATCTTTAAATATGATACGTAGGGGGAAGAGAGGCTTGTCTTCTCTCTTTTGCCCAAGCCCTCTCTTCTTCCCCTTCCTCTCCACCTCTTCTTCTTCTTCTCCCTAATTTCCCCTCTTTTTCTCATCCTCTTTTCGGTGGAGAATTCCGGCAATGACTGAAGCAAGATAGAGGATTCCAACCTCTCTTCTAATCATTCCAATTCGGTAAGTTCTTCTTCTTTCTCTTCTTCTTCTTCTTTTCCTCTTCTTCTTCTTCTTCCTATTCTTCTCCTTTTCTTCTTTAAATTGTTGTTTTCATGTTTAGAACGCAAATTCCATTAGAGAAAAATAAAAAAAAAAGAACATGTTGTTTTAGATTTAGAAATTTCCAGTTTGTAAACATTCTCAAAATCTGTGAATCGTTGAAGTGTTTTTACTGTATTTGAATTGTTTTTTTTTTAGTTTACTGTATTAGGAATCGTGTCTTCTTTGCTATATTAGCATCAAATCATTAGAAAATCAAAAATATGATCAATTAAATTCATGCTTTGCTCTTTGATCTGTTAGAAATTTATTAGATTAAGCATTGAAAATCTAGATCGATCTGCATTTCTTATAGCAATTATGTTTTTTTTTAAGATCATTTGAGGAAAATTGCTGGCATCGATCGGATAATCATTGAATCCGATCAATGATTCTGATAAAGGCTTTGATTCTACCAGCAATCTGACTGCTGAACATATTAATTGCTTCCATGGATTTCAAATGCTGATCATCAGCTGTAAAAAAAAATTCAACATCTAGCCATCGGAAATTTCTATCGTGAAATTTTGTCAAGTTGCCGGAATTTTCTTATTCAGATCGTGAAATCTTGTCACGATTGGCATCTGACAGAGGGATAATGCTGCGTATGTTGATAATAGTGAAACATTTACTGGAATCTAGAAATCTGAGTAATGATGTTACTGTTCTAGTAAAAATTTGAGAATCCGATAGATTTCAATTTGAAATTCCGGTGGATTTAAATGTGAGAATCCGGCGATCATTTGATTATCGGATTAGTACTTGTTTGTGTGAAAAATCAACACGATCATTTGATCTGCTGAGATCTGGTGTTGTTCGGTGTGCTGGATTGAGTTTCTTCCAATAACATTCAGAGTTATCACCGTAACTGAGAATCCGGCGGTGATAGTTTCCCAAACCAATTGAATTTGATCATCGGCTAATTCAAACTGCTCTATTTCTGGTTAGAATCCTTTATTTTAAGCAAAATATCACTTCACATTTATCGTGAAGATGTAAACAAGTGTTTTTCTTCTGGAGCCACCGTGAAATTTATTTCACAACTGAGTTTAAATCCGGTGGATGCTGTTGAAGAGTTCTGGTGGATGCTGATGAAAAGTTCCGGTGAAAGATGTTGAGAGTTCCGATAGACTGTTGAGAGTTCCGGTGGAGGATTCGCTGGAAATTCTAGTGGTTCAGCTCCCTAAACCACGGTGGGAACCGAAATCATACGGCAAATTGCTTACTGCAATCACACGGCAAACAGAAGAATTCGCCGTTCACGGCAAAGAATTGTTTTGAAATAAGTGTTTTCCAGCAAATGTAGTTGTTTCTTAATCTTTGGTGTTTACTGTTTAAAGTTTGTTTGATTGATCTTTGGCATTAGTTAACTGTCTGTTTTGAATTAAACTAGTGATTTCTGATTTTTGAACATATGCTACTAGCTGATTAGTTAATACTTTTACTTAGATGTTTTGAAATTAGGCTTAATTAGTTGATTTGAACTAATTAGTAATGACAAGTACTTTGTAATTAGAATATCTAGCCAATTAGTAATTAGTTTACTTAGTAAAAATAAAATTTTGATGTTAGTTAGTTTGTAATAATACTTTTAGTCTTAGAAGTAATTCGTTAATTGTCATTAGTTTAATATAGTCTTAATTGTCATCAGTTTCATTTCATGATATCTTTCATAAAAAATTTTTAAGTGTACTTTGTTTCATATAAGTTCTATTTCTATATGTGGTACTGCTCGTGTCCTTTTGACTTGTGTAGGATTGCACGAGATTGGAGCAGAAGAGACTACGTGACACGAAGTACGAAGAATAAAGCTTCGTTTTACTTTTTAGTTTAGAATTAGGAATTTAATTGGGTTTGTAAATATTGCACTTTACGCCCTCTGCGAAGGGTATTCATTTGTTGTAATAGTTAGTTGTTTTTACTTTTCTTGAACACTTTACATTTCAATAATTCGGCAATAAAGAATAGTTTAGAATTGTGTGTTTGAATACAATATATTCCCGTTCCCTGAGTTCGACCCGGTCTCATCCACTAGTGAGAACCGGTTTTTATTATTTGATGTCTGGTTTTCACATGTTTTTCTTATAAAAATCTTTTCAAAATTACAACGATTTAAAAGAAGACATCACTTATGTCTCCTTGAACTGCCAACATGAACATAGCATAAACATCCAAAGACATGCAAATCATAGTAGTTGGGGTGTATACCAAAAAGAGACAAGTAAGGAGACTTGTTTTCCAAAATAGTCACGGGCAATCGATTTATCACATGAATTGCAGAATGAAAAGCCTCTGTCCATAAAGTGATCAGAAGATTACTGTCATGCATCATGCTCATCGCACTCTCAACAATATGGCGATGCTTCCTTTCAGCAATCCCATTCTGCTGAGGTGTGTGTGGGCAAGACACCTTTTTTCTTATCCCATTACTTTGAAGAAAGTTAGTAAAGTCAATAGAAGAGAATTCGCCTCCTCCGTCACATTGAAAACTTAGGATGTTTTCATAAAATTGGTTTTTGACAAAGGAATGGAAGTTACAGAACAACTTGAAAGTCTAAGATTTTTGTTTCATGAAAAATATCAAGGAATAGCGAGAATAACTGTCAACAAATAAAAGATAATATCTAGTTTCAGACATGAAAGCAACTGGAGCAGGCCCCCAAACATCAGAACAGATAGTCTCAAAAGGTCTTGAAGCTCTTTTATTGATAGAATGAAATGATAAAACATGACTCTTACGTAAGAGACAACTAGAACATTTATTGTCATTGACATTTATTCCTAAACTTGACTTGAGAATAAGATTATTCGAAACAAGCTTTTCAATGAAACTACTACTGCAGTGACCTAGACGACCATGCCAAAGATTTGGCTTATTGATTTCAGAGACACTAAAAACGCAGGTAGGATTTTCAGAAGACAACGATGATTGGAACTTCAAGTTTGGATCTGCAAAGCTAACATGTGCTGAAGGATCTTCTTGAAAAACATACATATTGCCTTGTCGTTTTCCTCTAGCGAACGTCTCCTTCGTGCAGAGATCCTTAACAAGAACAAAAGAAGAAGTAAATTCAACTGAGGCTTTGACATCATCAACAAGTTTAGAAACTGAAACAATGTTTTTCTTGATATTAGGAGCATAAAGAACATTTGAAAGATTGATGGAAGATTCAGGCAATGGTATGATGGAGTTTCCAATTTGACATCATCCCTAAAATTGTTGATCCGCGCCATAGAGCAGAATTCAGAGAACTCATCGAGATGACAGTAGGGGTCTTCGTTGTTCAGGCCATAGAAAGATGGGAGCATTTGGATTATGCTAGCCTTAATCTCAAACTGCGGTGCCGCAACAACGGGTCTCGCAATACAGGAGGCCAGAGTGTAGGCATTGTGAGTGAAGTACTCCCTAAGAGAATGGGTCAACTGCTGATCTTGGGCCATAGGGCCGGATCGATGGACTCTCCTGATAAGAGACTAGGGGTTCTCAACTAATATAACAAGCTCAAGGTCAAGCGACCATCGCCCATGCATGCACCAGAGGGTAGATCAATGCAACAACCATCCTCAGACACTATTTTTTTACTTACCTAACGTGCTACGCGGCCAAACCACAACAAACCACAAGCGGGCAAAATAGAAAATAAACTAGAAAGTAGTAAATAAACAAGCACCATGCAATTGCACTCAGCCGATATTTTGCAGAAAATGAAATCTATGAGCACGATATCAATCGTGTGCAGTCACCACTAAGGGTATCCTAGTAGCTGGGTTGTGCAAGAAAAGTAAGTTGGTCTCTACGGTGTGCAAGCATGTGGTTCTAAATCTAAATATAAAAAGCAAACTAGCAATCCTAAAGAATGAATAGGGAAAGTAAACAAAACAGTCCTAATTAAAGAATAAAAAGTAACTAACAACTTAATTAAACATGAACATACAATGACAATAAAATGAATACTTGTATTACTCGTCGTTCCCTGGCAACAACGCCAAAAATTTGGCGTGAGTTTTATTAAAATGCTTTTTAAAACAATATTTTTAATAAAATCCAAGTGAAAGCTAGACACCAAAAATATAAAAGCTGGCTCCCATGAGTGGTGGAGTCTGAGTCGAACTCAGGGAACTGAAAAAATACTTTATATTCAACACACAATTTAACTACTCTTTATTGCCAAAAAAAATTAATTAAATAAAATAACTAAGAGAGTGTTGCCCTACGCAGAGAGCTTAAATAAATAATTAAATGATTTTATTACAGACCCAATTAATAAATAAATGAAACCCTAATCTAAAAAGAAAAGCAAAAGTGTCTTCACTGATCTGAGTCTTTAGTAGTCCCCTTTGTGTTCCCTTTATTCTTCCCTTTATGTTTGGTTTGATAAATCAGAGGGAGAGTTTTGCCCCGATGGCACTTTTGAGGGCTTGAGAGGACCTCATAGGGTACTTTAAGGGCACGAAAAGGGCTCTATCGCACATTTCAACGCTTCCCTACAAAACACAAAAAACAAAACAAGAAGCAGTACGACGAAAACTAACAAGAATTTACTAACTAATGATAAAAAAATTCAGCTAAAGCAAGATTTGAATTAACTATACTAAACTAAACATGAACTAACTATTTCAAGAAATCAACTTGTAACAACCTACACTAGAAGACAAAATAGTAAAACTACTTAACTAACAATCAAGAATTAACCTCTAACCAACTAATGATTAATGACTAACTAAAGGAGCAATTAAAGAAATATACTAACCGACTATCAATTATCAATTAAAACTAACAACTTACTAAGCTAACTAACTAACAAGCGAATTAACAACTAAGTGGTCTTGAACTAACTGCCATAAAAAAAAAACATTTCAGAGAATTGAGCTAACCTAATTCAAGAATTCAACTACTTAATAAACAACAAAACAAAACAAAAATAACATTAGCTATGATGTACGGAAACCACAACTAGCCTAATAGACTAACCTAAACTATTAAAAGAATTGGTTAACAATACAAGAAAACTAAGACTCGGCTCGTAAAAAAACTAAGAAGTAATTCTAATGAGGACGAAAAGAAAAAAAAAACTACAACTAAAACTAAAAGACGTTGGTTAAGAACAACAAAAATTGCTGCACTAGTTGACAAAAACTAAAAAAGACAAACACAAAAAAATGTTGCTGGCTGCTAATAAATTAGAGCTGCAAGTAACCTATGACTAATCACGTTAAAATAATAATTGAAACTATGAATTCTGGATCGATTGAAGCAATGTATTCAAGTAAACAAAGAAAAAAAAACTAAAATTAAAACAAGTAACCTAACTAACTAAAACATCACGTACATAGATTAACAATATCTAAACTAACCTGGTATTGAAAATAAACAACAAACTAATTGACGTCAAAATCAAATTTTAGAAAAAAGAAAACTAATCGGCTAATAAAAAAAGAAATGTTATTTCATGGCTAAAAAAAACACAATAAAGAAAACATGTAGCTAGCTATTCTAAACTAAATCTAATCCTAAACTAATCAAGAATCAAGAAACGTGAAAACAGAAAATAAAACTAGTATTAAAATTACGATCTACGTAAATCATGACTTTTCTATTTATAAATCAAGAACGGCTAAGCTATGTCAAACAAAATATATTTTTGTGCTTTTTATTTTTTTAGATGCAATAAACTTAAGCTAAACTAAACTAAATATGCATATGATGTGATGATCTACAAAACTATATGCGATGCAATGCAGTGTGCTATTTAAAACCTAAATCTACGTTGAAAAAGAGGGAGAAAGAAACGACCTATCACGAATCACCTCCGATGGAAGGGTTGAGAGGAGAAAGTGGTTGATCCCAGCTGCATACATGCCTCCCTGATGAAGAAGGTAAGAAAAGCTGATGAAGATGGGGTTTAGAGGATTGATGAAATAAAGAATAAGAAAAAGAAGGAGAAAAGAAATCGACCAAGAATGAAGAATAAGAAGGGAGAAGGGAAGATGGTGGCAAGGGAGGTAAGAGGTCTGCTGAAAAAAAATATTTTTTCAGCCCTCAAAACTACTATTTATAAGCTTAATTAGGTTAAAAACAAAGTTTTCAAAAGGAGTCCAAAATATTTTTCGATTTCCAAAATAGGTTTCCTCTTAAAAACATATTTTTCAAAGGGGTATTTTCTAAAACTAATTCAAAGTAATAAAGTAAGTCCTAATCTAACTAAATTATGAATTATAAAATTTTATCTAATAAAAATATGGCAGAATAAAAAAATACAAATTTGTTTGAAAATTGGGTTTCAAAGCAATTTCTCAAAAATAACGATAAAGACAAGTTTTTAATGCGGTTTTATACTAGATCATACATAGAATAAGATGAATAAACATGTAAAATGTATGCATGATCATCTGTCTCGACGAATCTCTATGCCAAGTACATAAGCAGCCTCACCCATATCTTTCATATCAAAATATAATGCAAGAAACAATTTTGTCTATGTAACTTTATATCAATGGTTACAAGTAAAATATCATCTATATACAATATCAATATAATGAACTTACTACCACTTTCCTTAAGGTGTATACATTGATTAATAATGTTTTCTATAAACCCAAAAGTCACAATGACTTGAGAAGAAAATTTAATATACCAATGTCGGGAGGTCTATTTAAGTTTATATATTGATTTGTTAAGCTTGCAAACCAAACAATCATCTTCAAAGAAACCAAGTGGTTGTTCCATGTATACCTCTTCATTCAGATTCCCATTGAGGAATATTGTTTTTACATCCATCTGATGTAACTCTAAGTCATAATGAGCTACGAGGACAAAAATTATCCTCATTGACTCTTTAGTTAAGACAAGAGAAAATGTCTTATTATAGTCAATGCCTTTCATCTGGGCGAATCCTTTAACAACCAATCTTGCTTTATGTCTTTTTATGTCACATTTGGAGTTTTTTTTTGTCTTAAAGAGCCATTTACACCATATGGGTTTTACTCTTTTAGGTAACTCGACAAGATCCCACACTTGATTCTTAGTCATAGAGTTCAACTCTTCTTTTATGGCTTTTATCTAGTGCGAAGATTGTTTGTTTTCAACAGTTTCTATAAAAATCAATGGGTCACCATCTATATCTATGAAATCATCAGGCTCCTAAAGGTACACCACATAATCGAGATGTATGGCAGATTTTCTAACTCTTGTGGATCTCCAAACATGTCATTTTATAAGTTCAGATTAAACCTGTTCATCCTGCTCGTGCTCTTCTGCATTATCCACAATAGGTTTATTTTGAATTTGTGCATCAACAATCAGGTTATCAACCACATCATTATTAGAAATAATAATATGGTATCTCTCGGTGTTTTCCTTAACAGGTGGTGAGACTGGATCCTGTATTTCCTCAAAACTGAGGTTTTAAAGTGCGCTTAATCCTACTAAATCATCTTCAAAGAATTATGCCTTATTCGTTTCCGCAATCTGTGGTGAATGAGATGGACAATAAAACCTATATCCTTTTGATCTCTCTGGATAACCAATAAAATATCCACTGGTTGTTCTTGGATCAAATGCTTTAATGTGGGGGTTATACAACTTAGCCTCTGCACGACATCTCCATATGTGCATATAAGACAATGATGGTTTCCTACCTGTTCACAACTTGTAGGGAATTTTAGGCACAAATTTCGTAGGAACTTTATTCAAAATATGCACAACAGTCCTTAAGGCTTCACTCCATAACTTCATGGGAAGTGTTGAATAATTCAACATGGCCCTGACCATTTCTTTAAGCGTATAATTTCTTCTTTCAGCTATACCATTTTGGTAGGCACTACCATACATGATATACTAAGGCACAATGCCTTTCTCTTTAAAAAATTATGCTAATGGTCTTTCTCTTTACCCCATCTCAGTAAACCTACCATAATATTTGTCATATCTATCAGACCTGACTATTTAAATAACTTTATTAGTTTGTTTTTCTACTTCTTTCTTAAATTCTTTAAACATTTGAAAAACATTAGATTTTTTTATAAATCAAGTAGAGATATATATACCGAGAATAGTCATCAATAAAGGTAACAAAATATTTTTCGCCTGTGTAACAGGGGGTAAAAAGTTCACATACATCCGTATAGACTATCTCAAATATCTCACTATTATGCTTGACACCCTCTTTATATGTGTTTGTTTGCTTAGCCTTTATGCAATCAACACATGGGTCATTATCGGTAAAATCTAGAGATTTCAAGATCTCTTCATTTACGAGTCTCTTTATTCTTTTTTCAGAGATATGACCCAACCTTCAATGCCAAAGCATATAGGATTTATCATTAATCATGCTACATTTATTCCCAACCAATGCGTATTCAGAAGTTAAAAACTCCTGAGTTTGGATCTTCACGTTTAATTTATACAAACCATCATAAACTAATGCAGAACCAATTTCAATAGAATTTCTGTAAATAAATAACTCAAATTTTTTTAAATTTAAAGCAATATCCAAATTTATCCAGTTTTAAAATTGAAATTAAGTTTCTACAATATGATGAAACATAAAAGACATCATGAGGATCCAAATCAATGGTTGTATCTAAAGTGATCCTGCAGGTCCTCACACCTTTCACATGCGAACACATCTTGTTTCCCGAATAGATGCTTTTCTCATGCATTGTTGGTTCCCTTCTGTTCAGGAACAACTGCAGATAGTTGAAAATATGAACAGTAGCAACGGAGTCAATCCACCAGCTATTTTCAGGAATTTATAATAAATTGCATTCATGAGAAACAAATGATAAATTACCTTTCTTTTCTAATGATTTATTGTACTTTATGCAATATGCCTTCCTATGTCCCTTCTTCTTGCAAAAGAAGTACTTTATGGGAGCAGAATCGAGTTGTTTTCCTTAAGATGTCTTATCTCCTGTTGACTTTTTCTTAGCATTTTTTTTTAAATGCATTTTTCTTTGGTCTTACCTTGGATCCATGAGAGGCCATATGTGCAATTTGCACCTTCTCTCCTTTCAATCTCTTTTCTTCTTCAACATACTTGAACATAAGTTCATTGAATGTCTATTCATCATTATGTGTGTTGTAAGAGATTTTGAAAGGTCCATACTACAAAGGTAAAGATGCCAAAATCAAATGCACTAGAAATGAGTAAAAAATGGCCAGCTTCATGTCATTCAGCTGAGACGCTATATTCATCATTTCCAAAATGTGTTGACGAATATTACCTCCTCCATAATATTTCATAGTTATAAGTTTTGACGTTAGGGTACTGGCCCTGGCCTTATTCAAACTGACAATCTGTGACTCAATGACACTCAAGAATTCCTTCATTGTTCTGCATTGTGGGATAACACTGCGAATATTCTTAGCCACTTTAGATTGCAAAAACAATAGGCTAAGTTTATTCGAACACTCTCACTTCTCAAAATCACTCTTTTGTTCAACAATGCTTTCATCTATCAGGGCAGCAGGCTCATCCATTCTTAAGGTCAAATCCAAATCCATATACTCTAATATAAAAAGGATAATTTCTTTCCAATCACTAAAATTAGATCCATAAACAAAGGAATAGTATTCGAGTCATCTAAAATCACAGAACCAGAAACTGCATGACAAAAGACATGTATCAAACAAAAGCATATACGAGACAAACCTGAAGAAAAAAGCAATAAATAAACGACCCTTGATATGCTTATTTTTTGGCAAGTGTAGGGGGTCATCGAAGTCCTACTTTGGTAAGAGCTTTGACACGAGCAATCACTATGCCTACCGACCACAATTGATAAAACTAAGGCTTATGTGAAGCTTGACCATCAATACATGGTACCTTTGGATACTCATGCACAATGTATCTCATCACACTTGCCTTATTCTACCCTACTTAGATTCCGAACATGATGAAACTCTCTTTGGGCCGCTCATTGTTTCATGAATTTAAGTACAACATCAATATTGGATAAAACTATATGATAGAACAAAATTGACAACATATGTGTATTTAGTTACTTTGGTAACATGAATTTACTAAGTTGTCTAGCTATCTATGATTCCAATATCAGACATTCATTTATGCATGCATAATCTCAAATAAAATGCATGATAAATGACAAAACAAGCTCAAATGGGTAAAACCCGGAGTTCTTAAGCAGGAACCAGTCTGAAAACACCCCAAACTAGCTTGAAAATACCCTAAACCGGCTTGAATAAAAGTTTATAAAACCCTATAACCGTATGCCAAAATCCTTGTATCTTCTTATATTTATGAAAATAAGGTCTTAGCATCTCCGAATCAGTTAAAACTGGAAGAAATCGGTCAATAATGGCTCTGAATCGGTCCCAGAAAGGGTTGTATCAAATCCTGATCAGGTTTAGTTCAAATAGTGCCTGGACCATGCATGGATCCAATTCAGTTCAAATAAGATCTGGGTCTGACCCGATATATACTGGATCTGGGTCTGACCCGTACTAACCAGATCTGGGTCTGACCTGATATAAGTCGGATCCGGGTCTGACCCGGTATAAACCAGATCTGGGTCTAACCCGATACAAACATAACCCGGGTCTGACCCGGTCTTTTCGGACCAAACCCATACCCGTAACCTTTATAGGTCTGGGTCCAATCCAGTGCAAACGACAGACCCGATCCACCCAAAATGGGTTTGGATCAGGCCTGTCACCGGGTCAGACTACCAGACCTGATCTGGTTCCATCGTTAAAGCAAAAGCTTGAGGGTTTCTGTTTACAGAACCTGAGAAACCGAAAGGGTTTCTCTCAGGTTTCACGGTGACCCATGTCGCCTGTCGGTGACCCATGTCACCGGCCGGCTCACGGCGGAACCTTCATCGACCTCGGTGGCCTCCAGCGATGACTCCTCCCACCTTGCCCGATGGTAGAGGGGAAGCCGAAAAGGGGGCTTGCCGCCCTAGATATCGCGTGATGTCGGACGAACAACGACACCGGTGAAGGCCGCCTCTTCCCGACGATACACCCACGACATCATGCAGTCATCGGCGAGAATGCCCCACTGTCCGAGGACAGATGAAACAAAGAATGGGAAATAAAAATGGGGTTTTAAAACCCTTGTTGCTGCACATCACCGGACGACACCAGTGATTTGGCGAAAACAACTCCCCCCCCCCCCCCGGCGATGGTCCAAAGCAACCCCGACGTTACCTCCCTGCAACCCAACGGCATAGGTAAAATCCCAACTTTGCATTTTTTTTAGCCGACTATCGCTGCCTGCGACCAACGCCGCCCCACTCTGCTCCACCGAGGGCCAAATACTGATGAACCACGTCGCCTTGCGGCGATGGGCTACCAAAAAAACACTATCGCCCCACGGTGACAGTCACCTATAATCGACGTCCGATTTCAAGGGAATGCTTTCTGAATACAGACAAGCCGCCTGACGATGACATGCTCAGTCTGTTACAGTCGCCCCACAACACAGACTACCAGAAAAATAAAATTTCAATTGCCTCATGGTGACAGTAGAAAACAACCTGCGACTTAGGTCGCCCCATGGTGCCAGTCGTAGAAAAAAAATGCCAACAAGCCCATGCAGCAGAAGCGTGGTGGGCCCATAAGCCAATGTTGGGGACTGCACAAGAGAAAATGCGATGGCATACCTAGAGCGGCCATGTCGGTTTGCATATGACCATTAAGCGGACCTCAATCTGCAACTCTGAGATATTTGACTCTCCAGCTGATTGCTACCCTCAATCAGTGCAGGCCCTTCAGTGATGGTGAGCAAGATTCAATCCCAGCAATGAAAATCACATATGATTTTTCTTTAGTTTTTTGCACTGGGGTCTTTCGTCAATACCAATTTTTATAGCATTAATTCTTATTAGGTAACAGTTACGTAATTGTTCCCTTCCATAATTGTGGGGCTTATTCGATAAGGACACCTTTATGGGAGTCCTTAATGTGGGTAATGTCCACATTACGTGGTGGGTGACTCCAACAAATCTTTCTTAACTTGTAATGGCGTGACATTTTCCTCATTCTGGATGGTTTGCCTTCAAGTTCTTTAGTTTTTGGACCAACAAGGAGGATTGCACTTCCATAGTCCAAGAAGCCCAGCCGAGTGGATGCCCGATGTTGAAGCTTCTTAGAAAATTGTCAGATCTGTGACATAAACTGTCTAGGTGGAACAAAGGGGTCATAAGGCATCTTTTAGAAAGAATTGCAGAGGTATCTAAAGTTCTTGACCAGCTTCAGCTGAACATGTAGCCATGGAACAAGAAATACAAATGAGGGATAAACCTCAATCCCTTCTTTTTCTGGAGGGGTCTTTTTTGGAAGCAGAAGGTTAGATGCAAATGGTTAAAAGAGAAAGATAATGACATTTTTTTTTTCAGGCTCAGGTTAACCATACAAATCAACGATGCCACATCTCCTCCCTTTGTAGAGAAGATGGAACTCGGGCAGTAACCCAAAGCGATATCTAGAATAAAGCTTGCTCCTGTTTTCAGTCTCTTTTTTTACAAGGTCCGAACCTATAACCCACGGTTTTAATGGGATAGCAGATCCCCAAGTGACTCCTACAGAGAATCAGGTACTCTTGTCCCCCAATCAATGATGAGAAAATCAAAAGGGTTGTTTATGATTTTGATGTTTCCAGTACTCTCAAACCAAAAGACTTTTCAGGCTCTTTCTTCCGTACCCACTGGGGAATAGTGGAACCCAACCTACTCAACCTTAGTAAAGCTGTGAAATTCTTCTTCTCATCTCATCTTTTGGTTAGAAGCATTAATGAAACTAATCCAAAGGTGGAGAGAGCAACCATTTTAACTCAATTCCACCCAATCAGTCTCGTCTACAAAGTGCTCTCCAAAATTATAGTCGATCATATGAGGCTTATGCAAGAATAATCTATTGGGAGACCCACTTACCGAAAGCAGCCATTGTCAATCCAGGCGGGTTGTCGGCGTTCTCCTCAGCCAATCGATGCTCTTGATCAGCCCAGGCCATCAAGTAAGCATAACCCTCTAACCCCAGAGAGAATGAGAGGTTTCCAAATGGACAGCACTAAGCTTTGAACCAATTGGGGAGTAGAGGCACCATCAAGAAATGGCCCACTAATTGGGATTCATCCACTTTATATAATCTGAATCATAAATGGTATCCTTCTGAGACTCCACTGCCTGAAAGAGTTTTGTCAAGTTGCTCAACTTGTAGAGTGAGTTGAGATTTATCAGTGGGGCAGTTTAATCTTCTAGAAGCTTCTTTTGGTAAGATTGACAAATTCCAATACTCTATACAAGCTGGTTTTGTCAAATGGACATATTGTCACTATGTTCATTTGGCTAAGTAAAAGAAGATGATCTTAGCCCTTCAGTCTTTATGTGAAAAGAAAAACAAAATGAGGGACACCTTTTGAATTCATTGTGGAAAAATGTATGGTGTCTTAAAGTTCTTTTAGTTTTGATGAAGCATCAAACGAAAACAATAATTAAGAATTGTTTATCTCATGTAAAAGGTAGTATAAACTCTGAAAGTTTGGTGTCTTGATTAAGTCCAACAATAGTATATTAGGAAGCATGTGTTTTGTTTGTCTTTGTTTTTGATAGGCAAGCTGGGGTTAAGCAGACCCCTACCAGATTACGAAAATGCACAAAAAAAAGAAGAGGGAAACCAATCTGGTGGATTATCCCTCCAGATGCGGTCAACACCAAAGTTCCCTAATGGAGCTAAGCAGTGAAAATCTGTGAAAATGCAACACCAATTCCGAAACATCAGCATGGGCCGAGTGAATAGGACCACGGCCCTCTAACGCCAAGGATATGATCTTCACAACATCTTTCATGGAAGACTTAACTATAACTTGAGAGGATGAACAAAACTCATAAAGTAGCCCTTAATTTCCACCATAACCATTCATGCTGACCAGCCTGAATGAGTCGAACAAAGCAACCAAGTTGCAGAAAATGACCCAAATAATCTCTATTTGCATACCCAACTACACACTGCTGAAAGCATTTACTGAAAATTTAAGGATGTGTTTTGTTTGTTAATATTGCAGGGTTCAAATATGGACTAAATGACAAACCGTGTACTTGGAACCCTCAAAATTATCGTGGGTCCACTTGCATTGTGTGGGCTCAGTTGCACAAAATCTGGCCACCCTTCATTGAGCGCCTATCTTCATCCGGACCTGGATCCTCTTATCAGTGGCTTTGTTCGGCAGACAAGAGCTTCTTGGTGTCTTCTTTTTACTTCTCTTTAGTGGAACCAGACCAGGAACCACTACCCTGTAACTATATATATATATATGGGGGTTAGGACCCGCCCCCATGCTAGATTGGAGCAGGTTATATGCCCCCCCAACCCCCCCCCGCATTGTTTGCTACAGTGCGTGTTCGGGGGTCTGAATGAGCGCCACATATATAAGCACGTGGGGCTCGTATCCTTGTGTGTCGGCATCACTTAGCATTAGAGTCTGGTGCGATTGCAAAGATTTAAGTACCCTTTCTCGCCATTCTCGCCATGAAACGATGGTTTAAGAAAAGGACAAAAATGTCTTCCATCCAAAAAAGGGAAACGACGGTTCGAGAAAAGGACAAAAATGTCCTCCATCAAGAAAGTTGAGGGTGAAGTACAAATATAGGTAACTTGATAAATACAAATCGATTTAGAACCACAATTCTTTAAGTTTCATAATATAATAATATTTTTTCTATCACGATTTGCTTTTATGAGCTATGTCTATGTGAACGATATGTCCTATCGCGATTTACACAATGACTGATTCATTAAAGGCAGAAAATAAAAATAATAAACAAATCGATACGATGTTTAGGCTTAGTAAACTACAAATCGAGACTTAGTTGCAAATCGATTTCACTGTAACGATATGTGCTATCATGATTTGCTTGATACTGATTGTCCTATCATGAATTGCTTTTATGAGCTTTGTCTATATGAACAATATGTCCTATCACGATTTACACAATGACTGATTTATAAAAGGTAAAAATGAAAAATAATAAACAAATCGACACGATGTTTAGATTAGTAAAGTACAAATTGAGGTAACTTCAACGATACATCATGACCAATGGTTTATCTTAGATACAATACATGACCATCATCATCAAAGAAAACAGACATAATCATCAGCATCACCCTCACATCCAAACAGTGATGTGCTTCAAATGCAATCCAAGTGCATATGAAATCCTGGTTGTTAGTGCAGAAAGCTTCGAGGCAGAGCTGACGAAGCTGCATATGGTATGGATTCCAACAAACAAAGAAGATGAAGCCTGCACAACTGTAGCATATTTGTCATGAAGTATATCAAAGATTAGGTAGATATTTTTTCAATCGCGAAGGATGGTTTGTGAACGATGGAGGGTCCGACAATAGGAATAGATCAAATAGATGGTCATCAGCATCACCCCTTGTCTATCATGCAGGATATTTGTGCTTGCTCCGGTATAACGACAATGATTGAGGATGATTATGGTCGTTATGTTCTGCGTAAGCTTCGATATACTTCACGACAAATACGCAAAAATCGTATGTGTCATGAATATATCGATGTATACAAAGAAGATAACCACCATAATCATCATCAAAGATTATACAGATCTTTCCTCACAACGTGAAACAATTATGTTATCAACATCAAACCCCATCTATCAAGCACAGGTAGAAGGAACACAGAAGAACAAAAAAGAAAGAAAAATACAAGGAGGAAGAAGAAGAAGGAGAAGGAGAAGGAGAAGAAGAAGAAGAAGAAGAAGAAGAAAAAAAAAGAGGAGAAAAAAGAAGAAGAAGAAGAAGAAGTTGCAAGGTTTTAGACCTGGACAATGGGTCGGGTAGGGTTTTGCATAGAATAGGGTTTTACATAGATCTATATTAGGGTTTTACAAACATATCAATATCGTTCACAAAGACAAACAAAGTTATATCATTGTCACGGTAACTTCATAAATACAAATCGATGTCCTGATAATTATTTATTGGGATTCTATAATTCTTTTCTGTAACGTGACATTCTATAAGTGTATAAATCTATTTTAATAAGTATAACACACAAATGCCACTGAACAAATTATTGTAATGATCGGCCTTCATAAAAAAAATTGAACAAGCGTTTAGCGTTGTGTATAGTGAAAATTATGATTTGCTTTTATGAGTTGTCTTCCTATCGTGATTTACACAATGATTGATAAAAGGCTGAAATGATTTGCACAAACATGATAAAAGGTTGAAACGATTTGTACGTATAAAGGCTACGTGCTATCACGATTTGCTTGATACAGTCTGGCTTGCAACCAGTTCTATAAGAGATCTCGATTTATTTTTTATATAAGGTGTTCTATCACGATCTGTACACCCATTTTTTTATAGAATTTAGGGTTTAGGGTTTTAAAATTTAGGGTTTAGGATTTAGGGTTTAGGTTTTAGGTTTTAGGTTTAAGGTTTAAGGTTTTTGGGTTTAGGTTTTAGGTTTAGGGTTTTTGGGTTTAGGATGTAGGTTTTGGTGTTTAGGGTTTAGTGTTTTAGGGTTTAGGATGTAGGTTTTGGTGTTTAGGGTTTAGGGTTTAGGGTTTAGGGTTTTATGTTGTAGAGTTTAGGGTTTTAGGGTTTAGGGATTGGGGTTTGGGGTTTAGGTTTTAGGTTTTGTGTTTTACGGGTTTAGAGATTTAGAATTTAGGGTTTAAGGTTTTAGGGGTTTAGGGTTTAGGATTTAGGGTTTTATGTTGTAGGGTTTAGGGTTTAAGGTTTTAGGGTTTAGGATTTAGGGTTTTATGTTGTTGGGTTTAGGGTTTAGGGTTTAAGGTTTTAGGGTTTAGGTTTTGGGGTTTAGGGTTTAGGTTTTAGGTTTTAGGTTTAAGGTTTTTGGGTTTTACGAGTTTAGGGTTTTAGGATTTTAGGGTTTAGGATATAGGTTTAGGGGTTTAGGGTTTAGGTTTTGCGGTTTGGGGTTTAGGTTTTAAGTTTTGGATCTATCTAAATTCTAAATGAATCCTCTTAAATAAATAGAACTTGGATTCATTTTATAACCAAATAAATTTAATTAAAAATATATATGTAGATATCTATTTCTCTCTCTATATATATAATAGTTTAGATTGAGTTTGGATTTCATGAGAGCTAAATGGGTCTCATAACCAACCCAATCCAATTACTCCCCCGCCTAAACTCATCACACAATCGAATACATCCCATCCCACCAAATCCGTTTGAATATCCTATTGTGATTTGCCTTTACGAGCTTTGTCTAAGTGAACAATACATCCTATCGTGATTTACACAATGACTGATTCATAAAAAGAGAAAAAGAAAATTAATAAACAAATCGAGACGATGTTTAGACTAAATAAAGTAAAAATCGAGGTATCTTCATAAATATAAATTGATTTACAATTTGATACCGATTTAAGTAACAGTTGCAAATCGATTTCACTGTAACAATTTGTATAGCCACGAACATAAAGCGGAAAACATTTGCCCTATCGCGATTTGCATTGATGAGCTTTGTCTATGTGAACGATATGTCCTATCACGATTTGCACAATGATTGATAAATAACAAAAAAGATATAGAAAAAACAAATCAACACAATATTTATTGGTAAACTACAAATCTAGGTATCTTGATAAATACAAATCGACTTACAACCAAAATTCTTTAAGTTTCATAGTATAACAATTTTTGTACTATCACGATTTTCTTTTACGAGATTTATCTATGTGAACGATATGTCCTATCGCAATTTACACAATGACTGATAAAAGATGAAAAAATATAGAAAAAAAAATCAACACGATGTTTATTGGTAAACTATAAATCTAGGTATCTTGATAAATACAAATTGACTTACAACCAAAATTCTTTAAGTTTCATAAAATAACAAATTTTTTTCTATCACGATTTGCTTTTACGAGCTTTGTCTATGTAAACGATATGTCCTATCGCGATTTACATAATGACTGATAAAAGACAAAAAATATAAAAAAAACAAATCGACATGATGTTTATTGGTAAACTACAAATCTAGGTATCTTGATAAATACAAATCGACTTACAACAAAAATTCTTTAACTTTCATAGAATAACAGTTTTTATCCTATCGCGATTTGCTTTTATAAGCTTTATCTTTGTGAACGATATGTCCTATCGCGATTTACTCCATGACTGATAAAAGATGAAAAAATATAAAAAAAAATAAATCGACAGGATGTTTACTGGTAAACTACAAATCTAGGTATCTTGATCAATACAAATCGAGTTATAATTAAAATTCTTTAAGTTTCATAGAATAACAGTTTTTGTCCTATCACAATTTGCTTTTATGAGCTTTGTCTATGTGAGCAAATCGTTGTAATGTTCACCCTTCGTAAATGAAAATCGAGACTTAGTTGTCGAGTTTTGTAAAAGGATGATGAAATCACATTTTTTAATTTAATTAATGCACAATACAATTTATTTGCACTTGATTTTTAAAAATGAGTGGTATATGAAATGACATTTTCTTTATAAATGAATGACACGTCGCACAAGTTCAGGAGGGTGTCGCTTCGCTTTGCTTTGTGAGTAAGAAACAGATGAACCAACGTTTCCTTTATAAACGACGTGTTCGTGGGTCAAACATATAACCTGCTTCATCTGAACCTCCTGAACTTGTGTGAGGAAGGAGACGACGAAAACTACACGATCAACGATGGCGAATCAGGCGTATATTGTCTAAACCTCATAACAGGATTCTTTAAAATGTCTCTTTTATGGCGCATATTTGATTTGTGTTGTGTACTGTATAAAGAAAGTTCAATATCGTTTATTGAATATTCTGCTAATGTCAGTGGAACATCCACAAAAAAAGGTACCCAAAAACTCAGTAAAGAGCTCTAAGATAACATCAATCGGCTGTAAGATGAATTTACAGAAGGAAACACTATCAATAATTTTGTACGTATAAAACTACTATTAGTTATATATTTACGTATGTCATGGGTATGTATGTTAACACATACATATTTATTGCAAACAGACTATATCCAATTTTGTCATGTATATTCAAAGCAACACAACAACCAATACAAGACGTGTTGTCACCCCCTATTACATGGGTATGTATGTTACTCTTGTTGTATGTTAGAAATTACATAAGTTAGATATTGATAAGCTGCAAGTAATGCAATTTACATGGGAAGCAATATAATGTATTACATACCTGTTCATGCGAAGGGCTTGGTTGCTTTTGCTTAGAGGTTGGTTGTTTCTTAGACCTTTTCTTGAAAACCAATTCTAGTGCAAGTCCTCCGATGACTGCGATCAGAGGAGGGTTTCCTTTAGATACCCTTCTCTAGGTGAACTTTTCTATCATAATTTACAATGTTGACTCCTGACTTGTTAAAGATGGTGTTTACGCTTTGGCTCAACTTCTCATGCGGGTCAAGAGAAGCACAATTTTCACCTTCGTTGTTCGCTCTCATTTTCTTGGACTGGTCTTCATGAGCTGCAACAGACTGATGGTGAATTAACTGCATGTTTTCAATTAACTCTTTTGACATTTTTCTCATGCATACATAGGCTTCTTCACTTTTTGATGCCAAATTTGCAATAAGCATAAGTGACCTACATAGTTGTTGGTAACGGGAGACTATGTGACACTTCTCATCAACACCAGATTGACTGACATTATCTGTATCTAGCAGTTCAATCTTTGCTTGTCTCGTCCATCTTCACATTAAATATGACTCAGGTATTTCTTGTATCTTCTCTTGATTAAGTGCCTTTAATGCATGACGACATAAAATACCTTTGAATTCATATATTTTGCACGTACATTCAACTGTTCTGTTGTCAACATTGTACGTAACATGTGCTTCTTGCCTTTTCAGATGCTCTTCACCCTCCCATACAATATGGTATTTATGCATATTCTCGGTTTGCACATGTCCTTCTATGTTGCAATTCATGACTTGTATAACCTCCTTAATCCATTCAAATACAGTTAGTGTATATAGATCTGCAGATCGCATCAATATTTTCATGCCCAAAGTTGCAGGACGTGTATTGAAGCATTTCACATCTTGTTCAAGCTTATTCTGTCTAAGATTGTCTACAAATAATTCATATTATTCCATGAAGCGAAACATTATTAAACATGAATACAAGGTTTTATTCAGTGTAGCATGCATAAATTCAGCTCTTTGTGTGCTTATCATACCTGCACAAAAGTATTGTCTTTCATATGTTAATGCCCACTTCTCTTTTTCTGCATATAAATTTTATAACCACACACAATATTCAAGGTCGTATATTTGAATCATTTCCTCTCAATCAGACATAAAGGTGACCTCGTCTACGCTCTCAAGTATACACCTTGTAAATTTTTTTGTCAAACCCTATTTTCTGATTAAATATGTGTCCTATGTTCTTTACTGCATTTTGAAAGATATGCCACAAACATAGGCGAAGATGTGTATCTGGCCATACATGAGACACTGCAACCGCAGTTGCGTGATCACCATCTGTAAGTACAACTTCATGTTGCTTTTCATTCATTGCCTGTGTAAATACTCTGAACAACCACTCAAAGCTTTCTGTAGTCTGGTCATACAAAAAAGCGCTGCCTAATATATAACTCTGTGAGCGATGGTTCACTCCGACAAACTGCTCAAATGAACACTGTTCAATATTAATCTTCATTGTCGTATAAAAAACAAATTCATCATTGAAGCATTCATAATCTACTCTTGACCTTGAATCTGCTCAAAACATATTCACAACATATCAATTTTCATTCAGTTGCATTGCACTAAATAAACCAAGGTCAATGCTTGATTTCTTTTATAAGTAAT
Organism: Nuphar pumila; assembly: GCF_984573655.1. Classification (NCBI taxonomy): domain Eukaryota; kingdom Viridiplantae; phylum Streptophyta; class Magnoliopsida; order Nymphaeales; family Nymphaeaceae; genus Nuphar; species Nuphar pumila. The sequence goes on from NC_143250.1 coordinate 36,568,095, forward strand.
CAACCAAAGAACATGTTTCTCTATTCTTCATGTTATCTGTCATCTTTCTTCTCAAGTGGTTTCTTAGATCCATAGGTGTGAATGGAATATTCTTGCGACCACCATTTATGTGCACGCATAAATTATATGTCTTCATTGGTGCAATGCCAGCGCTATAAGCTATTTTAGCAATTGCAGCATGCACTTCAGTTAATTTATGATGTGACCTTAACATAGAAGTCATAAATGAAGCTGTTAATTCATGGTTATGATCACTGATTAAAGTACAAACTACATATTTTCCATTCAGAAGTCTTCTTAACATTGTTCTCGCTAAACATCCATATCTTGAATCTGACTTGCTCCTTATTGGATTTCCACTTGACTTCTTTCAACCTTCCTTAGAACAAACATGTCTTTCTCACCACGACACCCTATGCATTTTTTGACCAAGAATACCTTCTAACACTAAAGCCAAGTTTTAAGGCATATTCATTGTAAAATTTATATGCAGCTTCCTCATTAATAAACTGCATTTCTTCTACGGGAACAAAGTCAAGTGTACTATCATGTACATTCCCAGTGCCTGCACCTTTATCAAGTGTATTGTTATGATCGTCTACCTCATTATCAAATTGCATTTCTTCTGCTAGAACATTCAAGTCAAGAGTGAATCCAATGCCTGCACTCTTCTTATAATGTACATCATTAGTGCACATGTTCACTTCTTCAGGTGCGTCATTAGTATAGACGTTCACTTCTCTATAACTTTCCAATGATTGAGATAGATCATCTTCACTGCAACCAGATGATAAGTTCACCACTGTCATAAGCAAGATATCAATTTGCGTTAGCCAATGCATATGTTTACTATGATTTATTCAAGATGCATATAACAATGGATATCGATAAGGTCAAGCAAGTCAAAGAAATTATTGAATGAATCACAATATAAAAGCAACAACGATTTGTTATTTGCTTATACTATGCATCGAGTTATTATTTACCATGCTAATAAAAGAAACGATTTATCGTATATGTGTATTGACGATAGCGATTCATGTGACAACGATTTAATTATATCTACGATGTTGTGAAGCGATTTTAATAAAAATCTCTAAATGAGCAGCAATTTGAATACGAAAATCACTGCGATTTATATACCAAATAAATCACCATAGAGTCAATTTACTAATGGTGTAAAAATTAAGCTACAACGATTTAACAACAATCATGCACAGATAGTAAATGTAATAACTTTTTACTTTTAAGACAGTTTATTTATAGAACAACTTTTTGTGCAACGATTCAACTATAGTATGTGCATAACGATTTGTATATGTGAAGGCTAGATGAGACAACGATTTTTACTAATGGTATAAGCACTGAACAACGGCGATTTACCTACGGTATCAAAATTGTAGCTTTGTAGGCTAGATGAGACAACGATTTATACATGTAAAGGATACATATTACAACGATTTACATACTACAAATATCTTACAAATTGATACTAGAAAACACATAATATCTTACAAATCGATATACATATCACATAATATATTATAATTCAATACGATAATTCAGCATAATAGCTTACAAATTGACACTATAAAACACATAATATCTTACAAATTGATATACATATTACATAATATATTATAAATAGATACAAAAATTCAGCATAATAGCTTATAAATCGATATTAACAAATAAAATAATATCTCATAAATCGATAGTATGTTACTACAACCGCGATTTGCGTTATATTGCATATACTGAGTGAATGGACGATACCGGATGGGGTTAAGGCCCTTCCTCACATCTGTAAACAAGCATTCTTGTCAATAGGTCCCAGCGTCTTATAAATATTTTTAATTTTCCAATCGTCGAAAAGACAACATCCACCTGCAATAACAAAATGCCTTAATGGCACTCACGATGACATACGTTCTTCAACAATAGCATGATGACATGGAAAGGTACTCACGATGCCTTAATGGTACTTGTTGGAATGTTTGTGCGTCATTGCTTTTTTCCATACTGCCTAACCAAAATGAAGAAGAAGAGAAGACTGTAAAAAGAGATGGCCGGCAAATGCCCCTATGATGCCCACCAATGATCGAACCAGTTGGTCGATTTATAGTTATCTCCATGAGGTAGGAACGAACCCGAGAATGTTCTGTAACACAAGGCGGGAACGAGAATGCGACAATGTGTTGTAACACAAGCAAAAAACCAAGGCGGCAACCTGGACTTGAGACAATGGCAAAGGGTGCTCCGGCTGCAGTAGACAACGGTAAATGGTGTGTCATCAAAGGGAGCTCATGTTACAGCAGATGGTGCAAATAGAACGTTTGGACTTTGAAGAGTTAACATCATCCTCGACTTTCTAGATTGAGGACATTTTTGTCCTTTTCTCGAACCATCATTTCCCTTTTTTGGATGGAGGACATTTTTATCCTTTTCTTGAACCGTCGTTTCATGGCGAGAATGGCGAAAAAGGGTACTTAAGTCTTTGCAACCGCACCGGACTCTGATGCTAAGTGATGCTGAGACACACGGGGATACGAGCTTCACATGCTTATATATGTGGTGCTTATTCGGACCCCAAACATGCACTATAGCAAACCCTGTATCTTCGGGGGAGAACATGCACCACCCTCTCATGCTAGATGCTTTGCTTGGTTGGTATCCGTCAACTGTACCCTCACTCACGATAATCTTCAAAAGAGAGGCCACCATTTTGCGAGCATATGCTACTACCTGGTCATACCCTTTATTTTAGGATATTTTCAATTTTTCTTGAAAGATCTCGTTGGATTTCAGGGTGGCTGAATCATCCTTCGCCAAGATGCTTCTAATTAATCCTACGTCTCTAAACCCATCCAGTAAGTGGTCGTTCGTATGGTGGTGCTGACTGCTAACTGCATGGTGGGTCATTTGGAATGAGAGAGGAATTCTAGAATTTTCTAGGCCGCTACAACTTTGAGCTTTTTTATGGCAATGAGCATCCTATCGAACGTGTTCTTTATGGTGGCCTAACTATGATCTAGCATGGCTTCGGCCTCTCCTTTTCAATGTTATCATCTTTTTCATAGATTGTCCGTTGACATCTCATAGGTGCAATCACTATCTATGTAATCACCTATTTTTTTTTAAAAAGGCAAGCTGGGGTCAGTTATTCAACTATATCACTGGGTTTTGATCCTGCAATGTCTAGCCACAAGGAAACGTGTACTGATAGCTCCTACCAACCACGGCGGCCCCCATTGGTATAATCACCTAATTAGTCATCTTAATAATATGTTTTCTTTGTTTTAAAAAATATGATATTTAGGTGATAACCATGATTCTTGCTACCACGAAAGGCACTAAAAATAGAAATTCTAGTTGAACTTCAGTTGATCTCAAACACAAATTTCTGCTAGTAACAAGCTATTGTTGTTAAATTAATTTGTAATTGGGAACAATGTCTCCTATATCTTATCTTATTCCAATTATTAGATGGTAGATGATTCTGGTAGGGCTGTTGGTTTTTCAAAGTTGATTAGGGTTACTGGTGATGCTAAACTAACCACAATCATTTTATAAGACAATTCATTTAAAATAAATATTTACATTGTCTTAAACTTTTACAAAACCAATCAAAACCAAAATTTTGCAGGACCCCAAAAGTGTGATTTTTGATTTCATCCTCAATGAACCTGCAACTGCTCAACATTGTTCATTCTTTAATATAAAATTAATTAGGATAAATCATGTCATAACTCATTTCGAGTCTCAATAGAAAACACAACAATTATACGTGCATACATAGTATTTAGAAAACCCATCATGATACACAGTTCTAGAAATCATATCATCAAGTATAATACATGTCAATCATAAACAATGTATGAACTAAAAAGTCAATTTCATAACATGTCAATCATAAACAATGTATGAACTAACAAGTCAAATTCATAAAAACAATTTACAAGAATTGAAATGCAAAATAAACTGTTTGGATAGTCATTATATTTCTCTATTTGCCTCTTCGTGGGTACTCACAGGGTAGGTCTGAGAATTAGGCTGAGGTTATTCGGGGTTTATTATGCTATGTAATTTCAATACCTAAATGTTTGGCTGAAACCGAATCCAATGGGGACGATCACTGATCGAGAGATCTATCCCCAAAGGCTTAACCATAATGAGAGGCATCTCGAAGTCTCTGTAGAAGAAATGGAGCTACCAATAGTAGTTCTGGCCCCTAACTCCAAGGACTGGGGACTGGGGACTGGGTGAGGCATAATGTTCATCACAACAGTAATTGCCCCTCGGAGTTTGTACCATCTACCCTCTCCAAAGAAGCATATATTCTTTCATACCCTTTTCCCACACCAAGGCAAGGATCCGATAATGCCATACCCTTCTCTCACACCGAGGCAAGGATCTTAAGTTTAGATGGTACACAAAATCTCCAAAACTCAAGATAATGGTATACCTATCTCTCACATCAAGGTAGACCAAAGATTTGACACACAGAATCTTCAAGATTAAGTTAAGGGGAAACACTCAGAATCCCAGGATAAATGATACACATAATCTCCCTTGTTTAGTTATATGTGTGTAGATTAATTTATTTAGGGTGTAGAACATCACATTCTAGGGTCATACACAAGGATTATTCTTAAACCTAAATTTCATTGTTCCTGTTTCCTAACTTATTTTTCAAGGAAAAATCTCATATACAGGTCTGTCTTTTGACCCCATCTTGTAAAATCAAAACTGAATTAGACCTGTATGTATTGCAACTCATTTTTTATGTCATTTTTTAGCTTTCCTTTTGAATGTGAAATCTTTGAAATGATGTATTCAGTATTTAATGTTTGTTTTTTTCATTTCAATCATTTTAACTGTGGTGAGCCGATACATTAAAAAGCCTTCTTGGATAAGATGATAATCCATAAACAATGTCGTGATCATTATAGGGATGCAAATGGGTTGGATGTAGGCATTTGATCCAAAATCATCATATCTGACATAGTTGGATTGTATTGGGATAATGGGAAAAAACTTTTATCAGATCCAAATTCGATTAACCTAGTAACATTTCTTAGGTCCCACACAGCCCATGTTTGGAAAGTTGGCTTTTGTTTCAATCGGAACCTCCAAAATTCATGGAACTATGGATCCTTCTTCTATGTAAGGCAAACACATTGCAAGTCCTAATTTGAGCTGCATACATGTAATCAACATCTAAATCATGCCTTATTTATAGTTTTGTAATGAACTAAATTGTCACTTACTAAAACTTAATAACTTATTATTCCTCCAGCTTTGATCATACCCTAGAGCCTAAACAGAGGGCAACCATTTACCCGCCTGCTCCAAACCTCTTTAATAATTCTTCTATAAGACTACTTCCTAGTCCACATTTAAATAGTCTAAATGGGACTTTAATATTTCTGTTAAATCTTTCAACACCAGCTAATAAAGCATTATGATCTGACGTCAACCTGGATGGCTTGATTTATGAGAAAATTACACTACAATACTCCTATGCATGAAAATCTAAAAAAACAAGAAAAAACTAAAAAATTACATAAAACTCAAGAAAAACAATAATTTTCATTCATCAACTCCCTCTCTCTCTTTCTAATCCCTCCAACATAACAAGTATTTATAGAAAAATAAAACCTTAACCCTACGACGAATCTTGGATAAGATCCAAATATAAATGCAAACCCAAAACAAAAATTCAAATCCTAAATACTAACTACAGATCCAATTGAATCTCTTATGGGCCTAGATTGTAGCTGCTCTGCTCCTGCATCATTCTCTCCGGGTTGAAAAAAAAGATTCGGCCTTGTGTCTCGTCCGCTTTCACTTCTTTCAGTTCCACTTGATTGGAAGGAAACAACAAATTGTTGTAACTTTTAAGATATGCATATCCATTAGTGTTGATAAAACCGAGTCCAAAGAATGCCCAAGCAAGTGAAAAATGATGATTTGATCCCTTGATAGTGGATGTAGCATGGAAATAAATGGGTCTTCACTTGGAACATGAACCAAACTAGAAAAGTCTAACTTAAGGGGCACTTGGATCCTTTTAGAATCAATTGGATTCGAATATACCTGAAATGGATCAAAGTATGCTTGGATAGGTCTTGGGTAGGTTTTCAATGTAGGTTGGTTGTGGGTAGGTTTGGTGTTGGACATATTGGTTTTGGGTTTGGGTGGGGTTTAGTTCATGGGTTGGATTCAGGTTTGGCTGGCTGGGATGGTAGGTTTGGTAAGGATCTAATTGGATCATGACTAGATCAAGAATATATTCATTTGCCAGACACAGAATGGGTTGGAGAGTTTGATAGGGATAGGTCTGGTTTAACCCTAATCTAGATCCAAAATATGTATGAGTCTGGTCTTGACCCAGTCCGGGTTGAAGCTGGAGCTCTGTTCGAGTCCGATTAGGTTCAGTTTGGACTTGGATCAGACAATTCAGACCAAAATCAATGGACTGGACCCAATGCAGAGGCATGACCCCTTGAACTAGTCCCACAGGACCCAAAATCGGTGTGATGTGGGTTGAAATCGGTGGAAACATGCCAGAATCCGGACCCACAACACTCACAACTGGTCTTATAGAAGCAAACCGGGTTGGATACCAGTACCTGCTCCAAACCAGTTATGAGAACCAGTTCAGCTGGATCCTTCACGGGAAGCCCTTCCCATTTCAGGAAACCGCCTATCTCAATGGCTGTTGTCCACCACCATCGGTAAAATGGGCCCTTCAAGCAGTGGTTTCCCCTGCCAGCCAGCTCGTCCAGGAGAAACCTGCCAGCCGGACGCTGGGGGTGACGACGTTGTCCCCGTCCATCCCTCTTAAAATGGGTGGGGAGGTGAACCGTGGTCCACCACCTACCACTCCAGTAGGGTCGGTGGCTCCTCCCCATCAACAGTGAGGTGGAGGCTTCTGTCGGGGGCGACAGGGACGTGTGGGAGAGTTATAGATGGTGGTAGTGGAAGACACAAGGGGAGGTAGGGTTGAGACCCCCTTCTTCTGGTTTCTTGCACCACAAAGGGTGATGGGTTTGCACTTACGGTGGGTAAATTGATGACACGATGTCACTGTCCACCGAAACTCCCTCCTTGTTGCACACTGACTGCAGACTAATGAGCGTGGATGCCGCACCATCGATCTCTTTTGGGTGGTTCTCATCTTCCGTTGGTTGTAATCATCGCTCAACACCCTCAAGTCGTCATTCCATCTCCTCAAGTCGATGATGCATTGTCCTTCGGTCATCTTGTACCTCGTTCATCTTCCTGTTTATCGACGCAATATCATTGCTTAGGCGAAGCATAATTTTCGTCAATGATGCCATGTTAGTCAACATGTATCCAATGTCGGATTTTGGGTTAACGTCTAACACATATTGAAACCAACAAGATATGGCCCCTCAAATGGGATCAAGTTTAAAAACCTTTCTTCGATACCAATAGATGTAAACCGGGAAGGCCTACTTTATGAGAAAATTATGCTAAGCCATGCCTATGTACAAAAATCGAGAACTAGAAATTGCACAAAACTTAAAAAACAAAAAAAATCATTCATCAACTCTCTCCTTCTCTAATCTCTAACAAGTATTTATAGAACCTAACACTACGACAAATCTTGGATAAGATCCAAATACAAAAACAAACCTAAAACAAAAATTCAAACCCTAAATACTAACTACGCACCCAATTGGATCTCTTATAGACCTAGATTATAGTTGCTCCGCTCCTACATCAGACCAACTTATGTAAACCGGGAGAAACCGATTTACAAAAAAATTATGCTATGCTAATTTTATACAAAAAAATTATGCTACACTACTTCTATACAAAAAAATCAAGAAAAGCAAGAAAAAACTAGAAATTACATAAAATTCAAGAAAAACAATAGTTTTTATTCATCAACTCTCTCTCCCACGTAACAAGTATTTATAAAAAAATAAAACCCTAACCTTACAATGGATCTTGGAAAAGATCCGAATATAAAAGCAAACCCAAAATAGAAATCCAAATTCTAAATACTAACTATATCCAATTGGATCTCTTATGGACCCATATTATAGCTGCTCTGCTCCTGCATCATTATCGGACACACTTTTAGGATGAATCTTGAGCCATGATCTGGGATATTTATTGATCCAAAGTGGGTTCACAAAAATATTGTCTATTTTGCTAGCTTTGAATAAAAATCCCTCTTGATTGTTAGGTCATACGAACCGCACGTCCACAAATTCGATATCCGTGAGGTTACAACTTTCAAGCACTTTTATTAAATTCCTGCATGGCCAGCTTATCAACACCCACCCCAATTCTTTAATTCATTTAAAGCTCTAAGAAGATTGGTCTCATGAACCCTAAGCGCCTACCATAACTCCCTCCTTGATACATAGTAGTTCCTCCTGTAAATAACCAAAACAATAAACACCACCATTTTTCTCAACCTTAATTAATATATTATTTGATCTGACATGTATATGACTTCCACACTCAGTTTGCAGGGATCCACAACACCGATATTCTATTAAGTGAGGACTGATTAAAGCTACCCATCATTTTGAAATTCGAAAATGCTAAGTGGACTTTTGTGAAAGCACTGAGCAATATTTTGGTTTCAAGTAGGAAGCTAACCTCTGCTTGAGCTTTTCTAATAACTCTGTTGATCTCCTTCCTCTCCCACTTTCAACCTAATCCTTTGATAATCCAAGCTAAAACATTCATTTTGATTTTTAGGATGAGCTTGCTTTATTTAAGAATTTATAATTCCTCTTCATGGAGCTTTTGCTAATATTTTTTTGAGTCATGCTCTCCTCCCAGAACATGGGAACATTTTGCCTTCTTTGTCTCCTTTAAATATAACCGACTTAGCAGCATTATCAGCTCTTTACTAGGTAATTTTAGGCTCAATGAGTTTCTAATCTGATGGTTAACTTCAATGGCTACAATGATTTTCATAACAGTCGATACTTGTTTCATCTTTTTCTTCCTCGAGTTGTTTTTACTAGGTGGCCATTTCAGAGCTTCTTGCTAGTCTCTCCATATCCGTTTACATCTTAGAGGTTCCATACCATAGATGACAATTTCTTTACTGGAGATTTCATTAGGATTTACCCTTTCCAACTCTTCAGAATTATTTTCCAACTTAGTGATAATATTTTGCCTCTCCTTAACAACCAAAGATTTGTCATTCTCCTTTAGTTTCACATTAATTACTCTATATTTGTGGTAACTTAGCTAAGCAACTACAATTAGGGTCCATAAGAGATTCATTTGGATCCTGTTTAGTTTAGACTTATTAGAGTTTGTTTATTTGGGTTTGGATATTTTATCATGGAATGAATTCATCTTGAGTCTAAAATAGATATAGGGTTTCTCTTGTTTTCCTATAAATACTCGTTATAGGGGTTTGTTAAATAGAGTTTATAAATTGAATGAATTGAGCTATTATTATTTTTCTTGAATTTATGCATTAATTTTTTTTTAATTTTCCATTTCTTCTGCTTTTGTAGTGAAATCCGTGTAAAAGTAGCATAACTTAATCATTTTTTTGTGAATCAAGATTTTTTATTTGCATCAAAGTGGTATTAGAGTGAGGGATCATCCTTTTATTTAAAAGAGGATACCAACGAATTCAAGATGCACCTAACGTTCAACCTCGGGAGTAGCATTGGATACATGTCAGAAACATGCTTTCATATACAAGATATGATCATTCTACACATGAGGTGGTTTATAGCTCCCCATTCGATTTATCAAACTGGTGATATTGACCATGGCCGGCCAACCAAACGGAGGTCCCAAGCCATCCATCATTGTCTTCTCCACCATCCACTTTTCCTTCTTCTTACCTATCATCACCCACACCATCTTATTTTCAGACCTATTGCTCACCTACTACAACCTGTTGCAGCCACCATCACCACCATTGTCTTATTTTTCTTATCTGCACATTGTCACCAGTTAAATCATGTTGGCATGATCCCCATCGGCTAGTCAAAAACACCCCATCGATGGAGGATGGCAAAACCCCACCCAAACACCTTCCTCCACCTCTTCTTCTAACATTCTTAATCCAGCCATCAGCGGGGTGAAGGCCAGCCGGGAGTTCACCAGAGAGTGGCCGCCAACCATCCCAAAATGGTGGCACTCTTGACCAGCAAATGATGGCCCCGCCAACCATCCCAAAATGCTCTCATTCGACCACTGTCAATGAGGTGCAAGTCGATCGGGATATCATCGGAGGGTGGCCACCAACCACCCCAAGTCGGCGACACCCCTGACTGAAAACTGATGGCTCAACTGGTCCCCTTTTAACATGGGTGGTGGAGGGTGGGTATCAAAATCTGAACCATACCCATAGCCAAATAGGAGAGATTCATGTAAAGTCCAGTTTCAAGAAGCCTTCTCTAAAACCTCTTTCAAAGAACCATCTCAATCATAGATCCAATTAAAGAAGATTTGGATCCAAAATCATACGATTAATCCAAATATAGTTTGTTAGATCTTCTTAAAACCATTTTGGACCCTCATATCTCCATATCTAAAAACCTTATCCTGAAATTAAATCTAAGTTTATTTGATCTAATCCTAAAAAAATTATTTCATGCATTACCTCCTATCCAAATCCAAGTTTTGCTCGTACCTACCTCACCTAAACCAAATCTGCCCTAAAACCTAAGCTTGTATAGAGTGCATCATTAGCAACATGTGGAGCACGGGATGATAAAGCAAGAGATCCAGGCTATCTCCTTATAGACTTCTTCACATAGGATCAAACTGCTACTAAGTATATTTGATTCACTTATTCCAGAACAACAAAAAGATGCAATTCATGACTATGAATGGTTCGAGAACAATGTTTCAAGTTTCCATGTACATATTAGAGTGAATCTTATTTGGTTCTATTTCCATATTGTGGTCCTTGTGGATCCCTAACCCACAAGGTGAAACTAAATTGGAAAAAATGCAAGCGAGATCCAGACTTGAGGACAAGTCTTCTCCAACATTGGGAGAATAATGCATGAATAGAGCAGCTACAATCAGGTTCTATAAGAGATTCATTTAGATTTAATTTAGTTTAGATTGATTTGAGTTTGCTTATTTGGATTTGAATATTTTTATCATGTAATGGATCCATCCTAGGTTCAAAATAGATTTTCTCTTGTTTTCCTATAAATACTCGTTATAGGGGTTTCTCAAAGAGAGTTGATGAATTAGATGAATTTAGTTATTATTATTTTTCTTGAATTTATGCATTAATTTTCTTGATTTTCCATTGCTTATGCTTTCGTAGTATAATCCATGTAGGAGTAGCATAACTTAATTGTTTTTACGTGAATCAAGTTTTTCGATTTGCATCATATTTTTTTAAATTAGGTAACATCCATAATGGCACTGTCAATACAATTTCTAACTTCCACTCCATTCCTAGATGCCATCTATTAGCAATCATGATTCTCTCTGCTAATTTCTATGCTTTTCTACATATAATCAATCACATATCTTCCTCTTTCCTCACTTTAATCATGAAAAGTCCATTCTTGCGACAAATTTCAAGATCATGAATCCATGGCTAGAGCCACCTGAGGTTCTAAAAAATGAAGTCAAAATTGATTTGCTTCTTATGGTCCTCGCTACCAACCATGCAATAAGAGTCCATGTATCCCCTTCTTCCTCTCTTCAAACTTTATCTTATGGAAAGAATGATATTCACTATTCTCGATCTTCTTGTTTTCTTCTACCTCTAACAAAGTCTTGAACCTTGTATCCTTCCTTCCTTTCATTTGATAGTCTTTTAAGTTTTATCTAGAATGATCACTTGTGCCAGGAGGTCCCCCATGGAAGGCCACTCCCCCACTTGTAATCACTTAACCACTCTTACTAGAATCATTAAAAAAAAAAACCTCTTTTATGGGCACGTCCCCCCCTTGCGTGCTAGTAAAAAAGCATTTTTACTGACGCTATTTTACTTAACACTAGTGAAAAAGTGAGTTATATGGTTGCTAATTGTATTGCACCAATATAATAAACTTTTTTTGGCACACATAAAAAGTGCGCTAATAATTCAACATTTAAAAAAAAATCATTTTCACTCTTTGGCAGGCTCTTTCTCTATCTCATACTAAAAATTTTCGCTTTCATAGGTGCTTAGCGTCGGTAAAAAAGGGTTGTTTCTTGTATATAAATAAAGTGAGCCAATAAAAAGACATAGATTTAAAAAAAAATGAGTTTCATGCGGGCTCTTTGTGTTCACTAGCGACCATTACCACCCTCTCTGTCTCATTCATTCTTTGTGTTCACCGGCCACCATCGCTGCACTCTCTCAGAATGCATGCTAAATCTGATTTTTTTTCTCATGTATGATTTAGATTTTAAGGGTTTTGTATTTTGATTCATATTTTTGTTATTTATTGAGTGAATGCATGTTAAATCTGAATTTTTCCAAGTATGATTTAGATTTTAAGAATTATTCATTTTAATTTATATTTTTATAATTTTTTGAGTGAAAACATGATAAATCAAAATTTTTAGGCATTTTATATTTTAATTGCTAATTTTGTAATTTATTGAGTGAAATCATGTTAAATTCAGTTTTTTTCTCATGTATGATTTAGATTTTAGGGGTTTTGCATTTTAAGTATGATTTATGATTTTTTAATTTTAAGGGTTTTGCATTTTTAGGGTATTGTTTTTTCAAGTATAATTTATAAATTTTTAAGTTTTTGATTTTAAGGGTTTTATATTTTTAGGTGATTTTTTTAAAAATATAATTTATGATTTTTTAAGTTTTTGATAAATTTGAGCTCTGAATTATACTACTATATTATAGTATAGTTTTTTTTCTATTATCCACTTTTAATGGAGCACTTTTTTAGTGTACCAGTAAAAATTATTTTACTAGCACTAATGTAGCACCAATAAAAATAATTTTCTGGTGCTAAAATAGTCTCAGAAATTTCTTTTTTTTTATCACTATTTTAGCGACAGTAAAAATACCTTTTTTGTCTCTATGCTTTGGCGTCAATAAATGTATTACTAGTAACACTTTTACTGTTGGCACTACAATAAAGATCTGATTTCTTGTAGTGAATCCGACATGTTAGCTATTTGTTCTATTTATTTGCGTAGAGGTTTAATGAGAAGGACGAACCATGAAAGGTGAGTAGTAATTTATTACAAAGAAGGTAGGAACTCTGTTAGGGAAAGGAATATCACAAGGGAGATAAGTTTGCTTGAGGGGGGAGAGAGTTTATTAAATGGCCCAAGGGAAAAAAAGGTCAGTTGATATATGCCGAATCATTACTTGGTGGTGTTCACTCATCGGCACTGCCCATATCATGGGGATCAACGTATGGCAACCACCAGGATCATTGATGATGATGTCATAGAGCGTAATTGATGGTGAAGATGGATGCAGGATAGATGGTGAAGATGTCAAAACTCGGATTAGTGATGATTTGGCATATCACGCGAATCCCTTTCCCCTCTGAATAGGGGCATCAGTACAAATGAGAGAGAGATTTAGAAAGTAGAATTTCAATGCTCACAAGTGTCTAAAAAAGTTGATCTTGTGCAGGTTCGATATGTCTTTTAGATGCCCACACGGGCTCCTCTTGTCTGGCAGGGGTCACTTGTTAATGTCACCAAGTTGGTGGGACATCACAAGTTCAAAACCCACGGATGGCGTCCCTTGTCACAAAAATTAAAGCTGGGTGTTCTCTCCGGTGGGCATGGGAGACCTCAAGGGTTTTAGCAACAGGAGGCCAGCCAATGTGTGGTCGATGATGGGAGTTGGTTTTCTCTTAAACTATCCAAGAAAAAAGATATTTGTCTCTTAGATATTGAGATTTATAATTTGATGATTTAGTTGGAGTTATAAACAACCCTAAAAATATCGTTTTAATTGCTAAATTTTTGTGTGTATCGCAATGTTAATCATAAGTTTGCCATATATATATATATATATATATATATATATATATATATATATATATATATATATATATATATATATATATATATATATATATATATATATAAGAGAGAGAGAGAGAGAGACGTGATCGAACCCAAGATTCTATGCTTAAAAGAGAAGCATGTTATAATTATTTTTCTTCAATAAAGCTAATGAGAAAACGCATTCAATATGAACATATTACAAGTCATGATTCGTTTATATTATTTAAAACAACAAACAATAATTTTAAAAAGAAAACCCATTATTCCTCATCAAAAATCCAATTACTAAGCACCACGGATGTCCACTAAGATTAAAGAGGAGATGGGGGAACATGATGAACTCCCTCCCTTGCTCTCAAAGATGTACAAAGACACACTTGATGGCGATATAACAAAACATATCATAACCTTAGCCTATGGCCAACCCTGTCCATTAGCTATCCCACACTACTCAAGAAAACGCCATTTTGAGCTCACCCATGTTGTTGTTGCTGTTGTAGGTTGATCAACTTGTAGTAAGGTCCATCTTTCTTGGCCACTAGGCTGGCATGGTCCCCTTGATCTATGATCTTCCCATCTTGTAGCACCGAGATCTGGTCTGCATTTTGGATTGTCGAAAGCCGGTGGGCCACAACGACCGTGGTTCGGTTCTTCATGAGCTGATCCAGGGCCTGCTGGACGACCCGCTCCGACTCGGCATCCAGGGCACTGGTTGCCTCATCCAACAGGAGTATGGCTGGGTTTTTTAGGACTGCCCTTGCAATGGCGACACGCTGCTTCTGCCCTCCTGAGAGCTGGACGCCGCGCTCACCGACCTTCGTGGCATAGCCCTCTGGCAGTGCACTGATGAAGCTGTCGGCATTGGCGAGCCGAGCCGCCTGGATGACTTCGGCTTCCGTGGCACCATCCCTGCCATATAGGATGTTGTCATAGATGGAGGTGGCAAAAAGAGCTGGCTCCTGCTGGACCAAGCCAATGTGGCGCCGGAGTGACTTTAGCCTGAGCTTCCTTATGTCTTTGCCTGTATGTAAGACAAGGAAGAACAGTATTACTAACATTGATACCGCTGCTAATACATCTGGACCAACCTAAATGGATCCAGATAGGTTATGGGCCATATCAGAATGATCCAATTTCTAGATTTCTACAGGTCAGATTTGAGTATGTTTAACTGCATCCGTATCCAATCGCTGATCCAAATCAAAGATACTCTTTTATGTGCAAGTTTAGGGATAAAAATCGTCTATAAAAAGAAAAAAAGAGGTTTGCCCAATGATATTGGACTTGGCCATTTGGGTCTGTCCAGTGGAGCCTCAATTTGAACCTGGACCTTAATATCCAGTAACCAAAAGAAAAAGCTACCGGGGCGGGACCTGGAAGGTGTCCATCAAGCCAGGGCTCACACCTGCCACTAGTGTCAATGGGTCGGGTGTGTGACCCATTAAGTTGCACCCAAACCCACTTAAATAACATGTAATGCAGCTCAGGTTCGGGTTTGGGTTTGGATTCAGGTTCAGATTATGTTGGATTGAAGAAATGGAACCTATCTCGAATTTCAAAAGTGTTTAGATATTTATATTTACTTAAAAATCCATATAAAATACTCGAGTATAGGGTTGGGCTAGGTTAGATATCTGACAAAAAAGCCATGGCTTAAACCGGACCCAAGTATTATTTGGGTCGACCCAAAATATTACTTGACTACATCTGCCAACCAGATTACAATACTCGGCAGAGATCCGGCCCATTGACAGCATTCGGACGAGTCCGGTTTCACTCATTTCCTATGTCATCCCCCATCTTCATACCCTTCTTAAATCGTATACTGAAAGTTTTTTTTAGTGAAAAATCTTATGATGTAAGTTGTTTTTTATCAAATCTGACAATATATAGATGGATCCACTCGTTCAGCATGACCAATTTAATCAGAATCGACCCTCCAAAAATGCCTGCATACAGATCCGATTTCGGCCATTTAAGTGTCATCTTTAGTAAATGAAATCACATCTATCGAGTCCGATTCGATTAAAATAACATGCACCAATGAAGTCCCAAGGGTACGAAGATAGGGATGACTTCCGATTTGGTTGTGTTCCCACCTGAAGCTCTCCATCAGATGGGAACCACTTCTTCGACACTTTTGCGGTCTAAAATCAGTGCCAACAATCCTGTGTGTGTGTGTGTGTGTGTGTGTGTGTGTGAGAGAGAGAGAGAGAGAGAGAGAGAGAGAGAGAGAGAGAGAGAGAGAGAGAGAGAGAGAGAGAGATGGTTTTTACCGTCGATGAGGACGCGGCCGGAGGTGGGGTCGTAGAACCTGAGGATAAGGGAGAGAACGGAGCTCTTGCCGGAGCCGCTGGTGCCGACGATGGCCATGCTCCGTCCGGCGTGCACCTTCAGGTTGAAGTCCTGGAAGATTTCGATGTCCGGCCGGGACGGGTAGCTGAACCCCACCCCTCTCATCTCGATGACCCCCTGTACCCTTCCCACCTCCTCCCCTCCTGCACCCTCCTCCGCCCCCTGCATCCCCGGCTTCCGGTCGAGGATCTCGAACACCGACGCCGCCATCTGGTTCCCCTTGATCAGGTCCGGCGCCATCGCCAGCATCTCGCCCATGGCCAGAGCAGTCACGATCAGCACCATGAAGGCCTTCATCACCGACTTGAAGGACGCGAGCCCGTCATGCATCAGCCGCGACCCGTACCACAGCGCCAGCGCGTACGAGCTAAAGATGAAGAACTGCGACACGCCGTAGAAGACGCCGGCGATCTGCCCCCGCCGGAACGACTGCCGCGCCGGCTCCGCCAGCTGCTGCGTGTAGAGGTCCACCACCTTCCGCTCGGCACAGAAGGCCGCCACCGTCCGGATGTTGCCGGCCGCCTCGCCGGCGATCATGTTGGCGTGCAGGTACGCCTTGCTCAGGTTGCCGCCGAACCCCTTCATGAACATTTTCTGTTGCACCAGCCCAAAGCAGCAACCAATGTCACATTGACACGCCCAAAATGACACGAGACACGCCATTCTTTTATTTCGTAAGGTTTTCCATACCAAAAAGTATATAAGGGAACACGACATGCAAAGGAGAGAGAGAGAGAGAGAGAGAGAGAGAGAGAGAGTAGTTGGTTGGTACCTCGCTAATGTGGCCGCTGACAACCAAAGGGTAGGTAGCGATGACGACGAGGGTGATCCTCCAGTTGAGCATGAAGGCGATGACGAAGGATGTGGTGACCAGCGATATGTTCTGCAGCAGGATGGTGGACCTGTCCACCACTATGGTCCTAAGCAGTGTCGCGTCCGTCTCGAGCCTGGACGCCAACATGGAGCTCGTGTTGCCGGTGTCGTCGAACCACCCGATCTCGTTCCGAAGGATGGCTGCAACCCAGACATGGTCATGGCTTCCAAATAAAACCAGATGTGGGGGAACGGAAATTTTAATAGAAAAAATAAAAAACCTCAATTTGCCACCCTTTTAAGCGTTTAATATATCTCGATATTTTGAAAATGTCGCGACATAATAATTAAGTGAAAATATCACTATTTTGTCGTGGTGTTTACGCTTTTATTCGCAAAATTTTGGAAAAATGCTTTTTTTTATTTTTACATATTCTAAATGTATCCGGATATTGCTGATAAAAATGTAAATATCACAATAAAATCATGAACTCAAATAGAAAACTATCATGCTTTTAAAAATATCATGATATTTTGGTTGATGTTTGGAAAAAAATGGCGATATTTGACACCGGGCAGCAGTACTCAGCAGGACCGTGCATGCTTTGAAGGTACCAAGATGCACTGGTCTTTAAGACCCAAGGGTCATCCACACGGTCACAGATTCGCGGATAGTGTATGGCAGATCAGCTGCATTTACATTGCATACTTTGAGTGTGCCGCCGCACCTGGCTGCCCTCCAGTTGCTGTTGGACGCCATGAGATAGAGAGTGACTAGGTGCAGAGGCACACTCAAAGTGTGCAATGTGATTGCGCCTGATCTGCCGTCCAGACAGGGAGGTCTCCCCCTGCCCCGAGTCTAGGTCCTCGTGTGGGCACCTGAAAGATGATGCAGGAGGCTTTCTAAGGGTCGAAAGACGTGTCCACAGAGTTTTATGCCACCAGAATGGCGACCGTAGGCAAAGCAGATTAAGATCAGCGCGGTCAGTTCTTTGATCTCAAGTGCAGTTTCTCTGTCTAATAAATCAACCAAAAACAAAAAAAGTGCACCTCATACCCTACATGTTTAATTCTTACCTGCAAACATCTTCTCTCTCACACGAAGGGTTAAGCGTTCACCAATGATGCCAAAGCTCAGGTGCTCAAATGTGTGGGACACAACGGTCACAACGGCAGCACCACAGAAGAGCAGTGATATCTTCCTGATCTCTGCTTTACAGGTCTCCCAGTCGAAGTAGTAGACCACCAAAGCCTGCGACACTCCGAGTGCAAACAGAGGGAACTGGGCACCAGAAATTATGGCACCAATGACGCCCCAGATCGCGAAAACCCAATCTGGTGCAGCCATTGAGAACAGTCGCTTCATGGACACCGGCTTCCGCTTCACCGGTTCAGAGTTGTCCTGGCCATGGTGGCTGATCGAATCCTTATCGGACCGGAAACTGCCTCTGAAGCTCCCTGTCTTACCCGATAGCTCCCGTGAAAATTTCGCGCTGAGCAGGAAGAAAGAAAAGATCAATATAACAGTGATACGGCTGTGGATACGGGCAACAACAAGTTTTTAATATGACTTGTATATAAGGCGATGTAGAACGGGAGTAAAAAATGCAGTATTCGTGTGACATTGATTCACTGTAACTATTCAAGGGCATTTGCAAGGAATAATTGCGCAATGGTGGTCCTTTTCCTTGAAAAGAGGACTCCGGCTGGCCATTATTTTTCTCAGTCAGACAAATTTAATAAGGAAACAAAGTCCGACGAGGGTGATCAGATTTTGTTTCTGCAATAACACTCTTCATACAGCCTTTAGCGCAAATACTATTACTGCGGCGCACCCTTAGGACGTGTTTGATTCCCTGTCTCACGGGATGCCACGGACTCGTATCATGTTCCCGCAATCAAACAGCAGCTGTGCGTCGACGGGACACGCCACACAATGTTTTCTGGTACCGACACCCCCCCTTCGGTGGGGGCGGTACAGTTTTTAAAAAAGAAAAAATAATAAAAATGCTCAGGACACACTGTGTCCTGGATAGAACAACTGTCCTGTCTGTCCTAGGCTAAATGTTCTGTCCTAACCTGGAGAGGGAGTCAAACACCCCCTTAATGGGTTCTTGATTGGCGGGGACAGAACAGTCTGAATGAACTGTTCTGTCTCGTTCTGTGTGGGCCCCACAGTACATCAAACACAGGACGAATTTGTCACATCAAATTGGGATGCAACTCAACCTTGAGGCCCATTTTAGTGGGAAAAAAGACTTGCAACCCTCTGGCACAAGTTGTCCTGGATGAGGTGTTCTTGGTGTCAAACGCACCCTTATGGAGCGTTTGAATTTCTGTACCCGCCCATCCACGGCAATGCATGCTTCCACGCAAATGCAGGCCGTGCAGACGCAATATTGGTGAATTCTGCGGACAGGTAATTTGGCATACACCACTAATCCGTGCCACGGAACAGTGGTGAGCGAACACTCTCTGACAAAAAACAAAAAAAGTTTGCTTTTTTTGGGTGCATGGACAGTGCAGGTCATGTCCTGTTCACAGATTCAAACACACCCTTAAGGACCAAGTGCAGCTCAAGGTAACAGTAATAGGGAAAGCTAAGGCACAAACCTGTGTCTACTTATACTGTGGCTCTCAGTAAGAGATCGATTAGGGGCATCCTGAAGGCTGACAAGTGCAGAATAAGCACTCCCCGGATCTGATATGAGCTGTTCATGAGTCCCTGACTCCACGATCTTCCCCTCATGTACCACTGCAATTATATCTGCATTCCTTACTGTTGACAACCTATGAGCAACCACCACAGTTGTTCTTCCAACCATGACTCTGTCTAATGCTTCTTGCACACTTTTTTCAGACTCTGCATCCAGTGCACTCGTTGCTTCATCCAACAAAAGAATGGAAGGGTTTTTCAAATTTGCCCTCGCGATCGCAATCCTCTGTTTCTGCCCACCAGACAGTTGGATTCCCCTCTCCCCTACCTGTTTGTAGGATCAAAATTACTCACACAATTGAAATTTGTGACCCAAATACTGTTGTGCCAGTGTTTTGTGTCTGCGTGTGAATCTGTATCATATAGGTATGGGAGTGGGTATGCAGAGTACAATACATAAATTTACAAAAATAAGTGAGTATATATATATATATATATATATATATATATATATATATATATATATATATATATATATATATATATATATATATATCACAGTTTAAGGCAAAGATTATATTTTTAGTTTTCAAGACTAGAGCTATCAACCACTCAGTTATGTCACATAGGTGCAGGTGTGAGTATGGGTGTGGCGATGAGACACTTCAAAAAAAATTGAGTACAGGGTGCAGGGAGGGTATATATATATATATATATATATAACAGTTTTAAGTTAACACTATGTGTGTTCGTGTGTGCATTTATGTATTTATATATATAATATAGATAAAAAATAGACTTGATTAGAGTTAACTGAATCTACTTTTGAATATAAATAGACCTCATTGTGGTTGACTTCACCTAAAACAAAAGAAGCTGTGTCCAAGTGTCGCACCCGGTGAATGTGGGTGCGGTGCCCTGTTAGAAGAGTTCGTGTTATATACCCACTCAGTCATCTATCTAATAGACAACACCCATTTTATACTCCTTAATAGGATATGGGCATCACGAGTTGATACCAAAACACTAGAAAGATCTCAGGTGCCATATGTACCTATTCGGTATTTGGATCTATATATTTGTATCTGTATCTGTTGTGTAGATAGCACATGATCGATCATGTCAGGCATCTTTTAAATAAAACTGGACTCTCAACTCCTTGCATCGACCGAATCCCTACTATGCATTACCCTTCTTCAAGTAATCATGTTATACATAGGTGTAGGTATATATTGGAGTTGCGACATCCCCAAGTACTTTTTTTTATGATGCAACATGTTCACCTGCATTTTTTAGCCCCTAAGAATTATATATATAGACTGCCTTAAGTATTACAAATTATTAAATACTAAAGTCCCTTCCATCATTTCTCAAGTCCCATGAGACAATAAATAAGAAGACTATATCCATTTTGTGTGAATCTTTTGCAAGTGGCAAGAAATCATTCAACATCACCAATACCTGTGTTTCATAACGATCTGGCAGGTTATTGATGAAAGAGATAGCCTCTGAAAGCTTGACAGCTCTTGTGATCTCTTCAATTGTTGCATCCTCTTTTCCGTACAAGATATTCTCCTTAATGCTGGTTGCAAACAGAGCTGGTTCCTGATTCACTAGGCCAATTTGTTGCCTGAACCACTTCAAGTCTAATTGTTTGATGTCGTGGCCGTCAAGCAAGATCCTCCCAGATGTTGGTTCGTAGAACCGCTCGATGAGCGAGATCACTGTGCTTTTGCCGGAACCGCTCCCGCCAACAAGGGCGACAATCTTTCCTGCAGGTATGTCGAAACTAAGCTTGTTGAAGATGACCACATCGGGACGGGAGGGGTAGATGAAGCTCACGTTTTGCAATTGTATGTGACCAACAACTTTCTCTAGCATCTTCCCAGTTTTCTCACTAGCTTTGCTAGCAGAGTTCCTCTCTATCATCTTGAAGATGGAATATGCAGCTGATTTTGCCCTTATGAAGGCGGCGACATCGGGTGCTGCTTGTCCAAGAGATCTGCGTAATGATCATGCAGTATATCAAATGCATTGTTACTAGAGTAAGAAGTGAATGTGAGAAGCAACACATGAAGCAAGAAGCAAGTACTTGAGAAATGTTTACATGCATGAAAGCATGAGTTTAGGAGCATGAAGGGAAGGGAAGAGAAGGGAATAAGAAACAAGAAGGAAACAAGTAGAAAATAACATAAAAATATAGTTAAAAGTTATATCCTTTATTTAGGATTGATCATAAGCATTTTTTATCAAGAATATTCATTATATATGCAAATTTAACATCAGAATTTTAATTTTAAAGTAAGATATTTTAACATTAAATAGATGTTTACACTATCAAGGAAGTTCACACATTGGCTGGCCACTAGTTGGCAAAACCCTTGAGTTCCCCTGCCCACTGGGGAGTATACCCAGCTTCAACCTTGTGGCAAGGGATGCCACCGTGGGTTTTGAACTTGTGACGCCTCATCAACCTGGTGACATTCATAAGTTCCAAAGCAAGCTTACAAAACTCCGAAAGCATGTAGCTTCATATATATTTCCAAAGCAAGCTTCTTGAAAAGAAGAGTGTTTGAGATTTTAATAAGCTTGAACAAACATGGTGTCATTGGAATTGAGTTTGTCAGACTCAAATAAACACTTGAGGCCAATAGATATATATTTACACATACATGTCAGTGCACATATATCAAATGCATATTGATATGTATGTGTAGTTTTTTATTTTTTTACTGGTGGTAATTTCTGTTATACTTATGAAGTATATGCTACTAGGAACAAGGGTACTTACAAGCCACTGATGACAACATTGAGCATGGTTGTGAAGGCATCACCACCATCTGCAATCTGCTTATGAACAACCACGCTAGTGTACCAGACAAGAAGAGCCCATGACAGGAACAAAACACAGTGCAATGATCCAAACCCAAGTCCCTTGGCCAGCCCTCCTTTCCTCCCATACTTGTAAGTGTCTTCTAGAGCATTTCTATAGCTCTTAACCGCTTTCTCTTCGCCGACGAATGCGTGCACCGTCCTTATGTTTCCAATTACCTTAAGCACCACATTAAAGAAAATAAAACTGAACTTAATCAGCACACAATTAGTCTGCATGTTCAAAGATAAGCCACTTTTTTTCTTTTTTTACCACAATCAGATTGTGGTTGCTAAAACCCCTGAGATACCTCTGCCCACCGAGGACTACACCCAGCTTCGACCTGCACCAACCCCCCTGTGGTTGTCCCATGTCAGGTGACAAACTATGGCCCCTAACCAGGAAGTTGGATCCGTTGTGCAAATAGGTTCCTCATTCCCAAAGTCATCCTTATCTTCATACCCCTCCTTGAGATTTCATTGATGCAAGTTGTTTTGATCAAATTGGACTCCATATATGTGATCTAGATCATTCATTTAGTGAAGATCAACATTCAATCACTGAGATCCGACTCTGTACAGGATTTTTTGGCGATTCAAAAATGAACGGTTGACAAAACACAAAATTTTGTGATTTAAAAAATAAAAAAATTTCGTCAAAAAATTACGATTCAAGGGTAGATTCTTATTAAATCAATCGTGCTGAATCCATCTATAAAGTCTGATTTGATCAAGACAACTTTCAACATAAGATTTAAGAGGGATATAAAGATGGTGGGTAACAAGAGATGAGTGGAACCGAACTGGCTGCAATGGGCCAGGATAAACCACTAATTGACACTAAGAAATGAAGTTATTGATTATAATCTAAACATAAGTACCACACATTTAGATCAGTCTTGGATCCATTCGTTGGTCATTAGGCCTGACCCATTTGGGCCATAAATTGTTTAGAACTGGTTCAGGACCGGACCCAGTTATGACCATCAGGGACAATTTCATACTCCAAAACGATCCACTCAAGACATAACTGGATCCATATCCACGATCGGAAGATTGGTTGGCTTCATGCTCGAAACCAGTGAGGGAAACTGTGGGACCTAATATATATAGATCCAATCCTGATCCAGGACAAATGACAAGCTCAATCTAGACCAGATCAGGGTCAGAGAAACCACACTCCAGTCGGAGACCAAACCGAACCCATCTAAAGCCAACAACCTTTCCAAGTGATCCCACAGCTAGGGTTTTTCGTGTCGGTCTTGGACCCTGACCCGATCCAATTACGGAGAGAAAATTTTGTCCCTTTTTCATATTTTTCCCAACTTTATGTGCAGGATGCCGACCCAAAAAAAATTTATTTGCAGGAACATAAATCGGCGATACGGACGAACCTCCTCGGCGATTTCCCCGGCTTTGATGTAGGACTTCCTCATACGTGCGACGAGGCCCGTGGCTATGTACGCGTACATGCCGCCCGCCAACGCGATCAACGGCACGATCGAGAGCGTCACGAGGCTGACCTGCCACACGTGCACGAAGCCGATCATGAACCCCGCGATGAATCGGCTGATGTAGTGCATGAAGTTCCCCACCTGCTCGTGCCCACATTCACCCGTCAGCATCAATTACCAACATGCCATCCTCTTTATTTTTTAGAGGTCAATTTTATGCAGCGGAGCTGTATGCCAAGCATGCAGCGCCGTTGCTGATGACCATCCATCTCAACATTTCAATATCGAGAAATGCCAAGATGGGTGGCTGTCAAGCAGGTCGCTGCATGCCCACCCTGCAGCGACGCTGCATATAATGTGCACTATTTTTTTTATACTTTTTTGTTCACTTTTTGGTGCTTTTGATTGCCAAAAAAACTAAAGGTAAAATTTCTCCTCGGGATAGATGGGCCCCACATCCGTTTAATACGTCATAGAAAACAATCTCAAACTCGACAAAGAAAATCTCGGGACAAATTTTAGGTTTTTAGAAGATTTCGAGAATATATGACATAAAATATTAAGAAATTTTGATACAAATAATTAAATGTATTCTCTTTTGAAAAAATTTAAAAACATGTTCATAGAACGTTAATATCACAATAAAATTATGATAATTTTGGAAACCTCGCCAATAATCATGACCATAATTGCAAACATATATAAATTTTATTCATAATAAATTAATAATTTGTCTCACAAAAAAACGTTAGTTTTCGCTTCAAGGTGAGCAACTTTCTAACCTAGATAAAAAGGAATTAAGTCGGTCAGTGAGATCCACGTGATGGAGAAAAAACAGGTTAAATAAAAAAAAAAATCTATCCTTGTAGTAAAACGCATTAATATCGGCCAGTTTAGTTATTGGGGGGCATTTATAGGATGAAAGGTAAGGATAACTCCGATCAGATCTGGTACCTCATTTACTCTTCATACAAGCAACTGGTTAAGGTATCATTTTCCATCATAAAAGTACCAATCTTTTGGAAAAAAATCGTTTTCACCTCATAAAGTTAAATGATTCTCAGGTTTTACAAGTTGATGGTGATGGTTGACAGTGAATGGCGTTGGGTGCGCTCATTCATTAGCTGACCATTTCCAACAGTAGTAAATGTTTTGGTTACAAGGTGGGGCCCATGTATATATATATATATATAGAGAGAGAGAGAGAGAGGAACGGACAATCTTAATTTTCAATGTTATAGATGGTTTTTCCTCAATATGAATCCCCGTTTATTATTGCATCTTTAGCATAAAACATGTTTTTGATCAATTTTTTCATTGAGATAACCTATATTATAAATTTTAGATGCATTATGAACTGTTGATTTTTGGATTCCAAGAGAGAGAAAATATAAGGTGGTATAACATGATACTATCGGTGGTACACACTTTTGTTTGTATGGATCTAGCCACCCATACATATGTATTTAACATAGTTTATTTATTATGTTAGAATGCTTTATCACGTCTAATACATCGTAAGATCTTATTTTTGTTACAACTAAAATCAACAATTCACAATTCATCAAAAATAAAAGTGGTCTAAAAATGGTAGAAAAACATCATGTTTCAGTCAACTTAACACATGAAAATAATAAACAGAACATGTTAAACATGATTCAAAGGTTAGATTTTGCATTGAGAGCTTAGATCTATGTAAATCAAGTGTGTACCACCACACACACACACACACACACACATATATATATATATATATATATATATATATATATATATATATATATATATATATATATATATTAGTGCTTCCACTGTACTGGTAAGTGATGGCATGCTCTTAATTTAAATACATTTGATATCTAAAAATAAAAACTAAATTTCTGACCAGGCTTGGCATATCCTGTTTAGAAATTTCCTGTGTTAAAATTGACATCAAGATGATATTTTGAGTTATCTTTAAACTATCTTAATCTTCATAAAAAGTGGAATGCTTGTATTCTGAAATGGTATACATATATTCAACAACAAGCTTTAAAGTGGACCATAAACTCCAACTAATAAATATAGTGAAGAAGAAAGTTCAAAGGCAGCGATCAATCAATCACCTTCTCTGAAATGGCATCTTGAACCACCATTATGTCACTTGTAATTGCAGCAATGGCCTGTCCCGTGGAAGCCTCCGTGTCAAAGAAGCTTATATCTTGATTCAACATGGACTTCAGGTATGCCAATCTCATCTTTGATGCTTGTCTCTCTCCCGTATACATCCAACACGCAACCTCTGCATTTCAATATTTTTAACCCATCTTAGACTCTCTCTCTCTCTCTCTCTCTCTCTATATATATATATATATATATATATATATATATATAGAGAGAGAGAGAGAGAGAGAGAGAGAGAGAGAGAGAGAGAGAGAGAGAGAGAGTTGGGCTTGGATATAAGGGGAAATTATAAATCCACTTAGATAATACCAATATTGTCAGAATCGGACATTGGCCGATTCAGAAGGGGGTGATTTACCCAATGTTGTCAGTATCGGTATCGATACTCAACTGAATCGTTCTGTATCGGCTTAAACATAATAAAAATTCATTACGCACCAATCGTAATGTGACACATGTTAAAACTATTAATATAATAATAAAATACTATTAAACATTAATTTTCAGTATTTTTTTTTTACATTTATTAAAAAATAGCCGATTCAGGGGTGAAGCATATCGACTTTCTGCCGAGGCTGATAATATTTTTTAAAACGTAAAAAATTTTAAAATAATAAGAATAATAGGTTTTAGTAGTACTTTTTATGGAAACATAAAGAAATTATTTTTTAAATAAAATAAACAAAAAATATGGGCTATATTTGTGCAAAGCAGGTTATATGTCCCCCCCCCCGAACAGGGCAGTTAGCTACATCTCATGTTCGGGGGTCTCAAAGAGCACCACGTATGTAAGCATGTGTGTCTCGTATCCCCATGTTTGTCAGCATTAATTAGCATTGGAGTTTGATGCGATTGCAAAGACTTGAATACCTCTCCTCCATTAGTGCAAAAAAAATGACGATTCTTGAAAAGGAGTGGTTGTAAAGACTTAAGTGCCCCGAAAATAATTACTTAAGACCCAGTCTCTGCACTCCAGGATTATCTGAGCAAGAAATCTCCCCTGGAGGAGGCCATGAACATCAACCCTCTCACTCTTTCTCTTTCCCTTCTTTTTTTGCTTCTATGCACATCCAACAGAAGATCTTACATTGCTCCATCAAGCACCAGCTGACCTGCACATTGACTGTTGTGGAGCCTAATTCAGAGTTTTTACCCTTACAGGAGGAGGGTTTAGGGGCTCATCCCAGCGTGGGTAGCATCATTCAACTAAATGAGTTGTAGATCCTGATTCAGAGTTTTTACCCTTACAGGAGAGGGGTCTGGGGGCTCCTCCCAACGTGGGTAACATCATTCAACTTGAAGAGTTATGGAGTCTGATTCAAAGTTTTTACCCTTATAAAAAGGGGGGTCTGAGGGCTCCTCCCAGTGTGCGTAGCATCATTCAACTTGAAGAGTTGTGGAGTCTGATTCAGAGTTTTTACCCTTACAGAAAGGGGGTCTGAGGGCTCCTCCCAGCGTGGGTAGCATCATTCAACTTGAAGAGTTGTGGAGTTTGATTCAGAGTTTTTGCTCTTACAGGAGGAGCATGCCAGAATCAAGATGTGGATGTCAAGCGAGAATGGTGTTGTGCAACTCAAATAACACAAAATAATAGGGGTCTGATTTTTAGTTAAAATGAGGAATGAAATGACAATAGAAATCGCTGAAAATTTACAGAAATAAACTAGACTCAATAACAAAGACACCACTTTTTACGGATTTGGAATATGACCTCTGGTTAGGGAGATATGTCCCTAACAAGTTTGTCCTAATTCGGGTAGCGATTTACAGCGATTTGCTTACTGAATAACACTACAAATCGATATAGTGATTTGTGGAAGACACTACAAATCGCTATAGTGATTTGCGGAAGAATCTACAAATCGCTATAGCGATTTGCGGAAGAATCTACAAATCGCTATAGCGATTACAGGAAGAATCTACAAATCGCTATAGCGATTTGCGGAAGACACTACAAATCGCTATAACGATTTACGAAAGACACTACAAATCGCTATAGCGATTTACGGAAGACACTACAAATCGCTATAGCTATTTGCGATTTGTAGTGTCTTCTGCAAATCGCTATAGAGATTTGTAATGTCTTTCGCAAATCACCCGAAAATACTACAAATTATTATAGGAAAGCCCGATAATACTACAAATCGTTGTTGTAAAACGCTACAGCGGGATCCGCGCCGGGGGGGAGCCCCCGGACCCCCCCTCCTGTAAGGGCAAAAACTCTAAATCAGACACAAAAATAGAGAGAGAGAGAGAGTTGATGTTCATGGCCTTCTCCAGGGGGAACTCTTTACCTCCCTTGATTTCTTCTCTAGAGAAAGAGGGGGTTTTACAGTGTTTTACGGAGAAGGAAGAAGAAGAAGATGGCGATGGAGCAATGTAGGATCGTCTGTTAGATGTGCACAGAAGTAGAGAGAGAAGAGAGAAAGAGTGAGATGGTTGATGTTCATGGCCTTCTCTAGGGAGAACTCTTTGTCTTCCTTGATTTCTTCTCTAGAGAGAGAGAGGGTTTTACAGTGTTTTACGGAGAAAGAAGAAGAAGACTTTGAAGAGTCAACATCATCCTCGACTTTCTGGATGGAGGACATGTTTGTCTTTTTTTTGAACGGAGAAAGAAGAAGAAGACTTTGAAGAGTCAACAACATCCTCGACTTTCTGGATGGAGGACATGTTTGTCCTTTTTTTGAAGTGTTTGTTTTTTCTTTTTTGAATGAAGGGCATTTTTGTTATTTTCTCAAACCATCACTTTATGAGAAGAATAGCAAGAAAGGGTATTTAAGTCTTTGCAACAACACCAGAGTTCGATGCAAAGTTATGTCAACATACACGGGAATACGAGCCCATGTGCTTGTATACGTGGTGCTCATTCAAAGCCCCGAACACGGACGTGGGATTCAGTGAATCATCGGGGGGCGAACATACACCACCCATTGTTATACGGTGAATCATCGGGGGGGTATGATTAGGGCACGACATAACCATTGTTATACGGTGAGCTTAATATCAGTATATATGCTGAAGCTTTGCTTGGCTAAATATGCTGTTAAGCATGGCCCAAGATAGAAAGGATGTTGGCCAGTGAATCCGATCTTAACAAGGCAAATCGCGAGCATAAGTCTTCTGATTAGCTTTTAGATGATATAATTCCTTGTTTTTCACTAGAACAAGTCTTCTAATTAGCTTAGCTTAGCTCAGTTCAGCTCAGCTAGGATCGGCTTGAAAAGGAACCAGGCTAGATCTGGGCTCAGAATTTATGATGCCACCTTTTGACAGCTCATAAGTCATAACGTTCAAAACACAGCGTTTGCCTCCAATAATTAGAGCCACGCCCCCATGACGCTCGAGTTCGGCTCATTTATGACCAAATTAAGGATTGAAACTCTCTGCTGATCAGACTTATGCTCGTGCTTATGAGCATCATTAGCTCTTAGCTAATAACAATTTCGAACGTTACTTGAAAAAAAAACAATTCAAATGAACCAGTAAAAAGAGCAATCTATGGAAACGACTCAAAAAAATTTTGTAATTAATAAAATTGTTCAAATCTCATTATTGAGTCCAGAAAACGTCACCATTTATTTGAAATTTATGAATGCTTATTTAAATCCTTTATTGTTTAGGTATTAAATATTATTTTTTATTATGATAAGGAACTCTCGCCGAAGCTAGGAAAACCATGGGTGGAGCCCCCATGACCACAGGTATGAAATAATATAGAACTAAATAGTAACCCATGTCCCCTCGGTCAGATCCGAGGGGTTAGCGTTATTGGGATGGGTCTGGACTGGCATATATGGGGCAATCGGGGTTCGATTTCCACGGGAGAGTTATCCCCCTTGTGATAAGCAGAAGCAAGTATAGGCCCTGCGGTCAGGTGTACTAGCAGCCTCCGGCGTTTCCTGCGGATCGATGGCGAATAGGTCTCCTTGCCGGTGGGGGGTTTCCACAGGTTAAATATGGAAAAAAAAAGTACACTCGGTTTTTGCATTTTTTATTATGTTGATTAATGGCTTGAGAGAGAGAGAGAGAGAGAGACAGTGAGTGTGACCAACATTAATTAGAACCTAGTCGCAAATCGTGTTATTAGGATTTTCTTGGCAAAGGAAAATCTCGGGATAAATTGAAAAAATTGTGTTTTTCTTGAAAAGATATCGATATATATTTTAATTTTTTTATAGGAAAATATATAACAATATAATAAAACACAACGAATGTAAGGTAACGATACTGTGATAAAAACACGATGTTTTCATAATAGCCAATATTTTGAAAAATATCGCTTTTTCGTCATGATGACATTGGTTTATGATAATCTCACGATAAAATCAGAAGATTTAAAAAAAAAAACAGTCTGTGTTTATGATTATGCTTTAGAATCGCTGCAAATCTAATTAAGGAATTGAGGAAGAGGCCAACATACCCGTCCAAGATGAGAAGAGCACAGCGATGCTGAGATAAACGAAATCCAAAGCATACTGCACACAATCAATCACAACAGTACCAAAATAAGAGAGAGAGAGAGAGAGAGTTTTGGATCAGGATGCAACCAGGGATGGAGGGATACATACCTTAGCGACCTTATCAGAGACGGTGGCAGGGAAGAGGTAGGCGATGCCCATGATGTTGATGAGCTTGCCGAAGAAGATGAAGAAGACAGGGACGGAGGCGCCGTGGGCACAGGCTCCCAGGGAGCCGATGGCCATCAGCACGTAGTCCCAGAAATCCGCGAAGGAGAAGAGCTTGAGGAAAGGCACGTTCTCCGTCTTCTTGGCCCCCTCCTCATCCCCTTTCTTCTCTCCCCCATTCACCGCTCCCTCTACCCCGAAACCCTGCCGTCCGGCTACCCTACCTTCGCTACTCATCAGTTTCGTTTCACAGAGAGAGAGAGAGAGAGGGAGAGAGAGAGAGAGTTAAATGTGGAGTGTGGGAAAGACCATATGAGAGAGAGAGAGAGAGACTTTAAGTAGGAGGGATAGGAGGTGTGGGAAAGACTATGAGAGAGTGTGTGTTAAGTGGGGGGTGGGGGGAAAGACTGTGAGAGAGAGTTATAAGAGAGAGAATCCATTACTTCGAGTAAACTACCCTGTTGACCGTGATAACTCATTTGATGGGATTGAGTAGGGGAGATTCATTAATGCGACGGAAGGGGGGGGGGGGGGGGAGGCTGCGGACGTCTGTTTGGTCAGTCAGATGAGATTTGTATCCCTACCTTTTGGCTTTTTGAAGTCATCCTTTACCCCCAAAGGGTTTGATCGTTTGATTAATGCATTGAATACGTGCTTATTACTTTGCGTGCCGGTTTTCTTGTTTCTTGGTTGGGGAAATAAATGTGTCATGTATACAGTCAATGAAGGGATACGTAGCAGTCTTAGTTGAAAGAAGTAGTTTGAATGCTTGCTTGGAATGTTTAAAACTGAAAATTGTTTGCATGAGCTAGCTGATTCAGTAGTTGGTCATAAGTTAAGGCCTTTTTTTTTATAAATGATTTGTTGATGATCGTTTCCTAGGAAAATTACTTAATTTGTGGCACTTTGGACCTTTTCCTAGGGACCTAAGGACATGCATGTTGTTTTAGAGGTGATTGGTGTGCCCCCTCAATTGGGTAGTTGGTTGTCACTTGGAACAGTAGAAATGGGAACAAGAATTTTCAATTGTGGTAAAAAAAAAAATTAAAGAGTAAAATTATGAAGATTATTTGCTGTGGATCCTGTTCATCAAAGTGGAGATAGAAAGGACATGGGGGGGCTGGAAGGCGTGAAGACTCATTCATTGGCTTGTGAGGAGCAATGAAGAACGGTTGGGAGAGGGGGTTGGGGGAATGACAGGCGGTCTTTGAGTTTGAGGTTGAAAAGGCATTTAATGCACTTTGGCATGGAGTTTGAGAGGCAGGTCATTACTGGCCACCTCTCACCTCTACAAACTCGGCTCGAACATAGCCAGTGGCTTAATCATCTTCTATATGCACTTAACTAAACCAATAAGACATATCTTCTATATATCTGGATCTCGGGTGTCAATGGGTCAGGTTTGACCCAGTACCAAAACCCTGTAGCATCGGGTTTGGTGATAAACAAGGAGGTCCGATTAGAATCTGTGTCAAGCTCAAAGGGTCCAATTAATATATAGATTCAGGTATGATGTGTGAAATTTCATACCAGACCAAGGCCCAACAAATTTTCAATTAAAACGATAAAAATATTATTTTACCAAGTATGGTTTGTGCCTGGTTCGTGTAATTCTTATAGGTTCTGAGTATAGTTTCTCTTGTTGTAGGTCAGATTGGATTTGGGTCAAAACCCGGTGCTAGCATCTCAAATAAGATCTGAGTTTGGTCCCACTTGAGTGGGAACCAAACCCGATCCTTTGATACCCCTAATTGCATCTCTAGCCCGTCATGAGCCAGGTCCTTTCATAACTACAACTATGACAAGACCGGGAACAAATGTCCAAAATTCAAGTCTAAAAGCCATGGAAAATGTGTCCAGGCTACAAGGGATCCACACACTTGGTAAGGTCGGCTAGCTTAAGGCTTCCAAGTTGAAGGGTTTGCATCCATTGTTACAAGGCCTAAGTCAAATGAGAAACTATCTATTTCAATGGGCAAGTGGGGAGTACGGTGGTCTTGTAACTTTTACTTAGATGGAGTCCAATTGTTAAATACGATCAAATGAAACCGTGATGTAGTTCTAGTCGGACTGCTTTCTAACCAAGATCTATTTCAGTTCAAGCCACATATGCAATGGGTCGGATCCACATCTAACCGTGGGTCATATCCAACCCATTGAGAGCATATAGGGGTTGTCATTTTAGCACTTGTTTAGGGTACCAAGGGTCGGATGGGATGATAAAACCATGGGGTGGAGGGAGGCTTGGCTTGGAGAATGGCTTGAGCCTACGGCTCCATATGAGCCAAAGTGTGCATTAAAGACCCCCAACTACACCATCACGAGATGTTCCTTTTTTTCTCTCTCTCTCTCTCTATCGTTTTTTTGTCCTTAACGCTTTCATCAATCGACATCTTCCCACCTGCCTATTCTTGTTTCCCACGACTCTTACTCTAAACAGGCAACATCCGGGTCGGGTCCTGTTAGAATTGCATCAAGCTGGGCTTTGGTGTAGCCCTAAGACTCAAGGACTCCACTAAAGGATAAAGTCAAAAGTCAATCACTGAACTTCTACGCAGTATAAGAGGTTTTTTTTGTTTTTTCTGACAGGCAAGCTGGGGTTAGACAGACCCCGCACCAGTCACACAATGTACCATTGGGTTTTGAGCACCAACAGCTCCTACCAGACAAGAGGAGCCCCACCCCCCTTAATGGCGACATGAGGTATAAATGCTTTTTTTTTTTCATGTTTTTAATTGTTTTTCATAAAACTAACCTTACACATGTTATCTCCATGTTTTACTTAGCGGGAATCGACTCTTGGATTGTCCAAATATGTTACATAAGCAGAATTTTATAAGAGTTAAAAAATCGATGGCCTACAGTGTATGATGTTTTTGAGGGTTATAAATTTGTGTTTTTTTATCGAAAAAAAAAAACATAATCCAAAAAGCGGATTCCTACTGTCATGAATATGCTAAGTCCAGTTATGAGGTTGAATTGGATCAAAACAACTTGTGCATGGAGATTCAGACGTTTTTTGCAAGTAATGGTGTCATCAGCAAATGTTTTTCCATTAAAATATTGTCTTTGTCCATTTTATTGGAACTTTGATGAGGTTGAAGCCAGGGCTGGTAAATGGCCCAAACAGCTCGTGGCTCGGGTTAGCTCATCACAAACTCACTCATGATCGGCTCAATACATTTAGTGAGCTGAGCCTTGAGCAGCTCGTTTAGCTTAATTGAGTTGAGCCTGAACACATGGTGTTCCGTTGGGCTCAGCTCAAGTGAGTTCGTTATATATATATATATATATATTAACTGTCATACATAAAAGAGATGTACGTAAAAATTGGGATAATATTGGCTACAGTTTGAGGGTAAAGAATCTCTTAGTGAAAAAATGTAATAATTTTATTTTTTAAGTTTTTTTACACATGACCCTCCAGATGTGATCTGCATATTAAGTTCAGTAGAAACTGACTTTTGGATCATGTTTTTCTAAACATATATATCAGATTTTACAAAGGTTGAAAAATCAACAGTCGACAATGTACCAAATTTTCAAACCTCAAAAAACATATTTTTATGTCCAAAAACTATGATTCAAGAGTTGATTTCTACTATTTGGACCATGCTCAACACATCCAGGAGGTCAGATTTTGTCAAAACAACATCCGCCTATGCGTTCTAACTAGGGATTCCTTACCCATAAGGATCCAACTTTCATGAGACTAAAATGGCTTCAAGCATGGTCACAAATATATCTGCAGTAAAAAAAACCTAAAAAAAATCATTGCATTTTCAAAATAACACATTTTTAAAAATTAAAACTGTTTAAAAATTTTCCTTTCAAGAAAACCTCATTTCCAAGATTTGTTGCATTAGATCGGATGAGTAGGTGGATCTTGTATGATTCAGTAATCTAACCAAGTATCTTTCAAAGGTACTCAGGCTACTTATAACCCGAAAAAAACTGCAGCTGGTACAAAGACACCTGATCGCACTGGCTCAGCTTGTGGTCATCATGCGAGCAGTTGCGTAAAACTGTGAGGCTAGTACCCTGCCCTCAGGGCTTAAATTTGACACGTGTTACATTCTAGGTGGTCAAGAAACTTGAAATGTACGTACTCGGTCCAATTACTGGATCTGCTCTCACCTCTAGAATCAGGCTGCATGATGCATGGTCTGGTTTTACTTGTTCGTAGTTTCCTCATAATTACATAACGATATGGGTGTCAATGAGTCGGGTTTGACCCTGGCCCAAACCGTATGGGGGTCAGAGTTTGGAGATAAAGAACAAGGTCCGGTTAGAAAATGGGTCAGATCCAAATGAAGAGTTTTGCTTTCAACTTCATGCATGGTTTAATGATTTGGATTACCGTATTAAGCCTTAAACAGTCTATTAAATCACATACAATAAGGGGTAGGCTCGGTTTTACGCTGCTAGGATAGTGATTATAATAAGTACGGCACACAGAGCCAGCACGACTAGCACTATGATCCCAGGGGCAGTTTTTTCGTATAAATATATATAAAAAAACAGCATAACGGCAATCTTTATCCTTGACAATTAGACGGTGTAAAAATTGAAGCGGGACAGATTTGACCCATCATTTGAGGCAGTTCTCCCCATGGCTGAGATTTTGCAATGAATAGTGAGTGAAATAGGTGGCAGATGTGGCTAGGGATAGCAGTGGACTGGGGCAGGTGTCGGGGACAAGGTCCCAACCCCCTGCCCCATCCCAAAATTTTGCCTTCCATCCCCACAACGGTTTTGATTTTGACCTCCATTCCCAGTTCATTTCCCATTTCATGTCCTCCGATCCAAACAGGGTGAGGTGGGACCCTGTATATTCAGTCCTTCGTCCTTCGGCCACTGTTACTTTAACACTAATGGACAGTAGAGTGTTATGTTTTGATGAAACTTGATAAATGAAAACCCCTCAACGGTTCTGCTCATCTGGTAGGGGCGAGTTGTGAATATCACCAAGTTGACAGAATATCAGAAGTTCGAAACCCACGGGTGGCATCCCTTGCTGCAATTAGGTTTGTGCCAAGGTATTGAAGACCTAACCAGATATGGGTTCTGAACTTCTGATCCATGTCCAACCTGGACAAGAGTCAAACCTTAGTTAAGCATCATAAGGTAGTCAAATCTATTGGTTGGGAGTGTATGAACAGGGGGGCGTTTGCATGCCACGGGGCACCCCTTACGTGGAAATGCCTGCCACAGAAACAAAATCAGACCCTCCCCCAACGGGAACCACCTCTAGAGTGTATTTTGGCATGCCCATCGAGGTTTTTTCGCAGAAACAGCGGTTTTCCACTGTGGGCCCCATGGAAATGCACGCTCATCCATGTGTTTCCGCGGAAAACACTCATTTTCCGTGACTGGTCCGAAGCAGGTGGTTCCAGTTAAAACTCAGCCTCGCAGGAAGCCAAGCCTATGGGGCAGAATAGGATTCAAATATTTGGGACTGATCCATAACCTTGTTGGACCCACTAGGCTTGCATTATTAGATTGGAACAGGGTCAAGTCTGACCCAGTCACAGCCCAATTTGCTGATGCATTTAGTGAAATGTCATGAATACAACAAGCTCATGTATGTCATACATAGCTTTACGGCCCATTTGATTGCACGGACAAGGCTGTGTAAAACAGTCCTGTTTGCACACTTCTAACTGGGTGCAAAGGTGTCCAAGACAAGCTGTGTTTTTGTTTCAGGGTTATACTTTTTTTGTCTCATGTGTTCCAGAAACCACTGCTACAGGGAGAGGGGTGGAACACCGCGGGACAACAAAAAAGGTGTCTCATCGGGTGTGCGAGACTCTCACACCGGGCACACAGGGTATGAACAGTAGCTGCCTGTGGATGCTGCTGTCTACGCAATCAAACGCCCCCATATCAACAATTCAGAACTTATTTCACTAAGAGACCTCCATAAATCACAGCTAAAAAATTTTAAAAATGTTTTTTTTTCCCTTGAATAGGACAAGCAAAACTGAATTCTCATTGGCCATCACCGAGTGGGTGTGAACCCAGCAGGCCCGATTGCACGCTTCAGCCCATAAAAACCCCTTACAAGGACGGGAACATCCTCTGGGCCTGGGCCTGTTACTGCATACAAAACTCTAATGTTGGCAAGGCATTTTAAGATAAAATTGTCTTATAAAACCATGTTTTGTGAAGGGTATTTTTCAATAAGAAAAAAGGTCTCTAGACTCTACGCACTCAAACCCTAGAAATTTGCTTTTATTTTGACATCAAAACATGACAAAAAAGCATATATATAAAGGAAATTGATACCTAAAGAATACAACACCTACTCAATGAAACATGCTATTGGATTTTCATGAATTTCTGGTGTTTTTTCAAAATTATTACAGTACTGATGGGATCTACATGCTTGTTTTTATAGGATCACTTCTTAGCACATTTGATTTGGATGCATGGATAGGTTTTTATAAGGTTTCAAAAATCAACAGCTTATCATTTTCATAAATTTTTGAGGCTTCAAATACCATTTTTTTCATTTCAAATGCATGATCTAAGTATCAATTTTTAGTAAATCAATTATGCTGAACACATCTATGGGGTCGAAATTTAAAAAAAAAAATACGGAAAATCCACTATCATGTTTCATTTAGAAAGTTTTGTATTTTGTAGGTTTTCATTTCACACACACACACATATATATATATATATATATATATATATATATATATATATATATATATATATATACATATATATATATATCATTTCCTAAACAGTTTATATATTAAACCGTCTTAAACATTTTAAAAGACAGGTGGCACATGTTTTTTTTTGCATAATCCTAACTTGTAACTTGTAGATGCATTCATCGATGCTTCTAAACTAAATTGTGCTTCGGATCAAATCAATCGATTCGATGAGAAACCGTGCTTACATAATATGTTTTGTCGATTTTCGATTACTCTAAATAAATATCTAAACATGAAGAATGCCTAATCTAATACATGTTTTATATTAAGTATCTATCCTTTTGACTAATAATAGTTTGTCTCAAGGTAAAAGTACTTCCCTGTTCTCTTTTTTTGTGCGCTATATTGGGGTTGAGCCTACAGTAATTGATAGGAATGTGTCAAATACTTCATGGCACCACCAATTAATGCATTGAATTTTAAATTATTGCAACCTACTAAATTGGAAAATTATGGATATAATTTAATGCAATGCAGAAAACTTTGTAATATATATATATATATATATATATATATATATATATATATATATATATATATATATATATATATATATATATATATATATATATAGAGAGAGAGAGAGAGAGAGAGAGAGAGAGAGAGAGAGAGGTATCGTCCGTTGGGGATTACCTTTTTTTTTTGACGATTTTTACATTTAGCGACCGACAGCTACTAAATCGTCAAAAAACGCAAAAAACAGGCGCGCCGTAGATCGCTTATGCAATAAAAAGCGATCTACGGCACTCCTTTGACCGATGGATCATCACACTTTAGTGTCTCATGATACGACCATCTCTCTCTTTCACTATCTAAATATATACATGCAGCTTCCACTTGTGAACCCTTAACACCACTGAGCAGAAGGGGACTCTATCATGATTTTTGCTTCTATCAATGCTGGAGTAGTTCTGGAAAGATATGGATACAACCTTCCCATCTTCCAACTACATGAATACGACATTCTGTAGCTTCCACTTTAATTTTCAAAACCAGGAAGGGTAAAGATGTGTGACCCATTAGAGCTCCACACAGGTGACTAGGTGGGTGGGCCGTCTTAAGGCAGTCAAGTTGAAGAATGTTGCGAGTTTGATACCCAAGATATTCATTTCTTATTGCAAATAGAGATGCACAACAAACCGAGCTGGCACGGGTTCATTTGTAAATGAGCTGAGCTTGTACATTGCTCTGAGGCTGGGATGAGCAAACGAGCCAAGCTTGATAGGCCTACTGAGCTTGATGAGGCTGAATAGGCCTGATAATGCTTGCTAGCCTTTTTCAGGCTTTTCGGACCTGCTCTTTTAACCCCTTCTTGCTAGGGTTTTTTTCTGATCACCCTACATTCTCGTTTCGCTCCGACGACGAAAACATGATCGTCAGCCATTTTTCTTGCATAGAAAAAGAGCCCTCAATTCCACATCAATGGAGTTCAAAACCCTAAGGATTGTGCACAAGGATCCAACCCTAGGGATCCTCCATCTCCTCCTCCACAACCCTTCTCGAAAAAACGTGTGCCCTAATCCTCGACTTCTTTGATGAGTACCACACCCCCTCCTCCCCCCTCGACTAGAACCCCTCTGCCTGTGTTGTCATCATCGCCTCCAATTCGGATCACTTCTGCTCCGGCATCGACATCTCTGCCTTGTCCACCATCCTCCAGAGGATGGCTTGGCACGACGGAGGATGAAGGGTGTGTTGGACATTATGGGTTATGGGTCCAACCCACTGTGTGACCCGGTTTGACACCCATTAGTGGGTCACGTTAATGGCCGCGTAATGGGGATAGTGGGTGAGAGTTACGTGAATGTGGAGAAACCACATTCACGTAACTGCCTAATCTCCCATTACATAAGGGGTTAGGGTCTGTGAGGATGATGAGACATTCATAGCATTTACCCTGCCAAATTCAGTTCCGCATTCGGATACAGCGGAACAGGGTCCTGCTCACCATCGACCTAAGGCCTGGGCTCATTGTGGGCATGACCGACTGAGGAGAATGCCGGATTTTCTACACGCACTATGGAGAATTCAGGTACGCTTCCTGTCAATGTTTGTTTTTCAAGATTCACCAACATTGGGTTATGGGCCCACAATGCACGCATTCAGCTCCACGTAGTCGTGTAGAAACTTTCGGCGTATTGCAGCGTCTGTGGCTGTCAGACGACTGTAACAGATTGAGCCTAACTCATTTGTATTCAGAATACAATCGTTGTCGCCATGGGGCGACAACATTTTTTCGGCATCACATCCACGAAAAAACTCTGCCACGAAAAACCAGTACGCGGCGATGGTCATCGTGAGGCGACAAACATTCCGGGCAGCAGATCAGATCCTTATAAAAGAAAAGAAAGGAGGATCGACGTATACCTGTGGGCGTTGGGCTGTAGGGAGGATCTGCCGTTGCCGGGATGGTCCCTGGAGCCGTCGCCTATGGTCGTTGGGTTGCAGAGGGGTTTACCCTTGCTGGTGTGCTTTCGCCTGAAGATGTGGCTGACAGATGGCGAAAGGGGTTTAAAAACCCCCTTTTCTCTGTTTTTCGAATTCAGTCGTCGGGCAGGGTTTTCGGTTGAAGGATTTTGCTGGAGAGTTGCAGGTAGCAGCAACGGCCTTGTCGGCGCCAGGGGTTGCCCAACCTCATCGTCGGTTTACAGGTTACTCCGGCGACAATAAAAAAAAATCATAACCCTTACCTGTTGCCGGGGGGGGATCGTCGGGGTTGATCACTGCGAGGCGATTTGTCGGCATGGGCAGCCGTCGATCGCCGATAGCCTTGTTGGCGCCGCTGGGGTGTCGCCGGGGGTCTTTAGGGCATCCGAAAATGGCTGTTGCCGCCATTTGGATCTGTTGGAGCCGGGAGACTGTCGCCGGATAGACGTCGTCGTGGGGCAACTTCAGTCGTCGGTGGAATGTCTCCGGTCGCTGGCAGGCGGCGTCGATCGCCGTTCAGCGACGTGGGTCGTTGTGGAGCCAAAAATGGCTGAAACCGTTTTGGTTTCCCTAAAAACCATAAACAGAAAAACCATGGGGTTTTCTGTTTTTGTGTTAAAAAGGGGTACTGGATCGGATCCGGCAGGTGATCCGATGACAGAACCGATCCAAACTCATTTGGGGTGGATCAGTTCTGCGGTTTATTCTTGGATCTGACCCGGACCCATAATGGTTTTGGGTCTGGGTCTGATCTAGAAAGAATCGGGTCTCTCTCTGACCGGGTCCGACCCGGGTCCATTTAGGACCGGGTCCGATCCAAATCCATTAAGAGTCGGGTCCGACCCGTGTCCTTTTGGACCGGGTCTAACCCGAGTTCTGTTTTGGACCGGGTCTGTTTCGGACCGGGTCTAACCCGGGTTCTGTTCGGACCGGGTCCGACCCGTATCAAGTATGGGTCGAGTCAGACCCAGATCCCATTTGAACTGGGTCAGATCCATGTTAAGCAGGATTCGAACACTATTAAGACTGAATCAGATCAGAAACCTGATCTGACCCCTTCCAGAACTAGTTCGGAGCCGTTTTTGACCGGTTCTTTCCAGTTT
Source organism: Nuphar pumila (assembly GCF_984573655.1). Taxonomy (NCBI): domain Eukaryota; kingdom Viridiplantae; phylum Streptophyta; class Magnoliopsida; order Nymphaeales; family Nymphaeaceae; genus Nuphar; species Nuphar pumila. The sequence continues at coordinate 36,609,264 of NC_143250.1, forward strand.
TTCACCGGTTCCGAGATGTTGAGACCCTGTTTTCATAAATATAAAAAGATACATGGATTTTAGGATACAGTTATAGAGTTTTATGAACTTTTGTACATATTAAGTATTGGTTTATAAGGTTTAGAACCGGTTCAGACCCTTAGATGACCGGTTCAGGGTAGTTTCAGACCGGTTCAGAGTGTTTTTAGACCGGTTCCTACTAAAGAACCCTAGGTTTTACCCATACGAGCATGCTTTTGTTGTTTTTCATGCTTTATAAAGTATTTATTTTGAATAATGCATGACTTATGCATGTTAATTCATGTATTTTGCATTGGTTAAGTTGTGCATGATGATTTTAAGCATGAATTGTAACTAAATTCATGACAATTAGTTTATGTATATTAGTTGAAGCATGAACTTATATCATGTCATGAATATACATGCATTAAAATGTGTGCATGGGTATGCTTCATAATACGAATAAGTTTTTTCGGAAAAAGATCTTGATTGACCGATTCATGTAATCACCAAAGTGATCTGAGTCGTGTTAATTAAGGATTCTTTGGACCGTATTAAGATTTGTAATTATGATTATGTGTAAATTTATGAAACATCGATTCTACCCAAAGGTAGGTCGTTGTGTTCCAAATTTACACAGGGTGTGATAGTAGATGTGTATTCCAGCCCATGAAGCATGTTTGTACTCAAGGTACAATATTGAATTGCCTCTAGATTCATGATCTACTAGTTTCACCAACTGAAGGCAATTCTTTGAGAATTGAAGAGACAGAGCAACTATGAGTATTATCATTTTCACCAAAGTGGAACAATAATGGCTCAACTATGTTTGTCTCAGAAAAGGTGAAAATAAAGGGTCTCACTTTTACCTTTTCAACACGAGTCTCGTCTGAGCAATAATAGTAATGTTTTTTCATTTTCGTTCCTTGTTTTATCAGGTTCCTTTCATATCGATGGTTTAAGTAATATCCCTATCTTAGACGGATCAAATTTTTCTGATTAAAAAGAAATCATGTTATTTAATTTGGGCTATACGGATTTAGATCTGGCTCTTAGAATTGACGAACCTTTCGCTCTTACAGAGCAGAGTACAGCCGATCATAAGGTTGCCTTTGAGAAGTGGGAGCGCACGAACAAACTTAGCCTGTTGCTTTTGCAATATCGAGTGGCTAAGAATATTCGAGGCGCCATTTCTCATTGTAGGAATGTTAAGGAATTTCTGGGGGCCATTGAGGCTCAGTTCGCCACTTCTAATAAGGCAAGGGCCAGTACGCTCATGTCCAAATTAGTGCCTATGAAATATGTTGGTGACAGTCACATCCGATAGCACATTTTGAAAATGAGGAATATTGTGACTAAACTGAATGACATGAAGTTCGCCATCTCTGACTCCTTCTTAGTCCATCTGATCTTAACCTCGTTACCTACTAAGTATGGACCCTTTAAAATCTCTTACAATACACATAATGATGAGTGGTCTTTTAATGACCTCTTGGCCAAGTGTGTTGAGGAAGAGGAGAGATTGAAGGGTGAGAGGGTGCCAAGTGCACATATGGCCTCTCATAAGGATAAACAGAGGTCGAGGTCAAAGAAAAACTCATTCAAAAGGAAGAATCAGAAGAGAGCCACTGAGGAGAGCTCAAACTCTCAGGCGAAAGCCAAATCCCAATTAGGAGGCCCTTCTATAAAGTGTTTTTCTGCAAAAAGAAGGGGCATAAGAAGGTGGACTGTTTGAAGTACAAAAAGTAGCTCGAAAGTATATGTAATAAATCATTCATTTCTCATGAGTGCAATCTAATTCATGTTCCATTGCATAGTTGGTGGATTGATTCTGGTGCCACGGTGCACATTGTCAACTCTTTGTAGGCATTTCTGAACAAAAGGAAACCAATAGAGCATGAAAGAAGTATCTTCTCAGGAAATAAGATGCGTTCGCATGTCAAGAGCGTTGGGACCTGCAGAATTGTGTTGGAGTCAGGATTTGGTCGATGCATTTTATGTGCCATCTTATAGTCGGAACCTAATTTCAATTTCAAAACTTGGTAAGTTTTACTTTGTATTTAAATTTGAAAAATCTGAACTTATTATTATGAAAAATTCAATGAATATAGGTTCTGCATATATGTGTGATGATTTGTATCAATTAAGAACCAAATTTCAAATTCGAGAATCTCACTCCATTGAGAACATAATGATTGACAATAAACGTGGCCTAAAAGATGATCAATCCTATTTGCTTTGGCATCAGAGGTTAGAACATATCTAGAAAGAGAGAGTCCAAAGACTCGTGAAAGAGGGAATCCTTGGATCCCTTGATTTTACGAATATAGAGCCATGTGTTGACTGCATAAAGGCTAAGCAGTCTAACACATATAAGAAAGATGCCAAATGCAACAATGAAAAGTTAGAAATAGTGCATACAGATGTCTGCGGCCCTTTTTCACCGTGTTATATAGGTGAAAAATATTTTGTCACCTTTATAGACGATTACTCATTGTATATGTATCTTTACTTATTATTTGAAAAATCAGAGGTCTTTCAAGTTTTTAATTACTTCAAGAAAGAAGTAGAAAAACAAACTGGTGAAGTTATTAAGGTTGTCAGATCTGATAGAGGTGGCAAATATTATGATCATTTCACTGAGATGGGACAAAAGGAAGGTCCATTAGCACGGTTTCTAAAAGAGGAAGGCATTGTACCTCAGTATACCATGCCTGGTAGTGCTTACCAGAATGGTGTAGCTGAAAAGAGAAACCGTACACTTAAAGAAATGGTTCGAGCGACGTTGAATCACTCAAACCTTCCTTTGACCTTGTGGGGTGAAGCTCTTAGGACAACAGTGCATATTCTGAATAAGGTTCCTACGAAGGCTGTTCAAAAGACTCTTTACGAGTTATGGAGAGGTAGAAAACCTTCTTTATCATATATGCACATATAGGGATGTCCAGCAAAAGCTAAATTGTATAACCCACATATAAAAGTCTTTGATCATAGAACAACTAGTGGTTTCTTCATTGGTTATCCAAAAAGATTGAAAGGCTTTAGGTTTTATTGTACATCTCATACATCATAAATAGTGAAAACAGATAATGCAAGATTTCTTGAAAATGGTTTTGTTGGGAAAGATGCATCTCAAAATATTGATTTTGAGGAAATGGAGGATTCAGGTTTCACACCTGCTAAGGATATAGACCCGATTTTCTCTATCATTGTTCCTTCGAGTAATGTAAGAGAAAGTTCAGTCAATGAATATTAATCCCAACTAGATCTAGTTGTTGATGAGGATATACAACAACAACAACAGGATACAAAAGCTCATTTTGAACCACTTGTAGCACCTGTATGGAGGTCCACCAGAATTAGAAAATCTGTTATCCATCCGAACTATGTGGTGTATTTACAAGAGTCAAATGATTTCATAGACATTGATGAAAATCTCTTCACATTTGCAGAAATCATTGAAAGTGAAAGATCAACACATTGGATTAATGCCATGAAAGAAGAGCTTGACTCTATGACAAAAAACTAAGTGTGGGATCTTGTACCTCGGCCTGATAGAGTTAGACCTGTTGGTTATAAATGGGTTTATAAAACCAAAACAGACTCTAAAGGTCATATAGAGAGGTACAAGGCTAGGCTTTTTGCAAAAAGTTTCACACAGATAGAGGGCATTGATTATAATGAGACTTTTTCTCCTATTTCAACTAAGGAATCATTGAGGATAATCATGGCCCTCGTATCTCATTTTGATTTAGAGCTGCATCAGATGGATGTGAAAACTGCCTTCCTAAATGGGGATCTGAATGAGGAGGTATACATGCAACAACCTTCTGGTTTCAGTATAGATGACTCAAATAACTTAGTTTGCAAATTGAATAAGTCAATTTATGGACTTAAACAGGCCTCTCGCCAGTGGTATAAGAAGTTCAATCAGGTAATAATGAACTTTGGATTCACTGAAAACATTGTTGATCAGTGTATTTACATTAAGACTAGTGAGAGTAAGTTCATAATTTTGGTTTTATATATTGACGATATTCTTCTTGCAACTAATGATTTGAGTCTTTTACATGAAACAAAAGATTTTATTTCCTCTCATTTCGATATGAAAGACATGGGTGAGACCACTTATGTCCTTGGAATTGAGATCCGTCGTAACAACACTAAGGGTGTCCTTGGTTTCTCTCAAAAATCCTGTATCCTTAAGGTTCTTAAAAGATATAGGATGGAGAATTGTTCTCCTTGTTCGGCACCTATAGTGAAAGGGGATAAATTGAGCTTAAAGGACTGTCCTCAGGATGATATTGCGAAGGCTCAGATGAATGTTGTCCCATACGCTTCGGCAGTTGGGAGTTTACAGTACGCGAAGACCTGATATAGCATTTGCTGTGGAAATGCTTGGTAGATATCAGTCAAATCCAGGCATTACGCAATGGAAGGCAGCGAAGAAGGTCATGCACTATTTACAAGGAACGAAAGACTATATGTTGACCTATAGGAAAACTGACCACCTAGAGGTCGTTGGATATTCTGATGCGGACTTAGGAGGGTGTATTGATAGTAGAAAATCCACTACTGGATATATTTTCCTTCTAGCAGGTGGTGTTGTCTCATGGAGAAGTGGAAAATAGTCTACCACTGCTGCTCATACCATGGAGGCAAAATTTATTGCTCTATACGAGACTTCATCACAAGCCATTTGGATAAGAAACTTCATTATGGGTCTTGCTATAGTGGACTCTATTGAGAAACCACTATTTGTGACAATGAAGCAACTGTGTCCTTTTCAAATAACAACACGAGCTCAACATCGTGTCAACATATGGAGTTAAAATATTTTGTTGTTAATGAAAGGACTGAGAATCATCTGGTATGTATTGATATAATTGGGACGAAGAAAATGACTGTAGATCCCCTTACTAAAAGGCTTGCACCGGGATTGTATTCCCAACATGTAAAGGGGATGGGTCTTTTTTATTCCTTCTGATGTATGACAATACATTATTGGATCACATTTGTGTTTATATTTTGATTTTCTAAGGTTTTGTGTTATTGTTGATTTCGCATACAAAATCTCTCATATGGGTTAGAGAGAATAGCAGAATAGCAATATTAAAGGACCAATAGAATAGGTGAGAGACCAATCTATTCATAAAGGTAAATTTTTACATGCCTAAGCACTGAAGGTGAATTGTAATGTAGTACATGGAAATATGACATTGCATAAAGGGGTGTTCATATCCATGACTCATACGATTCATTCTTGTGATAAAAGATGGCATGTGAACCCACATGAAGAATTAAATCGAGATAACGATATACACCTCAATTTAGTACACTTTTGGTGTCAATAGGTCAAGTGGGAGAATGTTGGACATTATGGGTTATGGGTCCAAGCCATTGTGTGACCCGGTTTGACACCCATTAGTGGGTCACGTAATGGGCATAGTGGGTGAGAGTTACGTGAATGTGGAGAAACCACATTCACGTAACTGCCTAATCTCCCATTACATAAGGGGTTAGGGGTTGTGAGGATGATGAGACATTCATAGCATTTACCCTGCCAAATTCAGTTCTGCATTCGAATACAGCGAAACAGGGTCCTGCTCACCGTCGACCTAAGGTCTGGGCTCATTGTGGGCGTCGACCGACTGAGGAGAACGCTGAATTTCCTACACGCACTATGGTGAATTCAGGTATGCTTCTTGTCAATGTTTGTTTTTCAGGATTCGCCAACAGGGTGGGCCAGGGAGGCCCTGAGGCGGATGATTAAGATGATATAGGTGGCGATCTCAGCAACGGAGACCTACTGAAAGGCGGTGATCACGACCCTTGACGGCAGGGGGATCAACCTCGTGGCAGTATGTGACTGCGGGCGTGCACGAAGGGCGCCTTCTTCTCAGTGAGGGAGGTGGATCGACCTTGGGACATTGTAGAGGCCGACACGACGGTGGGGTTCGGGAATGTGAGGGCGTTAGGGAAAGTCCAGAGAGGTTTTTCATCTAGAGATTCTCCAGCGAGGATGCGAGGGCATTGGAGCTCATCCAAAAGGTTTTTCCGTTTAGGGCTGCCTTGGAGGAAGGCATCTGGAGGATCGCCGCTGGTAAGACCCTCATCTCTCTCTCTCTCAGTCCGTAGCTCAGAACAAGCTTACGAACCGGGCCGAGCTCAACGGTTCAGACTCGGGAACTGGAGCCGAGCCTATACATCTGTTTTTTCCGCAAGCCTAGCTTGTACATGCCAAGCCCTGCTAGTGAAGTAATAGAGTTTTACTCTATGGAGACGCAAAAACAAGACCATGATCAACATGACACCTCTGGACCTACATTGGGTGTCCGAACAGTAACCAGGTTTCACCTCATTATGTAAAAAAAGATAAAAATAAAAAAATAAATAAGTATAGAGGTGGATAAGATCATAAGAGTCCTCATTGCTATTTAGAATAGAATTGGCAATAAAGACATCCTAAATAGTAAAGTTAAAAAAACTCAATTTCTAAATGGATGTTTCTAATGGTTAGTACTGTTGCCAAGAGTTCATTCATTGAGCTGTCTGTTTGGATGTTCTATATTTTACTGTGGATTACTTTTTGCAGTTTGGGCAGCCAACTGTTAAAGTTTTTTTTTTTTTACAAATAATCGCAAGTGTCAAATTTATAGTACACAGTTATTTAAACCATTCATCAAGTAGCATGGGTGAAAGTAGGCCTCTTTAATGCAACAGTTATCCATTTTCAATAATTAGTACTATCATTCTGTTATGAGTTGTTTTCCCTCCTCTCTATGCAGCACCACAATAGAATAATTAGTCCTATAGAAACAGAAATAAATCCTTCCTATGATTTTTTTTTTTTTGGAGAATAATGGAACTTAAAATGGGCAATGATAGAGTTTTTTTTGGGTTGTAAAAGAATAATTACAGTTAAATCATGATTTTTTTTTGCTACAGAAGACATGCAGTTTTCTACATTGCCCAAAAAAAGCAAAAGATTTGCAGACACTTTTAATACTAGAACAGTAGTGTTCTGCTCGTGCAAATTTAAAAGAGAATAAATAGGCTTTTCTTATGAGTTAAATTAAAGGGTTGACCTGACAAAGTACAACCTACCTTCATTTAACCAACCCATGTACGTTTGAACATTACACCACATCCTAGGGCTCTTAGTCAATCCGTACACAGCAAACTTTGCACTAGTAGGACCCAACCTAAACTTGACTCGTGTTGATCCTTTGGGAATAGTTAGATCTGCATATGTCTGGCGAGCAAGGGTATTGACTACCCCCATAATTAAGTGGTAAGATCTGTGCCCTTGTGGAAATCAAAGGCTGACTACTGCACTGTAACTAGTAGTGAACTCTTGATTTACATTGACCCAATCTCCAAAAGTAAAGATTAACCTTTGCATCATGTATAGCATGTTGTATTTGTATTTTCATGTGTTGAAGTTGGCTCTAACGTGATGATTTGGTTCATGTATAAACTACTTATCTTCATCAATTATGAGCTAGCAATTTTTCATCAACCTGAAAATTGAATTTTAAGTTATATTAGAGATAATTAAACCTACAAACATGGTAAATAAACCATGTTAGATATATTAGTATGGTTAGATCTAACATTTGTTGAATCAATCCATGCAATCTAGTTGCAAAATCATATGCGTAAGTTGTATCCACTATATTAGAGATAATCGCACGTTGTCTGGCCTCCTGTTTGTAAAACCCTTGACCACCAGAGAGTACACCTAGCTTTGACCTTGCGGCAAGGGATGCTACCTTGGGTTTCGAATTTGTGATGTTCCGTCAAGTTGGTGATGTTTACAAGTCACCCCTACCATATGAGTGGAGCCCTTGTTGGCAGATATATAAATATATACTCTGCTAGTAGTTTTCTTCACTGAATATTAATTTAGGTTCTTTTGGGTGCCTTGAATGCCAAGTGTGTGGTTCTGGCTAATGCTCTCATGCTCTCTGCTGTTTGGGAGCAGTGGTGTTGCCAAAACACTGGTTTGGGGATAAGACTTGGCAGCCCTAATATCACATTTCAACGCTATTCACATGTGCCTTCTGCTGTAAAACGTTACTGTCATCCACTGCAGCCATGTGATAAGGGTGTAAAAGATATCAATGATATCTGATTTCGATTTTATTGTGAGTTGGTATGTGTCCTGATTCAGATCATCTAATGGATCCTAACCACTTCTACTCAATTAATTGGGAAAAAGATTGGCAACCCTCTAGTCTACCGAACCCTCTAGTAGAAACCACCCCTTCATATTTTTTCTTGGCCTTTTGTGAATATGATCTATATAGCTTGCTTAGTCAAAAACATGTTTTAGATTGAGGGTTGCCTTATTTATTTATTTATTTTGAAAGGCTAGCTGAGGTCAGGCAGACCTCTTACGATACAACTATACCATTGGGTTTTGAACCTGCAACGTCCAACACAGGGTGACGTTTACATGGTTTTAAAACTCGTTGACTGGTCACTCGGCTCGTTCTTGAGTGACCCATGACTCGGCCTGGTCTTGTTAACTTTATATTTTTATATAAAATGTATAAATATAAATATATATACTGTGTATATTTTATGGTATTTTATTAATGTATTATATATAATATGCATTATATGATATTTTTATAATATATTTAATGTATAATTTTATTGATATATGTATAACTATATTTTTATATTTGATATATATCTCAAGGTTGAAGGTATTTTAATTAAGAAATTTCTCTTTTCTTTTTCATGACCTGCCAAGGAGTGTCGCCGGTTAATGAGCCACCACTCCAAGATAGTAAACCCCAAGTGAGTGTCTTAGCTGGCAAAGGACACCCACGAAGCAAGCCGCAGGTGTGATCTCAGGAGAAATTGATTCAAGATAAGATGGGGTTCCATCATTTTACCAAGCACCGCCCTAACCACCTCCGCGGATCAGGTGCAATCACATTGCACACCGGCGGCACCTGATCTGCTCTCCATCTGCTGTTGGACCCCACAGCTGACAGGTTGTACACTAGAGATGGAGCCGGGTCAAACTGGAATAGGAGTTAATGCATTTGGCAAAAAGTTGGTCAAACTACCAACTGGTGGCTGTTTGGAAACTGGTAGCTGGGATGGAAGTTAATGCATTTGGGATGAAAAGTGACCTTTGATTTACACTAAAGCATGGAATTGCTGCCATTTCTTGAAATCGCCACTTCCCATCCCAGCTACTAGTTTTCAAACAAGGACTAAGGATTTGTACATTTGGATAGGAGGTAAATCAGGTTCAAGTTGGTTTGGGTAGAACTGCTTCAGGTAAATCTAGTTCAGACATGAATTGTTTTGGGTCACTAGCATTTCTAGTGTGAAACAGGTTAGGGTAAAATATGGGTCAAATTCAAGTTGACACAAGCATATCCTACAGAGAACGATTGGGTAGGGTTTGCAATTGATTCAGGTATAAGGTGGGTTCGAGTCTAGGTTAGTTCAAGCATATATAGTGCAAAGAACTAATCGGCTGAGGTATAAAATCAAGCGTGGTACACAGCAGTTTTCCGCTGTGTTTTCTTAAGTGGACCTAAATTTTGGAGTTTGCCCAACCCACAGGTTTTTTAAAGTTGGGTTTGAGTGGGATTTAACCACTTCGGTTCTGCTCGGGGGGGGGGGGTGCAGGACTGGGCTCCCAGTCCTGCCTCCGGAAACAGTTATTTTTTTTTGTAAAAACCCAGTCCTAGCCCAGCCCTGATTCCATATGAAATAGATTTTTATCCATTTTTTTAGCCCAGCCCTGACTGCAGCAAATAGTTTGATTTGTTGAAATGAAATAGATTTTTATTAATAATTGTAGCCATTTTTTATTTGTTTTAAATTTTCTTTTCCAAAGGCTTTCAGGGAGTTTGTTACACCTTTTTTTTATGGGATTTCTCACTCTTTTTTATCAACACCTTTATTTTTGAGGATTTCATTTTTCTTCCCATTCAGGTTAAGGGTCAAGCTTGAACCTCATTCTTCCATGAGGTATCTCCTTCTCATTCAGGTCAAGGGCTAAGCCTTAGCCTCACCCCGGTGAGGTGAATCTTCTTCTCCATTCTCCATTTCATATCTATCATTATCACTAGAACCAATTCTTTCATACTCTGTCAGGTTTTCCTAACTAGAGTATTTTTATAGCCTAAATTTGGTGTGTTTTTCTTTGCCACTAAGCTCAGCTCTCAACCGGCTTAGTAGCGAAGAGGAACATCTGTAAACACCCTAAATTTTTCAGGTCCATTCTGAACACCCCCCTCACAGATGTCATCCAACCTTGTAGATCAATGTAGGAGTCTAACCCTAGGTCCATTGTAGTTTAGGTATCATTTTACCCCCCATTTTGTCGATAAAATCACCATTCTGCCCCTAGGTCACCTTAGACCCTTGTCAGTCAGACTCAATCAAACTCATTTTAAGTTCAGAAGAGTTAGAATGATAGTAAATCATATTCATTTCTTATCATTTTAGCTAAAATTGGTATATTTCTCGATAAATGAGCTCATTTCTAGTTTAAATCTAAGCCAATTGTCTTCAAATCAGTTAATTCCAGTCAACCCTATTTCTCTGAGTCTAACCTGAGCTCACCAAGAGTTCAAGTAGTTCGGTTCTAGTTCAAATTTGTTTCCCAGAGTCTTGGAGTTCACTTTAGTCCATTTCTACTTATTTCAGCTGAAATTGAATTAAGCCCAATCAGTTTAGCTAGTGTTTGAGTTCTAGATTTAGTTCATCTCAGTATAACTGACCTTCATTTTAGCTCAAACCTAATGCATTTTCGTGATCCACTTCACTCCATTGTTCATTTCTCATCAGTTCTCTGAGAATTGTGTAATTTCTTAAATATCCAGTCTACGAGTTTAGTTGTGTCAGTATCTTTTTAGTTCATCTGAATTTAGAAACCCTAGAACCCAGTTCAATCCAGTTTAAACCCGTTTAAACCGGTTCAAACCTCATTTTCCAATGTCACTCTTTACCCTGAAGGGGCAAAATCATTTCTCATGTCATTTTATTCAAAATATCAATTCTACCATTTTCCCATGCTTGTGCAAATGTCAATCTGGGCTCGGATCAATTTCTTTTTTGAAATTTTAGCTATATCTGAGATCCAATTCATATTTGGATTGGATCTGATATCAGGTCTGATATCTAATACCCAATTTAAATCCTGAGATGGTAATTTTCAACTCTTTGTCTCTGCCAGGCGTCTAGGACTTCAAATCCCTGATCTAGGGTTTGCCTTTTGCATATCATTGCATGTCATTTCATTGCATTCTATGTCATTGCATATCATTTTCGAGATCCAGAACTCTTGTTTTTAAAATATCAAATCCAGACTCGATTTTAAAACTTTTCTTTCGAAATCAATTTCAAAAACCTAGGTTTTAAAACCAATATTTATCATTTGGTCCATTATTTTGAAGCATTTTTCTTAGAAAAATGATCTGGATTCGTTTTAAACTTGATTTTTAAATCAATTTTCTTCAAGTGCCCCCCCCTGTAGGGGGGCGCCAACCCTAAATTTTTCATCTTTATTATATTTTATTTTATTTTCATGTTTTATCTATTTCAAAAATACAAAAAAATTACAAACATAGAATTCTTTTAAAGCTTCTTGAAAATCTTGTTTTTAACCCCTTTATTTTCACATTTTAAAATTCATTTTTGAAAAACCAAATGGGGCCCACATATGTGGCGCCACATTTGAGGGTATTTAAACCCATTTAGGTCTAGTTAGTATTTTAATTAGGTTAAAGTTTGAAAAGTAAAAACCAAGCCCATTAGGACTAGAACCCCCCCCCCCCCACACACACACACACACCACCTTTTAGTGTTTATCAAGAGAGTTTTGACTAGATCAAAACTCTCTAAACAAAAACCAATTTTTTTCTATAAATAGAGACCTATAGGGGAGTCGACCCCCTCATGCTTTTTAACTCTCTCTCCCTAAAGTCCTCCAAATTTCAGCAGCTCCTCATCTTCCTTCATTGCAGCCCAAGGTGAGTTTCCTCCTCTTTCTCTTTTATTATTATTTTTATTTTTTTATTAAATCCACCATTGTTGCCCCCCCCCCCCCCCCCCCCTATGCATGTTTTTTTTTGTTTTTCCACTCAAGAAATTGTGTGAGGGCTTCAAGAAGAGGATCAACTCAATGTTTGATGTTCTCCTCACATTTTTGATCCATTAACAATGGTTAGATTAGGTTTATTTTGTTAATGCCCAAATAAAGAAGGTGATTTGACCCCTCTATGGATTGAATCTCTCTTTTAATGGCAAAACTGAATTCTCAACCACACTTCCCTGATTTTTAATTTTTATTTCATCATGCTCATGCATATTTTTATTATTTTATTTTATTTATTTAATCATGATCCATGGCCTTAGTTACATGTTTTATAGTTTTGTCATGCTTAATCAAGTTTTATTTTGTTCTAGGGTTTTAGATTCCATAATTTTAAATTCTTGTCGTCTGTTCATGTTATTATTTTATCTGTTTATATTCATTATTTAAATCTGAATTTTTTATGGTAGAATCATGCATATGCCTACGATTTCCAGTAAAAAAATCCGATTTTTCTGTGTTCTGTAACTCTATTTTCAAAAATCCAAGTTGGAACTTGTTTCTTGCACCATTAAAACGCTATATAGAATCAGGTGTTACTTGTCAGGGCCATATCTCCCTCACCGAAGATTGTATTTTAGATCCGTAAAAAGCAACATCTTTAAAAGAGTGTTTAGTTTAATCTTTAAAATTTTTATAAATTTCTATGATCGATTGCTATTTTTCATTAACCCAAGATCCAAACCTATGTTTCTTGAACTGACATGCACGGTTCAGAGCCAGATTCATCTTCCTAGAGTGATTTCTCCCTAACCAGAGATCGTATTGATGATTCGTAAAAAGTGACTGATTTGTCTGTATGTCTACTTTTTGTAGTGTTATTTTTATAAATTTTTACCATAATTTATTTTTTCTTGAAACCCAAAATCATAGTCTATGTTTCTTGAATCGTCAGGCATGATTCAAATCTTGGGCCATCTTGACGGAATGATTTCTTCCTCACCCAAGATCGTATTTCTGATCCGTAAAAAGAGTTTTTCTCATTGTTATCTCTAATTTATTTCTAAAAAAATTATAAATTTTTATCATTGTTTGTTATATTTCTTTAAACCCAAAATTAGATCTGTCTTTCTTGCATTTTTGTGCATGGGCTAGAATCAGGTACGTTTTGCCAGAGTCGTATCTCTCTAATCGGAGATCGTATTCCTAATTTGTAGAAAGAGTTATTTTCATTGATCTGTTTAGTTTCTCTTTTTTAAATTTTATAAATTTTATAAATTTTTATCTCTATTTGTTATGTCGTTCTGGTTTTACACATCCAACGTTCAATGTACTATTATAAGAAAAAAACTTTTTACATAAAATATATCATACCTAAAATATTACAACGACTAGTGTACCCCAAATACTACTTTTATGGAAAGAAGACTTTTTCGAAAATTCATAAAGATGTTTTTGAAATGACTTGACAACTCACATCCCAAAAATACTATCATTTCAAAAAGGCAACGACTATTTTTCTAAGGCTATATAAACACAATCAAATTAATGATTTCACATGGACATGTGAGCTTGCAACGAGAAAAATTCCTATTCGATATTTGAAATAGATCCTTGAAAAAGAAAAAAAAAAAAAGAGAAAAAGTCAAGAATAGATCTTTGACAAAGAGTATCTTTTGAGTGAAAAGAACAGAACATTCTGAGAATCCTTTATTCGTGCATTCATATCATTCTAAAGGTTCTATATGAAGTATTGTAACTTTCTGTTATTCTCTGTATTTTTTCTTTGTTGAAAGAAGTAGACCTCTGAGAAAAAGGGTGTTGTCCTTCTCTGTTGATAGAAGAAGACCTCTGTGAAAGAGGGTGTGCTCATTCTCTGTTGAGAGAAGATGACCTCTGAGGAAGAGGGTGTTGTACTATTTATCCGGTAACTCGGATGTTATAGTGGAAAGCTCAAGTGGTTTGCTTGGGGACTGGATGTAGGTCTGGGTTTTGACCGAACCAGTATAAATTCTGTGTGATATGTGTTTTGCCTTATTGAATTCTATTTTTAATTTATCGATCTTTTTTAGTATTTCACTATTCACCCCCTCTAGTGGAATTTCACAATGAAATTTTAGAAAAAAAAAACTATGAAAAATCTTTGTGCATACCATCTTACATATTTTCTTGGTTTACATATTTCAGATATTATATATGAGTAGAGCGGAGGTGCTTAATGATACATGTTTAATGAGTTTTTTTGCACTTTCAGTGTTTTTTTCGCAGTGTTGACCCCATAAATGTGTTGGGAATGGTTGATTTACCAGGAATCCACACTTGGATCGTGTGTTTTCGATGAAAAAATGATATTTGGAGTCTCAAAATTTTACAAAGATTTTGGACCATTGATTTTTTGAACCTTATAAAATCTCGCCCATGTGTCAGAATCAAACACTTCAAGAGCTAAAATCAAGTAACTAAATCACATATGTACCGCCATAATTTAAAAATAAAACAAAAAAAACTGAAAAAGTCATTTCGTATCATTAAGCACCTCCCCTCTACTCATATATATATATATATATATATATATATATATATATATATATATATATATATATATATATATATATATAGAGAGAGAGAGAGAGAGAGAGAGAGAGAGAGGGGTTTGAGATGGAGGAGGATGCGGGTTAGGGTGGGTAAAGTGACGAACGGTCAGATATGGCCCGATCTTGTGGCACCAAAATATGTATAGAAAAAAGACCATATCCAACATATCCCCACAACTTGGAGGAAAACTAACATATCTGAGACCCTGTATGGATAAACCATCTCTCTCTCTCTCTCTTCAACTCTCTCTCTCTCTCTCTTCAAAAATTTGCCACAAAAATGGAAAATTTATGGTCCCTACTAAATGGTATAGTCTCACTGGCCACCCATGTGTTTATGTGCTAATGTATGGGGTTAATATTTGGTCGGGTTGCCATTATGTCATAATGCGTAGAAAATGCTATTTTCTATTTTTTTTTTCAAATCTGACCTACAAATGTGATCAGCGCGGTTTATCCAGTAGGAAACCTATTTTGAATCATGTGATTACAACATTTAAGTAGGTTCTTGAATGGCCAAAAAATCAATGACCCGCAATATTCAAATTTTCCATTTCTTGATAAATGTTTTTTTAAAGAAAATAAATGATTTTTATACATCAGAAAAACATGATCCAAAGTGTATCCATGGGTCAGACTGGGTCAGTATGGCTTACACCTTTGACTTCCAGCTGGGTTCAACAGTCAGGTCGCCGTGACCATTGTTACCCCATATATGTGTGTGTATTCAGGCTGGTGCCACCAAAACAAATGATTGGATTGATTTCAATAATAAAACCTTTTTTTTTTAAAGCAAGCTGGGGTTAGACGAACCCCTATCAGAACAACAGCCGCCCCATGTGGCAGAGGGATTCGATCCTGGGCCTTCAGCTTGACATAGGACCCCGCATACCACATGGGATACCGTGGTCCAATAATAAAACTTGCTTCCGTTAATTCTGCTCCAAAGCACTTAGTATGACATTTATGGAAGTGCTTAGATTCCATCAATTTTATCAATTATAAATGCATGATATCATCCAAATCTTTTTCGTGGATCTTCATCCAATGGCTAATATGATATATTTTAAGAGCCTAGCTAAGCAGGAGGAAAAGGTTAGGCAGATCCAATTTGAAACACGTATAGTTAACTAATAGCAAATTAAATGTTGACAAAAAAAAAGGAAAAAACATAAAGAAAAGAACACTTCTATTAGAAAAGTAAACACCCACCTGGGGTGACCTAGTTACGCAGCGGGCTTGGGAAGAAGGTGCTGACCCCTTCATCCAAACGATTGGGGTGTTTTTTTCATGTTAAGTAAAAAAAAAAGGATAAGAATGAAAGATAGAGTTTCAACAATTGGTCCTGAATATTAGTGAATAGAGGATAACAGCGTGCCAAGGCTCACTGGTTAATAACAGCGTGCCAAGGCTCACTGGTTAAAATCAGAGGAGCTCAACACAAGATACTTTCATACGTGCGCTTTCACAAGAAGAATGACCAACAACATTGCATCTATATATGGTGATTAACGACCAATCATTTCAAGTTCGCATATCTTGCCGAATGCTAGTATTTTCTTTATCCATCGCTTTTCGAAGAGCATAAGAATAGAGTATAACATGTCAGTCGTGGCTTTTAAATCATTGAGTGAGGACGATCGTAGGAGAGAGGGTAGTGTATGTTCTCCCCCGATGATTCACTGAATCCCACGTATGTGTTCCGGGGGGTCTGTGTTCAGGGGTCTGAATGAGCACCACATATACAAGCACATGGGGCTCATATTCCCATGTATGTTGACATCACTTAGCATTGGAGTCTGGTGTAGTTGCAAAGACTTAAGTACCCTTTCTTGCTATTCTTCTCATAAAACGATGGTTTGAGAAAATGACAAAAATGCCCTTCATTCAAAAAAGAAAAAACAAATGGTTCAAAAAAAGGACAAACATGTCCTCCATCCAGAAAGTCGAGGATGATGTTGACTCTTCAAAGTTTACACAGTGAAACAAACCTTAATCATTTCGCCGATGATGATCCGGCCAAACAATGGCGAGCCGACGATCCGATGGTCATCTGGCGAAACGAACCTGAACCATCAAAAACGTTTGTTTGAACTTTTCATCGTCATCTTCTTCTTCTTCCTTCTCCGTAAAATACTGTAAAACCTCTCTCTCTCTCTCTCTCTCTCTCTCTCTAGAGAAGAAATCAAGGGAGGCAAAGAGTTCCTCTTGGAGAAGGTCATGAACATCAACACTCTCACACTCTCTCCCTTCTCTTTCTACTTCTGTGCACATCCAGCAGATGATCCTACATTGCTCCATCAAACACCGACTGACCTGCACACTGACTGTAGCATCGTTCAACTTGATGAGTTGTGGAGCTTGATTCATAGTTTTTGCCCTTACAGGAGAGGGGTTTGGGGGATCCTCCCAGCGTGGGTAGCATCATTCAACTTGATGAGTTGTGGAGCCTAATTTAGAGTTTTGGCCCTTACAGGAGGGGGTCCGGGGGCTCTTCCCCGGCGCGGGT
The DNA here is from genome assembly GCF_984573655.1 of Nuphar pumila. Classification (NCBI taxonomy): domain Eukaryota; kingdom Viridiplantae; phylum Streptophyta; class Magnoliopsida; order Nymphaeales; family Nymphaeaceae; genus Nuphar; species Nuphar pumila. Next base: position 36,626,440 of record NC_143250.1, read on the forward strand.
CCCGTTGTGGGGCTTGTTGGAGACCAAAAAACACTACAAATTATTGTAGGAAAGTCCGACAATACTACAAATCATTGTTGAAAGACCGGACAATACTATAAATCGTTGTGGGGTTCGTTGGAGACCCAAAAACACTACAAATCGTTGTAGGAAGATCCGACAATACTACAAATCGTTGTTTGAAGACCGGAAACACTATAAATCGTTGTGGGGCTCGTTGGAGACCTGAAAACACAAAAAATTGTTGTAGGGGAGTCATTGAAAAAATCGTGAGAAAGAAACAAAAAAAGAAAAATAGAAAAATCGTGGGAAAGGGTGTTACGAAAACCTCGAGCAAGAAACAACCGAAAGAAACATGAGCCCAACAATTAAACAAAACACTTTATTGCTCTTTTTCGATAGTTAAAAGAGAGAAATAAAATTAAAAAAATTATACAAGGCCCCAAAAAAATTGGTCCGGGGGGCGCTGCCCCCCGAGCCCCCCGCCAAGGGGAGAGCTCCCGGACCCCCCTCTTGTTAGGGCAAAAACTCTAAATCAGGCTCCACAACTCATCAAGTTGCATGATGCTACCCACGTTGGGAGGAGCCCCCAAACCCCCCTCCTGTAAGGGCAAAAACTATGAATCAGGCTCCACAACTCATCAAGTTGACTAAAAACTTCACGCTGGGAGGAGCCCCCAAACCCACCTCCTGTAAGGGCAAAAACTCTAAATCAAGCTCCACAACTCTTCAAGTTGAATGATGCTACCCACACTGAGAGGAGTCCTCAGACTTTCCTTCTGTAAGGGTAAAAACTTTGAATCGGGCTCCACAACTCTTCAAGTTGAATGATGCTACCCACGCTGGGAGGAGCCCCCTGACCCCTCTCCTGTAAGGATAAAAACTCTGAATCAAGATCCACAACTCATTTAGTTGAATGATGCTACCAATGCTGGGAGGAGCCCCCAAACCCTCTTTCTGTAAGGGTAAAAACTCTAAATCAGGCTCCACAACAGTCAATGTGCAGATCAGTCGGTGCTTGATGAAGTAATGTAGGATCTTCTGCTAGATGTGCACAAAAGCAGAAAGAGAAGGGAGAGAGAGAGTGAAAGGTTTGATGTTCATGGCCTCCTCCAGGGGAGATTTCTTTCTCGGATAATCCTGCAGTGCAAAGACTAGGTCTTAAATAATCATCTTCGGGGCACTTAAGTCTTTATAACCACTCCTTTTCTAGAATCATCATTTTTTTGGCACCAATGGAGGAGAGGGTACTTAAGTCTTTGCAATCGCATCAAACTCCAATGCTAATTAATGCTGACAAACATGGGGATACGAGACGCACATGCTTACATACGTGGTGCTCTTTGGGAACCCCCGAACGTGAGATGTAGCTAACTGCTTTGTTCGGGGGGGGGGGGGGGGGACATATAACCTGCTTCGATCGTAGGGGTAGCACTGGGGCTTTCATGTTGAAGGTAATCAAGATGCAGTATGGAGTGTGCTGAATGGGAAAACTTCGGGTATAAATGGATTTCTAATTGAATTTTTTAAAGAATCTTGAGACTTTGTCAAGGGAGGTCTTCTGCGGTTGATGGTTGAATTCCACCTAAATGCTAAGGTTCCCCAAGTCATAAAAAAATCAATGCTCATTCTTATCTCCAAAGATGTGCAGGCTGCTAAAATTGACATGTTCATACCCATTTTCCAGTTTTAAAGTTTATTTCAAAAATATCGGCCTCACGGATTAAGAAGATTATTAATCCTCTTATTTCGAAATCTCAATGTGCATTCATCCCGAGAATGAGATTACATGAGTCGTGTGTTGTGGCCCACTAAGCTACATTCCATAAGAGCATCTGTTAAAAAAACTTTTATTTTAAAAATTGATCTAGAAAAAACTTTTGATTCTTTAAATTGGAGATTTTTATTACATTGTACCTGAAACATGGTATTTAAAAAAAAATGACCTCTTGGGTCTAAGGTCTTCTCTCTGCAACCTTGGTTGGTGTGTTAATTAATGAGGAGACTGGTGGTTTCTTTAAGACTAGGAGGCATCAAGATGACCCACTTTTCCTCTTCTTTTTATTATCGCGATGGAGAATCTCTCAGTTATGCTCTCCTCTAGGCAAGCACATGAAGGGTTTCAGGGCGGCAGGATCTCGCAGAGTGTCACCGTTTCTCACATCTTATTTGTTGGTGTTCGAAAAGGTGTTAGAGCAAAACATGTAGTCTTTGTGGGTTGTTCTTAAATGCTTTGTAAAGATCTTAAGGTTGTGCATGAATGAGGGCAAAAGTCAGGTGTTTGAATTACCCCTTGGGTGAGTTGCAACAGTTGACCTCCGATAGTTTTTAATTGCAAAGTTGGTTCCTTACCAATGAAATATTTGGGTTTGCCTTTGCACTTGGGTGTGTCAAAAGAGCTACATTAGATCCGGACGGACAATCAAATTAGGGAAAAGGTCCAGGCTTGTGTGACTTGTATGCTATCGAGGGCGGGTCATATTAACCTAATAAAGTTTAATACATAACTCCTATTGTTCCCTTGCGACTTACAGCGTACAGTTGCGCTTAGAGTCTGTTTTGCTTTTGTTGAGTCTGATGTAAGCTGCCCGGTTCAGGTGAATCAATACCCCGAAGGGACAGCCTGTATACTTGAACTGTAATGGCCTGCAGGCAAAATTGTGAATAAAGTAAATGCGTTGAGCTTTCTTTTGTTCACCCTCGTTGTGATTTCTTATTGTGATTGCAATTTCTCTCCCTCTATTCTCTCTTGCTCTCTTGCACTCTGATTACAAGCTTCCGCGATCGACAAGCGAGCTGACTAGTAGGTTTGCGGCGGTGAGGAAGAACCGTCGCACCGCGCTGGCCCATTGAAGAAAATATGCCCATGACAAGTGGTACCAGAGCCCGTTCTCGTGCTGGGGAAGGGACTTCGGAGTCAGTGTTGACAGACACGCCGACAGGCTGCGATTTGTGAGCAAGACATCGTGGCGCCTTATCAAAACTTACGCAACACCAAAGGCAAGGCAGTTGTTGAAGCTGTGGAGATGGGTTCACCTCGAGGCCAAGAAGAGTTGGCTGCAACTGTTAACAAGCTAGTGGAAGAGGTGACTTCGCATGAAGAAGCGATTTCGCATGCATGTGAATCATTCAATGGACTGAATGATGTGGTGATGAGCCTGCAAGAGCAGGTAACCTTATTAATGGGGCAGGTCACTTCGTTGACGACTACAGTGGCCGACTTGCAGACTGAAGTAGGGGAGCTTCAGTTGAAGAACCATACGTTGCAGCGGATGGTGACCCTAAATAGCGGAAACAGTGAGAGGCCATCAAAGATTGATGTGCCAAGACCCGCAAAATTCAATGGTTCTCGTGACAGCAAGGTCATCGAGAACTTCTTGTTCCAAGTAGAAGACTACTTGGATATCCAGAATATGACCCTTGAAGATCTGAGGATTAAGGTTGCAGCGACCTTACTTGATGGAGATGCTATTGCTTGGTGGAGGAGAAAGCACAATGACATGGAGAGGGGTCAATATGTGATAGACACCTTTGATGACATCAAAATGGAGTTGCACAACTACTTCATGCCAAGAAATGCGCAGAGGCAGGCTTACCATTTATGAAGAGTGATAAAGTAAAGGACATTGCTTTTGAAGAAGAGTATATTTCTCTTCATACAGTTGTTGTAGATAATGGTCAAATTTTTATTCCTGGCATTGTTCCTACAAATCCAGAATAAGGCAATGCTTTAAATCTTCTTATCCAAAATTAAGCTTTTAATCCTAGAGTACAAACTCAACAACCTCAAGAAACACCTCAAGCAACTCAGGAACAAGTACCATTAAGAAAATTCACTAGAGAGAGAAGAAGGGCAATTCTAGATGATTATATTGTTTTTCTTCAAGAACATGAGGGTGATATTTGCTTAAGAAAAAATAATTCAATCAACTTTCATCAAGCTATAAAGATTTCTAACTCTCAAAAGTGGATTGATGCAATGCATGACGAGATTAAATCTATGAAAGACAATGATGTATGAGGTCTTGTCCCATTACCTAAAGGTGTGAAACCATTTGCTGCAAATGGATATTAAAAACCAAGAAGGATTCAATGGATAATGTGGAAAGATATAAGGTCCATCTTGTTGTAAAAGAGTTTACTAAAAAGGAAGGCATTGACTATATAAAAACTTTTTTTCGGTTTCTACGAAAGACTCTTTTAAAATTATGATGACACTTATGGCTCATTATAATTTAGAGCTACATCAGATGGATGTAAACACTGCATTCCTTAATGGTGACATTGATAAGACAATATATATGGTGTAACCAAAATATTTTGTCTCAAGTAATGCAAAAAATATTATTTGTAAATTAAAGAAATCCATCTATGGACTTAAGCAAGCTTCTCGTCAATGGTATCATAAATTTTATCAAGTTGTCCTATCATTTGGTTTTGAGATGAATGTATATACCATAAGTTCAGTGAGAGTAAATATATTTTTCTAGTTTTATATGTCGATGACATATTATTTGCCAATAATAATATAGAAATATTGCACGAAACCAAGATATTTCTGACAAAAAAATTTGAAATAAAAGATCTTAATGACACTTTTTTGTATTAGGGATCCAAATACATCGAGACCATTCTCGGGGTATTCTTGAATTATCGCAAAAGAGCTATATCGAAAAGATTTTATGGCATGAAAGATTGTAAACCAAGTGATACTCATGTTGCTAAGAGAGACAAGTTTAGTCTTGTTCAGTGCCTCAAACACCAGTCTAAGTTAAGGATATGGAACAAATTTCTTATGCATCTGCTGTGGGGAGTCTTATGTATGCTCAAGTGTGTACACGTTTGGATATAACATACATTATTGGGATGTTAGGCAGATATCTTAGTGACCTAGGTATGAATCATTGGAAAATAGCCAAACGGATTATGTGGTACTTGCAAAGAACAATAGGTTACATGGTCACATACAGAAAGTCAGATCAGTTGAAGATCATTAGGTATTCTAATTCTGACTTTGCTGGAAGCCAAGACAGTCGCAGATCCACGTCAGGTTATATTTTTCTTTTGGTCGGGAGAGCTATTTCTTAAAGGAGTGCTAAGTAAACACTTATTGCTTCTTTCACTATGGCAGCAAGTCTATTATGAGGCATCCAATCATGAAATATGATTATGCAATTTTGTCACAGGGTTGCAGGTTTTGGATAATATCGAAAGACCGCTAAAGTTATTTTATGATAATAATTCGATAGTGCTAGATTTTAATAAAAATAGAAGTTGGTCAAAGTTAAAACATATTTACATCAAGTTCCTTGTTGTTAAAGAAAAAGTGCAAAATGATAAGATATTTATAGAACATATTGGCATAAACTTCATGATTGTGGATCGCTTATCAAAGGTTTACCACCCAAGGTCTTTCATAAGCATATTGCTCGAATGAGTGTTTTATCATTTTATGATATGCTGGTTTAGTAAGAGTTTGTATTTGGACATTCTATGATATAATAAAGTTTCTTTTACCACTTTAGTATAAAGTTCATGTTTCGGTTTTATTCTATACTCATTTGTTGTGATCTCACTAAAGATTAAGGCAGGACCAATTGGAAATAGGCATGTTTGGATCACATTACATGTAATTTTCATGCTTCACATCCCTGCTTGATTTATGTCATCTGGTTATGTTAATATACATGATCATTGATGGGTCTAATTATGATATTTATAATGAAGACCACTTTGGTTCTATATTGACATGATCAATGGACCAGATTGTTAGAGATATCATTTGATAAGACATTGGTTTTGAGCTCATAAGGATATAATGCATGATTATAAGGTGACATGTGTGGCCCAAGTGAGAGATTGTTGAAAAAAATCATGTGGGCCTATATATGTTTAATCATACGTTATAAATTATCTAAGGTTAAGACCCGTATTATATGATCTCATACAGTTGGACTATGTGATATCTCATATGGTATGATCTTATTATGTGTAGAGACTTCATGTACCCTTCTCTGTCAATTTTTAATTTTATGATGGGCTAAATTGAAAATAGACCCTAAGGTAGTTACAATTCTCAAACCATATGTAGTGGCTATTCTCTTTAGGCTCTCCATCATCATCAAACTTGTCCCTCTCTCATTAAGTTTAGAGAAGAAGGCAAGGTCACGTATAGAGGTTCGAGGTTCTGAAAAATCATACCCGTAAAAGATATATCGGAGCACCAATGGATTCAGGTACGCTTTCACATCAAGATTTGGTTTTTGTTCTTTTCAACGATTTAGCTCGAATAAGATTAATGATTTATCTAGTTTTTCAGTGGATTTAAAATTCAACACAATCAACAGTGTCAACGGACATCAAGTGTAAATAAGACAAAATTGAGGGGCAATACTTGGTGTTAATAAATATAACAGCATGGTCTCCAATTTCCTTGACCAAGTATTTTTTGTGAAAAAACAAGAAGAAAAAGTGTAGAGTGAAGGCCTACAAGTGCTCCACACACTTAGCTAGGTTGGTTGGCTTAAGGCTTTCAAGTTGAAGGACGTTAAGAGTTTGATGGTTGAGATAGTTGTCCCTTGCCACGAGGCCAAAGTCACGGGCTTCCTCGTAGGCGAGGGAAGCGTCCCTCGGGTTATGTTGTGGCAACCATAGCTTGGTAGGACTTTTTAGTGTGCAGCACCAAAGGGGGTTCTGCTTGTCTGGTAGGATCAGCTAGAATGGTATAGTTGTATAACTGCTAGGGGTTTGCCTAACCCCCCAGCTTGCCTTAAAAAGAAAAGTTTCCTGACCCAACATAAGCTTTTCAGTGTAATAAATAAAAAAACAAAGGTGATGAGTGGTGGATCAATTAGCTATAACACCAGTGGCACCACAAGAGAGATGGAAGGAGTGGCCTTTCTTTGCAAAAAAATCCAGCCAAGGACATAGAACGTCATACACCTCCACAATAAGGGATTTTTAATCTACAAGTTGAAACATATATTTTATCAAGGAAGATTATTAAAGGGGTCTTTCCAAGCAAAATCTGACCAAGACTCGAGGATGTCAAACATACACCTCATCAAAGTATTTGGTATCCTACAAGTTGAAATATTTTATTGCGAAAGCAGAGAGAAAAAACTCTAATAAACTAGTTAGACCAGAGAGAGAGAGAGAGAGAGAGAGAGAGAGAGAGAGAGAGAGAGAGAGAGAGAGAGAGAGTCTTGGCAAAGAAAGAAAAACTAAAAGAAAAGAAAAGATTAGGCTTTGGCAAAAGAGAGAAAAAGAAAAAAGAAAAAAAATTATATTCCAGTCATGGCAAATAGAAAAAAAAAATTACATCTCACTCTTGACAAAGAGAAACCAAAGCACTAGAAACTTTTCAGGCTTGGCAGAAAGATAAAATTGATTTTTTTTTTGTTATTTTCAGTCTTGGCACACAAAATCTTAAAAAAAAACTAGGTAAATTTCAGTCTTTTTTTTTTTTTCTGAAAGGCAAGCTGGGGTTAGGCAGATCCCTACCAGTTATACAAATATACCACTGGGATTTGAACTTGCAACGTCCCCACACAAGGTGACGTGCACTCGCTGCTCCTACCATACAAGCTGAAACCCCGTTGAGGTAAGCAGATTTTAGTCTTGGCAAAGAGAAATCCTAAAGAACTATGTAGGTTTCAGTGTTGACAAACTGAAAGACTAAAAAGCTAGTTGGATTTCAGTCTTTCTTTTGATAGTCGGATTTCAGTCTTGGAAAAGAGAAAAACCAAAGTAATTAAATGGGTGCACCACGGGTTTACACCAGTTGGGAAGCGACCGCAAGTACACTTAAAGGCATGCACGGCTAGATCTCTGATCCCGAGGGTGGTTCCTCACGAAAAAAAAGATAATTAATAAAATGGGTAGATTTCTTCTTAGGTCTCTAGGTCCAAGACCATGACAAGCAAGGAAATTGAATTAAGGAAGCAAAACGTAACTAATTTGAAAAAAAATAAGACAACCTTTCTTATAGGTTGCGTGAGGTATAGTCCTTTTACAGGTAAAGGTAGGAGGTTTGTTAAAAGGGTAGCTTGTAAATATGGCAAATGATGTAAGATAAGACGCCACAGGGCAAGAGGGATCTGAAAACTTCCCTGCATTTTTTATCTTAGTTGACCTTTTAACAATATGCTGATGTAAATGCGAGAAATGTGTCGAAGAAAATTCATGGGGTAAATAATGTCAGATGATGCTTCTACTGTGGTTCTGAAGTACAGTAACTTATAGCGATACACACTTGATTTACATAGATCTAATGTTCAACAGCAAAATCTAACTTTTGGACCATACTTAGCATGCCCAATTTACTAATTTCATGTATTAAAGTAGACTCAAACACTATATTTTATAACATTTTTAAACCACCCTTGTCTTTATGAATTGTAGACTACAGATTTTTTATTGTCTCAAAAATCATATCTTGTGGTGTATCATACATGATAAAATTTCCTAATATAACAAATGAACAATGTTAAACACTATATGATTAGATCTAACATTTGGTGGGTAGATCAATACAAGCAAGAGTGTGTGGTATGGTTTCATGGGACATAACCACCATATATTTTGTCAATAATGTTTCTGTTATGCAAGATTTGGCACAAACCATTTAATTACCCACTGTGAAGATAATAAAAAACTGCCCCAATTAACTAGAGGCAACCTTTACTGCCAAGATTATTTCATAAGCTTCTGTTACCAGAAGATAACAACTGTTTTGTGCCTATAAAAAAAAAAGATAACTGTTTTGCTTAGTTTACAAGCTGCAAATGGCTCAGTTCTGGAGCAACTGTGTGGTCAAGGAGAATCAGAATTGCAATATTTCTCAAAACCATCTTGGGGACTGACTGACATGGACCAATACTGGCTAGGTCTGAGTTGTAGGAACTTGCACAAAATGAGACCAAGGTTTAATTAAGATCCTGAACCTGTCCAACTTATTGGTGAATTGAATCGAATGTATGATTCGGCACAGCAGATCCAGTGATACTTTACAAAGTACTTGGGCCACACAAAACACAGAAAACTGTTTTGCGTGGTCCGCCTGACCATTGAAACATGCCACTTGTTTGGGACATCATGAATAAAGCATCTAAACTTTAAAAGTTCATGAACTTGGTCACCTTTGATTTTTGGAAACAAACTTGCTGCCAGCATGCAATGAAGGTCCATAAGGGCTTCACTCATGTGGTAAGGGTGACTCATAAATGTCACCAAGCTGAAGAGACTTTACGAGATCGAAACCAAAGAGTGTGCATCCTTCGCCGCAAGGCCAAACTTGGGTTTGCTCCCTATTGGGCAATGGAACCTGGGGGGTTTTACACAAATGGGCTTGTGAGTACGGGTGTCAACGGGTAGGGTTTACCCAGACCTGACCTGGACCAAACCCTATAGGGTCTGGGTATGGTGATAAATAAGAAGACTTGATTAAGACCCAGGTCTGGACCAAAAGGTCTGATTAATACATAGATCCGTGAATAGTTTGTGAAATTTTATACCAGACCCAAGGTCAACACAAGTTCCTATTAAGACCCACAAATTTTCAATGTAAAAATGATAAAAAAACATTATTTTACATGGTATGGTCTGGGTCTGGTACATGTAGTTCTTATCGGTCTGGGTAGGGTTTTTTCTTATAATAGACTTGATTAAACCCAGGTATATATGGACCCGATACCATACCCCAAAATCTGGTCCAAGTCTGGTTCTACCTGGGTCCAAACCAAACCCGACCGGACCCCTACTTGCGAGTGAGTGAGGTGGTTTTCTCCAATTATATATATATAAAGCATGAAATGAAGTCCATTCCTGTAATTCTAACCAAGAGAAGGTTAACTTTGCTCACAAGTAAAAGATTCATGTAGATGTCTTCTGACCCATCAAAAGATTACACAAATAAATAAGAGCTTTTATTTCAAATCAATGAGGACTTAAGTACCAACAGTTCACCATTAAAATACAAACACCCAGACGTTACAGGATCACAGGTAATTTAATTTGCCATTTCTGTCATAAATAATCATCCATAAGCATTGCAAATTGTACCACAACCCTTCTAGAATTAAATTGGTCAAGCCACCCTTCATAAAATAACTACATGGTGTCACATTTAGAAATTCTTGAGGATTAGGACCTTAATTATTAGTTCCTATCTATCTCCCTATGCTACATTCTCATGCATATACCTTGACAGAAAGAAGCGTGTCTATGTGATGTCCAAATTTTTTAGTGCATAACTGAAACTATATTATATATAAGCCATAGTTTGATTCTCTAATATCTTGAAATTCATCACTATAATATCAAAGTTCACATCTTGGCAAGTTGCAAGTTTTTTTTATGGGCCTTATTCTCACTACCACACAAAGGCAGGGTCTGCTTTGGTAAGGAATATCATACGTCAGAGGGAAAGAAGGTGCCCTGCGCTAGACCTAACCTGGTGTGGATCGTTGAACGTCGGGAGCATCATTTCTGGTTTGGTCACCACTCAAACCACAGATTGAGACATTTTTTTGTATTGTAGCGTCATATCAATCATATAAGGCTCAACCTTATTAGATGTTTTAGTTTGAAAAAAAAGGATTAATTAATTGGGAAAATTTTGTTTGTTAAGATAACAGTTCAGTTATTTCTTCTGGAATCCCTAGCTGGCTTGAGTAGAACATAGAAATTAATTGTCTTTGCCACTGCATAAGCTTTCACGAAAATGAGATTGATGATGATCGACATAAAAAAAGAAAAAGAAAAAGAAAAAGAAAAACATTGATGATGATTGGCTCCAAGAAATCACCATTGGTGCGAGCAAAATCATGGTCGGCGACCAACTTGACTTGACTTGATCCCAAATTGTTAGTGTTTCACAGGTCGACCTGATCGAGGCTTGATTTGGGCTACATGTTTCAAACCATAGTCACAAATCTCATTCTTGGGAGAATATTAGTGAGGGAAAATTAATCTCACGATAATTTGGAAAAACAATATTTTCTGGGTAAAGTCTCAGGAAAATATTGATGTATATACATACATAAAAAATGATAATGAAAACCTAAATGCCATAAAAACTAGGGAAAAGTGCTTTTATCATGTTATTATCGGGTTAAAAATGTTGTATTTTCAAAATGAATGATATTGTGAAAATATCAGGGTTTTGGGCTATAATACAGCTTTTTGAAATTAATATCGTGATAAAATTGTGATATTTTCAAAATATTGGCAATATTTGTGACTGTTTCAAACTCTAGCAGCAAATAATTGGCTTTTGGTTCAAGCTAGCTCATGCCCACAAGGGAGAGCTTATGTATGAATCAAATATATAAGTGGAACCATTTGTGCCTAGCTACAATTTCCGAGCACACCATGACTCGAACCAAATGGACCAAGTTGCATCTCAGATTGATCGAAGACCAGAACTCGGTTGAGTAGGTTTATATCCAGCTAGAGTGTTTTCTTTCTTCTTTTAGCAAGTATGAACAATATTTTAGCGTAGAAATAGGCAAATGCAAATAAAGGCCAGTTTGACTGTTATGAGGAGGCTGAAAATTTGTCATGGGGGGAGTTAGGGTTGGTGAAAGACTAGGATTTTCCTTGTATATATATATATATATATATATATATATATAGAGAGAGAGAGAGAGAGAGAGAGAGAGATGACACATGTACTGCCAACAAATCATATGGGTGATGACGCGGCAAAGTGGGTTTAGGTGAAGGGGCGATTGGCTGCTGTCGGATATTATGCACACTATAGTCCACAAATAGAGAAGCAGATCAGGTCATGCTGAACATGAGCGTTTTTGCTCATGCCGACATCATGGCCGTCTGTTTGCATTTTGGATGAATGCCACGTGGTTTTGTTGACTTTTGAGCTTTTTAAAATGCAAATCGGATGGCCACGATGTCAGCATGAGCAAAAACGCTCATGTTCAGCATGACGTGATCCGCTTCCCACAAATACGGGGTTAGGCAGTTACTGGTATGGCCTTATCATTAGTGACAAGTTACGGCAGATAATACCAGCCCCGTTGACAAGGAGATGAAGGGCACCCCCACACTGTGGACTTTGTTAGACATTGATGGGGAGATGTTGACTGTATTGCTAGGTCAATGAGATTGAAGTTCTAATGCCAGTGCCAATTGATCTCTCTCTCTGTGTGTGTGTGTGTGTGTGTCTAGGTCAAAGGAGACTCAAAAAAGGGGGTTAACCAACCTCGCCACAAATTGGAACTGCTCCCGGAAACCATGGACCATGGTTAGTAGGTCAACTTAACTGTGTGACTTTAGAGACCAACTTGATTAGAGGCATACTGGATTAGGATAGGGAACTAAGCGTGAGCCCTGCAAGAAAGGATCATCCAACTTATTCCAAAGTTAGAAACTGGTCATCATCACTCTAATTACCATGTAATTAATTAACTAAACTCTACTTACAAGAAATAATACCTTGTCAATACAACTCAATGGAATCCGGAGAATAGCCTTAGACGTGATTCGATCCCGAGATTGCTAGGCTAAGATAGTGTAGTTCTACTACCTGCAGCACGTCTCATGCATGGATGAGGCTAAATTATCCTTCTTAATTATCTTTATTTTGTTAATTTAGTTGTTATGATAGCCTAGGCATTTCTATCATTGGCCACCTTAGTAATTCAATGGAGCCTCTCAGGTTTCTATTTGAAAGCTGGCCGAGTTTTTTTTTTCTCTTGGAAAGGAAAGCTAGCCAAGTTTTTTTTTTTTGAGAGAGAGAAAGCTAGCCAAGTTTTTTTTTTTTTTTTGAGAGAGAAAGCTAGCCAAGTTAAAGTTCAGTTTTCAAGCAGTGATTTCACCTGAAGTTGGTTGATCGTCATGCTTGGGCAAACCATGTCCAATAGGCTAGCATCTATGACTTGATACATACAACAGCCTAGCATAGTGACAAAAGTTAAAAATGGCAAAATATAGTTTTTCAAAAACTCTTGAGAAGTCGAAAATTTTCAGCAAAATCTCGGCAATAAAAAAACAAATTTTAAAATATAAAAGATATTTTTATAAGAAAATATTAATAAAAATTATTTAAAAATAAAAACACACTGTTTTTCACGATAAATAGCTGTTTAAAACATAAACATCACGTTTAAATCACAGTATTTATGATTTTTTATAAATCTCGCAATATTTTGAAAATCTAGCCAGAAATTGCCGTTTAAAACTTTCAGGCAATTTCTCGCGATATTTGTCACTATACCGCCTAGTGTAGACTAGTTTTTTTTTCCAACCTTCAGTAGAAGTACCTCGTTAATTTTTTAATCTCGATTCTAATTAAGTACACCATCCTTTTTCTAATTTTAACTAAAGATAAACCCTTTAGGCTAGTCTATGAAGTAGGAGGTTTTTCCAAACTAACACACTCAATTATGTGTCTAGCACGTATTGTAAACGTTATCAATATCATAACCAAGAAAAAAAGCGAATAGTCAAACTACGTATCCTAAGGTACCAAGTCCTTTTATTTATTTATTTTGAAGGAACCTAAGGTCCCAAGTAAAAAATGTGTCCTTTTGTTCTTTCTTTTTAAATTTCACCTTGACTAAAGTAGAGTAGGTATATCCTTTAGGCCACCGTGCTACCGCAAAGGGGTCTAGACTTCCTTGGTAGTTACATGAAAAGATAGAGAACATTAAATTACGTGCCTAGTGATTAAACAAATAAAATGTACTTTTGCTTTAATGTTTAGAAAAATACAAAAAAGGAGAAAAAACATAAAAAAAGGGACAAGCTCCTTGCAACAACCTTTATATATATATATATATATATATATATATATATATATGCTTCCATGCATCCAATGCTAGAGCAAAACTCGTTTCATGTTCTAAGGCAGTTCTTCCTTAGACATATCCTAGTTCTAAGGTATGCCCTTCAAGACCAACAAGTTCTTTTGAAGTTAAGAGATCATAATTGCCTATCTCTAACCAGGAAAGATTTTAAGACACTGATCTCTTTTTGTGGTATCTGTTTGTAGGTTACAATGGGGAGATCTCCATGCTGTGATGAAAATGGCCTTAAGAAAGGACCATGGATGCCTGAGGAGGACCAGAAGCTTCTGGACTACATCGAAAACAAGGGCCATGGAAACTGGAAAGCTCTTCCAAAACTTGCTGGGCTCAACAGATGTGGGAAGAGTTGCAGGCTCAGGTGGAGCAACTACCTGAGGCCAGACATCAAGAGGGGCAATTTCTCCTTTGATGAGGAGCAGACCATATTGAAACTTCACTCTGTCCTAGGGAACAAGTAATTACTTTCTTCTCATTATAAACTGTTGCTACATGCACTAGCATCTAATGGCATACCCACAAAGTCTATGCCTTCCTGGCTAGGGGTAACCATGATGTCACCTGATATAGGATGACCACGGTTCGACCCTATAAAGGATGACCATGGTTCAAAACCCAAGCAGGATATACCTCAACGGATTTTCCAGCCAGAGGCCTACCAATGTGGGATCAATGATCAAAATAACTCGTTCCCTTTTTTATTGATATAGGTGGTCGACAATTGCGACACACTTACCCGGGCGCACAGATAATGAGATCAAGAATCACTGGCACACCCATCTGAAGAAGAAGCTCATCCGAATGGGGATTGATCCTGTAACCCACAAGCCAAGGATGGATCTAAGTATGTTATCAGGTTTCCCTTCATTAGATCAGAGTCTTAGATTGCAAGCAGATGCCTCACAATTAGCCGGTTTTTATTATCTGCAAAGCCTCCTTCAGGCCATGATCAATACTAAATCTTACCCCCTACCTTCTATAAATGGACCACCATTGTTGCCAAATTACCAACTTGAAAATCTTACCTCAAATCCTGATATCCCCATAGAGCAATTTCAAATGAACACCAGCTTGTGCGATTTGGGAAACACATATATTTCTACTGGTTACCAGCAAAACCATGTGTATCAAGATAATGGGAGTACTGCAATGCTTCCTCCTCTAGCCACACCGGCTTCGTCGCCATCCAGCTATGCTAATCTGAACCAAATTCAGGACCAGATGAACCAATCTGATCAGATCTCTATTAGTCCTTCGATGACAACGACCCATTTTGAACCTTGGGGGAATCTCATTAATCTTGATGACCAAACCGGTGACTACTGGGCAGATATCTTAAAGTAAGCATTACCACATTTAGTTTTCTTATTACAGATGTATACCTTCATTTATTTATTTGGCATGCATAGTTTATCATCAATTAATTTCAGGTCCTAAGTGGATATTCTGTATAAATGCTTGTATAAACATGCAATTTTGAGCCTATTAAAGCATAACTTAAACAACTTCTTTGGGTTCATCATTGACTAATTTTATATCTTTGTTTGTGTTCAGTCAAATCTCCTCAACCACGTGCGTGGAAATATCTTAGCAAGATGGAGGATACCTGATCATGTAACAGCTCACAACTTTGTACATGGAGAACGATTTTTCATTCTGAGATCGTTCTTGCTTTATTGACAGAGATTGGTGATGTATGGTGTGCAATTATGTGAATAAGCAAGCTTTTATTTGTATGATGACATCCCATAGTTTGTAAACATACGATGTTTTGAGAGGAAAGAAAGATGAATAAAATTGTCATACTCAATTATACTTGATGTCATTTTTTATGCAGTGGCGCGCCGAATCCTTAGCATGCAGCTCCACTGCTGCTGACCATTCATCTCAACATTTCTCGAGATGGATGGCTGTCAGGCAGGTTGCTACATGCTCAACCATACAGCGACGCTGCATAAAGTGTGAAGTTATAAACGTTATACTCAATTATATATTGGTGTTGACCCCTTAGGCGTAAGTTCGAGTCCCATAGTAGGCACCCTCTTCCGCAAGGCGAAGCAGGACGGTCCCTGAGGGTTGAGGGGGGCACCAAAAGAGTTTTATGCTGCCGGGACGACGACCATAGGTATGGCAGGCTAAGAGCAGTGCAGCCAGGTCTTTGATTTGGGTGCGGTTTCCTCTGTAATAAACAAAAAAAAGAAAAGAAAATTATATATCTATGTGACGTATATTTTTTTTTTGGATAAGCAGAACGCCACCAGAATACAGTCTTAACAAAGAAGAAAAGGAATATATCTATGTCACGTATTGATAAAAACAAAACCAAAAAAGTTGTGTCAGACCCTGCACCATGAACTGAAAACGCTAGAGCCAGCCTAGGTCGCTAATCTCAAAGATCGACGGCAGAGACTTGGTGGTTTATGTGTTTACATTTGATGCCATGGAAGCATGCAAAAACACTTTAAACGTGTATGCAAGAAGTTTCTATCAACTATCTTCATGACATTGTTGAAATGAATTGTGTTGGGGTCCAAACCATGATGAGCCCAGCATGGTATGAATAAATTAATAATAAAAAAAGAGTAAGATATTAGTTAGTTGCATGTGAAAAGAATAAGATGGTTCTAGAAATAGAAGGAGCTGTCGTAGCAAGAGGACAAGGGTTCGAATTAATGTGTAGCATGGACAGTTAGGAAACAGTGTTGCCATGTTTCCCAAAGGGGGAGTTTGCATGTCACCAAAAATGGGCATTTTCCAGGAAAACACATCGACGGGCATGCGTTTTCACGGTGCTCAAAATTTCAAAACAAACAGAAGAGCGTGAAATCCTCTCGACCGGCGTGCCAAAATGCATGCTGGACTCCCTTTTTCGCGGAAACTGTTCCCATATGGGGTCCGATTCAATTTCTGCGGCAGTGAATTCCACGAAAGGGGTGCCGCGGCACCCCATTCCATGACATGCAAACGCCGCCAAAGTCTTTGTGGGGTTTTCCTGGCTGACTATGGAAAGAGGAGGCATTACTAAAAGTCTAACAAATAAATAATTGCTTGTGCTGCCGATTTGTTACCACCAAAAGAAATTTCAAGAAAACTTTTCCAGTGAGTGGGTAATTCCTTTCTACACAAGTCATGGAGAGTTGCTATCTCAAAGGGACCTAACTCCTACCTATTCTCATCTGTCGTGTGTGAAGTTGCCTTCTTTCTTTCTTTCTTTTTTCAGAGAAAAAGGTCGTAGTATTATAAGATTAAAGTGCAGTGAGAAGACAAACAAAGCAGAAGTGGTCAGGCGTGATGAAGTATCACCCACCACAATAGTGACTCAAGAATTACAGAATAGACCATCTCCAACCCTAGCAAACAGTCGGGGTAGAGAAAAAAAATAGAAAGAACAAAGGACGATGGTGATCCCGCTGAATAGATGATCGCTCTGAATCTGCCAATCCACTCCAGCGAGCAACCCAGCTACTTCTTTCGAGCTTTATCTGTCACTTTCCATTGTAACATGTCAAGAATGACAGCTTGGTTGTTTTGCAGACCCCTGAATATACGATGATTTCGCTCGTACCAAAGAAGCTTCCACGCTATGAGTGACCACACTCTCCAAATGAATTTTCAGCGCTTACCTTTGTGGTTCAAATGTGCTGCGATCAGCGCGTTCCTGCGGAAGGCAAAGCTGTACCAATCGAGATTAAGCATGTCTAAGCCTCCGATCACCCCACCAACAATCATACAAGAATGATGTGGTACTTCCATCGCCAACAACCACCTGAGATATGACCCACCCCATCCAAATCCCCAAGCCTCTCTTCCACTTTTGATTTTCGACTAGTTTCAAGGCCAACCAATTAGATCATATTTAAAAAAAATATATAATCGCAACCTTGCCCTCCTTGCAGATCTCCATAACCATTTAGCTAAGAATGCATTGTTGAATTTATGGAGATTGTGAATCTCCAAACCCCCACGATGAAGAGGTCGATACACCACAACAAAGCAGTGGATTAGCGATGACCTCATCCCGTCGCTAACCGGCTTAGCGACGGATTAACGACGAAGAGGCAACGGACAACTTATGTCGCGGATTTTTCGACGCTAACTGGTGACGGAATAAATCCGTCGCCAGTTTTGTCGCTAATTGCGACGGAATAACGAACGACGTATTTCGTCGCAAATCCGCCGGTACTAAACGGCGACCTCTGCTTGGCGACGGATGTAGCCGTCGCTAAATTCTATGTATAGCGACGGATATATCCGTCGCAAACAAGAAAAAAAATAAAAAATTTATTTGAAAATTAAATATCGAGAACTGTATAATTTATATCTCCTGTAAATAAAAAACAAAGTACACATAAAATTTCATATAAAAGGAATATACAACAATTAATCGTTCCACTTTAAAATCAACAAGTTTAATTACTTACAATTCAACAATTACAATTTCGAAACAAAAAAAAAAATAGAACTTCTTCAACACATTAATCTAATCATCACCAAGATTTTGTGCGTCTTCTTGTTCACTGCCTTGATCTGTCCCTTCAGCTCCTTCACGCTGATTATCGCTAGCAGCCTAAACAAGAAAAGAACAGTCAGTATTGATAAACAAAATATATTGAAATAAATTATACACTATATGTGATTCTATCATGTGCTCATATGTGTTCTAAGACGGTAAAAAAACTTTATATGTGATTTTATCATGCTCATATGTGCTCTAAGGCAGGCAAAAAACTCTATTTGTGATTCTATCATGAATGATATGTGTTCTAAGACAGTAAAAAAACTTTATATGCGATTATATCATGCTCATATGTGTTCTAAGGTAGCTACAAAAACTCTATATGTGATTCTACTATACTCATATGTGCTCTAAGGCAGACAAAAAACTATATATGTGATTCGATCATGCTCATATGTGTGCTAAGGCAGTCAAAAAATTGAATATATGATTATAGCATGCTCATATGTGTTCTAAGGCAGTCAGAAAAACTCTATATGTGATTCTATCATGTTCATATGTGCTCTAAGGTAGGCAAAGCAAAAAACATTATATGTGATTCTATCTAGAATGATATGTGTTCTAACACATTTAAAAAAACTCTATATGTGATTCTACCATGCTCATATGTGCTCTAAGGCAGTTAAAAAGTTGTATATGTGATTCTAGCATGCTCATATGTGTTCTACGACAGTCAAAAAAATGAATATGTGATTATAGCATGCTCATATGTGTTATAAGGCAGTCAAAAAAACTGAATATGTTAAGACAATCAAAGTTACATGAAATCTAACGACATATAATATATTGCATGAAACTTTCATACCTGAGAGACACCTGCAATCGAAGTTCCCTTGTTCAGCAAAAAACTGTTGAACTCAGCTCGGAGAACGTCGACGACGGTTTTATGGAAGTAGTCACGCAATGTGTCCTTAACGATCTGGCGTACATCTTCACCGGAAAGAATAGGCTGCTGCTTGAAGCTTATGTCGGCGGAAGAAGTCTGTGAGCCGTAACTGGAAGAAGCAATAACAGGTGAAGTGTTCATATTACTCTCAAACCCGAACACACGACCCTTTTTGGGTTCACCTGCTGCAGCCACCCATGCTGCATGATCAAATGATGGATGCTGAGTAGCGTCATCACCATATCACTCTACCATATGTTATTCATATGCCTCCTACAAAATAATGTTTAAAGTATGCATTAATAATTAATGATAACATTATGATAACTTGTATATTGCAATGATTATTAATAGAATAAATACATATCGTTGTCGTTCTCGCCTTCTCTGATACAAAGTCTCTCGTGGTCTTCCGTTTATGTGTTTCAACAAACACATTCTTATATGATACAATGCCTCCTATTTCTGCTTCCTGCGAAGTTAAATGATAAAAGATTTAGTTAACAAGTTTGCAAAAATACTTATAAAATTAATACTATATATTAATGAGTTACCATTTTCTTCAGGTGGCTCCCAAATGTCTTAGATCCACCTGTGTATAGAAGGGCTTCGGGCATTTTCGCTCGATTTTGTGCAGCCTTTGCAGAGCGATTTCGAAATGCATCCTCCACCCACTTATCGCATATTCCATCCCAATAATCTCTCATGATAGTAATAGGGTCATGACCCTTCTACTGTAGTGGATCATCTATTTCGCCAGATGCTTGTTTTGCTGCAGTCTTCATATTGTGCAGCATGTCTGCAAATCAATTGGCAGCCACCTTCTGCCACACCTTCCTTGCATCATTTTCCTCTACCGTAGTTGCGAAGCGATTCGAAGCATACAAATATTTTCAGAAAGTTAGTAGACATGACTAAAAAAAATTTAAATAGAAAACACATTAACTATGAGAAACAACTGTATATTGTGAATGAGGACCACAATCTATCTATCACCTCTTTTGAATACTCTTTTCATTAAGCGACTGATCCCGGTAGATGTTGAAGAAGTGAATTCCTAATCTCGCGTACTACTTCTTGTGGCTCAAACCTCGTGCTGCACATGAATTGGTACACAATAAATATCAATATAAAATATTTATAAGATATGCAATAATTGAAAATGAAATACTTACGGTCGATTATTGATATACACTATTCGAATGAGTCTTCTTGTGCCAGACTAAGAAGACCCTGCTTCCTGTGTTGACTCCAAACTTATGTGATCAACTAGTGTAGGTGGGTCGTGTACAGGTGAAACATCATCTGTAAAAAAATACATTAGAAATTCTCAGAATGCGCATTTCAACTAATCAAGCATCCAATTAGTTAAATGATATACCTATCACAAGAGCCCGTGAAGATGAAGGCTGGGCCTGGCTACTACTGGATAAACGACCATTGTAACCTCCATGAACCATATTCTAACAAATAACATGTCATACAATATATTCAAATAATTCGCATCAAGTATTACAATACATTCAAATCATTCACATCAAGTATTGCAATACATTCAAATGATTCGCAACAAGTATTACAATGCATTCAAATAATTCAAATTATTCACATCAAGTACAATACAACTCATTCATTCACATCAAGTATTACAATACATTCAAGTCATTCACATTACAATAATTCAAGTCATTCACATCAAGTATTGCAATGCATTTAAATCATTCACATCAACTATTACAATACATTCAAGTCATTCAGATCAAGTATTGCAATGCATTCAAATCATTCACATCAAGTATTACAATACATTCAAGTCATTCACATCAAGTATTGTAATGCATTCAAATCATTCACATCAACTATTATAATACATTCAAGTCATTCACATCAAGTATTGCAATGCATTCAAATCATTCACATCAACTATTACAATACATTCAAGTCATTCACATCAAGTATTGCAATGCATTCAAATCATTCACATCAACTATTACAATACATTCAAGTAATTCAAATCATTCACATCAAGTATTGCAATGCATTCAAATCATTCGTATCAAGTATTACAATATATTCAAGTAATTCAAATCATTCACATCAAGTATTACAATGCATTCAAATCATTCGTATCAAGTATTACAATACATTCAAATAATTCAAATCATTCACATCAAGTATTGCAATACAACTCATTTATTCGCATCAAGTATTACAATACATTCAAATAATTCAAATCATTTACATCAAGTATTGCAATGCATTCAAATAGAGGTTTGTATTACAAGATTTTGCTCACTAGCTTGAGAATTCTTCCTCGTCACTTGTTTGACTTTCATATTCTTCTTCTTCTTCTTCTTCATTGTTTACCCATCCACTTGATTGACTCAAATTATACTTGGACTTCAAATTCATTAGTTGAAGAACTGCAGACAAGATAGTGTGACTCTCGCAACCGTTCCAAAGTGGCTCATCAGCATCTCTAAGTAAATCATAAAATTTACTAGCTGCATCGTTTGGTGATTCTTCATCTACGACAGTTCTTATATCACTAGGACTCATAGCAAAACCCAGTTCTGTTCCTGCAGCATCAAATATCAAATTCATATATGGATTATTATGCACCACATTCACTCGTGCATCAAAATTGTTTCTAACTTCTTCTCCATGAAACGTCCAATTCTGATAATCACTCACAAAACCCTTCCTGTATAGGTGATGTCTAACGCCATGAGGTTCTACAAATCGATTATTCTTACAAATCTTGTAGGGACACCTAATCTGACCTGTGGGATCCACTGTACTGACACTTACCGTTGCAAATTCAATAAAACTTTCAACACCATCTTTATATTCATGCGATAACTCATTGTCCACTATCCTACGGTACATCCATTCACGGTTTGCAGTCATTTTCTTATGATGTTACGAATAATAACCTAACGAATTAAAAGAGAACCATCAGAATGTTATGATGAAGAAAACATCAAATTTATCATGCAATATATGATGTCATACAATAACAAGAATTTTGATGCATGCATTGATAACTTAATATTTTCATGTGTAAACTATTAATGACACAATACAATAATTTGAAGCATGCTTTCATTATACAATTTCACATGGAAGCTATAATCAAATTGAAAGTAACTACATGCAAGCATGGATACAATTACATCAAAGATTGCAATACATCGTAATAATTCATAACAAACAAATGGCAAACATGTACCTGCAGCAAATACACTTCAATATTTTACTAACTACTACCATGCTTGGCATGGAATCCGTACTCCAAAAATAAGAACACTTCCATATTCATACATTAAAATCATGCTCAGCATGATCTCCGAACTCCAACAAAGCAACCCTAAATATCAACAACTAAGTGAGTGTGTGAACAATAAAGTGTTACATCTAATAAATTAAATAACATGTGATACGCTTGCATCACTTACTCACCACGGGTATTTACCCGATTTGCATTATTTTTGTCACTTACTTACCACAGGTAGCTGAGCACAAGCTGGTTCTGTTGAAAAATCTGCACAAAAAATAATGTTTTAAAATGAAGTCACCACAAAAAAAAATGAGGTTGTTCCGGCAAGGGGTCGACTCCCCTGCTGTTCCTGCAGGAAGTCGACACCCTGCCTGAACAGGTAGAGGGTTGACCCCCTGTCGAAACCCCCTACCTGTTCTGGCTGGGGGACGATTCCCTACCAGAAAGGCAAGGGGTTAACCCCCTGTCAGAAAACGTGGGGAAGGGGGGGGGGGGGGGGGGACCCACTCGTTTACCTGTCTTCGGGCGGCGGCGAACGACGGGGCCTGTGGACGATGGATGTTGGGACCGGCGAACGACGAATGGCGGGAGCGGGCGAACGGCGGGAACAGGCGAACGACAAACGACGGGAGCAGTGAAAGAAGAAAAGGAAAAGTTGTCTGGGATTAGGGTTATGCAAAAATTTGTGATGACTTAGCGACAGATTAATTTCGTCGCTAAGCCGACGTAAATCAAATTTACCAACATAGCGACGGAAGATATTCCATCGCCAATTCCGTGCGATAAAAAATCTTTCGTTGCAAATGACATCGCTAAATGTTGCGTCCGTTACGAGAAAATATTTCATCGCAAAATTCGTCGCTAATTAGCGACGGATTTTGCGACGGGATATTTTCTGTCGCTATTTTTATAAATTTTATTCATTATAGCGACAGATGGTTTTCGCTCGTTAATCCGTCGCTAACAACGTATTTTCTTGTAGTGGTAGATGAGTGACCAACTCATCAAAGGGGTAGAAGTACCTTTGAACTTACCTAACCAAATGAATCTTTGAATGATAACAATCTAACATTTTCTACCTTTTTTGACAACTTGAAAAGTTGCAAAAAATGAAGCACCATAGGTGTCACGGGCCTATTTCCTTCAATGGGCCAGCGCGGCGCGATGATCCTTCCTCACCGCCGCAAGCCTACTAGTCAGCTCGCTTGTCGATTGCGAAAGCTTGTAATCAGAGTGCAAGAGAGCAAGAGAGAATAGAGGTAGAGAAATTGCAATCACAAGAAGCAATCACAACGAGGGTGAATAAAAGAAAGCTCAACGCATTTACTTTATTCATAATTTTGCCCCGCAGGCCATTACAGTTCAAGTATACGGGCTGCCCCTTCGAGGTATTGATTCACCTGAACCGGGCAACTTACATCAGACTCAACAAAAGCAAAACAGACTCTAAGCGCAATAGTACACTGTAAGTCGCAAGAGAACATGCTCCCCCCTTCAAATCATGCGCCCTCTTCGGCGCCATCTGTTTCGTGGTAAGCCCTGGCTTCAGCCGGGTAGCGGCTGTTTATTCGAAATGCAAGCTCCCATGTTGGTTCCGTTGTTTTCTCCCACTGCACCAAGTATTTCTTCGCTTGCCCCAAGTAGTTGACCTTGTGGCGAAGGATCTGACTGAGGTGCTTCTCTGCCCGTTGTGCTGCTGAGGCCCTCTGCATGATGGGAGCACGTTGTGGCACACTGCGTTCCGGGTCTCCATCATCTGAATGAAACTGCTTGAGGTTGCACACGTGGAACACTGAGTGCACCTTGAAGTCTGGGGGTGACTCCAACTTGTATGTCAGCTTGCCTACCTTCTTTGTGATGGTGAAGGGTCCCTCATACTTTCTGAGTAGTCCGCGGTGCCGCCCGCGGAAGATGCCTGTGCGACCAGGATATAACTTCACCAACATTTGGTCCCCAACTTGGAACCCTGCAAACCGACAGTGTTTGTCCTTCCACTTTTTCATTTTTTTTTGCCGCTTTGTGTAAAAATGCCTTTGCCAACTCATTCTGCTCGTATTAGTCGCGAACAAACTGATAGGCAAAGGATGGCATTCCATTTTCTTGTGCGGCAAGAGTGTGCGGGGTCAGTGGCTGCTGCCCCGTGGCTATCTCAAACAGACTGTGGCATGAAGACTCGATCTTTTGCAGATTATAACAAAATTATGCCACATCAAGGAGCTTCACCCAATTTTTCTGATTGGCACTAACAAAGTGCCTAAGGTACTGCTCCAGTATCCCGTTGATGCGCTTTGTCTGCCCATCTGTCTGCGGATGAAAGCTAGTTGAAAACAGCAACTCAGAGCCAAGTAGGTGAAATACTTCACGCCAGAACTTGCCAATGAAGTGAGCATCGCGATCACTCACAATGCTCTTTGGTATGCCCCAGTGCTTCACCACAAGCTTTATGAACAACTCTGCAGTCTTCTCTGCAGGGCACTCCTTGGAAGCTGAGATGAAGGTGGCATACTTTGAGAAACGATCCACCACAACCAAAATAGAACTGAGGCCCTCTACCTTTGGCAGACTAACAATAAAATCCATGGAGATGCTATCCCAAGGACGTTCTGGAATTGGTAGAGGCTCAAGGAGACTGACAGCCTTCTGGTTTGTCCCCTTATCTTGTTGGCATATGAAGCATGTCTGCACATACCTCTCAACGTCGTCTCTCATCTGCGGCCAATAGTAGTCCCGCTCAAGGAGTGCTAAGGTTTGCTCCTGATCAAGATGGCCGGCCCATAGTGTATCATGGCACTCCTTAAGTAGCTCTCGACAAAAGCTTCTCCACCGCGGCACAAAGATGCGTCCCTCTTTTGTTATGAGAAGGTCATCCTGTAGCCAAAATCGTCGAGTCTTCCTTGTCTGCGCCAAAGAAACAAGGTGTTGTGCAATCGGATCCTGCTGTGTACCTTCGCGGATGAGACTCAGCAATGCGCCCTCCAAATACACTTTAAAAGGCTCCGCGCGCGCAGCTGCCAGTTCAGCTCTACGGCTTAGGGCATCAGCCACAACATTGGTCATTCTAACCTTGTACTCCAAGGCAAAGTCGAACTCAACAAAAAACATCTGCCATCGAGCTTGTTTAGGCGTCAACTTCTTCTGCGTCTGAAAATAGCTCGTGGCCACATTGTTCGTCTTGACGACGAACTCAGCACCCAAAAGGTAGTGCCGTCAGGTCCTGAGGCAATACACAATTGCGGTCATTTCACGTTCATGCACTGTGTAACGCCTCTCTGCATCTTTCAGCTTGCGACTCTCATATGCGATCAGATGGCCATCTTGTATAATAATTCCACCAATGGCAAAGTCTGAGGCATTCGTGTGGACTTCAAAGGGTCTCGAATGATCAGGCAGTCACAACACTGACTCCCTCACTAAGGCTTTCTTCAAGCCATCGAAGGCATCTTGGCACGCTCTTGTCCAGAGCCATACCCGATTCTTCTTTAACAAATCTGTGAAGGATGAGGGAATAACCTTCGATGAAACACCGATAATAGTTTGCCAAACTGAGAAATGACCGCAATTCTGGCACTTTGCTTGGCGGAACCCATTCCTGGATGGCCCTTATCTTTTGCCCATCCATACACAGCACACCACACCCCACAACGTGGCCAAGGAAGCTAATCTTCTCCTGCCCGAAGAGACACTTCTCTCGTTTGACACTGAGGTCATTCTCCTTCAGCACCTGAAATAATGTTCGCAAGTGCCCGACATGTTCCTCCATGTTGTTGCTGTAAACCACGATATCATCTAG
This sequence comes from Nuphar pumila, assembly GCF_984573655.1. Classification (NCBI taxonomy): domain Eukaryota; kingdom Viridiplantae; phylum Streptophyta; class Magnoliopsida; order Nymphaeales; family Nymphaeaceae; genus Nuphar; species Nuphar pumila. Next base: position 36,652,738 of record NC_143250.1, read on the forward strand.
GTAGACTACCACAAACTTGTCTAAGTAAGGGTAGAAGATCTGGTTCATTAAAGTCGTGAACGTGGCGAAAGCATTTGTCAAACCGAATGACATTACTAGAAATTCGTACGCACCATAGCGAGTGACGCAAGTTGTCTTCGGCTTATCACCCTCAGCAATCCTCACCTGCCAGTAACCCGATCGCAGATCTAGCTTGGAAAAGATACGAGCACTGCATAGCTGATCAAACAAGTTCGCTATCAGTGGCAATGGGTACTTGTTCTTCACCGTGACCTTGTTCAAAGCACGGTAATCCACACATAATCGTTTGGAGCCATCATGTTTCATCTGGAAAAGGACTGGAGCACCAAATGGGGCTTTTGATGGACGAACAATGCCTGCGTCTAACATCTTGTCTACCTGCCTACGCAGCTCCTTCAGTTCAGCTGGCCCCATACGGTATATAACCATTGCGGGAGACTTAGCTCCCGAGGTCAACTCAATCTTGTGGTCGACCTCACGTCTTGGCGGAAGACGCTTTGGCAATTCTGGAGGAATCACCCCCCGAAACTCCTCCAATAGTAAGGCTAGGGTCGGTGACACTGCTGCTTCTACCTTTCCTTCATCTGCACACACTGCAACTAAGAATGTCTGCTCCTTATGCTTGACACCCTTCTTTAGTTGCATTGCCGATAATACTGAAGACTTGCCTTTCTGCGTAAGGCACTGCACTGTGTGGGACAGGTCTGACCCCATGATCGTCAACGTGTTAAACTTTGGCAGCATCATAACATTCTGGCTTCGCAAAAACTCCATACCCAGAATCACCTTGAAATCGTCCAGGGGCACCATAGAGAAGTTGGCTTTGCCGACCCAACTCCCCACTTGAGTAGCCACATCTTTTGCTTCACCAAGGATGAGCTTGGCCTCAGAGTTTACTGTTTTGATGGTCCTCTGCTTTGGCCCAGTTTTCAAGCCCAACCACTCTGCCTCTTCCCGCGAGACAAAGTTATGTGTGGCCCCAGAGTCTATCATTGCTGAAGTAGACTTTTCATTCATAATGACTTCTACGTACATAAGTTCCTTACTGACTTGCATGTTCTTAGTTATGCAACTTCTAGCTACGTTGATTGATCGCATGGTCCCCATCCTTGGTTGTATCGCTTCAGTATCACTGCATTCAGTATCGCTGCATTCTTCCTATGCAGCATTGACTTGCCCATCATCCTTTACGAGGCGCTTTGGGCACTGCCTGACGATATGTCTATCACCGCAGAACCAGCATGTCACAACCGCACCCTTGTTGCTGTTGTTATGCTTTGTGAAGTTCTGTTTCTTTTCGGATTGATGGCGTGTCGACGCCTCACCGTTATTATTGCGCTGCTCACCCTTCTTGCCTCCGTGGTCAGGCTTCTTTCCGACTTTGGTTGATGGGGTGAAAGGCTTATGCTGAGTGTCAACTAAGCGCTCGACCGCCACATATGCCTCTTCCAAAATACAAGGGTTGCTCCTTTCCACTTCAGACTGTGCCTATGGCTGAAGTCCCACAATAAACCAGTTGAGCATGTCGTCTTCTGGCATGTTGAGTAACTCCAGCATAAGCTTCTGGAACGTTCTGATATATTCTTGCAACGAACCAGAGTGTTTGAGCTCATGAACCACATCCTCAAAGAAATAAGTGTTTCACATCTCAAAAAATGACTTATTCTCAGGGTCATAAAACTTATAACCCATGGATCTTTCAGAATACCCAACAAAATAACAGCTAACCGTTCTTGAATTTAGAGTCTTTACATGTGGCTTATAGAGCTTAGCCTCAGTTGGACATCTCTAAATATGAAAAGGCTCCATACTAAGCCTTTTTTCTGTCCATATTTCATATAGGGTCTTGGTTACTGCTTTAGATGGTACCTTATTCAATACATAAGCTGCAGTCTTTAATGCCTCTCTTCGGAAGGACTCTGGTAAGGTAGAATGATAAATTATACTCTTTACCATATCCTTTAAGGTCATGTTTCATATCTCAGTAACACCATTCATGCTAGAAGTGCCTGGCATGGTATGTTGAGGAACGATACCACATTCCTCTAGGAATTTAGCAATGGGTCATAGACGTTGTTCATCTGATTCATCATATTTACCATAGTATTCACCACCACCGTCAGATCTGACGACCTTAATCATTTTGCCAAGTTGGTTTTCAACTTCAGCCTTAAATGATTTGAACACATCCAGAGACTGAGACTTTTCATTAATTAAATATAGGTACTCATAACGAGAATAGTTGTCTATGAACATAATAAAATATTGTTGACCATTCCAAGAAGCTATAGGGAATGACCCACAAATATCTGTATGAATTAGTTCTAAAATGATTGTTCTTTTTTCGGTACCTAATTTCCTTATATTTGTTCATTTTTCTTTTATGCACTCAACACAAAACTTGAAAGTGAGTGAAATCAAGGGAATCAAGAATTTCACTTGTCATAAGTCTTTCAATTCTTTGTTTGAAAATATGACCTAAAAGCATGTACCATAATAAAGCAAAATTCTCATTGTATAATTTTTGTTTTATACTATAGAAACTAGAATGCAAGGTTTCATTATATGAGGCAACAATATTAAGCAAATAAAGGTTATCAACTACAGATAAATAACTGGTTCCAATAAGATTTGAATCAAGAAACAATTTAAATTGATTATTTCTAAATAAATAAGAATAACCAAATTTATCTAATACGGAAATAAAAACCAAATTATGTCTAAAAGATGGTACAATGAATGTTTCTTTCAAATCTAAATAACTATCAGCCTTTAACAATAACCTAAAGGTTCATATTGCCTCAACTTGAACTGATCCATTATCGCCCACATAAATGAATCTTTCAGCATCAATTGACATTTGGTAACTTAGACAACCCTACATGGACACACTTATGTGAGTGGTAGCACCAGAATTCATCTACTAAGTGTATTTGGGTACATAAGTTAAATTGACCTCAAAACAAACCAAGGCAAGGAGTCTACCTTTCTTTTCATGCCAAGCATGATATTTGGTATAATCCTTCTTCATGTGACCCTCCTCTTTGCAAAAGAAACAACTGGACTTTGGATCCTAATGTCTCTTTTGTTTCTTCTGTGATTAAGGATCCACTGTAGCTTCTTTATTTCTTTTTTTTTCTTAAATTTATCCTTATAAGCTACTGTCAAGCGATCACTTTCTGTCTTTTCTTACTTCATCATTTTCTCTTCTTGCACACAGTTTGAAATGAGCTTATTAAGAGTTAATTTGTCCTTCTGGTAATTATAACTGAACTTAAATTGATTGTATTGTGTAGGAAGAGACATCAAAACCAAGTGTACGAGTTAGTCCTCAAACAACTATAACTTTAATGCCTTTAGTTTTAAAGCAAGATTGGACATTTCCATAATATACTCTGTAATGTTCCCTTTACCTTTATATTTTATTGAAACAAGACTCAAAAGGAGAATGCTTATCTCAACCTTTTTGTTTTTAGCAAAACACTTTTCAATTTCCTCAAGGAACCCTTTGGCATTAACCTTTTCATATATAATGCCCCTGAAGGATTTGAGAATTATACTTTTCATAATCATAAGAGTCATGTGATTGGATCAATCTCACCACCCAAACTTCCTTTTATCCTCAGCGGAACTCCTATTCGTAAGAGCAAGTGGTTGATCCTCTCGAAGTGCAAGATCCAAATCCATACATCTGAGAACAATAATAACATTCACTTTCTAATTTTTAAAGTTAGAACCACTCAAAACAAGGATCAAATTTATATTTGCAGATATCATAGAAGGAGAAGTATTAACTGAATTAAGAATAAAACAAGCTTACAATTTACATACATATTCACATGCATTAACGTAAATAACATATTTAAACTATGGTGAACCCCATCACAAGATACCCATCACAACATTGATATTTAGTCTTTGGACAAAAATGTCAACTTGTAAGTGTTACTCTCATTACAGTTATAAAATATAGATAATTAATCATGTCAAACAACGAGCCTTTCTTTGGACCAACTCGTTATTCACATGAAAAATCATATAATTGTCTCATATTTATTACTAAAGAATATATATTTGGGTTCGGCAAAATAGTAATCTTTCTTTGGACCGATCACTATTCGCATGAACCTCAAATATATAAATATCTCAATATTCTAAATGAGTCAATCTACACAAGAGATATTACTTTGGTAATGTAAAGTCCACTTAAAAAAATCATGCCTGACACGTGCCAAGCACGTGTCAGACACATGCCATTGTTGGTTTGATTGTGTTGGACCCGAATCTGAGTCTGAGCCAAACCTAGATCTGAGCCCGACTCGGACCTAGCTTCTCGAAAGATCGAGAAGCCTGCATCTTTAAAAGATGCAGACCTTCTAGCGAAGGGCAAAAGCACTCACCCCTTAATCTCTCCTCACCGCCTCCCGTCCTTCGAGCAGACGTCGACGATCGAAGCTGCCTGCCACCCCTCCGAGCACAACCACCTTCTCCTTCTTCTCTGCTGCCACTGATCATCGGCCACCCCTCTCTGATTGTCGCCATCTCCCCTTGTTCCCTCTACGACCCCGTCGGCATCTCACCGCCAGTTCCTCCAGCTCTAGCAACTTGGTCGATGTCCACCAACGACCATGCTGGTGAGCTCGCCTGTTCACTACCTCCCATACCCTCACACCCTTTCTGGGTTCTCCAGCAGTGCCCCGACGTTGAGTTTGTTGCCCTCTTCTTCTTCTTTTGTGCTCTTTCGGTGATGCTGGAGTTGTCACCATCGACCTCCTCCTCAGGTAAGCTTCCTCTCTATCTCTCTTTTACTTCTTGTCGTAGTTCGGCTGGCAGGGGAACTCTACCCCTACCACTTCGTTCGTCTGGCCGGCAGAGGGCGGAGCCCCCTACCGTTGTCTCTTATCGACGGGGGGGATCCTGCATCCCCCCTGTCTCTCTTTACAACCTGTCGGCAGGAGCTCCCTGCCTCTGTTGCTCTTCTTCTGCAAGGAGCTCAGCTCCCTGCCTACCCTCGTATTAGGGTCTGGTACTGCTGCAGTTCTTACTAGATCCGCTTTTCGTTATTTCCCTACTTATACTAATGATGTTACGCTTGCAGGTTGCATGATGGAGCGTGCTTGTGCCCCATGGCTCGAAGTCATTCGCACCTACGTCCCCAGACGTACGGGTATCCGCAACCCCCCAAGGTAGAGGAAAGTTACGTCAAAAGACTATAAATGAATAGAACTAAAATAAAGAAAGACAACTAAAGTAAAGGATATATATATATATATTTTAACTCAAGGACGCGGTTTCGCGATCCTTGTCTTCCTTTAATTTTTTTCCTTTACTTTTATGTTGTCATCGCGCTTTATGTGCCCAGGCTTTTAATTTATATCTTAACTCTTTATGTCATTTACCTTTTTGTTGCCATCATGCTTTATATGCCCAGGATTTTAATTCTTGTCTTTTCATTTGATGTATTTCAACTCAAGGATGCGGTTTCGTGATCCTTGTCCTCTTTATATTTCTGCACTTTTCTTTACGTTGCCCTGCGCTTTATGCAACATGGCTATTTGCTTTTCTGCACTTTTCTTTCTGTTGCCTCGCGCTTTATGCACCATGGCTGTTTGTTTTCTTTTATTAATTCCAGTACTTTCCTTTCTGTTGTCCCGCGCTTTATGTGCCAAGGCTTTCTTGTTGTCTTAGTTGCTTGCATTTACGCTCATGCTTTTGATTATTGTTGTACTTCTTGCTTCTGTTGTATATTGCTATTTCTATCTTTGTGTTAGCTACTTTTGAGTTAAGCCACACAGGAAGCAAGGATTCTGCCTCTTATGATTGCGTACAGGTTAAACCTCACAAGATGCGAGTGCATGCGTACCAAGGTTTGATCTTTTTCAGGCGATGCGAAATTGGGTACCAATGCCTTGGTCTCAAGAAAACATGCCTTACAGGGACTCTATTTTCTCTCGAGAATGCTTACATGATTGGACATGCTTCGGGTGCCTTTGAGTGAACCTTGCCTACCATCGTAATCACATCCTTTGGCAGCGACGTTGTGTGATACTACGATGTGTAGCATGGGAGGTTGTTAAACCTCATGATGTGCAATAGGGCACAATTATTGGAATTCTCAAAAATGGTGACTAAGCACCTTCACAGGCAAGATGTTCGAGTAGGTCTAATGAACTAGAGCATGTAGAATGGGATGGAGGTTAACCCTTATCATACTCATTCGAAGTGGTTCATCAAGAGAGAAGATGGATGGTATAAAAACTTTGATGGACAAGTCATTCATGGCTATTACAGGCAAATGACTCAGCTTCCCCAATCATCGGAGTTAGGAGAAAAGGGGCTACCATAATTATCCTAAGTGGTAGTCGCCTGACACTTCTACAGATGTTGGATGCATTCATAGGCCTTGTATGCCTTTGGGGACTTACTCACTTGGTCATTGGTCGTCCCCTTATGAGCGGACTGAGTCAGTCATTCGAAGTAGCATAAAATACATGGCATAATAGACCCTGAATCGATCTTGATTGTTTTTATGTTTTGTGCCTTGTGTGTACCCACAATGGCCTGCTAATAATTAAAACTGAAATGTGATTGGCTCACACCACTGTTAGACTTCCACTTTGGTAGAGTTACGATAGTTAATTTACTCTTGAGCTTGGTTACCTGTTTTACCTTACTACTTGTGATAGTTAATGGTATGCATGGTTGGTTTTGTGGTAATTGTATGATTAGCTTGGTTATAACTGCTTATAATTAATTCTGCTATAACTGCTTATGACTAGTACTTACTCTCTGCCTGAGAATCAATTTTATCATGGACTTATGCTTGCATAATTATGAGTATGCTTTATATTAGTTGTTGTTCTTTCTGTTCTTTTGCGCACCTACCATTTTTTTATGAAACTAACCCATTTTATGGGTGCAGGTGACGAGTAGGTTCTCCTTACAGTCGATGTTGTGGTGCAATATGGATCAAGGCCTCACTCTTCTTTCTGGCATCCTGGCTACTTGTTTTGGGTTTTATACTTTTGCTCTCAGAAGAGGAAGACCCCAAATCTTGTACAAGCTAAAATGATTATCAGTAAAGTTCTCCTTTTTGTTCACTGCCTGTTTTGGATACAAATGGTTTCATTGGGATTTTTTTGCTAACGTGCTCGAAAGAATCAACTTGTTCCTTCTTAAAAGATAATCCACTATCGCTAAAAGTTTCTGTTTTACATACTCTGAATTTTGAAAGGATTTCACTAAATATTTTCCTTATTTCAAGCTGAACTTTTGGGGCGTTACAACTTTTGGTATCAAAGCCAGTACAAGAAGAGTTGAGCCTTAACCATCGAGCATCTCATCGTGTTGTAAGTAGACCTATGTTATTATTAAGTATTTAATGTTGCTTTTGCTTTGCCAGTGCTTTTGTTTGATGGATCCATCAACTGGTCCTAATGGTTGTCATGGTAGGGGTGCATGTAGAATGTGTGCCCATTCTGTTAGGGGTGGAGGCCTCTTCATAGAAAGGAGAGGACATAGAATGTTCTGGACAGGTTACTGGGCTAACCGTCCACCACCACCGACCTTTACTGACGAGTTGGGCATTTCGTTGTCGTTGGACTTTCAAATTCCATTGGCAGCAACTTGGTCTTCGGTATATGCCAGTACGGATGGACATATACCACCGTATGTTCGGGTGAATCGACATGCTACGCTAGAAGCATCGAGAGGGGACGATCCTCTAGAGGTCCAGGTTGAGTGTGTCTTCTATGGTGATTTAGGGCACACCTTAGACTCGTGTGTCCTCAAGGCTAAGCGCGATGAGGCTTTTGCGACTCAAGATTTTGCAGAAACTGCCATCCCATACCTGAATATGTCGGATCTACCACTAGTGGTCATCGAGCAGCCACTGCCCCTAGTGGCCCCTGAGGGCCCTGTATCCCCAATACACATTGTTGATTCCCCGATAAACATTTCAGATTCGACTATGAGCAGCTCAGAATCGCCAGAGTACATGCATGTGATGCTGCTTTATAGGGAAGAGACTCCCTACGATGAGACACCCTCTTTCACCCTTCGATGCAGGTTTAGGCGCACAGATGATAAGAGAGAGTACCTTCAGCAATTCACTAGCCATCCCTAGAGGGAGTTAGTGCTTGTCCCCTTTTTGTATGGGAGTCTACAAACTCCATTGCGGATAAATCTTTTCCTTTTTGTCTTGTACACCAGCATCGCTGGAATTTTGTATTAGATACACCTGTAATGACTTAAGAATTATAAATTATTATACTTTTTCTATCAAGTTTGGTGTATTCTAACTTGTACCTTATGGTTATTTTCAAGGATGATGCGAAGTTTTAGTGGGGATTCGACCGATGACTGGTCAGAGCAAAGGAGATTTGTAATGGATTCCCTTAACATGTTAGCCGAAGCAATCAAGAGTCAGGTCACTGCTCAAGGAAATGTGTCTCCTTCCACATAGTAGATGGTCACTTTTGAGAAATTTTTGAAGATGGACCCTCCCATTTTCTCTGGCAAGGTGGACCCAGATGCAGCTAAGCATTGGGTTAAGGAAATCGAAAGAGTTTTTTAGGTCCTCTCGGTCCCTGGTGAGAGGAAGACTTTGTTCGGGTCCTTTCGGCTAAAGGATGAGGCGCGAGAATGGTGAGATACCACTCAGAAGGTACATCTTTTTAGTATTAAGGTGATTCTCTGGGTTGCCTTTAAGAGGGTGTTCTTCGAGAACTATTTTCTCCCTCATGCAAGGGAGAAAAAGAAGATCGAGTTTTTAGAGTTGTGCCAAGGCAGCCTATCTTTGGGCGAGTATGTCGCCAAATTTCAGTGGTTGGAGTGCCATTGTCCCAACCTTTTTTAGGATGAGCGTGAGTGGGCAGAAAAGTTTATTTGAGGCCTAAAGGAAGGGCTCAGAGACAGGGTCCTTACGAGTATGTTTGCGACCCTCTCTACAGCTGTTGTAGCAGCCACTCTTCTCAGTGAAGACTGGGAGCATTTGAGGAGCGCTCCGACCAGAAAGCCACCTGTGATAGGTGGCGTGCAAAAGAAGACCCAACCTTACAGCCAGGTTCGGCGGCCGCTTTTACCCATCAAGATCAATGGAGGGAAGCAACAAGGCCCTCCAACAAGGAGACAGTGGTACCGAAGTTGTCCTCCACTCTGACAGCCCTCCAGAGACACCTGCGCTAGATGCAGGATGTCGCATAGCGGTCAGCCCTGTCCTCGCGACATGGATGGCTACTTATATTATGGCAAGATGGGTCACTTTATTCAAGACTGTCGTAAATAGGCGGTAGACGACCTTAGGCGAGCAGGTGGTGCACCCCAGCCTCCCCGGCAGCAACAACAGCAAACACCGCAGCTGACGCAGCAACAACAACCACATACTAGCGGTGTAAAAAAAGCACCATGATGAGTATATGCGGCTACGATCAAACAATTGACAAAAGGGGATCTTGTGCAAGGTACTTTTCTAGTTGTGGACATAGCAACTTTCATTCTTTTTTACTATGGTGCCACCCATACGTTTATTTCTGCAAGTTTTGTTGCACAATTGCATTTACCTGCATCGCAGTTGAACTCTGCCTTAGACATGTACAACCCAATTGGGAAGAACACGGTATGTGTCACCTACTTGCCAGAATTAGATGTAGTCGTGGCGGATCGACACTTACCTGTTTTTGCCATCTTACTCGAGATGAAGGAGTTTGATGTTATCATAGGCATGGATTGGTTGCACAAATGCCATGCCAAGGTCTTTTGCCGCGAAGGCAAGATTGTGTTGTTCCCTCTAGGTTTCCAAAGGTGGAATTCCATATTCTCAAACCAGTGTGTAAGACCAAGATGATTTCAACACTGAAGGCGCAAAATTTCTTGCGTAAGAGATGTAATGCTTTCTTAGTCAGCGTTATCCATTCAGACTCAACATCGACTCCCAATTGCGAGTTGGACGTGGTGCGTGATTATCTAGATGTCTTTCCTCAGAAACTGTCAAGTCTTCCTCTGCCTCAGAAGGTGGAGTTTTGTATTAAATTGTTGTCCAATACCGCACCCATCTCTAAAGCCCCATACCATATGGCACCCGTAGAACTCGAGGAGCTCAAGAAACAACTTAAGGAGCTTTTGGATCAGGGGTTCATTCGCCCTAGTGTGTCACCCTGGGGAGCCCCTATTTTATTCTTTAAAAAGAATAATGGATCCTTGAGGTTGTGCATCGATTACCAGATGCTCAACCAAGCCACGATTAAGAATGAATACCCACTACCGCATATCAAGGATCTTTTTGACCAAGTGCACAAAGCTACAATCTTCTCTAAGATTGACCTTAGAACGGGATACCATCAGTTTCGGATCAAGGAGAGTGATATTTCAAAGACAGCTTTTCGAACCTGATATGGGCATTATGAGTTCATTGTCATGCCTTTTGAACTCATAAACTCCCCCACAACTTTTATGGATCTTATGAACAGGGTGTTTAGGCCCTTCTTGGACGCTTTTATAATCATTTTTATTGACTACATCCTAGTATATTCAGAAAGTCGGGAGCAACGTCGAGATCATTTAAGCATTGTCTTAGAGACCCTTCGAAGGGAACACTTGTTCGCCAAGTTTTCTAAATGTGAATTCTGGCTTGAAGAGATAATGTTTCTGGGCTACGTCATCTAAAAGAGAGGAGTGGCCGTAGACCCTGCGAAGGTTGAGGCCATGCAAAATTGACAGCAACCGAGAAACGTGCATAACATTTGAAGTTTTCTTAGATTAGCTAGATATTACCGAAGGTTTATTCAGGACTTTTCCAAGATTGTGTTGCCTATGACAAAGTTGTTGAAAAAGGAGACCAAGTTCATTTGGGATGATAGTTGTGAGGCCAGCTTTCAGTTATTGAAGGAGTGTCTCACCACTGCTCCTATTCTGGCCATGCCTTCTAGTCAAGGCAAGTTCGTGATTTACACTGATGCCTCAGGATCAGGTCTTTATGGCGTCCTTATGCAAAATGGTAGGATGATAGCTTACGCCTCTTGTCAGCTCAAGCCGCACAAAAGGAATTATCTGACGCACGATTTAGAGTTGGCCGCTATAGTCTTTGCATTAAAGATATGGTGACACTATTTGTATGGAGTTCAGTTTGAGGCCTCCACTGACCATCAGAGTCTCAAATACTTTTTCTCTCATAAAAAACTGAATATGCATCAATGTCGATGGCAGTTTTACTGTTTATAGTGATGCATTGCATAAAGGATTTGAGATGTATCATGGTACAGCATGGCAGGGTTATCACGTATCTTGATAATTAAAGGTGCACGAGATGAATTACCCAACTCATGACCTGGAGTTAGTAGTAGTAGTGTTTGCACTAAAGATTTGGCGACACTATTTATATGGAAAATAATTTAAGGTTTATACTGACCACCAAAGTTTGAAATATCTGTTCTTTCAAAGTGAATTGAATATGAGGCAGAGGTGATGGCTTGAGCTACTCAAGGATTATGATTTTGAGTTAAAGTATCATCCGGAGAAAGCTAATGTAGTGGCTGATGCACTTAGTTGAAAAGCAGAAGCGGCTACAAGACTATCCATATCAAACCTGTTTGTCAGCATTATTGAGCAAAAAGCATAATTGTAATGTCTACCAGGTCAGTTGATGTTTGTTCAGACGACCTTAGGGTCTGAAATTTGGGACAAGATCAAGGAGATGTAACCCTTAGATAAAGAATTGGAAGAAATTAAATTAGCAGTATCTAAAGGTGAGGTTCTAGATTTCAAGGTGGATGACCAAAGGATTTTAAGGTTTTGAGATCGAGTGTGTATTCCTAAGGACAAGGAACTTAGGAAACAACTTTTAGATTAGGCTTATCATTCCAAGTACTCCATTCACCCTGGAAGCACAAAGATGTACTTGAATTTAAAGGACAACTTCTGGTGGAATGGAATGAAGAAGGATGTTGCTGAGTTTGTCAGCAGATGCCTTGTATGTCACAAAGTGAAGATCGAATATCAAAAATTGAGTGGACTCTTACAACTGCTACCCATCTCTGTATGGAAGTGGAAGTACATCACGATGGATTTTATAACAGGCTTTCCTAAGACCAATGAAGGATTGAATGCGATTTGGGTGATCATTGATAGGTTGATGAAGTCGACGCATTTTTTCAGTGCAAGACAATGTGTTCTTTCAAACAGTTGGCTTGTCTCTTTATTAGAGAGATAGTGAGATTGTATGGAGTGTCAGATTCTATTGTCTCCAATAGAGATTCAAAATTTACCTCCAAGTTTTGATAAAGCTTTCAAGAAGCAATGGGGACACAATTAAAAATGAGCACAACTTTTCATCCTCTGACAGATGGGCAATCAGAAAGGACCATCAAAATGCTAGAGAATATGTTGTGAGCTTGTGTATTAGCGTATCATGACTCTTGGCACGAGATTCTACCATTCATGGAATTTGCATATAATAACAGTTTTCAGGCTAGCATTGTTATAGCTCTCTAAGAAACTTTATATGGAAGACGTTGTAGAATGCCTCTATGCTGGGACCAGGTAGGTGAGAGGAAGACATTATAGCCTGAATTGGTTCGACAAATGGAAGAGTAGATCAAATTTATCCATGAAAGAATCCTAACAACTTAGAGTTGCCAGAAAAGTTATGCAAAAAAGAGGCGATGTGAGTTGAAGCTTGAGCAAGGTGACCACATTTTCTTGAAGATATCACCTTTTAAAGAAGTAATGAGATTAAAAAATAAAGCAAAATTAAGTTTAAAATATATTGGACCCTTTAAAATCATAAAGAAGATAGATTCTATAGCCTATTGGTTGGCATTACCTCCATCATTGTCTAGGATGCACAATATGTTTCATGTATCCATGTTAAGAAAATACGTGTTAGATCCTTCACACATATTGGACACAATTGAATCAGTGTTGGATATTCAAGAAGACTTAAGTATTAATGAAGAACCAATGAAGATTTTAGAGTTCAAAGAACATAAATTAAGGAAGAAGGTTATTACGATGATCTTGAAAAGATGAAAGCATTACAACAAGAATGAAGCTACGTGGGAGTGAAAGCCTAACGGTATTTTTATAATTTTCACAAGATGAGACTCTAAATAAAGATATGGGATTTTTTTATTTCATATCAGAATTTGCGAGAAGTCTGAGGTTATTCCTTAGAATTATAATTTAAGCATTCCAAGTAAGTGAACATTTTTAAATTCCTCCTTAGTTAAATAAAATACATGTTGGTTAATTTAGTCATCTTGCAGTGTGATTTCATGTATTATAAGTATACTAGTGTTATCCTATTTTGAGTAGAACAACTGTTTAGAATGCTTAAGAATCAATAATTTTGATGTTGAGTATAATGCATAAAAATGACACATATTACATATTCTTTGACTTATGACATGATTTAGATTATAAATGTATCATGTGTGGAGATAGTCATGACATTGATGTGTGTAAAATATTGCTAGATGTGGATGTTTGGCTTTGAGAAATGAGAGTAGAGTTTCAGAGTTTTCAAGATAGGATTTGTCTTGAGAATGTCACGTTTATGCCTTGGGAGGGGCATTGTAAGTGTCATGATGTGACGAGTTGACTCTGTGGTGGGTTGTTATCCTTAGAAATATGACATGTGCTTGTTATTACATGTTAAAAGTAGTTAGTGAATATACATTGGTTATTGTATAATGCACTAATGCCAAGAAATGAAAGCTGAAAGAGTAATGCACATAGGATAACAATACTGGGTATGATAAGGAACTCTACTAGGAGAGACATGGTCTAGGGCATTGTTTGGGGTATGTGTACCGCATTCATACCTTGAGATTTGCTCATAAATTCTTAAGTAACCCTTAGGGGTTAAAAACATGGCCCAATAGACACATATAGGATATGGCATGAATCACTAACATTAGTGGCAGGTATAGCTCCTTGAATACCTTAAGAGCATATATAGCTTCTTGAATACCTTAGGAGCATATATAGCTCATCAGACACCTTGGGGGCAGGTATAGCCTCTCAGGCTCTTTGGTTAGCTACCGATGCATATTTTGAGACTCTTAGATTTCAACTGATGAGCAAAGTTGTAGAGATTATGAGTCCATAATCTAGGCCAGTTTGGACTATGTTGTTGTGAGTGGTTCATATGGTTGGTCAACGTCGTAGACTCTGAGTTATCTATATGGGTTGCTATGCCCAAGGAAGCTATTTTTAGAATAGCCGATTAGAGTAGAATATGAATGTCTACTTTGAGAATAATGATAAGGAATCAGTAAAGGGAGATAAAATTCATAAATAACATATGTGCTTAGTTAGCAAACTAAACTAAAATTAGGAGCTTAGAGCTCACTACGGTTGTAACGGTCATGTCTTATTTGCAAATATGAGCATATTGAGTTATAGACTTACCCTCGCTTGGTTATAACTCTAGTTTCAGGGACTACTACTGACCGAAGGACTTGACTGTAGACTTGGACTCGACCACTATCAAACATTGAAGATATTGGTGTATTTTATTTCATCTTTGTATTTTCTTTTTATTCAAAATATATAATTTGAATACTTTTATTTGGATGGTCATCATTGTTATTACTATTGATGGATGTATGGACCTTATTAAAAAAATTTGCCATATTTTTTTAAGTTATTTTGATAATTTTCCTCTAAAAACTAACATCCACAAACTCGGGCTCGAGAGGCTCCAATTTGGGACGTTACACAACTTGTAATTGCAATTGCCAGTTGTGATTGTTCTTGCTTTGAATCTTGTGAAACATTGATCACAAGATTGACCTCGTGGTCAACAATCACTGCTTCTACTTTCTTAGTTGTGATTGTTCATTCTCACCTGCAACCAAAAAAAACATGCTCGGAGACTTGACTGGATCGACCCTCAGCCTTCAAGTGTTGTTTAGGAAGTTGGAATTTATATGAAACATGTCTCCAAATTCCATGTTTTCAACCAACCCAAAGCCCATGATCCATCATGAGTTTCACTATTCTTGATCTGAATATGTTCCAAAGCTTGCTTAAGTGTTGCTTAAGTGACACACGTCAATCACAAGATCACATTCCATGGCCCCACTGCCTATGTGACATACGCTAATCACAGGGCAACATTCCATGGCCTCACCCAGAATGTTGTCATGTGATTAGACTAGGTCATATTGGCAGGCACTTAAGCCATCCTTAAATCCCTATTCACCTTGAACCATATCCTTAGTTTTTTCACTAAGGGTGTGCTTGATTGCCTAGGACCTCAGAACCAATTTGATCTAAAGATCTTAAGACCCCAAATACACGAATCTCTTGCACAACCACCCATGGGCACCACCTAGGAACTGCATACGAATCTGACACATTATTTCTCGATTTGGATCCTTTCAATAAGATCTGAATATAGAATCACATTGGATTAGTATTTGCTAAATTGGACTTCTTCTGTTTTTGAATTATGTACGGAACAATATTTTAAGTTTGATGTAACTTAGATCCATATCAAAAACCAATCCAATTTCACCTTTTACTTGTAAAGAGCTTAGTTTTTGTTTGTTTTCTAATGGATCCAGTACTACCACATATACTTTGGATTCAGATTCAACCATACCATATTAGATCTGATTTGGATTCATATCCATAATTGGATCTACAATGTGCATTTCATATTTGGACATGGATCTAACATGATCTGACCCATTTTGTAACCATAAGCTTTGACCAACATTAAATGTAGGGTCATTCGTTGAAGATAAGAGTACATCGAATCCATATGAAGTCTTACCAAGAGCGGATTGTATCCATTTTTCAAATATGGGTTTGATCAAGATTTGTTTTTCTGGTGTACCAAAAGCAAGCATGATGTCATTATGAACAGAGTCCTAAGGTATGGAATCCCATAAACAAGCTAGCCCAACTTAACTGAGATATGATAGATTCATCCTTTTATAGCCCTACAATCCCCAACCCGATATTTGTGCATCTAGAGAGGTTTTGAGGATCTAAGATCCTTTGTTTGCAAAACCAAGGATTTGACATGATCCCCACACCAGATCAAACTCTCGAATGTGAGATCGGATCAAGAGGCACTTCTAGTGGATTATTGTCAAAGGTGCATTGGATGTTGTTTATCCAAACAGAAACTATGATTATCGCAAAAATTTTCCTCTTGTATCCTTCTCTCTTTTCCTCCTCTTTTCCTTTCTAACCTCTATTTCCCTTTTTTAAAGGGGAAATAAAAGATAAAAAAGAAGAGAAAAGAGAAAAGAAAAGAAAGAAGAGAGAGGAACTCTTTTGCGAAGGTCTCACTTGACCTTAATTTTGAAAATATTTAGAAAATTTACTCGCCTTCGTTTTGAAATATTTGCGGAAAAAAAGGAGAAACAGGATTCGCTCGTCGGTACGAGGTTCGACTGCTCCTGGCGCCTTTACCAGGGGTAATCGAATCAAGGATCGAACTTATGCCTTTTGCTTTGCCAAAATATTGTCTAAGTATTTATTCTAAATCTAAATGCACAAAGAATCATGCTTATGCAATGCAAATACAGAAATGTATACTTTTGAGAAAATAGTTTAGAAATTTTGAGATTTTCCAAGTGATTCTGAAATAAATTTGATAATGGAGTGAAGAAATGATTTAAAGGTTTGAAATTGGTTTGAAAAAGTTAGATTTTAAATCTAACTTGGAATTTGAAATAGATCTGGAAGAAGAGACTTAAAATTTCAAGTTTTGGAATAATCAGAGTTGAAAAATGGATTTTGATTTGAAGAAACAAGAAGAAAGGGAGATTTTTGGAACTTGAGATAGAATTTTTGAGAAGTTTCAAAGTCAAAAATGGACTTTGAATTTGAATGCATCGATTCTAAAAAAGAAATTCTCAATTTCAGAACCTGAAGCAGGAATTGAATTTGGATTTAGACTTTGAGAAATAGTCTTGAAAATGGTTTTGGGAAATAGGAATTGGAAATGGAACTGAATTTGAAATCTGGAATTCTAGATGGAATTCGATCCGAAATCAGGAATCCTACATGGAATTGGATCCAAAGTCTGGAATCCAAGATGGATTTGAATCCGAAAAACTAAAATCCTAAATGAAATTGGATCTGAAGTCTTGAATCCAAGATGGGATTTGGATTTAAAAATCTGAATCTAAAGTGGAATTGGGTCTTCACTCTAGAATCCAAGATGGAATTGGATTTTGAAAATCCAAATGGGACTTTGAAGATGGATCTGGATTTTGAAAATCCAGTTTGAATTTGAAAGTGGGCTTAAATTTAGGGAAAATTAGATTTTGAGATTTCAGAAACAATCTCAAAACCTTGATTTTGAATTAAAAATCAAGGCTCAAACTTTAGATAGAACTTTGGAGATTTTTGGAAAAATAAAGAATAAACTTAAATTTTGAAATCAGGAGATGAATCTGGAAATTACAAAGTTTAATTTAAAATACGATCTGGAATACTGAATTGAATCAGAGTTTGAATCCTGAAAATGGAAATGAATTTGAATTTTTAAAGTTGAATTAAATTTTAAAATTGGATTTTGAATTAGAAATTGAATTTTTGAATATAGAAGTGAATTCGAAATTTCAAAGTCAAATTGGACTTTGAAATTGAAGTTTGAATTTTGAAATGAGATAGAATTGAGAATATAAAGATGAATTTGAATTTATAAATAAGAATTGAAAATTGATTTGAGAAGTGAAGAAGATTTGAAGAATTATCTCAAAATCACTAAGATTTTGAAAAAGGATTTTGAAAATATGATGTAATTCTATCCTAAATGATGAATGAATTTAAAAGAATTTGAAATTGGGTTTTTGAAAAGCATGTTTTACTCTTTAAGTGAATTCAAATAAGATTGAAGATATAATACATTTCTGACTATGGTCATAAAATGTATTATATAATAATCATATTTAAATTCAAGTGAAGAATAAAACACATTTTGGTGCCTTTATAGAGTTTAAGATGAAATTAACTCTCAATATATCCTGACTATGGCCATTGATATATATTTTGAATTAAATTTTAAATTAAACTCTCATAAAGGAAGAAAATATTTGAAAATATGATTGTTTTTTAAAAGGAATCCAATGTGGATCCAATGTTATTCCATAAAAGATGAAAACAATGAGTTTTGTTCACACCTTGACTATGGCCATTGATACAAATCGACAACTTAGGGTTTAATCACCTTCTATTAGAATAGTGCATGTGCCATTCGTATTCCCATTCGTGGAATTTTGAGAAAGAAAAAAAAATGATATGTAAACAAGCAATTCATGACATGCTCATACATTCTAATCTATTACAGAAAATGTAAAATTCTCATTATGATCTAGCTATTACAGTATTAAAATGAAATTGAGATTCAAATTCCTAGACAAAGAAGGAAAATAGCCTTTTCTGTCTAATTTCTGCAAAATCTGAATCAGTATGAGATGAAAAATGTATATAGACAGTAATTTATATCATATCAGATCCAATGAAAAGCTCAGGTATGTATCTTACACTAATGAAATATTCAATGTAAATGGCAAAATATGCACTGGAATTATGTGTTGAGTAAATAGTAAGATATATATGTAATATCCTAAACTAAATGAAATGCACATGCATATGTATCTAAGTATGATATTCATACTAAATGAGGCAACATACATGTATTTAAATGAGATGCTTATGAAGGGGTGCCTATGAGAATGCGTGAATGATATTCATGATGGGGTACACATGATGACATATGTATAAGATGCAGGAAAATATAATGGATAGTGATGGGTAATGCACAAAAAATGAATCTTTAACAAATACTTATGATGATGTGATGAAACTCCAATGATATTGTGCATTATAAAATGTTGGAAATGCATGACAGGGCATAGATGGTAAGTGCAGGAATGAATGCAGCAAGATGTTGCTATAGTATATAGTAGCTGAGTGCAAGTTTGTGAAGGTGTTCAGCAGAAGAGGAGGATGACATTGTGTTTGCAGCATTGCTGCAGGTATACGAGAGGCTACAACAGTGATTGACATTGTTGTAGACGTGAGAAACTACAGCAGTGAGCACTACTGTAAGTGCATGGATCATCACAGCAATGCTAGGCATTGTTGTGGATGAGTGAGAAATTACAGTAGTAGGGGTTGGTGATGGGATGCTATGTTGAATGTGATAGCAACTAAATAGTGAAATGATTGTTAGGAGAAGGTTGATTGTAGTATTATAATTGATGTGTTGTGTAAATGTATAGTGAAGGATGTTGAGGCAACAGGAAACAGGGGAAGGTGCAGTAGCAGGTGAATGGGGTATGTTGTGGATGGGCAGCTGGTATGATGGGACTGTGGACTAAAAATGGGTAGCAGGTAGTGTGTGCTAAGTGAAGGAGTGAAGATATGTGAGGTGATGCTAGTGTGATGGTGGAAGAGTGAATATTACAAAAGATGGATAGGAATGAACATATGCAGGTGCTCTTATATAATGTGATCCTAAACCATTAATCAATAAAATTTATCTCCAAAAGATAGATTACAGTCAATGGAACACAGAACTAAGAATTCATATGTTAATGACTATTGAGTTGGAACATACATAGATTTCACAATAATAAAAAGAGATGTAGCATTCCGCAAAGCATAAACTCGTGCAAGGGAAGAAGATCTTTGAGACATTTGACTAAAAATTGCACTGACTTCCAGTGATATTTGAACTTGTGAAAAGGACCACCTTATTTGTTGTAGAACAACACTCCTTCCTACTAGCAGAACTTGCAAGATCAAAGACATCACTCGTGAAGGTCCAGATAGAATTCTAAGTTGTGTCGACAAATGTCAAACAATTCCTCAAGGGGGCAATAAGAATAGGAATATAGGATTCGGATGCCAATTTTGACAGAGTACTAAGAAATCTGGAACCCTCAGACTCAATAACAACCACTGGTGGGATGGGTGATATAACTTCTCTTGCCCATTCACACACACTCACACTATAAGACCTTGTTATGAAGCGTAAAGACATATGATACCTCTTCAAGCCGAAACGTCAAAATGATAATACAGATGGCTAAACTGGTATGTAGGTGACTGACAGACTGGGAAGTGTTGATGATTGAGAGTTTTATGATGAAATATCTAAGGAGAGGCCACGTGAGAAACCAGAAATTAGGCCAGTCTTGAATTACATTCAATCCGACCAAGCATTTCAACTAGTGTCTCAACATATAGAAAAACAATCTGACAGCATATTCACGTACTTTAACTAGCTTCTTTTTTATTTTTTTTAATACAGAGAACAGTGTGACAGCAAATTCATGTGCATTCTAACTAGCTTCCTACATTGTCTAAAAAAAATGTTCAAAGATTAAGCCAAACTATGTTGCCTGGTAATATACATAATATACATGTTAAGTCTGGTCAGCTGCCAAACAAATGCATGCTAGAACGATGCCTCCAATACTTGACAACAGCCATATGAGAGGATACGAGGCTTCCTTGACCATCAAAGATCAGTGCCTTTACTTTTTGAACAATCAATCATAGGCTCACTTGATATGTCAATAGAACAACAACAGAAGGAAAAGAATGCCCCTCCATCAAATAATAATAAAAAATTTCTCAAGAAGGATGAACAGAATCCTTAGCTGATTTTCTACAGCTAGCATATGCTTTGATCAATTGATAAGTGAATCCAATTAGAGCAGAGGATCCTTCTCCGAGTTGCTTCCAGACTTTGCTGGCATGATGACAAGAAAAACACAGACCTATGGATTTCGCCTTTTTTTTTGGACAGGAAGAACATCACCACCCGAACCTTCTAAGGAACGGATATCGTTTTCTTTTTCTTTTTCTTTTTATATGATACATTTCAGGAGTCTTGTCACCATTCTCAATATTAGAAGAAAAAAAAATAAACAGATGCTTGGGATGACATAAGAGGTTATGACGCATCGGATGCAGAAGAGATGAGAGGAATGCTTACTCCGAATTTACAGAACCGAGGCTATGAATACAAATGTAAAGGTTATCTATTATGGATAGTTTAAATAGAGAGTATGGAATCAATGAAGGAAGAAAGTGAAAGCAAACTATTAGAACGAAGCAGAGAATCAAGTATAAATGAGAGATCAACACATGAACAAGTAATTAAAATCAGAATAAAATAAAAATGGAAAATCGAACATTACAAGATACATCAGACTATAGTCAAGAGATCAAAAATCGGAAGAGGATTTAAAATATAAACAAGGGATTGAAAACCAGAAAGGAAACCAAAGAAAAAAAAAAAAAAGGGAAACGAGAATAAACCCGAAAATAGATCGGAATACAAAGTCTGGGTGAATTGGTGATGCCCTTGTGAGGCCTCACCGATTACCTGTATGTAAGGAGATGTATAAAACGAAGCCGAAAATCCAATGTGAATATGAAACCGAAATCAACACGAAAACTTAAAATATCAATGAGAAATTATACATAATGAAAGCGAGAACAAAAAAAACTCAAACTATAAGCAAACGTTAAAATCTATGAGAATTGAAGATATAAATGGTGAAAGGGAAGAGGAAATATGTTGGAATGCAAGCATTCCATTGCTGCAGCGAATGATGGATCGGTCCTGCTATAAGCAGGTCAATCCTATCAGGGGTGCCTCAAAAGGGAGAAAAGAAACAAAAATTGATACCGAGTTATACCATAAGCAAAATTTTTACAGAAAAAGGAAAAGTAAGATGAAAGCAAAGATAAAATTGAAGTTCAAAACACCCAGATGAATCGACGATGCCATTGCAAGGCATCGTCGGTCATCGGCATGTAAGAAAAGATCGAAGATCCACTGTAAATTTTAAACATAGATAAATACTAGAAAATTCAACGTAAATGAAGAAATACAGATAACGAAGATGAAAATGGGGAAAATGAACTCTAAAACATGCATTAAAATTTTATGAAGATCAGGGAATGCCAGGGATAAATAAAGAGTTCTTACCTTGTTGATTCGAGGTGGAGGTAGAAGAGATGACAACCCTGCATGTAGTTGTTGGATAGATTTTACTCACCGATGGGAGAAGAGGAGAACCAGGGAAAGGGGAGACTGAAAGACAGAAGAGAGTGAGGGAAAAAAATCAGATGTATGGAAGGATGGAGGGGTGAAGACCATGAAGGAGAAGGACCCCGATGGTCGTTTTTTATAGGAGAAGGCCGTTAGGCCATTTTTCAAAATGGTCTTTTATTTTTCATAGATTTTCAAAAAGAAGGTTCATTTACAAGTATTTCTTAAAAAGTGGTGTAAAAAGCTATATTTTCCAAAAAAAAATTAGATTTTTGATAAAAAGGTCTAAAGATATGAGAAAAATACGAGGGATTTTTTAGGAAAATGGGACTCAAATGAAGTCTTTTGAAAGATTTTTGTAAAATATTTATTTTGAAATATTTAAAATTTTCTGAAAATGGTTTTTTGAGAAAAGTAGGGTTAATTTTGGAAATTGAGTTTCAGAAATGGATCTGGGTCCAGAAATTTTGATAAAACATTAGAATTTGGATTTTGAATTGAGATCAGACCCTGAACTGAGAAAAACCTCTGAGAAAATATAAAGAATTTGAAATTTTTTATTTTTTTGGAACAATGAGAGATCCGGGGTCAGAATTGGATCCAGATATCCAATTTGGATAAAAAATTAGGTCAGAAATGAAGATTGAGTCTGGATTCTAGTGAATCCGAGAAATGAATGGAAATTTCATTAAAAATTTACTCGATTTATTCAAAGAAAGAGACCCAAGGGCAACAAGAGAATTTTTGGATTTTTGGGAAAATTTGGGGTGTTCACAGAAACCCAAACTCCATGGCTAGATAGTTTACCTATCATATGGGTCCCACAAAAATTTTCAGAGCCATTCATCTTGTAAATGAACTGCATCAAAAGCACAAATGGTAAACCACTAAATAAAAAGGAAAAATGGTGATGTTTGGGTTGCCGTTCATCTCATGGATAAAAGGCATCCAATGCCTCTGACTTGATACAGTATCTTCGAATGTCCCCCCTAATTGAAATAAATATGTCAGACACTAAGTGCATGATTGTGTATAAGGTACTTGGTTATAGCTGACTATCTTAGTTAATCAACATCCCTATTCTATTGATAAGACTATTATTGTCCTAGACCGAGCCTTCAGAATTGGGCATGTGCAGTGTGGAGCTCTACTGAGTGAAAAATGCATCGAGTGTAAGAACGTGTGGTATGTGTTGGCTTGATCAGTGACGTGTGGTGGTAGCATGGCATGCGATAAGCAACGATATTATTGTTGGTGCGACGGTGTGTGACGGCACAGACGTGCAAGGTTGTTTGGTTAAGCAGTGTCAGCAGATCAAAGGATATTGTCTTTGGGGATTTGGTTAAGGACCTCTCGATTTGGATGAGTTTTCCACGTGAAGCATTTGGATGCACGGGGGTGTGTATGGGTTATGGTTAATTTTCTTAGGAATTACCTTAGGTGGTTCCAACCATGTATGATGACTCAGGGCAATGCGAGTGAATGCCTAGGCACCGGCGAACGAGTCTAGGTGGTTCTTTTCGCTATGGCATACAATCATCAACTAGTCTTCAGACTAGAGGTCGCAAGGCCTTGTCCCTTATGTGGGGAGGTTATTCTTAGGTGTGCCTATGGAGTCGCAATACGCTTCATGGCATACGGGGCTAAAGCATTCGTGTGTTTGCTAGCCGATATGGGACGGTTATGCACGTAAGTGACATGGACCAGATAGAATAAGCATTTGGAGATGTGTTTGATTTGCGAAAGCAATTATGCATGAGGTGGTGCGTAGGGCCAATGAAATGATTATTAACATAGAAAAGTGTTGGTGTGCGGCCTTTGGCCATTAAGTTGGCCAAGTCTGACGCATTGCAGGTTTGCGAAAAATTCTATGCCCGTGACAGTTATAGAGATTGACTAAATCAGCTTTTCATGAGGCCGTAGTGAAATGGCACTCTTGTATAGCTTTCAACATAAACCATGGCTGAGTTAATTTGCAGGAATGTTGGTGTGTACCTTCACCTAGAGAATGTGCATACTGTTTTTTTGGAGATAAACCTATATGAAGATGAGTTGCCAACAACAACAGCTGAGTAGCAACTCACAGAATCATCATACTTCACACTAAAGGCCTTTAATCTAATCAAGCCCTAACTCAACCATAAATTTTTCATCTTTTTGAGGAGAATGGTTTTCTCTCTTCTTCTTTATAACAAGAAAAAACTGTTCTTGTCCAGACATCCCATTACGGGCCGAGAGGTGCCACATTGGTCGTGCCTTGTTTTGGTGCCCACTATGTAAAGCTCCTTAAATATCCCCCCATATGCCGAAGTAGTTTTCTGGCTTTCCATTGACTGCGACCGAGATGGATGCGAACCCAGCCACCACTAGTTCATGCCCCCTCCACCAATAAAACCTTTGAAGTCCACAACGCCCCCTCGCAGTACTCACAGCTTCGGCCTTGTGGCCGAGGATGCGCACTCCACGTATTGAACTCACAGCGTCCTTCAATTCAGACGCAAATCTTCGCCTGCTTGCGTGTTAGTTTTATGGAGAAAGGATCAATTGGAACAAGTCCCGCCGGGAATCAAATTCCAGGCAATGATATGCTGAGCAGGAAAATTACAAACTCTTATGCAGGTCTTTATCATAGCATTTATGTATAGGGGTCGTAGAAAGATAACCCGTTCGCCGTATCAAGCTTTATTGTCATTTATTCTAATTTTCCTGGCTTGGTTTACATGGAGGTTCCTTAAGTTGATAAATTTTTGAAGAATGATTGTGCAATGACAATTGGGGAGGCTTTCTGGTGTTTCTACCTGTATTTTTTTTCTTGCCCAAGTGATTCACATGCTCCAATCAAACATGTTACAAGACGTTGCTGCTGCCAATCTGCTTCCTTGTCCTCAAAGATTAGAAGAAAAAAAATTATCTAGGCTATCCCAAAGTCATTTGTTTGAATGAGTATTGGATATAATCAATCTAAAGACAGCCCTGCGGGGGTGTCCCAAGCGATGCAAACGGAACAGATCCAGAACAGCTAAATACACGGGGAGTCAGATCCCGAACAGCCAAATATTGCAAAACCTCCATCTTGGATCCGACCAATTTGAATCCCTAGGTGTCCCACTGGCTAGGGGGTTGAATGCAGAGACGATGCATAACATACCTCACGTGTTCGAAACCCCTCATAGCAGTTCCCCTGCACTAGCCTAAGAAAGTATTGGCTTAGGCAGTTCCTATGTGCATGCTTTAGCAAATATGGGGCCTGGGGCAGGGGTTCAAGCCGCGGAGTTTTACACACTTGGGCACATGACCATAAGCTCAGAAGGTTAACCCAACACGGCTAGGCCATCGACGCATGTACAGTATCTACTTAAAAAATTAAAAGAGAAAATAATACGAAGACTAATCTTTACACGAATGGGCTTGATTCCATCACCAACTAAATGTATGTAAAGCAACAGTTGGGAAAGCTTAAATTCGTTTCGGTGCATATCCATCATGTTCATTTTTTGTGGCGTATGTATCCTGGAGGAAACTTTATGCAAGTGACGATGCTTGTGTTGTGTTTCTATGATTTGAATTGTTCAAAGTGGAGAAATTTTTTTTTTCCCCTCTGAAACAGAATAAAAGTAGGGTAGAAAATTTATATTAATCGTATGTTTGAATACAAGGTAGAGAAAGAGAGAGAGATTCCAAGAAGGAATCCGTTGTGCTACAATGGTAGCATCACCACATGCATTTTTCTTCTACCAACAAGAACCTCACTCCGTTATACGCATTTTTTTTTTCTAAATCATGTCCATTCGAGGCCATTTTTTATGAAGCGGCGCTGCAGCTCCACTACTGCTGACCATCCATCTCAACAATTCTCGAAATGGACAATGCACCCATTTTGAGAAATGACAAGATGATGGTTGTCAGGCAGAAGGCTGCATGCATCCACCATGCAGCAACGTTGTATATAATGTGAAGTCAATTAGATATTCCCTCCTACTGTGTCGCCAACAGTAGGATTTTGATTTCTAATGATGTGACGCACGAGTAGTTCAACGATCACATCTTTGCATAATAATAATTGCATCATTCACTGTTTTTTTTTATAAACTCACTGTTTTATAAAGGAGTTTTTGAAGATAACGATCACACCCATTTTGAAGATAATTGAATCGGGGTTAGTAACCTCTCTCTCTCTCTCTCTCTTAGCCTCGAGCACTAAAAAAATTGAGTTTAGGCCAAGGAGTTTTAGTTTTGGAGCCATGAACAAGAATGTACATATTTAAGGATAAAATTTGATAATGAAGACATGATCCACTATAATTGAAAATTAGGGTGCAAGTTTGATACCTCATTAGTTTAATAGGCATTGCATATTTACACTACGATGAGGGATTTTCGTTCTCATTATTAGCTTCATCAATAACAATGAGCCATGAATCTTGCGGCTATTACTCTACTACGATCATGAATCATAACAGCGAACTGGATATCCCCTGAAATGTCTTGTTCCACACTCATCTTGTTGTTAAAGACATATGTATAACAGTAAGATTCTCTGGCCGTTAGATATTAGTGTTAAGACACTTTAACAGTTATATTTAAGCCATAAGATCTTGTTGTTATATATCAATAACGGTGAGATCTTCCTAACATCGTTATAGGTTTTACTCTATGACAACGACAGTCATATCGGTGTTATACAATAAAACCCTATGACGGTAAAAATTTTTGGTTTTTAGATATTTGTCGTTAAAGATCAATAACAGTGAGATATGAGTTTTGCCTCAAGACAGTAATTGTCGTTGTTATAGAGTGACATTTATAAAAAGGGTCCGACAGGCCTTATATATATGTCGTCTTATAGAAAACAGCCAAAGAGGGAGGGTTTAATGTTTCTCCTCTCACTCTCCTTTCTTGCACCAGACCGGCTTGTTGAGCTTGTTCTCCGCCCATTTTGAGACAATCCCACTTAGCATAATCGGAAGTGTGTACATCAGGCTCTTTGTTCTCTCCCTCCATCTCTCTCCTTCCCTACTAGACTGTCACTGAGCTCCATCCTCACCCGCTTCCACCATCACCGAGCTCCTTTTCCACCAGCATGTCAAGTCCTTTTCCCCATCTCTGCCTCTCTCTCCCCTCTCTCATAATAGACTTCTCAATGGAGAGGTAATCCCTAGGCTTCACACCTCTCTCTCTATGTTTTGGTGGTGTTAGAGGGCGATGACAAATAAAGCGCTTTTGTTCAAAGGGCAGTAGAAGACAAAGTCCATCCCTCCTAATCACCATGGCAAACCACCCACCACTCACAAAGTTAAAGTCACTCTTCTTTGCCCATCATTGTTTTGTTCCATCATTTCTTTGTCTTAATGGCAGTGGAAATACTTGAATTGGAAATCCTTTACAATTGAGTTAATCGAAACCATGTGAGGAATTGATCATTGTACAGTTATGTGGCCATAAGATGACTTTTGGTAGGCCATTCCAACAGTCACTCTCTCCAAGTAGTTGCAATTGTTCAAGCATATGGCAATTAAAGTACAAAACTAATCAAACTAAGTTACAAGATAATAATGCACATTAAGATAGAGTTATATGCTAGAATTACAAAGACATGTGTCTCTTGGGGTTGAAGGGATTTCTCTTAGGGATGTGTCTCAAACTTGAACCCCTTTCATGAATATAAATGCAGTGTATGAGTATGTGAGACAAATACAGAATTCTCTAACAATTAAATTATCTGAGTTTGAGAGAATTACTATAGCGTAAGAGGATTAAGAAGTGTGAACATTCTCTGGCAATTATGAGTGTAACAGTGCATGCTTCAACCCACCCAAATTCTGTGTTTTCATATTTTCAATTTGCTTCACTGGTATGAGAGCAAGGTACGACGAAACCCTATCGGGGAACATGTGCACGCCACTCGGTCTCTCACTGTTGGTGCTTGTAAACACAATCAATGTGCGTACACCAGCACAAGAACAAAAACAAACATTCTCAAAAAATAGAAATTCGAAGGAAATTTAGCAAAAAAATGTGAGTATATATATATATATATATATATATATATATATATATATATATATATATTATTTTTCAAGAAATAAACAACGATCAAAATCGTTGTTTATAAACAAAATATTCATATTCTATTTTTTGTTTCGGTGAATGACACCGTAAGGTGATTGTCACCTGAAATAGAAAGAGGGAAAGAGGGGTTGAGCCGGGACATCGGCATGTCAGAGGAGGTTGAACCCCTCAACAAAACTATCATCCGGCCAAGAGATGCTAGAAAGGCACAACGCCGAAGAACGTTAAGTGGTCACTAGATTTTTCCCCCGTTCAGTGAAAATCACCAAAATAATAAGGTGATTGAAAGGAAGTGAGGCCACTATTTTTCAGTGATGCATATAAAAAAAAGGAAGAGGGTTTGGTTGTTGCCCTCTTCGCTCTCTCGCTGAAGATCGATGGAAGAGGCATTTGCCCTCTCGCCAGAGAACGCTTTCAACAACAAGAGGGCGGGGGCTGGATCGTTGAGACAAATCCGCCCTTCAAACAGAGATCGCCTGCAGCGGCGAAGGAGCAGGGGCTGACTCGTTAAGACAAAAAAAAAGGGTTTTACCTTGCTGATGGTGGCCCGATCCTCGAGCATCATCATGACTCTGCCATCCACAGAGGGTCAGATGGAGCAGGCGGGCGTCACCATCCATTTTTTTTTCTTAGAAAATTGAAAAGGGGAACTCGATAGGGCTTCCTCTGTTCTCGCTCTCCAATCTCGCTGGATCTGTCATCGAGCAAGTTGATCATCCTCGATAAACTTATTATAAGCTTTCTTCTCTTCTTCACTAGATTTATTAGTTAGCAAAGATTTTATATTATTCAATATATGCAGGGTCTTGTCATGTGTTAAAAAATACTTCATCTTCCTCCTCTATATTCCAAAATTCGTTTCATTGAGTTTTTCAATTTGGGACAACTCAACCACGACTATTCAATTTGGCATTATCCTAATTATAAACAAATATTAGAATTAATAAAACTATTTCAGTTAGAGAAATACTTTTATGGTTTAATCTCATGGCTATTGACACCATCTTCCAAGTTGGAGGAAGGCTATTTAGTATAGTGGAGATTTGCATTCACTCAGGAATATCATTTCCATTTATGGCTAAGTCCTTAGTTATTACCAATATTCGATTCACATGATCAACTACATTGTTTGACCTCATTTGAGTATTTGAAAACTTTGACATCGCAACAAAAATGATGAAAGAAGTCAAAAGAAAGTATGATATGACTTCATAAACCCATATTCAACTTTCTCTGAAACAATACAACTCATGTAGGATGAAAAAGTCAAACAATGTAGTTGATCATGTGAATCGAATATTGGTAATAACTAAGGACCTAGCCATAAATGGAAATGATATTCCTGAGTGAATGCAAATCTCCACTATACTAAATAGCCTTCCTCCAACTTGGAAGATGGTGTCAATAGCCATGAGATTAAACCATAAAAGTATTTCTCTAACTAAGCTCCATTTGCAATTAGCTCTTGAGCAAGAGCACATGTCAAAAGACAGGAAGGGGGAAATCATGAATACCTAAGAATCCTTCCCAACAACCTCTCATAGGTTCAAGCTTAAGGGCACATTCTTCAAAAAAAATTTAAAAAATAAATTCAACAAGAAGTATCCAGTGCAAACCAAAAACTCCGAGACTGCAACTAAGAGAGCATGTTTTTCTTGTGAAAAATTTGGGCATTTCAAAAAAAATGCTCAAATAAAACCAAGAAAGAGAATCCAGGAAAAGAAGTAAATGGAGAACATAAAATAATATACATTGTGTTTGAATCATTGATCACAGATGGCGATCTCTCAGGATGGTGGATTGATTCAGGGGCAACGCAATATATGTCTAAGTAAAAGAAAGGACTTATGGAGATGAAGGAGTTGAAGCCTGAAAATCACAATGTGTATATGAAAAATAACACCTACAGTGTTGTGGTCGAGATAAAGACCTACAGGCTTCAAATAGAAGGGACTAGTCTTCTACTAACAAATATATTTTATGTACTTTCCATAAGAAGAATTTTTTTAGCAGTAGGAGACTTTGCTAAAAAGGGCTTAGAAATCCATTTTTGGGGTGACAATGTCACTATTGAGAAAGATGAAAAAGTGAAGCATATGTATGACCATGGTCTCTTTCATTTAAATCTAACTCCTATAAATAATGCAATGAATGTTTTTTGTTATATTGATTGTGCATTTAATGTTGATGCATATTTATGACACTTAAAATTAGGACATGTAAATGTCAATAAAATGAAAAGAATAATTTGTATAGGATTATTACCTTCTCTTAAAAAAGTAGAATTTAAAAGATGTGAACTATTCATATGAGGTAAGATGACTAGACAATCATTTTCTAAGGGTAGTAGGGCATGTGACTTACTAATTTTAGTACGCACATATATATGTGTACCCTTAACAGTAGAAATACATGAAAAAAAATCATATTTCATCATATTCATTGATTATTGCTCAAGGTATGGATACATTTACCTAATCTCTAAGAAATTTATAGCTCTAAAAAGTTTAAGACATATAAACATAAAGTTAAAGGATTATTATGAAGAAAAATCTAAGCTATTAGATCTGATAGAGGAGGTGAATATAACTCTGATGAGTTTAAGACCTTTTGCAATGATAATAACATAACTCATCATACAACTATGCTTTATACACCTCAAGAAAATGGTGTAGCAGAAAGAAGGAATAAAACCTTAATAGATATGACAAAATTTATGTTAGCACATGCAAATCTTCTTAAGAAATTCTAGAAAAAATCTATATGCACTACCATGTATATTCTAAATAAGGTTCCTTCTAAGGCTGTAGAGCTTACACCTCATGAGTTATGGACTAGTAGGAAGTCAGACTTGAATCATTTGTGAAGATGGGGGTCACCTGCTCATGTGTTGATTGATTCTGGAGCACATACCCAAGAGTTAGAGCATAACGATCTAATTGTGAATAATGAGCAAACTTCACAACTAGTAATTGGACATAAAAGAATAAGAATTCCTCTATCCTATTTAAATTATTATTATACATTCTTGAGTGACGAATTATGTTATTTCATAGACTTAGATAAAACTCTTAACAACTTGAATTTTGAGGATGCAGTTGCTTCTAATACATTTAAACTATGGAATGAAGCAATGAAAGATGAGTTGGACTCCATAGAAAAGAATAAAGTTTAAGAACTAACCACATTGCCAAATAGATATAGGGCAATTGGTAGTAAGTGGGTTCTCAAGAAAAAACTCAAGGCAGATGGTTCTATTGATAAATTCAAGGCAAGATTAGTAACAAAAGGTTATTTTCAATGAGAATGGATTGGTTATGAAGAAACTTATTCTCTTATAGCCAAACTTGCATCTATTCATATTATTTTGGCATTGATAGCTTATTTTGATCTTGACGTATACCAAATGGATATGAAAATGGCCTTCTTAAATGGTGAACTAAATAAAATTATTTTCATGCAGCAACCAGAAGGTTTAAAATTGAAGATTAACAGGATAAAGTATACAAGTTGAATAAATCCTTGTATGGACTTAAGCAGTCACCAAGGCAGTGGTATTTGACTTTTCATAATGTTATAACCAAGTTGGGTTATGAGGCAAATAGTATGGATCAGTGTATATATGCCAAAAATAGTGAGTCTATGTTGATGACATATTAATTACAGAAAAATGACATAGATATGATAAATATGGTTAAATCATGGTTAAGTTCTCGATTTGAAATGAAAGATGTGGGTGAAGCTTCATATATCACTGGAATTGAAATACAAAAAAATAAAAAATCGAGATTGCTACGTCTAAGTCAAAAAAAATATCTTGACCATATTCTTAAGAAGTTTATAATGGAAACTACCAAGGCAGAGGGTACTCATGTAGTAAAAGGTCTAAAACTAAACGATTGTCCAAAAGATGGACAAGAGAAGTTTAATGTTCCCTGTGCCCATGTAATTGGAAGCCTGATGTATGCAATACTTTGCACTAGACCTGACTTAAGTTTTGTTGTAAGTCTAGTGAGTAGATATCAAAGTAATCCTGGACTCTCTCATTGGAAAGCAGTAAAAAGGTTTTTTTGATATTTAAAGGGGACTAAGAAACTCAAGCTATGCTAACAGTCAAACAACCTAAAGCTTATAGGTTATTTAGATGTTGACTTTGCTGGTGATAGAGATGAAACAAAGTTTACCTATGGTTATGTATTTATGTTAAGAGGTGAGGCAATTGCATGGTCATGCACGAAACAAGGGTGTGTGTCACAATATACCAAAGACGCTGAGTATATTGCCTGTAATATGGCAGTCACTTTTGGTGTGTGGATAAATCACTTCCTAAATGAGTTGAAATTGGATATTCCAAAAGATCCAGTTCAACTTTGTTGTAACAATAAAGTTATTATAAGATTGATACAAACATGAGCTGATAGCTCTAAAAGTAAACATATTGAAGGTAAATATCAATATATTCATGATATGATTATGAAAAATGAAATAACAGTGAACTATATTCCTTCAAGTGACATGGTAGGAGATCCACTAACCAAGGCAGTCATTGTGAATGTTTTCACTAGACATGTGAGTCAAATAGGACTCAGGTATATCTAAGTGGTGAGTGAATAAATATCACTCAAAAAGTGTATATGCAAGGTTCCAGTTGAGAACAAGCATAGAAACACAGGATATCCCTTATAGCCAAGTGGGAGATGTAAGTTATGTGGCCATAAGATGACTTTTGGGAGGCCATCCCAATCATCACTCTCTCTCAATGATGGTAATTGTTCAAGAAGTAAACAATTAAAGTAGAAAACTATTCAAACTAAGTTACAAGATAATAATGAGCATTAAGATACAACTATATGCTCGAATTGCAAAGAGATGTGTCTCTTAGGGCTGAAGGGATTTCTCTCAGAAATGTGTCCCAAACTTGAACCCCTTACATGAATATAAATGCAGTGTATGAGTATATGAGACAAATACAAAATTCTCTAGCAATTAAATTCTCTGATTTTGAGAGAATTACTGCAGTGTGAGAGGGTTGAGAAGTGTGAACCTTTTCTGACGATTTTGAGCGTAAAAGCACACGCTTCAGCCCACCAAAATTCTATGTTTCTATATTTTCAATTTCTTTCAATCATCGTTATGATCGGTAAGTTGGTAAGATAGTTTCTATTAAAAAAATTTAAGTTGGTAAAAGAGATGGGAAAACTCAGAAAGGCCATGATTTGAAGGTGTGATTTTTTCTGCCTCCTTTCAGCACCCATGTGATGTGGACTTATTGGACTCCAAAGTCACCAATTCAATTTTTGATTATTGGAGAAGGCTTGGGCTCTGCTTCCACCACTAACTGTTGCCATGGGCTCATACTCTTGGAGTAAGCACAAATTTAAGGAAATGAAGCCTTTTGTGGCTGGATAACCAAGGACCACCTTACTTACTATGTAGGCAATGAAAAATTGCTGCTGATTTAACATTTCTCTCTTCTGTCACAATTCCTCTGTTTTGCACTCGTTACAAGTGATTATTTAATGCGCAAGTTTTTTTTTTTGGGGGGGGGGGGGGGTTGAGGGGGACATTTTGACGTATTTTTACTTTTCTATTTCATTTGTTGGATATATATAGGCAGCATTCATATTTCTTTTATTTTGTCATTCAGAGTCCTAAAATTCTTCCTTCACATTCAAAGGCTTTAACTTTGCCAGAATTGCCAATTTTGACACCTGGTGAAGGAAATCTCAATGGAACCACAAATTATGCTATGCAAAATGAGAAGGAATTACTCTATAACGTTGAGGTAGTCATAGGTCGGATGAAGGTATCTTCCAATAGTTCTCTCTTTCCATTTGTTGTTGGATCTCATAGTTTGCAACTGTGATGTACTTTTAACATATTTGTTGGCCCATGGTGAATATGTCCTTTCTGTCTAAAAGCAATTCTGTTGTGTGACTGGAGTGAGGCATATCCACCTAATCTTTCAACGCTTTGCTTACCTGCAGAGGCATGAAGAAGATCTACAAAAGCTTGGTTTAAAAATTAAGCATCATGAAGGTAACCTGGAATTTTTGAAGACTCAATCCCACAACTTAGACAATACGATCTCAAAGGTTAATGGTTCCTTGTTCCATCTTTTGGAGAGTTTATGGTTCCAAGGATCTGGAATTCCTCCTTTTCTTTTTTTATATAGGAAATTTCTTGAAGAAAAAAGTTATGTTTATGGATTTGGACCAGTATGCATTTAGTACTTTTTTATTCATTTTTTGGGTGTTTTTTCTTACAATGTATGTTTGGTAGGGACTTGATTTGGCAAAGATGAAAGCTGCTCTCTCTCTCTTCTAAACTCAATAGGAAAGATATCTGAGTCTGAGCCACTATGCATTTAGTGTTTTTTTATTGTTAATTCATTTCTACATGTCACCCAATTTTCTTTCGTTATTTCTTATTTACATTTTGATGCTTCTGTATGAATATTTGCAGAACTCACACATTATCTGTGATCTTGTCAATATCATTATCAAGCAAAGATCAACAAGTTTACTGGCCTTTGTTTGCCCTTAAAAATTATTAATTCTGCGATGATGCCATATATTAGTTGATCTAATGAATATAAAAAACATCCTTCATTATGAGAACCAAGACAAGGCAGTACACTTTAATTTTGAAGTATGTTGGGGGTTGAAGAGATACAAGTTGTTGATGGCTATAACTTTTAGTGTACAAGTTTTCTCTTTTTTCTTCCCTATTTTTGTTGACCCTAACAAACTGTAGCCATGATGCGGTTGCTTTATGTTGCAGAAGGCACCCCATGGTAATTTGGAACTATTTGGAATTCTAAGCTGCTTTTGGTGAAGTTAATGTCAGTTTCAGCTTACAAACCTGCTTTGACACGGTATGAATATTTTTGGTGTCTCTTTTTATTTACAATTGGCCTTTTGCTTGATCATGTGTTTGTAGAAATTACAGTCCTTGTTAGTGTTTTTCTAACGATGAACATTAAATTGAAAATTACTTATTTGTTCTGATTATTTTGACAATGGTTCAAGGTTAATTTTTTGTTTTTTTTCAGGTTTATATCCTATGATGGTGAGATCTCTGTCTCGCCGTTATAGCCTATAACGGCGAGTCAATTCTCCCCTTTATAGCCTATAATGGCGAGATAGGGTTTTCATCGTTATAGTGACAAGCCAGGGATCTCGCTGTTATATTCTATCTTGTCACTAAAGCAACTTCGCCGTTAATGATTATCATGCCGCTATTGATGTTCTCAGTTTCGACGAGATTCGTTGCTAGTGTTGGTTCACCCGTTAACGGCAAGCTATAAATGTCGTTGTTATTACTTAACACAAGCCATCTTTTTTGGTGGCTTATCGGTAAGAATTCTCATTGTTAGAGGCCTATAGCAACGATAAATAGGGCAGTAGTGGCAAAATATATCACCGTTTATTGACCTGAATCCTTGTATTATCACGTGTGTTTTTTTTACATAAAAGGACAATTTCTTTAATGTGGTTGTTTTTCAAGCCTTCGAAAATCTTGCTTAGAATCACAAGATCAAAAACCCATCACTACTAAACAAATCTTGCATATAATAACTGTAAGATTTGATCAACTAAAAAATTTAAAAATGAATACGAAAAAAAGATTTACTAAATATAATATATAGAGAGAGAGAGACTAATGTGAAAGTTCCATACCATTTATCTCTCTGAGTCCAAAACTCTTTTAAAAAACTTATTTACAATTTTTTTACTTAATCTAAATGAGTAGATGTGATCTTTATACTTTATTTAATAGAAAACATATAATGATTTAAATATTTTACATGTTCAAATGTGTTTTAGCTGAACAAAAAAAATCAGTGATTCATATTATGCTAAAAAAGTTGATTAAATAAAAATCAATAATTCTTGTTAAATTGATTCAATTGTAAGCATAATTTTTAGTGAATAAAATATCCAGGTTTGGGTTGAGCATTAAACACATGAAAACATCTTTTTTTTCTAGGTGTCTCGAATGGTTATAAATAAATAATATATATATATATACATAGTGAGTGAGAGAGTAATGGGTCTGTGTTAAACCACATTGGTGTTAAAGCACGCTGGCAGTCCATTGTGCAAGTTGATGGATGGTCAGCACACAAAAAACACAAAGATCGTATCAAAAACACATTTTTTGTGCAAATAGACCTTTAGTGGCACACTAAAAGCACCAGTAAAGGTCCCGCGAAAGGTCTGAGACTTTTACTGGGGATTTTAGTGCACCACTAAAAGCCGAGAACATTTTTGAAAAAGGTCTTTGGCACACTAAAAGCACCAGTAAAGGTCCCAGACCTTTAGCGGGACCTTCACTGGTGCTTTTAGTGCCCTAGTAAAGGATTTTCAACATGATTTTTTTTTTACACTGATCGTCCATCAACATGCACGATAGACGATCAATGCATTTTAGCTCCGGTTTAGCACTAAATGAAATGTTTTATCGGATTTCTTATGTTTTTCGAAATTCTAACCCTACAGATGTGTTTTATAAATCAGCATGATTGATTTACTAGAAATCGATACTTGGATCATGCATTTTGGATGAAAAAATGGTATTTGGAGCTTCAAAAAATTATGAAAATTGTAGGTTGTTGATTTTTTAATCTAGATATAGATACTTGGATCATGCATTTTGGATGAAAAAATGGTATTTGGAGCCTCAAAAATTTATGAAAATTATAGGTCGTTGATTTAAAATTTATGAAAATTATAGGTCGTTCATTTTTTAAACCTTATAAAATCCTCCTTGAACTGATTCTTATAAAAACATACATCTGAACGGTTAGAATTTCGAAAAAAACACAAGAAATCCTATAAAATATTTCATTTAGCATCGTGCATATTTAGCACGGATCCTGTATTATATATATACCTGCTTTCAAGAATAGTTAAGTTTGTTTTGTTTCAAAGAAAAAACAGATACAAATTTCAAAATATACCAAAAAAGCTTTTGTAATTTTAGTTTAGCTTTGAAATTGATTTGTTCAACCCTGTAAGGTAACTACACATTTTCAAAAAGTAATACCTTTTGAAAGGCGATCCATGCCAGTCAAGAGATCACCTCCAAGCTTCACCCGCCAACAAAAAAGTGAAAAAAAAAAAAAACACTAAGCACTTTATGCTTCCTAATGTTGTCAGAATCGGTATCGGCCCTGAATAGTTTGGGCTGCGATTCAGCATCGGCCTAAAAATAATAATAAATTATTATATATCAATCATAACGTGTCACGTGTTAAAACCATTAAAATAATTATAAAATTAATATTTAAAAAATTTGTATTTTTATATTTATTAAAAATTAGCGGCCTTGCAGGTCATTACAATTCTGCGATACGATAAGTATCGGCCTATACAGGCTCATAAGCACCGATACGGATAACATTGCTTCGGATTCCTCACGTTAGGAACAGCTCTTTCAATAACTAAATGAAAAACTAATTTTAGGGACATGCGCGCAAAGGAGAAAATGACCCCAAACTAAGTTGCAACTAAAGTGACCACAGGCACCAACATTCCCATAAGTTTCAAACTTTGTGACTGGAGAGAATGTTAGAACACCTCAAAAAAATCTTTCTGGCACCCTCTTCCCCCACACACTGAGTTACCGAACTAAGAAATTGGTCCGAGCACCGATGTGCCAAGCAATGCGAGAAGCTATGTCACAAGGACACGGGACACACCTGCGCAATTTTCTAATAAAATTAGTATATAAAGGGACGCGACACAAGGGCACCTGTGACAGAGGCGAGAAGCAAGCATTTAAGAAGTGCATTAATGTATTTAGGCAGCATAAAAGAAAGCATAGAAATAACGGCTAGGATTGATCCACATTGATGTGAACGGACCCTGATAATCCAGCTGCTGGACGGCTAGGATTGACATAAGATCCTTTGTATCTTATGTCAAAGGACGGGATCAAGGTTGCGGACCAAGAGTGCCAAACAAAACCGAGCCCACAGGGTGGAAACACACCGAGCAAAACGCAGAACTAGCCAAGCCCCCACCAACACCCCCGGTCAGCGTCACATGTCAAATCAAGTAGCAAACTTCCAAGCACGCGCTCCGCACGATTTCACACCACCGCATCAATTGGTTGGGGAAGCCTCCTGCCACCCATTGGGTGCGGAATACAATGAGATAGTGGTGGGGCTCGACGCTCGAGGAATCGAGATCCACGTTTTGGATAACGAAGAATCTCTCATTCACCTACAACCTGAAGTAGGTTATATGTCCCCCCCCCCCGAACAGGGCAGTTAGCTACATCTCATGTTCGGGGGGCCCAAAGAGCACCACGTATGTAAGCATGTGTGTCTCGTATCTTCATGTTTGTCAGCATTAATTAGCGTTGGAGTTTGATGCGATTGCAAAGACTTAAGTACCTTCACTTCCATTGGTGCCAAATAAAATGACGATTCTAAAAAAGGAGTGATTGTAAAGACTTAAGTGCCTCGAAGATGATTATTTAAGACTCAATCTCTGCACTATAAGATTATCCAAGAAAAAAATCTCCCCTGGAGGAGGCCATGAACATCAACCCTCTCACTCTCTCTCTATCTTCTCTTTCTACTTTTGTGCACATCCAGCAGAAGATCCTACATTGCTCCATCAAATACCCACTGACCTGCACATTGACTGTTGTGGAACCTCATTCAGAGTTTTAACCCTTACAGGATGAGGGTTTGGGGGCTCCTCCCAGCGTGGGTAGCATCATTCAACTAAATGAGTTGTGGATCCTGATTCAGAGTTTTTACCCTTACACAAAAAGGGTCTGGGTGCTCCTCCCAGCATGGGTAACATCATTCAACTTGAAGAGTTGTGGAGCCTGATTCAGAGTTTTTACCCTTACACGAAAAGGGTCTGGGTGCTCCTCCCAGCGTGGGTAACATCATTCAACTTGAAGAGTTGTGGAGCCTGATTCAGAGTTTTCACCCTTACAGAAAGGGGGTCTGAGGGCTCCTCCCAGCGTGGGTAGCATCATTCAACTTGATGAGTTGTTGAGCCTGATTCAGAGTTTTTGCCCTTACAGGAGGGGGGGTTTGGGGGCTCCTCCCAGCGTGGGTAGCATAGTTTTTGTCCGTACAGGAGGGGGCTTTGGGGGTTCCTCCCAACGTGGGTAGCATCGTTCAAATTGATGAGTTGTAGAGCCTGATGCAGAGTTTTTACCCTTACAGGAGGAGGGTTTGGGGGTTCCTCCCAGCGTGGGTAGCATCGTTCAACTTGATGAGTTGTAGAGCCTGAATGCAGAGTTTTTACCCTTACAGTAGGAGGGTTTGGGGGTTCCTCCCAGCGTGGGTAGCATCGTTCAACTTGATGAGTTGTGAGCCTGATGCAGAGTTTTTACCCTTACAGGAGGAGGGTTTGGGGGATCCTCCCAGCGTGGGTAGCATCGTTCAACTTGATGAGTTGTGGAGCTTGATTTAGAGTTTTTGCCCTTACAGGAGGGGGGTCCGGGGGCTCTCCCCCGGCGCGGTCAGCGGGCGGGGGTCAAGGAGGGGCTGCCCCTGGCGGGGGCTTGGGGGGCAGCGCCCCCCCGGACCAAAATTTTTTGGGGCCTTGTATAATTTTTTTATTTTCTTTTCCTCTTTTAACTATCGAAAATGAGCAATAAAGCGTTTTGTTTAATCGTGGGGCTCATGTTTCCTTCGGTTGTTTTTTGCTCGAGGTTTACCCCAATAAAGTATTTTTTAGTGTTTTCCGCAAATCGCTATAGCGATTTGTAGCGTCTTCCACAAATCGCTATAACGTTTTGTAGTGTCTTCCGCAAATCGCTATAGTGAAACCCGTGTCGGGGGAAAGCCCCCAGACCCTCCTCCTGTAAGGGCAAAAACTCTAAATCAGGCTCAATAATTCATCAAATTGAATGATGCTACCCACGCTGGGAGGAGCTCCCAAACTTCCTCATGTAAGAGCAAAAACTATGAATCAGACTCCACAACTCATCAAGTTGAACGATGCTACAGTCAGTGTGCAGGTCAGTCGGTGTTTGATGGAGCAATGTAGAATCGTCTATTGGATGTGCACAGAATTAGAAAGAGAAGGAAGAGAGAGTGAAAGGGTTGATGTTCATGACCTTCTCCAGGGAGAACTCTTTGCCTCCCTTAATTTTTCTCTAAAGAGAGAAAGAGGGTTTTACAGTGTTTTACGAAGAAGGAAGAAGAAGAAGACGACGATGAAAAATTCAAAACAGACATTTTTGATGGCTCAGGTTCATTTCGCCGGATGACCATCGGATCGCCGGCTCACCATCGGATCATCGGCTCACCATCGTTTCACCGGATCACCATCGGTGAAACGATTAAGGTTCGTTTCGCGGTGTAGACTTTGAAGAGTCAACATCATCCTCGACTTTCTGGATGGAAGACATGTTTGTCCTTTTTTTGAACGTTGTTTTTTCTTTTTTTGAATAAAAAGCATTTTTGCCATTTTTTCAAACCATCATTTTATGAGAAGAATAGCAAAAAAGAGCACTTAAGTCTTTGCAACCACACCAGACTTCAGTGCTAAGTGATGTCAACATACACGAGAATACGAGACCCATGTGTTTGTATAAGTGGTGCTCATTCAGACCCTCGAACACAGACGTGAGATTCAGTGAATCATGGGGGAGAACATACACCACCCTCCCCCAACAACCCCACGGCACAGAGAGGGACAAGTCAGGGGCATGATAACGGTACTTTGATGCCGTTCATCCGTGAAATGAACGGCACCAAAGTCCAAACACCATAGGCAGACTGCAGAGAGAAGGAGAGAGAGTTGAAAAGAGAAAACAAAATCGACCCACCAAAACCAGAGTGCTTACTAACGGAAATAGTCGAGACAATCAAGGGGATGATATGATGTACACGTAAAGAGGGGAGTAGAGGAGAGGAACAAAAAACAAGGAAAAACTTGTCTATGCAAAAGAATCCGACCTTCACAGGCCCCTCTATTACCTCGACTCCGAACCCGCGGAAGAGAGTCCCTCGCCGTTGCAGAGAACACCGCCCTCGGTGGGGTCCGAGTATTCTTGGGGCTGGTGGACGACGTCCCAGAAGAAGTCGGTCAGGACGGTCTCGTAGCACGGCATCTTGGCGTAACCCGGGAAGTAGTTGATGTCGATCACCAGGTATCGGTTCCCGATCCTCACGTCCCTAATGACGTCGAAGTTGAAGAGGTTGAGCCCCATTGCCCTCCGCAACCCCCTTGCGATCTCCTCCACGAAGCTCATGGGGGGCATCTCGCTCTCCCGGAGGCCCATCGACTCGTAGTACTCCTCCCTGCCGTGGCTCTCCGTCATGTTGGAGACTTGCGAAAACGAAAGAGAACCCACGGAGTTGATGAGCTTCTCGGCGGAGACGTCCGGCAACGACTTGCGCTTCACGCACCGGACGTGGTCTCCGGCGACGTACACCTTGAAGATGACCCCGCCGTGGTTCACAAACTCCTGCAGCACCAGGGGGGGCTTCAGCTTGGCGAGCCCCGCCGGGTTGAAGACGAGCGACATCTTGTGCGACTTCGCGCTCCCGTCGGCCACCAGCGGCTTCGCGATCACTGGGTACTCGAGGCCGGCGAGAGTCTGCAGGGTCTCGGCGTCGTAGATGATGATCTGCTTGGGGATGCCGAAGGTCTCGCTCTCCTGCGGGATCCGGAGCTCGGAGACCGCCTGTAGCATGGAGATCCTGTTGTGGAGCCGCTCGATCGCCTCCGGCGGGTCGATCACGCGGGAGCCAGGGTTTTTCGCGGCGAATTCGTGCAGCTGGTTCCGCCATTCGTCGCCGTAGAGCTTGTGGATGACGCAGTCGAAGGGCCCCTGCTCCGCCAGGGGCTTCTCGGCGTCGATGCGGACCAGATCGATGCCCCGCGCCCTCGCGCGGTCGATCAGAGACTCCTGGATGAAGCTGTCCTGCTTCTTCGGCGCGAGGGCGTAGCCCATCCTGTACCTCCTCTCCATCTCCCCATCTGCCATCAGAATCCCCAAATTTCTCAAACCCTAACGGACACCTCCTCTCTCAATCTGCCATCAGGAAAGAATCGTTTGTGCTCTTCGAATCCCGCCCACAGAAAAACTTGGGAAGAAGCAGAAAATAAGTACCCAAAAATACCTGAAATCGTCCTCAAACGGCTTCCTTAACAAGAGATCGTGGCGATTTTCATATCCAATCTAGGTGCTCCCATCCAAACCCTAATCTGCACCAAAGGAAAGCACTAGAAATAGCTCAAAATCTGGAATTCTGCCAAAGGAAATCGGGAAATCAAGATAAACCTCGAAAATACCTGAAACCTATCTCAAATCCCATCGTGAGAGAGTGCCAAACGTCGGTTTTCTCTCTCAATCTGAATCAGAACACCGTTAAGAATAGCTCAGGGTTCGAATTCCCCAACAGCGAAGAAAAAATAAAACGAGCAACACGACGAGAAAACCGCAAACATACCCAAAATAACACAAAAATCACACTCCAAACAAGAATTCACAATGAATTCCGCGTGTGAGATCAGATTCCCAATCCAAAACCCTATGGATCCTAAAAATAGTTCAGGATGAGAAAACGTCATAACAAGAAAAAGCAAATCCCGAAATTTACCGAAAATCCCGACACAAAATCACGTTACACGTACCAAGTCAGGAGTTGGCGATTCCTCTTTACCGCTGAGATCCCGGAGACGAGGCCTTTATATAAACAGGGTCGGC
Organism: Nuphar pumila; assembly: GCF_984573655.1. Lineage (NCBI taxonomy): Eukaryota > Viridiplantae > Streptophyta > Magnoliopsida > Nymphaeales > Nymphaeaceae > Nuphar > Nuphar pumila. The sequence continues at coordinate 36,695,561 of NC_143250.1, forward strand.
GAGGGCTAAACGGGGGTAATCGGGGTTAAGTATCTAACCGGGGTTAGGTAAGACCCTCGACTCGGCTTCTCTCCACGTGGCATATTCTCGAGATCTTCGCTCTCGTTCGGGGATGGATGGGCGAACGAGAGATATCAACCGTTGAATTCCCCGGCTTTGGACCAACGGACGGCTCAGATAAGCAGAGGCCGTCAACCATAATTTTTGACTTTCGTCAAGTTGCTCACAAGGACGCGAAAGTGGGGCCCGCAAGCGTCGAACCCCGAATTTACTTTCCCTTTTCGGCATGTTCATGTCTATCGTTTGTTCCCGAGTGTTGGAATCTCCAACACGTGTGCTCAAGAAAAAAAATACATTTTTGTGGGTTCGGGTCGGTTCCCGGTTTGATCTTCAACTAGATCTAGGCCTTATATGATAGATGTCAATATTTAGTCTGGAAAACGTGAATTTGGGACCTGGACCTGGACCTGGACCTGGATCTGGATGACCTGTAGTACTCATGTTTTAGAGCCTAACGTAGCTAGAGTAGAACCTGACTGAGGCATGCCTACTGGGTCCAATAAAATACGACCTCACATTATAGGCAGCGACGCTGCTGCCTGACAACCATCCATCTTGGCATTTCTCGAGATAGGTGCGATGTCCATCTCGAGAAATGTTGAGATGGATGGTCAGCAGTAGTGGACCAGCATGCTCAGCATGGAGCGCCCCTGCATAACAAATGGCTTCATAAAACACTGGCTGTTGTTACTTGTTAGGCTAACATTGAAGCTCACCTATGTCCAGATCCAATATCCGTTTTCTGAGCTAGGTTTTCTCATGTTCTGAACAGGGCAGGCTAATTTTTTTAACTTCGGGAAAAAAAGAGACCGGATCTTAGGTGGGGAATGCAAACGGTCGGGTTCATGTGTGACTCGATACTATTTTAATTTTGTGAATGGGACTAGATCAGGATTAAAATCTGGATCTCATAATAAAATCCCAAATTTGGGTCTGATCTGTGTCCCAGTGGTGCTGGAGCCACTCAAATCGAGAAAAAGCATTTTCTCTTGAAAAAGGTGAAATGGGTCTGGTTAGACCCGATTTTGACCATATCTAACCGAATGCCTTCACCAAATTTGGCCCACACCTGATTAGAGCTAAAATCCGATCTGCTTAGGCTTAGCTGCCCCCAATCTTAGGAGTTAGGGATATAAACGGTTAGGATTTAGGTCAGATATTCAACTGAATCCAAATCCAATTAGTCGGATTCGATACCCAAAATAGGATCCAATTAATAATCAGATCCTAATTCAGCATCACGTTTTCCATCCGAAACTGAATACATGTATAGATCCACTTAGTTTTGGCTGATCTCCATTCGACTCTGAGTCTGAATCTGGATCCGGTTATGCTATATCCGATTAAGTCAAACTCAATAATGTATAGATCCAACCCGAGTCCCACCCGTTTACATCCCTTTAATGACTTGAACTGCTGGGCAACTGAGTCCGAAAGGACAACCAGGGTCTGACCCAATCAGCTTGATACGTTGTGAAGGAATAAAAAGCAGGGCGTGCTGGCTATCCGGTTGGACCATGGGGCTTGACTTGAGCTAGGGTCAGGGCTGGTAAACAAGCCGAGCTGGGGCTGCTCGGACTTTTCTCGTTAAGGGTATACCCCTTCTCGGACTCGGCTCTTGAGCTTGTTGCGAGCTGAGCCGAGCCCGAGCCAATAAAGAGCTGGCTCATTTTCTTAAAAAAATATATTTTTAGTGTTTTTAAAATATTAATGATCTATAAAATATATATAATATATGTAAAATGCATATAAAACATATATCATATGCTTATTATATATAACATATGTATAAAACATATAATTTATAAATACATAATATGTAAAACGAGATTATACAAGCCGATCCGAGACAAGCTTGTCATGTTCGTACTTGGCTCATTTACCTAAACGAGCTCGCTCGGCTCTCAGAGCTCAATTTCCGATCCAACCCGAACAGCAAGCTTCTCATCTCATTTTCCTGCCCTAAGGGTCAGTCTCTTTCATCCAGGTTTCCTGATGTGGATCGGATCACGACCTTTTTTCTATGTTTCCTTGTATAAAAATCTGGCCCTGACCTTGACGTGATCCAATCGAGATCCGATGCTGTATTTCAGATTGGAATCAATAAGTGGATCCGCTTACCATGATCTGAATCTTGACCCAGTGACCAGATCCTGCCGGCACCAATGCCGCACCATTGTCCGGTATGCTGGAAAAGATTGGATATTGAATATGGTGTGGTGGACATTGAATGGTGGATCCGGCTAGTGAGAGCCACCTGATTAGATGTTTTTTTTTAATAGCCAAGTTGGGCAATAACTCATATGGGATTTGAACCATAAACCCTCGGTTATGATAGTGCGACTCAACCATCCAACTATCTCATTCGACCCCGATTTTTTTTGTTTGTTTTACACATCAGCTAACCAACTTGATATGATTAGGCAAATTGTCTAAAGATGTCCATATCCATTGTCCAAAAGCAGCCTTAATTAGGCAAATTGAGCCCTGAATTATAGCAAATTACTCTTACACTTTCTATGTAAATTTTGGCCAAACATTTATGTCCATGGACATGAATATCCAAAAAAATACATATGTCCAAGCACAGCCTGAAGACGTTTGTCTATTGATTCCATGTGCTTATTAGAGAAATTTACATATAGCAGCCTAAGCATGGTGGTTTTACATTTAACTGCTTGTAATCTAAAAAATTATGAATAATCGCTTAATTTATCTAAAAATTTCTCAATTAGGTGCAAACCCAACTGGTAGAGGTCTCCCCAATAGCAGCTTGCCTTTTCAAAAGAAAAAAAATAAAATTTAAGAATTCTTAACTAAAGATTAGGGTTGCAAATGGGTAGATCCAGGAAGAGGAATTTGCAAAATTTGGTTGTCCCCGATCCGATCCGAACCGATCCGGCTTCTCAATGTATTTTGAGATCCAAAACCCGATCCATTTGCATCCCTACTAAAGTCTGACAATTACCTCAAAAAAACTAAAGACGGACAGTTTCACCCCCCCCCCTCTCTCTCTCTCTAGGTTGCAGTTTTTATGAAAGAAAAATGGGCAAACTATCATTTATATAGGGATAGTTAATTGTTAATCATGACTAATTTGACATAAGTAAACTCAAGCGCCTATTTGAGCAATAATAGATAAGTTTGGTATTTATTTATGATTTTTTAGAGCATAGGTGGTTGAACATAAAATCATCACACCTTAGGCTGCTATATTTGAATTTCTCTATTAAATTTTATATTGAAATACAGTCAGATCATTCCCCCCAAACGGGTCTTCCACCATGCATGATTTTCCAACTTGAACAATCTGCAATGGCATAAAAGTAGGAAAGAGAATATGAATGTTGGCCATGTTCATCACTTCATTAGAGACAGAGATGATTCATGGACCACCAACATATGGTTGGAATAGATTCATCTTAAAGTATGCCTTGATTCTCTCCCAAGGGATAGGTCCCCGCCTATTAGGGCCTATAAAACAGGATAGGAACCTATTCTATTCAAGTAAATGTCATTGTAAAATTAGAAAGAATAAGCTCCATGAGTGTTGTAGCCAACCGATCGAGAAAAGTCTCTTTTAAGAAAAGGCATTGCTTATGGATTTTAACTTTCTCATCAACTTGAACGGTTGGAGCAAGCTTTAGTGAGAAAATTATGTTTGATATAATAGACCAAAGGGCATTGTCTTGATTCACAAGAATATAATAGGCCAACTTGCAAAACCATTTTCTGTTTATGATTTTCCTGAGAAAATTTTTGCAGATGTGAATCCTTTTTGTCTCATTGTGTATGTAATCATTTTCATCCTCATCCTCAACATGGAAAATTAACAAATACAAATTAAATTAAAAAATAATAATGATGGCAAACAAAGAAAATCTTTTCAAGATTATTGCTTATAGCTATTTAAACCGTTTCATCTACACATAGTATATGTTGGAATTTGGCTCAAAACTATCCATAAGTTTTCTCTATTTTTCATTTTTTTTTCTTAAGTTTGTGAGTAATGGGTTCTCTATGAAAGTTTAGTCTCACATTAAATGTTGTTGAAAAAAACTCTTGTCCTTGTATAAAGAGGTGGTGCCTTAAAGGGCAAGACTCTTAATCTTGGGTTTGTGCATCACTTTATTCTTAAACCTTAGATCTTGGATTTGAATATTGGGCTTTGGTTTAGATTTATCTTTTTAGTACTTGAGATGGATCTAATTCCCCCAGTCTAAAATCTACCATTGACTTTTGATTCAATTAAGGTCAAAATTGACCTTGCCACCGTCATTCATGATCATGTATTGGCACCCCTTTTGCATAGCCTTTATGGCCGGCCATTTTGGATGTTTCAACCCATTAAAGGGTCTTTATGTGTGGCCTTGGACTGGGCCTATATAAATCGCAATCCTCTCTCCTCTCCATGAGCTCTGCTCTTTCTCCTTCTCCCACAATCTTTGCTCTTTTCCCATTGTTGGTTTTTTGAGATTCCAGTTTGGATCTCTTTTTAGGATCTAGATATGGTTAATGTTTGGATCCTTATCTAGAATCCAGATCTTATTATTCAGATCACTATTCAGGATTCAGATCCGTTTACTGTTCGGATTCAAATTCAAATTCAGTTCAGATCTAGATCTAGATCCAGTTCAGATCCATATCCAATTATTCAAATTTAGATCTAGTTTGGATCCAAATTCAGGATCTAGATTCAATTCAAATCTAGTTGTTTGAATCCAGATCCATTTCGAATTCGAATCCAAATCATGTTCATATCCAGGATCCAAATCCTATTCGGATCTAGGTCTAATTCATATCCAAATTCAGTTCAAATTCAGATCTAGTTTGTGTTCATATCCAAATCTAGATCCAGATTCAGTTATTGTTTGGATCCAGATTCAGTTGGTTGCTATTTTGATCTATTACTTTGCAATTTGGATCTATACCTATATCCAAACTCAAGATCCATATTCAATTCGAAGCTAGATCTTTATATCCTAATAAAGAGGTTGTTCAAGGTGGTTTGTGTCAAGGTTATCGGTCTCATTCAGTGCAGAGTATAAACCGACTTTTCGCGAGTAGGTGAAAGCTTGATTATATCATGGGATCATAGTTGCACAAGTACCCTTTGCACCGAGGACTTGATCCTAAGTGGGGCAACTATCGCTTGAAAGACAATGTTTATGCATGCTTCTAAGCTCACTGGGTCAATCTCAGTTGTTTGACACACTAATTAAGGTAAAATTTTCAACAGAGCATTCTTAGGCATCCTTTAAAATATGTTAAGCAATATTTTTTGTTTTGGATAGCTCGGGGAAACCACTTCAATCATGTTTTAATCATTTTTGCCTTATTGTGTATGCAGTCTTTTTCATCCTCATCCTCAACATGGAAAATTAACAAATACAAAATTCAATTAAAAAAAGAAGTGATGGCAAAGAAAGAAAATCTTTCCAAGATTATTGCTTAAGAGTACGTTTGAAAGCCAGAAATATGTAGACAAAATGATGCAAAATGAAAAATCTATATGGATTTTCCGACCCTTGCAAACAAGAGAGACTTTTCCACTGAGAGAGTTTTTCTAAAAACTATACTTTTTGATAGGAAACATTCAACTATATGAGAGGGTGGAGATTGATTGGCATTCCTAGTCGTGTCCATTTATGTACTATTCTTAATGAAAAATTACACAAGAATTGTGTATCCCGTCTTTGTGACATGATAAAATGAGTTAAGTGAGAGCCAGATCATGGTTGATCTCGAATTCAGATTCAGATCCAAACTAGATATAACGAAGTGTGGTGGAATACTAATTTAAAAGATTAAGCTATGATCTATTCTACATTATATTTATCAAGAAAACTCTAATGGAAAATATAATTTATTGCATAAAATATTATATATATAATCATTCATCTAACAAATCATCCCTCTACAACAAATATTTATATAACAATAAAAAACAAAAAACCTTAATCTTACTACAGATTCCACATTGATGCGATATCTTACCAAACCCATAATCCAAATAGTAAAATCCAAATAGAAAATGATCCAAACAATAAAAATGGATCTTGGATTGCATCTCACTCATGCTCTGCATCAAAATCTTAATTAAAGACCCATATCTTAAATCCTAAATATTATAAAGGCAGAAGCATGCTTTATAACTTTTTCTTAATTAACATCCTTGTCATTTGAGTTGAGAATGTAATTAAAAATTTGTAAGGGCATTTGCATAGAATTTTCATAAAAAAAGAAGTATTAATTAAATGGCATATTATAATTTTCTTTTTAAATTAATGAGTTACTATTTATAACCTCTCTTCCTCTAAAACTTCTTTCTTCTCCTTCTTAATAGCCATAAAATGAAACTAATTTATAATATTTTAAAATTATCAAATATGTTTATGATTTATATTTTATTTTCAATCTTAATAAATGTATATGATGTAAACCTTTTTGTACCATTTCAATTATCTTATAGGGCTTGGCCATCTAGTCTAATAATAAGCTATCATATATTCATATTTGGATTAAAAGCCTAACCAATCCCAATTCACTTGCACTATATGAATAAACTTGAACATACACATATAGCTTAATCTGCAACATTAGCTTTTTATCCTTGTCAAACGACCTTTGGTACCTTCACTGGGTGCACTGTTTGAATGCCCTAGGCATAATATCCAATGGTCAGATTGGTGAGGGCCATGCACAAAAAGTATTTTATTTTTGTTTTTGTTTTTTTACATTTTTTTGTATTATCTAAGGGAAAAAAAACTTCATCAATGACCGCACATTGGTTGGCCTTTAGTTGGTAAAACCCTTGCCCTCTTGGGAGTACACCTAGCTTTAACCATGCAACAACAAATGCAACATCTAGGGTTGTCAATAGGTTGGGTTTGTACCTGTAATGCTTCAAAATGTGATTTTGAAAAATATAATTTTTTTTATATGAGGTCTCATATATGGCATTGCTTTAAGCGAATTAAGCTCTGAGTCATCTTGCGTAAGCACCGACATTTAATAGTTTCTTATAACTAAAATCGATAAAGGACATCCACATGAAACAACACTTTGCCAATTTATTTTTTGAAATCATAGCGAAAATCATTAATTAAAAATTTGTTAGACATTCTAGGCGAGTTACAAGAATTTAAAATCAACATCCATACCACAAAGCAATTTGAATTAAGCATCAATTAAATAAATTATATATCAAGCAAATCTTAAACAATAATGATAATTGTTCAAAATAAAGTTTTCATGGCACTACATGAAACAATCTTGTAATCACTCCATATTTATCATTCTTTAACTAAAAAATTATAAAATATATGGGTCAGACTTCACAAGTTTAAGTAGAAAACACAGTAGCAGTATGTGTATACACTGTGTCAAGTGTACATAGCACGTACATATTTTCACAAACACAAAGGTATAATATTCATAAACACAAGCAAACCATGTACATCTCACCCAGTACAACCATAAAATCATCAAGCAAATAATTGTAACAGTAAAGATTGCACATCACATATTAGAACATAACCATACTACAACATTCACAATTTTTAGGCATAGATCTCAATGCATAAAAGTAAACTGCTCAGTTATAATATTTATGTTTCGCTATTTAACCTCTCCTATGGGTACGTATAGGGTAGAACCGTGAATCAGTTTGAAACCACACAAGGTATGGTATACTATGTGATTTAATAACCCAAGTATCCAGCTAAAACCGCTTCAATGAGGACATTAGTAACAGAGAGAGCACTCCCTAAAAGCCAAACCAGAATAGGATGCATCCTGAATCTTCTACAGAAGACATGAATCTACCACTTAAGACACATTGTTTGTTCTGACCCTCCACTAACTCCAGAGACTGGGGATTTAGTGAGACTCCTAGCTCTCACACAGAAAAACATAACAATTTCACGGAGTTTGTATTGTCGACTCTCTCTAAGGTAGACCAAGAACTAGGTAACATATGCCATCTTCTTGGTATCTCATAAATCTAGGAAAATGATACACAAAATTCCAAAATTTTTGGTTATGTGTGTGTATTAATTCATGTATTACTTTTTACAAATCACAACACCCCAGTGGTTTATCACAACCACAAACCCAGTGCTAGGAGTTTCTATATGCATGCTTATTTTTCACGCCTTATAGCGTAGCCACATATCATGTCACACACGTAAAACTTGTGCACTTATGGCACCACAATGATTTCTTCAAAGCGCAGACTCACATAATAGCTAACACCTATGCATGCATAAATATCATAATGACAGGTATACAATCTACATGCTACACATTCACCAGTGTCATTTGGATGTTTCCAATGTACATAGCATATTACACCACATCTTAACAAGGTGCCCACAAACGTAGCATGAAACACATATCATCTCCATGCATAATTCAATAACATATACACATTCATAAGCATGCACTCATATCAGGGTCAGATTTCACAATATAAACACATCATTACGCTCAGAGAATCACAACCATACAACAACATGATCATTATGATAAAGTAATATCAAGCACCATGCCTTTCAAGACCCTAAACTGAAACAATTTATGCATAAAACTGCAAGTAATCAAATTTTATACTTTAATGTCAAATCAATTGTGATTCATTCAATGCATATAAAATTTTGAATTTTTTATTGGGGTGTTTATCATAAGTCATGAATCCACAGGAAGAAACCCTACCCCAAAATCATTCTGAATGAAGAAATAATAATTCTAGAACCAAGGGTTATTTTTTGTTCTTAAAACAAACTTGTCTAAAACAAATCTTTCAATCATGGACTATCGAGAACTTTTATAGAACATGAACATTTAACTGGGCATACTGAAACACGTGTAGCAACTGTCCTGATAAAAACTAGGTTTAAATATGATCAGAGCAAAAAATTAAAAATCATCTATCGTTGCCTATTTCTGTCAAATTATAGTTCAAATTCAGAACTAATCAGGTTCTGAATCAGATTTTTCATTTTAAATGTGTAATGATTTGGGCCTTACAAATTTTATGGCATATTCTCATAAGTTAAAATTAGTTTTCATAAAATTTTCAGCACCGGAACATGTACCATTTGGGAGGTAAAAATCATGCAACATAATGACAATTCCAAACTGTCCCCAAAATTTCTAACTTTTAAAATTTTAAAAAAAATAAAATTTTCTTTTTAGTTTACTTTTTAGAATCAAATTGACTGCACAACAGAAAATTGCTTGAAACAATGAAGTTAGCAAAGCTTGGGCATGTTACAAGTGAGTACCCAAACACATCAATGGATTGAGCCCAATCCCTGATTGGACTTGGATTTTGATCCAACAAAGCAACTAATTTAACATTTGTATCTACAAACCATTCAAAGTAGGAAAAGGTTATTTATGAACAACATTTAAAAAAAGGGGTTATCGAACAACCCTATATATTTCATAAATGTTTGCAAAGTTGATGAGTTCTAATAACCAAAAACTAAGACACAAAATAAAATAGAGAACTAGTTCTAAGCTGCCATCCCCCATTCGCCCATCACAATTGTAGTTGATCATCACCTAAAAATGTTATAATTAAGGGGGGTCAGACTGCATAAAGTTTGGTAGGTATACACCAAATTATAAAAAATCATATAATATTAAAACATACTTTTTGATTCGTAAGAATTACATTACATTAAATCAAATATTCGTGAAGTAGGATATATATGAAATGTTCAAAATTTTTGAAAGCAACACCACATGCTATTTTAGATGCATGATATTCCATTCTCGTAATCTAAATAACCAATAATCATGTTAGACGAAGCATGTTCAAAAGCAATATAAATCATATCTCATTAGTGTAGGTATTCATGAAACTATTCATGACAGACATGGAATTGACTTAATATTCGATGCAACAGAACATGTTATTATCAACTAAGATCTCACACATAGCTTACATGAAACTTATGAATTCTAGACAATAATATTTAAATCATGTAATATACATGACACTCAAGCACACAATGCATATGCCAACTCTTACATACAGTATAATTCAAATAATGTTGATAATCATACTTATTTGTTTGAATTAACAGGGCATATTTTTATTACAATGTGTGAATAAGAAGGTTTTTGTTTCACTTATTACCACTCACCCCGAGCACGCGGGAGACGATCTCCATAAATAGTCGCAACATCCAGGGGGTATAGTATTCCCATAAGTTGTATTTTACCTAGGTGCCTGACTGAAGCAGACACAAAGTGGGCAGTCAGTGACTGAGAAATAAAACTCTGCTAAGATGTAGAATAAAGTGTAGGATGCATCCAAGACTACCTAAAGTAGTTGGAGATCTATCACCTAGGGCACAATTGATAGCTTCAGTCTCCTAACCTATAACTGATTGAAGACCATTGCGACACTTTGTTCTCATAAAAATTATAATAGAAGGTCACTCAAGGTTTGTACCCTTACCCTCTTTAAGATAAAACACTAAATGAGTTATTGATTTTTGTTAAATTAAAGCTTATACCTAGGCATCCTAGGGATCATCAACCCAAGTACCTCTTTAGGGTACAGACAACTCTCAAGCTTGTATAACCCATTCAGTATGCTCAAGTAGAAACCCAAAAGAGCATCTCGCCTATGAAAGTGACCCCATTATTAATTATGTGCATATTTTGGTTTATGAATTGGAGCACCTCACACACTCAATTGGGTTCTCAACAACCCCTTACTCTTTAATAGTGATCCCTTATACATTCATGCTAATGCATGCCTTATAATAGCATACCATAATCAATAATTTATAATTGATTCCTTGAACCATAGGATCTAACATAAGCCATAGACATTTTTAGCATAACAACTATCTTTTCAGAAAGTCGCATCATACATCATTTCATACATGTAAAAATCCACAAGTAAGCACACGTTTATAGTCATGTTGGTACATTTCTCAAGTAAAGTTCTTTGAACTATCATGCATGTGAACCATCTTACATAAAATCTTATTGAAAGATGTACATGCGAGCTATCATAAGTAAAATATCATTGACAAGTATGTATACAAACTATCATACATAAAAAATACCATGGATAAGCATGCATGTGAACTATTTTATGTGGAATTATCATAGATAAACATGCATTCAAACTATTTTACGTAAAAATATCATTGACATGTATGCATGTGAACTATGATACGTAAAATAATGCTAGAAAGCATGCATGTGAATTATATGTAAACTAACATTAAAAAGTATGCATGTGAATTATCATACATAAAATAACATTGAAAAGCATACATGCAAACTTTATCAATATTTTAAGAAGTCTACATAATTTAATGCATTTTCAACATTAAATAAATATATGATAATGAATGATATAAGACATTAAATAACAATATTATATAATTTCCAGTAAAATGGTATAGAAATCCCTACCTCATAATCCATATAGTTTTTACAAAAAACAAAAAATCTTGAAAATGCCCCATGGATTTTCCTTTCAAGATGACGCTCGTCGTCAATTTGAATGTGGACAAGGCCTAATGAGTGCCTTGTGTTTTGTGTTGAATATACAAAATGGTCTCACACTTTCAAGCGGGTCCACAGAACGAGGTGGGGGCGATGACTACAAAACTCTAGTGGGCACAATGGCGGAGTTAGTCACAAGCAGAGGAGGAAGAGGCAGTTCCTCCAATGCTCGGTGGGGCCAAGTCTTGGTCGGGCTCAATTCGGGCAAACAAAGGAGAAGAAGAAGAGGAAGGCAGCTAAGGTGGTGACGCTAGGTCAGGCTCCGACGAGGCTATCGTGGACGAAAAAGAAGGAAGAAGCAAAGGAGGTGACAACATAAGGGTTGCAATCGGCTCAGCCGATTGCTCCCGCTACTACTTGCATAAAACATCAGAGGAAGAAGGAGACATAGGGGTTTGGGGGAAGGCGGTAGTGGTCGTTCGACCATTGCTGAGGGTGGCGGTGAGGCAGCAGGCGCTGACTGCTCCTGCAATGAATCAAAGGGAGGGAGAGAAGAAGGTGTTGTGGAGAAGGTGGTGGTTCAGCAAAAACAAAGAGGGAGGTGGACGGTTCACACAATGTGGCTACCGTCGGTTAGGAGGGTGGTGTCAAGCAAGAGACAATGGATGTGATGGTGGTCGCTAGAAAGAGCTCCAGTGGTGGAGGTTGGTGGAAATAGTGGTGAGGCTGGCACAAGGTGGTGACCAGTGTTATTAAAAATGTGCCTCAAGGCGCAAAAAGCGTGCCTCGCCTCAAGGCACAAAAAGCGTGTCTCGCCTCAAGGCAAAGGGCTTTATGCCTTGAGGCGCATGTATAAAGCGCAAAAGCTTTGGGGTGTGCGCCTCATACGCCTTGAGGCGCATGCCTCAAGGCAAGGCGAGCCTCAAGATGTGGCGCATATGCCTCATTCTTTTGGTCAAATGAGGGTCGAAATCCTCATTTGACCAAAATTTAGGGCTTAATCAGAGAGAGATCAGACCCTTTTATTTTTTTGATAGCTCTCACGCCTCTCTGCTTTTCTCTCACGCAGCCTCTTTGTCTCTCTCGTCTCTCATGCAGCCACACACACACACACTCTCTCTCTCTCTTGTCTCTCACACAGCCACACTCTCTCTCATCTCTCACGCAACTTCTCTCTCTCGTCTCTCACATAGCCACACACTCTCGTGGGCGAGCCCGAAAACAGGTACGATCTTCCTCTCATCTTTCTTTTTTTTCTAACACGCAGCTTGCAGAAAAGAGTTCCTCCTTGCCTAGACATTGCAGTTTGCATTTCTCATAGACAAAATAAGGAAAATGAAAATGGTGTACATGCATATTTTCTTGAGAAAAAAAAGTATATGTGCATAGCCTAAAGTTAGTTTTTTTGCACTTGATTTCCAAAACCAATAAAATATCCTGAGTCCATAATAGGGAAAAACTATTGCCAACCTATTCAAACGAATTTTTAACAATTGTCAAGTATTGAAGGGGTGATTTTAACAGCTTAATGTAAAATTTTTGAATTTCTTAGAAGCCATCATATTCAGTCAGTTAAAGGATTTCTTAGCTTAGTATATTGGTCTCTCTAGGAATGTTCTATATCTATGGCGATGATGGATATATCAAGTTTATCAACATGAACACATGTGAAACAATTGTCTTTGCATGCTCACAGATCAATTTGATCTTCTAGATGTTTTATCGTCAACCTGTGATGGAATGCCAGTCCCTTCTTTTACACGTAAGATTGATGACTAAATAGATGATCTAAACTACCTTTACTGTTGGTAAATATCTGTAAAATTAAAAAAAAGTGTTTCCAGTACTTAATGTTTTCTGATAAAACACACATACAGTCTCTCTTTCATGCTTGTATTTATTTGAGATTTTTTTATTTCTTTCCAATGTTAATTTTTAGTATTTGCTTGAGATGTTTTATTTCTTTCCTGTGTTAATTTTCAGTATTTGCTTCATCAATAAGGCATTTTTTATTTATTTGTAATTTTAGATATTTTTTATAGTTTTTTTAAGTTAATTTTTTTTTTTAGGCTTACGCTTCGCCTCAGATTTTGGTGGAGCGCCTCGCTACGCCTCAATGCTTTTCACAACACTGGTGGTAACTATCAATTGGTGGGGTAAAGGTGGCTAACGAAAGTGGTACTGGTGGAGATGGGGTTCACCTGGTGCATAAGAGGCGTTTAGTGGGAGAGGGAGTGTAATTGGGTAGGGGGAGGGGTATGCATGGTTTATATAGGAGCAAAAGAGAAGGAAATCAATAAAAAAGAAGGGGGGAAATTTTAAAAATCAAAATTTGAATTAAAGGGCAAAAAAGCGAGGAAAAAAAAACTTGAAATTCGAATTTGGTTTTGAATTTCATTTTAGTTTTAAAAGAGAAAACAAGTGGGGTTGGATTTGGATTTTGGTGAGACCCATTTAGGTCTCATTAAATCTAAATCCAATATACTAACACACACACACACACACACATGTATATATAACTAGATTCATTTGGGTTACAAGTGCACCCAAATCTTATTTATTTAAATAAGATCTATTTGGGTCTCAAATGGATCCAAAATCTTAGTTTCTTTACTAGGATCCATTTGGGTCTCCAAACGGATCCAAAATTTCTATTTTACTTAGTGTGATCCATTTAGGTCTAAAATACCTCATTACATAGTGGGATCTATTTGGGTCTTCAAATGATTTCAAATTTTATTTTACTTAGTAAAATCTATTTGGGTCTCTAAATGGATCCAAAATACTTTCTACTTTAAAGGGAGATTCATTTGGGTCTTCAATGAATCCAAATCCCTTCTGTATTCAGTTTAAATCCTAATATGAGTCTAAATCATACCTAAACTCATTTGGGTTGATCTGAATCAATCAGAGATCCAATTCTAAATAACCTAAGATTAAGTGGATACTAGGTGTTCATTGGGATAGTTCGAACTCACATTCATGTTGGTTGATCCTCTTGGATCTTTATTGAGGTTCGTATCCAAATACCTCATACAAAACCTCATAAATCCTTAATTAAATATCAAATAACTTAAATAAATGCTGAAATACTATCAATAATTAACTACTAAACAATTGACCAATATTAGCTAATTAATTTTGCTAGAAGAATGGTATTTAACTAAACTAAATACCAGAATAATTCAAAAAAAATATTTTTTTGTTTATTTAAAAATTTCAAAAAATTTATAGATATTGCAATATACCTCTATGGGTACAAACAGAAAAACACTGGTATAGGTATGCTTGCAAAAATGTAGGTATGTACATATAGTTAAAACAACATATATCTCTACAGGTACAACAGAAAAAATACATGCAGGTGTATGTATACAACAAAAAGGCAGGTATGTGCACAACAAAAACTTAAGCATGTATGCATCATGAAAACAACATATGTATATACAGGCACAACAACAAAAACATAGGCATATGCATACAGTGAAAATGCAGGTGTGTGTGCACAACAAAAATGCAGGTGTGTGCACAACAAAAACGCCTATTCATGGTTTATAAGTTTCTCCAAAAATGTTTTTCTCCAAAACATTTTTGAGCTTTTCATTTGTATTTCAACCCCGCATCAGCCTGGGCTCAGATTCATAGCTAAATATATGTATTCTTATAGATATATCAGAATTTATGTACAGCATGCATGCGCACCATGGCACCATTCACATGCATAGAGATAGTATGCACCTACCTCAATCGATGAATAAAAAACCCGAAAAGAAGACTGTGTAGATGAACTCGGTTTCTAGGTGGCCTCGACGTGTCAGTCCTCCTTTAACCCAGAGCTGCACCACCTTGGTCCAGCATCTCCTTTAATGGAGGTATCTTTCTAGAGCATGAAAGAAAGAGGAAGAGGGAAAGAGAGCAAGAAAGAAAAAAAAAAAGAAAAACCAAAGGAAGAGTGGGGGCGATAAGGGAGTGTCCTCAAAGCCATGGGAAATGAAAACCATCGAGTTTCCTATTCCCATTGAAATTCCTACTTGGCAAGTCCCCTCCCCCCTTAGTGGTTTCTAAAAAATACGTGAGAATGAAAAGGAGTCAAAACTTACAGTTTTGGCTTCACCCCTTCTTTTTTCAAAAGTAATTTAGCAACCTCCCTTTCCAAGGGGGACCCTCCAAAAACGTTGGATGAGGGTTGGTTCCTTCTTGTCTTTCCAAAACCCTATCCCATGTTAGGTAAACTTCTTATTTACCTAAGGTAATTAATCTTATTAACTCTAATTCATTATGATTCTCTTATTTAACCAACCTTTTACCCAAGTAAATTAAGATTTTATTTACTTTATATAATTTAATTTATTTAATTAGATAAAGCAAGTAGGTGGAAAAGTTTCACCCTACCTGGGTTCTAACCTCATGTAATTGGATCTATCCAAAATGAGAATCCAATGTCATAGTGGGGCCCACATAGGGGGCATCGGCCTATGGTTTGATTTAATGACTCAACCCAAAATAAGTTGTAAATTTCATATTCGAATTCGAATAGACATTCAATCTAATATCAGATTATCCGAGATCCAATATCAGACTATATATGAATTTAGAGATGCTAATAGGATAAGATATTATTCGACCTCGACCCACATCCAAATTCAATTCTAATATAAAAATTCAAATACTAATAAGATTTCATACTACATTTAAGTCATAATTTCATTTTTAGTCATGAAAGAATTATGAAAAAATCACAGGTGTTACAATATCGGATACCCAACCCGATCCAAACATGAATTCTTGGATATGGGCATGAAAAGTGATGACCAGAATAATATTTTGGTCGACCTTAACCTGACCCTATGTGGGCTGGGTTTGGGTTATGATTTTTTTCCACGTACTTGACCCGATCCGAGTATTTTATTTATATTTTCAGTAAAAATAAACTTTTAAAATTATTGGGTCTGAGATTGTCATTCCATTTTTTTGATCCGACTTGACCCATTGACAGCCCTAGTGACATCCCGTCAATTTGGTGACATTCACAAGTCGCCCCTACTAGATGAGGCGCACGTGCAAAAAACACTCTTCTTTCACTTGTTTCCTATTTGATTGATGGTAGAGAAATGGCCGGAAGGTATGTCCGGCAGCAAATGGGATGCCCAAACTTTACCAGGTAGGGTATTGCCCTTGCCCAACCCTTGGCATTCAAGCTCTTAATTAACAAGTTGCACAACATATACTAATCTCTCCCCCGTCCCTATTTATATGTATCGATATTAACCCAAGAACTCTATTGAGAACAAATCAGGCCATTTTGTATATGAACAATTCTTCGGTTATATTCAATCTCCACTTGATGCAAACACGTATGAACCCAATTCTCACTGTTCATATGAAGCACAGTTTACAAGCAAGATAGGTGCTGGAGATTGAGTATAACAGGGTGGGGGCCCACATCACCTGATCAAAATTCTCCATCTTATATCTCTTTAGTTAGGTTGCCAGCAATGATAATAATAATAATAATAAGGAAAAAATCCATTTAGGGCTAACCCTTTGCCTCTAATTCCAAATATTGGCGACACATTTATAAAATTTCAGATACGAGCAAACCTTTTCTTGAAAACAGCCAAATATGGACCTCATGTCATCTATCATTTTGGAAAACGTGATTCCTCTTTGGTTTCTTGTATTGTCCCTTTAAAATTAAAAAAATACTCATTCTTTCTCATAAAAAAAAGAAAAAGAAAAAGCAAACACTTTGAACTAGGGGTGGGCATCGGCCCAGCTCTTAGCAGGCTCTAGTTTGAAGAGGAGCCCATTGTCCCAACGAGCCAATGTGAAGCAGGCTGGGTCCGCCCCGGCTCAAACCCATTTATAGGTTATTTTTTAATAAAATTAATTCATTAATTTTAGAATACAAGAAAATAAATTAAATAAAAAAACATAAAATTCAAAATAACAGAAAACATTTAAAAGGCTTTTTGTTTCATGCCATGATATTTACAAAATAAGGGATATACAACTTGAAATGGATTCAACCATGGGTTTTATGCTATGGATGCAAAATTCATATCCACTCATATTATTATATGATGCAGAAATTTCTTTAAAGGACTGTGTTAACATATTATTAGATGTATTATGAAATGATGCTACACCATGTAAGAAAGATAAATAGTAATAATTAACAAATAACAAGTTTTTATGCAACTAATTAGGTAAATAGTAATAATTAACAAATAACAAGTTCTGATGCAACTAATTAGGTAAATAGTAATAGTAATATAATTATTTTTTAAAATTTTTATATTATTAAAAAATTTAATAAATAACTCAAGCCCATTGAGCCGGCCCCACCCACGTATATAACGGGCTGGGTTTTGGCCCGGTACCTAACGGGCCCAGGCCTAAAATCATGACCCAAACCTGGTCCATGGCAGGCCCGGTCAGCTTGACCCATCGGGCCTCCCTACCCATTGCCTACCCCTACTTTGAACTTTTAATAATGAATGTCATTGTTGTACTTTGATTAATAAATGTAGGCCCTTGTTTGGCAGGTTCCAAGAAAACCAAGCACATTTAAAATTACAGAAATGTGAGGCCCATAATTAAAATTTAAGACAAAATGTTGGGCCCTTCTTTTATAATAATAATAATATTAATAATAAGAATAATAGTAATAGTGTTGTTTCTATCACTAAAAGTAGTGCTCATAGCAGCATTAGCAATCTTGAAAGGAATAAGGATCATGACTACTACGATATTTAAGATCAAAAGAGTACACCCATATTGGGTTTGAAGAAATACCGCCATTGTGCAGTATTAACATTTTAATAACTAGAGGCAAGGTTACATGGCGTAGCTTCTTTGCGCAAGCCGACACCCAACATATGTCTTGGGGTAGAGAGGTCTTGGCCTCTGAGTTTTACATTTTTGGCACGATGACTGTAGGTATGGTAGAAAGGGGGCGACCTTGGAGTTTTTAAACCAATGAGTTATCCAGTAATTGAGGTGGTTTCCCTTGGCTATCCAAAACAAAAAAGATGGTTCAACATGTTTTGAAGGATGCCCAAGGATACTTTGTGAAGATGAAAGTGTTTAAATAGCTTTAGGGCACGTTTGGAGGATTAAATACTCTCACTAAAAGAGTTTTTGCCTAGGAGAGTTTTTCATATGAGAAGTTTTTCAAAAGAAAGTTTTTCGCTTGATTGTGTAGCAAGAGAAAAGCAAAAAATGTGAACAAACGAGAGAGAGAGAGAGAGGAGGACGACGGAGAGATGAGTGGTGGGGAGGGTAAGAATAAATTTTCTCTGGTATCCAATAGAATTCCATTATGTTTAGTTGCGTTTGGCAAGCACAAACCATATCCGATTATATTGAGGATATGATCTTGATTTTTTGCTACCAAATCCAACAAATATCTGAATTGGATGGATATGAGAATCAGTTTACATGCAAAAAAGCAGATCATGTATGAGCTTTTGGCCATACACATCTGAATTCAAATTAAAATCCGTTTAGGGCACATCCAATTAGTCAGATATGGTGTGGCTACATCCGATCTGAATCTGAACCGTTTACATTCCTCGACACGACACGAGAGTAAATTGGAGTATTCATGTGACGTAGCTTTTCAACCCCACTTCCGTTGACCAAACAAGGCGTATAGTCGGCGGGTATTACCAAATTCGACCCGACCCGACCCGTCACATCTTTCCCTACAACTACAAAACCTTCTCTTCTTAAACCCTCCCGCTCCGTTGCCGCCTCTCTTCTTGCTCCCTCCGGAGCAACCGAAGGAGGAGGAGCAGAGATAGAAAGAAGAAGAAGAAGAAGAAGAAGAAGAAGAAAAAGGAGTGATGGCGAGCGCGTCGAGCTACAAGAAGAACTACAGGTGCAGCGCAGCCTTCCAGAGGTTCTACACGGGCGGCCCCTTCGCCCTCTCCTCCGACGCCTCCTTCCTCGCCTGCGCATGCGACAACGACGTCAAGATCGTCGACGCCCTCGACACCTCCGTCAGGGCCACGATTGACGGCGACTCCGGCAGGGTCACCGCCCTCTCCCTCAGCTCCGACGGCCGCCTCCTCTTCTCGGCGTCCCAGAGCCGCCAGATTAGGGTATGGGATCTCTGCTCCTTCAAGTGCGTGCGCTCGTGGAAGGTAACGCCCTCCCTTCCCTCCTCGAATTCCCTATTTTTGGTCTTCTTGCATTTCGATCTTAGCATGCGGAATCGCAGCTTTGGCTAGGGATTTGGGAGGAGAATGTAATATTGATTTGATACCGTGGAATTGTTGCCTGAAAGCTGTTGAAATTTCCGGTGGATTTTGGAAATATATTTCTGGATTTTGGCTCATGAAAATCTAGACGGAAAATCAAGTGCTGAAACGAGTCTGAACATAAAATTCCCTCATCTAATCCATTTTTTCCCACTAAGTTATAGAGAAGCACCTATAAGTTCACATTAAGTCATCACTCTCAATTGTGGTTTTTGAAATCGTTTGGGATAGTTAGGAGATAAAACTGGCTAGAATCTACCAATTACTCTCTTATACGTTTGAGAAAATGTGGGAAAATCTGTTCTGGTTCTGAACTGTGATACCAGAGTGTGGTGCAATCTACCAAATAACCATAAGGTGGTGCGGTCTACGAAATGCTAGATCTAACCTTACACATATATGTTGTTAAGCATGGTTATTTATATGTTAGCAGGGGAGGGGGGGGGGGGGGGGGAGAGCATGGCTTATTACTATGCTAGAAGGGGGGAGAGAGATTACATGCATTCAGGTCCATATGCGAATTGGATTTAGATTCAGATGTAAAAGCATTAAACACAATCCAACCGTTTATGCATCTCAAAAGCTTTACCTAATCTGATTGGATTTGTTGGTTTCCGTGGGATATCTGACCCAACCTTTTACCATTGAAGTATCTAGTAAGTAGGACGCAATCAACAATTACCTTCATAGGATTCGTTTTATCTAATAAGATTTGGACGGAAAAATAATCTTATTGATCTGCAGCAAAGAAAAAAGATTTGGGGTGTGCAAGTTAATATTTGTAAAAAGGAAAAATAAAATAGAACGATCTGCAGAGAAAAAAATCTAGTGGTGGCGGAGTTAGTGCCCCCAAAAAATGAACCCTTTCAGACCGTTAGATTGCTACTTAAGCGAATTGGTCAACTTGTCATCGTGATCTTCAGTTGATTGGGCGTCAGTTAGTCTCACATTTGACTAGATAGCTTTCAATCTGATTTTTTAAAGGATGATACTTTAATTTCAAAAGTGCTGCAATCAGACATACACAACACAAAAATGGATGTAGAAATGTGTCACTAAAAAAATGCAAATACTCTAGGATTGGCATTATGCGCACCCACATGAACATGCAGATGGCCATGCACAAAACTTAGAATGAATGCCAACTAGTCAATTGTTGGCAACTCCTTTTAAGACCTATTGTACAGAATATGCTGTTTACAAGAACTCACAATTATATCATTCCTTTTGAGTGTGTATAGATGATGGAAAAATAGGCATCGAAAAAATAGTTATTCATATTTTCTGCAATGACTTCTCAGACCTGATAACATTTTCTTGTGTTGCTGGATCTACCAAGACAGTCCACTTCTTTTGCACAGAATTCAAATTTTGACTCAGAGAAGACTTGTTTATCTTTTAAAAGAGAAAGAAAACCTTGCTGAATGTTCTAAAACTTCAAAGCACACTTAGATGATAAGGCGTAGTGATGGCTAAGTTAGTTGCTTGTGCATGTGAATTTATTTATTTATCTGGTTGAATTTGAATGCTTTTTATGTCATATATTTTATTAGAACTGGCGATACATTAATGAAGTGGTTTAACACTGGTTGTTGAACTGTGCTGCTGGTGATTATTTAAATACAGTTTTTTTTATTTGTGTGTCTTTTTCTTCCTTTCACTATCAAAGAAAAGTTTGTGAATCCTTTAATTTATGCCTACGCTGTTGATTTGTTTCAGGCTCATGATGGTCCTGTGATGAATATTGCTTGTGATTCTTCTGGGGGAATGGTTGCTACAGCAGAAGACAGGAAAGTTCTTGTTTGGGATGTAGAAGGTGGTTACTGTACACATTACTTTCAAGGGCATGAAGGAGTTGTGAGGACTGTCTTGTTTCATCCAGATACAAATCACCTATTGGTATGGTTGTAAGCTATGTCACAGGGATTCGGCTAGGAGGGTGCCGCACCCGCGTCGACGCGACTCGATGCGGGTGCGGCACCGGGTGCGGTCAACCCGATCCTGGGTGCGTTGACCGCACCCAAGATCATTAAGGTCCATTTTTTAAAAAAAAAAATTTGCCCAAATGGGCTTCGAATTTTTTTTTAAAAAAATTATGCTGACAGCAGCTGTTCTGTCAGCTGCTGACAGCTGCAGCAGCTGTTCTGTCAGCTGCAGCAGCTGTTCTGTCAGCTGCAGCAGCTGTTCTGTCAGCTGCAGCAGCTGTTCTGTCAGCTACTGACAGCTGCAACAGCTGTCTGTCAGCTGCAAAATTTGAAAAAAAAACCCGCCTATTCCCCCGACCCCCTTTATATATATATATATATATATATATATATATATATATATATATATATATATATATATATATATATATATATATATTTTTGCCCCTGTCGCACCCCCGCACCCGAGTTTTTTGGAAGTGCCGAATCCCCGCACCCGCACCTGCACTCATGTGACATAAAACCACACTAAACATACACCATAAGGATACTGCAGCAAAACCTTACAACCTATGTCACATGGGTGCGGGGATTCGGCACTTCCAAAAAACCCCGGTGCGGGGGTGCGGCAGGGGCAAAAATGCAATATATATATATATATATATATATATATATATATATATATATATATATATATATATATATATATAGTCGGGGGAATAGGCGGTTTTTTTTTTCAAATTTTGCAGCTGACAGACAGCAGCTGACAGAACAGCTGCTGCAGCTGTCAGCACAACTGTTGTTAGCATAATTTTTTTTTAAAAAAATTTCGAAGCCCATTTGGGCAAATTTTTTTTTTTTTAAAAAATGGACCTTAATGATCCTGGGTGCGGTCAACGCACCCAGGATCGGATTGACCGCACCCGGTGCCGCACCCGCACCCGCACCTGCGTCGACGCGGGTGCGGCACCCTCCTAGCCGAATCCCTGTGACATAGCTAGTAGCTTGTTTTTCCTTCCCTTCTAGAGATTGAACTCAAACCAATAAGATTTCTTGCCTTTGTTGACCCTTAATCAAGTAGGACAGTAAGTTTAGCTACCTAATTCATTATGTTGCCAAGGAGGATGTATTTCATCAGGACATGTAGAGCACAAGTTGACCGCTAACAAACAGCAGCGCAGTTTTTAGACCAAATGTCTCCCTAGAACTTCAACTTTTGGCTTCTTCATGAAGTCATTGAAGTTATCTTCGGCAAATTCTCTTCCTCCCAAACAAGTTTGTGTAGATGTGTTACTGTAAATAGTATAGTTTTCAAAAGTTACTTTTGTTTGTTTCTCAAAGATATTCTTACCCTTTTACCCCCTTTTGTTTTAGTCATCTAGGAGCATTTACAACTTTAAGCCCTCTTTTCCTATTGTATTATGGTGTCTATGATCTTAATGTGCCCTACTCTTGAAGCAATGCCCATGAAATCTAGTCTACATGTCCTCTATTATGCTCTCCCATTTCAACAAAGATGAGAAAAATGTGTCAATTTTTTTAAGAGACCAAAGGATGTTTTTGAACTTTCAAAAAAATGAATAATCAGAGTTATGCAATAATACTCAATGCACTCAAAATTTCGGTGCTTACTTGCTACCAGTAACAACAAAGTTCTTCTTTGAAAAAGCAACAGCTGCAACAGCTCCCAGATGTCCCTTAGCCACACCTATGCAGCATCTTGTTTCTGTGTCCCATATTCTTACCTATAAAAGGCAGGTGATAGTGAGAAAAGTTGAAATAGTTGAAAAAGACAATCTTTCAAAACAACTTTGTTGCCATGCTCTTAGTTAAAGTCTACAAAGAAGAATGCAACTCACTCGATAGAGAAATTTAACAGGTCAATATTACTTGAAACAAAATGAAGTTGGTGCACGAAGATGAAAAGAATTTACATAACATCAGATGAAACTTTAGGATAGCTATTAATAGCCTAAAATATTAGAGACCCACACTGTTGTCCTTGCTCCCAGATGCCAGAAGAGTCCTGCCAGAAGTTAAAACGCATGAATCAAGAAACAGGATAATATCTGTGTGGCCTTCCAAGACATAAGAACAAGTTCTCAAAGCAAGGTCAAACACTCGCACCTGCAAGTGTATTAAAACTTCAAAGTAAGAATCCAGAAATCAATAAGACAATAAAATAACATTCTTTCTTGTCAACAATGTTTTTCTGAAAAATGTAAAAACCAGCTTCCAGATCACACTCCAAAATCAAAACAAACACCAAAGGACAGTAACCCAGAACAAAACCTATTATGTGTATGCATATGTCTCAAGAGTTCAGGTCCAGAAAAACAAGAAAAAGATAAGCACAAAAGAAACCAGTGAATATTACAATATCTACTAAAATAATGACAGCATTCAGTGTACTGTATCATTCTGACAGATTCATAGGGCAGCAGAGACAGTAACCTGCCCAACATTTGTAGCTACAGCAAGATATCGCTCTTCGTCACCCAAGAACTTCAGATCTGAAATTTCTTCATTAGACCCTACCAGCCTTCTCCTCAAACTTAACTGAAACGTACTTCCAGCATCTTGCACTGAGCTGTAGAATAGAAATTGCTCATCAAAAGTAACACAGAGCAATCCCTGATCCTTGGCTAGTACAACAGCCGATATGAAGCCCCTTTGAGAATCCTTCTCATCTGAAACAATGGAAGCATCAGAGGACTCAAATAGGCACTCTGTACTGTAATAACCAAAAAATGGAAACAGTTAAGTAATACAATACTACATCAGAAAAGCAAACAAATAGAAATAAGAAAACGGGATAACTTGATATATTTCATTCATCTTGCTTAACTGGGAATATGAACCCCAAGATCAAAGATGGACTGTATGCCAAGAAGTTCACCTTTCAGAACTCCATATACGCACTATGCCACGGTCGCCAACAGTTAAAAAGCAAATTGGTGGAGAGCTGCTGTTCTTTTTCCCAATAATTGGTGACTGGATTTGACCTAAACATGTAGCCAAGACAGATTCAGAAGGAATCACACATACAGCTTCCAGCACTTCATATGTTGTTATAGTCTTTTAGAAGTTATAGTTGTGCAGATTCCATAAATTCACAACCTGTAACAAATTCTTCTATGTCATTACAATCAATCAGATCGCCAAGAAAGAATAAATTTTACAAGCGAGTGTAAACACAATCTGTCAAACGGGACTTCTCCAATAACCAGGTATTGGCAGGATAGGCTGGTTTTTTATGTATTATTTTAATGCTAACAAGTTCCTCAAATTATTTTGCCTATGATAGTTACCAAGATACCATAGTGTTGCTTCCCATAATAGACACAACCCAGGGCATTTAACCAATTTTAAAATATTCAAATTAGATTTACTGTTTGCATTGTAAGAATGAAACTTTTAGAAATGCAACTGTTAGAGAATACATATTAGATTCGCCAGTTGTACAGGAGTTTTTCTTTTTGGCCTTCTTAGCCGAACTTTGTATAGCGTTGTCATTTTTGATACTTTGAAAGGGGCACATGGGAAAATTTTCATATCCTTATGTGAACAAGCATCCCAATGAATTAGAAGTGAAGTTACTGCTCTATCTCTTCCTCTTCTGCTTCTCCCTAAGTATCTGACATCCCTTGCAACCCTTAGACTGTTCATCTTATTCTCTTCTTTTAACCTTTTAGAAATGTTGATTCTCAGATTCCAAGAGCAACACCTATCAAATATACATTCTTCACATTACGATTTCCACAACACAATCTCCATGAAACGTTGCGGATATAACTGTCTCAGTACAGAGAGAGAGAGAGAGAGAGAGAGAGAGAGAGAGAGAGAGAGAGTAATAACAGTATTATATGGAAGCACCAAAATTATGTAAGAAACCTATGCTCCAGCAAATCATATTACAAATGAAAATAATCAATGCCTCCACCTTTCTTCATAGGTAACATGATAAACCATTTTGTTTTTCCCCAGTTTAGTTTTACTGTCAACCATAAGTAACTGTTTTGATTCTACAAGTTATATTTTCCATTCTTTTCCTTTTTAAAGTAAATTAAGAGTCAAGGTCATAATCCTTTATGCGCTTCCCTGCAGTCTCCCAAACTCTACTCCTTCCTTTCAACATTCTTTGTTATGTCTATTATCACCCCTCCGTACTGATGTTGTCTCATGTCTCCTCACAACGTGCCCACATGATCTTGACTGTCATTTCCTAGAAGTGTTATTTATTGGTGCTACATACAGGCATCCTCTTGTATTATCATTCTTTATCCTGTCCTTCCTCATTTCTTTAGATATCCATCTTAATGTATGCATTTCATTTTCTCTTCATTTCTTTTTTACCCAATACTCAGCACCATAAATGGTACTACTATAAAACATCACTTCAAGTGAAATTGTTACCTATTCATCATACAACATTACTAGTTTGTCTTCATTTCATGCATGTGGAGATCCTATTTGTGGTGTCTTCATCAGACTTATTTTATTGTTTCACCTAAAGCCTACAGTAACTTCTGTCTCAACTAAAACATCTTCCTCACTAGCCATCGCACTTAACACCCTCGATTTATATTATATTTTAAATTGCTTAAATCAACAAGCTTTTAAATTTTTATGCTTAATCCAATGCCTATAGATGAATAAACACCCCAACCAAAAGGATTTCCTCCTACTAAAAACAAGTTGCATGGTTGTGGGCACGAAGAGGTAGAATGGGACTCTATTTCAATGTTGTCAAAATTGTACCAACCATCAAATCGGTTGGCCAATGATTCAAGTGAATCCGCCGATACCGATTCTCAACTGAATCAAAATGAAACGGCCAGCTTTTAACAAACAGCCAACACATGTTAAAAATATTTTCTAGAATTTTTTGATTTATTCGAAAAATCTAAGTAAGAGTCGTGATAATGAGAATTTGGAGAAGTATATGATAGCAAAGAAGGAAGCTAAAAAAATAGTTCAAAACGCGAGGGATAAGGTATATAAGGAGGTTTATGACAAGTTGGATATCAAAGAGGGTGAGAAGGATATGTATAGGTTTGCGAAGATGAGAGATAGGAAATCGAGGAATCTGGGTATGGTTAGATGTATCAAAGATGAAACACAAAGCGTTTTAGTCAAAGATGAGGAGATTAAGGAGAGATGGAAAGATTATTTTGATAAGCTATTTAATGGAAGTCATGCTCAGGATCTTGGAGACTTGTCCATTCCTTTTCATGAGATGAATCGTGACTTCATGCGCAAGATTCAAAAGAAAGAAATTGCAGAGGCTTTGAAGAAAATGAAATCAAGAAGGGCAGTTGGCCCAGATGGTATACCTATCGAGGCTTGGAAATGCTTGGGCGAGAAAGGTTTAAAATGGTTGACAAATCTTTTTATCAAGATTTGGCGGACAAATAAGATGCCTAATGAGTAAAGAAAAAGTACTTTGGTGCCTCTATATAAGAATAAGGGTGATATACAAGATTGCACAAACTATCGTGGTATAAAACTCATGAGTCATACTATGAAACTTTGGGAGAGGGTGATTGAGTCTAGGTTGAGGAAGGTTGTCATGATATCGGAGAATCAATTTGGTTTTATGCCCGGAAGATCAACTATGGAAGCTATACATCTTCTTAAACAACTTATTGAGAGAAATAGAGAGAGGAACAAAGATTTGCATATGGTTTTTATTGATTTAGAGAAGGCATACGATAGAGTACCTAACGACGTTCTCTGGTGGACAATGATGAAGAAAGGTGTTTCTCTCAAGTACATTAGTATAATTAAGGATATGTATGAAGGAGTAGTAACCAATGTCCGCACTTGTGGAGGGCTGACAACCAATTTTCCTATAATTGTTGGGTTACATCAAGGATCTGCTTTAAGCCCTTTTCTATTTGCTATAGTGATGGATGAGCTTACGAGATCAATTCATGAAAATGTGCCGTGGTGTATGTTGTTTGTTGATGATATTGTTTTGATTGATGAGTCTAGAGGTGGGGTTAATGCTAAGTTAGAATTATGGAGAGAGACATTGAAAGCAAGAGGTTTTAAGTTGAGTAAGAGTAAGACAGAATATATGGAATGTCGGTTTAGTAAGCAACGAAGTAGTGATGGGAGTGTAGTGAAGCTTGGTGAGCAAGAAATACCGGTGGATGATTGTTTCAAATATTTGGGATCTATCATTCAAAAGTATGGAGAAATTGATGGAGATGTAAATCATAGGATAAAGGTTGGGTGGATGAAATGGAAAAGTGCAATTGGAGTGTTGTACGATCGTAGAATGCCATTGCGGTTGAAGGGAAAGTTTTATAGGACAACTATTAGGCCCGCTTTACTATATTGTACGGAATGTTGGGCTGCCAAGAGACATCATATTCAAAAAATGAGTGTAGCTGAGATGCGTATGTTTAGATGGACGTGTGGAAATACAATAAAAGATAAGATTCAGAACGAGGAGATACGTAAGAAGGTAGGTGTTGCACCCATTGAAAATAAGATGAGAGAGAATCGTTTACGGTGGTTTGGACATATTCGGCGAAGGCCTAATGTTGCTCCAGTTAGAAGGATGGAGAAATGGGAAAATATATTAGTTAAAAGAGGTCGGGGTAGGCCTAGAAAGACTTGGATGGAGATGATAGGAAAGGATATGAATGCTTTAAACCTCACCGAGGACATGGCATTGGATAGAAATGATTGGAGGAGAAGGATTCATGTGGAAGACCCATAATGATTTTCTTTGTTGGTTCATATCGCTGACCCCAATTGTTTTGGGATGAAGGCGTAGTTGTTGTTGTTGTTGTATTCGAAAAATATCTGAATCAGGTCAATTGTAAACTGATACGATACGAATCGGCCGATTCAGGCCAATTTGCAACGATACTGACAACATTGCTCTATTTCGCTTGATCACTACTACTATAGTAGAAAACAATGCCTTCTATAGTTGCTTCAAGAAGTATGAAACCTGACACGTCTTTCTGCACAGATGATGCAAGTAGTCATAATTTACTTTAATGGAATTCTTTTGATTAGGAGTTCAAAATATGGTCATTGGTGTTAAGATATACATATGTGTGTGTGTATATATATATACATATACATATATGTATATGTGTTTATTGTTAACCGAAATACCCATTAGGGATATTCCATTAGGGGTATTTCGGTCTTTTCTCTGTAATAGGTGTCAACCCATTAGGGGCTGACATTTCGGTATTTTATTTCATGTATTTATTTTTTATCTTTTTCCTTTTTCACCTTTTGTCTTTTTTCAGATTTGATGAGACAGCTCCATATAGCTGTTGGAGCTGCCCCAACAGCCATATGGAGCTATACCCTATTGGCTCCATTGTATTATATATTGGCCTCTTGTGTCCTTGTATTCCCAACTCATTCTTGAGTGTTTCTATGCAATAACAAGTTTGTAGACCCTTGTGTGGGTGGTTTCATGATTCAATCAAGTATTTTTACTTGATTGAAAGTGTGTTACTTCATTACATGGTATCAGAGCTTTGGTGGTCCAAAGACAAGTTTTTTGAAGAAAGTTTGTGACAATATCAAGAGGAGAATCGTACACTTAGGGGATTCAACAAATCGAGGATTGTTGCACTGGGAAGCGTGCCATCTCTCAAATAAGTCTTGTATTTCACTCTTTTTTCTTTCTTCTTCGTTCTCTACCCTTTCTCTTAGCCTTGTAAGGAAATGGAGAATGAAAGAGAGGTAATGGTCTCCATTCTCGTACGCCTAAACGATACAAACTATGTGATGTGGGCATCCATAGTTAAACACAAAATATGGGAAAAGGGATTATGGGGTTTGGTGGACGGTACCGAAAGAGAACCCAAGCTCATTCTTACGAAAATTGAGAATGGGAAAGAGGTTGCTCTTCAAGGAGAGGAAATGGGTAAAGCCGTTTCCGATTATGAGAAAGAAATGAAAAGAGGGAAAGATGGGCCACTCCAAAATAATTGGATGGCTCATCAATAGTGTAGACATCCACAAATGTTCTAGCTTAGCGAAATTTGATTTCGCTAGTGATGCATGGAAATATCTTAAAGACATGTATAGTCTTAAAGATATTGCACACATATGCAATGTCCAAAACAAGGTGAGAACCATGACCCAAGGAGAAATGAGTATTAGAGAATATTACAATGCACTTTCTCTCCTTTGGGATGAATTGACTCTTCTTGAGCCAAAATGGCATTGTCCTCAAGATATAGAACTCCGTTAAAATCAAATTAAAACAGAGCATTTCTACCAATTTGTGAATGGGCTTAGGCCCAAATTTGAGGGAACTAAATCGGCTCTCCTTCATAGAGGAGGTGTGTCATCCATAATCAAAACTATTGAAGAATTGACTATGGAAGAAAATAGATTGAAGAAGTCATCCGCTTCAAAGGATGAAGAAACCGTGTTTGTTATCTCAAAGCCCGATAATCATACTAGGAGTTATAAACCTCCTCACTTTGTGAAAAATGAGAATGAGAGAAATCCTAACAACTATGAGAGGAATGACAAAAAGATGGCAAAATCATATGCTATCATTGTTACGAACCAGGACACATCAAGCTGTTTTATCCAAAAAGAAAGAAAGAAAATCACTGAGATGATAAGAGAGTTGCTTCGGTGGAAAGGAATGATGTTGACGACTCCAAATGCATTGGCTCCTTATCTTTAGCTCAATTAATAGAGGCGCTACAACCAATGTTCAAAACTCAAGTTTCTTCCTTTTTGGGGGCAGCCATATCCACAAGTGGTGACCCTGGTAAGACTTCTTGGATCTTGGACTCCAGTGCCTCTTTTCATATGACTCCAAATGAGTCAATATTATCCGAATGTCATTCTAACTCAAATGATTCTTATGTTTCAACCGCCGACGAAACATCCTTAAAAATCAAAAGCTTTGGAATCTTTCAAAAACAACCAAACTTTCACATACCAAATATTAGGGTTGTGCCAAAATTAAATTTGAACCTTTTATCGGTTTCACAAATTACGGATCATGGTTGTAAAATTTTATTCTCTTCTAATGATTGTTTAATACAGGATCTCCAGTCCGGGAAGCCAATTGGGCAAGGCCATAGAAGAGGAGATCTCTATGTAATGGACAATCTTGAGTTATCAAAATAATCTTTTTGTAATTTTGTGGAAAAGAAAGATATAAAAAATTGACACAAAAGACAAAGACATCCTAGTGTGACCAAATTACACTTGTTTACATTTCTTACTTATTATAAAAAAAAAATCGGTTTGTGAAAATTGCATTCTTGGCAAAATGAAAGCTTTACCCTTTGGGTAAAGGCAATTTATATTAAAAAATCCATTTGAGTTAGTACATTCGGATGTATGGGAACCGGCTCCAGTTATATCTAAAGGCGGGGTATCTTACTATGTTATATTTGTAAATGATTATAGTAGACATTCTTGGATCTTTTTTCTTAAGCAAAAGTCAGAAGTATTTGATTATTTTAAAAGTTTTTTCTACTACGTAAAGACTCAATTCAAAACCAATATTCAAATTTTTAGATCTGATTCCGGGGGAGAATTTGTATCAAAAGAATTTAAAAAATTTCTTAATTCAAATAGCATCATTCATTAAAAATCTTGCTCTTACACTCCTCAACAAAATGGACTAGCTGAAAGAAAGCATAGAGATATTGTTGAGACCACTAGAACACTTCTTGTATCAAGAAATGTTCCAAAAATGTTTTGGGCCGAAGCTGCTCTTACAGCAGTCTATTTGATAAATAGAATGCCCTCAAAAGCTATTGAAAATATATCTCATATTGAAAAATTACTTAAAATTCTCCCTGATTATAAAGGATTGAGAGTCTTTGGATGTAAGTGTTTTGTTCTTACCCATAAAAACGACAAACTTTCCCCAAAAGCAATCCCTTGTGTTTTTTGGGGCTATGCCAAAAATCAAAAGGGATATAAATGTTATGAGAGGGAAATAAACAAATTATATGTTTCACGAAATGTTACATTTCTTGAAAATGAAGATGGTTTTAGCAAGGAAAAAATCCAAGAAAACTATGATTATTTGTTTTTTTTAATCTAATCAATGAACATGAAGGGTATGAAAATCTTCATAATGAGCATGAGAGTAAACATGAAGACTCTCATGATGCAAGTGAAAATATAGACAACAATCTTAACAATATCGACCCATCCCATAGTAACACAAACATATACTAGGCGGACCGAAGGGAACCCACCATGTGTTTTAGAAAGATATTCTCAAAATCAAGATATTGATCCTGCTAGTATTAGAAAATCGATAAGAATTTTAAAAGCCCCTAGTAGATTTGTATCATATGATTCCTTTGAACCAAGATACCGAGCATGCTTAATGGCCATACACTCATATTCTGAACCATCATCCTACTATGAAGCTAAAAATCATCAAGAATAGATTAAAGCCATGAACGATGAATTAGAAGCATTAGAAAAGGCAAAAACTTGGGAAATTTAAACATTACCTAAAGGAAGGAAAACTATAAGATGTAGATGGGTTTACAAAATTAAAACCAAATGGGATGGGACATTGAAAAGATATAAAACTAGACAATATGGAATTGACTATGATGAGTCCTTTGCCCCAGTTGCTCGAATGACGACTGTCAGAACTCTCATTTCTATAGCATCAATCCAAAAATGACCATTTTTTCAAATGGATGTCAAAAATACTTTTTTAAATGGTAATCTGGATGATGAGGTCTACATGGATCCTCCACCAGGTTTGAATTTAGCACATGGGAAAACTCTTCGTCTACGAAAAGACTTGTATGGGTTAAAACAAGCTCCCAAAGCTTACTATGATAGATTTAGTAATCTGATGACTCAACTGCATTTTAAATCTTGTTTTACTGACATTGCATTGTTTGTTAAGTCTTCCAATGCAGGGATGGTTATACTGCTGCTTTACGTAAATGATATGATAATCACAGAAATCATATCAAAGATGTGCTTAAAGATAACTTTGACATGACAGATCTTGGTTTTTTACGGTATTTCCTTGGAATTGAAGTAGCTTACTCATCTCGTCGTTATTTTTTGTTACAGACTAAGTATGATGCAGAGATCATAGAGAGATCAAGACTCTCAGATGAAAAACGGGTTGACACTCCAGAGG
Source organism: Nuphar pumila (assembly GCF_984573655.1). NCBI lineage: Eukaryota > Viridiplantae > Streptophyta > Magnoliopsida > Nymphaeales > Nymphaeaceae > Nuphar > Nuphar pumila. Next base: position 36,728,437 of record NC_143250.1, read on the forward strand.
TCATAAATGCAAAAATGAAGAAAGATGATGAAGAACCTCTACAAGATCCAACCCCATCCAGACAAATGATTGGAGCTTTGTCCTACCTTTCTATTACTCGTCCTGATATCTCTCATGCTATTCATTTTGTCAGTCAATTTCAGCATGCTCCCACTACAGTACATATGAGTGTTGTAATGAGAATTATTAGATATATTAAGAATTCTATAAGTCATGGATTGTTTTTATCATCTTTTTCCTCAGTAGAAGTCATTGCATACTCAGATTCTGACTGGGGAGGGGATGTAAATGATAGACGCTTCACTACTGGTTTGTGTGTTTTTGTAGGTGACTCCCTAATCTCCTGACGATGCAAGAAGCAACAGAAGATGTCTCTCTCCTCAACTGAAGCTGAGTATCTCACCATGGCAACGACTACGTCTGAGTTAGTATGGTTGCGACAACTACTAGAGGATTTCAGAATTCACACCACAGAACCTTCCAGATTATGCTGTGACAACAAAAGTGCTGTATATATCACGAGCAATCATACGTTTCATGAGAGGACAAAATACATTGAAATGGATTGCCACTATGTTCGAGAAGAATTTCTGTGGAAGACTATCACATTGCCTTATGTTCCGTCAAAGTAACAACTCGCAGACTTCTTCACCAAAGCACTTCCTTCACCAAGATTTCACTTCCTACTTGGCAAACTCTCGGTTGTTGCACCATGAGTTTGAGGGGGGTGTTAAGATATACATATACGTGTATATATATATATATGTGTGTGTTTATTGTTAACCGAAATACCCATTAGGGGTATTTTGGTCTTTTCTCTATAATAGGTGTCAGCCCATTAGGGGCTAACATTTCTGTATTTTATTTCATGTATTTATTTTTTGTCTTTCTCCTTTTTCACCTTTTGTCTTTTTCAGATTTGATGAGACAACTCCATATAGCTGTTGGAGCTGCCCCAACAGCTATATTTATGACCGTTGGGTGCAGCCCCAACAGCCATATGGAGTTGCACCCTATTGGCTCCATTGTATTATATATTGGCCTCTTGTGGCCTTGTATTCCCAACTCATTCTTGAGTGCTTTTATGCAATAACAAGTTTGTAGACCCTTGTGTGGGTGGTTTCGTGATTCAATCAAGTATTTTTACTTGATTGAAAGTGTGTTCTTGTATGCGTATCGGATTCAATCCACTTCATTACAATTGGAAGAGGAAGTCAATCTTTATTTGAATTTTTATATTCTCCTCATCAAAATCGAAGGTCTGCAATCTGCATCAGTTTACTGTTGATGATTGCTAACTACGGACAAAAAAGAATTCACAAAACAAATTAACCAACAATATCATGAATAACAACAATTAGTCTTATAACTTGTTCTTTTAGTGATTGGTCTCAGTTATATCTCAACAAGGGAAAATCTTGTGATGCTAAGGGTTTTTCTTAGAATCAAGGGAAACTATCAAGGAAATATTCATTAAAAAATAAAAAGAACATATAAAGAACCAGAAGAATAAGCTTTAGTAATTACCTTTTTCCAAAAAAAGTGCATATAAAAAATCAAACATTTTTTAAATATAAAAATTGAAAATAATTTAGGAAGTGACATTATCAAAGGAAGTGACAATAATATCATGTTTAGAATATAAAAAATAAGAAAGCTAAAATTTATGATAAGATTGTGATATTATCTTTCTAACATTGTGAAATTATCATGATATTATTGTGTTACCTTTTGTTTTTATTTTTCCATATTTTGAACATTTTTCCTACAATGTTGTGATATTTACAAAATACGACTTTTGGATGTGGATATATGCAACATTTATTAAGAAACCTAATAGGACAACTTTTTTGTTTTTGAGAAGTAAAGATGATTCATTAATTTAGGAAGTGACAAGATATTCCAGAAATAGGACAACCAATTAATTGAAAACTCATCTAGGTCCAAATAGGGAACGACACTGGTATACATGTCTCCTCCATGTTAGGCGAGTTGTTGAACACATTTTCAACCAAACTCTGTACCCGATAAATGAATGTTCCAAGTAGAATTTGCCCATGTTTGATTTGTGTGCATGCTTGCGAGATTGTACAGTTGAACATTAAAAGGAAATGGATCTTCCATATAAGTATTACATAAACAAACTTTGAACCTAACTCACTGATTTATACATTCACATCAGAAAATCATTATGAAAAAACATTAGAAAGCTTGCTAGAAAAATTTATAAAAGATCACATGCATCACATTCCAAGAAGGCACAAACAACTCGACCAGTATTCATGCATGGTGCCACATCAATTCTTCCATCTATCAAAAGCGACACAATTAAATTAAGGAGCGGTTAATGAAGTAAATAATGGCACCAAGAGAAAGTTAAGTTCTGAAAATACAACACTGAAACAAGCACTATTAGCGTTCCATGAAGAACTGGAAGCAAAAAGATACAAATCATACATGATTTTCTCATTTTCTATGCTGTTTCAAGGGAAAAAAATAAATGAATGGCCAAAAAGGAAAATGTTCCCTTGCTATGACCACTAAAATCATTACTTACAGATCTCAAAATTATGCTAATGAAAATAGCTTTCTCTTTTTTTCATTTCTTTATGTAAATTCAAGTTGAGGATTATCCCTGGGTGAGGTTCATGCCCAAGATCCCTCAGTTAAGGTAGTGCAATTCAGCTCAATCCCAACTAAAAGCACGATAGTAGGGAAGGCACAGAATCTATTCAAAACATGATATTTCAATAATTCAATACAAGTCGATCAAGATATTTCTAGTCAAGAGCAAAGATGCATACACGATCTCTAGCAGCACTAAGCAAGGTCCACCCATTCTCAGATACAACCAACGAAGTAACTGTTGAAAAGTGTTTTCGCAGTACAGCAGCACACTTCTTAGTCACAAGATCCCAAACCCGAACAGCCCCATCATCACTTCCAGAGAAAAGCTGAATCAAGCATCATAATTAACCAAGTCATCATCCACATAAAATATAGGAATAATCATTTTCTTGTCAATAATATCTGAAACTTCTAACTTCCTAACAAATGAACTTTAAGTAGCAAAAGTGACAGTGTTTAGGCCCTCTCCAGACACGCTTTTCCATCACCAAGTAGGGCCGGAAAATGAAGCGAACAGCTCGTGGCTCGGCTTGGTTCGTCCCACCACAAACTTGTTCATGCTCGGTTCGTGTAGTTGGCGAGCTGAGCCACAAGCACGAAAAAAGGGTGATCGCCTTGGCATGTGTAAGCTCATAAAAATATAACATGTAGTTTTTAAATGCAATGCATATCACAAAAAGCAGTTTTATACAGCTGTTTAGTGTATATAGCATGTGAAAGAGAAGTCTGGGGTTCAAATTCCATTGTTGGCAACTTCAATTTTTACATAATTTTTTTTACGCAAGCGAGCTCATGGCTCAGCTCGGGTGACTCAGACTCGGTTTGAGCTAGGGCTCAGCTCATCTAAATACGAGCATGAGCTTAGAGCAAGTTGGGCTAAATGGTAAACGAGCCGAGCTTGAACAAGCTGGGTTCGGCTCGTTTACCAGCCCTATGAAAAAGTGAAGAAAAAAATTAAAATTTTCACAAAATTATACAACTAGACTCACAATGACACACACACACACACATATATGAATATAAAAAAATTAAAAGAATTTAAAGAATCCAGCCTTTGAGCCTCAGTTCCGCTATGGACAAATTACTTGATCTGTATTATCCAACCCAGGTCAAATTCATAAGCCACAGATAAAATCTATGGCTTCTAGAATCTAGACAGACTGAGAAAACTTTTATTCTGTTGGAAAAGGACCAAAGCAAATTGTCATTTGACAGAGCCAACAAATAAAAAATTTACACAGGTAGCATTTTTTTCTTTTTTTAGGAAATACACAGGTAAGTAATTGAAGAAATTAGTCTAAACTATGATATATGCTGGAACATGCATAACCTCCAATACTCTGTACAAGTTGCTAATCTGAACAACTAGGAAAGTGAGCAAGCAGGACATAGATAAGTTAAAGCTTCAGTCTTTCAATCGGCGACAGACAAGTGATGACAAAAGGGGTGATGCCTTATATCAGATCTACACTCTACAGACTATTAAAAAAAGTGCAACAAGTCCCAGACATAATGCTCTGGAACTGATTATTCACCAATAGCATTTATAATGTTGGATGGAGTTACACTTCATAAGAGACTGCTAGACCATAGTCACAAATATCGGTATCGATTATATCTCGGCGAGGCTATTTATCGTGATATTATAGCTTTGGTGATAAATCTTGGGGCTTAAAAAAATAAAAAATATATAAAAATAACAAAAATAAGTAAGAAAATATCATGTTTAGATAATAAAATACATATATAATAAAAAAATAAGTAACAAATGAAAAATAAAGAAGAAAACACACATTTAAGATGTAGAAAATAAATAAAAAACAGTAATAATAACACAATATTATCAAATTGGTGATATTTTCAAATATCGTGATATTTTACCTATAATATCGTTTGCTGAAAATACAGTGATAATATCACAATATTTTGAAAATATCGCCGATATTTGTGATTATGTGCTAGACATACTCATTTAACATGAGTAGGAGGTTCAAACTGGATAAATATCTTCAAACAAATGCACATCAAAACCACCCCTAAAAATGCATATATTTTTCATTCTTTATAATAACTTCAAAACCAACCATCCAAATTCAAGGCGTTTTTTGCAACCTGTATCACATTATCCACAAGTATGGCATCTAAGCAACCTTCATGTTTTGATCAGTGTTCTCTAACAATAATATCTTCCAGAGAAAACATACAACCACAGCCTACTAGTCTTCTTGCACCAAAGAAAACGAAAGAGCAAACAATAAAATGTCAGTTCATCATCTTTTCCATTGTCAGCGTTGGTACAAACAACAGACTCGTGAACAGTAGATGAGGACAGTGAACGTGGTCTCATCAATATTTATCAGATAATGAGATAGAGCTGTCTCAATCATAGTCTTCCCTTCTTTAAAGTGTGAACTTCTCGTAATGCCAAGGTAGTGTGTTCACCTGACATTGACTTTGGGCTAGTAGGGATATGAAATAAGTGTTGGATTTGATAGTTTTTGGATGAAATTGTTCCAAGACCTGTAAACAGCTTGGGTCAAAGGAAAAAAAAATCACTTTTATGCGCAAGAAGGCCATGATAAATGGTCAGGAACTATTTATCTTGAAAGTGAAATCCAGGGTAAATAGTCAGATTCTTCATGATAAATATTCATCGACTATCTTGGAAGCTAAAATCCAGGATAAATTGTCAGACCCCTAGGGGTTCGACTATTTATCCTCATTTCTTGAGAATATATGTACAAAATGGAGGAAATAGTCATAGTCACAAATATCGGTCTCGGTTGTATCTCGGGATATTATCGTTTTCTCGATAAATATCGGGAAAATCTCTTAAATAAAAAAAATAAAAAGTTGAAAAAATAAGAAAAAATACATGTTAAGCAAAGAAGCAATAAAACGTGAATATAAATATAAATAAGAAAAAATATATGTTAAGCAAGGAAGTTGTAAAACGTTAACATAAATAGAATTTCTTGAGATTTTCTCGATATTATTGCGATAAATTGAAATTCTTGATATTTTTAAAATATCATGATATTTTTAAAATATCATGATATTTTATCTGTAAAATCATTTTTTGATTATATAGTGATAATATCGCGATATTTTGTTGTGACTGTGGAAATAATATGAGATTATTTCTTTTGTATTTGCTTGGGATGGAGAACTGATGCAATCCCGTTGTGGAGATCGTAAAAAAATCTATATTACTACTACCACTTTTGCAATGCTATGTGAAGCAGGAAATAATGGAAAATGGGCAATAAAATAATTTATAAATTAAAAAAAATACCAGGAGTTTCAATCTACTAACCCTCAACAAAACTCACTTAACAAGTACTTAGAGAAATAACAAAACTCTAACTGTACGAATGATCTTGGGTAAAATTGAACCATGAAATAATCTGAAAATAAAAAACCCAAATTACGAACTACGGATTCAAATGGATCTTGGATATGCCAACTCTATCATCCTTTATTCTTCTTCTTCTTCTTTCGATCTTTGCAGCTCCGTCTCCGGTTCCACAAATGCATCATCTCGAGTTGGAAGGAATTTATCTCTATGAATCATAGGAATTGACATTGTCCCCACCAAGCATAAGATCACACAATAAGCCATCTATATAAAACATAATTGTTTCTTCTTCATGCTCTTCATTTTCGCCCTTTTTTGCGTCCAATTCTTCATGCTCCTCATGCTTTGTTAATTGGACCTACTTAGGATGATCAGACATTGTGTTGCAATGTGCTCGTTTCTGTTGCAATAAAAACATCTCTGCCATTCTCAATTGCCCTCATATGAGATTGAGTATTCAAAGTGGGTCCAGAATCCTTAACTCATGGTGATGATTTGACGTCCTTCTAGCTTGTATGTTTAACATCATCATGGTCCGAAATGCACCCATGGAATCGGCGCCGAAGCAAAATCCAATAATGTCGAGTTGCAAAGGTCCAAAAAAGAAGAATAAAAGCTGATAGATCCTAGATCCATTGGATTTGTACTTCATAACTTGGGTTTCTATTGGACTTTCGAATTTTTTTGTATTTAGATATTATCCAATATTCGTTATAGGATTAGGGTTTTGTTATTTGCTTATACTTGTTATGTGAGTTTTATTGAAGATTGGTTGATTGAAACTCTTGATATTTTTATTTAATTTGTGAATTATTTTATTGCATATTTTCCATTGCTTCATGCCTTTCCTGGTGGAGCATAGGTAAGAATAGAGGTAATGTAGCTTTTTTTTTACAATTTCAGCGATGGGATTGAATCAGGGTCCATGCTAAAAGGTGTTAGAATATAAGTATTACTTATATATATGTTCATATACATATATGTATATATATTATTTGTATATATATATATAATGTCCAATGCATATATATTTTTTGTGCGGGTCCATGCTAAAAGGTGTTAGAATAAAAGTATTACTTATATATACGTTCATATACATATATGTATATATATTATTTGTATGTATGTATATATATATATATCCAATACATATATATATTTTGTGTGCATGTAATATATTTTACCCTTTAGAGGTATTTTGGTCTTTTGACCTTGTAATAGGAACAGCCCAGTAGGGGAACCGTTTTTTATTTCTTTTATTTTATATTTATTTTAGGGGCATAGTGGGAATTTGTTATATTGTCAAGGGCATACTTGTCCTTGACAATATAACCATTGGGGGCTCCCCAACGGCTAGATTTCTAGCCGTTGGGAGCTCCTCACTCCCATCTCTTGTATAAATATGGGCCTTGTGCCCTTTGTTTCCTTATGCATTTTGTGTGCATTTTATAGTGAATAAAGATTATATTTTTTTATGTTGCGAGTGTTCCTTTAAGTCCCTAAGTGGCTATTGTGCTTGTGCCCCTTTTGTGGGTTTGTATTTGCCTCTTGTTTGAGGTGTGTGGAGACTTCTTGATCTCATTACAAAAGGCGGAAGAAATTATCCTGGAAGTTCTTTAGTCACATACTCATTGATTGAGTAGTCAGTTTGATGATGGACAAGTGACAATTAATCCTTAAGAGATGGTTGTGGATGATGTCGTATTGAATTGTTACCTTAAACTGTTTGAGTATATTTGTTCCTTTGCTCCTTTTGAGACATCTAGCTGGATGAGGACTTCTCCTTTGGGAAATTCTCCAGGTTTTCTATATTGAATCAATGTGACTAGTTTGCTCCCTTATTTGAGAATGGTGGTTTACACTAGAAAACATACCAGGCAAGAAAATGAGCCATCTTTGACATTCCAATGACATGTCCTGCACTGTTGAAAGTTGAATCTATTGACCTTGAGGGAGTTGTTGCTGCTGGTCAAAATAGTGAACTCCCAACCAGAGAAGTGACCTATTATCCAAAAGGTCCTCGATAATCTGGAGAAAAATAAACAAAAAAGACTTATATATCAAAAGAAGCACATTCATAGAATTTATGGAGAATAAAGGGATGTTAGGTGCTCTCTGGTGCATGAGCTCAGGATTCCTTAATCACTAAGAGCACATTTGATGCCTGAGTTGGAGTTCTGTTGGGGGGAACTTCTGTAATGAAACACTAATGAGAAAATATAATGTGACTAAGAGATGCACAAGCATACAGGCAATAGGCCACTAATGGGCAAAAATACAATAAGCTACAAAGTGGCAATTGACAAACACAAAATGAGAGAAAGAGAGTTAAAAAATTTGAGAACCTTTATTGAGAAAAGCTTAAACAAGCTTGCAAATACATGGGGCAAAGCCCCTTATTTATACACGAAAAGGAACCAAGGAGGGGCTCCCATAGAGTCATTGGAGTCCCTCCAATGGTCATATTTATGATCGTTGGACTCCAACGACTCTATGGTGGACCCCTCCTTTCATAATGAAAAGAAATAAAAAAATAATAAAAAATAAAGAAAAATCAAGAAAGCATATCCTTAATGGATATACATGTATATATGTGAAAAGACTAGTTTACCCCTAGTAGGTATTACACTATATATATATATATATATATATATATATATATATATATATAATAACATTATATTTTAATGCCCCCCTCAAACACACAGTGAGATCACCGAGAGTTTGCTGAGAAAATAGTAGAAGCGAGGCGATGGCAATGCTTTGGTGAAGAAGTCTGCTAGTTGATACTCTGAAGTAACATAGGGTAGTTGAATGGTACCCTGTAAGAATTCATCTCAAATATAATGGCAATTCATCTTTATATGCTTTGTTCGTTTATGGAAGATGTGATTGCTAGCAATGTAAATAGCACTCTTGTTGTCGCAACACAAATTCGAAGGAGTAGAGAAAATGATGGCCATATCTCTGAGCAGACTTCTCAGCCAGACAAGTTCAGTGGTAGTGGTGGCCATTACCCTGTACTCAGCTTCTGTGGAAGAAAGGAATACTTTCTGTTGTTTCTTACATCTCTAAGAAATTAATGATTCTCCAAGAAAAACACAATAACCTATTATAGAAATAGGATCATTGGGGTTATCCCCTCAATCAGAGTCAGTATAAGTAATTAGATTAGGAGATGAAGAGGAGGATAAGAATAATCCTTTTGTTATAGTTTCCTTTAAATAACTGATAATTCTCATGACATCCACCATGTGAATAGAAGTAGGAGCAGTCTGAAATTGGCTTGCACTGTGAACAACATGAGTAATATCTGGCCTGATAATAGACAAATATGTTAGTGATCCAAAGGAGTTCCATCATTGGAGTGAGATCTTCTAAAGGAGTTCCATCATTGGCTCTCATCTTGGCGTTGATTACTTTGGAAGTTTCCACTTTCTTTTCGTTAGTTAATCCAGACCTAGCAATAATGTCTGATGCAAGCTTTATATGAGATAGAATATATCCTTAAGGGGAATATGCAACTTCGATCCCTAAAAAATACCTTAGAAACCCAAGGTCAGACATATCAAAATTATTTTTGAGAATATTTTTAATAAGCTCAATGCCCTTCTTATCATTTTCAGTGATGATCATATCATCAACATATAACAATAACAAATAAAACAGTATCAGTATAACAAGAGATAAAACCATTAGCAAGAACAACTTTACTAAAAAGATCATGCCAAGCTTTTGGAGCTTGTTTGAGACCATAAAGGGATTTGTTAAGTTAAAAAAAAATTCTTTTACCAATCTCAAGACCCGACAAAGGATCCATAAATACTTCTTCACAAAGATTTCCATTTAAAAACACATTTTTAACATCTAGTTGATAGACATGCCATCGTTTAATAGATGCTAAAGCTATCAAGGTTCTTACACTAGTCATCCTAGCAACTGGGGCAAGGGTTTCCTCATAATCGATTTCATATTCTTGAGCGTATCTTTTAGCACCTAACCTAGCTTTGTATCTTTCTAATGTCCCATCGCTCTTGGTTTTGACTTTATAAACCCATCTACGTTCAATAGCTATTTTCCCTAATGGTTGACTTACAATGGTCCAAGTGTTGGCTTTGTTAAGGGCTTCTAGTTCAAGTCTCATAACATCAACCCAATGTGGATGTTGCTTAGCCTCTTTAAAATTGGAAGGCTCATGATAGGAATGTATCATCATTAGACAAATTCTATAATTTGGAGAAAAGGAATCATATGACACAAATTTTTGAGGAGGTCTACTATTCCTAGAAGATCGCCTAGGTTGGGTTTCTTCAACTTGATCTTCTACAGAGATGTCTTGAGTGTATATATCGAAAGCACTTTGATGTTCATTGCCCTCACGCCGAGTATACACATCCATATCAGTGGGATTCTCATTGTGAAAATCAACAATTTGATGTGACAAATCAACATTTTGATGTAAATTGTCATTATAAAAATGGTCACAAATTAAATCGCTTTTAGACTTATTTCTAGGTAATAAGTCAAATAGAAAAGAATAGTCAATCTCTTCTTTAGATTTTTGAATTTCAAAACCATTTTGTTTTTCAACAAAGGTCACATTTCTTGAGACATAAAATTTGTTGTTTTGAATATCATAACATCTATAACCTTTTTTATTTTCACCGTATCCAATAAAAGCACATTCATGAGTTTTTTGTGAAAGTTTATCTTGTCCTTGAAAAATAATAAAGCACTTACAACCTAAGTCACACAGACTCGGCTAAAAGGTTGACACACCTGCGTCGACACGCCCCGACACGGGTGTGGCTTCAAACACGGGGCGAACACGATCAACTAAGTGTCAGACTCTGTCAACGCATCAAAGCCGAGTCCGTCCACATTTTGGACTCGGTCAACTTTGACCGACTCTATTTTTGTCCATTTATTAAAATTAATTTGGACTCGGGTCAGGTCCGGATCCAAGACGGTATCGGGGTTGGGGCTTGACCCTTAAGAGGCTACGCAGTGTGAGGGGTAGGGATGGCAATGGGGCGGGGCGGGGGACAAGGTCTCCACCCCCGCCTCGCCTCAAGATTTTATCCTCTACCCCTGCCTCCATCCCTGACGGGGATGGATTTTATCCTTCACCCCCGCCTTCATCCCTGTTTCATGTCCTGCATCCCCGGTTCAAACGGGGATGAGGCGGGGCGAGGCGGGGATATTGCAGGGAAAAGTGGTCGGGGTGGGGATGAGGTGGGGATCGTGGCGGGGACGGGGCGGGCGGGGAAAAGTGCACGTCCATCCCCGCCTCCACCCTCGGATGGGGATGTATTTTAACCTTCATCCCCGCCTCCATCCCTGTTTCATACCCTTCATCCCCGGTCCAAACGGGGCGAGGCGGGGCATGGCCCCGCTTTCCCCCGATCCACTGCCATCCCTAGTGAGGGGCAGCCGATAGACCCCTCCCCGCTAATCCCTTCCTCTTCCCCACCCGTCCCTCGCTCCTCGTCCCCTTCAGGCTCATCGGCGATGCCAATCACTGGTCCTCTCAGGTATATCCCTCCTCTCTCTTCTGTTCTTCTTCCTCTTCCTTCACCAGGGGGCGGAGCCATCTGCCTCGTTCGTGTTTTTCGGCGGAGGCCCCTGCCTCAGTTTCTTTTCCGGCAGGGGGTCCGCCCCCTGCCTCAGATTTGTTTTTCGGTAGGGGGCTCCGCCCTCTACCTCAATTTGTTTTTTCGGCAGGGGCGGAGCCCCCTACCTCCGTTTGGTTTTAGCCCCCTGCCTCAGTCACAATTTTTCAGCAGGGGGCGGAGGCCCCTGTCTCAAATTTGTTTTTCGGTAGGGGGCTCCGCCCCTGCCTCAATTTGTTTTTTCGGCAAGGGGCGGAGCCCTCTACCTCTGTTTGGTTTTCTGGCAAGGGGCTCTGCCCTTGTCTTTGTTATTTTTTGTCAGGCACATAGTGAGAGGGGTGGAGCTCCTGTTACTATTTTTTTGAAGTGTTTATTAACTTTATTTACATATTTTGGTGCGTACTGCATACGATTTTGTATTCAGTTTTCAGTTTCACTTTTCTTTTCAGTTTTCAGATATAATGAAGAGTTCTAGTAGCAGTGCAGTGTCAATACAATTGGTTTAAGTTCTAACTTTGAATTAGAAGTTTCTCAACCACTTTGGAGGCTTGTGACAAAAGGGATAAAAGCTAGTGGTTGTGGTGGAAATGTGCAATTTCTTTGTAATCTATGTAAGACTGATTTCACGGGTTCTTATACGCGTGTGAAAGCACATCTTTTGCATATTCGTGGTCAAGGAATTAGGCCATGTTCTAGGGTTGACAAAGACTTGTTAAAGCAATTAAAGAAAGAACAAGAGGAAACTGAAGAGAAGAAAATTGCAGAGATGAGACGCAATTCGATTAATCTGCCTTTTGCTATTGCTAGTTATGAACAAGAAGAGCTTTTGAAGAAAAGAAAGATAGAAGGCAATAAAACAATACAAGGGTCATTCAAAAATATGGCAAGAGCAGAAATTGATAAAAAGATTGGTCGATTCTTTTACTCAAGCTCAATTCCTTTTAATGTAGCTAGAAGTCCATACTGGCTAATTGTAATTTGAGTGGTTATGTACCTCCTAGTTCAGAAAAACTAAGAACAATCATTCTTGTAGAAGAAAAAAATAGAATTGTAGACTTGCTAGAAACCCAAAAATTTGCATGAAAACAACTTGGAGTGTCTATTGTTTCTGATGGGTGGACTGATATACAAAGGCAACCACTGATAAACTTTATTGCTTACTCACTTAATGGGCCAATCTTTTTGAAGTTTGTTAATGCATCTGGAGAGTATAAAGATGCTGAATATTTAAAGAGATTATTTGTCGAAGTGATAAAAGAAGTGGGTGAAGAAAGTATGATGCAAATCATTACTGACAACGCTCCAATTTGCAGTCGTGCATGAATGAATTTGGCAAGTGAAGATACATATTCACATATTTTTTGGACTCCTTGTGCAGCACACAGTTTAAATTTGGCACTTAATAGTATATGCAATCCATAAAAAGATGATGCACATGCACATGAAATGTGTTTATGGATTGAGAAAATAGGGCATGATGTTCGAAATATTAGAAATTTTGTTGTAAACCATCATCATGCCCTTTCTATATTTAATAGGCATTCTGATCTCAAGTTAATGAAACTCATTTTGCTTCTCTCATTGTTATGATGAAAAGAATTAAGCAACTCAAGAATGCATTGATGATGATGGTGGTTGATCAAGATTGAGATTTTTATCGTACTGAAGATGATGTTAAGACTCAAGCTATCAAAAAATGCATCTGTGATGATTTTTTGTGAGATAAAATTACATGTTTTGTTGAATTTACAGAGCCTATTTGGAAAATGTTAAGGGAAGTTAACAGAGATGTACCCATGCTTCATAGAATTTATGAAATGTGGGATAATATGATTGAAAAAGTTCAAAATATCATTTTCAAACATGAGAAGAAAGATGTTGGACTTGATGATTCAAAATTTTACAATCATGTATATTCAATTTTAGTGAGAAGATGAAATAAAAGCAATACACCTTTGCATTGCATGACACACTCTCTCAATCCAAAATATTATGCAAAAAAATGGTTGACAGAAGGTCTTTGTCGTGTTTCTAAAAATGAAGATCTTGAGATATCAAGGAATAAAATGATATGTTTGGGAAGACTTTTTAATGATCCTCACATGTTTAAGGTTGTAAACAATGAGTTTGGAAAGTTCTCTACTGGGAGATTTGATTCTTTAGCAACACTTATGGCAAGGGACGAGGAATATCCCCTTAATTGGTGGACAACATATGGATCAGATACACCAAATCTGCAACATCTTGTAATGAAGTTGTTATCCCAACCTACTATATCATCGTGTTGTAAAAGAAATTATAGTACATATGCTCAAATTCACAACATTAAAAGAAACAAACTCACTGGTAAAAGAGCAGAGGATTTGGTTTATGTTCACTCTAATCTACGATTAATTTCTCGCCGCACCAAAGATAAGTATAGGTACTTTTTTTTTTGTATTCAAAGTTTGAAGTTAGATACTAAGTTATATTTTGATGCAGTTGTAGACCATCCAAGTATTGGGATGTAAATCCAGAAGGTTTTGACTTAGAGGGAGAACATGATTTGCATACTCTCCACATGGACTACCTCGATCCTATTCTTCCCTCTAATTTAGACGATGAGGCAAATTTATGAAAAGTTTTGTTGTTATCACACTCACAAGCTTCTTTATGTGTTATATTTTGGTAAGTTTGTGTTGTTACTTCAATAGAATTACTTTTTTATTTTTGCTTTAAAATTTACAATCTTATTATTGTTATATATATATATATATATATATATATATATATATATATATATATATATATATATATATATATATAATTGTGTCCCCGTGTCCAAAATTTTTGAAATTGCTCAGCACCCGTATCCGCACCCATGTGACATAGCTTACAACAAAAAACTCTCAATCTTTTAAATTTTGGAGATATTTTGAACAATTTCTTAAGAGGAGAAACATTTTTTAAAGAAGAAGGCATCCGATTTCTGAGATAAGTTGTGGTAAGAGTGGCTTCAGTCTAAAAGTTTTTTGCAACATTTTTAGAAACAAGAAGAGTCCTTGTTGTTTCAATGAGATGCCTATGTTTTCTCTCGGCAAGATCATTTTGTTGGGGAGTTTTTGGACAAGATATTTTATGTATAATGCCATTTAGTTTAAGATAGTTTTGAAATTCTTTTGTCATGTATTTTTCTCTGAAATCGGATCTAAAAATGACTATGTTGTTTTGAAATTGATTTTGAATAAAAACATTAAATTCTTTAAAATTGGAAAAGACATCAGATTTGTTTTTTATGAAATAAACCCATGTGTATCTAGTAAAATCATCAACAAAGACAACATAATAGGAATAACCTCCTTTAGACATAACGGGTGTCGGTCCCCATACATCTGAATGCACTAGTTCAAATGGTCTTTTGAAAATAAAATTGGTATATGGATACGTAAGTGAATGCATTTTCCCAAGGAAACAACCATTGCAAGTAAATGTCTTTTTATTACAAATTTTTTTAAAAAATGAAAAAAGATACAACTTAGAAATACTAGGATGACCAAGCCTTTTGTGTCAAGTTTCATGATCTTTAGACTGAACATGATTATAAAAAGATTTGGATGACAAAGACAAAAAATCCATATAATATAGGTCTCTTCTTCTATGGCCTTGCCCAATTCGCTTCTCGGACCAAAGATCCTACAAATAGCAATTGGTTGGTGAAAAAGAGACACTATATCCAAAATCGGTAATTTGAAGGACCGAAAAAATATTTAAATTAAGTTTTAGAATGATTTTAATTTTTGGAATATGAAATTCTTTGTTTTGGCTACAAACTTTTTCAAGGTTTCCCATTCCTTCAACATCTAATGATGTTTCATCGGCCGTGGAAACAAATGATTTAAAAGAATTGAGACTTGGTTTTAAAAAAGAGATGCATTTGGAGTCATGTGAAAAGAGGCACCCGAATTAAGAATCCAAGAGGACATACCGAGAGTTGATGAGATCGCGGTACCAGAGGTGGAAGGTGTGGAAGAATTGATCCTCATGAATTGTTGGAGAGTTTCGGTAAGTTGCGCAATGGAGTCTTTTATATCTCTACTTCTCTTTGATTCTTCACTTGAATTGCTTGAACATTCTCCAATGGAAGCCACATTTCTTTTGAGCTTAGGACAATCCGGTCGAAGATGACCCGGTTCATTACAATGGTGACAAATAATTTTTCTTTCTTCACCATTGTTATTTTTCCAAAAAATAAGGAAGTTTATATGTCTTCATATTAATTTTCAGTCTAGATACCTCATGGACCTCATCGATATCTTTCTTAAGAGCCAAGCAAGTTTTTTTTGGCATAAATCGGCTAAAATTTCAGTGAGAGGGGCAGAAGCCCTATGAAGAAAGGATCCTCTTAGTTGTTCAAATTCAGGACAAATCCCATGAATAAATTGAAAAACCTCTCTCTCTCTCTCTATTTGCTCTTGCCTCATAGCAATAACACTTCCGTCCCATTGTGGTTCGAGAAGTGCAAGTTCATCCCATAACGTGGATAAAATACTATAGTAGTTTCTAATGCTCATGCTCCCTTGCTTGGTTTCTCTTATTTTCTCTTGCAAAAAGTAATGCCTAGCAAGGTCTTTTTGAGTGTACATACCTTTCATAAAGAACCAAGCTCCATTTGCTTTCTTGAATTTGACAAGATCGATGCATATTTTGAGCTTCACATTATTCACGAACCATGCCAATATTTTGGCATGCTCAATTTCCCAATTTTCAACTTTAAATTGGTAATATTGAATAGCTTTAGCCTTTTCTTCTTCATTCAAGGCATTTTCTTCATTTATTTCCTTTTTAGTAAGCTTCAATTATGGTTCCGGAACGGTTCCACGTACATATCCCCCAAAGCCTTTTACTTTTGAGGTTGTTTTCCATGGTGGCCACTCACGTTCTATAATTTGTTCAATTCAGTTTGAATGAAAGATCAATCTTTGTGTCTTTGTCGGCCATCCTGGAGGAATTTGATGAAGAACAAATGAATGTCTCTTAAAAGCTTTCTCAAACGTAAGTAAGAGTACTCTAATGATACTTTCACAACCAATGCTTTGATACCATGTAATGAAACACTAATGAAAAAAGATAATGTCACTAAGTGACTAAGAGATGCACAAGCATACAAGCAATAGGCCACTAATGGACAAAAATACAATAAGCCACAAAGTGGCAATTGACAAACACAAAAATGAGAGAAAGAGAGCTAAAAAATATGAGAACCTTTATTGAGAAAAGCTTAAATAAGCTTGCAAATACACCTCTTATTTATACACAAAAGGGAACCAAGGAGGGGCTCCTATAGAGTTGTTGGAGCCCCTCCAACAGTCATATATATATATATATATATATATATATATATATATATATATATATATATATATATATATATATATATATATATATATATATATATATATATATATATATAAACTTCTCCCAAGGGAAAAAGTTGTGTGGTCCCCCACGCTACTTTTTCCCTTTTTTGGGGGAAAAACTCCCCCCAAAATGCGCAAAAGTTGGGAGAAGTTTCTCCTGCATTTGATTTCGTGCGTGGAGAAGGGGGGAAAGTTCCACAGGCAGAACTTCCCCACTGGGCATCAAACCCACCCTAAGCGTATGGTTCATCAATCTAGTTTTTCTGACTCGGGCAAGCTGGATCCCCTTCTAGCATTTGAATGTTCTTATTTGGAGCTATAATGTTGATACTTGATAGACACCATAACCGTTGCTTGACTGGAGGCATTAATGCAACTAAAGTAATGATTTGTTGTCTGAGTGGTAGTTCTGATAGGTGTCTGTTCTAGTTGGTAGTGGCTGTCAGATGAGTTCAAATCAAAGTACTAGTAGTGGCATGAAGCCTTTGTTTTTTGCTAATGGTTATCTTAGGGAGATTTGCACATTTTTCTATGGTCTTTTTCATTTTTTTATTGGAGTGCTTCAGCTAATTTTGAAGGCTATGTTTGTTTTCTGTCTAGGGATCGTACAATTAAAGTGTGGAGCCTGGATACTTTTTCTGACAATGCTGGTAATATTGTTAACTTGCAATCCAAGGCTGTTGTTGCAGCACATGATAAAGACGTCAATACTCTGGCAGTCTCACCAAATGATGCATTTGTTTGCAGTGGTTCCCAGGTTTGCTTGTGAAAGTTATCCTTTTGGAAGAACCTAGGAAGTTGTCATTTTCTCTGACCATCCCAAACTTTATTGTCTTCTTTTGTCAGGATCGAACTGCCTGTATATGGAGGCTTCCTGATCTTGTGTCTGTGGTCGTATTGAGAGGACATAAGCAGGGAATTTGGTCTGTAGAATTTTCACCTGTAGATCAATGTGTTATGACTGCTTCTGGTGACCGTACAATTAAGATCTGGGCTATAGCAGATGGCACCTGCTTAAAGACATTTGAAGGCCATACCTCTAGTGTATATCGAGCTTCATTTCTCAGTCGTGGTGCTCAGTTTGTTTCTTGTGGTAATTATAACCTTCTTCAAGTAATACACATCATGGTTCTATGCGAAGCTACCACATGTCAGTGTTTATGAGCTGCATTTCTGCATGTCATCTTTTTCTTGCGGACATGGTTCTCTTTGTTAGTCGTACATATTTTGAAATTTTCAGCATCTTCAGTTTATTGTTTTTTTTGCAGGTGATGATGGATTACTTAAACTGTGGACCATTAAATCAAACGAATGTATTGCTACTTATGAAAGCCATGATGCCCAGGTTATTGAGCTTCACATGCCTGTTATATTCTAAATTTGTTTTCCCTCTGTGCTTGGTTCTCACCTTCCAAGTTCCAATGGGTACATGAGATCATCTTATTTTTCTTATGCAACTTCCAGACCCAATGGGTTTTCATAGCTTTTATCTTTTTTCTGTTACTTTGAATGTGGATCTAGATCCAGGTTTATATTTGCTTGTACACTCGCATCATAAAATTTTATGGATACACGAAGTTTTCTTAACAATACATTTTCACTTTACCAAGTTGCAATCATGTGCCCGCACACACACTCATGCAAACTCACACTCATTGTCCACTTTTTTTGTATTTGCATTTCAAACGGGGAGAAAAATGTCACAAGGAAAATTAATCATTGGGAAAAAGTCTAGGTGATAAATTCTCCCATGCAAAAAAATGCACCCTTAACAGAAAATTTTCTTTTGCTTGATAGAAAAAGTATGCCCCAGTTAGAACCAAGTCTCAAAATCCTATTGATAGGAATCCTAGTTTACTTGATGTATTGATTTGTTTGGAAGTTCTAGCTATTTATCTACACCCCTCAAAAATGAAAATTGCCTATGCATGCATCCTTGCGGTGCCTTCTCAGGTTGATGTATGCCTTGTTGAAAGACTTGAAAGCATGATGAATATTTGCTAGTACTTTGACAACATTTAAGATAAGGTCTTTTAATGTAATTTACATGGTAGTGCTCATCCTGTTTCATTTGACAGATCTTTGGATTAACTGTTGGAAGGCAGGCAGAAATGTTGGCTAGTGGTTCGACTGATTGCGTTGTCAATTTGTGGCATGATTGCACAGCTGCTGACATGGAAGCTGCTGCTCTAAAAGAGGTGATTTTGCTATGCTATGTCTTTCTGCTAAAGATATTCAATTCATCATTTTTGTGTCTGCTATTTCTCTAGAATTTCTATACAAAGTGGATTTGGATTTTCTATTGTGTTTTTGTATCAATGGACGGTAATGTAATTGAACATGATCTTTCTCAACTCTTAACCTGGACTCTGAACACATTTATGCATCATCTGAGCGTGATTAGTATGTGTGCACCTTACTGCCTCACATCATGTACTCGACATTCTTCAGCCTCGGATATCTTTTCATTTTACCAATTTCATTGTTGAATTTGTTTCAGGTTCTTATTCACTGAGGTTATCATGATTAGGGGTGGCAATCGTGTCGGGTTGGCGGGTCGACCCGACGGGTTTATTAAACGGGTCGGCTGTGGCAAACACGAACCCGGCTCGTTTAATAAACGGGTAACCCGACACGACCCGCGCGCCAACCCATTTAATAAATGGGTTGGGTCGGGTAAACGGGTTCTCAGGTTCGCGGGTCAGATTGGCGGGTCGGGTTGACGGGTCGGGTTGGCGGGTTGACCCGCCCGCCTAACCCGTTTATTAAACGGGTCAGCCGGGTTGGCATACCCCCAACCCGACCCGTTTAATAAACGGGTTAGGCGGGTCGACCCGTTTATTAAACAGGTTGGCTTAAGCCCAACCCGAACCCGCCTAAGAGGCGGGTTGACGGGTCGTGTCAGGTTTTGCCACCCCTAATCATGATATAACACTTTGTGTGGGTGTCCATTTCCACACACCTAATTTTTCATCACTTGACATGTGGCACTTCATCCCCGTGTAACACAGACACTTGTATCATTGTCCTGGTAACGTAGGGTTACATAGATAAGTGAAACTTTAAGTTTATTCACAGTCTACAGGGTTTTTGATTGTGCTTTGACTCTTCAGTAAAGCCATCCCCAACTCATGAGATGAGGCTAGTCAGATGACCCCAGAGATGATGGCTAATCAGATGACTCTACTCGCACACCCATCAACATGCAGACCAGAAGTCATCGAGTTGATCCTTATTTGCATTTTTATAAAATCATTGGAAGCCCCGAAATGATACGCCTTCTCAATATGTAAAAGGATTGTAGCATTCTATGTATGCCTGTGTCAAGATATGGAGGTGAATCATGCCTAATTGCAAACACTTTGGTGCCTATTTTTTGTACCATTGAAGACCAAACCTTTTCTTGTTCACAATTTTTTAGTTTTTGGTCTTACATCTAGCCAATTTAGCCATAGCTTTCTGCCGCCATATCCCATGCGGCAATGATCCAAACAGATTAACTCCCATCTGGAGCTCTAACCAAAGTCCACTTTGTAGGACCCGGTCTGCACTCCATCAGTGATCTTGGTGGGTTTATCAGTGCTCATTTGGACTTGTAGACCAAGGAACCTGCAAGATCTGAACATATCATTGACATGATATGGTCTGTTAGTACCTTCATAAACTGCATCTTTTAAGCTTTATTTCCTTGAACAACTAGGTTACATTTTTTTTTCTTATGATTTGCAAGATATATTGCTGATATAAGAGGTCGGAAATTTTCTATTTTTCTGAGTTGAGAAAAAATCTTCATGTGAGTTATTATTTTTGGGGATAAAGTGCCTTTATACCTGATCTATGAGACAGTATGTTCAATTGACACATAGCATGATCAAACACGTTCACCATTTTGTGCAGGAGGAAGGTGCTTTGAAAGATCAGGAGTTGGAAAATGCTGTGATGGATTCTGACTATCTCAAAGCCATTCAACTTGCTTTCAAACTCCGAAGACCTCACAAGCTCTTTAATTTTTTTTTAGAACTTTGCAGGTCAGCTTGGGTCTATAAGGATAATTGTTTTACATGATTAGTCTTGTTTTATGCATTAACATCTCAACTAATGTTCTTCTGCAGCAAGAGACATGCTGACGATCAAATACTGAAAGCTTTGCATGCCTTTGGGAAGGAAGAACTTCATCAGCTTATTGAATACCTTAGGGAGTGGAAGACTAAACCAAAGCTTTGCCATGTTGCACAATTTGTGTTATTTAGGATTTTCAACATTCTATCACCTAGAGAAATTATTGAGGTAACCACTAGATTATTCACTTAATAGCAAGTCTCTAGCCCTTTCCAAAAATTTGCTCTTTTGGTTAAAGTTCTGCAATGGTATTTTCTTGGTTGTCTCCCATGTTCTGCAGTTCCGCCACATTTTCTGAAAGTCTGTGTATGTTGAACACCTCAATTAAATTTAGTACCTGCAGCCAGACTCTTGGAGTTTTTAACATGCATTATATCTTCCAAGTAAAACTTACTTTCTGTTACTGTATTGATTGCATGTTTGTGTCTTGGAGACAACGTGAGGGTAAAAGTAAAATGCTTTGTTTAACTGTGGTTAAAGAAACTGCTGGCTGTTCAATAGATGGGTTTCCTCGTTTTGTCCAATAAATGCTTAACATTAGAGGACAACTCCCTGTATAAACTAGGGCGATGTAAACCTGGGAATAATTTTTCACTGCAAGTTGAGAATTCTTTCGATTTTTGCAATCCTTGATAAATGAGGGAAAGATTTTGCCTTCAAATATTACGGTTGGTACTTGTGGTTACTTGTAATTTCTTTCGTTTGCAGACTCGTCACATTTCCTCTGACCACATGCGCATATAGATATGCATGGCCACTTCTGGGTATGTATGATGCACAAGTTATTATTATGAGGATTTTCTTCATTGGTGTGTTTTTTCCTGCTTTTGTTACATTGTTTGGGTTATGTACTAATGGCTGAGGTGGTTTCACAAAATTTGGTTCTTTAGGGGCCTGTTTGAATTGTGGACAGCTCTGGACAGGGACACACCGTCCTGTCTTGTATTGGTCAGGGACGTGACAGGACGGGCTGCCCCGCCTTGTCCATGTGGCCAATTTTTTTTTCAATGAACAAAAGAGGACGCTGTTTTAGCGTTCTCCAAAATAGCGTCCACGCGTCCTGCATTTTCGTTGGTGTGCGGATGCGTGTTGGGCCCACACGCAGAGCGGCCCGCGGACGCATGTGTTCCACAATTCAAACGGGCCCTTAGGGGTTTATGTATATGTGCCTGCAAAGTATTTTTTATATTTCTTAAGAGATTCGCATGGAGGGGAAGCCTTACACATCTTTTGGTTTCTCCTCAACAATGCACAGGGTTTTCAGAGTAGGAGGTTTAATAAAGGGGCATGTGTCAAGACCTGTTTTGTTCTCCATGATTTGGTATTTTTACTGCGTCTGCAGCCTCCATTGTTGGCGCCAATGGGAATAATTCAGTTTCTCTTTTGCAACCCCATGGTTTGCACAACACGCTTACTTGGTAGCATAGTCACCAAAATATCACACTATTTTAAATGTGTCATGTTTAAAAAGCATTTTTTTCGAAAAAGATAAGTTGAAAATACTGTAGCAAATAAATATCCCATATTAAGTGGTATCATCAAGAAACCTTTTGAGGAGATTTTTTCCTATTTTTAAAAATTCCCAACATTTTTCTTGTAGAAAACCTTGCTGATATTATTATTACATATTGTTGACTATGCTTGGCAGCTAGTAGAACTGAGGATTAAGTTTGCCGCTGAGCTGGCTTTGAAGTGTTTAATTTTTCAAATCCATGGAGATGTACTCTTTGCACTTTTGGTTCAGTATTTTGTAATTTCTTGTATGCATCGATTGCAGATAAAAGGCATCAGCGAACTCCTTGAAGGGCTTGTATCCTATTCGCAGCGGCATTTCAGCAGAATGGACAGACTGATAAGAAGCACGTTTCTGTTGGACTATGTTCTAACAGAAATGTCTGTAATCTGTCCAGACCATGTCAGTAAGGACTCTGATGAAGACAACACCAATGGGTTACTAATCACGAGTAGTGAAATTGATTTATCCCCATCTGAGAAGGACAATGAGCAAAAGTCAGTTCCTCTGCTAAAGAAGCAGATGTCAAGTGATGGCACTGTCAATGTGTTTGCTGAAGCGAGTCATGAAATTGAACTAGTGCAAGATGAGACGTCCAAGGAACAAAAATCTAGTCCTCAGTTGCCAGAAGGAAAAAGTTCATCGAAGAAACGAAAGTCGAGTTCATCAAGAGCAAAGGTTGAGAAGAAAATTAAAAAGGCAGCAAACACGAAGGTCCCAGCTATTTCCTTGCAAGCTTGAAAATCAAGGGATCATCTTCTCATTGGTACGGTAGTTTTATTTTTTTTTCTTGTTTGCTCATTTAAGCATATCTGTGCATTTTACGAGTTGTTCAATAACATCTTTTAATAGTTTCTTATATATTAAATTGGTGAACAGATGATTTTCCATTTGTGTGCGGTAAGATGGAATATGAAGATGGGCTTAAAAGAAGTCAAGGTCTTGAACTCTGCGTGTTGTCATAAGGAGATGGTGAGAAGGATGAGAGTCGGGTAACACAAAACAGAGTGAGAGAGAGAGAGAGGGACTTTTTGCATGCATTTATTTAACTATTTATTGATTACAATTTTGCTATTATAGTGCCGTGTCTTGTATCATTTGCCTTGAGGTGTAAAATTGTGAATTGAAATGGTATATTATTTTGTTTTTCAAATTCTAATTACTATAATACATTTTATTTTTGAAAAATGTGTTTTTTTGTTTTACTTTAAGTCAAGACTCACTATGATATTAAGAAGAAGAAAGGAATCCTTTTCAAGATGGTTGGATGGTGACAGATGTTTCGTACAAACCCTCTGTTTGATATAAAACAGGTGTTTTCACATCCCTCCCGTTGAGAAGCATTTTCTTGGGCAGGGATGTCTTTTGTGTGAAGGTATTGTAACAACAGATGCACTTAAAAGTAAAACTATATTTTAAAGAATGCTATTGCTTTCAAAAGTGTGTTGATTGTTTCATTCAATTGAACATATATATATATATATATATATATATATATATATATATATATATATATATATATATATATATATATATATATATATATAGAGAGAGAGAGAGAGAGAGAGAGAGAGAGAGAGAGAGAGAGAGAGAGAGCTCTGCTGCTGAATCAATAGGTGCTTGAATACCTTCTTGATGTTGCCGAGCGTCCATCTTGCGCACGATGGACCTTCATCATTTTTTTTACACAATGAAAAAAACGCTCAAAAAAAGGCTATTAACGGCGCTTTGAAAGCACCACTAAAGCCCCAATGGGACACATGCGGCATTAGAAATTTTTAATGCCGTGTGCATCCCTTGACCCTTTGCCGGCACTTCAAAAGCGCTAAAACCCCATTGTGCCTGTTTTGAGGTGTTTTAACAATTTTTTTTCGTTTTTTCACCCTGACCGTCATCAATGCACGTGATGGACGGTCAGCACGATTAAGCTGCGGTTAAGCAGCTATTGATTCAGCAGCTACGCCCTAGAGTACACGTAAAGTGATGATAATCGGGCAAAAGCGTGCCATTGATCGCATGCGGCATCAACGATATTTTTTGGGCGCTTTCAGACTATTTAGCTGCTGTCCTGGACTGCCATTAAAGAGTTAAAACACAGAAAAGAACACGTGGACGGGCTTGGCGTGCCCGACTGCAACCGACGCCCAGCACGTCTGACGTTACACCGTTTCCATTATATATATTATAATCTTAAATTCTAAATATTATAAAAGCAAAAGCAAGGGTAAAAAGTACACAAAATTCCATGCTTTACAACTTTTTCTTAATTGATATTCTTGTTAAGTGGTTTTAAAATGTAATTAAAAGTTTGTATGGTTATTTGTATAGAGTTTAAAAAAAAAGTGTTACATGGCAATTGTGTACTTTTTTGCACAAATTAATTTAGGAAATGGTTCATATTTAACTCTCTCTCTCTCTCTCAAACACATTAAAAACGCCTCTCATAGCTTTTTTTTTCATAACCCAAACCCCTCGTCCCATCTCTCTCTAAAACTGAACCATCTCTCATTTAGGGATGGCAGTGGACCGGGGGAAAGCGGGGCCCCGCCCCGCCTCGCCCTGTTTGGACCGGGGATGAAGGGTATGATACGGGGATGGAGGCGGGGCTGGAGGATAAAATCCATCCCCGCCGCGGAGGCGGGGCGGGGGTGGACGTGCACTTTTCCCGTCCCGCCACGATCCCCGCCTAATCCCTGCCCCGACCACTTTTCCCCGCAATATCCCCGCCCCGCCCCACCTCATCCCTGTTTGAACCGGGGATGAAGGGTATGAAACGGGGATGGAGGCGGGGGTGGAGGATAAAATCCATCCCCGCCGCTGAGGCGGGGCGGGGGTGGAAACCTTGTCCCCCGCCCCGCCCCGCCCCCACTGCCATCCCTACTCTCATTGCCTTTTTTTTCTTTTTATCTCTCATAAAGAGTGAACCATGACACACGTTGCTACGTAGCCAATAGATGCCTTATCAGTGTGAGACCTACATTCCATACATGAACAATTAATTCATCAATGCATGCATATGACCCGTTTGAAAACTCGCCATTTTTGTAATTAACCTACCTATCATGCATTACAGTTTTGGAAACTCCTGCATCTTAATTATCTTCCATTGGAGGAGTGTAATTGTGGGGCGGTTCAGCACTAATCCATATAAGGCAAGCAATTGAGACGTGAGCCATCCTAACTAAGAAATTATGGCTTGACAAAAAGGATTGGGGGCATATTCCAACAATGCCCTTGAACAATCCTGTCCCTAAAAGCTCTCCTTTTTCATCAAGATCCAGCATAAGGTATATTTGGAAAACTTTTTGTTTTTACTTTTTTTTTAATTGATGTAAAATGAAATTGTTTCATATGCATTACTAGCTAAGCGGTGCATAATAGTACTTGGGTTAGACGGTGTATGATCCTGTCTCTCTCTTGATTTGTCAACTTTTTAGCCGTGAATGACAGGAAAGAGAAATTTTGGAAAGCCTAATACGCAACAAATATTGGGAACTTGTATAGGTCTACACATGCAATATTGGTACGAACCATTTGGTTTTTTCATCATGGTTTTATTTCATCTTGGTTAATCTTGTTTTGCTTTAGTGTTTAAAGAAAACCATGATTTATTAATTGGGTAGCTAGGTTCCTTTGTATGAGAATGTGGGAACTTACTAAATTAGATTCTAGGACTTTTGAACAAGGAATTCAATGGGCATCATGATTTATTGATTTTCATGACAAAATCACGTAGGGAAGTTCTTCATGGTCTGTGTGTGTGTGTGTGTGTGTGTGTGGGAGGGGGGGGGGGGGGGGGATTGGGAAGACCTATTATACTTCTGAAATGATTTTTTGTGTTTTTTTGTACTGCATGAGAATATGCTGATTGTTGTAGTCATTTGCTTGGGTTCTTAATATTTTATCAATTTCTCTTTTTAATTGATGATTGTATTCCCACTTAAGTTTTGATTATTAAGACTTAAGTGAGAGAAAATAAGAACATCTAGAACTAAAATAAATGAGTATTTTGTACAGGTGACTAATCAATAAGACTTTTCTTTTCCATCATTGGCAATAAAAAAAGGCTCATATCTCTCTCTCAATTGTACTGGAACTTTTGCTTGATTAATGATTGAATTAACCATCCTTTCATTGAATTACTAGATCAGGAATTATTATACTATATTGCTTTAATATTTTTCATATAAGTCTCTTTAAGAAAAACCATTTTAGTTTAGTCATATGCTTATTTTTATATATTTATTGATTTTATTTCTTTTCATAATACAAATTCTGCCATAAATAATACCTATCTAGAGCCCAACTATATGGACAAACTATATATATATATATATATATATATATATATATATATATATATATATATATATATATATATATATATAGAGAGAGAGAGAGAGAGAGAGAGAGAGAGAGAGAGAGAGAGAGAGAGCTGCTAACCACTTTTCTGGCTAACCGTATCCAACTAATATTAATTGGAACTCGGGTTGGGTCCAGGTCTAGTATGGCATTTCGAAACCATGGCCGATTACCTGACCGGTTGACACCCAACATAATAAGGCCATTGGCATATCATATTCAAAGTGTTAGGAGATGCATCACAATGCTCCGAAAGGTCTAACACCCTAAATGGAATCATGGTTGGCATTTGGTGACTCAGGCGAGTCAACTCCGTAACTTGGGCGAGTTAAGAATTTTTATTTAATTTATTAAAAATAAATAATAACTATGTAATTTATGATAAAATTAAAAAAATAATATATTAGGTGTTATTTATTATATATAGTAATAAAAGAACTTTAAAAATTATATATATTGATAAATATTAAAAAATAACATTTTCACTATTTAAAACTGACAAATAGTGCGCTATTTGAAAAATATCACAATGTACTTGATAAAACGTAAATGTCACATTGTAATCATGATATTTTATATCCTAAATATAAATTTTTTAGAAAATATATATAATTGCATGAGAGTTATTTAGATGCATTAAATAGTGCCACTTTGGTAAAATACCTAATTATTATCATTATTTCAGTGTTAAATACTATCCTTTAATTCTTCCTCTTTCTCTCTCTTGAATCCTAATAAATTTTCATCCACCAAGTACCAATACCAAATGCAACTTTGAAGAGTAGAAATCTTTTCAAATCTAGCTTTGGAAAATTGAAAGTTTTTAATGTATTTAGTTAATGTTTTGAATTTTTTGAAAAACCTTCAAGTTTCAATACGGTAGCTAAGACTCAGCCGAGTCTTAGCTGATTCGCCTGAGTTTGGTCCTAACCGAGTTTTACAATTTTTTTAAAAACTCGGTTAGGTTCCAATCCGAGCCAACTCGTGCGAGTCACTAGTTGACTCGCCGAGTTTGCCAACTATGCACAAAATCACGAAAATAGTGTAGCTGTATGCTTGTGGAGAAATGAGTTCGGGAGGAGTTTTTTTTTTTAATAACTAAGAATCCTGGCCGAAGCGAGAAAAACCCCGGGTAGAGCCTCACGACCACCCAGACTTACGTGGCCACCTTTCAAAGCTACAGACACACCTGTGCGCCGGGAGGTTTGATCTGACGCCCTAGTCTCACAGCACCCTCACAGCCACCCTGCAGGCCACACGGCGACCCCCGAGTGAATTTATGATGTCATGTCCCTTCCCACTAATAACCCACTCCTTCCAAAGGAAGCAATTATGTATCTACAAAGCATCATTCTCATGGACTTAGCTTGGATAATCTGCAACAAACTGGTCTTGCATGTTACGTACTCCGTTGATTTTATAATTTTATATACGTTTAAAAAAATTTACGCTTTGTTTGGTTGCATCTATTATTATTGATTTTAAACACTAGATTTGAATGATTTTTATGAACATTATTCGTTAAGGTGGATAAATAAAAATCGTTATTTATTAAAAAGTACCCCTTAGATGATTCAAATTCATTCCCAAGTTTTTGGATATTAAAAAAGCCGCTCAAGGTTACCCTCAAATTCATTTAATCGTGGTAATAAAGTAATTTAAAAAGCCAAAATTTCCACCTTCATCCTTTTAGGTGAATCCTCTCTCTCTCTCTCTCTCTCTCTCTCTCTCTCTCTCTCTCTCTCTCTCTCTCTCTCTCTCTCTCATCATTCATTTTTTTTTAAGGGAATGAAAACACCCTCGACCCTGCCTCGGTAGACTTTTTATTTATTTATTTACACTGAGAAACCACCCCCAAGTTCAGAAACCTAACCGTGCTGGCTCCTGCCGTACTTACAGTCGCTGTCCTGATAGTGTAAAACTTCGTGGGCTTACCTCTTGACTTATTTCAGCCAACTTATTATCGCTCCTCTCAGCACGTAAAATTGTAGAGCACCTCTCCCCTTAAAGAAGTGCCTAGCTTCAGCCTTCAGCTTAATATGCAAGAGGCCGATGTTCTTGGGATTTGAACTTAGATGCCCCGTCTAGCGGCCTAGGCCCCCTCCCACTAGTCCAAACACCTTTGAGACTTATTATGCATCACTTGCCTATCATTACTGGCACGTAGCTGCTTTCACGGTTGTGAATACCCTTAACAAAATTGCAATGTCTTGTACATGAGGAAACATCATTAAGGTGTTAGTAGGGATATGACCAATATTGCTTTGGTATATGGTTACTAGACCACATCAAAACTTAGTTTGGGTCTAGTGCAAATCATAGCATACATCAGGCTTTCAATTGCCTGAGCATAGTTTCATCTTTTAGACAATCACTTTTGCTTAGTTTTAAGCCTTTAACCACAAGAGCACCTTTTGCCTTTTTATTTTTCATTCTAAATTTTTTTAGAATATGATCAAGATATTTTTCTTGACTTAGACATAGCAACTTCGATTTTTTATCTTTTTATATTTTAATTTCAAGGACATATGAAGTTTCACGTATCCTTCATTTCAAATCGAGAATATAACCAAGACTTAGTCTCAGTTATCATGTCTTTATCATTCTCTATAATTAGTATGTCATCAACATAGAGAGATAATATAGTAAACTTACTTTCACTTTTTTTGGCATATACGCAGTGGTCTAGATTATTTGCCTCATAACCCAACTTGGTTATGACTTCATAAAATATTAAGTACCACTACCTAGGTGTCTTCTTAAGCCCATACAAGGATTGATTCAACCTGTATACTTTATCTTCTTGACCTTCGATTTCAAAATCTTCTGGTTATTGTATAAATATGATTTCTTTTAATACACCACTCAAGAAGGTTGTTTTTATATCCATTTGATATAAGTCAAGATCGAAATAAGCCACCAGTGCCAAAATAATGTGAATAGAGGCCAATTTTGTCACAAAAGAATAAGTTTCTTCATAATCTATATCCTCACGTTGAAAATAGCTTTTTGCAACTAATTTATTGAATCTAACTCATCTTTCATTGCTTTTATCTAATGTTCATATTCATTAGAAGCAATTGTATCATTAAAACTTAGATTATCAAGAGTTTCATGCAAATCCATGGAGTAACATAATTCTTTGCTCAAGAAAAAGTAGTAGTCACTAAGATACGAGGGAGGAGTTCTTGACCTTTTCTGCTCAATTTTTGGTTGTGAAGATTGTTGATCATCTAGAATTTGGTTCAATATGCTCAAACTCTTGATTATGTACCCCATAATCATCTATGATATCAAGAGGGACACCATCATCCACAAGATCAAAGTCATCTTTACTTTTCAAAAATTCTACTTATCTGCTTTCTATAAATTCTTTTTAGGATTATATAA
Organism: Nuphar pumila; assembly: GCF_984573655.1. Classification (NCBI taxonomy): domain Eukaryota; kingdom Viridiplantae; phylum Streptophyta; class Magnoliopsida; order Nymphaeales; family Nymphaeaceae; genus Nuphar; species Nuphar pumila. The sequence goes on from NC_143250.1 coordinate 36,758,815, forward strand.
TATATAACCCATTGATCCTTTTGGAGACCCCCATAAAGATACACCTGATAGTCTTGTTAACTAACTTGCCCCTCATCTAACTATGAATCAACACATGTGCAGATGACCTCCACTTTTGCAGATGACTTAAATTTAGTTTTTTGCCAGTCTACAACTCATGAGGTGTAAGTTCTACAACCTTAGAAGAAACCTTATTGAGAATGTACATGGCAATGCTTATGACTTCTATCGAAAACCTCTTAGGAAGGTGTGCATGTACCAATATGCATCTTGTCATATCCATTAGAGTTTTATTTCTTCTCTCTGTTGCACCATTTTTTGTGGTATATAAGGCATAGTTGTATGAGGAGTCATATTATTATCTCTGTAGTAGGATTTAAACTCATTAGAGTTATATTCACTACCTCTGTCAGATCTAATTATTTGGATCTTCTTCCTAATAATCCTTCAACTTCATATATATATATATATATATGCCTTAAACCTTTATAGAGCTTTAGATTTTCTAGAAATTAAGCAGATATAACTATAACTAGAATAGTCATCTTTGAATGTGATAAAATATGAATTTTTTATGCATTTCTATAGTTAAGGACCCACATATATCAGTATGTACCATAGCAAGCAGTTTAAATGCCTTGCTTCCTTTAGGAAATGGATTCCTAATCATTTTCCAGATTGCATGATTCATATTTCTCAAAATCTATCTTTTTAAGTGAAGGTAGTAACATCATGCTAACTACATTTTTATTTTATTTATGTTAATATGCCCTAACCTTAAATGCCATAAATATGCATCCATGATCATTGCACAATTAGCATAACTAGAAATTATCATTGCATTATTCTTTGAAAGAGTTACATCAAGGCGAAAGAGACCATGATTTATATCACAATGACCCCTGAGCATTACTTTTTCATGTTTCTCAATTGTGACCTTGTCACTACAAAAATGGACTTCGAACCTCTTCTTGACAAAATCTGCTATAGATAACAGATTTCTTCTTATGGAATGTACATATAATACATTTGTTAATAACAAACTAGTCTCTCCTAATTAAAACCTATAAGTTTCAATTTTGACTACATCACTATACGAATTATTACCCATATATATCTTGTGATCACCAGGCTTCAATTCCTTCAGTTCCATAAGTCTCTTTTTAGTCTTTGAAATATATTGTGTCACCCCTAAGTTTATCCACCATCCTGAAAGGCCGCCATCTGTGATTAAAGACTTTGATATTGTGCATGCTTCACATTTTTTTGTAACATTCTTTTCTGGATTTTCTTTCTTTGATCTATTTGAGCAATCTTTCTTAAAATGCTCTGATTTTATATAAGAAAAGCAAGGACCCTTAATAATTGCTCTCAGGTTCTTATTTCGCACTTGACGCCCCTTGAAGTTCTTCTTGTATTTCTTAAAGAATAGGCCTTTTTCCTTATCCTTGAAACCTTGAGAAGGTTCATGGAAGGTAACTTGTGTGTTCATGACTTCTTCCCTCTTATCCTTATTCATATGCTCCTGCTCGAGAGCTAATTGCAAGGGGATCTCGATTAGGGTGAGGTTTTTCTGGTTTAGCCTTATGGTAACTGCAACTATTTTTCATGATGGAGGGAGACTACTTAGGATGGTAGAGATTTATATCCTTTTTGGGATTTCATTCACTGCTATGGCCAGATCCTTAGCCATTACCAGCATGTGATTAACATGATCGACTACGTTGTTTGACTCATTCATCCTGCATGAGTTGTACTGGTCAAGGAGAAGTTGGATATGAGTTTCTGAAGTCATATCATACTTTTTTTATTGCCTTCATCATCTTCTTGGCCCAATCATGGTCCTCAAAAACCCAAATAAGATCATCTTGCATGAATGTGAGGAGAGTTGTTCGAGCAAGTTAGTCATCCTCAATAAACTTGTTGTATACTTTCTTATCCTCTTCACTAGATTTATCTCTTAGTAAAGGTTTAGTCTTTCTTAATACATGCAAGGTTTTGTCATGGGTTAATAAGTACTCCATTTTCCTTCTCTACATTCCAAAATTTGTCATTGAATTTTTTGATTTTAGATAGCTCAGTCATAATAATTATGTTTGCCATTTGCCTAATCATAAGAAAATATTAGGATTAATAAAATTTTGAACTAATATTAAATTTCAAGTTCTTGTGACTTTATTCTAGTTTTAGGCATGCAACTAGATTATAAAACATGCAAATATATGCTAAAATATAAGCAAACCACACTTAAGAGGTTTTCTGCAAAGCAGAACAACTTTTCTGAAAAATAAAAAAAATAAAGGACTTGTTCTGAACAAACTAGAAACTTTTGGTACCTCTTTAATAATTTTTTGAGTTAAATAGAAAAGTTCAAATTGTTTTCTATAATATCAAAAAATAAAAGTTTTCTTTTTGCAAAAAATAGAACATAAACCTTTTCACAATGAATATCAAAAACTTTCTAGGTTAATTAGAAAGTTTTAAACTTCTTTCTGTAAATTCAAAAAATAGAAAGTTATTGTTCTGAAAACAGTAAACTGTAACACTGTTGTTTTTGTATTCTAGTATGCAATATCTTTTTAGAAATTTTTAGAATCAAAATTCTTACACAAGAAATTTCTATTATCCTTTATATGGAATTATTTAACAAGGACTTAAAAAGCAAATCTTATTATTTTTTATTTTTTATTTTTTATTTTTTATCAAAAGAGGGGTTTCTTGGGGAGGGTGGTGTATATTCTCCCCCGATGATTCACTGAATCCCACGTCTGTGTTCGGGGGTTCGAATGAGCGCCACGTATGTAAGCACATGGGGCTCGTATTCCCGTGTATGTTTGCATCACTTAGCATCGGGGTCTGTTGCGGTTGCAAAGACTTAAGTACCCTTTCTTGCTATTGTTGCGATGAAATGATGGTTCGAGAAAATAACAAAAATATCCTCGATTCAAAAGTTGGGAAACCACGGTTCAAGAAAAGGACAAAAAAGTCCCTCATGCAAAAGTTGGGAAACGACAGTTGACAAAAAAGTCTTCCATCCAGAAAGTTTGATGTTAACTATTTATTAAACTCTTGCGCCATTTGCTGTAACAGTAGCTCCCATTGACAACACAAACTTTGTCGTCGTCTCCAGTCGATGTTCCCGCCTTGTTTTTTATCCTGATCGACACCACATTGTCTCCTTCTCGTTCCTGCTGTTAGGCATTATGGAAGAAATCAACGACGCACAAACATTCCAACTAGTGTCATTAAGGCATCGTGAGTAGCTTTCCATCTCATCATGCTATAGATGAAGAACGCATGTCGTCTTGTGTGCCATTAAGGCATTGTTTTGTTATTGCAGGTAGATCTTGTCCTTACAATGGTTGGAAACTTATCGATATTTGTAAGACGCTAGGACCTGTTGACAGGAATGCTTGTTTATAAAAGCTAGGAAGAGCCTCTACCCCATCAGGTATCCTCCATTCACTCAGTATATGCATTGTATCTCAAACCACTGTATTAGTAACATACTACTGATTTGTTTGCTATTATGTTCAATTTCAGTATCGATTTGTAATATATTTTGCGATATATTTATTGACTTTTAAGATATTATGGTTTTGTATAGTCGATTTGTAAGTTATTATGCTGAATTGCTGTATCGATTTGCAATATATTAGTCGACATGTATATCGATTTGTAAGATATTATATGTTTTATAATATGTATTTGTAAGATATTTGTAGATAAACTTTAAAAATGTGTGCGTGCAGAAACACATTTTTACACGCCCGCGGTGGCGATTTTTGTATTCAAATCGCTGCTCAGTTAGCGATTTCTATTAAACTCGCTTCACAGCCTCGTGGATATAATGAAAGCGTTGTCGTCAACAGACATGGATGACATGTCGTTTCTTTTATTGGCATGGTAAATAACAACTCGATGCTCAGTATAAGCAAATATCAGACCGCAATTGCTTTTATACTGTGATTCATTAAATCATTTCTTTGACTTGCTTAACCTTATCGGTATCCGTTGTTATATGCATCCTGATTAAATTGTAGTAAACGTATGCACTTGCTAACACAAATTGATATCTTGCTTATAACAGTGGTGAGCTTATCATATGGTTGTAATGAAGATGATCTATCTCAATCATTTGAAAGATATGGAGAATTGAACATCTATACTAATGACGCACCTGAAGAAGTCAACCTGTGCACTAATGATGCACATGATAAGAAGGGTGCAAGCATTAGATTCACTCTTGACTTGAATGTTCTAGTAGAAGAAATGCAATTTGATAACGAGGTAGACGATCACGATAGTACACTTAATAAAAGTGTAGGCACTGAGAACGTACATGGAAGTACACTTGACTATGTTCCAGTAGAAGGAATGCAGTTTAATAATGAGGAAGCTGCATATAAATTTTACAATGATTATGCCTTAAAAGTTGGCTTCAGTGTTAGAAGGTTTTCTTGATGAAAAAATGCACAGGAGGGTGTCATGGTGAGAAAGACATATGTTTTTTCCAAGCAAGGTTGGAAGAAATCAATTGGAAATTCAACAAGGAGCATGCCAGAATCAAGATGTGGATGTCAAGCAAGAATGTTGTTGAGAAGACTTCCAAATGAGAAATTTCTAGTTCATACTTTAATCAGTGATCATAATCATGATTTATCTGCATCATTTATGACTCCTATGCTAAGGTCACATCGTAAAGTAACTATAGCGCATGCTGTAATGGCTGAAATAGCCGATAGCACCGGCATTGCACCAAGGAAGATATACAATTTGTTTGCCCACATAGATGGTGGTCGCGATAATGTGTCATTCACACCTTTGGATTTAAGAAACCACTTGAAAAGGAAGAGGACATATAACATGAAGAACGGAGAAATATGTTCTTTAGTTGATTATTTACAGAAGAAATCAAGCATTGACCCTGGTTTCTTTAGTGCAATACAACTGGATGAAGATGGATATGCTGTGAATATGTTTTGGGCAGATTCAAAGTCAAGAGTAGATTATGAACGCTTTAATGATGTGCTTGCATTTGATACTATAGTGAAAATTAATATTGAACAGTGGTCATTTGCGCAGTTTGTCGAAGTGAACCACCACTCACAGAGTTGTATATTAGGCGGCGCTTTTTTGTATGACCAGACCAAGGAAAGCTTCGAGTGGTTGTTCAGAGTATTTACACAGGCAATGAATGGGAAGCAACCTGAAGCTATACTTACAGATGGTGATCACGCAATTGCGACTGTAGTGCTTCATGTGTGGTCAGATGCACATCATTGCCTATGTTTCTGGCATATCTTTCAAAATGCAGCAAAGAACATATGACACATATTTAATCAGAAGACAGGGTTTAACAAAAAGTTTATAAGGTGTGTACTTGAGAGCGTAGACGAGGTCACCTTTATGTCAAATTGAGAGGAAATGATTAAGATATATGACCTTAAAGATTGTCCTTGGTTACAAAATTTATATGCAGAAAAAAGAGAAGTGGGCATTGGCATATGGAAGATAATACTTTTGTGCAGGTATGATAACCACACAAATAGCTGAATCTATGCATGCCACACTGAAGAAAACCCTGTATTCATGTTTAACAATGTTTCACTTCATGGAACAATATAAATTATTTGTAAACGGTCTAAGACAGAATGAGCTTGAACAAGACGTGAAATGCTTCAATACACGACCTCTAACTTTGGGCATAAAAATATTGATGTGACCTGCAAATCTGTATATACTAACTGTATTTGAATGGATCAAGAAAGAGATTATACATGTCATGAATTGCAATATAGAAGGACTCGTGCAAACCGAGAATATGCACAAATACCATATTTTATGGGAGGGCCAAGAGCATCAGAAAAGGCAAGAAGCACATGTCACATACAATATTGACAACAAAAAAGTTGAATGTTTGTGCAAAATGTATGAATTCAAAGGTATTTTATGCCGTCATGCATTAAAGACACTTAATCAAGAGAAGATACAAAAAATACCTGAGTCTTATGTAATGTGAAGTTGGAGGAGACAAGCAAAGATTGAAATATTGGATATGAACAATGTTAGTAAATCTGGTATTGACGAGAAGTGCCACATAGCCTCCCGTTACCAACAACTGTGTAGGTCATTTATGCATGTTGTTGATTTAGCATCGAAAAATGAAGAAGGCTATGTATGCATGAGAAAAGTGTCAAAGGAGTTACTTAAAAATGTGCAGTTAATTCACCTTCAGTCTGTTGCAGCTAATGAATACCAGTCGAAGATAATGGGATCGAACAACGTAGGTGAAAATCATGCTTCCCTTGACACTTCTGAGAAGTTGCGTTGAAGCGTAAACATCATCTTCAACAAGTCAGTAGTGAACGTTGTTGATTATGATGAACATATTCATCAAGCGAAGGGTATCAAAAAAAAACCTGCCTCTGATCGCAGTCGACGGAGGGCAAAGGGTGCACTAGAATTGGTTGGCAAGAAACGGTCTAAGAAACAACCAACCTGTAATAAAAAACAACAAAGGCCTTCGCATGAACAGGTATGTAAGACACTGCATTGCTTCCCATGTTATTTGCATTACATGAAGCTTGTCAATATATAACTCGTGTAATGTCCAACATGCATCAATACCCTAAAGACGTAATATCCAACGTTGTAACCTTCATTCCTCCCGACTAGATTTCTGGGAATGATAGATTCAGTTTTACAAGTCTTTTGGTATGTAATCAATGTTGGGAGGAAGTTTGCATTTCTTGTAAAACTTAATGCAGTGTCTTATATTTTGTATTTCATGACAGGTTCAGATGAATTTGAAAATGAGCTTGGGACACAAGAATCTCGTGTGGAGTATTAATTTAGTTGTCATGCCTCTTTGCATGACCCGATTTCCATAATGTCAGATTTGTTAAAAGTTTAACAAAACAGCAGAGCTCGTTTACTGAGAAATAAGGTACAGTGGGATGCCATTACTACTGAGCTCCTTTACATTGAAGAGGATGTATCCTCAGCTGCTCATAGACATTGTAACCAACTATTAATAATTTTTATATACGAAAGTAGTTGTAACTCATGTAAATCATGTGGATTTATGGTTACGAATTTATGGCGACAAAGATTTGTCTTTGGTTTTTTTTTTCAAACGAAAACATGTCTATTCGAGAATCTAACTCATTTTTTATTATTGAAGCAAAAAATCGAAATCCTTAAACCATCTTTCCCAATCGCTAGTAAAAGCGAATAGGAAAAATTATTGATGTAGACATTTGCCGTACTAGCAAATCGCTACAACATGTAGCCTTCATAGGTCATGGTGTAAATTGTGAATGTGGTTATCGTTCATTTAGACAAACCTCTCTGTCCAGTTGACAAGCATAATTTTGTAAAACGCCATGGTATAATGATTTACGGATTCATTTCTACGTCAATCACAAGTGGATAACAATCGTGCTATTCATAAGCACAAATCGTGGTAAAGGTGCACGGTGAGTGCTTGTGCAAATCGATTCCACCATTTATTTATAATCTTGCAAATAATGTTTGTACATTTATATAAAGGCACATTAAAAAGAACTCATCATTTCCAGTTTACACAACCATAATCGCTTGAACGATTATTAGTTGCGAGGGGCGAACATATCAGCGATTTGATTTTAAATCTATTTAATATCTCCTTCTCTTTTTTTACTGCGGCATCGCAACTTCGTCTTCATCAGCTGCTTTTTTCTCGTCTGTCTTCTTCTTCTTCTTAATTAGTAAAATAAAATAGACAAAATGGATAAGAGATGTTTGCCGTTCATAACTCATTGTTTTACTCAGCCTCCGTGAATATAAATCGCAAAAGAGACTCGTGATGCATGCAGTCAACAAGGGCGTGTAATGTCAGCCTTTCGTAAATGGAAATATTCCACAGCGATAAGAGTTGTTTGCTGTTCAGAAATCATGATCTTTCTCGCCCTCTGTGACTGAAAATCGCAATAATAGATTTGTGATTTATGCGCTCAACAAGCCTTATAATGTTCGCCCTTTAAAAAAAATAATCCACAACGATTTGTGATTTATGCGCTCAGGAATCGTGGTATTGCTCACCCTCCGTGAATGAACATTGCAATAAGTGATATGGGATTTCTCTGGTCGATAAGGGCCTTTAATGTTCACCCTTAGTAAATTATAATAGTCCACAACGATAAGAGATGTTTTTATTTGCGATTTACACAATAACTGATTCGTAAATGATGGAAAAGAAAACAACAATGTATTTTACAAGATGTTTATACTTTAAGGTGATTTATCATGTATACCCAGTGATTTTTCTGGTTGATAAGGGCTTGAACGATTATTAGTTGCAAGGGGCGAACATATCAACGATTTGCTTTTACTGTATAACAATTGAATTCTTTCTCGTCTCTATTTATTGGATGTAAATCGCAATTCAATAAATAAAGAACTTGTTTAAATCAAACAAAAAACTCAGATCATAAAATGAATTTTTATTATTGTCAGTTCACAAGTACAACATTGTGCAACCACCTACCTGAAAAACGCAGGTGCAAGCCTTGAGAGTCTTTACTCGGTCAATGCTCCAAAAAAACTTACTTGAACAACCCTTCTCAACCCGCTTAGATTGACAGTCGAACTCGAAGGACTGCGGGCAGGGTGCAGTAATCTCCATGTTGGTAAACTCAGAATCCATGATCCATAAGGTCGAGAGTTGTCGCGCAGAGATGTGCGTATTATCTGTTTGGGCCGAACAATTGTATAGGCACAAGCTTTCAAGCCGTGGGCAAGCGCAAAGCATTTCAGGTAACTCATCTACATCAAAAGAAAGATTGCCCAAGCTAAGAGTCTTGAGAGAGCAGAGGAGGGCCTCACCACCCACCAGACAACAAAAAAATACAACGACTCAACTTCAAGTGCAGTAAGGACCCAGAGTCGAATAAATTTAGAGGCAGCTCATCGATTGGCTCAGGTTCATATTCAGCATGACAGCCAGAAAACTTAAGAACTGGGTTGTTAACAGTAAATGATTATACAAAAGTTGGTGGTACCGTCTATAAAATCTACTTGAAATAGATGAACATCAAGTTGTGGGTCCCGTCGTTCGTTGCCTTTTAGGTCCTCTTGCGGGCTAAGTTATTTTCTATTCCACAATTAGAGACGCCATCAATTTTTCACATAGTTCTTTGCGAAATCCAGGCATATCAACCTGCAAAAAAATATAATATGGCACCAATATATACATTGAATCCCCAATAACAGAGGGCAATAAATGGCATACAACGTTGAAATAAGGTTCTTCACCGTTGTATATCGCTTTAATATACTTCATTACAAATACGCCACAATCGATGCTATTATTTTGTAAAAGAGCATGGTCTGCCATGCGAAAGATCCACTCGCTAACGTCGATTCCCAAAATGTCTTTAACGAAACCGATCTAAGATTGATGCAGACGAAAGTAAATTCATGACCCTCGTACATGATACGATACTCTTATAGATGGAATCTTACGAGATGCGAAATGTCAAGCCGTAAACCACCGTCTGCGTCCAACGAATTGTAACACCATAGTTGTTTGTCATGTAAATCCATCATGTATAAGACCCAATGCTTTTCAGATTGCTAGAGTGTAGGAATCAATATCTGCAAATCGTTAATCCAAATGGTGTTAGGACTGTTATATTGTAACCTTGCAGTAGAGGTTTGTTTACTTACTTTTTCACTAGACAAAAGGTCTCTGCAATGATTATCGTTAACCCAGTATGGTAGGTCAAATTGAAATCCACTAGAGTATGGCAATCGACGTACGATAGTTGGTAGACCGAAACATTGTTAACAACAATGTTAAAACACGAATCAACAGGAGTAAATCAATAACCAAAATAAACATAAAATAGAACTGATATACCATAAAATAAGGGCTGATGATGCTTATAGTTTTGCTTGTTGCATTGCATTTAATATAATTGACGAAATCAGACATAGTCTATTTGCACAACAAATATGAACTTGTTAACGTACATACACATGGCTTAGGTAAATAGATAACTGCTACTGGTTTCATACGAACAAAATTACTGATCATGTTGCCTTATGCAAATTCATCATGCATTCGTTTGATGTTGTCTCGGAGTGATTGGGTGAGTTTTTGCCCAACTTCTTCGGTGGATGTTCCACTGACATTAGCAGAATTTTCAATAAATGATATTGAAATTACATTATACAGTACACAACACAAATCACATAAACTGCATAAAAGAAATAAATTTTGATGAAAATGGACATGATACTTAGACAATATACGCCTGATTCGCCATCGCTGGCTGTGTAGTTGTCTTCGTCTCACTCAATGATACCCCATTCGCGTTGAAGCTGGTTATATGTTCGAATGACAAACTCGAGGTTTATAAAGGAGCCAATAAATTGCATTTCGCAGTCATGAAGTTTAAAAAATGTCATTTCATCTTCCTTTTAAAAAACTCATCAAAGAGTTAAGGCGAATCAGTCAAATCACTATTACAAGGCTCGTTTGGATATGTTTTTCATCATCTTTTGGGTCTTTCGACAGTGATTATGTAAATCTTGATAAAAAAATCATTAAATAAATGAAGCTCATCAAAAGATATCGCGATCAAACAAATCGTAGCATCGAGATCGATTGGCAATATATTATTTGATCTATATATCGATTTGTAAGATAATATTTATATCGTATATTATACCTCCAGTTTCTTCCACCAAAAATCCCTAAACCTAAAACACAAAGCTCGGAAATTGTGGTAGTAAAACACAAAGATTTGCGATGTATGGGCTCAACAAAGCATGGTAATGTTCGCTTGTCTTAAATGATAAAAGTCAACAACGATAGGAAACCTTTGCTGCTCAAAAATCGCTCTTATGCCGATCCACCGTAAATGCAAATCGCAAAATAGATTTGCGATTCATGCGGTCAACATTGGCTTATAATATTCGGCCTTCGTAAACGATAAAAGCCAACATCAATAAGAAAAATTTTCTTTTCGTAAATCGCTGCATTGCTCAACCTCCATGAATGAAACTTGCAAAAGAGATTTGCGATGTACGTGATCAACAATGGTTGGCCAAGTTCGGTCGTCTTAAATGATAATAGTCAACATCGATAAGGAATGTTTGTTGTTCATAAATCACAATTTTCCTCGTCATCATTGAATGCAAAATTTCAAAACCCATATGCAATATATGCGGTCAACAAAGACATGTAATCGACGCTCGAAAATGATAAAAGTCAACATCGATAAGAAATATTTGATGTTCAAAAATCGCTGTATTGCTCACCCTCCTTGAATGAACATCACAATAAGTGATTTGCGATTCTTCCGGTCGATAAGGGATCTTAGTGTTCGCCCTACGTAAATTATAATAGTCCATAGCGATAAGCGATGTTTTTATTTGTGAACAAAATCGATTTATTTTGACATGATTCATACGACAAATATCGTAATTATTGACTCAAGCAAACACATAATATATATTTACAACGATTCATACTTCAAATATTGTGCATCGATTTTATTAGAAATCACTAACAAATCAATGATTTAAATACACAAATTGATGTACATATCACATAATGTACTACATATCGATACGACAAACACTAAACCCAAACTCGAACCCTAAATATATTACCCAAAACCCAAACCCTAAATATATTACCCTAAATCCTAAACCCCGAACCTTATATTCACAAACCCTAAACCCCAATCCCTACAACATAAACCCTAAACACCAAACCTTAAATCATAGACTGAGAACACCAATCCCTACAACATGAACCCCAAACCTAAACCCTAAACCCTAAATCCTAAATCTCGAACCTTATATTCACAAACCCTAAACCCCAATCCCTACAACATGAACCCTAAACCCCAATCCCTACAACATAAACCCTAAACACCAAACCTTAAATCAGAGACCGTGAATACCAATCCCTACAACATAAACCCTAAACCCTAGAGCCTAAATCTTAAACCCTAAATGCTAAACCCTAAACCCTTAATATATTGCTAAACCATAAACTTTAAACCCTAAACCCTAAACCCTAAACCACAAACCCTAAACCCCAAATTGTAAATTCATAAACCCGAAACCCCAATCCCTATAACATAAACCCTAAACCCTACTATTTGATCTATTCCTATTGTTGGACCCTCCATTGGTCAGAAACCATAATCATCTTGAATCGTTGCCGTCATACCGGAGCAAGCGCAAATATTCTGCATGGGGTGATGTTGATGTTCAACTACGTTTTTCGTATTCGCTGGATAACGATAATTGAAAGTCCTCTCAGCTGAATGACGATTCAGCTGATCAGAGTTTGAGGATCAATGATTTGTTGGCAACAATTTGTGGTTAGTGCTTGGAGCTGCGTAAGTAGAATCTCGTAATCCCTGGATAGCGATTTAGAGTATTGCTAGATAGCGATTTGTGGCATCTGCGGGTATCGCTGGTTAGCGATTTGTGCTATCATCTGAACAACGATTTGGGACTTTAGGTGAATAATGTTTTTCGGTATTGCTGGAAAGCGATCTTTGGGTTCAGCTGACTATTGATCTGTAATATCGCTGTAATAGCAATTTTTTATATGGCGCTGCAGGCCCTTTCTAAGTTGCGCAAGACGTTTAGTCTTTTCGCATTTATTGTGGCTCCCATCCTCTATTTAAGAGTTGGATGAGTGGGAAACAAAAATCGTGCAGAACTTTAGAGAGACACTGTGAGAAACACTTTAAGGGCACCAAAAGGGTACGGAGAGACCAAGTGCAAGAAGTGTTGTTACATTTCTTTTAGGAGAGCTTCGTCGAGCTAGTTATTCAGATCATTCGTTCCTTGTTCTTGAGTGAGGTATATCCTCTTGTTCATTTGTTACACCTTGTGTGTTTGTAAGGCTTATGCCTTTTTGGCCACTTCGTAATCTTTGTTTAAAGATAGTGGAAGGTGCTGACCTATTTGTCACCGTGGACGTACCTCAGTTGAGAGGAAACCATGTAAATCGCCGTGTGTTGTGTTGAGTTGGTTTGTTTTACTTCTACTGTCATCGTTGTGTCGTTTCCATCGATTCACACTTGTGAGGAAGACTCGATCTGTCTGTTTGCTTCCGCAAGTCTGCATTTTGTTTCCCCAACACTACGGATCTTTGCATGAGAAGCAAAGAATGTGTAACACTCATACATTTTATAAATGAATGTGGTTGTCTGCTGCTGCAGGAGCACCCTTTGCGGTTGTTTGTTGTCAGACCACTTTTTATTGTCGTATGCTGCAGGACCACCCTTTGTCGTGCAGCAGAGGGTCTTTCAGATATTAAATCAACAACAGCAGATGCAAAAGTATTATCTGAAGGTGGTAGCTCCATGTTCTTCTGCAGAAGTTCTGACAATAAATCTGTATCAGGGGTCAGATCCCACATAGACTTTGCAACCAAACAAGCATATTCGTAATGGCAACCCGCTGCACCATTCAAAACGATATAGTTTGTATCGGTCACTTGTCTTAAATGATAGAAGTCGACATCGGTAAGAGATGTTTGTTGTTCATAAATCGTTGTATTGCTCAACCTCCATGAATTAAATTTGCAAAATAGATTTGCGATGTATGCGGTCAACAGATGCTTGTAATGTTTGCCATTCGTAAATGATTATGGTCCACATCTATAAGATTTGTTTGTTGTTCAGAAATCATTGTGTTGCTCAACCTCCGTGAATAAAAATCGCAAAATAGTTTTGTGGTCAACAGAGGGTTGCAATGTTCTTCCTTCGTAAACGATAATAGTCTATGTAGCGATTTATGAACTACTATCACGAAGCGAGTAGCAAGACAGGAAGCAAACACTCTCGCTCTCTTTTTTTTCTATTGAATTATCCAGGAATACAGTATTTATAATACACACCATATGACTAAATTGGAAAGATCAGTATGATATACAATTTCCATAACCAACTTGATACGCAGAGATATTTCCTGTAACTGTTTGGATGAGATAAGATCTCGTAAATCAAGGAGAGAGAGGTGAGAAGGGTTATCACCAACAATCCACATCGATAAGAGATGTTTGCTGCTGACAAATCGTTGTTTTGTATTTACATAATTTGTATACATAGACTTACAAAAAATTTTATACATAATTGTGTTGGAGATTAGATAAAATCTGAAATATGTCAGGACAAATACCACAATTGCGACTAAGCCAGTTATATGATCCATTCACGATCGCGTTGTTTATGAAGGAATCGTCGGTTTGTCGGTTCCTTATTCACGAAGCAAAGTGAAACACAACATCTATAACATGTGCGATGTGTCATTCATATATAAAGGAAACGGCCTATCACCCTATGCCAGTTTTCAAATAATTATGCCAGTTTTCAAAAAGATGAGCAAATAAAATACACTCTGCGGTAAGAAAAGTTTGTTGCGTAGAAATCGCTCTTTCAATGATCCACCATAAATGCAAATCCCAAAATAAATTTGCAATTCATGTGGTCAACAATGGCTTGTAATATTCGGTCTTCGTAAACGATGAAAGTCAACATCGATAAGAAAATTTTGTGTTCGTAAATCGCTGCATTGCTCAACCTCCGTGAATGAAAATGGCAAAAGAGATTTGCGATGTACCCGTGTAAGGGGTTTTAATGTTCGCCCTTCGTAAATTATAATGGTCCACAACGATAAGAGATGTTTTTATGCGATAAGGAATGCTTGTCCGTCTTAAATGATAATAGTCAACACCGTGGGGAATGTTTGTTGTTCCGAAATCGCAATATGCCTCATTGTCATTGACTGCAAATTGCAAAACCCATAAGCAATATATGCGCTCAACAAAGGCATGTAATCGGCGTTCGGAAATGATAAAAGTTAACATCGATAAGAAATGTTTGATGTTTAGAAATCGTTGTATTGCTCTCCCTCCTTGAATGCAAATCACAAAAGAGGTTTGTGATGTATGCGGTCAACAAAGCATTGTAATGTTCGCCCGTCTTAAATGATAATAGTCAACAGCGATAAGGCAATTTTGTTGTTCATAAATCGCAATACTCCTCGTCATCATTGAATGAACATCGCAACACGCATATGCAATTTATGTGATCAACAAAGGCATGTAATAGATGTTTAGAAATGATAAAAGTCATCATCGATAAGAAATGTTTGATGTTCAGACATCGTTGTATGACTCTCCCTCCTCGAATGAAAATTGCAAAAGAGTTACTCTGCTGCAGAAAACAAAGAGGAAAAGATGTTAAATAGATTAGGGATTTAGACCTGGAAAACGGGTCGTGTCGGGTCAATCTCCCACCTAACTAGTGTTATAATAGGCAGTCAAAACAACATTTTTTATTTATTTACAGTGCAATCAATTAATATGTGCACGGTTTTTAAAAAAGGGTGGTATGTGAAATGACGTTTCCTTTATATATGACTGACACGTCGAAGCAGATTGGCAGATTGTCCATTAGCTTTCCTTTAGAACGATGTGTCCGTGAAAAGAACATTGCTTCATCGCAAAGAGGACATCGATATCTACGTAGTAGACGACGAGAGCAATACGTCTAGGGATGGCACCGAAGAAGACGATGATAGATAGACAATCAACATTGATGAAGAAGAGGACCACCAGAGCTAGAGCTACAGGACCAGTAATAGCGATTCAGGCATATATTTTATGAACCTCGTGACTGGTTTAGGCAACATTTGCCTTTTTATGTTGTATATTCGATTTATGTTGAATACTGTAGAAAACAAATACAATGTCGAATACTGAATACTTTGCTCATGTCAGTGGCACATACACAAAAAAGGGTGGGCGACAATGCACTAAAGAGTTGGAAGAGAACATAAATCGGATGCAAGATGAATTTGTAGAAGGGAAGACTATCAGTAATTTTGTACGTATGTAACCACTATCAGTTTCTTTGTCATCGGTTTGCATGTTAACAAGTTCATAAATTTTTGCAACCAGACAATATCCGATTTCGTCAATTATATTCAAAGAAACGCAACAAGCAATACTATACGCATCGTCACCCCTTATTTCATGGTATATTTGTTCTTTTAATGTTTTATTTGTCAATATGATTTACTCATGTTTCTTGGTGGTTAACCCTTACTATTATCACTATTTCGTTCAACAGACGTATGTCCGCCGAAAGCCATACACCATTGGATTTGAAGATGCACTACCATGTTGGAATAACGATGATCACTGCGGAGACTTTTGGACGAGTGAAAAGGTAAGTGAACAAACCTCTTGTCCAAGGTTTAGGCCTAACATTCCTATCACGATTTGTCTATTGATTTATAAAATATTGTATCCATTCCCAGATTTTGCTTCCTACACTCTGGCAAACTCTTGAGCATTGGGTCTTACACGTGATGAAATTACGAGAAAAACAACTGTGGTGCTACAACTTATTAGACTTTCACATTGGTGTACAACGTGACGCTATGCATTTGGTAAGCTTCTGTCCATAGGTGTATCGTATCTTTTGTGGTGGCCCGGATTTTACTATATTCTTCATTAACCATAGGCGGGATTCCTAAATGATGTTTTGGGTGTCGACATTGGCGAGTGAATGTTGCTCTGTGTTGACCATGCTCCTTTACAAAGTAATGGGGTCGATTGTGACATATTCGTAATGAAGTATATTGAAGCAATATACAATGAACGTGAACCTTGTTTCGACGCTGTATGATCTTTATATCCTCTGCTATTGGGGACTCCATTTATATATTGGTTTCACATTACATTTTTTGTTGCAGGAAGATATACCGGGATTTCGCAATGAACTATTCCGAAATTTGACTGAGTTTAAAAATTGTTTGGACGACAGAAATAATCATCCAAGACTACTTAGAAGAAAATGAACGGCACGATCCAGCCAGGATTAATATGATGTAAATAGATTTCTAAGAGATTTTGGAGACTGTCTACACCAATTTCCGTAGGCAGTTTTTTGAGACTATATGCTATGTATGCGGTGAATCAAGGCTAGTAATGTTCCTCTTTTGTAAATAAATATACTGCACAACAATAAGAGTTGTTTGTTGTTCTGAAATCGTTGTATAACTTACACTTCGTGAATGAAAATCGCAAAAATAGATTTGCGATGTATGCGGTTAACAAAGGCTTGTAATGTTTGCCCTTACGAAATGACAAGTAATCATCGATAAGAAATGTTTGTTCCTCAGAAAACGTTATATTGCTGAACCTCCATGAATGAAAATCTTAAAATTAAATTTCTGATTTATGTTGTCGACAAGGCAATGTAATGTTCGTCCGTCATGAATGAAAATAGTGCAGAGCGATAAGAGATGTTTGCTGCTAAGAAATTGTTGTATTTCTCAACCTACATAAATTAAAATTGCAATTATCGAAGCAAGTTTAGTCTGAACAATGTCTGGTTTTGTGTGATGGGTTTGGTTGGGAGAGTGACCCGACCCGACCCGTTGTCAAGGTGTAACTCCCTAATCTAGACCTAACGCGATTTGTTGGGATGAGCCTGAACGAAGTTAGGGATTTTCCTATTCTGATTTAAAAATGACATAAAAAATCTAAAAGAGTTCTATAATCAAATCCACACGAGATATGCTATCGTGATTTGAACACCTATGTCCTATCGCTTTGATTAGTTTTGTATACAGCTATATGAAATGACGTTTATTAATTTCATTAATGTGGAGTGCATTTTATTTGCTCGCTCTTTTTGAAAACTGGCGTAATTATTTGAAAACTGACATAGGGTGATAGGTTGTTTCCTTTATATGTGAATGACACATCGCACATGTTATAGATGTTGTGTTTCACTTTGCTTCATGAATAAGGAACTGACAAACCGACGATTCCTTCATAAATGACGTGATCGTGAATGGATCGTATAACCGGCTTCATCGCAATTGTGGTATCTGTCCTGACATATTTCATATTTTATCTAATCTCCAACACAGTTATGTATAAAAAAATTTATAAGTCTATGTATATAAATTATATAAATACAAAAAAACAATTTGTCAGCAACAAACATCTCTTATCGATGTGAACTGTTGGTGATAACCCTTCTCACCTCTCTCTCCTTGATTTACAGGATCTTATCTCATCCAAACAGTTACAGGAAATATCTTTGCGCATCAAGTTGGTTACGAAAACTGTATATCGTACTGATTTTCCAATTTAGTCATATGGTGTGTATTATAAATACTATATCCCTGGATGATTCAATAGAAAAAAAAGAGAGCGAGAGTGTTTGCTTCCTGTCTTCAAATCGCTACAAGGTGGTAGTTCACAAATCGCTACTCGAGTCATGGTGGTAGGGTGGGGTTTTATATATAGATCTCATAAATCTCATAAATCGTCAACCGGAATACAGGTCTCACATGGCATATCGATTGTTGACAAAGACATGGATATGAAATGATGTTTCTTCTTTAAATGAACGAGACATATTTTTCGTGACAGCATTTATGATTTTTGATTTAAGAGTTATGATTTATACACTTAAAGCAACAACGATTTATACATTTAGCACAGTAACGATATATTATATATAAAGTTACCGATAGCTTTATTGTTGAAGCAATTTATACGTTTAATTAAGGAACGATTTATATGTTTGATATAATAGCGATTTAGAATTATTGATTATAGCGATTCACGTGACAACTATTAAATTACACATATGAGCGCTTGTGTAAGCTATTTCCATAATAATCAATGATAAAGTAGCAACGATTTAAACACGCAAATGGCCACCCCATGAACAATAAAAGCCCTTATCGACCAGACAAATCGCAAATCACTTATTGCGATGTTCATTCACGGAGGGTGAGCAATACCACGATTCCTGAACACAAAACATGTCTTATCATTGTGGATATTTTTTTTTTAAAGGGCAAACATTATAAAGCTTGTTGAGCGCATGAATCGCAAATCTATTATTGCGATTTTCATTCACGTAAGGTGAGAACAATCACATTTTCTGAACAGCAAACATCTCTAATCGTTGTGGACTATTTCCATTTACGAAAGGTGATCATTAACGAAAATAAGATTATACAAAAGATTTAAATCTTGTAAATCTTGAAAACTAGGGTAATGCATAACCTATGTAAATTTAAATCGCAGTATGGATTAGCGATGTTTGTGGTGAACAAATGCGTGTAATGTTCGTCCTTCGTAAATAAAAATATTTTAAGTGATAAAAGATGTTTGCCTCTCATAAATCGTTGCATTGCTCTCCCTCCTTGAATGCAAATCGCAAAAGAGATTTGCGATGCATGCGGTGAACAAAGCATGGTAATGTTCGCCCATCTAAAATGATAAAAGTCAACAGCGATAAGAAACGTTTGAAACTCAGAAGTCACTTTTTTGATGATACACCGTGATTGCAAATCGCAAATTAAATTTGTGATTCATACGGTCATCAATGGCTTGTAATATTCTGTCTTTGTAAACGATGAATGTCAACATCAATAAGAAAACTTTGCTATTCGTAAAAAGTTGCACTGCTCAACCTCCGTGAATGAAAATTGCAAACGAGATTTGCGATGTATGTGGCCAACAAATGCTTTTTTATAAGAGATCACGATTTCATTGCAATCAGTTTTATGTAAGAGACAAGGTTTTGTTTTTCATAGAGACTGCTCTATCGCGATACATTACAACGTCATTCATTTACAGGAGTATTTAGTTACAATACATAATGACCAATGGTTTGGATTAGATATAATATATTACCATCATCATCAACGAAGAAAACAAACATCATCAACAACATCAACCCACGTCCATATTGTAGGGATTTATGAACTACCACCATGAAGTGAGTAGCGATTAATGAACTACCACCGTGTAGCGACTTGTGAGCAGCTTGTACCATCCCGTAAATCAAGGATAGAGAGGTGAGAAGGGTTATCGTCAACACATATAGTGATGTGCTTCGAAACAGACATCATCAACATTATCATCATCAGCAGCAACAGTCATTTCAGTTTACTCAGTGGCCTTTGTTAGTCACTAGGAACGATAGAACGCAAATCATTCTACCAATGGAGGTCCTTATCTATTTGATTTTTTTTTTACACAATGAATATTGACAGCAGATAAGGGTATGGATCTCAAACGACAGAGAAACTGCAGACAGCAAGACCAGCACTATTTGTCATGAAGTACATCGAAGATTAGGCGGATATTTTTGTTCCTGAAAAGCATGGTATGCGAAGGAATGAGAGTCCGACAGTAAGAATAGATCAAACAGAAGGTCATCAGCACCCACCTATCTATCATGCAGAACATCTCTGCTTTTTTCGGTATGACAACAAAGATTAAGGATGATTATGGTCGTTATATACTGCGTAAGCTTCGATATACTTCACAAAAAATATGCCACTGTTGTATGTGTCATGAATATATCGATGTATCCACAGAAGATAACCACTATAATCATCATCAAAGACTATACAGATCTTTCAGCACATCATGAATCAAATACGAAAACATGATCAAACACCATCAATAAAGCAAATGTAAAAGGAACACAGAAGAACACAGAATAAAGAAAAAAACATGGAAGAATAAGTAAGGAAAAGAAGAAGAAGAAGACGAGGTCATAAGAGGAAAAAGAAGAACAAATAGCTCTGCCACAGAAAACAAAGAGGAAGAGATGTTAAATAGATTAGGGATTTAGACCTGGACAACGGGTCATGTCGGGTCAATCTTCCACCTAACTAGTGTTATAATAGGCAGTCGAAATGATGTTTTTTTATTTATTTACAGCGCAATCAATTAATCTGCGCATGGTTTTTGAAAAAGGGTGGTATGTGAAGCGATGTTTCCTTTGTATTTTACTGACAGGTCGAAGCAGTTCGACAGTCTGTCCATTAGCTTTCCTTTAGAACGATGTGTCCATGAAAAGAACATTGCTTCGTTGCAAAGGGGACATCGATATCTACATAATAGACGATGAGAACAATACGTCCAGGGATGGCGCCGAAGAAGACGACAATAGATAGACAGTCAATGTTGATAGTTTTGCACGAGTTTTTTTTTCCACTCATCCAACTCTTAAATAGAGGACGAGACCCACAATAAATGTGAAAAGACTAAACATCTTGCACAACTTAGGAAGGGCCTACAACGCTATATAAAAAATTGCTATTACAGCGATATTACAGATTGACACTCAGCTGAACCCAAAAATCGCTTTCCAGCAATACCGAAAAATATTATTGAGCTGAAGTCCCAAATCGTTGTCCAGATGATAGCACAAATCGCTAACCAGCGATACCCGCAGATGCCACAAATCGCGATCCAGCGAAACTTTAAATCACTATCTAGGGATTACGAGATTCTACTTACGCAGCTCCAATCACTAACCACAAATTGTTGCCAACAAATCGTTGATTCTTAAACTCTAATCAGCTAAATCGTCATTCAGATGAGAGGACTTCCAATTATCGCTATCCAGCGAATATGAAAAACGTATGAATAGATTAACATCAACATCACCCCATGCAGAATATTTGTGCTTGCTCCAGTATGGTGGCAACGATTTGGGGTTGGTTTCAGGTTTATGAATTTATGATTTAGGGTTTATGGTGTAGGGTTTAGGGTTTAAGGTTTAAAGTTTATGGTTTAGTAATACATTAAGGGTTGAGGGTTTAGCATTTAGGGTTTAACATTTAGGCTCTAGGGTTTAGAGTTTATGTTGTAGGGATTGGTGTTGACGGTCTATGATTTATGGTTTGGTGTTTAGGGTTTAGGGGTTAGGGTTTGTGAATATAAGGTTCGGGTTCAGGGTTTAGGGTTTAGGGTAATATATTTAGGGTTTGGGTTTTGGATTTAGGGTTTAGGTTTAGGTTTAGGTAATATATTTAGGGTTGGGTTTTGGGTAATATATTTAGGGTTCGGGTTTGAGTTTAGTGTTTGTCGTATTGATATGTAGTACATTATGTGATATGTATATCGATTTGGGTATTTAAATCGTTGCTTTGTTAGCGATTTCTAATAAAATCGATGCACAATATTTGAAGTATGAATCGTTGTGAATATATATTATGTATTTGCTAGAGTCAGTAATTACAATATTTGTCCTATGAATCGCGTCAAAATAAATCAATTTTGTTCGCAAATAAAAACATCTCTTATCGCTATGTACTATTATAATTTACGAAGGGCGAACACTAAAAGCCCTTATCGACCGGAAGAATCGCAAATCACTTATTGCGATGTTCATTCAAGGAGGGTGAGCAATACAGCGATTTCTGAATATCAAATATTTCTTATCAATGTTGACTTTTATCATTTCGGAGCGTCGATTACATGTCTTTGTTGACCGCATATATCGCATATGGGTTTTGCGATTTGCATTCAATGACGAAGAGGAAAATTGTGATTTATGAACAACAAAATTGCCTTATTGTTGTTGACTATTATCATTTAAGATGGGGGAACTTGGCCAGCCTTTGTTGACCGCATACATCGCAAATCTCCTATGCAATTTTCATCCACGGAGGTTGAGCAATACAACGATTTATGAACATCAAAATTTTCTTATCGATGATGACTTTTATCATTTACGAAATTTGAATATTACAAGCTTTTGTTGACTACATGAATCGCAAACCTATGCGGCAATTTGCATTTACGGTAGATCAGCAAAAGAGTGATTTCTGAGTAGAAAGATTTCTTATCGTTGTTGACTTTTAACTTTAAGATGGGTGAACATTACCATGCTTTTGACCCCATACATCCCAAACCACTTTTGCGATTTGCATTCAAGGAGGGAGAGCAGTACATCGATTTCTGAACATCAAACATTTCTTATCGATGTTGACTTTTATCATTTCCGAGCGTCGATTACATGCCTTTGTTGACCGCATAAATTGCATATGCATTTTGCGATTTTCATTCAATGACGATGAGGAGTATTGCGATTTCAGAACAACAAACATTCCTTAGCGCTGGTGACTATTATCATTTAAGACGAGCGAACTTAACCAGCCATTGTTGACCGAATACATCGCAAATGTATTTTACGATTTTCATTCACGGAGGTTCAGCAATACAACGATTTGCGAACATCAAAAATTTTGACTCGATGATGACTTTTATCGTTTACAAAGGCTGAGTATTAGAAGCCATTGTTGACTGCATGAATCACAAACCTATTTCGTGATTTGCATTTACAGAGGCTCAGTAAAAGAGCGACATTCGAACAACAAACATTTTTTATCGCTGAAAGCGTATATTTTTTATCAGTGTTGACTTTTATCATTACGGCGAACAGGACCAACCTTCGTTGACCGCAGACATCGCAAATCTGTTTTGTGATTTTCATTCACTGAGTGTGAGCAACACAGCGATAGCGGAACAACAAACATTTCTTATCACTGTTGACTTTTATCATTTCGAACATTACAAGCCTTTGTTGACCGCATACATCGCAAATCTAATTTTGCGATTTTGAATCACGGAGGTTGAGCAATACCACACTTTCTGAACAACAAACATCTTTTATCGCTTAAATTATTTTTATTTACGAAGGGCGAACATTACACTCATTTTTTCACTGCAAACATTACTAATCCATACTGTGATTTAAATTTACATAGGTTACGCTTTACTACAGTTTTCAAGATTTACAAGATTTTAATCTTTTGTATAGTTTTAGAAAATTTGCATAAAAAAATTGGTGTACACACTCTACAAAATCTGTTAGAAATCTATGTACATCATATTAATCATAGATGGATCACATCGTTCGTTTCCTTGTAATCTATGGTCGATCTTTGGAAAACCACAATTCGTAGGGCCACACTGAAGACGCAATGCGATAATATGTTCTCACCCCCAAGCCTAAAAAAATAATATATTAGTAACATTACAACCTTCAATGAGCTTAGTCTACAAGTACTAAATATGTAATAAACAAAAACCTGAACAAATGGCCAAAAATCCCTGACAATTTTCGTACCCTTACTCACACGGTAAAGTTGATTGTAGAAGTGTGCGAGCATAGCGACACCCCATGCATAGTTGTCAACTACGTCTAAGTCTTCCAGGTACTGCAGCCACATGTAACTTATTCTCAAACCAAAGCAATCGAAAAATAAAGTAAAACCAAAAAAATAAAGAAGGAAGCCGCGCAACTCTTGGTCAGCTCTTTCAGATGCACATGTAGCGGACCGACCTTCCCATTTATTACGGAAAGAAGAGACTTTCATTGATATGGAATTGCTTCCACCAGAAATACATTGACTCCAGTCGTCCATTGACATTCCTAGAAGGGTCGTGCATTTTTTCCTTGTGTTATAGTTTGAATCCTGTAATAGGATAGCACTGTCATTGCACTTAAGGCCAGTGATCCTCGCCATATCTTTTAGGGTCATGGTGATCTCAAAAGAATCAAACTGAAATGTGTGCGTCTTATCATTCTACTTATTTACCATGTGGGTCATGGTGTTCCAGCATATTTCAAAATAATGTTGGTCCAGAAGGCCACCGAAGTGCATATTTCGTAATCGATCTTTCTGATATGCACTTAGTTGACCATACCACGACAGAACTACAGGCCACTGACACCGCCCTTCGAGCTTTTCACCTGGTGCTCTACTTCTCTTCTGACCTCTTTGTAACACAACATAGCATATTATTCATACCAATTATAAATTAGTTTCATTTGTACTTATAAATAATATTCTACTAATCGCTATAAATAATATTGGTTACACACACTATCACAGTAATCGCTATACATAGTAATACCTATCACAGTAATCGCTATATAAAAATCGCTACACATAGTAATCACTAACACATTAAATCTTGACAGACAGGACAAATTTATGTACCTTGGTCGCACTTTTCTCCTCTTAAACCCATCCCTCCAACCTAGGCCTTTCTTGTTGGTCCACTGCCTCCCACTGCTTTTCTACTACTACCGTCCCTAGCTCCATCACCTCTGTCATCTGCTTTTCAATTTGTTCCTTCATTTCCCTTTCTTTCTCTTCCTCATACTTTTTCCTTTCCCTTTCCTCCTCTTCCTCCTCCTACTTCTTCCTTTCTCTTTTCTTCTCTTCCTCGTACTCCTTCTCTTTCCTTTGCTTTTTCTTCTCTTCCTCAGCCTCCTCCTCCTTTCGTTGTCTTTCCTTTCTTCCTCATACTTTTTCCTTCTCCTTTCCTCCTCTTCCTCCTCCTGCTTCTTCATTTCTCTTTCCTTCTCTTCCTCGTACTCCTTCTCCTTCCTTTGCTTTTCCTTCTCTTCCTCAGCCTCCTCCTCCTTCTGTTGCCTTTGCTTCTCTTCATCAGCCTCCTCCTCCTTCTGTCGCTCTTGCTTGTCTTCCTCAGCATCCTCCTCCTTCTGTCACCTTTGCTCCTCTTTCTCCTCCTGCTTCTTCCTTTTTCTTTCCTTTTCTTCCTCATCCTCCTTCTCCTTCCTTTCTCTTTCTTTCTTTTCCTCATCCTCCTTCTCCTTCCTTTTTTTCCTTATCTTCCTCAAACTCCTTCTCCCTCCTTCGCCTTTTCTTTTCTTCCTCATCCTGAAGCTTCTTCCTTTCTTTCTCTTCCTCATACTTTTTCAATTGCCTTTGCCTCTCCTCCTCTATGTCGTTATTCCTTTCTTGCCTTTCACTTTCCTCCACCTCCTTCATTTGCTTTACCCTCTTTCGCATAGCTTTATGCTCCATAAACATCTTTGGCATTTCTCTCCTAGCCTCCTCCTTTATATTGTTCAATTGCCTTTCCCTGTCCTCCTCATTCTTTTTTTGCCTTTCCCTCTCCTCTGCCTTTGCTTTTCATTTTCCTCCTTACTTCTTTGCTTTTCCTTCTCTTCATCATCCTTCTTCTTCTTCAGCTTTAGTTCTTGCTCATTATTCCTTTGGTCTTCAACCTCAATATCTGATGAATAATCCTCTGCATAATACAATTCCAACGCTTTCTCCCTATCTTTATCATTCTTAATCTTCAGTATATTTTGGTACCTTTCAAAACGCTCAGATAGATGGGACTAGCGAACAACTTCTCTAATACACAACTCATAGAATGCCAGGGTATTTCTTCTCTGATGAGCTGCAGACATTGCTAACCTGCACAACACATTAATTTAACTGCATCATTATACGTTACAACCGCCTCCCCAAGTATATCATAATACAAATTATCACATTTGTTAAACGATCACCATCATTACAAATCATCGCAATATTTGGCTTCATAAGTAAACATCGTTGTAAGATTTAGCAAACTTAAGTACAAATTGAGGTATCTTCATAAATACACATCGCTACTGCTTTGAATGTATAAATCGTTGTATAAATCACAACCTTCATAAGTACATATCGTTGAAAGGTTTGGCCTTCATAAGAACCAATCGTGCAAATAGTTTTTTGATGCCCACAAGGTGGATATGTACAAATCGATTTCTTTTTGTATGATACTAGGTGTTATTTAGCATGGAGACGGCCACCCAGTTGTAAGATTTAGCATTCAGATTTACAAATTGTTTCGATTGTATAACAAAACATTTCACGAAACTCACCAAAACTATAGGAGTTTGGGTAATCCAACAGTGGAGTAAGAAACACCCAGAAGGTAGACGCAACAGATGGTGGCAACGATGTTGTCACTGCGCATAAGACAAAAAAGGATGCTACAGTGGCAACATAAGAAGGCAAAGGATGCTCTGACGGCAACAGAAGAAGGCAAAAGATGCTTCGACGACAATAGAAGAAGGCAAAGGATGCTCTGATGACAACAGAAGAAGGCAAAGGATGCTCCGGCATCAACAGAAGAAGGTAAAGGATGCTCCGGCGACAACAAATGAAGGTAAAGGATGCTCTGGTAGACTTTTCTGCTTAGGGAGAAAATGGTTTGTTTGGACTTTTTAAATCCTAGAGATAAACCTTCCTACCTACGCAAACTTTGCTGAAAATTTTGGTGCCTTCTAGATGCGTCGTTTCACTTTTCTAGATGGAAGGCAGTTTTGTCCTTTTCATGAACCGACGATTCACTTTTCTAGATGGAGGGCATTTTTGTCCGTTCCAGAAAGAGAATGGCGGTAAAGGGTACTTAAGTCTTTGCAACGGCACCAGATTCTGATGCTAAGTGATGCGGGCACACATGGGGATATGAGCCACACATGCTTACATATGTGGTACTCTTTGGGACCCCGAACATGAGATACAACTACCTGCACTCTTTGGGGGGGGAACATATAATCTGCTTCGGGTTTCTTGACCCTTCCTTTTTTGAAAAATGAGAAAAGGGTCTTGTATAACCCCAACCCCTTCACCTCGCAACTGCCGCTGCATTTTCCAGCAAAGAACCATCGGTAGGGAGGTTCTAGACACTCGATAGGGGAGTCCAACCACAACAAAAAATGGTTGATGCCTGTGGTGGACGATTATCGAGCTAATTCTACCTTCACCACATGGTTTGAGGTTTTTCCTCCACAAAATGAAATTCATCAAAGAAATGCTGATGGAGGTTTCCCAAATTGGCCGACGATGTGATCCGTCAGTGGGTCTCCTCCAGGTCATTTTGTCTTTCCTGTTTTGGGGTTTTCTGGCAAAAAGGAAGAAGTATTTGGTGGTTCAAGCCGAGCACTTATGGTGGATGATTGTTACTTATGGAGGCTTTTGAAGATCACTCAAAACCAGATATTATCTTACCCTTATCCAAAAAAATTATTTTTATTTTTTATATATATGCCAGACTCTACTCGACCAGGCGAGCAACTTCCAATCGAAGCTTTTATCTGACTGACGAATGGCTCTCTGCCTAGCCTATTACCAGTTAGCAAACGTTCTATGTTGGGGCTTTTTATCAACCAGTCAACATTCTTTGTCGGGTTTTAATGTTTTCCAGTCGGCGATCGATCTTTGTTGATGCTTTTACAATCGATGATTGATCTCTATTTTTTTTTAAGGATACACTAACTACTATTTGTCAGAGAACCCTACATGATTTTCTATTTGCAGGCATTGTTGAGGCCCCTAAAATTGGGTATGCTTTCCTCACACAAACAGGATTTAAGGGCAAGATTTAGTAATCGGTAATCCACTAGGGACAAAAAACAAAACAACAATTGTCACATTTTCCTCGCCAAAGCTGGGGCCCATATTAATCACGAGAGACAAAGCTTAGGCCACGTGGTGTGGGCCCAAGTAAAAGGCGCCGTGATCAGCGTTGGTGCGGGTCCCACACAACGTCCAAAGACCAGGCAGTAAAATTCGTTAAGGTAATTTTTTTTTCTCCAAAAGTGCCTTTGGTTTGTCTCCACAAGGCCCTTTTTACAGAACGTGTCAATGGGCCCAAAGTGGGGCCCTTGTACTACGCCTAGAATGGATTGACCATGGATTATTCAGGTTGGGATCCAAATTTTGGTGCAGTGAGTTTGGATTTGAGTGAGGCCAAAGGTGTGTTTGGATAAGGTGGAAATTGATGAAGAAAATGAGAATCCTCCTCTTTCCCAAGTTTATTATTAATAAAATTATTTTTCTTCATTTTTCTTTAATAAATCTCATTCTTTTATAGTTTGACGACCTCGCCTGTGTAATAAGGCATATTTTAGTTGTTTATCTCTTTTTATAAAGAATATCAACACAATTATCGTGATTTCAGCGACGACCCAATCCCTGATAATGGGATATCTTCAAATTGTCAACCTAACCCTCATCGAATATTTCCCCCCATTTACTTCACCCCAAAGTTATCCTTCAAAGCTAATTATCCATGTTGTTCTGCAGAGAGCACTTGCAACCTTTCATGTTTCAGACAAGGTCCGGCAAGAAAACTGCATCAGTCCAGCATATCAGTTCCTCGTCAGCCTCCGAACAAGAAATGACCTCTCCACGATCTGTCGAGAACAGAAGCCAACAAGCCAATGATGACATTGACCCTCAGATGTATTCGTTATTTCAGAGGATGATGAACAAAATATTGTCTGAAGAAACAGAGGCCAGTTCGGGAAAAACTCATAATAAGAAAAAGATCAAGGGCCGAACAGTGAAAAAGAATGTGAAGATCTCCAAAAAGGCAGAGTCGTCACGAGAAAACTTTTGACGAAGCGAAATCAGTGGGTGATACCGATGAGAAACGTGAGATTCAGCAGGAATTTTAAAGATCGACTCAAGGGCAAGGGTCGGCTTACAAATCCAAGGATCGGTCTGTTGATGACCCTACTCAGCCACAACTCAAAGACGTGATCAAGATGGTCAAGGACCTGCAGGCTCGTGATAAGGGTAATAAGGTCTTCACAAGTGAAGACTTCTATGACAGACTAGATGGGGATGACAGTCTTGACAACCTCTTCAGGAAATTTATCAAGTTTGATGGTTTGGGTGATCCAAAAGCATATCTCGCCCTATTCTTCACACAATGTTCCAAGTTCAGAAGGAACAATCAAGCCTTATTCCTTTATTTTTCTCTCAGTCTGGAGGGTATCACAGCAAAATGGTATTCAAAGCATATTAACCTCATTGAGCTGAAGGAATTCGAAAAAAATGGTTAATTTGTTTATTGAACGCTTCATCTTCAATGCAGAAGCACTACCAACCGTCAGCCATCTTTGCAGTCTCAAGCAAAAAGAAAATGAGAAAGCTAGAGATTTTATTCATAGATGGAGATCCGCTTGCAACAAAATGTGGGACCCAATATCAGAAGGACATGCATTGTCCTTAATTCTGAGCAACTTTTCACAACCCCTAAGGGGATTGACTTCTACCTCTCTGTCAAGGACTTTCATCGAGTTGACGAAACAAGCCAAATGGCTCAAGTTGAGTATGAAAAATGGGGTTTACGAGGGTTTCACCTTCACCAAGAATAAGAGTCAGCATGAATCTAAAAAGAAAACCCATTTTACCTATTCTACCAACAACAGTAAGAACCATCATAAAGAAAATGCGAAAGATCACAATTATGGTTCAGGGGGATCAAACCCTAACAAAAATGAGCAAAAGAGCAAGTCGATCCCTCAGTATGATAAACAACCTCAGCAAACTTTTGAACAAGGGTCGAGACCTCAAGAAAAATCGAAGCGCGAAGGATGGAGGTATAACCACAAGTTTACTCTCCTGGATCAGTCACTCGAGACAGTACTTGAGTATATGCTTACCAATGACATAATCAAACACCCAAGGGTAGCTGATCCACCAGTGGTTATGGGAAAATTGAAGGATAGATTCTACAAGTTCCACCGGACAGTGGGACACAACACGGAGAACTGCTTTTTTCTTAAGAATATCATTCAAGATTATATTGATAAAAATCTTCTGGTGGAACATACCGAAGATGAGAAAATGACAATATTAAATCAGCCTTTTCTTCAGCACTTGACCGCAATGATATTTGATCAGCCTTTCCAACCACAAGATCATATTAAGCCATGTCCCAGCAAGGACATTCATATTCAGCATCAAGTCTTGGTGCTACAGCGAACCCAATCCAGTGCCCAAAGGATGGACCTCGTTTCAGCTCTCAGCAAGTTGAACTTCTCGAAGGAACCTGCTAAGGCATCCTCCGAAGTAGCCAGAGGAATTTCAGGGTTCCCTAAGTGCTTCATTAAGGCTACTAAAGATAAAAGCGGAACAGTCAAAGGAAACACTGATTCGGTCTAGAGACCGATCACTGCCCTCTCCAATATCCTGATCCTCGAGTTGGCACTTGCTTCTCTTAAGTATCAGTAAGTCCTGGATGATTTATTGCGAAAAATCAAGGTCAAGTCAGGCACCACCCTTGAAGACATGGCTCAGATTGTCAATCAGACCATGACCAATGCTCCAATCACATTCTGGGATGAGGACCTGTCAAAACCTCATGCATTTGACAACAATGCTTTATATATTGCCTAATGAGTGGAGGAAGAGTACTTTGGTGCCTTTATATAAGAATAAGGGTGATATACAAGATTGCACAAACTATCGTGGTATAAAACTCATGAGTCATACTATGAAACTTTGGGAGAGGGTGATTGAGTCTAGGTTGAGGAAGGTTGTCATGATATCGGAGAATCAGTTTGGTTTTATGCCTGGAAGATCAACTATGGAAGCTATACATCTTCTTAGACAACTTATTGAAAGATATAAAGAAAGGAACAAAGATTTGCATATGGTTTTTATTGATTTAGAAAAGGCATACGATAGAGTACCTAGGGACGTTCTCTGGTAGACAATGATGAAGAAAGGTGTTTCTCTCAAGTACATTAGTATAATTAAAGATATGTATGAAGGAGTAGTAACCAATGTCCGCACTTGTGGAGGGGTGACAACCAATTTTCCGATAACGGTTGGGTTACATCAAGGATCTGCTTTAAGCCCTTTCCTATTTGCGATAGTGATGGATGAGCTTATGAGATCAATTCAAGAAAATGTACCGTGGTGTATGTTGTTTGCTGATGATATTGTTTTGATTGATGAGTCTAGAGCTGGGGTTAATGCTAAGTTAGAATTATGGAGACAGACATTGGAAGCTAGAGGTTTTAAGTTGAGTAAGAGTAAGACGGAATATATGGAATGTCGGTTTAGTAAGCAACGAAGTAGTGATGGGAGTGTAGTGAAGCTTGGTGAGCAAGAAATACCGGTGAATGATTATTTCAAATATTTGGGATCCATCATTCAAAAGTATGGAGAAATTGATGGGGATGTAAATCATAGGATAAAGGTTGGGTGGATGAAATGGAAAAGTGCAACTGGAGTGCTGTGCGATCGTAGAATGCCATTGCGGTTGAAGGGAAAGTTTTATAGGACGACTATTAGACCCGCTTTACTATATGGTTCGGAATGTTGGGCTGCCAAGAGACATCATATTCAAAAAATGAGTGTAGCTGAGATGCGGATGCTTAGATGGATGTGTGGAAATACAATAAAAGATAAGATTCAGAACGAGGAGATACGTAAGAAGGTAGGTGTTGCACCCATTGAAAATAAGATGCGAGAGAATCGTTTACGGTGGTTTGGACATATTCAGCGAAGGCCTAATGATGCTCCAGTTAGAAGGTTGGAGAAATGGGAAAATATATTAGTTAAAAGAGGTCGGGGTAGGCCTAGGAAGACTTGGATGGAGACGATAGGAAAGGATATGAATGCTTTGAACCTCACCGAGGACATGGCATTGGATAGAAATGATTGGAGGAAAAGGATTCATGTGGAAGACCCCAAATGAATTTCTTTTTTGGTTCATATCGCTGACCCCAATGGTTTTGGGATGAAGGCGTAGTTGTTGTTGTTGTTTGTTGTTGTTGCTTTATATATTGCTGTTTGAACCAGGGGAATGACTGTACCTCCATGTGCTTGTCGATGGAGGCAGCAGCCTCAACATTTGCCCTGAGATGACTGCCAAGGCTCTGGGTATAAAAAAAGAAGAGTTCGCAACGGATCCAATCACCATATATGGGTTTGACAACCATGGACATACCGCAAAGGGCAAGATTTTTCTGAAAATATTCATCAACTACTCTGTCCACACAGTTCTTTTCCACGTTGTTGATGTGCTGCCAACATATAATTTGCTATTAGGACGCACATGGATTCACAACGCGAATGCAGTGCCATCCACTCTGCATCAATGCATCATGTGGTCCAAGGGCGATATGATCACTACTGTCCTGAGTGAAGATCTAGAAGAAAGGCTGCCACAGCCTATGATTCCCAGACCTACCTATACCGTTGATATCCCTAGCATCAGGGAAAGCGAGGAGGTTATTCTCAGTGAAAGCCTTGAAATGTTAAAGCTAGAGGCAGCACCGGAGATAAAGCACACTGCAACGATGGTCCGATGGCAAGGGCCATATTTCTTTAAGATCGAAGGTCGTCTTATTTACAGCACTTTCAGTGACCATCCACTTTTCTCGTAGTTTGTGAGAGCCAAGAAAGGATTTGATCTCCTATTGAAGCATGGCTATTAGCTTTTCAAAGGCCTAGGCAAGAACGAAGATGGACGACTAGAGCCAGTAATCCCTGATCATCATCTGTGCAGGGCAGGATTGGGGTTCATGGGTAAGAGATCTCATAAAGATACTGTCTTCATCAAGAGAATCCAATAGAAGCATCTGCCATCATTCTTTTTCTACTTCGTTTCTTTGATTTCTACATTTTGTAGGGACGATGTCCCGTTTCATTTCAGTTCCCTTAATGTCATCATTTCATTCGAATCTTCAATAAAGTTATTGATTTTTCTTATCTATCTGAATGCCCTCCTTCTCTTCTCTCTCTACAATTTTGTCTTTGAAACTCGTTGTTATTATCCTTTTCATTTCGTGCAATTTATTTCATGATGAGCGAACTTTTTCTAAAATACTATTCCTTTTCCAAAATTTTAGAATATCTTCCCAATCGATAAGGAGACTAGTCATCAATCCTTCAATCGTGTCAAAGCTCGCAAAAATTTATCGGATCAAGGCAAGAACATAGGACAGTAAGGTCATAAAGTAGTCAGAAGAACTCGTAGAATTTGATTCATCTATTTAAAAATTGCCAGAATTTGCAGCAATTCAAAAGCAAGACGGGCCATCATCCCTAGTTCAGGATCCAACCAAAGACATCAATATTGGTTCAGAGGATAGTCTGAAGATTCTCAAGATCGACACTAGCCTGAGCACAGATGAGAAGGAAAGGCTCATCGATTTTCTCAAGCAATATCAAAAAGTATTCGCATGGACTTACAAGGATATGCCAGGTTTAGACCCCAAATTGGTTGAACATCGCCTCGTTTTGAAACCCGATGTTAAACCAGTTAAGCAGAAGTTGAGAAAAATGGATTCACGAATCAAGCAGCAGGTCAAGGGAGGACTTGAGGATTTACTCAAAGCTGGATTCATTCGAACAATAGATTACCCAGACTGGTTAGCAAACATCGTGGTTGTTCCCCAAAAAAATGGTAAGGTTCGAATTTTCATCGACTTTCATGATCTCAAAAAAGCTACTCCAAAAGATGACTATCTGCTCCCAAACATCGATCTCCTGATCGATAGCACGGCTGGTCATGCCATGTTCTCCTTTATAGATGGATATTCGGGATATAATCAGATCAAACTGGCCGCTCGTGACCAGTCCAAGACATCCTTCACTACGCCATAGGGCACGTTCTGTTATACAATCATGTCGTTTGGACTTAAGAATGCTGGGGCGACCTATCAAGGTGCAATGACTGCCATTTTTTATGACCAAATGCATAAGATTATGGATGCATATGTTGATGATATCCTGGTCAAATCTAAGGAGGAAGAAGATCACATTGACGCTCTAAGTCAAGTCTTCAAGCGACTCATTTTATTCAAGCTGCGAATCAATCCTCAGAAATGTGTTTTTAGAGTAGAGTCAGGCAAGCTACTTGGTTTTATGGTCAGCAAAAGAGGGATAGAAGTAGATCCCGCTAAGGCAAAAGCTATCATCGATATGCCACCTCCAACCAATCTTAAGGAATTGCGTAGTCTTCAGGGACGTATGCAGTCGATCCGACAATTTATATCAAATTTAGCCATGAGGCGTGAACCTTTCAATCATTTACTCAGAAAAGAAGTGAAGTTCGAATGAGGACCAGAGTGTCAACAGTCATTTGAGCGCATCAAGAAGTACCTTCTCAATCCTCCCATTCTGAAGCCACCAGAATTAAGAAAGCCTCTTTTATTATACGTCTTAGTCAATCAAACCGCGTGTGGCGGATTCTTGGCGCAATATGAAGAAGGCAGTCGGGTAGAGCATGTCATTTACTATGTAAATAAGACTTTTATTGACTACGAGAAGAAGTATTCCCAGATAGAGAAGACATGCCTCACACTAGTCTGGATGTGTCAAAAATTGAGACATTATTTGTTAGCATCAGAAGTCAAGGTTCTATCAAAACTCAATCCTCTTAAGTATATTCCGGAACAACCGGTTCTCAGTGGACGGATAGCCAAGTGACAAGTTTTGTTGATGAAATATGACTTATAATATGTCTCTCAGAAGACAATTAAAGGTCAGACCATTGCCGACCAGCTAGCCGATTTTTCTTTGTCAGAAGATGTGAAAGTCGAGGATGATTTGTAACACCCCAAATTTTGTAACCCGAAAAATGGTAGATTTTTTTTTTGAAATACATTTAAATCTTTTAGCAGTTAACAGCGGAAAAACACATTGGGTACAAAACTTGGCATGCTACTACATATGAACGCTTGCAAACATATAATTGTGGAATTTAAAATTTAACAACTAATTAACCATGCATGAAATAAAATCAAAGTTCCACAATATCCAAAATTAATCACATTTGTCCTTGAATTGAATTAAAATAAAATCAGAGTTCAGAATCCATGAAGCAAAGGAAATATAGGCTCAGTCCCCGTCGCAAACTTCCGCCTTCGCACGTAAGTACCTACTCGTTACCTGAAAAATATTAAACCATATAGGGTCAAACAAAACATGTCTCAGTAGAGTGAAATATGCTAAACTTGTAAGACAGAATTACAAGACAAAGATTTCAATAGAGATTTCATTGTTTAACATTTAATTTAACTTAAACAATCATACAACTAATCATACATGTTTAGAATTTTCACATTTAACAAAAAAAAACATTAATCCATACATTCAAAATACAAAATGCATGAACAAATAATATGCATGACTTACCATATGCAGAAGCCCTTCAATGCATGCATATTTTCTTATCTTTAATTATATTTTCTTAATTAGATGATGCATGCGATGCCAACTTAATGCACACACCATTTAAGTTATCACTTCTTATCCCTACTGATACGATGCAGACAGACATTCTCAGATCAGGACCATGACACAAGACGTGTTTTACATACAGGGGTGGCTTTAGCCTGGTTACGTCCATTCACTAAGACGGGGTGAGGGACGTTAATACGAAAGAGATTCCCAACACCTTTCAATCTGATGCATTAGTTTTTCCTCATGAGTACTATAACCTCTACGTTGCAGTCTAATGCAGAGGTTTCCCCCCTAAAATCGTGGGAGGGGAGGAGCAACCTTTCGTTCCCGTAACATACTTGCCCCACGAAGTTGTGTATCACTTGCTACTCTCCCAGTAACTACCTTGAGTTTTAATGTCACATGATTACTTGATTACAGTCTTACTTTTCATGCAACATTAACTTAACTACTTTATGATCATGGATGCACTTTTATAAAGCATTGAAAAGATTTGCTTAATACACTTGTAACAGAAACTTGAGCACATACGAGGTAAGAATATCTTACTCATTTTTACACACCATATGGCACGTGTGCAGAGCAAATATAATAAGAAACATGTATATGAACTGTATACACCATATGGCACATGTACAGGGCAAATACAATACAAAACATGTATATAAACATCCTCATTAATAAAGTAATCATATCATCATGATAAGTAAGCATGCATGTAGCCCACATATTTTTCAGAATCAAAACGTAAATTTGCATTCATTGGATCCTTAGACCCTTGACCTTAACTGTGTAGACTCTTATCAACAATCCCTGTCAAAATTATATAAAATTTGCATAAGATAAAACCTGCATAATTATTAACATATTGCATACTAATTCAAAGAAGAAATCACATAAAAACATATAAACTATGCATCTGTTGAACCTTGGTCTATAATTTTGCCCTAAATTTATCGATTTCTTAACTATGCCCGACTGTTATAGAGCTCCCAAAAAAATTTTGGCTCCATGAACAAAGTTAAAATTTTTACAGTATATAGGAAATTTTGTTAGCTATTCATATCCGCAAACCGTCATAAAAATTCTTCCGTATGAGGGAGTTTTGAATGTTATACTACAGACCTATCAGTTTTTGTTTCGACTATCACAGGAACGTGCTCGGTCCATAAACAGAGCCCAAATTTTTACAGTAGATGCAAAATTTTGTTAGCTTTTCAACGCAATAATCCGTTCATCAAAACTTTCCAGACGAGGGGGAAACAACCATTTTACTGAACGGAGGTCAAGTTGAAAACCGGGAAATTCTGAGATTTGCATTCGGGTGAATAAAACCGAGTCACCCTAATCCCAAGAAAATTCAAAAGAAATAGGCAAAATGCATGAAATAAAATTCATAAAAATCTAAAATATTCACAGTAGATGGAACAAATCATATTCTATCAACCCAAACCAACAATTGAATAAAAATCATGGCATTAATCGAATACTAGCTATTTTTACAAATCTACTTTCTGAGAAACCGATTTTTATGAAAAATCCGATTTCAAAAGGGGTTTTCTTTAGAGGAAAACGTGTTTTTGCCATAGATCATTAGATCTGAGTCAAACCCACGGTTAGGAGAGTTTGATCATGATCTATACTCATGAAAAAATGTCAAAATCCATGCCAAGAACTTCGTTCTTGCAAGAAAAGCATAGAAACCCTACCTTTTGTTGAAGAAAATGTTTTTTGATGGTTGGATGGATCTTTTTGCATGATCCGTCCGATCAGCTCCTTCTTCCAGCAAGGTGAGGGCCTTGGATAACCTCAATACACCCCTTGAGGTCTGGATTTTGCACTCAAGAAGCTAAAGAAACCTTAAAGAAAAGGAAAAAAGAGAAGGGAAAGAGAGGAGAGAGAAAGAGCTCTAAAACATTCCATCCCAAATGAGGGGGGCGTGAGCTATGAGAGGGTTTTATAACCCCTCATGAGTTAGGTTATTGGCTGGAATTAATTTCAGCCCTTGATCACTATAATGAAAGTCATTTGGAGCCCTTGAT
The DNA here is from genome assembly GCF_984573655.1 of Nuphar pumila. Classification (NCBI taxonomy): domain Eukaryota; kingdom Viridiplantae; phylum Streptophyta; class Magnoliopsida; order Nymphaeales; family Nymphaeaceae; genus Nuphar; species Nuphar pumila. The sequence goes on from NC_143250.1 coordinate 36,796,524, forward strand.
TTCCACTTTGACTATTCAAGCTTTAAATAACTTGAAAATCACTATACCTTTATTTTCAAAAATAAAATTTGAAGTAAGATGCCACATAGGATCCCACCTATGGGCTCCTACTAAACTAATAAAATGGTTTTAATTTATAGAATAAAAAAAACTATTATATTAAACTATTATTGAATAACCATAAAATTCCAATTAAAAATTGTTTTTGTTTTATATAACCATAAATCATGTGAAAATGTAAAAGAATTGAATATAAGCTAATTCCAACTTATTAAGCATATTAATATGTATATTTTTACAATCTACTTTTGTTAATTTACTTCATTTAAATAAATTTACTTAAAGAAAAAAATGAAAAATTTTCTTTTTAAGAGAAACGTTTTCAATAAGACATTACTTAGAATTTCCTCTAATATCCAAAATGTGTAGGGTTTATATTTACTACATCTTAACATAATTAAACCCCTTAAGCCTTACAAATATACTCAAACATTCATTTTTAAAGAAATTAGGATTCTATATTTGCACGAAATCCAAGAATTTCACAATATTATAGAAAAAGAACTTAGAAATTTTTGAATATTACATGATTTCCTTGATGAGCGCATTCATAATATTCAGCAGTCTTCGATTTGGAGTTTATTCTTTGATGGTTCCAAGAACATGGCTGGCATAGGGATCGGGATCCTATTGATCACACTCGAGAAGGAGATGATCCCTTTCTCCCTCAAACTTGATTTTCAATGCACTCATAACATGGCCGAGTATGAAGCTTTAATACAAGGTCTGAGAATTCTGCAAGACTTCAATGTTAAAAGAGTGCACGCTTTTGGTGACTCGTTGCTCATCGTCAGCCAAGTCAAAGTCGAATGGCAGGTAAAAGATCAGAAGCTACTTCTTTATCAAAATATCGTTTTAGCTCTCATCGATAGCTTTGACGAATTCTAGCTTTTTCATATCAAAAGAGAGTTTAATCAGATAGCTGATGGCTTAGCCAGTCTAGGCTCCATTATGTTTTTCAGAAACGGCGAATCATGCCGCTCTTTTAAAATTGGCAGACTCGATCAACCTGCCTTTATTTCAGTAATGCAAATCAACCAGGCAGAGCGGAAGAAGAAGCCTTGGCACCAAGATATCAAGAATTTCATCGAGATCGGTGAGCTTCCACCAGAATTGTCAAAGAGAGAACATAAAGCGATTCAACACATGTTTGCTCGTTATTTTATTCTTGCCAATATTTTTTATCATCGTGGGTTCAATTCTGAGTATTCCAGGTGATTAGATGAAGATGAAGCCAAAGAAGTTGTTCGAGAAGCGCACGAGGGCATTTATGGTAGCCACGTCGACTACCAAACTCTTGTTAAGCAGATTGTTCGGGCAGGGTACTATTGGAAGACCATGCAATAAGACTGTTATCACTTTGTGAAGAAATGCGTTCAATGTCAGATGTACACACTTTTCATCCATGCACCAGCAACATATTTACAATCAGTTGTATCTCCATGGTCATTCTCTATGTGGGCTTTCGATGTTGTAGGCCCAATTACTCCTTTTGCCTCCAATGGTCATAAATATTTCATTGCTGCAACATAGTATTTCACCAAGTGGGTTGAGACTGTCACTTTTCGTACAGTGGAAGGCCGACATGTGGTCTCGTTCATTCACAAGAATATTCTTTGTCATTTCAGCATACCGCACAACATTGTTTTAGATAATGGGACTCATTTTAAGAATGAGAGAATGAAAATCTTTTGTTCGAAGTTCAGAATCCATCATCATTTCTTGGCTCCCTACTATTCCTAAGGGAACGACCATGCAAAAGCTACAAATAAGATTTTGATTCGCATCTTGGAAAGAATCATTGAGACGGGTCATGATTCGCATGAGAAAATCCATGATGCACTCTGGGTGTATCGAACTACCATTCGGACCCCGACCAACGCAACTTCTTTAGAGCTTGTTTATCCTAGGTGGTACTACCTCTTCATGTTCAGAAGCATGCTCTCAAATTCACATCCCTTCTAGAGCTACCACTCGACCAGTATTAGCAGCAAAGGTTGATACAACTTGATCTACTCGACGAAAGAAGACTCAAAGCGGCAGAGCATGCTCAGTCTTATCGTCAGAAGATAGCTAGGCATTATGCCAAGTCAGTCATCGAAAAAAGATTTCAAGTTAATGATCTAGTCGTTAAATCTACAACTCATCCCAAGCACCGTCCACATGGCAAATGGTCACCAAACTGGGAAGGTCCCTACATGGTCAAAGAAGCGTTACCGCGTAAATCATATTGTTTGATTAATGCAGACGGGGTAGAATTACCAGATCCTATCAATGCCCTACATCTCAAGAAATTCTATACTTAGAAAACTTCTATTATATCTTTTGTATTCCTCAATGAATTTCCTTAATAATGATGGATTACTCTTTTATCTGAATGTTTTCTCCCAGAATACACTGAGGCATTTTTTTATAAAACTCGTCTTTTACTCAAAATACCCTGTATATAGGCAGGATCAGACAAAACCTTTCATCATTCACTTATTTGCGCTTGTTCGCATTTACTTGCATATATTTGCATTCATTTGCATTTGTTTGCATCCATTTGCGCCCATCTCGCATTTGCATCAAATTTTATTACCCATTCAGGATAAGGGATAAATCTTGAGACCCCAGTAAACTGTCCAAGTCCTCGTGAGGGTGAAAATCGAAAATTTCCCATCACAATCAATGGGTACCTTTTTAAAATCCAATGCTCGTACTGGTAATCTTTTAAAATTCAATGCTCGTACTGGTAATCTTTCAAAATCTAGTATTTCTGATGGTAATTTTTTAAAATCTAGTGCTCGTACTGGTAATTTCTCAAAATCCAATGCTCGTGCTAGCAATCGTTCGAAATCTAGTGCTCGTACTGTTTATTTTTCAAAATCTGATGCTCGTGTTAGTACTTTTTCAAAATCTTGTGGCTATCGGTCGAACTATTCCAAAACTCATCAAGATTAATGCCAATTTTGTCAATCAGACCTTCGGGTCAATCAATTTTTGCCAATCTGACCGTTGGGTCAATCAATTGTTGTCTAATCGACCTTTGGGTCAACAATTTTGTTAATCAGACCTTTGGGTCACTCAAGCCTAGCAATCACACCTTCGGGTCACCTCTCTTGTTAGTCAGACCCCCTGGTCATCAATTTTATCAAGCAAACAAATTCTATCAAAGTCAATCATATTTTTCTGACCTTTGGGTCGCATCTGGCAATCATAGTCTTTCAAGATTCAACCTTTGTGTCGGATTCGTCTGCCAATTAGCTCAAAATCAATTATCAATCATTTCTCTTGTGAGGGATCCTGTTTCCAAGGAGAGTTCGAGGGAGCTCATTCTTTTCGCATGTCTTTATTGTTTGTTTGTTAAACCCCTTTTAGGGAGAGTTTGAAGGGACTCGTGCTTCACGAACAATTTGCAAAATAATCTTTATTGTCACATAAAGAACCCCTTTTCCATGGAGAGTTTTGACGGAAGCTCGTCCTCCTTGTAACCCTAAATGTTTTTTGTTAGGCCATCCCGTCTTCGAGGACCCTTTTTTCAGGGAGAGTGTGATGGACTCGCTCCTTTATGATATCCTTTCTGACCTTTGTTAGTGGGCCCCCTTTCCATAAGAGAGCCTAGAAATAGAAAGTTTTGACAAAAACTTTATTTCTCTTCGAAAGTTCATTTTGCAAACACCTCCTCTTCAGGGATGAGAGGAGTACCTTTCTATACCCGTTCAGGTAAAGGTCAAGCCTGAGTCTCTCTTTTGGAGAAAGAAGAGAAAAATCTAGCCATGAATGTGTCATTTAGACCTCAAGCGATTTCCTTCACCAAGGATTCCAAGAATATTTTGTCAATTTGTCATCAAAATAGTTGTTGATTTCAAAGTCCTTATTGTACAAAATTTTATCTCATATTACCTTCAGTATTCTCTCCAAAAAGACAAAGCTTTTGGGAAGAAAGATTCAAAATTCAAAGTTTTTCTGTTGGTAAACCAAAAGGACGAAGAAAAATCCTCGATAGGACCGGTAAAGGAAAATTTCAATGATGTTGAGAAGCCATAAGTAAATCGATATTGATAATAGCTATGACACATTTTTAAAGATTATTCTTTTGATAATAAGGCAGTGAAAATATCCTAGGCGATATAAAATAATTCACTCAATCTCAGTTTCAATATCTCTTTAATCAACTAAGCTACAATCAACTATCTGCAAAAGGGATCTCTCAGTCATTGTCAAGTTGAAGGCTGATGGATGAGTTAGATCCCCGGGGCCAAAGGAGACTCAGATCATCTCCAAGTTGAAGGAGTATGTGACGTGTTCTTCTAGGAAAAGTTTAAATCATCGTCAAGTTGAAGGCTGATGCGATGAACCTCCCGACAATCTCTAAAAGATATTTGATCACTGTTATCATAAAGAGACTTTCAATCCAATGAGACAATTCTATCAATATAATTCTTGAGACTAAAGAAGATATGAATCATCTCCAAGTTAAAGGAGCATATGACATATCCTTCCAAAGGAAATCAGAACATAGCCGAGATGAAGGCTGATGTGGAGAAATTCTCGCCAAATCCCGAGAAAGCTCATCTCTATGTCTCCAAGAGTGCAAAAAGATCATTATGAATAAAACTTCAAATATCAAACTGTCAAACTGCCAAGAATAATCTTTATTTATATGAAATTCTTTTATCAATATTCTTTCATTAATTGCTTTTATGATACTGAGCGCAAATTCATTTTTTCTCATATCAAGGAAATGGATAGCTTCCTTGAAGAAACTCAACAGCAATAATTTGATTTTGATTCTGGATTCTATGGAGTTAGCCCAGTTGGAGGTAATACTCTAGGTAGAAGAGAGAATATATTTTCATACAAATGTGCTTATTTTCAATCATTCTTGAATCAAGTACAATTTTTATCTTATTGACAATATTTTCAAGTTATCCAGACATGAAGTGAGAGCTTGATGTCCATTTTGATATATTCTGGAGTTGTTATTATCCCTTTTTAGGACTTGATAACGGGAGTTTTCAAGATTATTTCCTTCTTGTTTTGGTTTGAGCGTCTGGGCTCTCAGATTTGCACACTTCCCTGTGTTCCCCATTGTCCTACCATAGACATTTCCCGTTCAAGGTAAGGGTTAAACCTGAATTGTTTTTGCAAAAGGTTATCTGTCTTAAAAGTCATTCAGTCTCAGCAATGAGGTGCCCAAGATCAATCCCTTTTCAAGCTTTAGGGAACCCCCTTTCTTCCTTTTGCAAACCCCTCTCGGATTTATTGTGCAAAATTCTAAGGTCCCATCATGGTTTCTTCTTTCGAGGATTCCATTATCTCTTTCAGGTTAAGGGTTAAGCCTGAACTTCATTTTTCCACGAGGTATTGGCCCTTTCAGGTTAGGGGTTAAGCCTGAACTTCATTTTTCCATGAGGTATCGTCTCTTTCAGGTTAAGGGTTAAGTCTGAATCTCGTTCTTCCATGAGGTGTCTTTCGTCCCTTCCAAGTTAAGGGCTAAGCCTGAGCCTCATCTCGATGAGGTGAATTTTCTTCTTTATTCTTCATTACATACCTATCATGATCACTAGAGCTAATTCTTTCATACCCAGTCAGATTCTTCTAACTGAGTCATTTTTATAGTCTAAATTTGGTGTGTTTTTCTTTGCCATTAAGCTCGACTTTCAACCGGCTTAATAGCAAAGAGGGGCATTTGTAAATACCTCAAATTTTTACCCTCATACATAAACACCTGCCTCCTACCACTAGAACCCACTCTCTGAAGCCTTAAGGGAACCAGTTGGTCGACCTCCAAACCAGGGTTGTTCACAACCTAAATTTCACAAAAATTTCAATACTCTATCTTGCAATCAAGATTCAATCTCTATTTTAGCTCGATCTCAATTGTCAGTTCTCATCCTCAGATGAGAATCTCTAAAATTCTTTATCTCTGCTAGGGGACCGGAATTCCAAGTCCCTCATCTCGGGTTTATATTTCATGTGTCATTGCATGTCACTGCATGCATTTGGCATATTATTTCATATCATTTCATAGCATTGCATGTCATTGTGTCTCAGTATCGAGATCCAGTACTCCTGTTTTTTGAAATCTTTTAATCCAGATTCAATTTTAAAACTCATCTTTCAAAAGCAAATTCAAATACCTGGGTTTTAAATCGACATTTTGCCATTTGCCAACCCCCAGGATCTTATATTTCAAAATATTTTTCTTAGAAAATGATTTGGATTCGTTTTAAATTCAATTTTTTAACTGATTTCAAATCTCAGATGAGACCCATCTAGGTGGTGTCGCTTCTGGATTCTTTCATTTATCATTTTTTTTTTTTAAATTTAGAGTCCTAGTGGGATTAGGATTCTGTCTTTTCATCTTTTTAAACCTTTTGAAAAACTCTATTCTGATTTTAAACCAGATGTAATCATATCCCTTACCCATTCTTTTCATTTTGGCCAAAATCTCAAAGTCCTAGTTGGATCAGAACTCTTTTTCCAGAGTTCCAACCGGATCAGGACTCTACCTTTTACTATCATTTTTACCAGTTCTGAGAAAATCTTTCAAAAACTTCTTCATTTGGCTTACAAAAATCTAAATCTCAGAGTCTTAATTGGTTCAGAATTTTGGTCTAGAATCTTAGTTCGCTCAGAACTCCATTTTCAAAACCTTTGAATTCCATATGTTGATTTTAACTCATTTTCAAAGCCATTTTCAGTCTTATTTCAACTTTTTCAAAACCCTGATGTGGGGCCCATTCAGTTGGCGTCATATCTGGAGGAGTTCTGATCTAGTCAGGACTCTGTGTCATTTCAAAACTTTCAATTTCAATTCTACTTTTAAACCTCTTTTAAAAAAATCTTCATTTTCAAGTTTTAAAATCGTTTTGAAAAATCAAATGGGGCCCACTCAGGGTGGCGCCACATTTGCAGAAGTCAAGGTTAGACTAGGGTTAATTAGTGTTCTAGTTAGATTAGGGGTTTAGAAGAGTCAAAATCAATTTTGAAAATCCATTTTATTTAGGTTTTTAATCATTGGTTTTTAAAAGTTTTAAATTAAAGTTTTAAAAATCCAATGTGAGCCCACACTAGGTGGCGCCACATTTGGACCTTTTAGGATTTTATTAGGAGTCATATTAGGTAGTTAGGGCTAGGGGTAGGATAGTAATCTTCCAAAAAAATCTCCCCCCCCCCCCTAGCAAACCCAATTAAGAAAGAGTTTGGTTTTTTTTAAAACTCTTAGTTAAACCTAATTTTTTTTTTATAAAAGGGAGCCCAAGAGGGTGTCTACCCTTATTCTCTCTCTCATTTTCTTGGAACTTCTCTCTCCTCTCAGCATCCTCTCCTTCCTCCTTAGCCACTGCAGCCACCCAAGGTAATATTTTATTTTTTCCTTCCATATTTTATTATTTTTTTTATGTTTTTACTAAGGATTCCACCATTGCCGCCCCTCCACTATTGGATTTTGAGCATTATTTTCATCCAAGAACCTCAAGATCGGTCCAAGAAGATGATCTAACTCCGTTCAATGATGTTTTTTAGGATTCTAATCCGTTAGAATCATTTAGAAATATACTTTTTATGTTCTTAACACATTAAATATGAGACTTGCCCGTTAAATGGGCTAAATTCCTCTTTTCAAAAGGTAAATCAAATTCAACCATGGATTCCCTGTATTTTTTTATTTTCTTGTGATATTAGTGTTTATTTTACATGTTCCAACATCTATTTCAATTTCGTTATGCTGTTTACATTTTTTTCATTATTTTTCATGTTTAAACCATAGTTTTTAGTGTTTTAATGGATAGTCGTATGTTTTGATTCTAGGTTCATAAAAATCATAGTAGTTCATGCTTAAATATCCGTTATAAAATTCTGATTTTTTTATGGTTAGTCCACGGATTTGTCAGTAACTCCCTGTAATAAAATCTTTGGATTCGGGAACTCTATCAGAAAAATATAAAGTTGAACTGTTATTCCTATTCTTTGAAATCGCTATTGAGATTCATGTATAACTTGCAAATGAGATATTTCTGTCATTCGAGATTCTATTTGTAATCCGTAAACTGCAGTAGCTTTGTATTAGTGTCTATTATTTTTTGTAATTTTCTCATAATTTTATGTCTTTGTCTGCTATTTTTCCTCTATCAGAAGGTAAGATCAACTTCTCAAAACTCGTTATGCTTTCTTTAAACCCTAACTTGACTTGTGTCAATCGTATCTCCCTAACCGGAGATCTTATTGATAATATGTAAAAAGGAAAAATCTTTATGTTAGTGTTTTATATTCATTGCTAAAATTTTAGAATTGTTAAATGTGATTTATTATTTTTCCCTGTTCCCGAAATCAGAAGTACTTGTTTTAACATATTTTATATTCGTTAAATTCAAGCGTATATTGCTGGAACGATATCTCCCTAACCAGAGATGATTTTTCTGATCTGTAAAAAGAAAAATCTCTATTTTTTGTAGAGTATTCTTCTGTAAAATTTTATGAATTTCCATAGTGATTTGACCCCTTATTCAGGTCTAACACTGTGACAGGTACATGCCCATGGGTAAAAATATCATATTTTAGGGTTTTGCGCAAATTTCGCATTGAAATAATGTCAAAAATAAATTTTTATGATTCCAGTTTAATTTCAAGGTTATCAGCAGTGCAAGTGTTGATTTTTGTTAATTTTGGAATTCATTTGATGCTTGGATTGATTAAATTGCAAAACAAGGTGCTCGTAGGATCCAAAAACACTGGCAAAATTGTGTTTTTTGTGTTGTTTTTAATTTTCTTCATAAAAGTTTATGTTTTTATTGTTTTTTCATATTTAGAATCATGTTAGGACACTTCATATCCAATTTGGCTTTGATTTGAATCTTTTTAAGCCCTAAATCCAAAGTTTTACCAAAATATTTTCTAAAAACCCTGATTTCAAGGCCATAGTCTTGTTTTCAGGGGTATTTTTGTTAATTTTCTCCAAATTTTGAATTTTAAACTTATTTATCTTTATTATTTATTCAATTTTATTTTATATTTTATTATATTTATATAAAAAAAATATGAGAAAAGGCTTATATTTGGATAAAACCAGTAATTTCTAAATATTACTCGATAAATCTAGAAAAGCCAACATATCTTCACTAACAAGTTTTCTAGTTTTGCAGAGATATTCAAGGCTGTATTTATCTTTGTTTTCCCTTTATTTAAATTCAATTAGTGATGTAAATTGTAAATAAATTTGGAATAAAAATTTAAATTCCTGCTTAGAATTAGGGTTTGCATTGCATATAGTTTAAACTTTGATATATAACTGTTATGTTTGTCATTCATGCATATATTTTAATTCTACTAAGGTCTACATGAATGGCACATGCACTAGCTTCTAGGGAGTTGGTAAACTCAATTGAGTTCATATTTATGGCCATAGTCAAAATACGAACAAAATCCATATTTATCATCTTCCTTTAAGCCACAATGAGCCTACACTCTTAGGCTATTTTCAAAAATCATTGCTTATTTTAAAGTTTTCTAAATATTTTCTCCTTTTAGAATCAAATGACATATATTTAATACGTATTCATGGCCATAGTCAGGGATATGTAAAGAATATATTTCATCTAAGTTCTACAAGGCACAAAAAATTGTTTTATCAATGATTTCTCAAAAAAAATTTAGAAAATATCTTTGATAGATTGCATCCATGCATCATCTAGGTTTAGAGAGAATCATAAACATATTTCACAGGGCCACACGCCCCTTCCTTTGAGTTATTCCTCAACCTCATTTCAGAAAATCGATTTTTCTCAAGTTTGTCCTTATTTTCCTCAAAATCGATTTTCTCAAAAAACCCTTTGATTTTTCAAGGATCTTTTAAGTATTTCCCCATTTCTATTCACGATTTTCCAAGTTATATTCTCAACTTCAAAGTTCAAATTCAGAGAAATCAACTTTCTCTAAATCATTTTGAGTTTTATCAAAAATCAATTTCTTCAAAACTTCAAGATTTCTTCAAAAATCAATCTTCTTTTCTTCAAAAATATTCTCTCAACAAGGCTCACGATTTTCAAAGTATTATCTTTTTCAAGGATTTCCTAAACATTTCAAATCTTCAAGGCAAACATCATGTTTTCAAACCTGCATTTTCAGAAATTCATAACACATGCTTGATTCTTTGTGCATTCAGGAAATAGAACATGATTTAGACAAGTTGAGCAAAGCAAAGCAATAGATTGATCCTTGGTTCAATTACCCTGGTAAAGGTGTCAGGAACGGTTGAACCTCGTATCGACATGCGAGTCTCATTCTACGAAATTTTCTCGCATTTTAAAACGAAAGCGAGTTATTTTTTAAAATATTTTTCAAAGGACAGTTTGACTTGCAAAAGTAAAATTTTGCAATGATAACAAGAATCCTTTGCGATGGCATGAGATTTCAATAAATCTTGAGCTTCATGCTTGACGATAAACACACTGAGTCTCTTGATTTGAGATGCAGCGATCTTAAGGGACTCATGAGGAGAAATGGGGATGACAGAAGAAGATGGAGGAACCATAACAGGAATGGTGGCTTAGACCACGGGTGATGAAGTGGAAGACAAAGGGGCAAATCTTTTGAAAGAAGCAACTTGATCTTTCTACCCTCAAAAGTGAAGGAATAGACATTGGACTTACCATGATGTATAAAATTTCGGTCATATTGCCAAGGTCTTCCAAGAATAAGATGGTTTGCATTCATAGGGAGCATATCGCATCAAACTTGATCGAAGTAGGTATTTCTAATTGAAAACTTGACCAAGCATTGTCAGTCGATACAAACATCGATGCTCTTTTGGAGCCAAGACATCTAATATGGACGAGAATGGGTCTTACAACTCAAACCTAACTTGGTCATGGCTTCGACCAAAATCACGTTCTCACAATAACCGAAGTCTATAATGAACCTACATACTTTCTCATTTCTCATTGATGGTATAATCTGACTCAAATATGTGAGTTCTTAACCATCGATTGTTCGTTTCTTATCGCGGAGCTAAACAAATCTGCCTCGAGGTCGGAGTGGTCGGAGTGGTCCGAGTCTCCCCCTGACTTCACCCCGGACGAAAGGCCGATCGCAGAGGAGAAAGACAGCATTCCTTCTTCAACATTGCCGTTCCTTGACAGCCCAGAGGCCAGCCACTTCTTCTTCTCATCCACTGCAGCTGCTGGCACCGCCATATTCGGCTCCAGCGAGCCGCCAAAGCTGATGTTCCGGCCACCTCCGCAGGCAGCTGCCGTGGTGGTACAGCTGCTCCTCTGATCGAAACTCAGGATCTCGACGTTCTCGGGCTTGCACACGGCCTTGCTCGCTGTCGTCTGGTCGAAAAGCCTGAATTTTGGGTTGTTTGTCGACGACTCCCCCAGGAATCCTAACTCTGTGAAGCTCAATTGCCTCTGGAATTCTCCCCCAGAGATATCGATTGCCGTCAGGGAGCTCCCGCTAGGGTTCTTCTCGTTAACCTGCTTCTGGGCATCACCGTCCCCCTTGATCCCACTGACCACCAGCAGCGGCGCCGTCGTGGTCAATGGATGGTCGCTGAACCAGACATCTGGGTCGAATTCCTCGGCGGCGAAAGTCTCCCTCACCTTCTCCACGAGCTCCAGGTTCGCAAACACGAGCTCGGTCGACCCCAATTCCACCACGCCGTTGCCGACGGGGATGCAGACCATGGTCTGGATGCCGAGGGCGTGCGCCTGCCGGACGCGGTCGCAGGACGCCGCCGTGAGGCAGTCAACGCCGGTAAGCCACGCTGGCTCTCGGCTAAAGAGCGTGTACCCGGCGAGTCCGTCGCCGTTGCCGAACGACTGCGTCATGGAGACGAGGTAGAACCACTCGGAGTCGGTGACCTCCTCGTCGACGACGCCGGCCTCTTCGCCGGGCGGGGGAACAACGGAGATGAGCGAGTTGAGGTCGCGGAGGAACTTCTTCCTGTGGGACTGTTCGGCCGAGGAGGCGTTCCGGGAGGGCCGCTTGGGCTCCTCGCCACGGTAGTACCCGTCGCCCCACACCAGCAAGGACACCCCTGACTGGTCCATCGACGGCTGCCAGAAGATCGCGTACGTCCACCGTTCCCGCGACGACTCGATGAGCGACTGTAGCCGGTGCTGCAGCGACTCCTGGTTGAACGGCACCCTGGCCGCGCCCGGCACCGCCGAGGAGGACGACGACGCCACCGCCCAGACGGGAGGCTCCGATGAGGGCGGCGGCGGCGGCGGGTACGCCGGGAAATCGGACGCGATGAAGGCCTCCAGCATCGCGTTGTAGTCGTCCAGCCACGGGTTCAACGTCGATACAGCGGCGGACAACGGCTGCGACGCCATGAACAACGACGGCAGCGGCGACTACACGCAGTACTCCGTTATTCAATAGAGAACCAGCCCTCGCTTCTCCTTCCACGCTTCCCTCCCCAAATTCACCCTCTTCCCGATTCGCACCTCTACGTTTCCGCAAAGAAAACCCCAAACCTCTCTCTCTCTCTCTCTCTCTCTCTCTCGGGTTTTAGTACCTCCGGCGAGGAGTTGAAGACATTCCGGTGGAGTTCGAGGGGTGGGGATCTGGGTTTTCCGTTACCAAGGTGGAGATTCTGACGGAAAACCAGAAATCGGGGTGATCCAGGTCGGTTGGTAAGAGACGTTGTGGGCGAGGCTTAGAAAGGTGATTTTTGGTGGCCGGAAAACCGGAGTCCGGCGGAGAGTGGAGGTGAGAAATTCGGGGTTTCTTGATGAGGGCGATGAGTGGTGGGGCTTTGGTGGGTTACGATGCATTTGGTATTTGTGTAGGGCGAGTTTGGGTTTCATTTTCTCCCCATGTGGAGCTTCGTCCTGGGTCCAGAGAGGGCTCCGCGAAGATTCCCCCGTATTCCCGAATTGCACCCGTAATAACGTATAATTACAGTTCGTGCCATTATCTGCTTAGTCCTCCCCGGAGGGTTTGGATCACAATTAAGGTGAATGCTTATAAACATAATTGCTAGAAACGGGCTGGGTTAGCCTGAAAAAGTTTCAAACAGGTTTCTATTTAAAATGTATATTGATATGATCTCGAGAAACATCCTACAAGTTTTATAATAAACATTGAGATAGCTTGTAAAAGAATTGGTAGCTAGAGTTTTTAAGTTGACACCGACTATGTATTTGGATAATGACACTGAGTTTGGTATCGATGTGTAGTGCTAGTATGCTAGATGTATCGAGTACGAATGCAACTATGGTATAAACTGCACTAACATGAACTAACAATAGCTTGAGCTTTCCCGCGTTACACCATAGGCTAGAAACTCATCTTGAAATGACATAAAAAGTGCTCGTTATTATTTGTCATTAAATTTGTTTCTAATGTTTTATATATATATATATATATATATATATATATATATATATATATATATATATATATATATATTTGATAGACAAGCTGGGGTTCCCCACTAGTTATACAAAGTACCATTAGGTTTTGAACTTGCAACGTCCCAACACAAGGTGAACTGCCAAACAAGTGGGGTACTCGTTTCCATCTACAGTTTTTTACAAAAATACCATTTTAGTTAAATACTTTTACAAAATTATAGCGTAATAATAAATTGAATAGGTATACATGCTAAGTATTTTGATTCTCAAGTATCTTTAAGAAAAAATATATTAGAAAAAGGTCGACTCAAGTCAGTGCGGAAGCTTGACTCGGTATCCACCAAATCTGAGTGAGGCTGAGATACACAAGTAGGGTTTTGGATGTGCTTCCAAATAAAAGGTCTTAGCATGTCACAAGGATACGGTTAAAAGGATGTGAGACACACCATTTTTTGCATAAATTTTTATGAAAAATAGTACGCAAAAGGACACGACACGAGGGTTTGCTGGAATATCCCTACAAGAGCTTACTTGCTCTGTAAAAAAAGATAAAGGGCAGCCCCTTTAATTTTTCTCTTTGGTCCACGTAGGGCCATGATAGTGTTGTTGAAAGAGACCGTTTTGTTGGTAGGTTGGAGGTGAAAATAACACGTAAATATGATGGGAGAAGGGTTTTTTTTTTCTTATAGTCCAAGGGAAAACCACCCTCTTCACCCAATGCACATTGGCTGACCTCTGGTTTGTAAAGCCCTTGATGTTCTTCCTACCCACCGAGAAGAACACTCAGTTTCGAACTTGCGTCAAGGGATGCCACCCATAGGTTTCGAACTTGTGATGTCTCCTCAGCTTGGTGACATTCACAAGTCACCCCTGCCAGATGAGCAGAGCTCTTATGGTCAATGAAAACTATGACTAAAGAATTAGTTTGCAGCCAGATATTCTCGGAATTCATGAACTTCTTCACGTTTTCTGCACTCGACAAACAGGTCCTTGTTTAAATGAGATGAATTCTACAGTGGCAAGTCCAGGAATTGCGATTCATGAGCGCGTTTGGATATGTATCTGACTTTGTTCATGCTGACATTTTGTAGAATGAGTGCATCTCACCAAACAGTCCAACCTCATACAGTCATACTGACGTCGACTGAAAGTTCTTACAAAAACTGGACTTATAAAACATATGGGAGCGAGATTCAATCCAATTCAAAGATCCAGTTTTAATAATAAAGATTTGGATCCATATTGATGGGATGCAAGCATTTAGATTTATATTAAATACAATATATTTAATAAAGTCATTAATTAGAAAGTAATTATGTTAGAATTAGAAGTTTAACAAATTAGAAACTCTTGAAGGGAATAAAGGAGATGCTTTAAAACACTAGTGGGGAAGCTCTTCAACATTCCAAGCTTTTGATTCATCCAAAATGGTGAGAAAATGATCCCCTTTCATATAGAAATGAGCATTTTCCCTCATGGGGGTGGAACAATAAGTCAAAAAGTGGAACCGTCGATTTTTCTAACACGTATTTTCATATGAACGTGCAATCATGATTTCCTCTTAGGGCCGTTTGTTTCATTAGATTGGTGGGAAGATGACCCCATTTTCTCATGATGATCGTTTACTCTTCTTCGATAAAGAGAGAAATCTCAATCAAGTTTTTGTTATGCCTAATATGTAAAACTTTAGCCAGCCTGCTTGACCCATTAAACAAGCTAGGATGGGCGTCAAAATAGTGGCAAACAAACTCTACCAATTTTCCAACTATAGCTATTGAAATAAATGGTTAAAAAATTACCGAATTCTAATATTAGAACGTATAAGGAATGCTTGCTTTAGTCATAGGTGGTGATGAACAATCACAACTGAGAAAGTAGAAGCTTGGATTGTTGTCTTGTGACCAACTTTCACAAGATACAAGGCAGAAATAATGGCAATCACAATTTGTACACTTTTCTCATGTTTCACTAGCCTTGAGAAAGTGTTGTGATGGTGATTTACAATTACAGAATCTTGACAAAATTCAAAAATCACAGAGCATCCCATAAAGTTATCCCTCATGGGAATTGCATGTATGAGCTTATTCGTCTGTTCAACTTGGAAGTTGGTGGGTGTGGACTCAATTTGGGTGTAGATTACTCCTACATTCACCTGGATCACCCCCTCTTATTGTGGAGTGGTTTTTGCATGAAATGTTTCATATGTGTTTCTCATGAAACTCATTTCACACTTTGCTGCGTGAAACAAACAGTCCCTTCGGACACATTCGGAAAAAGGAATCCATTTTCATATACGTAAGTAAATGACATATGAGATTGAATCCTCCTATTTCCAATCCTATGCGTTAGTTTTTTTCAAATCCATATGAATTGAGATATAATTCAGTTTTGTGGTGTTAGTTTTATACTATACTAAGTTGAATCCAACCGACTTATTAAATTAGATTTGATTTCATATCCAAATAAGTTGCTGATCCACCTATGACCACCATGCCTTATGTGGCCCACCTCTGAGAGTTACGGACACACCCATGCACCAGAGAGGTTTGATCCGGCGCCTTCATCTCAGCACCCTCACAACCACCCTGCTGGCCATGCGGGTGACCCCGCCGTTGTGATATAGCAAATTATAGTTGAGAACAACTTTCATGGAAACTGAAGTTACATGAGGAGGTGTTATTTCAAATTCCATGAAAGTCCCATACAAGGGGATCTGTTTTTTAGTTGACTTGAGAAAATAGATCCCCTTGTTGGATTTTAACTTGCTGCTACATGAGAAAACATTCACTTTCATGCCAAAACTATTCACTTTTCCATTTCTTTTTTTTTCGGTCCCTTCGTACCAACTTGTAGGAGTTTGTGCCTTTGTATGAAAAGTACTTTTCTGAAAATGTGAGAAAGTATGATATTTTACACGAGAAGAATACAGTTTAATAAGAAAACCATGACCCCCCACCTTGTTTCACTTGTAGAAGAAAACACATATTTTCACATGGGGATGGGCCATTTTCTTAGCATTTTTGGGTGAAACCGTGGGCCCCCATGCACTTGTCTTCTACAATCCAAACACCCAAAGAACAATCAAATATATTTCAGCCATTTTTGAAATGGAAAGAGGATAGATTGGTCATTTTCGTAGCACTAAGCGACACCTAAGATGCTACCATATAAATCACCGATTTATTGGGGGCAATGTACAGAATCGCCGATCCAACATCCCCCTTCACCATCCAGGCATCCACCCCCTATCAAGTGGTTGCTGAATCTAAATAAATATTACAAGAAGGCGATTTTCAATTCACCTTCAAACTTTTAGTTAAATTAAAATACCCCCCAAAGTTTTCTTATTCTTCAAATACCCGTCAAGCACTTTACTTGGCTTACGCCAATAACCCCAGAGTTTATTACCCTTACGATGGTAATTAAAACATATTTTAGCCTTAATCTTTTAACTCGCACTTGTCTAAACAACTTCATCTCAATCAGGGATAAAATGAGATAGTTGGATGATTATGTTGCACTGAGGGGCCTTAGGTAAGGTCGAAAAATGAGCTAAATGAACCGAACCAAGGGTATTCAATCTCCCTTAGTCTTTCGGCGAGCCAATCTAAGCTTAAGCTCATGGCAAGCCCGAGTTAAGCGAGCCCAGCTTGATGTAGCTCATTTACAAGAAGAAGAAAAAAATCTAGACTCCCACCCTACTAAGTGAAGCTTTAATTGGCCTATTTATAAAATAAATACATTGTTCTAAAGCTATAAACAATAGGACTTGAAATATGAAATTATTGCTTGCAAGCTAAACATTTCAACCGTCATTTCTTTATGATATGAAATATATGAGAGAAATATTTCTATTATTCATTAACTTGTCTAAATGAGTTCAGCTGAACACATGTTAAAAAAATTAATCGTCCCATACAATGGTAAATAAAACCTATTTTAGTCTTAAAAGTAATAAAATTGTGTGGTCTTAAAATATTAAAAACAAAGTTTGTTGGAAACATCAATTAGCACATAAGCCAAGTTTTGCTAATCCTTTTGTGGTTTTTTGTCCACTAGTACAAATTTAATAAAAAAAAATCAATGAATAGTAGTTTTGCGATAAGAAAGAGATCCCATCTGATTGAAGAAATCATCGGCGGGGCCCACTACTTCATCGTACTTATTATTATTTTCTTATATTTAAATTGTACATTGGCAATTAAATAAAAGGAAAAAATAAGGGAGGGCAAGATTTAGTAATCGGTCATCCACTAGGGACAAAAAACAAAACAGCAATTGTCACGTTTTCCTCGCCAAAGCTGGGGCCCATATTAATCACGAGAGACAAAGCTTAGGCCACGTGGTGTGGGCCCAGGTGGAAGGGGACGTGATAAGCGCTGGTGCGGGTCCCACTCAACGTCCAAAGACCAGGCAGTAAAATTCGTTAAGGTAATTTTTTTTTTCTCCAAAAGAGCCTTTGGTTTGTCTCCACAAGGCCCTTTTTACAGCACGTGTCAATGGGCCCAAAGTGGGGCCCTTGTACTACGCCTAGAATGGATTGACCATGGATTATTCGGGTTGGGATCCAAATTTTGGTGCAGTGAGTTTGGATTTGAGTGAGGCCAAAGGTGTGTTTGGATAAGGTGGAAGTTGATGGAGAAAATGAGAATCCTCCTCTTTCTCAAGTTTATTATTAATAAAATTATTTTTCTTCAATAAATCTCATTCTTTTATTGTTTGACGACCTCGCCTAGGTAACAAGGCATATTTTAGTTGTTTATCTTTTTTTATAAAAAATATCAACGCAATTATCGTGATTTCAACGACGACCCAATCCCTGATAATGGGATATCTTCAAATTGTCAACCTAACCCTCATCGAATATTTTCCCCCATTTACTTCACCCTAAAGTTATCCTTCAAAGCTAATTATCCATGTTGTTCTGCAGAGAGCACTTGCAACCTTACATGGTTCAGACAAGGTCCAACAAGAAAACCGCACCAGCCAGCATATCAGTTCCTCGTCATCCTCCGAACAAGAAATGACCTCTCCACGATCTGCCGAGAACAGAAGCCAACAAGCCAATGATGACATTGACCCTTAGATGTATTCGTTATTTCAGATGATGATGAACAAAATGTTGTCTGAAGAAACAGAGGTTAGTTCGGGAAAAACTCATAATAAGAAAAAGATCAAGGGCTGAACAGTGAAAAAAATATGAAGATCTCCAAAAAGGCAGAGTCGTCACGAGGAAACTACTCACGAATTAAAATCAGTGGGTGATGCCGATGAGAAATGTGAGATTCAGCAAAAATTTTGAAGATCGACTCAGGGGCAAAGGTCGGCTTACAAATCCAAGGATCGGTCTGTTGATGACCCTACTCAACCAAAACTCAAAGACGTGGTCAAGATGGTCAAGGACCTGCAGGCTCGTGATAAGGGTAATAAGGTCTTCACAAGTGAAGACTTCTATGACGGACTAAATGGGAATGACAGTATTGACAACCTCTCTAGGAAATTTATCAAGTTTGATGGTTTGGGTGATCCAAAAGCATATCTCGACCTATTCTTCACAGAATGTTCCAAGTTCAGAAGGAACAATCGAGCCTTATTCCTTTATTTTTCTCTCAGTCTGGAGGGTATCGCAGCAAAATGGTATTCAAAGCATATTAACCCCATTGAGTTGAAGGAATTCGACAAAAATGGTTAATTTATTTATCGAACGCTTCCTCTTCAATGCAGAAGCACTACCAACCCTCAGCCATCTTTGCAGTCTCAAGAAGAAAGAAAATGAGAAAACTAGAGATTTTATTCATAGATGGAGATCCGCTTGCAACAAAATGTGGGACCCAATATCAGAATGACATGCATTGTCCTTAATTCTGAGCAACTTTTCACAACCCCTAAGGGGATTGATTTCTACCTCTCCGTCAAGGACTTTCATCGAGCTGACGAAATGAGCCAAATGGCTCAAGTTAAGTATGGAAAATGGGGTTTATGAGGGTTTCACTTTCACCAAGAATAACAGTCAGCAGGAATCTAAAAAGAAAACCCATCTTACCTACTCTTCCAACAACAGTAATAACCATCATAAAGAAAATGCGAAAGATCATAGTTATGGTTTAGGGGGATCAAACCCCAGCAAAAATGAGCAAAAGAGCAAGTCGATCCCTCAGTATGATAAACAGCCTCAGCAAACTTTTGAACAAGGGTCGAGACCTCAAGAAAAACCGAAGCGCGAAGGATGGAGGTATAACCACAAGTTTACTCTCGTGGACCAGTCACTCGAGACAGTACTTGAGTATATGCTTACCAGTGACATAATCAAACTCCCAAGGGTAGTTGATCCACCAGTGGTTATGGGAAAATTGAAGGATAGATTCTGCAAGTTCCACCGGACAGTGGGACACAACACGGAGAACTTCTTTGTTCTTAAGAATATCATTCAAGGATATATTGATAAGAATCTTCTGGTGGAAGGTATCGAAGACGAGAAAATGACAATATTAAATCAGCCTTTCCTTCAGCACTTGATCGCAATGATATCTGACCAGCCTTTCCAGCCACAGGATCATATTAAGCCATGTTCCAGCAAGGACATTCATATTCAGCATCAGGTCTTGGTGCTACAACGTGCCCAATCCAGTGCCCAAAGGATGGACCTCGTTTCAGCTCTCAGCAAGCTGAACTTCTCGAAGGAACCTGCTAAGGCATCCCCCGAAGTAGCCAGAGGAATTCCAGGGTTCCCTAAGTGCTTTATTAAGGCTACTAAAGATAAAAGCGGAACACTCAAAGAAAACACTGATTCGGTCTAGACACCGATCACTGCCCTCTCCAATATCCCGATCATCGAGTTGGCATGTGCTTCTCCTAAGCATCAGTAAGTCATGGATGATTTATTGCGAAAAATCAAGGTCAAGTCAGGCACCACCCCTGAAGACATGGCCTAGATTGTCAATCAGGCCATGACCAACACTCCAATCACATTCTCGGATGAGGACCTGCCAAAACCTCATGCATTCCACAACAATGCTTTATATATTGTGGTTTGAACCAGAGGAATGACTGTACCTCCATGTGCTTGTCGATGGAGGCAGCAGCCTCAACATTTGCGCTGAGATGATTGTCAAGGCTCTAGGTATAAAAAAAGAAGAGTACGCAACAGATCTGATCACCATCAATGAGTTTGACAACCATGGACAGACTGCAAAGGGCAAGATTTTTCCGAAAATATCCATCAACTACTCTGTCCACACAGTTCTTTTCCACGTTGTCGATGTGCTGCCAAAGTATAATTTTCTATTAGGACGCACATGGATTCACAACGCGAATGCAGTGTCATCCACTCTGCATTAATGCATCAAGTGGTCCAAGGACGGTATGATCACTACTGTCCTGGGTGAAGATCTAGAAGAAAGGCTGCCACAACCTATAATTCACAGACCTACCTATACTGCTGATATCCCTAGCATCAGGGAAAGCAAGGAAGTTATTCTCAGCGAAAGCCTCGAAATGTTAAAGCTAGAGGCAGCACCGGAGATAAAGCACACCGCAACGATGGTCCGATGGCAAGGGCCATATTTCTTTAAGATCGGTGGTCGTCTTGATTACAGAACTTTCAGTGATCATCCTTTTTTCCCGTAGTTTGTGAGAGCCAAGAAAGGATTTGATCTCCTACTGAAGCATGGCTATCAACTTTTCAAAGGCCTAGGCAAGAACGAAGATGGACGACTAGAGCCAGTAATCCCTGATCATCATCTGTGCAGGGCAGGATTGGAGTTTACGGGCAAGATATCTCATAAAGATACTGTCTTCATCAAGGGAATCCAATAGAAGCATCTGCCATCATTCTTTTTATACTTCATTTCTTTGATTTCTGCATTTTGTAGGGACGATGTCCCGTTTCATTTCAGTTCCCTTAATGTCATCATTTCATTCGAATCTTCAATAAAGTTATTGATTTTTCTTATCTATCTGAATGTGCTCCTTCTCTTCTCTCTCTCTCTACAATTTTGTCTTTGAAACTCGTTGTTATTATCCTTTTTATTTCGTGCAATTTATTTCATGATGAAAGAACTTTTTCTAAAATACTATTCCTTTCCCAAAATTTTAGAATATCTTCCCAATCGATAAGGAGACTAGTCATCAATCCTTCAATCGTGTCAAAGCCCGCAAAAATTTATCGGATCAAGGCAAGAACACAGGATAGTAAGGTCACAAAGCAGTTAGAAGAACTCGTAGAATTTGATTCATCTATTTAAAAATTGCCAGAATTTGCAGCAATTCAAAAGCAAGACGGGCCATCATCCCTAGTCCAGGATCCAACCAAAGACATCAATATTGGTTCAGAGGATAGTCCGAAGATTCTCAAGATCGGCACTAGCCTGAGCACAGATGAGAAGAAAAGGCTCATCGATTTTCTCAAGCAATATCAAGAAGTATTTGAAGTATTTGCATGGACTTACAAGGATATGTCAGGTTTAGACCCCAAATTGGTTGAACATCGCCTCGTTTTGAAACCCGATGTTAAACCAGTTAAGCAGAAGTTGAGAAAAATGGATCCTCGAATCGAGCAGCAGGTCAAGGAAGGACTTGAGGATTTACTCAAAACTGGATTCATTCGAACAATAGATTACCAAGGCTGGTTAGCAAACATCGTGGCTATTCCCAAAAAAAATGGTAAGGTTTGAATTTGCATCGACTTTCATGATCTCAACAAAGCTACTCCAAAAGATGACTATCCGCTCTCAAACATCGATCTCCTGATCGATAGCACGGCTGATCATGCCATGTTCTCCTTTATGGATGGATATTCGGGATATAATCAGATCAAACTGCCCGCTCGTGACCTGTCCAAGACATCCTTCACTACGCCATGGGGCACGTTCTGTTATACAATCATGCCATTTGGACTTAAGAATGTTGGGGCGACCTATCAGCGTGCAATGACTGTCATTTTTTATGACCAAATGCATAAGATTATGAATGCATATGTTGATGATATCCTGATCAAATTCAAGGAGAAAAAAGATCACATTGACGTTCTAAGTCAAGTCTTCAAGTGACTCATTTTATTCAAGCTGCGAATCAATCCTCAGAAATGTGTTTTTGGAGTAGAGTCAGGCAAGCTACTTGGTTTTATGGTCAGCAAAAGAGGGATAGAAGTAGATCCTGCTAAGGCAAAAGCTATCATCGACATGCCACCTCCAACCAATCTTAAGGAATTGCGTAGTCTTCAAGGATGTATGCAGTCGATCCGACAATTTATATCCAATTTAGCCATGAGGTGTGAACCTTTCAATCATCTACTCAGAAAAGAAGTGAAGTTCGAATGGGGACCAGAGTGCCAACAGTCGTTTGAGCGCATCAAGAACTACCTTCTCAATCCTCCCATTCTGAAGCCACCAGAATTGGGAAAGCCTCTTTTATTATACGTCTCAGTCAATCAAACCGTGTGTGGCGGATTCTTGGCGTAATATGAAGAAGGCAATCGGGTAGAGCATGTCATTTACTATGTAAGCAAGACTTTTATTGACTACGAGAAGAAGTATTCTCAGATAGAGAAGACATGCCTCGCACTAGTCTGGGTGTGTCAAAAATTGAGACATTATTTGTTAGCATGAGAAGTCAAGGTTCTATCAAAACTCAATCCTCTTAAGTATATTTCGGAACAATCGGTTCTCAGTGGATGGATGGCCAAGTGACAAGTTTTGTTGATGAAATATGACTTATAGTATGTCTCTCAGAAGACAATTAAAGGCCAGGCCATCGCCGACCAGCTAGCCGATTTTCCTTTGTCAGAAGATGTGAAAGTCGAGGATGATTTCCTTGATGAGCGCATTCATAATATTCAGCAGTCTTCGATTTGGAGTTTATTCTTTGATGGTTCCAAGAACATGGCTGGCATAGGGATCGAGATCCTATTGATCACACTCGAGAAGGAGATGATCCCTTTCTCCCTCAAACTTGATTTATAATGCACTCATAACATGGCCGAGTATGAAGCTTTAATACAAGGTCTGAGAATTCTGCAAGACTTCAATGTTAAGAGAGTGCACGCTTTTGGCGACTCGTTGCTCGTCGTCAGCCAAGTCAAAGTCGAATGGCAGGTAAAAGATCAGAAGCTACTTCTTTATCAAAAGATCATTTTAGCTCTCATCGATAGCTTTGACGAATTCTAGTTTTTTCATATCAAAAGAGAGTTTAATCAGATAGTTGATGGCTTAGCCAGCCTAGGCTCCATTATGTCTTTCAGAAACGGTGAATCATGTCGCTCTTTTAAAATTGGCAGACTCGATCAACCTGCCTTTATTTCAGTAATGCAAATCAACCAGGCAGAGCGGAAGAAGAAGCCTTGGCACCAAGATATCAAGAATTTCATCGAGATCGGTGAGCTTCCACCAGAATTGTCAAAGAGAGAACATAAAGCAATTCAACACATGTCTGCTCGTTATTTTATTCTTGCCAATATTTTTAATCATCGTGGGTTCAGTTCTGAGTATTTCAGGTGATTAGATGAAGATGAAGCCAAAGAAGTTGTTCGAGAAGCGCACGAGGGCATTTATGGTGGCCACGTCGACTACCAAACTCTTGTTAAGCAGATCGTTCGGGCAGGGTACTATTGGAAGACCATGCAATAAGACTGTTATCACTTTGTGAAGAAATGCGTTCAATGTCAGATGTATGCACTTTTCATCCATGCACCGGCAACATATTTACAATCAGTTGTATCTCCATGGTCATTCTCTATGTGGGCTTTTGATGTTGTAGGCCCAATTACTCCTTCTGCCTCCAATGGCCATAAATATTTCTTTGTTGCAACATAGTATTTCACCAAGTGGGTTGAGGCTGTCACTTTTCGTACAGTGGAAGGCTGGCATGTGGTCTCGTTCATTCACAAGAATATTCTTTGTCATTTCGGCATACCGCACAACATTGTTTTAGATAATGGGACTCATTTCGAGAATGAGAGAATGAAAACCTTTTGTTCGAAGTTCAGAATCCATCATCATTTCTTGGCTCCCTACTATTCCCAAGGGAACGACCATGCAAAAGCTACAAATAAGATTTTGATTCGCATCTTGGAAAGAATCATTGAGACGGGTCATGATCCGCATGAGAAAATCCATGATGCACTCTGGGTGTATCGAACCACCATTCGGACCCCGACCAACGCAACTCCTTTAGAGCTTGTTTATCCTAGGTGGTACTACCTCTTCATGTTCAGAAGCATGCTCTCAAATTCACATCCCATCTAGAGCTACCACTCGACCAGTATTAGCAGCAGAGGTTGATACAACTTGATCTACTCGACGAAAGAAGACTCAAAGCGGCAGAGCATGCTCAGTCTTATCGTCAGAGGATAGCTAGGCATTATGCCAAGTCAGTCATCGAAAGAAGATTTCAAGTTAATGATCTAGTCCTTAGATCTACAACTCATCTTAAGCACCGTCCACGTGGCAAATGGTCACCAAACTGGGAAGGTCCCTACATGGTCAAAGAAGCGTTACCGCGTAAATCATATCATTTGATTAATGAAGACGGGGTAGAATTACCAGATCCTATCAATGCCCTACATCTCAAGAAATTCTACACTTAGAAAACTTCTATTATATCTTTTGTATTCCTCAATGAATTTCCTTAATAATGATGGATTACTCTTTTATCTGAATGTCTTTCTCCCAGAATACACTGGGGCATTTTGTTATAAAACTCATCTTTTACTCAAAATACCCTGTATATAGGCAGGATCAGACAAAACCTTTCATCATTCACTTATTTGCGCTCGTTCGCATTTACTTGCATATATTTGCATTCATTTGCATTTGTTTGCATCATTTGTGTCCATCTTGCATTTGCATCAAATTTTATTACCCATTCAGGACAAGGGATAAATCTTGAGACCCCAGTAAACTGTCCAAGTCCTCGTGAGGGTGAAAATTGAAAATTTCCCATCACAATCAACGGGTACCTTTTTAAAATCCAATGCTCGTACTGATAATCTTTCAAAATCTAGTATTCGTGCAGGTAATTTTTTAAAATCCAGTGCTCGTACTGGTAATTTCTCAAAATCCAATGCTCGTGCTAGAAATCGTTCAAAATCTAGTGCTCGTACTATTTTTTTTTCAAAATCCGATGCTCGTGTTAGTACTTTTTCAAGATCTTGTGTCTATCGGTCGAACTATTCCAAAACTCATCAAGATTAATGCCAATTTTGTCAATCAGACCTTCGGGTCAATCAATTTTTGCCAATCTGACTATTGGGTCAATCAATTGTTGTCTAATCGACCTTTAGGTCAACAATTTTGTTAATCAAACCTTTGGGTCACTCAAGCCTAGCAATCACACCTTCGGGTCACCTCTCTTGTTAGTCAGACCCCCTGGTCATCAATTTTATCAAGCAAACAAATTCTATCAAAGTCAATCATATTTTTCTGACCTTTGGGTCGCATCTGGCAATCATAGTCTTTCAAGATTCGACCTTTGTGTCGGATTCGTCCGCCAATTAGCTCAAAATCAATTATCAATCATTTCTCTTGTGAGGGATCCTGTTTCCAAGGAGAGTTCGAGGGAGCTCATTCTTTTCGCATGTCTTTATTGTTCGTTTGTTGAACCCCTTTTAGGGAGAGTTTGAAGGGACTCGTGCTTCACGAACAATTTGCAAAACAATCTTTATTGTCACATAAAGAACCCCTTTTCCATGGAGAGTTTGGACGGAAGCTCAGTATGATAAACAATCTCTGCAAACTTTTGAACAAGGGTCGAGACCTCAAGAAAAACCGAAGCGTGAAGGATGAAGGTATAACCACAAGTTTACTCTTCTGGATCAGTCACTCGAGACAGTACTTGAGTATATGCTTACCAGTGACATAATCAAACTCCCAAGGGTAGCTGATCCACCAGTGGTTATGGGAAAATTGAAGGATAGATTCCGCAAGTTCCATCAGACAGTGGGACACAACACGAAGAACTGCTTTGTTCTTAAGAATATCATTCAAGATTATATTGATAAGAATCATCTGGTGGAAGGTACCGAAGACGAGAAAATGGCAATATTAAATCAGTCTTTCCTTCAGCACTTGACCGCAATGATATCTGACCAGCCTTTCCAACCACAGGATCATATTAAGCCATTTCCCAGCAAGGACATTCATATTCAGCATCAGGTCTTGGTGCTACAGCGGGCCCAATCCAGTGCCCAAAGGATGGACCTTGTTTCAGCTCTCAGCAAGCTGAACTTCTCGAAGGAACCTGCTAAGGCATCCTCCGAAGTAGCCAGAGGAATTCCAGAGTTCCCTAAGTGCTTTATTAAGGCTACTAAAGATAAAAGCGGAACACTCAAAGAAAACACTGATTCGGTCTAGACACTGATCACTGCCCTCTCCAATATCCCGATCCTCGAGTTGGCACGTGCTTCTCCTAAGCATCAGTAAGTCATGGATGATTTATTGAGAAAAATCAAGCTCAAGTCAGGCACCAAAATTTTACTGACCTTTTCTCTTAAATCCCTTGTTTGATTTTTTTTTAAGCTTTCTTTGATTTGTACTCACATAAAAAAGATGGATTCACACACCGACAAGGTTTTGTCTATTTGCGCTCTGATACCAATGTAAGATCTTATGCGCTTGCAGAAGAGCGAACACGAGGTTGAAGCGTGCACTGTTACACAATGAATCGCCAAATGTAGCCCTCTTCACAACTCCTCTACTTTTAGGTATTTTTTGTAAACCCATAAAATAAACTATGTATTCTCTATGAATGATCTATGTGTATCTTTGTGTGACTCCATTGAGTCTTTTTATAAACCTGAAAGGGGTTGGATTAAACGTGCCTCTTGGTAAAATCCCTTTAACCTCAAGAGTTACAACTCTTGATGTTAAGACCTTGTAACTAATATCTTCTAGGTCATTAATTAGTCTTAATGTTTATATATTTTTAAGTTTCAATAATTTATTGTTATAGCCTTAATAGTTAGAACTCTTAGAGAGAGTCAAGAGAGTAACCGTTGGGGTGCCCTCCCAACGTCTCTCTCTTATGTCCACATCCCAACAAGTATTACTTTTTTTTTACTTAAAGAAACCTCTCGAGGCATAGAGACCTAGCTGTAAACACCCCAAATTTTCATTCACCTCCCCGACATTTCCACCAAGCACCATCATCCAGCCTTTGAAATCGTCGGAGGGCAAAATAGTCATTTTCTGAGCCCGGAGCTTGCAAAAGTCTAAATTTCATCTGCAACTCTCAAAATTTCTCTATTTTCAGCTCAGATGTTCAAAATTCTATTCCTGACAGGAAACAAGAATCTTCAAGTCTTGGTTCAAGATTTTATTGCATAAGACATGACATTGCATATCATCGCATGAGCATTTCACATCACTGCACTGCACTGCATGTCATTTCGAGGTCCAGAACTCTTGATTTCAAAATTTTCAATCCAGATTTGAATTTCAACTCTTTTCAAAATTGATTTCAAAACCCTGGGTCTTCAAAATTATCAATTCTTCCTATTTTACCCCCAGGGCTCTGAATTTCAAAATATTTCCTCAGGAAAACAATCTGGATAATTTTCCAATAAATTTCAATAAATTTCAACTCAAATTTTGCTTTTTGTCAGCTATTCCAATATCCTTCTTTTACAAAATCTCCCCACAGGGGCCAACTCTTTCCAAAAAATTCTGTTTTACCAATTAGTCCAGATTTTATAAAAATTCCAAAAAGAAGATGTTGTTTTATCCCTATTTTAATAAAGAAGCAATGTGGGACCCACACTGAGGTGGTGTCACACAGGATTTTCTTTTGAAAATTTTGAATTTTGAAAAACCCAAAAATATAGGAGCCTTGTCCCTTGGATTGGTGCCACTTGTCCTTTCTCTCTCCTCCCATTTACCTGCCATGTGTCAGCATAGGGTTCACCTAGAGTTGGCGCCACATGTCACCTTCTCTCTTCTGCCATCCTTTGACACGTGTCAGTGTGGGGCCACCTTAAGATGCCGCCACATGTCATTAGTCATCCTCTTCATTTTATGCCACGTGTCAATGTCTACCATCTTCACCCTGTGCCATGTGTCATTCCAAGGCCACCATGAGATGCCACGTGTCATGTGTTGTCCTGTTCAGAAAAAGTAGAACTTGTCTCCCCTGAGGTGGCACCATTTGAATTATGTCTCCTGCAAGTGACACCTGTCACTCTCTCCTTTCCTCAGGAAAAGCAAGCGACACGTGTCAATCTCTGCTCCTTTCAGAAAAAGCAGGTGACACATGTCTCCCTCCTATTTTTTTTTCAGAAAAGTAGATGACACATGTCATCTCCAGCTTCCTTTAGAAAAAGTAGAAGACACATGTCACTCCCTGCTTTTCTCAAAAAAAGCAAGTGACACATGTCATCCTCTGCTCTTCTTAGAAAAAGTAGAGGACACATGTCATTTTCTGCCTCCTTCAGCGAAAGCTAGAATTCAAATATTCAAACTCCAGGCTGAGGTGGCACAAATCCTAAACTTCACCTTTTCTATTTTGTGTGAGATGGTGCCACGTGTCCCTTTCCCTCCTTTTCCTCCCTCTTGCCACATGGCATTGTAGGAGCCACCCTGAGGTGGCACCACATGTCCACCCTCCATTCCTCCAGGGCCAACCTCCATTTAAAATTCAAATCCCCCTCTGAGGTGGCGTCATCTGAAGAACCTCCTCCAGCAAGCTGACACTTGTCAGGTATGGAACCATCCTAGACTGCCACATGTCCAGATCTCCTTTCATCAGAAAAAGTAGAATTCAAACTCCTCTGAGGTGGCACCTTCTGAGCCCACTGCTCTGTTCTTTTGACATGTGTCAAACACTTTTGAGGTGGCACCAATCCAGAGTTCCACTTGGCCTTAAATTTTATTTTTATTTTATTTTAATAAAAGTATCCCACCATGAGGTGGTGCCACCTGAGGGCTCCCTGCAAAAGCCAAATTCGAATTTCAAACCCCCAGATAGCACCCCCTGAGATGGCGCCACATGGAGGGCTCAGATTGAGCCTGTTTGAAATTCAAAATTTTTCAGAAAATCTATAAAAACAAGGCTCCACGCCCAGCATAAAGAGACCATCTTTTGAGAACTCTTGTGAACTTGAAAATTCGACATAGCCTTCTTGAGAATCCGATTTTTGCACTCTGGAATTCACGCCCCCTTTGGCTCAGTGAAGAAGGTGTAGTGGGTCGATTTTGGTGAACCATCCGAAGCCCGGAGCGAAGGACGAACGAAGCTCGTGATAGCCGCCCCTTTCAAGAGCTCCTACGCTGCATAACGAAGCAAGGTGCACCTCTTTTCCTCTTGATTTGATTTCATGATTCGATTCGGGAGTCGTTTGAAGAAAGAGCTCATCCGAGAGATGGATTGAGCTATTCTCATAAAACGACATACATAAAAATATTCAATTATGCTTTCTTGATGATTTTTAACATTCATGCATTTAGCTAGATTTAATTTGCATTTTATTTCATCAATTTAGCACGTTTCATGAATTAATTAGGATTAATTTAGCATTTATTTCAATTCTGCTCATTTTCAGTAGTTCTCTGTTTTTGTCAGTCAGTCTACACGTCATTTTATGCAGTTATATTTTATTAAAAATCCTAAAAAAATCACGGAATTTGCCCTGAGGTGTCCCTAGAATTGTACCAAAAATTCGGAAGCATTTGAATTTTTTTACTGCGGTAAACATTCAAAATGGCAAGTCGGGTTTTGTTACCCGGGATGCGTTTTAAAAAGTATTTTCCGACTTGTAAAATCGAGATCTCCCTCATGGGAGATCCGATTTTCAATCCGAAAGATGTTATGAACTCGGAAAAATGTCTAGTTTTTAACATAATTTTCTCAGAGTTTTAATTTTTTTTAATGTCTGACAAAAATACGAGAATGTGGGACACGTGGCAGAGCTTCATTTAGGCCTCTGAGACTTTGGATCGACTTAGGTCGGTGGGTTCTCTTTGTGTGTTGCTCCAAATCCAAGACTGTAAAAAATGAAAGTTATGCCCGAGGTGTCCTCTGTTTGAATCTAAAATCCTGTGATTTTTAGAACAGTGTTGATACCTGCTTGGGATTTTTCTTGTCAGTCCTCTGTTTTGTCACATTTGTCTATTCTGTCAATTTAGGATTAAAAACTTATATTTTTATCAATGTTTCTGTTTATTAAATGCCAAAGTCATGAACATGAAAGTTGTCTATGTAGGTGTCGTGAGTATCTCTGATTAATATCATAAATTTCCATGGCTGTTTTTTATTTTTTTAGCATTTTACATCAGATTAGGGTGATTTTTATCTCTTTTAAAACTAAATCTCTGTTATTGAACCCACCATGGCTCAAATCCCGAGGCTATAAAAACCAAAAATGTTCCATTTAAAGTCCTTTAACAGTCTGAAAAATATCAGAAGTTTTCATGGTGTAAATCTTGCATTATCATATTAAGCATTGCATTTGGTTCGGATCCATAGGCAAAATCCACCATTTTAGGATTTTCTTCAAATTTTAGCATTTAAATCATATCATTTCGTAATTTTTAGCATTTTAGGCTGTTTATCAGAGTAAGTAAATGCTTCATACCGAATTTGGTGCAATTTGAAATCCATTTGAGGTTTGGATTAGCCATAATATCAAAACAGGACCCGGATCCAAGCGAAATTCGTTATTTTGGATAAATTGCAATATGTCAAATTCTGATTTTACAGTCTTAATGTGTTTAGCAGCATGTCATCATGTCTCTTACTGCATTTTATCATCATTTGATTCCATTTGAATTTCGAATTCTCAATTTTACCAAGTTTTCCTTCAAAAAACCCTGATTTTAAAGGTATAACTTTATAATTAGGGGTATTTTGGTCATTTTGACCACCATTTTGAATTTCAAACTATTTTCCACCGAATTTCCTGCATTTACCTCATTTCAAATATCAAGGAAGCATAAGAATAGGGTTTATATCCAATTAAATCCAATAATTTTATAATATTATTGGAAAATCTTGGAAAAACCCACATATTTGAGCTAACCTTATTTCAAGTTTGGCTGGGACATTCAAAAGAAGGAGCTGAAGTCTGCAATCCCTTTTATTTCATTTATCTAGTGATGTAATAATGTAAATTTTGGAATAAGAGATTTAATTTTCTGCTTAGACTAGGATGCATATCATATAGTTTGAATTTATGCAATATCCTGTTTCTATGATTCATGCATTTTATTTCAAAAGCACTATGGATGTTCACGAATGGCACGTGCACCAACTCTTAGGGAGTTGATGAACTCGGTGGAGTCCATATTTACGGCCCTAGTCGAAATATGGACGAGACCCAGATCCATCATCTTTCTTATAGTCACATTGAGCCTACACTCTTAGGCTATCTTAAAATGCACATCATATTTCCAATATTTGCAAAGTATTGTGCATTAAATCAATTAAGCTCTGAACATATTCATGGCCACAGTCAGGATATGGGAAGAATTTATTTTGACTTAATACACATTTTTCAAATAAATTTCTTAGAAAATCTTCCAAAGTGCATTCATTCATTCATATCATTTGCATCATGAAATCATTGGTTTTCCCATGACTTTCTTAAGAAAACTTCATTCTCAAGAAAATCGATTTCTCAAGAAACTCTAAGAATTTTCCAAAATTGGTTTTCCAAGTCAAGTTTTCCACAGTTTTCCATGGAAAATGTTATTTTCTTAAGAGCTTCAAAAGAGTTTTCCAATCTTTCTCCAAGATCAAAATCGATTTCCAAGTATTTCAAGGGTAAAATTCCCAGGATTTCAATTTCCCAAGTTTCAATTTCCTTCTCCAATGAGTTCTCCTATAAATTTTCCATCAATTTCCTAAGAAAATTCTCAAAGTCCGAGTTTTCCTAAGAAGTGTTTCCCTTTTTCAAATGTTCACCTTTTCTAAAGAATCACTTCCATTTTCCCAGGATTTTCGACTATTCATGATTTTCCCACATCTTTATGAGCTTTCTCATGTTTTCAAAAACCCCTTTTCTTCTGAGTTTCCTGAGAAATTGACTTTCATCTTTTTCTTGAGAGATTCTTTTCAACTCCAAATATTTTCCAAGCATACATCATGTTTTCACAAGCTGCATTCTCCAAAATCTCATAGCACATGCCTGAATTCTCTGTGCATTTAGGATAGAACACGATTTTGATGATTTAACTAAGTCAAGCACAATTTTGGTCCTTGGTTCGATTACCCCTGTTAAAGGCGGCAGGAACGGTCGAACCTCGTACCGACAGGTCGAGCCCCATCCCATGGATTTTCCCACAATTTTCAAAATGGAGGCGAGTATTTTAAAACAATTTCCAAAATCCGGTCAAGTTTGAATCGCGAAAGCGTTTCCCTCTCTCTCTTCCGCAAGGAAAGGAAGACGGGAAAAATTTCGCGACGATCACAGGTTTGGCGACCGAGATGGGACCTGTCTTTGTCTGACTTAAATTATGCTTGACTTAGTTCAATTATTGAAACTATGTTCCAAAATGTCAGCTCTTTTACTTTCAATATCATGTGAGCCTAGGAGCCTAGATTTTGACCTAGCTGACATTGACTGCATATAGACTAGGCATGGTTTGGTAGGACTATATTGAGGAGATATTTTCATGCTCACATAGACTTAGGTCTGAATATAACTCTCCTCAATTTAGGATCTGAATGCAAACAATGTATGCTTCTTCAAAGTTTTCAAAATCTATCTCTCTAGGATTTAGAGCCCTCTATTTCTTGCATGTGATCATTTTTCAAAATCTCCCTTACCTATCATTACCCGGTCTTCACGTTGCTGGGCTCTCTTCCAGAACCCTAGTTCGGGACAGAGCCTCACAACTGGGCCAACTATTTGGGTTAACACCCCCCTACCACGTACGGCAGGCCACAGTCCGAAGTATATCGATAGGCGCTCAAGGATGTTGGAAAACCTTACCTTAGAATCGGAGTTGAAATTCTATGCCACGTATCTCGGATTTCGGTTCGAGTATATCGGCATAACCGGATTGGACAAAGATGATCTGAGCCTAGAGTTAGGATTAAGGTCCTGTTATCGTCGCGAAATTTTTCCCCCGTCTTCCCTTCCTTGCGAAAGAGAAAAAGAGAGAAACGCTTTCGCGCTTCAAACTTGACCGGATTTTGGAAATTGTTTTGAAATACTCGCCTCCGTTTTGAAAATTGCGGGAAAATCCATGGGATGGGGCTCGACCTGTCGGTACGAGGTTCGACCGTTCCTGCCGCCTTTAACAGGGGTAATCGAACCAAGGACCAAAATTGTGCTTGACTTAGTTAAATCATCAAAATCATGTTCTATCCTAAATGCACAGAGAATTTAGGCATGTGCTATGAGATTTGGAAAATGCAACTTGGGAAAACATGATGTATGCTTGGAAAATATTTGAAGTTGAAAAGATTTCTCAGGAAAAGAGTAAATTTCTCAGGAAACTTAGATGAAAAGATTTGAAATCTTGAGAAAGTTTATAAAGACTTGGGAAAATCATGAATGATTGGAAGTCCAGAGAAAATGTGAGTAATTCTTAGGAAAAGTGTGAACATTTGAAGGGAAATGCTTGTCAGGAAAACTCCAGCTCTGAAAATTTTATTTGGAAAGAGGATTGAAAATTCATAGGAAAACTTTTGGAGTTGAAAAGCATTTCTTGGGAAAAGGTGAAAATCGATTTCTCAGGAAACTCAAATGAAAGGGGTTTTGAAATCACAAGAAAGTTCATAAAGGTGTGGAAAAATCAGAAATAGTTGAAAATCTTGGGAAAATAGAAGTGATTCTTGAGAAAAAGGTGAACCTTTGAAAAGGGAAACACTTCTTAGGAAAACTTGGACTTTGAGAGTTTTCTTAGGAAAATGATGGAAATTCATAGGAAAGCTCATTGGAGAAGGAAATTCAAAACTTGGGAAATTGAAATCCTGAGAATTTTACCCTTGAAATACTTGGAAATCGATTTTGATCTTGGAAAAAGATTAGAAAACTCTTTTGAAGCTCTTAAGAAAATAACATTTTCCAGGGAAAACTATGGGGAAATTGACTTGGGAAAACCGATTTTGAAAGATTCTTAGAGTTTCTTGAGAAATCGATTTCTTGATAATAAAATTTTCTTAAGAAAATCATAAGAAAACCAATGATTTCATGATGCAAATGATATGAATGAAAGAATGCACTTTGAAAGGTTTTCTAGGGAAATTTGTTGGAAAAATGTGTATTAAGTCAAAGTAAATCCTTCACATATTCTGACTGTGGCCATGAATATGTTCCGAGTTTAATTGATTTAATGCACAAGATTTTGAAAACATTGGAAATATGATGTGCATTTTCAAGATAGCCTAAGAGTGTAGGCTCAATGTGACTAGTAGAAAGATGATGGATCTAGGTCTCGTCCATATTTCGACTAGGGCCGTAAATATGGATTCCACCGAGTTCATCAACTCCCTAAGAGTTGGTGCACGTGCCATTCGTGAACATCCATAGTGCTTTTGAAATAAAATGCATGAATCATATAAGCAGGATATTGCATAAATTCAAACTATATGATATGCATCCTAGTCTAAGCAGGAAATTAACTCTCTTATTCCAAAATTTACATTATTACATCACTAAATAAAAGAAATAAAAGAAATTTGCAGACTTCAGCTCCTTCTTTGGAATGTCCCTGCCAAGCTTGAAATAAAGTTAGCTCAAATATGTGGGTTTTTCCAAGATTTTCCAATAATATTATGAAATTATTAGACTTAATTGGATATAAACCCTATTCTCATGCTTCCTTGATATTTTGAAATGATAAAAATGCTAGAAATTCAGTAGGAAACAATTTGAAATTCGGAATTGAGGTTAAAATGACCAAAATACCCCTAAAATTAAAGTTACACCTTTAAAATCAGGTTTTTTGGAAGGAAAACTAGGTAAAATCGAGATTTCAAAATTCAAATTGAATCCAATGATGATAAAATGCAGTATGAGGCATGATGACATACTGCTAAACCCATTATGACTGTAAAATCAGAATTTGACATTTTGAAATTTAGCCAAAATAGCGAATTTCGCTTGTTTTTCGCTTGGATCTGGGTCCTGCGGGACCCTATTTTGGTATTATGGCTAATCCGAACCTCAAATGGATTCCAAATTGCACCAAATTCGGTATGAAGCATCTACTTACTCTGATAAACAGCCTAAAATGCTAAAAATCATGAAAGGATATGATTTAAATGCCAAAATTCAAAGAAAGTCCTAAAATGGTGGATTTTGCCTATGGATCCGAACCAAATGCAATGCCTAATATGATAATGCAAGATTTATACCATGTAAACTTCTGAGATTTTGCAGACTGCTAAAAGACCCGAAATGGAACATTTTTGGTTTTTACAGCCTCGGGATTTGAGCCATGGTGAGTTCAATAACAGGGATTTAGTTCTAACAGAGGTAAAAATCACCCTAATTTGATGTAAAATGCCAAACAAATATAAAACAGCCATAGAAAATTATGAACTTAATCAGAGCTATGCACGACACCTACATAAACAACTTTCATGTTTATGACTTTGGCATTTGATCAACAGAAACATAGATAAAAATATAACTATTCCTGCCTAAACTAACAGAATAGACAAATATAGCAAAACAGGGGACTGACAATAAAAATCCGAAGCAGGGGTCAACACTGTTCCAAAAATTACAGGCTTTCAGATGCAAACAGAGGACATCTTGGACACAACTTTCAATTTTTACAGTTTTGGATTTGGAGCAACACACAAAGAGAAACCATAGCCCTAAATCGATCCAAGATCTCAGAGGCCCAAATTAGGCTCTGACACATGTCCAGAAATCTTGGATTTTTGTCAGACATTAAAAAACTCATAAAAATCTGAAAAACTCATATTAAAAACTAGACATTCTCTCGAATTCATAACATTTTTCGGATCGAAAATCGAATCTCCCATGAGGGATATCTTGATTTTAAAAGTCGGCAAATGATTTTCACAACGCATCCCGGGTGACAAAACCCGACTTGCCATTTTGAATGTTTACCGCAGTAAACAAATTCAAATGCCTCTAAATTTTTGGAAAAATTTTAGGGACACCTAAGGGCGCATTTAGTGATTTTTTTGGGATTTTTAATAAAAACTAAATGCATTAAATGATGTGTGGACTGACTGACAAAAACAGAGACCTACTGAAAATAAGCAGAATTGAAATAAATGCTAAATTAATCCTAATTAATTCATGAAATGTACTAAATGAATGAAATAAAATGCAAATTAAATCTAGCTAACTACATGCATGTTAAAAATCATCAAGGAAGTATAATTATGTATTTTTATATATGTCGTTTTATGAGAATAGCTCAATCCATCCCTCGGATGAGCTCTTTCTTCAAACGACAATACGAATCAAACCAAAAGAATTATCATAGTGAAATCAATAGAAATGGAGGCTTACCTTGTGTTCTCCAGCGGTTTTGGAACTCCCAAAATGAGTGGCTACCTTGATAATGGGCTCCAGAGGGGCGTGAATCTAGAGGAAACCAAGAAAGAATGAAAATGGAATTCTGAAGTTCAATTCTCAAACATGGCTCTCAGAGTGAAAATGCTAAATCCAAAAGAAGCTCCCCTAGGCTGGGCATGGGGCCTTGTATTTATAGAGATTTTTGGAAAATTTTGAAATTCAAAGAAGCTTAATCTGAGCCCTCCATGTGGCGCCATCTCAGAGGGTGTTGTCTTGGAGTTTGAAATTCAAATTCTGCTTTATTCTGGAAAGAGGAGAGACTTCCATGTGGCGCCATCTCAGAGCATCCACATTGCTATGTGTCAGAAGGTAGGAGCAGAGGAAGCAGAAGACGCCACCTCAGAGGGGTTTGAATTCTACTTTTTCTGATGAAAGGAGAGACTGACATGTGGCGCCATCTCAGAGCATCTTCATTGACATGTGTCAGAAGGAAAGGCAGAGGATTCAGATGGTGCCACCTCAGAGAGAGTTTGAAATTTAAATTTCTGCTTTTTCTAGAGGAAAGGAGAGACTGCCATGTGGCACCACCTCAGGGTGGCTCCTACAATGACATGTGGCAAGAGGGAGGAAAAGGAACACGTGGCACCATCTCACACAAAATAGAAAACTTGAAGTTCAGGATTTGCGCCACCTCAGACAGGAGTTTGAACATTTGAATTCTAGCTTTCTCTGAAGGAGGCAGAAAGTGACATGTGTCACTTGCTTTTTCTGAAGAAAGCAGAGAGAGACACGTGTCCCTTGCTTTTTCTGAGAAGAGCAGAGGGTGACATGTGTCACTTGCTTTTTCTGAGAAAAGCAGGGAGTGACATGTGTCTTCTACTTTTTCTAAAGGAAGCTGGACATGACATGTGTCATCTACTTTTCTGAGAAAAATAGGAGGGAGACATGTGTCCTCTGCTTTTTCTGAAAGGAGCAGAGATTGACACGTGTCGCTTGCTTTTCCTGAGGAAAGGAGAGAGTGACATGTGTCACCTGCAGGAGACATAATTCAAATGGTGCTACCTCAGGGGAGACAAGTTCTACTTTTTCTGAACAGGACAACACATGACACGTGGCATCTCATGGTGACCTTGGAATGACACTTGGCACAGGGTGAAGATGGTAGACATTGACACGTGGCATAAAATAAAGAGGATGACTAATGACATGTGGCGGCATCTTAAGGTGGTCCCACACTGACACGTGTCAAAGGATGGCAGAAGAGAGAAGGTGACATGTGGCGCCAACTCTAGGTGAACCCTATGCTGACACATGGCAGGTAAATGGGAGGAGAGAGAAAGGACAAGTGGCACCAATCTAGGGGACAAGGTTCCTATTTTTTTGGGTTTTTCAAAGTTCAGGTTTTTCAAAAGAAAAGTCTATGTGACACCACCTTAGTGTGGGTCCCACATTGCTTCTTTATTGAAATAAGAACAAGACAACAACCTCTTTTTGGAATTTTCATAAAAATTTGGACTAATTGGTAAAACAGAAATTTTTGGAAAGAGTTGGCCCCTGTAGGGCAATTTTGTAAAAGGAAGATATTTGAAATTGTCAAAAGGGAAAAATCTGAGATAAGGTGGCTGAAATCCATATTAAAACTATCCAGATCATTTTCCTGAGGAAATATTTTAAAATTCAGAGCCCTGGGGGTAAAATGGGAAGAACTGATAATTTTGAAGACCCAGGGTTTTGAAATCAATTTTGAAAAGAGTTGAAATTCTAATCTGGATTGAAAATTTTGAAATCGAGAGTTTTGGACCTCGAAATGACATGCTGTGCAGTGCAATGATTTGAAATGCTCATGCAATGATATGCAATGTCATGTCTTATGAAATGCAATCTTGAACCAAGACTTGGAGATGTTTGTCTCCTGCCAGGAGTAAAATTTTGAACATCTGAGCTAAAAATAGAGAAATTTTGAGAGTTTCAGATGAAATTTAGACTTTTGCAAGGTCCAGGCTCAGAAAATGACCATTTTGCCCTCCGACGATTTCAGAGGTTGAATGATGATGTTTGGTGGAGATGTAGGGGAGGTGAGTGAAAATTTGGGGTGTTTACAGATGCCCCTCTTTGCTACTAAGCTGGCTCATGGCCGAGCTTAGTGGCAAAGAAAAACACACCAAATTTGGGCTATAAAAAAAACGCCCCAGTTAGAAGGATCTGACTGAGTGTGAAAGAATTAGCCCGAGGAAGATGGTAGATGTGAAATGGAGAATGAAGAGGAAAGATTTGCTCTATGAGAGCGAAGTTCAGGTTTATGCTTTTAACCTGGATGGGATAAAATACCTCGTAGGGAACGAAGCTCAGGTTTGAACCCTTGACCTGATTGGGGAATGAAATATCTCATTGAAATGACATTCAGGTTTGTACCGTTATCTTGATCGGGCGGAAAATGAAATACCTCTTCAAAGGAGGCTCAGGTTTGTACCCTTATCCTGATCGGGCGGAAAATGAAATACCTCTTTGATTGAGGCTCAGGTTTATACCCTTATCCTGATTGGGTGTAAAATGGAATACCTCATCAAAGGAGGCCCAGGTTTGTACCCTTATCCTGATCGGGCGGAAAATGAATGGAATCCTCGAAGGAAGAGACCATGATGGAACCTTTGGATTTTGCACAGTAAATCCGACAGGGTTGTTTGCAAAAGGAAGGAAAATGGGGTCCCTAAAGCTTGAAAAGGGATTGATCTTGGGCGTCTTATTGTTGAGACTAAAATCAGCTTTTGAAATTGCCTTTTGCGGGAAATGATTGGTGGTTCGACCTCGAATCGAAATGGGACTGTCCATGGTGGGACAGTGGGGACACAAGGAAGTGTGCAATCTGAGAGTTCATGCTCTCAAAGAAGGGAAGGAATCAAGTCCTTAAGAGGGATTTAAAATTGGTGTCAGGATGTATCAAAGACGGGCATCAAGTTCTCACTTCATGTCAGGATAGCTGGAAAATATTGTCAAAATGTTGGAAATTCTGCTGTTGATTCAAAATTTTTGAAAATGTTGCACATTGTTGCAAAGATATTCCTTCTTTTCTACCTAAAGCATTACCTCCAAACAAGGTTCACTTCGTAGAATAGAGACTTGAAATCCAAATTGCTTGCAATTGACCTTCTTCAAGGAAGTTATCAATTTCCTTGATATGAGCAGGAAAGAGAATTTGATATTATGAAAGCAATTGATGAAAGAATATTGATAATAGAATTTTACAAATTTAAAGAGGATTCTTGATAACTTGGCAGTTTAATATTCTGAGGGCTTCTCTCATGATAATCGTTCTGCACTCTTTTGGCCCTCTGGGTTTTTGCAACATTCTCCTTTGTTTCGGAGATGTTCTGACTTTTCTCTCTCTCTTTTTCCTCTCTTGCTCTCTTTTGGGAAGGGTACGTCACAAGCTCCTTCAACTTGGAGATGTTTCGATCCTTCTTGGACGATATTGGCTCATGGGTTAGAAATCTTTGGATGATAGCTGAAATTAAATATCTTTTAGGGATTGTCGAGAGGTTCATCGCATCTGCCTTCATCTTGACAGTGCTTTGGACTTTCTCTGGAAGGACCCGTCACAAACTCCGTCATCTTGGAGATGTTTCGAATCTTCTTTGGCCCCAGGGGTCTACTCGCCTAATTCGCCTTCATCTTGACGACAGGTGAGAGCTCCCTTTTGCGGATATTTAATTGCAGCTTAGGTGATTTTGAGGAAACGGGGCTTGGGTAAACGCTCTCTTTTCTAGCGCTCAGGATATTTCCACTGCCTTGTCTTTACAAGAATAAACCTTAAAGATGCTCCATTGACTGCGATCAATATCGATCATCTACGGCTTTTCAATAACATTGAATCTTCTTTTCTGGCCATATCGAGGATTTATCCTTCATCCTTTTGGTTGGTCAAATAGAAAGAATTTGAAGATTGAATCTCTTTTCGTAAAAGCTTCACTCTTTTGAAAGTAATGCTGAAGGTAAACTGAGGTAAAGATTTATGCAATAAAATTTTGAAATCAACAGGTAATTGATTGACACATTGACAAAATTTTCTTGAAATCCTTGGTGAAAGTGAGTATTTGAAGTCCGACTTAACACATCCGTGACGAAAATCATCCTCTCCTTTCCCTAAAGGAGGTGACTATTAGTTCACTGGGAACAATATCAGTTCAATTAAGAACGACCATCGGTTTGCTGGAAACAATATCAGTTCAATTAAGAACGCCCATCGGTTTTCTGGGAACAATATTAGTTCAATTAAGAACAACCATCGGTGGGAATAATATCAGTTCAATTAAGAACGACTATCAGTTCACTTGGAACACTATCAATTCAATGAAGAACAACTATCAGTTTGCTTGGAATACTATCAGTTCAATGAAGAACGACTATCAGTTCACTTGGAACACTATCAGTTCGATGAAGAACGACTATCAGTTCACTTGGAACACTATCAGTTCGATGAAGAACGACTATCAGTTCACTTGGAACACTATCAGTTCGATGAAGAACGACTACCAGTTCACATAGGAACACTATCAGTTCAATGAAGAACAAGGACCATTATAGAGAGTTGGATTGCTTCTATGAATGGTTTCAGGATTATCCCCTTATCCTGAACGGGGAATGAAAATTGGATGACCTGGCGATCGAAATTGATAATTTTGGTGATTTTAAAATTGGGAATTGGGTGACCCGGAGGTCGAAATTAAAGAATTGGATGACCCGAGGGTCAAAATTGAAGAATTATGGAAAATGATTCAGGTTTATCCCTTAACCTGAAGGGGAATGGAATTGGGTGCATAGTCAATGCAAATGCAATGCACATGCACATGAAATGCAAATGAAGTGCAAATGAATGCAAATGAGTGCATATATATGCAAAATGAGAGAATGGTTTATCCTGCCTGCATACAGGATGTTTTGAGCTAAAGATAAATTTTTCAAAAAAATGCCCCAGTGTAACTAGGGAGAAAGTTTTGAATAGAAGAAGGACAATTGATGAATAAGGCGACAAGTTTCTTGACTGATAGATGTCCTCAAGATCATTCCTCACAAGAGAGACATTATGAAAAGGAAGAGGAAGTAAATAAGACGACACCAAGCTATTGAAAAAAATTTGATGACTTTATTGATGCTTTAAAATCAAGGAAAGAGAATGGGATTACATTATTCTTTTGAAAAAGCAAGATGGAAAATGGGAAATTGTTGGCATTGTCATCTTCTTGAATGATTGTAGAAAAAATCTTTGTCAGGATGACTAGTCTTCCTTTTCATCTTCAACGAGGAGCTTCTTGTCAATGCAGTCTTGAACAATGTTCTTAAGGACGAAGCAGTTTTCTGTATCATGCCCTACTGCTCGATGA
Source organism: Nuphar pumila (assembly GCF_984573655.1). NCBI lineage: Eukaryota > Viridiplantae > Streptophyta > Magnoliopsida > Nymphaeales > Nymphaeaceae > Nuphar > Nuphar pumila. Next base: position 36,838,742 of record NC_143250.1, read on the forward strand.
AACTTGCAAAATTGTTCTTTGAATCTGCCCATAATTGCTGGAGGATCAGTAGCTTTATGCAATCGGACAAGGTTTTTCTCAAGCATATACTCGAGGATACTCTCGAGTGTCTGATCCAGAGGGGTGAATTCTCGATCAGTTCTCCAGTCCTTGCGCTTTGATTTTTCTTGATCTTTCTTTTGATGTTGAGGGCTGGATTGGAGAGGTTTATCACTGTTGATGTCCTTCCCCTTTTGCTTTTTGATTCTCTCCAAACTATGATCATTCTTGTTGCCTTTGCTATTATTGAAAGATTTGGCCGCAAAAGTGAAGTGAGCCTTCTTCTTTTGTTCACCTTGAGGGTTGTTCTTGGAAAATGTGAAGCCTTCATAGACTCCATTCTCCACACTCAACTCGAGCCATTCTGCTCGTTCAATGAGTTCAATGAAAGATTTGGATGGTGAGGTAGAAATTAATCCTCTCAGAGGTTGCAAAAAATTATTGAGGATCAATGATAAAGCATGTCTTTCTGATATAGGATCCCTCATTTTGTTGCAGGTCTCTCTCCATCTGCGAATGAAGTCCCTTGCCTTTTCATTTTCATTCTGCCTTAGATTGCAGAGATGGCTCAATGTTGAGAGTGCTTCCGTATTGAACAGAAATCGCTCGACAAACAAATTCACGACTTTGTCGAACTCTTTCAGTTCTATAGGATTGATATGTTCCGCGTACCATTTGGCCGCGACTCCTTCCAGGCTGCGGGGAAAGCATAAGAACAATGCTCTGTTGTCTCTTTTGAACCTAGAGCATTCAGCGAAGAACATGGCGAGATGGGCTTTTGGGTCGCCAGAACCATCGAACTTGATGAATTTTCGGGGAAGATTCTCCATATCATTATCCCCTTCTAAACCATCGTAGAAGTCCTCGTTGGTGAAGACTTTCTTGCCCTTGTCGCGGGCTTGCAGATCCTTGACCACTCTGGCCATTTCCCTGAATTGTGCTTGCAGGGGCTCTTCTGCGACCTGACTTTTTGATTTGTGACTCCTCCTTTGGCCACATTTATGAAATGCCGGAGGCACCTCATATTCTTCATCGGTATCATCTTCGTCTGAAGTATCTTGAACATTCTCCTCAGAGGACTTGGTTGACCTCTTGGCCACACGATCTCTAATTCTCTGACTGAATGGATTTTTGTCTGAGCTGGTGCCAGCCTGCTCACTCATCATCCTCTTCATCATCTTCTGAAACATTGCGTACATCTGAGGGTCGATACCATCATCTTCTGGCTGCTCTTGGTCTTTGTCTGACCTTGGCGAATTCATCTCTCCTTCTGATGTTGATGAGTAGCTGATACGCGGAATTGGTGCGGTCTTCTTCCCTGACCTTGTCTGAACCATCAAATGTTGTGAAGGCTTTCTTGTATTCTCTCTCTTTCTCTGCAGGACTCTGCAGGGCAAAGATAGGATCAAATTTTGAGGAATTTTTTTTTTTGGATTTTTGGAAGGAAATATTGAAGAAAATATGGTAGACCATTGGAAGATTATCCCATTACTAGGGAGTGAGTCGTCATAAGGATTATGACAATTGTGTTGTCATTCTTTATAATAGAAATAAACAACAGAAAATGTGCCTTGTTACCTAGGCGAGGTCGTCAACCACGAGTAAAACACCATTTTTGAAGGAAAGAGATATCTTTTGGAAAAACAATCCGCAAACAGATTTAGAATAAGGAGAAGGCAAGTGGGTAAACAATTTCCGCCACAATAATCAAGGTATGAGGAAAATGCGGTGAAGAATTTTGCAAGTAAACAACAGGATCGAAAATCCAATGAGAGAAAACATATGATTTTGGAAAATCGCAGGCAGGATAAAAATGCAACTGGAAATTCGAGATCCAGTAGAACGGGAGAATGAAAAATCACCTGGAGTTTTGAAAGAAATTGAATATTTGGGAAAAACCATCCAGGGTTTTAGAAAATAAAGGAAAAGATGAGAATATGGATATTTGGAAAGATATTTTTGAAAAAAATATGAGAGAAATAAAAGTAGCATACAAACTCACATCCTGCATAAACATTTATGCACATTCAGCACTCCCTAAGAAGCTGACTCTAGATGCATCATTTTGAAAACAGCTGTAGGACCTTAATCCTAACTCTAAGTTCAGATCATCTTTGTCCAATCCAGTTATGCCGATATACCCGAATCGAGATCCGAGGTACGTGGCATAGAATTTCCACTCCGGTTCTAAGGTAAGGTTTTCTAACATCCTTGAGCACCTACCGATATACTTCGGACTGTGGCCCGCGGTACGTAGTAGGGGGTGTTAACCCAAATAGGTGGCCCAGTTGTGAGGCTTTGTCCCGAACTAGGGTTCTGGAAGAGAGCCCAGCAACGTGAAGACCGGGTAATGATAGGTAATGGAGTTTTGAAAAAATGATCACATGCAAGAAATAGAGGGCTTTAAGTCCTAGAGAGATAGACTTTTGAAAATCTTTTGAAGAAGCATACATTGTTTGCATTCAGATCCTAAATTGAGGAGAGTTGTGTTTAGACCTAAGTCTATGTGAGCATGAAAATATCTCCTCAATATGGTCCTACCAAACCATGCCTAAGCTATATGCAATCAATGTCAGGTAGGTCAGAATCTAGGCTCCTAGGCTCACATGATATTGAAAGTAAAAGAGCTGACATTTTGTGAACATAATTTTGATAATTAAACTAAGTCAAGCATAATTTAGGTCAGACAAGGACAGGTCCCATCACGGTCGCCAAACCTGTTATCGTCGCGAAATTTTTCCCCCGTCTTCCCTTCCTTGCGAAAGAGAAAAAGAGAGAAACGCTTTCGCGCTTCAAACTTGACCGGATTTTGGAAATTGTTTTGAAATACTCGCCTCCGTTTTGAAAATTGCGGGAAAATCCATGGGATGGGGCTCGACCTGTCGGTACGAGGTTCGACCGTTCCTGCCGCCTTTAACAGGGGTAATCGAACCAAGGACCAAAATTGTGCTTGACTTAGTTAAATCATCAAAATCATGTTCTATCCTAAATGCACAGAGAATTTAGGCATGTGCTATGAGATTTGGAAAATGCAACTTGGGAAAACATGATGTATGCTTGGAAAATATTTGAAGTTGAAAAGATTTCTCAGGAAAAGAGTAAATTTCTCAGGAAACTTAGATGAAAAGATTTGAAATCTTGAGAAAGTTTATAAAGACTTGGGAAAATCATGAATGATTGGAAGTCCTGAGAAAATGTGAGTAATTCTTAGGAAAAGTGTGAACATTTGAAGGGAAATGCTTGTCAGGAAAACTCCAGCTCTGAAAATTTTATTTGGAAAGAGGATTGAAAATTCATAGGAAAACTTTTGGAGTTGAAAAGCATTTCTTGGGAAAAGGTGAAAATCGATTTCTCAGGAAACTCAAATGAAAGGGGTTTTGAAATCACAAGAAAGTTCATAAAGGTGTGGAAAAATCAGAAATAGTTGAAAATCTTGGGAAAATAGAAGTGATTCTTGAGAAAAAGGTGAACCTTTGAAAAGGGAAACACTTCTTAGGAAAACTTGGACTTTGAGAGTTTTCTTAGGAAAATGATAGAAATTCATAGGAAAGCTCATTGGAGAAGGAAATTCAAAACTTGGGAAATTGAAATCCTGAGAATTTTACCCTTGAAATACTTGGAAATCGATTTTGATCTTGGAAAAAGATTAGAAAACTCTTTTGAAGCTCTTAAGAAAATAACATTTTCCAGGGAAAACTATGGGGAAATTGACTTGGGAAAACCGATTTTGAAAGATTCTTAGAGTTTCTTGAGAAATCGATTTCTTGATAATGAAATTTTCTTAAGAAAATCATAAGAAAACCAATGATTTCATGATGCAAATGATATGAATGAAAGAATGCACTTTGAAAGGTTTTCTAGGGAAATTTGTTGGAAAAATGTGTATTAAGTCAAAGTAAATCCTTCACATATTCTGACTGTGGCCATGAATATGTTCCGAGTTTAATTGATTTAATGCACAAGATTTTGAAAACATTGGAAATATGATGTGCATTTTCAAGATAGCCTAAGAGTGTAGGCTCAATGTGACTAGTAGAAAGATGATGGATCTGGGTCTCGTCCATATTTCGACTAGGGCCGTAAATATGGATTCCACCGAGTTCATCAACTCCCTAAGAGTTGGTGCACGTGCCATTCGTGAACATCCATAGTGCTTTTGAAATAAAATGCATGAATCATATAAGCAGGATATTGCATAAATTCAAACTATATGATATGCATCCTAGTCTAAGCAGGAAATTAACTCTCTTATTCCAAAATTTACATTATTACATCACTAAATAAAGAAAATAAAAGAAATTTGCAGACTTCAGCTCCTTCTTTGGAATGTCCCTGCCAAGCTTGAAATAAAGTTAGCTCAAATATGTGGGTTTTTCCAAGATTTTCCAATAATATTATGAAATTATTAGACTTAATTGGATATAAACCCTATTCTCATGCTTCCTTGATATTTTGAAATGATGAAAATGCTAGAAATTCAGTAGGAAACAATTTGAAATTCGGAATTGAGGTTAAAATGACCAAAATACCCCTAAAATTAAAGTTACACCTTTAAAATCAGGTTTTTTTGAAGGAAAACTAGGTAAAATCGAGATTTCAAAATTCAAATTGAATCCAATGATGATAAAATGCAGTATGAGGCATGATGACATGCTGCTAAACCCATTATGATTGTAAAATCAGAATTTGACATTTTGAAATTTAGCCAAAATAGCGAATTTCGCTTGTTTTTCGCTTGGATCTGGGTCCTGCGGGACCCTATTTTGGTATTATGGCTAATCCGAACCTCAAATGGATTCCAAATTGCACCAAATTCGGTATGAAGCATCTACTTACTCTGATAAACAGCCTAAAATGCTAAAAATCATAAAACGATATGATTTAAATGCCAAAATTCAAAGAAAGTCCTAAAATGGTGGATTTTGCCTATGGATCCGAACCAAATGCAATGCCTAATATGATAATGCAAGATTTATACCATGGAAACTTCTGAGATTTTGCAGACTGCTAAAAGACCCGAAATGGAACATTTTTGGTTTTTACAGCCTCGGGATTTGAGCCATGGTGAGTTCAATAACAGGGATTTAGTTCTGACAGAGGTAAAAATCACCCTAATTTGATGTAAAATGCCAAACAAATATAAAACAGCCATGGAAATTTATGAACTTAATCAGAGCTATGCACGACACCTACATGAACAACTTTCATGTTTATGACTTTGGCATTTGATCAATAGAAACATAGATAAAAATATAACTATTTCTGCCTAAACTAACAGAATAGACAAATGTAGCAAAACAGGGGACTGACAATAAAAATCCGAAGCAGGGGTCAACACTGTTCCAAAAATTACAGGCTTTCAGATGCAAACAGAGGACATCTTGGACACAAGTTTCAATTTTTACAGTTTTGGATTTGGAGCAACACACAAAGAGAAACCATAGCCCTAAATCGATCCAAGATCTCAGAGGCCCAAATTAGGCTCTGACACATGTCCAGAAATCTCGGATTTTTGTCAGACATCCAAAAACTCATAAAAATCTGAAAAACTCATATTAAAAACTAGACATTCTCCCGAATTCATAACATTTTTTGGATCGAAAATCGGATCTCCCATGAGGGATATCTTGATTTTAAAAGTCGGCAAATGATTTTCACAACGCATCCCGGGTGACAAAACCCGACTTGCCATTTTGAATGTTTACCGCAGTAAACAAATTCAAATGCCTCTAAATTTTTGGCAAAATTTTAGGGACACCTAAGGGCGCATTTAGTGATTTTTTTGGGATTTTTAATAAAAACTAAATGCATTAAATGATGTGTGGACTGACTGACAAAAACAGAGACCTACTGAAAATAAGCAGAATTGAAATAAATGCTAAATTAATCCTAATTAATTCATGAAATGTACTAAATGAATGAAATAAAATGCAAATTAAATCTAGCTAACTACATGCATGTTAAAAATCATCAAGGAAGTATAATTATGTATTTTTATATATGTCGTTTTATGAGAATAGCTCAATCCATCCCTCGGATGAGCTCTTTCTTCAAACGACAATACGAATCAAACCAAAAGAATTATCATAGTGAAATCAATAGGAATGGAGGCTTACCTTGTGTTCTCCAGCGGTTTTGGAACTCCCAAAATGAGTGGCTACCTTGATAATGGGCTCCAGAGGGGCGTGAATCCAAAGGAAACCAAGAAAGAATGAAAATGGAATTCTGAAGTTCAATTCTCAAACATGGCTCTCAGAGTGAAAATGCTAAATCCAAAAGAAGCTCCCCTAGGCTGGGCATGAGGCCTTGTATTTATAGAGATTTTTGGAAAATTTTGAAATTCAAAGAAGCTTAATCTGAGCCCTCCATGTGGCGCCATCTCAGAGGGTGTTGTCTTGGAGTTTGAAATTCAAATTCTGCTTTATTCTGGAAAGAGGAGAGACTTCCATGTGGCGCCATCTCAGAGCATCCACATTGCCATGTGTCAGAAGGTAGGAGCAGAGGAAGCAGAAGACGCCACCTCAGAGGGGTTTGAATTCTACTTTTTCTGATGAAAGGAGAGACTGACATGTGGCGCCATCTCAGAGCATCTTCATTGACATGTGTCAGAAGGAAAGGCAGAGGATTCAGATGGTGCCACCTCAGAGAGAGTTTGAAATTTAAATTTCTGCTTTTTCTAGAGGAAAGGAGAGACTGCCATGTGGCACCACCTCAGGGTGGCTCCTACAATGACATGTGGCAAGAGGGAGGAAAAGGAACACGTGGCACCATCTCACACAAAATAGAAAACGTGAAGTTCAGGATTTGCGCCACCTCAGACTGGAGTTTGAACATTTGAATTCTAGCTTTCTCTGAAGGAGGCAGAAAGTGACATGTGTCACTTGCTTTTTCTGAAGAAAGCAGAGAGAGACACGTGTCCCTTGCTTTTTCTGAGAAGAGCAGAGGGTGACATGTGTCACTTGCTTTTTCTAAGAAAAGCAGGGAGTGACATGTGTCTTCTACTTTTTCTAAAGAAAGCTGGAGATGACATGTGTCATCTACTTTTCTGAGAAAAATAGGAGGGAGACATGTGTCCTCTGCTTTTTCTGAAAGGAGCAGAGATTGACACGTGTCGCTTGCTTTTCCTGAGGAAAGGAGAGAGTGACATGTGTCACCTGCAGGAGACATAATTCAAATGGTGCCACCTCAGGGGAGACAAGTTCTACTTTTTCTGAACAGGACAACACATGACACGTGGCATCTCATGGTGACCTTGGAATGACACTTGGCACAGGGTGAAGATGGTAGACATTGACACGTGCCATAAAATAAAGAGGATGACTAATGACATGTGGCGGCATCTTAAGGTGGTCCCACACTGACACGTGTCAAAGGATGGCAGAAGAGAGAAGGTGACATGTGGCGCCAACTCTAGGTGAACCCTATGCTGACACATGGCAGGTAAATGGGAGGAGAGAGAAAGGACAAGTGGCACCAATCTAGGGGACAAGGTTCCTATTTTTTTGGGTTTTTCAAAGTTCAGGTTTTTCAAAAGAAAAGTCTATGTGACACCACCTCAGTGTGGGTCCCACATTGCTTCTTTATTGAAATAAGAACAAGACAACAACCTCTTTTTGGAATTTTCATAAAAAATTGGACTAATTGGTAAAACAGAAATTTTTGGAAAGAGTTGGCCCCTATAGGGCAATTTTGTAAAAGGAAGATATTTGAAATTGTCAAAAGGGCAAAATCTGAGATAAGGTGGCTGAAATCCATATTAAAACTATCCAGATCATTTTCCTGAGGAAATATTTTAAAATTCAGAGCCCTGGGGGTAAAATGGGAAGAACTGATAATTTTGAAGACCCAGGGTTTTGAAATCAATTTTGAAAAGAGTTGAAATTCTAATCTGGATTGAAAATTTTGAAATCGAGAGTTCTGGACCTCGAAATGACATGCTGTGCAGTGCAATGATTTGAAATGCTCATGCAATGATATGCAATGTCATGTCTTATGAAATGCAATCTTGAACCAAGACTTGGAGATGTTTGTCTCCTGCCAGGAGTAAAATTTTGAACATCTGAGCTAAAAATAGAGAAATTTTGAGAGTTTCAGATGAAATTTAGACTTTTGCAAGGTCCAGGCTCAGAAAATGACCATTTTGCCCTTCGACGATTTCAGAGGTTGAATGATGATGTTTGGTGGAGATGTAGGGGAGGTGAGTGAAAATTTGGGGTGTTTACAGGTCCTACAGCTGTTTTCAAAATAATGCATCTAGAGTCAGCCTTTTAGGGAGTGCTGTATGTGCATAAATGTTTGTGCAGGATGTGATTGTTCGTATATTACCTCTATTTCCTTACATTTTCCCAACATATTTTCAAATATTCATATTTCGCACCTTTTCCTTTACTTTCTGAAACCCTGGATAATTTTCTCAAATATCCCATTTCTTTCAAAACTCCAGGTGATTTTTTCTTCTTCCGTTCTACTGGATCTCGAATTTCCAGCTGCATTTTTATCCTGCCTGCAATTTTCCAAAATCATATGTTTTCTCTCATTGGATTTTCAATTCTTTTGTCTATTTACAAAAAATTCTTCACCTTATTTTCCTCGTGTATACCTTGATTATTGCGGTGAAAATTGTTTACCCACTTGCCTTCTTCTTATTCTAAATCCGTTTGCGAATTGTTTTTTTCAAGAGATATCTCTTTCCTTCAAAATGGTGTTTTTCCTCGTGGTTGACGACCTCGCCTAGGTAAAAGGCACATTTTTCGTTGTTATTTCTCTTACAAAGAATGACAACACAATTGTCGTAATTTCAGCGGCGACTCTATCCCTAGCAATGGGATATTCTTCCAATTGTCTACCATATCGTCAATAATCATTTTCCTCCCAATCCAAAATTCCCTCAGAGTCTAATCAAGACTTCATCTTGCAGAGAGCATCCACAACATTTGATAGTTCGAACAAGATCAGGAAAAAGAACAACGGCATCTCAGTACTCGTCGGCCTCAGAAGAAGAGATGGGCTCCCCGCGATCCGAGAGGAGTCAAGAGCAGCAGCAAGAGGAGGATGGCATAGACCCTCAGATGTACGCGATGTTTCAGAAAATGATGACCAAAATGATGAGTGAACAGGCTGGGACCAATGCAGAGAAGAACCCATTCAAAGAGAAGTTCCATGGTCACAGTGATAAGAAGACTTCCAAGAAGCAAGTCCAGCCAGAAGAAATTTCAGATGAATCAGAATCAGAGGAAGACACCGATGAAGAATATGAAGTGCCTCCAGCATTTCAGAAACATAGCCGAGAACAAAGGAGGAGTCACAAATCAAAAGGTCAAGTTGCAGAAAAGCTTTTGCAGACACAGTTCAGGGAAATGGCCAAAGTGGTTAAAGATCTGCAAGCCCGCGACAAGGGCAAGAAAGTCTTCACTAGCGAGGATTTTTATGATGGCTTAGAAGGAGATGAAGATCTAGAGAACCTTCCCCGTAAATTCATCAAGTTCGATGGTTCCGGCGACCCGAAAGCCCATCTCGCCATGTTCTTCGCCGAATGCTCCAAATTCAAGAGAGACAATAGGGCCCTATTTCTCTGTTTTCCTCGTAGCCTAGAAGGCACTGCCGCCAAGTGGTACTCCAAGCATATCAATCCAATCGAGCTGCGAGAATTCGATAAGGTGGTTAATCTATTTATCGAGCGATTTTTGTTCAATGCTGAAGCGCTACCAACGTTAAATCACCTCTGTAATCTGAAGCAGGGAGATAGTGAAAAAGCCAGAGACTTCATTCGCAGATGGAGAGAGACCTGCAACAAAATGATGGACCCAATATCAGAAGGACACGCGTTGTCGGTCATCCTGAATAATTTCTCCCAACCTTTGAGAGGCCTGATCTCTACCTGACAGCACGATCTTTCATTGAATTGATAGAACGAGCTGAATGGCTCGAGATGGGAATAGAAAATGGAGTATATGAGAGCCTCACACTCTCAAAAAGCAATTCAGATATCAAGAAGAAGTCAAACTTCACATTCTCCGTGAATGCTTCTGGCAACAACAATGGCAAAAGCAAAAGGGGTGGCAGAAAGAACCACACCGGCGGGTCAGGGAGTCTAAATTCCAGCAAAGATGATCATACAGAACAAGAAAACATAATCAACAAGCAGAATGACAGCTCTCCCGCGAGTATCCAACTAGAATTAAGGCCCCAGGGGAGGCCAAAGCATGATGGTTGGGGATACGACCGCAATTTTACTCCCTTAGAACAACCGCTCGAACAAGTTCTGGAATATATGATCGCCAAAGGGATGGTTAGACTCTCCAAGATAGCAGATCCTTTTGTGACCATGGGAAGGTTTAAAGATCAGTTCTGCAAGTTTCATCGGACGATGGGTCATGATACCGAGCATTGCTTCGTCCTTAAGAATATCATTCAAGACTGCTTTGACAAGAAGCTCCTCGTTGAAGACGAAAAGGAGGACTAGTCATCCCGACTAAGATTTTTTTTTTTTTACAATCATTCCAGAAGATGACCATGCCGACACTTTTCCATTTCTCCTCTTGCTTTTCAAAAGAATAATGTAATCCCATTTTCTTTTCTTGATTTTTAAGCATCAATAAAGTCATCGGATTTTTTTCAATAGCTTGGCACCATCTTATTTGCTTATCCTTCCTTTTCACAATGTCTCTCTTGTGAGGAATGATCTTGAGGACGCCTATCAGTCAAGGAGCTTGTTGCCTTATTCACCAATTATCCTTCTTTTATTCAAAATTTTCCTCTCTAGTTACACTGGGGCATTTTTTTGTGAAAATTTATCTTTACTTCAAAACATCCTGTATGCAGGCATGATAAACCAATCTCTCGTTTTGCATATATATGCACCCATTTGCGCTCATTTGCACTTCATTTGCATTGTCATGTGCATTTGCATTTCATTTGCATTTATTCTGCACCCAATTTCCAACATCCAATTTTCAACATCCAATTTCCAACATCCAATTTTCAATTTCCAAATTTCTAACAGCCAATTTTCAATTTTCAATTTTCAATTTATCATTTATAATTTCTAATTCTAAATTTCCAATTTTGACCTTTGGGTTACCCAATTCTCTATTCGACCTTCGGGTCACTCAATTTCCAATTTCAACCTCTGGACCACCCACTTTATCAGATTCTCAATTCAAGCCTTCGGGTTACAATCTTACCAACATTAGTCATTTTCCCGCCTGCAGGTTCCAACTTTCCAGGCCTTCGGGTTACAAATTCATCAAATATCTATCATTTTCAAACCTTCGGGTCACATCTCTATCTATGACAATCATTTTCGATAAAATCCTGCTTTCTAGCTGGTCGGTCAACAAATCCTGCTTTCGAGCTGGTCGGTCAACAAATCCTGCTTTCGAGCTGGTCGGTCAACCCAAATCCTGCTTTCGAGCTGGTCGGTCATCAAATCCTGCTTTCGAGCTGGTCGAACAATCCAAATCTTGCTTTCGAGCTGGTCGAACAATCAAAATCCTGCTTTCGAGTTGGTCGGTCAACAAATCCTGCTTTCGAGCTGGTCGAACAATCCAAATCCTGCTTTCGAGCTGGTCGAACAATCAAAATCCTGCTTTCGAGCTGGTCGGTCAACAAATCCTGCTTTCGAGCCGATCCTTCAATCCAAATCCTGCTTTCGAGCTGGTCGGTCAACAAATCCCGCTTTCGAGCTAGTCGGTCATCAAATCCTACTTTCGAGCTGGTCGGTCAACCCAAATCCTGCTTTCAAGCTGGTCGGTCAACAAATTCTACTTTCGAGTTGGTCGAACAATCCAAATCCTGCTTTCGAGCTGGTACTCCCAAAAATCCTGCTTTCGAGCTGGTACTTCAATCAAAATCCTGCTTTCGAGCTAGTCGAACAATCAAAATCCTGCTTTCGAGTTGGTCGGTCAACAAATCCTGCTTTCGAGCTGGTCGGTCAACCCAAATCCTGCTTTCGAGCTGGTCGAACAATCAAAATCCTACTTTCGAGCTGGTCGGTCAACCCAAATCCTGCTTTCAAGATGGTCGGTCAACAAATCCTTCTTTCGAGCTGGTCGAACAATCCAAATCCTGCTTTCGAGCTGGTATTCCCAAAAATCCTGCTTTCGAGCTGGTACTTCAATCAAAATCCTGCTTTCGAGCTGGTCGAATAATCAAAATCCTGCTTTCGAGCTGGTATTCCCAAAAATCTCGCTTTCAAGCTGGTACTTCTATTAAAATCCTGCTTTCAAGCTGGTACTTCCAAAAATCCTGCTTTCGAGCTAGTCAAACAAATAAAATCCTGCTTTCGAGCTGGTAAGTCAAAACAAAACTCAACTGTCGAATTGATCTTTTACTGAGTCTTTTCAGGACTCAATTTTCGTCACGGATGTGTTAAGCCGGATGTTAAATGCTCTCTTTCACCAAGGATTTCAAGAACATTTTGTCAATGTGTCAATCAATTACCTGTTGATTTCAAAATTTTATTACATAAATCTTTACCTCAGTTTACCTTCAGCATTACTTCCAAAAGAGTGAAGCTTTTGCGAAAAGAGATTCAAACTTCAAATTCTTTCTATTTGGCCAACCAAAAGGATGAAGGATAAATCCTCGATATGGCCAGCAAAGAAAATTCAATGTTTTGCAAAGCCGTAGATGATTGATATTGATCGCAGTCAATGGCGCATCTTTAAAGGCTATTCTTGTAAAGACGAGGCAGTGGAAATATCCTGAGTGCTAGAAAAGAAAGCATTTATCCAAGCCCTGTCTCCTCAGAATCACCTAAGCTGCAATTAAATATCCACAAAAGGGATCTCTCACTTGTCGTCAAGATGAAGGCGAATTAAGCGAATAGACCCCCAGGGCCAAAGAAGATTCGAAACATCTCCAAGATGACGGAGTTTGTGACGGATCCTTCCAGGGAAAGTCCAAAGCACTGTCGAGATGAAGGCAGATGCGATGAACCTACCGACAATCCCTAAAAGATATTTAATTTCAGCTATCCTTCGAAATCCCCAGCCAATGAGCCAATATCATCAACATGACCCCTGAGGCAAAGAAGGATCGAAACATCTCCAAGTTGAAGGAGTTTATGACGTACCCTTTCAAAAGAGAGAAAGAGAGGAAAAAGAAAAGAGAGAAAAGTCAGAACATCTCCAAAATGAAGGAGAATATAGCCAAAACACCAGAGAACCATGAGAGAAGCTCTCAGGATATCAAACTGCCAAATTTATCAAGAATCCTCTTTAACTTTGTGAAATTCTATTATCAATACTCTTTCATCAACTGCTTTCATAATATCAAATTCTCTTTCTGTTCATATCAAGGAAATTGATAGCTTCCTTGAAGAAGGTCAATTGCAAGCAATTTGGATTGCAAGTCTCGATTCTACGAAGTGAACCTTGTTTGGAGGTAATGCTTTGGGTAGAAGAGAAAGAACATCTTTGCAATAATGTGCAACATCTTCAAAAACTTTGAATCAACAGCAGAATTCTCAATATTTTGACAATATTTTTTAGCTATCCTGACGTGAAGTAAGAGCTTGATGTCCGTCTTTGATACATCCTGACACCAATTTTAAATCCCTCCTAAGGACTTGATTCATTCCCTTCTTTGAGAGCATGAACTCTCAGATTTGCACACTTCCCTGTGTCCCCACTGTCCCACCATAGACAGTCCCATTTCGGTTCGAGGTCGAACCACCAATCATTTTCTCGCAAGAGGCAATTTCAAAAGTTGATTTTAGTCTCAGCAATGAGACGTCCAAGATCAATCCATTTTCAAGCTTTAGGGACCCCATTCTCCTTCCTTTTGCAAAAAACCCTGTCGGATTTATTGTGCAAGATCCGAAGGTTCCATCATGGTCTCTTCCTTCGAGGATTCCATCCATTTTCTGCCCGATCAGGATAAGGGTACAAACCTGAGCCTCATTCAAAGAGGTATTTCATTTTCCGCCCGATCAGGATAAGGGTACAAACCTGAGCCTCATTCAAAGAGGTATTTCATTTTCCGCCCGATCAGGATAAGGGTACAAACCTGAGCCTTAATCAAAGAGGTATTTCATTTTCCGCCCGATCAGGTTAAGGGTACAAACCTGAGTCTCATTTCAATGAGATATTCCATTCCCCAATCAGGTTAAGGGTCAAACCTGAGCTTCGTCCCATACGAGGTATCTCTGTCCCATCCAGGTTAAGGGCAAAAACCTGAACTTCGCACTCTCAGAGCAAGTCTATTTTCTCTTCATTCTTCATTTCATATCTACCATCTTCCTTGGGCTAATTTCTTCATACTCAGTTAGATCCTTCTAACTGGGGCATTTATATATATATAGCCCAAATTTGGTGTGTTTTTCTTTGCCACTAAGCTCGGCCATGAGCCAGCTTAGTAGCAAAGAGGGGCATCTGTAAACACCCCAAATTTTCATTCACCTCCCCGACATTTCCACCAAGCACCATCATCCAGCCTTTGAAATCGTCGGAGGGCAAAATAGTCATTTTCTGAGCCCGGAGCTTGCAAAAGTCTAAATTTCATCTGCAACTCTCAAAATTTCTCTATTTTCAGCTCAGATGTTCAAAATTCTATTCCTGACAGGAAACAGGAATCTTCAAGTCTTGGTTCAAGATTTTATTGCATAAGACATGACATTGCATATCATCGCATGAGCATTTCACATCACTGCACTGCACAGCATGTCATTTCGAAGTCCAGAACTCTTGATTTCAAAATTTTCAATCCAGATTTGAATTTCAACTCTTTTCAAAATTGATTTCAAAACCCTGGGTCTTCAAAATTATCAATTCTTCCTATTTTACCCCCAGGGCTCTGAATTTCAAAATATTTCCTCAGGAAAACAATCTGGATAATTTTCCAATAAATTTCAATAAATTTCAACTCAAATTTTGCCTTTTGTCAGCTATTCCAATATCCTTTTTTTACAAAATCGCCCCACAGGGGCCAACTCTTTCCAAAAAATTCTGTTTTACCAATTAGTCTAGATTTTATAAAAATTCCAAAAAGAAGTTGTTGTTTTATCCCTATTTTAATAAAGAAGCAATGTGGGACCCACACTGAGGTGGTGTCACATAGGATTTTCTTTTGAAAATTTTGAATTTTGAAAAACCCAAAAATATAGGAGCCTTGTCCCCTGGATTGGTGCCACTTGTCCTTTCTCTCTCCTCCCATTTACCTGCCATGTGTCAGCATAGGGTTCACCTAGAGTTGGCGCCACATGTCACCTTCTCTCTTCTGCCATCCTTTGACACGTGTCAGTGTGGGGCCACCTTAAGATGCCGCCACATGTCATTAGTCATCCTCTTCATTTTATGCCACGTGTCAATGTCTACCATCTTCACCCTGTGCCATGTATCATTCCAAGGCCACCATGAGATGCCACGTGTCATGTGTTGTTCTGTTCAGAAAAAGTAGAACTTGTCTCCCCTGAGGTGGCACCATTTGAATTATGTCTCCTACAAGTGACACCTGTCACTCTCTCCTTTCCTCAGGAAAAGCAAGCGACACGTGTCAATCTCTGCTCCTTTCAGAAAAAGCAGGTGACACATGTCTCCCTCCTATTTTTTTCAGAAAAGTAGATGACACATGTCATCTCCAGCTTCCTTTAGAAAAAGTAGAAGACACATGTCACTCCCTGCTTTTCTCAGAAAAAGCAAGTGACACATGTCACCCTCTGCTCTTCTTAGAAAAAGTAGAGGACACATGTCATTTTCTGCCTCCTTCAAAGAAAGCTAGAATTCAAATATTCAAACTCCAGGCTGAGGTGGCGCAAATCCTAAACTTCACCTTTTCTATTTTGTGTGAGATGGTGCCACGTGTCCCTTTCCCTCCTTTTCCTCCCTCTTGCCACATGGCATTGTAGGAGCCACCCTGAGGTGGCGCCACATGTCCACCCTCCATTCCTCCAGGGCCAACCTCTATTTAAAATTCAAATCCCCCTCTGAGGTGGCGCCATCTGAAGAACCTCCTCCAGCAAGCTGACACTTGTCAGGTATGGAACCATCCTAGACTGCCACATGTCCATATCTCCTTTCATCAGAAAAAGTAGAATTCAAACTCCTCTGAGGTGGCACCTTCTGAGCCCACTGCTCTGTTCTTCTGACATGTGTCAAACACTTTTGAGGTGGCACCAATCCAGAGTCCCACTTGGCCTCAAATTTTATTTTTTTTTTATTTTAATAAAAGTAGCCCACCATGAGGTGGCGCCACCTGAGGGCTCCCTGCAAAAGCCAAATTCGAATTTCAAACCCCCGGATAGCACCCCCTTAGATGGCGCCACATGGAGGGCTCAGATTGAGCCTGTTTGAAATTCAAAATTTTTCAGAAAATCTATAAAAACAAGGCTCCACGCCCAGCATAGAGAGACCATCTTTTGAGAACTCTTGTGAACTTGAAAATTCGACATAGCCTTCTTGAGAATCCGATTTTTGCACTTTGGAATTCATGCCCCCTTTGGCTCAGTGAAGAAGGTGTAGTGGGTCGATTTTGGTGAACCATCCGAAGCCCGGAGCGAAGGACGAACGAAGCTCGTGATAGACGCCCCTTTCAAGAGCTCCTACGCTGTGTAACGAAGCAAGGTGCACCTCTTTTCCTCTTGATTTGATTTCATGATTCGATTCGGGAGTCGTTTGAAGAAAGAGCTCATCCGAGAGATGGATTGAGCTATTCTCATAAAATGACATACATAAAAATATTCAATTATGCTTCCTTGATGATTTTTAACATTCATGCATTTAGCTAGATTTAATTTGCATTTTATTTCATCAATTTAGCACGTTTCATGAATTAATTAGGATTAATTTAGCATTTATTTCAATTCTGCTCATTTTCAGTAGTTCTCTGTTTTTGTCAGTCAGTCAGTCCACACATCATTTCATGCATTTATATTTTATTAATAATCCCAAAAAAATCACGGAATGCGCCCTGAGGTGTCCCTAGAATTGTGCCAAAAATTAGGAAGCATTTGAATTTGTTTACTGCAGTAAACATTCAAAATGGCAAGTCGGGTTTTGTTACCCAGGATGCGTTTTAAAAAGTATTTTCCGACTTGTAAAATCGAGATCTCCCTCATGGGAGATCCGATTTTTTATCCAAAAGATGTTCTGAACTCAGGAAAATGTCTAGTTTTTAACATGATTTGTTCAGAGTTTTCTGAGTTTTTTTAATGTCTGACAAAAATCCGAGAATGCGGGACACGTGTCAGAGCCTGATTTGGGCCTCTGAGACTTTGGATCGACTTAGGTCGATGGGTTCTCTTTGTGTGTTGCTCCAAATCCAAAACTGTAAAAAATGAAAGTTATGTCCGAGGTATCCTTTGTTTGCAACTAAAAGCCTGTGATTTTTAGAACAGTGTTGATACCTGCTTCGGATTTTTCTTGTCAGTCCTCTGTTTTGTCACATTTGTCTATTCTGTCAATTTAGGATTAAAAAGTTATATTTGTATCAATGTTTTTGTTGATTAAATGCCAAAGTCATGAACATGAAAGTTGTCCATGTAAGTATCGTGAGTAGATCTGATTAATATCATAAATTGCCATGGCTGTTTTCTATTTTTTTAGCATTTTACATCAGATTAGGGTGATTTTTACCTTTGTCAAAATTAAATCCCTGTTATTTAACCCACCATGGCTCAAATCCCGAGGCTGTAAAAACAAAAAATGTTCCATTTAGGGTCCTTTAACAGTCTGCAAAATATCAGAAGTTTTCATGGTGTAAATCTTGCATTATTATATTAAGCATTGCATTTGGTTCGGATCCATAGGCAAAATCCACCATTTTAGGATTTTCTTCAAATTTTAGCATTTAAATCATATCATTTCGTAATTTTTAGCATTTTAGGATGTTTATCAGAGTAAGTAAATGCTTCATACCAAATTTGGTGCAATTTGAAATCCATTTGAGGTTTGGATTAGCCATAATATCAAAACAGGGTCCCGCAGGACCCGGATCCAAGCGAAAAACAAGCGAAATTCATTATTTTGGATAAATTGCAATATGTCAAATTTTGATTTTATAGTCTTAATGTGTTTAGCAGCATGTCATCATGTCTCTTACTGCATTTTATCATCATTTGATTCCATTTGAATTTCGAATTCTCAATTTTACCAAGTTTTCCTTCAAAAAACCCTGATTTTAAAGGTATAACTTTATAATTAGGGGTATTTTGGTCATTTTGACAACCATTTAGAATTTCAAACTATTTTCCACCGAATTTCCTGCATTTACCTCATTTCAAATATCAAGGAAGCATAAGAATAGGGTTTATATCCAATTAAATCCAATAATTTCATAATATTATTGGAAAATCTTGGAAAAACCCACATATTTGAGCTAACCTTATTTCAAGTTTGGCAGGGACATTCAAAAGAAGGAGCTGAAGTCTGCAATCCCTTTTATTTCATTTATCTAGTGATGTAATAATGTAAATTTTGGAATAAGAGATTTAATTTTCTGCTTAGACTAGGATGCATATCATATAGTTTGAATTTATGCAATATCCTGTTTCTATGATTCATGCATTTTATTTCAAAAGCACTATGGATGTTCACGAATGGCACGTGCACCAACTCTTAGGGAGTTGATGAACTCGGTGGAGTCCATATTTACGGCCCTAGTCGGAATATGGACGAGACCCAGATCCATCATCTTTCTTATAGTCACATTGAGCCTACACTCTTAGGCTATCTTAAAATGCACATCATATTTCCAATATTTGCAAAGTATTGTGCATTAAATCAATTAAGCTCTGAACATATTCATGGCCACAGTCAGGATATGGGAAGAATTTATTTTGACTTAATACACATTTTTCAAATAAATTTCTTAGAAAATCTTCCAAAGTGCATTCATTCATTCATATCATTTGCATCATGAAATCATTGGTTTTCCCATGACTTTCTTAAGAAAACTTCATTCTCAAGAAAATCGATTTCTCAAGAAACTCTAAGAATTTTCCAAAATCGGTTTTCCAAGTCAAGTTTTCCACAGTTTTCCATGGAAAATGTTATTTTCTTAAGAGCTTCAAAAGAGTTTTCCAATCTTTCTCCAAGATCAAAATCAATTTCCAAGTATTTCAAGGGTAAAATTCCCAGGATTTCAATTTCCCAAGTTTCAATTTCCTTCTCCAATGAGTTTTCCTATAACTTTTCCATCAATTTCCTAAGAAAATTCTCAAAGTCCGAGTTTTCCTAAGAAGTGTTTCCCTTTTTCAAATGTTCACCTTTTCTCAAGAATCACTTCCATTTTCCCAGGATTTTCGACTATTCATGATTTTCCCACATCTTTATGAGCTTTCTCATGTTTTCAAAAACCCTTTTTCTTCTGAGTTTCCTGAGAAATTGACTTTCATCTTTTTCGTGAGAGATTCTTTTCAACTCCAAATATTTTCCAA
This sequence comes from Nuphar pumila, assembly GCF_984573655.1. Taxonomy (NCBI): domain Eukaryota; kingdom Viridiplantae; phylum Streptophyta; class Magnoliopsida; order Nymphaeales; family Nymphaeaceae; genus Nuphar; species Nuphar pumila. The sequence goes on from NC_143250.1 coordinate 36,858,156, forward strand.
GCATACATCATGTTTTCCCAAGCTGCATTCTCCAAAATCTCATAGCACATGCCTGAATTCTCTGTGCATTTAGGATAGAACACGATTTTGATGATTTAACTAAGTCAAGCACAATTTTGGTCCTTGGTTCGATTACCCCTGTTAAAGGCGGCAGGAACGGTCGAACCTCGTACCGACAGGTCGAGCCCCATCCCATGGATTTTCCCACAATTTTCAAAATGGAGGCGAGTATTTTAAAACAATTTCCAAAATCCAGTCAAGTTTGAATCGCGAAAGCGTTTCCCTCTCTCTCTTCCGCAAGGAAAGGAAGACGGGAAAAATTTCGCGACGATCACACTAGCCGTGTTGGCTCAGTTTCCCATACTTACGATGTCTATCCATGTTAGCATAAAACTCTGAGGGCTTACCCCTCAACCCCAAGGAGTCGCAAAGCTTCGGCTTACGCAAGGGGTGACGCCAACTAGATTTGAACCTAGACTCTAGTCAAACGGTCTAGGCCCCATCCCACTATGTCAAACCCTTGGGTCTAAAATAAGTATTACTTTCCTTAAAACTTTGAAAACCCAAAAAAAAATCCATCTTTTGCAAAACATTTAAAAAAACTCGCCCTTTCGAGAAATTAAAAACATTTAGAACACATAAAACTATATCTAAAAAAAGCCTAAAAAACTCACTAATATGGATCTGCTATCTGATCTTGAGTTTGAATCATGTTGAGTTATTAGTTCCAAATCATGTAGTTCATATTCCCTGTTTTGACCTTTAGGGAAAATCTCATATATATGTCTGCATTTTCAACCTCGTTTTATAAAACTAAAATTGAATTAGGCCAATATATGTTGTTTGTCAAATATTTAATGTAACAACCATTTGAATTTATGCAATAAACCACCTGGTTTTAACTGACCATGGACTTAAGTCAATGTTTGCATTATAAAACTCCATGGGTACTCCCCCTACCCATCAAAAATAGTTTCTCACTTAGCTTATGCCATGCAACAAAAGATGTACACCTGCGGTATCGAACTCTCAACCTCCTCTAACTTAAAAGCCTTAGGCTAACCCACCTAGGCAAGTGTGTGAAACCCTTGTAGGGCATAAATTAAGTTCTCCTAGTTTGCGCAAAGAGTGGTAAAGCAAAACAACAACAATCTGAAGATGCAAGCGAACAAAAAGATCGCACACAAATAAATGAGACTCTAGATTATGCAGTTTGATTCGCAAGAACCTACATCCATGGCTCAACTCACTAAATATTCTCTCTTATTATTCAAATATGCAGATACATGGTTGGGACGCGTCTAGGGAGAAAGTTCGCAGGGAGGCAAAGATGGATGACTCACTTGGCAGGCATGGAGATTGAGGCAGATGGCGAAGGAATGATTGAAAGGGAGCAACGTCTTTTTTTATTGGCCGACGATGGATGGAGATGGACAAGGGTTTGAGGGAGTGAAAATGGATGACTCACACACCAAGAATAAAATATGGAGCTTGAACTCAATAATTTTTATTGAAAAATAAACAAATTATACATGCTTATTTATAGGATAAAAACAAAAATTAAGATAAACTATGCATCCATAGTCCCTCCCTGGATGAGATTTGGGGGGAGGGGGGGGGGGGCATCCTACTCTTTTAGAGAGTCCTGGAGGAAGTGAGATTCTCCATGGGGCATCTGTTATCATCGCAAAATTTTTCCCCTCCCTTGCGAGAGAGAAATGAATTTCGCGAGTCAAACTCGACCAAAGTTTTGAAAATGGTTTTGAAAATTACTCGCCTCCGTTTTGAAAATTTGCGGGAAAATTCCGTGGAATGGGATCCGCCTGTCGATACGAGGTTCAACCGTTCCTGGCGCCTTTACCAGGGGTAATTGAACCAAGGATCAATTATGTGCGCTTTAACTCGACTCAAATAGCTAAATTATGCTCTATTTTTCCTAGAATGCACAGAGAATCAGGCTTGTGCTATGGAATTTTGAAAATAATGCAAGTTTGAGAAAATATGATGTTTGCTTTGGAAAATTGAAATGCATTTAGAAAAGGACTGGAAAATGCTTGAAAATGGAATTCCTGGGAAAATCATTGAATTTTATTGGAAATCAGAAATTTGCATTGGAAAGTGATTTCTCAGGAAAATTTGAACTTTAGAAAATCGATTTTGAAATTTGGAATTGCTTTTCTGAGAGAATAGATTTGAGAATTCTGAGAAAATCAAGAAATTCATTGGAAAATGACTTTTGAAATGGAAAATGAATTCTCAAGAAAACTGGAAAATATGAGAAAATAAATTTCTAAAAACTTGGGATTTTGAAATTTGAGAATTTGAAAACATAGGAAAATCTTGATTTGAACTTGGGAAATGCTTTGAAATGTCATTTGAAAACTTAGGATTTTGAGAAAATCAGATCCTAAGAAAGACTTGGAAATTCTTGAGAAAATTGAATTTTCTGAAATTGAAATTGGAAAATGAGTTTGAAAATAATGCAATTTGAATTATATGAATGAATGAATATGAATTTGAAAAGGGAATTTCATTGAGGAATTGGAAAATCCTTTTAAAACTTTGAAAAATGCAGTGCATTTTGAAGTTAGCCTAAGTGTGTAGGCTGAATGTGGCTAATACGAAGATCATAAATCTTGGTTTTCTTCGTATTCTGACTATGGCCATAAATACGAATCCCACCGAGTTTATAAACTCTACAAAAGCTTGTGCACGTGCCATTCGTGTAAACCATAGTGAATTTGAAATAATGTGCATGAATGATACATCACATATTGAAATTTGCATAAATTAAACTATATGCAATGCAGCCCTATTCTAAGCAGAAATGTAACTCTTATTCCAAATTATTACATTTGAGATTACATTGAATTGAAATAAAATAAATAAAATCTAAGTCTTCTTCTTGAATGTTCCTGCAAAACTAGAAAACAAGGTTAGCACAAAAATGTAGGTTTTTCTGAATTTATCCGAAAATATGGGAAATTATCGGATATTATTCAGATATAAACCCAAAATCATACCCCCTTTGATATAAACATGAGAAATAATGAATAAATTTTGAAAATAAACTTGGAAATTCGAAATTGGGGTCAAAGTGACCAAAATGCCCCTGATGACCTTGAAATCAGGGTTTTCTGAAAGAATTATTGTAAATTTTGGAAATTTGAAAATCAAATGAAATAAATCAAACATAATATGATGAAATATGATGATATGCATGAAATTTTGGAGAATTAGAAATTGAAATTTCGAAATTTAGGTCAAAATGACCAAAATACCCCCGATAACAAGACTATGGCCTTGAAACCAGGGTTTTCTGAAATAAATTTTGCAAAATTGAAAAATATGAAATGCAAAGGAGATTAAAATTAACCCTAATATGATTCTACATGCTTTATGTACATGATAAAAACCCTAAAATGGCGAAAATATCATAAAATATCGAATTTAACCTGATTTTCGCTTGATTTTCGCTTCTTAATTTAAAGATAAACTAATACATAGAGCAAATGAACTTGGAATTAAACCAAATTTGGCATGGACACCTAAAATAACCCTAAAAACAGAATGAAGCTCGAAAATATAATTTTTTTTTGTATTTTTAAATATGGAAATTCAAATAAAACCCTAAATTTCATGATTTTTGCCTAAAATATTGATTCTAAAGGGGATTTAGGATATTAAACTTCCATAAAAATTTCCCAAATTTTATGGGATGACAGAGGACAGTAAGGCAAAGATTTGTGCCTTTTACACTTTCTGGTTTTGACCTATGGTCGGAGCTGTACCACTCCGGCAAGTCGGATCGGAATCCGGCGACTCTAGTAAATGAAGGAAACAGACAAGTTTCGGTAGAAAATGTGGTAAAAATGGCAGACAGATGGTAAAATGGCTGAAATTGTGGAAAAATGTCCCTGACAAACAGAGGAAGATTTGATATTTTGACACTATTAGGATTCAGGTTACGGTTTGGAAAAGGCCATACTGTTATCAGAGACCTAAATCTCTGAGATTTCTGGACATTGGAATCTGTTAGACAGAAATAGAAAATCCGGGAAAAATACTGGAACAGATCTAAAAATTCCTAAATTTTGGGAAATGACAGGAAATTATGTTATGAACAACTTTCGTGTTGAAAGTTTTTGCAGAAGGGTTATAGATTGGATGGACTTGGTACATTAAGGTCTGTCTATACCCTGACGAAAGAAAATCGATATTTTCCCAGGGGTCTGAGAAATCCGATTTTTTACAGAGGTCAAAACTAATTGGAAAAATCTCAAAATTTCCAGATCATTAGTAGATTCAATCATGAATCTACTGTGATTTTTGGAGAATGATCCGAATCTCCCACGATGGTGGTGCCGGAGGTTTTAGTCTGCTAAGGAAGAAACTGAAAGTTCCAGAAATACAGAATCCCAGTTTGGGATTTGATTGGTTTAGATGGATTCCGAAACACAAAATGAATCAAATTTTCGACAGTACAACAAATACATATAAACCTAGTTACTCTAAAATTTACAGAATTTTTTAAATGCAAAAACTCACATAAAATGATGCATGGACTTTATATATAAATGACAATTTATGAATCCTAAATTAGATAACCATAAAACGTATAAAACGAATGATAGCTTATCCTAAATGCACATTTTAATATGAAATGACATGAAAAATGAGAACCAATAAAGGGCATAAACTATTTTTGTTGTTGGCTTGCAAAACGAAAGATCCAATCCATTGAACGGATGGATTTTATCGCTTATTTAGCCCACGCACATAATAATCATATGTTCGATATAGAGGGATGCTTGAAGTGAGACTAAATAAATAATAACGAATCTAAAGTATTAAATCTAACCTCAAACAGAAGAGTTTAGCAGACTTAAGGGTCCTACCTTGGATCGGCAAAGAGGTGGCTGTTTGAAGGTGGTGAGGATGGTGCTTCCAGGTGGAGACCGGCTGAAGCAAGGTGGAGCTGATTTGGAAATGGTGGCTGTGGCTGAACCTTGATGTGTTGAAGGAGGGGCTCGGTTGGAGCTTCACCAAGGATTCAATAGTGATGGAGGTTGGGGCAAATAGGGGAGTAGCTGGGGCGTCTTGTTGCAAAGGAGCCGACTGGAGGTGGTGATGATGAGCAATGGAAGGTGTCAGCTGCAACAATGGTTGGAGTTGCTCCTTGATGGCTGCAAGCTGTGTGGAAGATGGCTGCACCTTGGCGTGGCTGTTGGGTGGAGCAGTGAGAGTGGAACCGGTGGAAGAAGCCGTTGGCTGGTGGCTGTTGGCTGGAGCAAGTATCTTGGAGGTGGGCTGCGGCAAGGATGGTGGCTGGAATGGAGAGCTGGCTGGAGCTAGAGTATCTGAAGAAGATGGTTGAATGTTGCTGCAGCTGCAAAGAGGATGTCGGAGGTTGAAGATGATCTGGAGCTGCTGGGCATGGAGCTTCAAAGAGGTTGGAAGGCTGCTGTAGCTGTAGCAGCTAAGGAGAGAAGAAGGGAGGTAAAGAGAGAGAATATGAGAGAGAATAGGAGAGAGGCGTGAGATGGGAATAGGGCAGCCGTTCTTTTCCTTTCTCCCCTTTTGGTATTTGCTAACTTAGGTCTTAATCAACTAAGACCTAAGTTTCTAATAATATCAAATGACCTTTATGAAAAGCCATACGTGAATGGCTGGAGGCTAGGGAAAGGAAGGGAGGAAGGAAGGGAAGAAGGAAAGAAAGAAGGAAGAAGAAAAGAAAGAAAAAGAAAGAAAAGGGAAAAAGAAAGGAAAGAAAGAAAAGGAGGGAAAAAGGAAAAGGAAAGAAAGAAAGAAATGGGGCTGGAGGTTTGGGCAACCACCTTGTGGGTCCCACCTCTCTAAAAAAAATAATACTAATAATAATAATAATAAATAAATAAAAATCAATAAAAACAAATAAAAAGAACCATTTTTTTTTTGAATAAAATAGAAATGCAAATGAATGGGCCATCTCAGAGTGGGTCCAAATTTTGATTTTGAAATTCATTTTGACGATTAGAGGGGTAAAATAGTCTTTTTAGAAAATTTTTAGACGAAACGAGCTATTTTTGGCAGTTTTTGAAACGAGCTCGGATTTTGAAGTTCAATACCCCGTTGCGAAGCAAATCCAATGTAGAATTTGAAAATGTAATTTTGAAAGAAATCCAAATTGTTTTTCTCGAGAAAATGCTTCCAACAAAACAAGCTATTTTTGGCAGTTTTTGAAACGAGCTCGGATTTTGAAGTTCAATATCCCATTGTGAAGCAAATCCAGTGTAAAACTTGAAAATTTGATTTTGAAAGAAATCCAAATTGTTTTTCTTGAGAAAATATTTCCAAATTTAGACTCCCGGGGTGAAAATGTCAATTTTGGAAACCCGAGGTTTGAAATTGATTTCTGAAAACTTTTAAAACTCAATCTGGATTGAAATTTATAAAACTGGAGTTCTGGACTTCGAAAATGAAATGAAATGTGATGAAATGTTATGAAATGCTAAGAAATGATATGAAATGATGAGAAATGACATGCGAAATGCAGACCCTGAATGGAGAATTGTAGATTTTAGACCCCGATTGGCAGCTGTACCAGTTTAAAAAGCATTAAAATTGATAAAATTTGCAAAATAGCTCAAGAAATGGTTTTCGGGACTCTACTGGATCAGAGTGACACTGAAAATTGAGGTTCGAGCTGGATTGAACTGAAATGAACTGGATTGAGTTGGGTTTTAGAGTTTCAGAACTCAAATGAACTCAACAGACACTGACTCAACTGACCTTTCCAACTGAATTTTCAAGAAAAGCTGCCATTTTTAGAGAAATGGTATGGAATGGTCATTGGAATGAAGTGAATTACGAACCTGAACTGGGTTTGAGCTAAAACAAAGGTCAGTAATACTGAGATGAACTAAAATCAAGTCTCAAACACTAACTCAACTGACTGAACTCGGCTCAATTTCAGCTGAAAGAGCTGAAATGGACTAAAATGGGCTCCTGAACACTTAGAAATGGTTTTGAACTGAAATTGGAGCACTTGAACTCCTGGTGAGCTCAAGTTAGACTCTGGGGAACATGACTGACTGGGAATGACTGACTTGGAGACAATTGGCTTGGATTCGAGTGAGAAATGAGCTCATTTTTAAAGAAATGATCCCATTTTGGCAGGAATGGTCAGAAATGAAAATGGTCTGTTCATTGTGAGCTCAGATGAGCTTGAGATGACTGATATTCTAACTGTCTTGAATTGACCAATGAGCTTGGTCGACTCCGACTGACTGGGGTCCGGGATGACCTAGGGGTAAAATGGTAATTTTCCTAATAAAAATGGGTAAAATGGTGATTTTCTGAAACTGACTCGGGGTTTGACTCCTACACTGACCTAACAGGGTTGGCACTGCACGAGGAGGGTTGTTTGAGAATGGATGAGGAAAATTTGGGGTGTTTACAGATGCCCCTCTTTGCTACTAAGCCGGCTTGAAGACGAGCTTAGTGGCAAAGAAAAACACACCAAATTTGGGCTATAAAAATGCCCCAGTTAGAAGGATCTGATTGGATATGAAGAGATTTAGCCCTGATGAAAATGGTAGATATGAAATGGAGAATGAAGAGGAAAGAATTTACTTCAAAAGAAGTGATATTCAGGTTTTGCCCTTAATCTGGATGGGACAGGAAATACCTCATGTAGAAACGAAGCTCAGGTTTGACACTTAACCTGACCGGGAAATGAAATACCTCATCAAAGGAGGCTCAGGTTTGTACCCTTATCCTGATTGGGCGGAAAATGAAATACCTCATCAAAGGAGGCTCAGGTTTGTACCCTTATCCTGATTGGGCGGAAAATGAAATACCTCATCAAAGGAGGCTCAGGTTTGTACCCTTATCCTGATTGGGCAGAAAATGAAATACCCCATCAAAGGAGGCTCAGGTTTGTACCCTTATCCTGATTGGGCGGAAAATGAAATACCTCATCAAAGGAGGCTCAGGTTTGTACCCTTATCCTAATCGGGAAACGAAATACCTCATCAAAATGAGGCTCAGGTTTAACCCTTAACCTGACCGGAAAATAAAATACCTCATCAAAGGAGGCTCAGGTTTGTACCCTTATCCTGATTGGGTGAAAAATGAAATACCTCATCAAAGGAGGCTCAGGTTTGTACCCTTATCCTGATTGGGCAGAAAATGAAATACCTCATCAAAGGAGGCTCAGGTTTGTACCCTTATCCTGATTGGGCAGAAAATGAAATACCTCATCAAAGGAGGCTCAGGTTTGTACCCTTATCCTGATTGGGCAGGAAATGAAATACCTCATCAAAGGAGGCTCAGGTTTATACCCTTATCCTGATTGGGAAGAAAAATGAAATACCTCATCAAAGGAGGCTCAGGTTTGTACCCTTATCCTGATTGGGCGGAAAATGAAATACCTCATCAAAGGAGGCTCAGGTTTGTACCCTTATCCTGATTGGGCGGAAAATGAAATACCTCATCAAAGGAGGCTCAGGTTTGTACCCTTATCCTGATTGGGCAGAAAATGAAATACCCCATCAAAGGAGGCTCAGGTTTGTACCCTTATCCTGATTGGGCGGAAAATGAAATACCTCATCAAAGGAGGCTCAGGTTTGTTCCCTTATCCTGATTGGGCAGAAAAATGAATGGAATCCTCGAAGGAAGAAACCATGATGGAACCTTCAGATTTCCGCACAATGAACCCGACAGAGGTTTTGCAAAAGGATGAAATTGGGGTCCCTAAAGCTTGAAAAGGGGTTTGATTTTGGGCGCCTCATTGCTGAGACTAAATAACTTTTGAAATTGGTGACCTTTTGAGAGAAAATGATTGGTGGCTTAACCTCAAGCCGAAATTGGACTGTCTATGGTGGGACAGTGGGGACACAGGGAAGTGTGCGAATCTGAGAGCCCATGCGCTCAGATTATACCAACAGAAGGGAAGGAATCTTGAAAACTCCCATTATCAAGTCCTTAAAAGGGATAACAACTGATGTCAGGATGCGCCAAAGATGAACCTCAAGCTCTCGCTTCACGCCAGGATAGCTAGAAAATATTGTCAAAATGTTGAAAATTATTGTTAATTCGAAATAATTGAAAGTGATGCACATTGCTTTGAAAATATTCCCTCTTTTCTACCTGAAGTATTATCTCCGATTGGGCTTAACTTCGTAAAATCAATATTCGAATTCAAATTGCTTGCAATTGGCTTTCTTTCAAGGAAGCTATCAATTTCCCTGATATGAGCAGAAAAGAGAGTATTCTTGATATTGTGAAAGCAATTTGTGAAAGAATATTGATAATAGAATTTCACAAAATTTAAAGAGGATTCTTTGGCAGATTTGGCAGTCTGATATCCTGGAATTCTTTCTCATGACGATCTTTCTGCCTACTATTTTTTTTTTGGCAGAATTAGAGCTCTCTTGGGTTTTTGAAGATTACATCATCCTTCATTTTGGAGATGTCTTGACTTTTCTCTCTCTTTTTTTTTTTTTAGAAGGGTACGTCACAAACTCCTTCATCTCAGAGATGCTCTGATCCTTCTTTTTTTCTCTCAGGGATTATATCGACGGTTATTGGCTCATTGGTTGGAAATCTCTTGATGATAGCAGAAATTAAATATCCTTTAGGGTTTGTCGGGAGGCTCATCGCAGTCGCCTTCATCTTGACGGTGCTCTGAACTTTCCCTGGAAGGATCCGTCACAAACTCCGTCATCTTGGAGATGATTCAAATCTTCTTTGGCCCCGGGGGTCTACTCGCCTAATTCGCCTTCATCTTGACGACAGTTGAGAGATCCCTTTTGCAGATATTTAATTGCAGCTTTAGGTGATTGAGGAGATATAGGGATTGAATGGATTTTTCTGTATCACCCAGGATATTTTGACTGCTTTATTTTCCAAGAATGATCTTTAAAAATGTGCCATTGACTGCGATCAATACCGATCACTTATGGCTTTGCAACAACATTGAATTTCCTTTGCTGGCCATATCGAGGATTTATTCTTCATCCTTTTGGTCGGCTAATAGAAAGAATTTGAATTTTGAATCCTTTTTCACGAAAGCTTTGACCTTTCACAGATAATACTGAAGGTATTCTGAGGTAATGTTTTTGTGCAATAAAAATTTTGAAATCAATAAATATTTAATGACAAATTGACAAGATTTTCTTGAAATCCTTTGTGGAAGCGAGTATTTGAAGCACAACGTAACACATCCATGACAAAAATTTTCTTCTCCTTTCCCCAAAGGAGAAGATTCAGACATTGGAAATAGAAATTACTCCTCTCTTCCCTGAAAAGGAGGTGTTTGCAAAACGAACTTTCGAAGAGAAATTAAGCTTTCGTCAAAACTTCCTAACATTAGGCTTCTCTTATGGAAAGGGGGCCGGTAATGATGAGGTCGGTGAATTGGTCATGAAGGAACGAGTCCATCACACTCTCCCTGAAAAGAGGGTCCTTCATGATGAAATGGCCTAGTTTGAAATTGCGGTCACAAGGAAAGCGAGCTTCCGTCGAAGCTCTCCCTGAATTAAGGGTTCCTTGTATGAAATTGGAAATTTGTTTTGCAAACGGTTCACATAGACACGAGTCCCTTCAAACTCTCTCTGAAAAGGGGCTAGGTGAACAAAGGATAGCATGCGAAAAGAACGAGCTCCCTTGAACTCTCCCTGTACAAAGGGTCTCTCGCAAGAGGAAATGATTGGAATTGGTATGAAATTGGAATTTGGAAAATTTAAAATTTTGAAATTTGGAATTTGAAATTGGAAATTTGGAAATTTGGAAATTGATATTTGGAAACTGGAAATTGATTGACTCGAAGGTCAAAATTGGTTGACCCAAATGTCGAAATCGGAAATTTGGAATTTGAAAATTGGAAATTGGAAATTGGGAAATTGATTGACCCGAAGGTCGAAATTGGAAATTTTGGAAATTGATTGGCCCGAAGGTCGAAATTGGAAATTGAGTGACCCGAAGATCGAATTTGAAAATTGGTTGACCCAGAGGTCGAAATTGGAAATTTGGAAATTGGGTGGCTCGAGGGCCGAATTGGTAATTGAAATTTGAACTTTGATGAATGATCAGCACAAAGACTGAACCCGAGAGGTTGGCTGATACGACCCACCAGTGAGACACTAACACAAGTGCTCAATCTTGAAAGAACACCAGCATGAATACCGGGTTTTGAAAATATGTCAACATAGACATTGGATTTTAAAAATATATCAGTTCGAGCACTGAATTTTGGAAGTGTACCAGTTTGAGCACTGGATTTCAAAATTGTACCAGTTCAAGCACTGAGTTTTGAAAATATACCTTGTTTTTAATTTGAAATTTGAATTTTTAAAAGAGACCTATGCTCTTAAAGTATTTGGGAATTGTAACGAGAATGATTGTCGGGGTCTCAGGATTATCCCTTATCCTGAATGGGTAGTTCAGGTTTATCCCTTAACCTGAAGGGGAAACTCAGGTTTATCCCTTAACCTGAAGGGGAAGTTCAGGTTTATCCCTTAACCTGAAAGGGAAACTCAGGTTTATCCCTTAACCTGAAGGGGAATTGAATATGATGCATATGTATGCGAATGAATGCATGCAAATGCAAATGAATGCAAATGTATGCAAATGAATGCAAAATGATGTCAATGGATGCACATGCATGCAAAATGAGAGATTTGTTTGATCCTGCCTGCATACAAGATGTTTTGAAAACAATTTTCAAAATAATGCCCCAGTGTAACTGGGAAAGAAGAATTTGACCATTGTTGAAGAAAGTATATTGAGGAATTACAAAGGATGGAATAGAGGATTTAAGTATAGAAAATTTTCAAATGTTGAGCATTGATGGAGTCTGATAATTCCACACCATCGGCATTGATGAGCATATATGAATTGTGAGGTAATGCTTCCTCGACAATATAGGTCCCTTCCCAATTCGATGACCATTTGCCACCCGGGCGGTGCTTGAGATAGGTCGTTGATCTGATCACTAGATCATTGACTCAGAATTTCCTTTGAATGACAAATTTTGCATATTGCCTGGCTATCCTCTGACGATATGATTGAGCATGCTCTACTGCTCTGAGTCTTCTTTCATTGAGCAAATCAAGTTGTACCAGCCGCTGTTGTTGATATTGATCAAGCGATAACTCCAGCAGTGATGCGAACTTCAAGGCAAGTTTCTGAACATGTAGAGGCAGTACTACTTCAGTTCCGTAGACAAGTTCTGACGGAGTAGCATTAGTTGGAGTACAAATGGTGGTTCTGTATGCCCATAATGCATCATGGATCTTCTCATGCCAATTATGGCCTGTTTCCAAGGTTCGCTCCAGGATTCGAATCAGAATCTTATTGGTGGCCTCTGCCTGACCATTCCTTTGAGGATAATAAGAAGCGGAGAAACGATGCTGAATTCTGAACTTTAAGTCAAATGTCCTCATTCTCTTATTCATGAAATGACTCTCATTGTCTGACACGATATCGTGCGGTATGCCGAAACAACAATATTCTTGTGGATGAATAAGACCATGTGTCGACCTTCTATTATACGCGAAGTGATAGCTTCGACCCATTTAGTGAAATATTCTGTTGCGGCAAAAAAAATATTTGTAGCTGTTTGAAGTAGGAGTGATGGGGCCCACAACATCAAAGGCCCACATAGAAAATAGCCATGGAGAGATGGCGATTCGCAAATATGTTGCTGACGCATGAATAGAAGGTGCATGTATCTGGCATAGAGCACACTTCTTCACAAACTGGTAGCAATCTTGCTGCATAGTCTTCCAATAAGATCATGCCCGGATGATTTGCTTGATAAGAGTTTGGTAGCCGATGAGTCTACTGCAAATGCCTTCGTGAACCTCCTGGACAACTTCTTTGGCTTCATCTTCGTCTAGGCATCTGAAATATTTAGAACTGAATCCACGATGATAGAGGACATCGGCAATAATAAAATATCGGGCAGACACATGCCAAATCGCTCGTTACTCTTACCAGTGATATTCTAAGAGAAGGAGACAGATGTCTCCTTTTTTATGGGAGCCTTTCTGAAACAGTCCTTAGCTTGCTCAGACATCATCCTAATCATCATTTTCTTGAACATCTGATATGTAGTAGGATCAATGCCATCCCTATCATTCAAACTCTGTCTTCTGGCAGATCTTGGAGAATCCATTTCTTCTTGCCTGCTTCTAAAATCACTGATGCCCTGATACAATGGTGTCTTCTTGCTTGATTTGATCTGAACCACTTGGGAATACTGATGCTCTCTACAGAATGAATGATTAAATTTTGATGATGAAGATTCAAGATAGAAAAAATATTTGATGAGAATTTGATAGATAATTGAAAGAACATCCCATTACTATGGATTGGGTCGCCGCTGGAATCACGATAATTATGTTGTCATTCTTTGCAAGAAGAACGAACAACTGCAAATATGCCTTGTCACCTAGGCGAGGTTATCAAACCATGATAGAATGAAAATTGAAGGATTTTTTTTTCTTTATTGAAGGAAAAATATGATTGCATCAATAGTGGACTTGAGAAAGAGGGAGTATATAGACAGTCTGTCACCACTCTTAACGATCAACAGAGACACGAGGACCAAGGAAAAGAGTGAGAATGATGAAAGAATCCCAGCCATATATGGCAAAATGGTATGTTTCAGACCATTGTGCTGATGTAAGGTCAAACTTTGGCATAACCCCTGATAGTAGCCGAGCTACTACGCGCTTTTGTCTCTGAGAGAATTGTCTGATGCATCACTTCGGATGATAGTATGCACAAAAGAATGGGCCAAGTAGCCTGAATCGCTTGCCGTAAGCGTAAGTATATCTAGGAGGTGATTCCTGACGATCAAAGTAGTCCCATACGACTTCTCCCTCCTGAAGGTTGTCAATCAAGAACCGGTATCGCGCAACTGGCAGAAACTTTTCACCATTGTATCTGAATGAACTGGTTCGGGCTGGCACATGCCGGAGGAACCAAGACTGCAAGGCATAGGTGCACCCTTCGACTAGAATCGGTTCTCCGAGTGCGAAACGAGTCAACCCTCGGTATAGAAAGGCGAGTGCGGCCATGGCTATTGAGAGGCGGCTGGTCCGTCGACTTCCCCATCTCCTTAGAAGCTGAACTATTCTGACATCCATATAATTCCGTCTATCGGGAAAGAAAGCTAATCCCATCGTGCACAGAACCATCGCGTGCTGAATTCTCTCTCGAGCTGTCCTGGACAACGAGCTGACTTCCACCAATGCCCCATGCTGTTTGTAGATTTCGAGCAGATCCACATATTCATTTCCATCTTCTTCAATCAGAGGCCAAGACTTGCGTCCTGTCATGCGAGCTAAAGCATCTCGGGGATCCAGACCCTTGACATTGATCAAAAACTGTTTCTCTAACGGATCTCCAGGCTGACCGGCTGGCTTGGGCAATCCCATAATCTCTGAAAATTCATCTATCAGTAGTGTCATCTCGCCCCACGGGAACCAGAACGTGCAAGGGCGCGGATTCCACCGCTCTGCCAGTGCATGAACCAGATTGCCGTTGACTGTCAACTTTCCCACTGCAGATGCCAATTCCAACCCACAATCGCTCAAGTGGTCCGGAAACATACGAGAGAAATTTTTGAACCAGACATAGTACCACCGGGGGAAGAAGGGTCCGGTGCTAAGAGATCGATGCTCAGGAAGACTTTGTCGCACCTCGTAGGAGATGTGACCCTCAGGAAAAATAGAATCGAGCTGGCTGGATGCCATTGGACTGAAAGATAAGAAGACTGGAATTAGACTTTGGAAAAAAACACAAGAATTTTGAAAATTGCAGGCAGGATAAAATGAAAGCTGGAAATTCGAAGTCCAGAGGAACGAAAAAATGGAAAATTTCCTGGAGTTTTGAAGGAAAAGGTGGATAATTTAGAAAAATCGTCCAGGGTTTTTGAGAAAAAGGAGATATTTCATAAAAGATGAAAAATGAGGTATTTTGGAAAATTGTTTGGTATTTTGGAAAACTTGGGAAAAATATGAGAAAATAAGGCGAAAATGAATATCATATATACAATTACAAACAATTATGCACATACAGCAATCCCTAGGAAGCCAACTCTAAATGCATTGATTTTGAAAGAGCTTTAGGACCCTAATCCTGACTCTAGGCTTAGATCAACTGTGTCCAATCATGCTATGCCGATATACTCGAGACGAGGCTCGATGTACGTGGCATAAAACTCATCTCCGGGTCTAGGCTTGTGTTTTCCCAACATCCTTGAGCGTCTGCCGATATACGTTGGACTATGGCCCTTGGTACGTGGCAGGGGGGCGTTAGCCCAAATAAGTGGCCCAGTTGTGAGGCTCTGTCCCGAACTATGGTTCTGGAAGAGAGCCCAGCAACGTGAAGACCGGGTAGACATAGGTGGGGTGGTTTTTGAAATATGATCACATGCAGGCAAACAGAAGGCTCTAAGTCCTAAAGAGATAGAATTTTGAAAACTTTTGAAGAAGCAAACATTGTTTTCATACAAGTCCTAGATTGAGGAGTGTTGTATTTCAGGCCTAAGTCTATGTGAGCATGCATAATTCTCCTCAATATGGTCCTACCAAACCATGCCTAGTCTATATGCAATCCATGTCAGCTGGGTTCAAGTCTAGGCTCCTAGGTTCACATGATATCAGAAATTAAAAGCTGACAGTTCATAGAGCACAATTTTGATATTGAGCTAAGTCAAAGCACATAATTGATCAGACAAAGACAGGTCCCATCACGGTCGCCAAACCTGTTATCATCGCAAAAATTTTCCCCTCCCTTGCGAGAGAGAAATGAATTTCGCGAGTCAAACTCGACCAAAGTTTTGAAAATGGTTTTGAAAATTACTCGCCTCCGTTTTGAAAATTTGCGGGAAAATTCCGTGGAATGGGATCCGCCTGTCGATACGAGGTTCAACCGTTCCTGGCGCCTTTACCAGGGGTAATTGAACCAAGGATCAATTATGTGCTTTAACTCGACTGAAATAGCTAAATTATGCTCTATTTTTCCTAGAATGCACAGAGAATCAGGCTTGTGCTATGGAATTTTGAAAATAATGCAAGTTTGAGAAAATATGATGTTTGCTTTGGAAAATTGAAATGCATTTAGAAAAGGACTGGAAAATGCTTGAAAATGGAATTCCTGGGAAAATCATTGAATTTTATTGGAAATCAGAAATTTGCATTGGAAAGTGATTTCTCAGGAAAATTTGAACTTTAGAAAATCGATTTTGAAATTTGGAATTGCTTTTCTGAGAGAATAGATTTGAGAATTCTGAGAAAATCAAGAAATTCATTGGAAAATGACTTTTGAAATGGAAAATGAATTCTCAAGAAAACTGGAAAATATGAGAAAATAAATTTCTAAAAACTTGGGATTTTGAAATTTGAGAATTTGAAAACATAGGAAAATCTTGATTTGAACTTGGGAAATGCTTTGAAATGTCATTTGAAAACTTAGGATTTTGAGAAAATCAGATCCTAAGAAAGACTTGGAAATTCTTGAGAAAATTGAATTTTCTGAAATTGAAATTGGAAAATGAGTTTGAAAATAATGCAATTTGAATGATATGAATGAATGAATATGAATTTGAAAAGGGAATTTCATTGAGGAATTGGAAAATCCTTTTAAAACTTTGAAAAATGCAGTGCATTTTGAAGTTAGCCTAAGTGTGTAGGCTGAATGTGGCTAATACGAAGATCATAAATCTTGGTTTTCTTCGTATTCTGACTATGGCCATAAATACGAATCCCACCGAGTTTATAAACTCCATAAAAGCTTGTGCACGTGCCATTCGTGTAAACCATAGTGAATTTGAAATAATGTGCATGAATGATACATCACATATTGAAATTTGCATAAATTAAACTATATGCAATGCAGCCCTATTCTAAGCAGAAATGTAACTCTTATTCCAAATTATTACATTTGAGATTACATTGAATTGAAATAAAATAAATAAAATCTAAGTCTTCTTCTTGAATGTTCCTGCAAAACTAGAAAACAAGGTTAGCACAAAAATGTAGGTTTTTCTGAATTTATCCGAAAATATGGGAAATTATCGGATATTATTCAGATATAAACCCAAAATCATACCCCCTTTGATATAAACATGAGAAATAATGAATAAATTTTGAAAATAAACTTGGAAATTTGAAATTGGGGTCAAAGTGACCAAAATGCCCCTGATGACCTTGAAATCAGGGTTTTCTGAAAGAATTATTGTAAATTTTGGAAATTTGAAAATCAAATGAAATAAATCAAACATAATATGATGAAATATGATGATATGCATGAAATTTTGGAGAATTAGAAATTGAAATTTCGAAATTTAGGTCAAAATGACCAAAATACCCCCGATAACAAGACTATGGCCTTGAAACTAGGGTTTTCTGAAATAAATTTTGCAAAATTGAAAAATATGAAATGCAAAGGAGATTAAAATTAACCCTAATATGATTCTACATGCTTTATGTACATGATAAAAACCCTAAAATGGCGAAAATATCATAAAATATCGAATTTAACCTGATTTTCGCTTGATTTTCGCTTCTTAATTTAAAGATAAACTAATACATAGAGCAAATGAACTTGGAATTAAACCCAATTTGGCATGGACACCTAAAATAACCCTAAAAACAGAATGAAGCTCGAAAATATAATTTTTTTTTGTATTTTTAAATATGGAAATTCAAATAAAACCCTAAATTTCATGATTTTTGCCTAAAATATTGATTCTAAAGGGGATTTAGGATATTAAACTTCCATAAAATTTCCCAAATTTTATGGGATGACAGAGGACAGTAAGGCAAAGATTTGTGCCTTTTACACTTTCTGGTTTTGACCTATGGTCGGAGCTGTACCACTCCGGCAAGTCGGATCGGAATCCGGCGACTCTAGTAAATGAAGGAAACAGACAGGTTTCGGTAGAAAATGTGGTAAAAATGGCAGACAGATGGTAAAATGGCTGAAATTGTGGGAAAATATCCCTGACAAACAGAGGAAGATTTGATATTTTGACACTATTAGGATTCAGGTTACGGTTTGGAAAAGGCCATACTGTTATCAGAGAACTAAATCTCTGAGATTTCTGGACATTGGAATCTGTTAGACAGAAATAGAAAATCCGGGAAAAATACTGGAACAGATCTAAAAATTCCCAAATTTTGGGAAATGACAGGAAATTATGTTATGAACAACTTTCGTGTTGAAAGTTTTTGCAGAAGGGTTATAGATTGGATGGACTTGGTACATTAAGGTCTGTCTATACCCTGACGAAAGAAAATCGATATTTTCCCAGGGGTCTGAGAAATCCGATTTTTTACAGAGGTCAAAACTAATTGGAAAAATCTCAAAATTTCCAGATCATTAGTAGATTCAATCATGAATCTACTGTGATTTTTGGAGAATGATCCGAATCTCCCACGATGGTGGTGCCGGAGGTTTTAGTCTGCTAAGGAAGAAACTGAAAGTTCCAGAAATACAGAATCCCAGTTTGGGATTTGATTGGTTTAGATGGATTCCGAAACACAAAATGAATCAAATTTTTGACAGTACAACAAATACATATAAACCTAGTTACTCTAAAATTTATAGAATTTTTTAAATGCAAAAACTCACATAAAATGATGCATGGACTTTATATATAAATGACAATTTATGAATCCTAAATTAAATAACCATAAAACGTATAAAACGAATGATAGCTTATCCTAAATGCACATTTTAATATGAAATGACATGAAAAATGAGAACCAATAAAGGGCATAAACTATTTTTGTTGTTGGCTTGCAAAACGAAAGATCCAATCCATTGAACGGATGGATTTTATCGCTTATTTAGCCCACGCACATAATAATCATATGTTCGATATAGAGGGATGCTTGAAGTGAGACTAAATAAATAATAACGAATCTAAAGTATTAAATCTAACCTCAAACGGAAGAGTTTAGCAGACTTAAGGGTCCTACCTTGGATCGGCAAAGAGGTGGCTGTTTGAAGGTGGTGAGGATGGTGCTTCCAAGTGGAGACCGGCTGAAGCAAGGTGGAGCTGATTTGGAAATGGTGGCTGTGGCTGAACCTTGATGTGTTGAAGGAGGGGCTCGGTTGGAGCTTCACCAAGGATTCAATAGTGATGGAGGTTGGGGCAAATAGGGGAGTAGCTGGGGCGTCTTGTTGCAAAGGAGCCGACTGGAGGTGGTGATGATGAGCAATGGAAGGTGTCAGCTGCAACAATGGTTGGAGTTGCTCCTTGATGGCTGCAAGCTGTGTGGAAGATGGCTGCACCTTGGCGTGGCTGTTGGCTGGAGCAGTGAGAGTGGAACTGGTGGAAGAAGCCGTTGGCTGGTGGCTGTTGGCTGGAGCAAGTATCTTGGAGGTGGGCTGCGGCAAGGATGGTGGCTGGAATGGAGAGCTGGCTGGAGCTAGAGTATCTGAAGAAGATGGTTGAATGTTGCTGCAGCTGCAAAGAGGATGTCGGAGGTTGAAGATGATCTGGAGCTGCTGGGCATGGAGCTTCAAAGAGGTTGGAAGGCTGCTGTAGCTGTAGCAGCTAAGGAGAGAAGAAGGGAGGTAAAGAGAGAGAATATGAGAGAGAATAGGAGAGAGGCGTGAGATGGGAATAGGGCAGCCGTTCTTTTCCTTTCTCCCCTTTTGGTATTTGCTAACTTAGGTCTTAATCAACTAAGACCTAAGTTTCTAATAATATCAAATGACCTTTATGAAAAGCCATACGTGAATGGCTGGAGGCTAGGGAAAGGAAGGGAGGAAGGAAGGGAAGAAGGAAAGAAAGAAGGAAGAAGAAAAGAAAGAAAAAGAAAGAAAAGGGAAAAAGAAAGGAAAGAAAGAAAAGGAGGGAAAAAGGAAAAGGAAAGAAAGAAAGAAATGGGGCTGGAGGTTTGGGCAACCACCTTGTGGGTCCCACCTCTCTAAAAAAAATAATACTAATAATAATAATAATAAATAAATAAAAATCAATAAAAACAAATAAAAAGAACCATTTTTTTTTTGAATAAAATAGAAATGCAAATGAATGGGCCATCTCAGAGCGGGTCCAAATTTTGATTTTGAAATTCATTTTGACGATTAGAGGGGTAAAATAGTCTTTTTAGAAAATTTTTAGACGAAACGAGCTATTTTTGGCAGTTTTTGAAACGAGCTCGAATTTTGAAGTTCAATACCCCGTTGCGAAGCAAATCCAATGTAGAATTTGAAAATGTAATTTTGAAAGAAATCCAAATTGTTTTTCTCGAGAAAATGCTTCAAACAAAACGAGCTATTTTTGGCAGTTTTTGAAACGAGCTCGGATTTTGAAGTTCAATATCCCATTGTGAAGCAAATCCAGTGTAAAACTTGAAAATTTGATTTTGAAAGAAATCCAAATTGTTTTTCTTGAGAAAATATTTCCAAATTTAGACTCCCGGGGTGAAAATGTCAATTTTGGAAACCCGAGGTTTGAAATTGATTTCTGAAAACTTTTAAAACTCAATCTGGATTGAAATTTATAAAACTGGAGTTCTGGACTTCGAAAATGAAATGAAATGTGATGAAATGTTATGAAATGCTAAGAAATGATATGAAATGATGAGAAATGACATGCGAAATGCAGACCCTGAATGGAGAATTGTAGATTTTAGACCCCGATTGGCAGCTGTACCAGTTTAAAAAGCATTAAAATTGATAAAATTTGCAAAATAGCTCAAGAAATGGTTTTCGGGACTCTACTGGATCAGAGTGACACTGAAAATTGAGGTTCGAGCTGGATTGAACTGAAATGAACTGGATTGAGTTGGGTTTTAGAGTTTCAGAACTCAAATGAACTCAACAGACACTGACTCAACTGACCTTTCCAACTGAATTTTCAAGAAAAGCTGCCATTTTTAGAGAAATGGTATGGAATGGTCATTGGAATGAAGTGAATTACGAACCTGAACTGGGTTTGAGCTAAAACAAAGGTCAGTAATACTGAGATGAACTAAAATCAAGTCTCAAACACTAACTCAACTGACTGAACTCGGCTCAATTTCAGCTGAAAGAGCTGAAATGGACTAAAATGGGCTCCTGAACACTTAGAAATGGTTTTGAACTGAAATTGGAGCACTTGAACTCCTGGTGAGCTCAAGTTAGACTCTGGGGAACATGACTGACTGGGAATGACTGACTTGGAGACAATTGGCTTGGATTCGAGTGAGAAATGAGCTCATTTTTAAAGAAATGATCCCATTTTGGCAGGAATGGTCAGAAATGAAAATGGTCTGTTCATTGTGAGCTCAGATGAGCTTGAGATGACTGATATTCTAACTGTCTTGAATTGACCAATGAGCTTGGTCGACTCCGACTGACTGGGGTCCGGGATGACCTAGGGGTAAAATGGTAATTTTCCTAATAAAAATGGGTAAAATGGTGATTTTCTGAAACTGACTCGGGGTTTGACTCCTACACTGACCTAACAGGGTTGGCACTGCACGAGGAGGGTTGTTTGAGAATGGATGAGGAAAATTTGGGGTGTTTACAGCATCCCACTCATGGAGAGTCATGAAAGACTTTCTTTGACTCTCTTCTGCCTAATCCTCAAATGGGCAAGACTCCAGCTGGGTGAGTTCTGGTCTTGGAAGTGGCAGAAAAAGGGTTTGTAACAACCCTGCTTTTCATAATCAGTCTAAACATATTCAGATCGACTTTCACTATGTTCGAGAAATGGTGGCCTATGAAAATCATGTTAATAAGTTTGTATCCTCTAACACCAATGGGGGCTCCACTTGTGTGGCAGTTAGTGCACATCACCTTGTGTTTGGACATTGCAAGTTTGAATCCCTATGGTGTAGTTGTATAACTGGTAGGGGTTTACCTAACCTCAGCTTTCGCTTTCGAAAAAAAAGTTTGTATCCTCTGACAAACAACTTGTAGATATCTTCACCAAGCCACTTGGGAAAAGTTAGTTTTTTTGCTTACGAAACAAATTGGGCCTTTATAGTCGGCTCAGTTTGAGGGGGCATGATAACAGTTCACGCCCAACCGCCCTCCCTTGACCTATTTATGAGAAAATTATTGTTCATTTGTTTTATATCTAATAAACTTCTTGTTCATATAATCTCTTCCTCCATTTGTTTCAAAAACTTTGATCTTCCTCTCAAATTGATGCTCAATATATTTTCGAAAATGCACAAAGGTTTCAAAACAATTTGATTTTTGCCTCAAGGTATACAACCATGTGAATAAAGTGTTTTTATCCATAAAAATAACGTAAAACTGATAGTTCTAGGGTTGGTTCCCAAATATCTAAGTGAACCTTACTAAAGGTCTAATACCTGACATTTTTTGATGTTTTGCTCAATTTATGTACTATCTATATAATAAGATTTTGAGGCATATTTTATGATTTTTGAGGTTATGGTTATGTTTGTATCAAAATTTTGAGAACGGTTTTTTGTTTCATTGAAAATAGAGTTGTATCGAGTTTGGAGCATGCTCGACAAGTTTTAGGAGTATTTTGGTTAATTTTGAGTTATTTTGAGGGTATTTTATCTCAGAGGTTACAGTCATCTAACCTAGAGTTGAACGGGTTAGTCGACTGCATGGGGGGACATATCTGGGATTATTTTAAATGGTTGGATCGCATTCTTGTGATTTATTTTGAGAAAAAAGGATAGATTAGACCCTTTTCCTTTTTTGAGGGTATTTTGGTTATTTTTGCTAGGGCAACTGCTGCCCAGCTCAACCAACCCCAGTAGGTCAGACCTGTCAGGGTTAGCATGACATTGTCATATGGTAGGGCTCCTTTATGGTTGTCATTTTCTTATGTTATTGAAACTAGGTTGGGGCCTAGTTAACCCAACTAGTGGGCTAACTAGGAGCCCACGATTCTATCCTATTGGGATCTAGTTGGAACTCAACCAGATCAGGACCACCTTTTGCCCAAATCCATGCCCATGATGTGTGGCACCCTATAAGTACCCCTATGAGTTGTGTATTATTCTTTTTCTCTCTCCCTCTACCGCACACATTCTCTCTCTCTCTCACCTTCTCCTAACACTTTCACCTTCCTTCTCCCTTGGTGGATGACACACCTGCTCTACCATGATCTTGGTTGAGCTGCACCACCTCCCTTCATCATCCGATAGTTGTTGGTAGTGTGTTGTTGTGTAGAGGAGATTCAAGGAAGGAGCCACCAAAGTAGGTGAAGGATGAGATGCAACACTGTGGTAGCTGCAAGGGAACAAGTGGTGTGCCAAGTAGTTTCTTTGTGGACATATACCGGTTGGATTCACATTTTGAGGTAGGAGCTTGATCTCTCTCCCATAGTAGTGGCATGCATAGGCATGATTGTGTGTTTAGAAATATATTTTTTTTTATGCGTATAATGTTTTGGGAGGTATAAAGGTGTGTCATATAGGTGCTTGACTTTTCTCTTCGTAGGTAGTGATCATGCTAGGGCTGCATGTAGTTTGTGTTGTGAATTTTTGTAAAAAGTCATGTTTATAATTTTCTAAATGTGTTGGAAAGATCATCTTTGGGTGACATTTTGTTTGATGTGTGTTTATTGTCTTGAAACACCCCTAGATGTGTTGGAGTTGAGTTTTAAGCGAGTTGGGTGTTTCAAACCCCAAGATTTTGGAGTTCGAAAAAGGGTAGAACCAAACTTGAAGGTCTCAAGGGCCAACTCCTGCATTTCAGGGGTAGACTCTTATGAAATTTCAGATTTCTAGTTGACTTGAGGGTAGACTCTTGCATAACAGGGGTAGACTTCTATTTGTTTTATCTGTTTGGTGCTGTAAAAGGCAGGAGGGTTGACTCTAGGAATCCAAGAGTCGACTCCTACAGCTTGGTGAATCAACTCATTTGAGAAGAGTCAACTTTTTGTTGTAAAAAAGTTGACTCTTTTTGTTTAAGAGTTGACTCCTGCACCCTGCATGCAATGAGTTGACTCCTAGAGTGGAGAGTCAACTCCTTTATGTTGATTATAGTGCAATTAGCTCGAGGGTCAACTCTTGAGTCAAGAGAGTCGACTTCTGGGCCTTGTTTATATTTTGTTTGACTTAGAGTCAACTCCTATACTTGGGAGAGTCTACTCCTAAGTGGATTATGTGATGAGTAGGATGGATTATGTGTGATTTTTGGACAATTTTGCTTGGGTTATAGTAAAACTAGCTTGAGGCAATTGTGCATTGGTTGGTTGGACCAATGTTGATGTACCTTTTTATCTGCACTCATGTTTTTTCATGGATTTAAAATTTAACTATATGTTTTATCAAATCTTTCCTCAAGTTATGTTTTAAGAACAAAGAAATATATTTTTGTAGTTATTGAAAAAAATATATATGCAAAGTGATATTGCATAAAGTGTTCACAAACTGAATTTTTGTAACAATTTGATGAACTAAAATTTTTGTAGCTCTCTCTTGTTTCCAAAGTGTTTATAAATACTAATTTGTACATGTTGGATAAATAAAAAAATTTGTAGCTAGTTCCTATTGCAAAGTATGTTTGAAAATCTGGTTTTGTGACCAATACATGTACTAAAATTCTGTTTTAACTATATAGTTATTTTCAAGAGTGTTTTATTTGAAATCAAGACTGTGTTCTTAAGGAAAACTCATGTTTTAAAGATAAAAATTTTAGAAATTGAATATACAGTAGATTTTCATGTAAGAATGGATGTTGAGCATGTTTCTTGGTTTTACATGCTTCTAGTTGTTTTGATGTTTTGGCTTTTAGGTAAAAGCTATGCTGAAAATCATATGTATTTATTTTGAGAATGAATTCTATGTCTGAATACTTGTTAGATATGAATCTTGGGTTAGAATATGCATTTATGTTAGCTTGAGTAACCCAAGTTCGTATACATGTTATGATTGCTTAAAGTATTGCTCTATGCTTGAGATTTTATGAACCATCCATGTTGTGGTTGTTCATTTTGTATACTTTTTAATGTTGAAATTGTGTTGTTGAGGTGAAACCACTGTTAGATGGAGTTTCGCAGCTCATATGAGTGTTTTGTGGAGCTATCTAATTCTGCAAAAGGATAGGAGTTGACCCTTACTGAACAAGAGTCGACCCTTGCTATTTTGTAGATGAAGGACAAGCTCAAGGGTCGACCCCTCTTCTCGAAGAGTCGACTTTCATGGTGATCTTGGATGGAGTAAGGGTCGACTCCTGTTGTTTTGTGTTTTGTTTGAGCAAGACCTGAGGGTCGACCTCTATTCCTAGGGGTAGACTCTTGAGTTGTGTTTGTTAATTCTTGCTTCCATGAGTTGACTCTTGGTTCTAGGAGGGCTGACTCATGGGTACTGAATGTATGCTTTTATTTGATGTTTTGGTTGAGTTTTCTTAAATAAAAAAACTTTTGTTTTTAACTTGATGATTAAATGAAAATGGTGTGATTGAATAATCTTGATTTTGATTTAAGTTTTTGCTAAACCTAAGTTGTTGGAAACATTTTTCGTGTTATTTGATAGTTGTAGACTTACATGTACTTTGGAGATAAAAGTTTTCTATAATCTACAAAGTTTTAGATCTGGTTTATTCTTTATAAAGACTTCTAAAGCTTTGAGCATTTACAAACTATGTATGCTTTATCAAAGTTTTTTAAATCTATATTTGCATATTTAAGTATGCTTTATCGAAATCTATATTTGCATATTTAAGTATGCTTTATCGAAATCTATATTTGCATATTTAAGTATGCTTTATCAAAGTGTCTGAAATATGTATTTGCAGACTTTTTATGCTTTATAAAAGTCTCCATGTACTTGCAGATTATATATGATTTAGAATGTTTTGAAAATCTAGAATGGTTGTAGATTTGATGTATTCTTTATAAACGTTTTTTGAAAAGCTGGATAGTTGTAGATTATGCATTCGTATAAATGATTTATGAAATCTGTAATATTTATCAAATTGGGTGTTCTTTAAATAATTTTTTGTGTTTCTTTAAATAAGTTTATGTATTTCTTGGTGTTACGTTGAGATTTTTATGTTGAAAAGCTTTATTATAGCTTGATGTTTGAATGTATCTGCATGATTGAGTTGAATGTTGTTCAAGAATTGGTTTTGGTTAAATTTTTTGTTGGGAGCTACCCAACACTATGAAACATAGGAGTTGACTCCTACACTGGAGAGTCAACCCATGTTTGTTTCACAGGTGGTTGGATCGACCCGAGGATCGACTCCTGCTTTCTGTGAGTCGACACTTGGGATCCTTGGTGTTGATCATGATTCTAGGAGGTTGACCTCTACTTTCTGAGAATTGACCCCAAAGAATCCAGAGTCAACCTTTGAGATTTGAGAGTTGACCCTTTTTTAATAGAATAGATCTTTGTTCAGAAAGAGTCAACCCTCAAGGTTGCTGAGTCGACTTTTCCTAAACAGAATATACCTCTGTTAAAAAAGAGTTGACCCTTAAGATTTATGAGTCGACCCCTGGCTAGGGAGAGTCGACTCCTGAGTTGATTGAGTCGACTCTGGTACAACTTGTAAGCATGTTTGTGGTAGTTTGAGTTCGAGTAGAAAATGTTTAGCCTAGTTTTTTAATGGATCAACACTGGTACAGGTTGGTAGACCTGTGTTGGCTGTATTTAAGGGTCTATTTCATTAGTTTGTGTTCGATAGCCAAGGAGGGGCACAAATCTTATTGAGATGCATGGTATGATGCGTGCGAATGAGATTATGTTTTTTATTTTAGATTTATATGTTGTAAAAATTTTATATGATTGAGCATTATACGAAGTAGTTTAGATGTGAGCATGAATATATATATATATATATATATATATATATACATGAACATGTATGTGGTTAAGGTTGAACATCATGCATACATGTAATTACTAGAACATAAGGACATGGTTTGCATATTATGTACATATACTGATTTTGATTATATCTGTAGGTTGAGTGGCATGTTTACATAATAGATGCTTGTAGATGTGTGGGTCTAAATAGACTATGCATTGAGTTATGGGTTTCGTGAAATATTGTTTTATGAAATTACCCTAGTAGCTTGTTTTAGACTTTATAAGATAAATCGCCCAAGTGTGATCCTACTGCAGATGGTAGTGTGGGTTGTTGTTGAACATGAGGATGAGTGGGGCACCAAGGTGACCCCAAGTGTGTAACTAAGAGTTTGCATAATAAATTGATAATCTTATAAGTTAAAGAACTTATTGTAATTTGTTGTGTAAGACTCTACATACTCAAGGGATACAATTTGAACTAAATTAATAATGAATGTTAATTTAAGGAGGAACAAATTACACATAGATTAAAGGTTATGCCCTAAAATATGGGGTGACCTATAATGGACTCTGTTTGTTAAGCGAGTTAGCACCAACCTCGTGGGCTAACGGTCGACATGTTGTGGGTGAGGTCCCGTCTTTTGGTCACTGAGGGTGGACCAGTCCTTAACCACAATGGCTTAGAAGACGATGACTCCTTATGGAAAAGGCTTAGCTATGTACACTAGCGGTAGTGCACTATGACTTTTTCGAGGAAAGGAATTCTTGACGGAGGGTTCTGGACACTTGGTGCCGGTGTAACAATGTGCTCTTGAGGTTAATAAAATACTTTAAATACCCATGGTTGAAAATACACTCCCATGTAGACCAGTGAGCCTATAGCATCCCAGGCAGTGGTGCCTTTTAAACACAATTAACTAATATCAGAACAAGTAATTGCATCACGTAGAGTGCAAAAGAAAAAGATTAATGAAAGATAATAAAATATGTTCATGCATTTAGGATATGCATGTGTGTTGTTCTTCCTCTTAGTTAGAGGTAGAGTCGAGTCAGATCCCACAGAGAGTCGGGAGTTAGACTCGTGTGAGCCACGGACTTGGTTTGAGTTTGTTTAGGCTAGTGACCTATCCATGTCCGCTATTGCGGGATAGAAGGTCTTATTCATGCTGAGACATGTTTGTTTCACCCCTGATTATGTCCCCTTTTTTAGGTACTCTTTGGTAGGCGGCGTTGGTAGCGATGGATGCTGAGGACCTCAGATATCTCTGGAGCTAACTCGAAGACTCTTCTATTCTTGGGATAGCTTTTATTGTTTTGGGATATTGTTATATGTTATGGACTTGTCCTTTTTTGTGTGTTTGAGATGATCTCTATTATTCTTTGATGTGAACAATTTTGTAAAAAGATATACTTGTATTTCACCTAAGTTGTATGTGAACTTTTGAAATACATTAATGAAATATTTTAAATTTTGTTGTACAATGAATTCTTATGTGAATGAATTTACTTTTAATCAGGATCTAAAGAAACCTTTCTAGAAATAGTTCTTCTGCTATATTCTCTTTTAAATTAAGGACTTTCACGTATTTTAAAATTTAACATTTGTAAATGAATATTTATATTTTATCAGATTTTGTAAATAGACTATATATAGATGAACTTTCTTTTGAATAAAAAAAAATGATTAGTTAGTTTTGAATCTTAAGTTTAGTTTAGAGTTGAGAAAGCTTTCTCTTGAAATCTATTTCATAAACCAAGTTTCCTTTCGCTATCAGTTTTCAATATTTTTTTTAAATATCATTAAAAAAAGGGAGGTTGAATTTCGATTATCCCATAAAAGGGTTCACTACTTATTTCATCAGAATCAAAGAAAGGTAATATACATACCTTTTTCATCTGCCAAGTAGAACAAATTGAATTTTTCTTATTGTTAGGAATAACATCAATAAAATTTTTAATTTTGAGATACCGAACTATGGTGATTTGTGGATGTCTGAGCCACTAGTGCCAGTTGTCCTCTGAAACTTTTCTGACTGGATTTGAAAAAGGTGCAGCATGTCCCTCATCCATGACATAAAGACCACCACACTTACTTCTCATGGCTATTGTCCTGCATGTCTTTTTGTCCTTCAAATGAATATGGCAAATAATAAGTCAACTGACTAACTAAAATAAGATCCTTCTTAAGGCTAAGCACGTACAAAACATTCTTTAGAAAAATATTTGAGCTTTCATAATGTATTTTTCCTTCTTCAACATGGGTAATAGGAATCTATTGTCAATTTCCACCAATTACCAAATCATTACCAGTGTAAGGAATCAAGTTTTGGAGATTGCATGCATTCTCGATCATATGAGTAGATGCTTCAGTGTTGGCAAACCATTCGTCATCCTGACTATCTTTCATTGTCATGATAGCAAGGGCTTGAAGTGCATCTTTTGCTTGAAACACATGATTAAAATTATTATAGCATTTCATGGCATTGTGATTATTTCCTTTTTTTTAAATCTAACATGCAAAGCCTTGGTCTCTCTCTTTCTTAAAGTTTCACTGACCATCATAATGTTGTTTATTTCCTTGTTGTCCTTCACCTTACCCAAGACCTCCTTGGGCAAAGTTGTGGCCTCTGGAGTTGAATCTATATTGATTCCCTCCGCATTTCTTGTTTTGGCCACATTGAGCATAGTAGACAGCATGTGGTTGACTATTGCGTTCATTCAATTTTGAACGAATCTCATGACTCCAAAGAAGGGTGATAATATTCTTATATGTTGGAATTGGTGGTTTCAACATCATAGTGACAAACAATTCATAATCCTAACCAAGGTATGTAAAAGCCAAAATGCCTTTTCTTTATCATCAACAGGTTTTTCTATGGATGCTAAGTCATCACATATGACTTTAAACTTTCTAGCATACTCTTCAACCGAATCGGAACCCCTCATGTGTGGCGTCATGAGATGGGTGAGATGAAACACCTGCTTTTGCGACTCTTGAGCAAAGGTGTCGACAAGGGTTGACCAAATTTCTTTAGAGGTCTCGAGGCCGACCATTAGACCAAGTATATTTCTTGAAAGTGTACCAATGATCTATCCTTTTAGCAGTCGAACAAATCGACCCCATCGACCTTAGGCAACAAACAAGAAATTGAAAAGTTTTTTGGTGGCATTCGAACTATCGGTTATCATAGGGGACAACATGGATGTTTTCTCATTCAGGAAATCCTACATATCTTGACTTTCAATAAGAGCCATAATTTGAGTCTTCCAGAGTAAGAAATTTGATTGACTCAACTTCAAATAGACAAAATTTGAGATATTTAAGGTTGACGTGTAGGAATAGAGTTGTGAGATGAGAGTGCAGTCAAAACTAAGAAATGAAGCACTTTTTCACTTTAGATTTTTTTGCTCTAAGGAGGAACAAAACTCGACTCTTC